>NW_024870824.1:10637500-11887500 GCF_019054845.1 Dipodomys spectabilis
TGTTTCTACATGAAAGTTAATTCTTTCCTTTTAATCATTGTTTTATATGACAGCTTTCAACTACCTACATTGCACTTGATAGTATGAGTATGTATGTTCAAGAAGAATCGCGTTTTGTTTTCTTGATCATTTATTTGTACTTAGAAAAGTTGGGTGATACACAAACTTTTTATTGTTGTTAGCTATGATTCTGTAGTATGGAGAACATTCTCTTTTATCACACAATCCACATACAATCTTTTTTTTTTTTTTTTTGGTCCGGTCTTGGGGCCTGAACTCTGGGCCTGGACGCTGTTCCTCAGTTCTTCAGCTCAAGGCTAGTGCTCTACCACTTGAGCCACAGCACCACTTCTGGCTTTTTTTTTCTTTTTCTTTTTTTTTTGCTTATGTGGTGCTGAGGAATCGAACCCAGGGCCTCATGCATGCAAGGCAAGCGCTCTACCACTGAGCCACCTTCCCAGCCCTTCCGCATACAATCTTTATCTTCATTTTCTTTTAAACATAAAGATAAAAATAAAAATAAGTGTGAATAGAATCATTATGCTTCTTTTTTATATTGTTAAGAAGTCTTATTCCAATATTACATAATTACATAAAACTTGGATGTCATATTGGAAAATTTGTCAATTGTAAAATTTGAAACTGTGTTTCCAAAGATTAAAATAATGCTATATTACGATACTTCATTAAAACCAATTGCACCCATTACAAATCCTTTTCTGTGTACTTATTGTATTGAATATTACAGTGAATTTGTATTCTTGGTCAAACACAAATAAGTAATGTTACATAGTTGACAAGTCAAGTTAGCTCCTGGGAAACTCTTGGGCACTTTCTTTGTGAATAAGCTCTTTCAAGCCATGAGGGTGGCATTTGGTAATTTACTGCTGAAGTTGACACCAAGCGGCATTGGCGGGATGAAAAGGTTTTTTTTTTTTCTCCCCTGGGAGAGAATCTGGCAGCATCAACATATCTTGTAAACTACTAGAGGGAGGATGGAAAAAAATGTCTGTCACATCAGAGTGACTAGTCAGTGACACCCAACACCAAATGCTTTGATTTTCTGCACACCAGACCAAGCGGACAGATAGATCAGAAGTCTGCTAACCAGAGGCAGACTGTGTCTTTTGTTTTTGCACTTGGATGAAACTCACATAGCCAAATGGGACTGAAATGTCATCTGGCATCTCTCTGGTTGGCTTTGGGGAGAGTTGATGTGTTTCATCCAGTTCCCAGAGCACAGTTCTTCCCAGTCCAGAACTGTTCTCTGATGGGCTACATTTCTCCAAACATATTAAATAAGCCTTGTGTAGAATACATTAACCTTAAAAGTTGAATAAATTACTTGATAGCATTTATTTGTTGTCCACTGTGTTCAGTAGGAGATGGAAACTCACAATTAAAAGAGAGCACATGGGTTGAAGGTATGGAACATTTCAGTGGCTAAAATGTCCACTACCCAATTTTAGAGCCCAAAGAGAATTTGGAACATCACTTCCCAAATTATTTTCTAGGGAACCTGAGTTCTGTGAAACCTGACTAAATGCTGCAGAGTCAGGTTCATAAAGGGCTATGTTAGCAGGTCTCTTCACAAAGCACCTCATGTACCTTTAACATCCACACACATGTGCTCCCAACCAGAGGCAATCCCAGACAGGAACAGGCTTAGCAAAAGTCCTAGAAGTTGGCAGGTGGCTTCCATCACTTTAGAAGTGAGGAAAACTAGGTAAAATGACTCACAGGTAATCGGCAGAACCAAGGACAGGACATATATCTCCTTATTTTGTATTCAGTATTTTCCCGTTGAAGCTGTTAAATAATTTCATAAAATATGCATATTTTGTGATTGCCCCTCATTCCAGGAAATCAACTATAGTCACAGTTGACTATAGGGAAAGAAGCCTGAGGATTTAGAGGTCTGGCTTTGAATTCTCCTCTGCTACTTGGATGTTGTTCACTTATTAAATGACTTAGCCTCCTGGAGCCTCAGTTTCTGTACCTGTCAAATAGAAATTGATCTTCACTGTTAAAGCATCTAAAGTAGAGACAAGTAGTTAGTAGCTGATTATCTGGAACCCAGGAACTCTGAGTTCTAGAAAGTAACATTGTGAGGGCAATGGAATCAACTGAAGGATTTCAGAAGGGTAGCAGAAGAGTTTACCCAGATTGGAAGCTCTTGGAAGTAAAATACTCCTTCTAACTCTGTCACCATGATGTCTGCCCTAATTCTTTATTTGGCAAGAAATGACAACTTATCACCAAATATGGATAGAAGGTCAATTAATAACACTTTACCATTCTACCCATAGAAAACTACCTACAGGGTACCAAGCAAGACATTACTCATGCCATAAAAACCATGGCTTTGAATAACAAGCCTTATGTGTCTTGCATTGTATTTGATATTAAAAAGGGAAATATAAACATGTTGAAAAACAATTTGAATGCTTTGCTGACTGGGCCCAAGAAATTGACTTGTAGTAGTAATAATACAGTTAAAACTAGTGTATGAAAGGAGAGAAGGTTAGCATTCTCATTGACAAGGATGAAGAGGCCCTTGGGTCTGACAACATGCATACGGTTAAGGCATTTCCACCTACTTTGTGGCATCTAACTATTGTTTTAGGGGCTGGGACTGTGGCTCAGTGATAGAGTGCTTGCCTCGCATGCATGAAGCCATGGGTTCGATTCCTCAGTACCACACAAACAAAAAAGCTGGAAGTGGTGCTGTGGCTCAAGTGGTAGAGTGTAGCCTTGAGCAAAAGAAGCTCTGGGGCAGTGCCCAGGCCCTGAGTTCAAGCCCCTGGACTGACAAAAAATTTTTTTTAAGTAAAAAATAAAATCTAATCCATTTTCCTAATGTGGTTTGCTTTTCCAGTGCCTGGTAGGTGTCCTGTATTGAAGCTTTTAGGTAAGTGTTGGCTTTCTCAGAACTAGATATACAGTTGGGTTGTTACCTCATTTGAAGGATGAGAAAGCTAATGTGGTAGGAATTTTGTAGGTCATTAATTTTACTCTGCCCTTTAAAATAAATATGCCAGCTGTAATTTTGAGTGGAGGTGGTTCACTTATATCCTAAAGTCCTTGGAAGACAAACTGGTTCTAAATCAGAATGAGCTATGACATGGATGGAGGAACTTTGGCCTTGAGTAATCTCCCAGATCTGAGCCCCTAGTGCAGAGTGTTTGAAAATACAGATAAAGAGGAAGGACACAAAGGAAGGATTTTTATTTACTTTTGTTTGCCTTTGGTGTGAGTTCCATGGGCAATCATAACCTTTTACAGTTAGAAACAGTAATGAGTTTACAACCATTCTGAAGCTTCTAAGGCAGTCTTGCAAATAAAAACAAATGATGCAATAATCACAAGAACGCCTTTGGGAAGGCTAACCATAAAGGACACTGAAGTGCATGCAAACAGGAGCAGTACTACCCTGCCAAGAGCAAGACTAAGCAGGATCTTACACTTCAACAATCCACCATGAGGCCTCAGTGCTCTGAGCAGCTTTGTTGTTAAACCACAGTCTTTCATTGTCCCTTCCAGACATCCTAAAACAGTCTCTCAACATCTGTAAAATGTCTGCATCAAGCATAACAAAGTAAAAATAAACATGTTCTCCCACAAATAACATTATTAAAAATAAGTATGTCACCCAGTGGCTCTCCTACTTCTAATTAAAGGGAAAAACCAAGGACAGAAAATTGATTTGAGCAATTTTTTTTTCAAGTTTCAATGGCTTGACCTAACTAGTGTATCTGTGTAATTTGTTAACACTCTCATTAAAGTTAGGCTAAATAGCCAAACACTGAAGTGTCAAAGAAAATGCTTCACAGAGAAGCCATCTTTGGGGAATTTAAGTGCTAGAAGTAAAACAACTTCTAGGGATGTACATATCTTTCTGATTTAAAAAACAAACCCTTTTGTTAAAAAGTGGCATGGATATTTAATAAATGGGTATACATGATGAAGTGTTTTTTTAAAAAAATCTATTGCTTTGTTGTGTCAAAATGCTTACATAGGACTGGAGGCATGGCTCAAGTGGTAAAGCACCAGCCTTGAGTGGAAAAGCTGAGGGACAATTCCCAGGCCCTGAGCTCAAGCCCTAGTCCTGGTGCACATGCACACAAAATTCTGAACATTTCTTTAGAGAACTCTCCCAGTGATGAAAAACCTTTGAATAACTAACAGTCTAACAAAATGAATACCAGAAAGCTAGAACTGGAAGTATCAAAGGAGGAGTAAGGTCAAGGGGAAGAGAGGAAGGGTAGGAGAATGTAGTCATAATACTCACTGTATATGTGTGACAATAGAACTAGGGAAATTGAGGGGAGAAGTGGGGGTGGGAAAGATGAGGGAGAAGGATGAAAATGATGACACCGAGCAAGACCCATTGTACTCATAAACGGACATGTTGAATGGTTAAAAACCCTTTTGTGAAGCCACTTAAAAATAAAACAAAACAAAAAGCTTTCAGAAAACTGAACTTATGCTAATTTGGCTTAGCCAATAATACTGATAGACTAAATATCTCTGCATTCTCTTAACCACATGAAAGACTAAGGTGGCCCTTATGACCTTTGCCTCCTTATGTTTATGCTGGTATAATACGCCAATGAATATGGACAGAACCCATGACTCCCTGCTAATCAATAGGAAATGGTAAGAGTTTACAGGATGCATATGATAGTACTTGTGATTGTAACGCTTGTCTTTCCAGGGAACCTTCCTTTGCTGATGTTGAAGAAGGTTATGTTTTGGGCTTCTTGGGAGAGGGCAAGGAACAAAGGGTAAGCCTCCATTTCTATTCAGCAAGAAAGTGAGGTCCTTACTTTAATATCTTGCAAGGAACTGAATTCTACCAGCAATCACACCGAGTTTGAATTGAATCTTTCTGTAGTATCACTTTTAGTGAGCTCTCCAGACCTGGTAGTCTTGTAGTCTTGCTGGGGACCTCATAAGTCTGGGAGCTTCTCCAATGTTGTGGAATGGGATGCTCATGAGAACTTGTTCTACACATCCTGGCACAGCTCAGAATTATAGGGGAGTTAATGCTTGTGAACATATCACTCAACCATGGAAATGGAAATGTGATTCCAAAGGAGATCTGTCGGTCAATATTTCTGGTTCAATGCTTCTACTTTTACCTCAGGAGTTCCACCTAGGCTCTTGCCTGACAAAGTCCAATACTCAGGAAAAGATGGCACACTGAGGGACTACAGAGGAGTAAGGAGAGGTAGAAATGTTATGTGAGTTGAAGCTGAGACAGAGCAGACTTAGAACAGTAGAACTGGAAAGCCTACTGATGCAGCCGTGTTTCAGGATGTGCAATTTGGGTGCAATTCCCTTGACTTTGTCTCCTGTATTTCCTACTGTTGGCACCTTCATACTTTGCCTATGCTAAGTGACCTTGTGCCCTATGCTCTAGACAGTTTCAAGAGCCTAGCAAGGACATCCATTTTAGCATTAGGCAGCCCTGGATTAACATCTCAGTCCCATCACTTTTGATCCAACGACCTTGAGTCATTGAGCCTTTACAAAAGCACCTCAGAGAATTGCTAAATGATGTTTTAAAATATAAAATCTTTTTTTAAAATTTTAATTTAATTTAATTTTTTTGTGAACATACTGTACAGAGGGGTTACAATTACATGGGCACGACTTGTTTTTCCCCATCTCCTCCACAAGTTATACTGACATCAAATATAGTGAAAGCAGGGGTTATACTGTGGGGGAGGGACATACAAAGCAACAAAGAGATAATCTTATAGATGCGTTAGAAACAAATGCATGAAAGTTGTTCACAAAAAAATAAATTAAATTAAATAAAAAAACAAATGCATGAAAGAAAAAAAAAACATTAAAATACATATCTAAGGGTTCGTTTTCCTAACATCACATTATCCACTTGACTCATACATATACTAGATATTGCAAATAAGGGAAACCATGGGACCTATGTTTCTTTGGGCCTGGCTTACTTCACTTAATATAATTTTTTCCAAGTTTTTCCATTTCCTAACAAATGGGGCAATGCCATTCTTTCTGATGGAGGCATAGAATTCCATTAAAATATAAAATCTTTAGCATCATGTTTAGAACATAGTATGTACTCTATAACTTAAAGTCATTAGTATTTTCTTCTGGACAGCCTTTTGTCACTATCATCTCCTGATGCAGAAACATTCATATGCAATAATGCATTAAAAAGCACTTACTGTTAGAAAGATCATTTTAAAATGAGGGACAGTCTATAACCCTATCCAAAGGACTCATTAATGCTGGCCAGTGGAAATAGAGTTCCTGTGTTCTGTAGTGAGCTGGACCAAGTAACATGCTAAGTAGTTGGCACAGTTTATTTGATTTAATTCCCATAACAGATCTGTCAGGCAGGAATCTCACCACCTCTTCTCTACAGATGAGAGAACCAAAGTTGTTTGGTAGCTTAAATAACTTATCAATTAAGAGGCTGTCACTGTCAACAGGGATTTTCCTATACTTTTCCCAACTGAGGTTTCTGGGGTCAGACATCTGATATCCATGTGAATTGTGCTTATGGTACATGGAGCAAATAAACAGAAAACTTGATTCCAGAAAGACGCTTCCTTTTTACTTTTGGAATTTAACTTCAAATAGCCCCAGGTTCTCACTGAAAGTTTTGTTTTGTTTTTTTAGTTTATAGTGTTCTGTGTCTACCAATTTACCTGCTCTGCAAGTATCAGGCCTGTATTTTCTTGCCACCCTGGCCTGATTCCTCTCAACCCCCAAGATCTCCTCCTAACTACTCTGTGAGCCCATGACATGTTTTCCTTGCTAGTGCTTAAGAACTTAAGTAGGTTTGAAATTAACAAGCAGAATCTTAAAAAAAAGTCACTTTTGGCTTCAAAACAAAAACAAAAGTAAACTTTTCTTTTTAAAGCCTGGAGCTGGGCACCTATGGCTCATGCCTATTTACTTAGCTACCCAGGAGGTTGAGATCTGAGGATTGCAGTTCAGAGCTAGGCCACGCAGGAAAGTCTAAGACTCTTATCTCCAATAAATTACCAAAAAATAACAGTTAGAAGTGGATCTGTGGCTTGAGTGGTAGAGTGGTAACTCTGAACAAAGGATGCTCAGGGACAATGTCCAGGGCTTGAGTTCAAGCCCAGGCTGGAGAGGGGAGTTGGGATGGAAAAACTGGGAGAAAAAGAAAGATACTCATTATCTAACTTATGTAATGGTAACCCCTCTATACATCACCTTTACAATAAAAATAAACAAATACATTAAAAAAGAATAAAAACAAAACGACAACAAAAACATCTGGATTTCCCCACTTCACCCGGGAAGGAGTGGAGGAAGGTAAAAACAAAGACTAGTTTGTCTTGATTTCAGGCACCAGGAGGAGGAGCAATAAAGGGAACTGAGGCCTGAAATGCCACAGCTATGATGGTTTTGGATATGGACACTGGTAGGGAAATGGCTGGCATATTCCAGAACCTAGGTGAATTGCTGGTCATAAAGTAATGATTCTACATCAAGTGACAAATCTGATAGTAATTGAAGACCTCAGCAATGATCACAAAAATAATTTCCCTGTACTCTTTCAAGAGAGCCAGTGCATTTAGAGAAATTTGTAGTCAGCTGAGACTCATGGAGGAAACAGACAGAAAGGGCAGGTAAGCAGGAGCAAACGTATGAATTACAAAGTGATTGGTTCAGGCAGTAATATTTAGATGCTGTATGGTATGAATGGTTCAAAGCAGAGTCTCTACATCTTGCTCACTAAAAGGCTGATCCTTTTACTGTGTGTAATGAGGATGATACAGACATCTTAATAGTATTAGCTGCTTCTTAGGGGAGTAGGATAGAGCCCTAAGATCTGACATATAATAAGAGCCCTGTAGTTGTGTTGCTATTGTTTGTACCATTTATTATTATTATTGTTTATTATTATTGCAATATGTTGCCGTTGGGGGCACTAAAATGACACACAAAAATCCAGCTCTGACTATGCAGCAGAGGAACCAAATGGATGTACAAATACTATATTTGCTGTCAGTTTTAAGTATCATAAAATTTACAAAGGAACATAGACTTCCATGAAATTGCTAAAATAACCAAGAGCCAAAGAGGCAAAGGTCTCAGGCTTTTAAAACAATGAATAGACAGGACTCTTGCTTGTTGCTTCTTGGGCCAGGAAGACTGAAAGAGGACAAGTAGTGCAGAGAGAAAAAGTCCACAAAGCTCTCCAACTTTGAGTCATGTGTTACATTACCCACATTTGTACACATTCATTTGTGTCTGTTTCTGAAGCTAATTTTGAGTGGAGATAATTAAGTGCATAGATTTAGAATGACAAAAGTCTGTTTTATGTCTCTAATATTAGGCTCTGCAGCAACAAACTATTCTGGTCAGATATGTCTTAGCAGTGTATTGAGTTTCCTCTCATTATTACTCAAATGCAATTCACAAATGCTATTCAAATTAGATGAGAGGCTGGACTGGAGATGAGCCTTGTATGCCAAGATACTAAGTGTTCATGACAGTGGTAGCAAGCTGAATCTGTAAGCTTTCATGACAGCTGTGACAAGCAGAATCTTCACTGGGAATCAGACGGTGGTTAAAGTACAGGTTTACAATGGAAAGTCTTGCTAAAAGCACCCGGTTAGCTTGACACCCCAAATAAATGACAAGTCTTTTGTCCTCATCCGCTCCCAGGGCACCTGGAATGTAGCCTACGGGAAATCCTATCACTCTCTTTTTCCAGTGTTCCAGGGGAGGCTGCATCTGTTGTTGACACGTTTGGAGCCTGGCTTTCCCATCCTCTCTCACACTGGGAGAGTAATCATGAAAATATCAAATTGAAGGAAGGTCAGCCTTTACAGGCAGGTGGAAGAGATGTCTGTTAGGAAGAATCCCAAACTGCAGTGAATGTTGTCCACCATCTTGAAATATCTCTGGATGGTCTCTGTGAGATTCTTATGTCCCACAAATCAGCAAAAAGCCAGAAGTGAAGGTCTGACTCAGGTCTTAGAGTGCCAGCCTTGAGCAGAAAAAGCTCAAGGACAGTGCCTATAGCCTCAGTACAAACAAAGCAAAACAAAATAATGGCTGTTCCCATTGAAAGATGAATTTTATTTCCCTATGTGTGTGGTCTATCTGGACCATTGGGTGGTAGAAGCTGCATTATGTGACCCTGTAAGCAGTTTAAGAGGTCCTGAAAGGGAGGTGGGGGTAGAATGTAGCTCAGAGGTAAAGCCTGTGCTTAGTATGTATAAGGCCCTGGGTTTTAATACCATCACTTTCGTATGTTTCTCTGGTTGTTACCTTATACTGTTGTAGTGCTGATCTGACACCAACACACGTTAATGCTGTGCACTGGAGGCTCACACCTGTAATCCTAGCTACTCAGGAGCCTGAGATCTGAGATGATCATGGTTGGAAGCCAGCTGGGGCAGAACTATCCATCAGCCTGGGCTGGACTACTGCCTGGGCAGAATCAGCTCAGGTAGAAACATCTGTGAGACTCTTGTCTGTAATTCATCACACAAAAAAGTCAGAAATAGAACTGTGGAGCAAGTAGTAGAGTGCTAGACTTGAGCAAAAGAAACTCATGGACAGTGCCCAGGCCCTTAGTTCAAGCCCCAGGACACAGGGCAGGAGGGAGGGAGGGAAAAGGGGAGAGAGAGAGAGAGAGAGAGAGAGAGAGAGAGAGAGAGAGACCCTGAAATTTCCATTTGGACCTCCTTGCTATGAAGAGGCCTGAAATTAAAGATCAGAGAGAAGAGGGGATGAATGGAGAAAGAGGGAGAGGAAAAAAGAGAGGAGGGAGGGAGAGGGAGAGGGACAGGAAGGAAGAGGGAAGAAAAGGAGGGAAGTAGATGAAGAAGGAGGGAGGAGGAAGAAGAGAAGGGAGAGAGAGGTAGATGGAAAAGAGAGTAGAGGAGGAGAGAATCTGAGAGAGAGAGAGAGAGAGACAGAGACAGAGACAGAGACAGAGATAGACAGAGACAGAGAGAGAGAGCGAGCTATCTCTCCTCTGATCTGAACAGCTAAGTGGACATGCTTGGAATCTGATGGAGGTCAGCAGAACCACTACCCTCTCAACCCAAAAAACTGGGAAAGAATTAAGTTTTGGGTCACTTGTTCAGGTGATTCCCTTGTTCTTGTTGCCCAAGCCTTTTCTTGGAATTAGCACTGTGAGTCTGAGATTCCAGGAACCCCTCAGTTCCATCTCTGTCTTCTGTGTTAGTGGCACAGACACAAACAATGCCCTGGGCACCAGGATAGGAAGCTAAGTATTGAGACCATTATGTGAGAGGCCAGAGGCAAAGCAGGGCACCCACACAGCGAAATCCCACACAGCGAAATACATTCCTTCTTGTTCTCAATGTACAAAATAACTCAAGATTTTTCCATGGGGAATAAAAATATAGCTGTTATCTGTGTCCCTAATTGAGACGCTCATTCAAGACTCCTAATTCATTTAAATCCACCAGCTAGGATTTTCTTCTGGGAGAACGCTGTGTTTCAAACAAAGTACAAAAGTGATAGGCCCCTGGGAAATTATGAACCAAAAATAAAGGAAACACTGGACATAACTAAACTCAAACCGGCTGTGAGTTCTCAAAACAGTATCACTGTTGAATATGGAAAACACTTAATATGATGTCATTCTGGGTGGATCTAGTACAGGACTGCTTTTTGTTCTGACAGTTCTCCCCCCACCCCCCGACACCCAGAGCCATGTCCAGTCAAAACATTCTCAGAAAATGATCAACAGGTCGAATCTATGTATGCACCCCAAAAGCAAAAATATTGGGGTATTGCTGTGTATGAGTTCCAATGTTTCAAATCTCATTTGTAGTGTTGATTAAGAAGAAAAATTGAAGAGAAGACAACTCTTATGGAAACCTGAAATTAATTCGGTGATGGTACCATGTTTTCCTCGTCATAATTATTTGACTTTACAAAATGTATTTTAGAAGATCAAAAGATAACACATTTCTGGGGCTGGAAGGCAGCTCAGTGGTAGAGCACTTGCCTTGCATGCATGAGGCCCTAGGTTCGATTCCTCAGCACCACATAAGCAAAAAGAAAAAAAGCCAGAAGTGGCGGTGTGGCTCAAGTGGTAGAGCGCTAGCCTTGAGCTGAAGAGCTGAGGGACAGCGCCTAGGCCCAGAGTTCAGGCCCCGGACGCCCCCCCCCAAAAAAAAGGTAACACATTTTTTCACCCTGGTGGCCAAAAGAACTTCTTGCTGCCAAAAAACAAGTGTTCTGTATATCACTAAAGAATTCTGACTTTCAAAAAGCACATGTGAAATCATTCTGGGGGCTGAACAGCAAACAATGTCAGCCTCAGAGAATTTAATCAAGAAGGTATTTCCTTCTGTAGACGAGGAAAATGGGCTCAGATACATCTGTATCACAGGTGTTATCCTCGCTCAGCATGGTGTGGCAAGACAGTTCAGAAAAGCATTTCTGTTGCTCTGCAAATAAGCAAGTGCTCAATTCTTGCACAGGATCAAAGGAAGGATCAGTCCCCCACTATCACTGTTCCTTGCGGAAAACAAGCAAATATCCAAAGTATAAAGATCTTCATGTTTTAAAGATGGAAAGTAAGCGGGACTTCACAGCCTTTAGGAGCAGTAACTGTCTTTCATGGAATAGATTTGTATTTGAGGATGTGCTGAATGGATGCACACACACACACACACACACACATACACACACACATATACACACACACACACACACATGATAGATGCATACATCTGACATGATTACACACTATTTTACCAGACTAATGATCACAGTTCCTTTACTTTAAAATACCTGGTTATTTACCACAAAATTTCACGTTTTTATGTGAACACCATTACAATTGCCCTTAGGGACACAGTTAAACATTAGAACTTGTGAGTTCAAATACTCAGCAAGGTTTACCCACACACAATTAAAATCATTGCTAGGAGTTCAACTTTAGAATCAGTTTTAGATGCCCTGAGATAGACTTTCCAGTCATTTTCTAGACATTTCTAAGGTTTTATACTTATTTATTTTTCATATTTGAATATCTCACAGTTTGAAAGTGTATGTAAAGCTACCTGAATATAAAAAACCATAAATGAAAAATGTATTTTTCAAAAGATAACCCTTTAAGAAACACAAAATAAAATCGATGAAATGAATTGCAATAAGAGTGAGATGTATTTGTAAAAGATTCATTGAATTATAAGCTTATCTACCAAACCACAAATACCACCAATACAATAAAACTCATAAAGATCTGCTCCAGTCTCATACTCATCATCTTCTCAGCTGAATATTAACCTCAGGATTCTAACTAAGGATGCTATACCCACAGGTTTTCACCCACAAAGAAGAACTTTTTTCTTTTTTAAAAGATAGCTATGGTCCTGGAGAAAAATACTGTAACAGAATGTAGTTCTCTTCTCAACCCACTAAGAATGTCTTTGTGCTGTTCGTACAGTAAAAATCCAAACACTTTGTCCTATAGAGCACCAGATGGCCTGGCCTTTGCCTAACCCTCAAGTTGATGGCAAACCACTCTGATCCTTGACCACTGTATGCTCATGTTAGGATGTTCATGTTCTTCTTCTCATTGCCCCGTATACCTTTTCTCTGGCTCTCTCTCAATGTGGTTGTCTCAGCCTTCTAGTCTAATGCAACATCACCTTCCCAGAACACATTCCTGAACACCCTTCCCTGAATACCTTAATACAACCAGCCTCCTCCCTGACAGCCCTTCTGCATCATAACTGCACTCTGTTGCTTACCTCCATGTCTCTAATCAGAGTCTAAAGTTACTGTTGAGTATTTCACTTATGTACCATCTGCGTCTGCTGAAAAAAAAGTTAATAGTTTATAGTGGTCCCAACTTACTCATTCCCTTCAGGACTCCCTGTGCTAAGAAAAGGGCTTGACTCTCATTTCAAGTAAACAGTTCCAACTGTTATCTAGAGAATTAATTATAGTGGGTTAAGATCTCCTAAATGGTGAACATTTAGGAGGCTACTGTAAGAATTGGGGGGCAGAATTATGGTGGTTGTTATAACCGAGGTAAAGATAATGGAAGTGGAGAAATATGAATGCCTAAGCAAGATCCTTAGGAGACAGCAAGACTTGACACTTTGTAGAACACGGAGAAACTCAGCATTCATATCCATGGATTCCTCTTTAAAGTGAATTTCCCAGATAGGTTCCTGACTGCTAACTTAAGTTTTCAGTAAAATCAGCCTGCTACTGGACATATCTGATATTTCAGGTAGTGACCTGTATTTTTGGGTTTCTAGGACAGTCCTGAATTACTGCATATGTGCTGGTTCTGAGGCTTGGATTCAGAGTTGAACACTGTCCCTGGGCTTCTTTGCCCAAGGCTAGTGCTCTGTGACTTGAACCACAGCTCTACTTCTGGCTTTTTGGTAATTAATTAGATAGAAGAGTCTCAGGGACTCTCCTCTCCTGGGCTACCTATGAACAGCAATCCTCTGAACTCAGCCTCCTGAGTTGCTAGGATTATGGATGTGAGCCACTAGCATCAAGCTTACTACATAATTTTTTATTCTATCATCCTTCCCTTTCAAATGTCCTGGTATGGATGACAGATTATAGGATACACCCTAGGTATTTAGGAAAGTCAGCTTACCTCTCTTGAATGAACTTTCTCATATGAAATTTGTTCAACAGGAGTGTTTAGTGTTGGGTGGTAAAATAACAAATGGTAAAATAACAAACAGAGAGAGAATGGTTGATACTTTCCATGAGTGAGTCTAGAAGGCAGGCTGCATGTCACATACTGGAAGTCACTGTGAGGGGCAGTGAATCTGAAGAAGTTCAGTCATTCCTACAGGCTTCCTCCATACTGAAAGTCTCTGATGTTATCTCTCTCTAACCATTCAGAGGTTAAGTGACAAAGTTAGCATGCTTAGGTGGCAGAAAGGCCATAGGGGAACTGCACATACTTTGCAAAGATTTGCACATCATTGCCAGGAAGTTGGAGTAGATTTCTCAACTAATGATGGAGAGTTTTGAAGAGGCAACTAAGATAAGGCTTGACCTCATATCATGTAGATGAAATTCAGAGCTGGAGACAGTGTTGTATTAAGCAGGGACTAACAGAATGGCAATCATCAGGAAATAAACAAAAGCAAATTCTGGGAAGAATGTGGAGAAAATGAACACTTATAGACTGTTAATAAAAACATAACCAGTGCAATTCTATGGAAATAAGCATGGAGGTTCACAAAACTAATAATAGACTTACTAAAAATAGACCTTAATGACCCTGCTCTTCCATTGTTGGGTTATTCTTGGTAGCTGCACACTCATGGTTACCCATGGTACTATATACAAGAGACAAGCTATGGGAAGCCAAACAGCCAAAGAAAATGTTATATCTCTATCTATCTATCTATCTATCTATCTATCTATCTATCTATCTATCTATCTATCTATCTATCTATCTATCTAATTATCTATCATCTATCTATCCACACACAATGGAGTATTATTCAGCTATAATAAAAGGTAAAATATCATTTTCAGGAAAATGGACAAAACTGGAGATCATCCTACTGAGTGAAATAAACCATAAATCAAATATGGACAGAACTGGAGATCATCATATTGAGTGAAATAAATCATAAGCCAAATAGGCTTGCTTTTTTCATATGAACAATCTTGGTTTGATATGATAATAATAATCACGAAAATGAGACATGACTGTAAAATGAGTCAGTTGCAGAGGGGAAAGGGACAAGAGTAGGTACAGGGGAGTAAAGAGGTTTGAAAATCTATTACAAGAATATATATGAAGACAGAGTAATAAAATATACCAAGAAATGTTTGAAAATAGGATGGAGGAGAGAGCAGTTAGAAGAATATCCTGGAGTGAATGAAATTATTCTAAGTACATTGTACACATCTATGACAATGTAATTATCACGTACAATTAGTGATTCCTAAAAATAAAAAAATAATAATGGAAGTATGGCTTGAGAAATAAACTCTTTTGTTGATTGGAAACCCATATAGCAATCCATGGTCAAAACATCTCTTACAGGGGGCTGGGAAGGTGGCTCAGTGGTAGAGTGCTTGCCTTGCATGCCTGAGGTCCTGGGTTCGATTCCTCAGCATCACATAGGCCGGAAGTGGCCCTGTGGCTCAAGTGGTAGAGTGCTAGCCTTGAGCTGAAGAACTGAGGGACAGCGCCCAGGCCCAGAGTTCAGGCCCCACGACTGGACCCAAAAAACAAAACAAAACAAAACAAAACAAAAAAATACACATCTCTTACAGACGTTTATAAAATCTAGGCTTTGAAGATATTTCAGTTTTAGAAAAAGGAGATTTTGTAAATGATTTTAATCTTAAGACCTAGTGGCTGAATAATACCTTAGAAATCAATGTCAATTGCTGTGTTTATTTATTGGACTGAGCTTTCAATAGTCCATTGGACTATAAATTATAGTAACTGTTGAACCTTCTCCAACCTTTACTTTTTTGTTGAATACGAGACATTAGTCGTCATTAATGGCTATGTTGCTTGTTTGTACCTCTGAGTCATACATTACAAATGTTTCAACAGTTCTTAAAGAGAAGCTGATTTCTAAAAGGATTTCACTGAGATTAATAATTATGACTCCACTAGGTACTTCCTTAACACAAAAGACTAGGTGATATTGTTATTTGATGCTCATAAAAGCAGCCTGGGGTTTTAATTAATGACACATTGTCATAAGTAATTGAAAAAATCTTTTATAGGCCTCTAGAGTCTAGTGTGGAGTTTATTACATAGAGTTAGCTTTCTATAAAATGTTATTAAAAATGTTTTTCCCCTTTTTTCTTGTTATTGGACACTACACAGAATGAGTCTCCCAGTGATAAGTAGCATTCTTTCAGAGAAAGTCTAGAAGTGTTTTCAAAGCACTCCTTGTTCAAGAGGATTTCTGACCATAACTGGATTCACTGGAAGACAGAAAATCTGAATGACAACCAGTAAGTTAAAAAACTGTCAGGTCTAAACTCTGAGATACAGACTTAGGCATTGAAAGTCATTTTTGTATACAACTTTCTATACAAAATTAAGAAAAAACATAAAAACATATACAGTATATTGTATATAAATAAATAAGTATGTGTGTACCTACACACACATATACATAATCTTTACAAAAAACATTTTAACAAAAGAAAACAAACATAACAAGAGAAAAAGAAGGCTTTAATAAATTGAAAGCCTTTCCGATATTTAAGGTCAATAAAAATATATAATTTGGAAATTGTATCCAACTGTTTTGAAAAAAGCAATGCCAACATTTTCTGTGCTTTCTCGCTCCACATTTTCTCCCCTGTAAATTAAAAACTCACAGCACAACAAAACCTCTGGCTGGGGCTATGAGGAACACTATTCATTTTCCACTGACCTGATTAGTCAGACCATCTTTCGAACGATTGGCTTTCCAGTTGCACCCCTGCCAGGGAAAAAGACCTCCAAATTAATGGCTGCACTGATTGTTTATGCCTCTGAGAGGCTCATTAAAAAAAAAACAACAACAACAAAATTATTTCATCAATGCTATAAGAAATGCTGATCTTCTGAAAATATTTTAATGTATTTTTAAAAATGAATGTTTTGGTAACTTGCAAGAGTGTATTTAAAATTCCATGTTCAAGTTTGGCAGCAGAGAGGGCTTGAACGGTAAGGGCTTTGTTGCTTCTTAGTGCAAAAAGTTTTGCCTTAAGATTTTGGGATCCTCATCAGTGAGGATCTCAATAGAACCGGGATGCTGGCTCAAATGTGGTACCCCTGGCTTGCCATTAATAATGAGTCCTATTCCTCACCACTTCTCCAAGTCCCCATCCTGGGTGGTTTCTCCTTCTGCCTGTTTTTAGAAGGCACACTTAAGAAGAAAATCAAAGAAGATTTCTATAGCCATTTATTTAAAAAAAAACTCTCTTTGGTTGATCCCAAAGGGATGGAAAGTCACACAAAGTTTTCTTTCCCTGACAGTGAAGTTCCCATGCTGTGCTTATGGAGGAAGCTCACAGGTTAGCTGACTATTTACCCCATCATACATATATACTCTAAAGAATTATAACATGCATTTGAAATAGAGGCAGGGTCATATTAGAAGCAAGCTCTTTTAATTACTTAAGTCTTCCATTTTGACAGTGGTCAATATGGCAATGTGTTAGCTTACCCATGATAGCAGCATGGGCAAAAGTCATAATTCACTTGGGGCTAACAGTGATAAGGTTAAAAATGAGAAGCAGAGTGACTTTCTTTTATGTTCTCATTGAGGTTTGATAATTACTGTTTATACCATAACAACGGAGGTTTGTACTATCTAGAGTGCTTTCTACTATTTAGTACCTATTGTTTGTTTTTCTTAAGTCTATTTCATTTCTGTCGTTTTTTTTTTTTTTTTCTTGCTAATCCTGGGGCTTGAACTCTGGGCCTGGGTGCTCTCCCTGAGATATATTTGCTTACTTTTCCCCCTCAGAGCTAGCACTCTACCACTTAAACCACAGCTCTACTTCTGGCATTTTTGGTAATTTATTGGAGATAAAAGTCTTATGGACTTTCCTGCCAGGGGCTGACTTTGAATCTCAATCCTCAGATCTCAGCCTCCTGAATGGCTAGGATTACAAGTGTGAGCCACCAGTGCCTGGCTCCCATCTCATTTCTTATGTGTGCATGTATGTGTGTGTGTGTGTGTGTGTGTGTGTGTGTGTGTGCCCATCCTACTCCCTCTCAAATGAATGAATAAATGCCTCTTTGTAAATGTTTGGGCCTAGATTAACACATGAGAGAAGTATAGGAATCAAATAACATTTCATTCAGTGAAAGAGAATGGTTAAATGGTAGTAAAAAAAAAAAAATGATTATGTTGGGAAAATGGAGGAGAATGGAAAAGGATTAGGCCAGACTAGATCATCAACAGGCCAGGACTGTTTATTGAGGAGCAGTGAGGGGCAAAGACCTTCCTGTGGGATTGGAGGTTGTGCAAGGGACTGGATTTTGGGGTGGGCTTATATAGCTATTAACCAGGAAGCAGAGAATAAAAAAATGGGCTATGGTCTCTTGGAGGCCAAAAGCGATGTCCTTGGTCAGGCCCACAGTGGAATGCTGGGGTGTGGGGGCTATTGTCTCCTAGGGGCCAAGGTTAGAATGACCTGCCTGTGGACAAGGACATGAGCACACATCTGGTACTTTGCTTGACCCTGGGGAATAAGGCAGGACTCAATCTTTCATATTCTATCTTTAGACAATAAAAAGATTGGGCCAAGAGGGAAGGGGCAGATCCTTCAGATTGTTTTTGAGAGATGGCTCTAGGCAGGAGTTTGTTGAATACTAAACTGGTAAAGGCAGATGTCAAACTGGTCATCCAAGCTTTGGTATCTGGATGAGCCCTACAGTCAATCATCCCTGTATTACTGAATTCGGGCCTTCTGTTGGCAGGTAGGCACAGCTAGGACTGTTTCACCTAACTCTATGAAGTAGGGAAGCACGGCATAGGCCAATAGGTTCTTGCAGGCATCACTTACAAAATGTGTAAGTTAACATCGATCACCTGTACTCTGTGTCTTTTACTGGATTATCTCCAGTGTTTTTCTTGCTCCCAACCCTACTATTAACTACACACAGCAAATGGTGGTTTTTCTAGATAGCACATTGTTTTGACCCTGTGATATTGACACTCAACAAAGATTTGGTATTTTCCTTCTGAATGCAATAAACATATATCATCTGAGTCTTGGCTCAGTTGTCATTTTCCCACTAGACTGTAACCTAAAGTCATCTCTGATCTTGGCTGCTTCCCCCTTAGCGCTGCAGACTTCTCTCCTCTTTATCATCTATTTCCTCTATTACAGTACATCATATTGCTCAGGCACTTGCAAGAACAATCTCTTAGAAGAAGCCTCTCTGTAGTCACTTGCTATATTTTCTTTTTCTTTTTTTTCCGCCAGAAATAACAGACCCTGGGTTGCTCTCCTAGGCACTGCCCTCTTAAGAGCTCCATGAGTTTATCTCCTGGTGTGTAACATCTGTTATAATGAAAGCCACTGGAAACCATTCTTCATAGAGATACTTAATGCATCTAGAAGAAATCAAACTGAGTTAGGGGTGAAGGGAGAGATGCATAAGCAGTTTTACCTAAGTAGGAAGAGTATTTTTAAAATCTTTTTCTTGATGTGCTAGTTAGAGAAGCACAGACAGCAGGAAAGTGTATGTGGCGATGAATGCACAGGAGGGATGGGGCCAGGCCAGGAAGAGCAAAGAATTGCACTTGTTGTCTACCATTCCTATTGGTAGAACTTGGCCATACACCACACCCAGTAACAATGGAAGATGTAAAATATAGTCTTTGAAAGAAGAGGCAATGAACTTGAGTGCTCAGCTTATGACTTCTGCTATCACCAGATAATAAGAAGCCCACTATGCTCAATGTTGTGGTCATTGCTTTGCTTTACACATGGTCTTAGCAATTGCTTGCTGACAGCATGTGTCATGAGCACTAAATCCTATCGAATGATTAGCCCTGGATCAAACTTCAGGGACTTCCACTGAGACTAATCTCTAATGGATTGTCTCATCTGCTTGAAAAAAACTAAACAAAAACCAAAAAATAAAAATCAAAACAAGTAAATTCAGTAGGTCCTCCAAATGCTGAGGAATTCATTTCACTGCATGTCCTCGAACTAAATTTAACTTACGGTAAGTTACTGGATTATTATCGCAGTTTTGTTAATTTTTAAAAATCATTTTACATATATTTGATTATATAAGCTATTTGCACACACTCGAACACATTCACATATGAGAAAATATTTGGCTTTATGTGGCTTTCAGTGATCAAAGTGAGGGTATGTAAACATTTACAGTGAACAAACAGAAGCTACATTCAATATCCTGATACAAGGGCTCTGGAATACATGGGAAAAAATATCTTCTGTGCTTTTAGTTTCCCTTGTGGCACTTTCCTATTTCATGTCACCAAGAAAACCTAGCAACCAATTTATAAGCCTTCACAAATCAATCACTGGCAGGCAGTAGTCCACATTGTAATCTAATTCTAAGCATTTCCACTTATCCTAGAAAGGAACACCAAATGTGAAGGCTCTGGAGATGTAGTTAATTCTTTCAGGTGCAATCTGAGAACAATGATGACTAATGGACTACATTCTTAAAATTCAAGAGAACAACTGTATATTAACAAGCAAGAAAAATGTAATTACTGTATCCCTAGAGAATAGACATTTGTAAACCAGGCTACTACAGAGATGGTTTGCTCCTGCAAAATAGCAAGCAGTGAAATTATTTTCTGACTATGCCTGGAGAAAAATCATGTAACAAGTACCATTTATGGATAAGGATGCTGCTGCTTTTCTTTTCCTTCGTGATGAACCAATGGTGTTATATCAAGGATAAAAATCACTGATTATTTAAGGTGTTTCTGAATCTTCTAATCTAATACTACAGAATAAAAAATGCATAAGCAACAAGTACAAAAAAGAATAAATAAGTGCATAAATAACCAGAATGGCTCTGCACTTATCCTGCATGTTGTATATGGACTTTATTCAATAATAATTCTAGATAATTATAATTTTTCCTTGATCTTAGCATCTAACCACCAATTTCTTACCTGTTGCTTATAGGATCCTTTATACTTGGAGATGAACTAGTTTAATACCAATAATTTGGGGGGTATAAAATCAAAATGTCACTACCTAGACTGATGGCTTAGCCAATAACTCCAGTTAACAATCTTAAGTCAATGATTCTCAGACATCTGGACAGTTCATTAAAACATAAGCTGCTAACCTCCACTCCAAGAGTGTCTGAGTCAAAATCAAATACTGAAAAATCTGTCTTATGCCGATTCCCTTTGCCTAGAAGCCACATTTTGAGAATCAGTTCATTAAAATAATAATCAAACATCTGATGAAGGATCTTTATATGCCTGGGAATTCAGAATAACTGATCTTGGCTCTTTTGTGTGTGTGTATATGTGTGTTTTTGAGTGTGTGTGTGTGTGTGTGTGTGTGTGTGTGTGTGTGTGTGTTCTAGTACTAGGACTTGAACTCAGAGCCTAATGCTCTCACTTTTTTTTCCCTCATACAACTGGATGACTAGCTTGGTAGTCAATTACAGTATGCCTTTTCACAAAGATGTCCTTTAAAATGAAATAAAACAAAATCAGACTTCAAAAGAGCCCACATCCCATACATGCTAGAAATGTTTAAAAATTGAGATGGAAAGTTCTACCTAGATCTCCTTGATTGGGCTGTCTGTGCTATTTTCTAAATTCCTATTGACTTCATGGCATGGAGAATATTTGCATGCTTCCTACATGTTCTATCATGATACTGTAACTTCTAATTGCCAAGCAAGGGCCAGAAACAGGAGAACCAAAAGTACTGATTCTTAAAAATCTCTGGGGTACTTAATGACAAATTAGTATCTTTGAACTGAGTGTCACAGTTTTCTGGAAGGTCTGAAATCTACATAGTTAACCAGATCTTATGGGTGATTCTGATGCTAATTAACATGCTTGTTGTTTCTTTCCTGGGAAAAATTTACTAAAAAAATAAAATTCCCCCTCTCATTCCTAAAGAATTAATGTGATCTGCAACTCATTCTATTTTCCCAGTTCCTGGAACCATTCTTATGGAGAAAGAAAAAGAAAGAAGGAAGCAAGCAAGCAAGGAAGGAAGGAAGCAAGCAAGCAAGCAAGGAAGGGAGGGAGGGAGGGAGGGAGAAAGAGAAGGAGGAAGGGGACATCAACAGAAGAGAAATCCTATCAGATTATGCCTGTTCAGAGTTAAATCAGATTAGCCAGTTCAGAGATGGTTATCTTAAATAGTTATTACTGCTAAGTGTTAGAACCAGGTTAAATTAAACAAATAGAGTATTAATTGGACCAAGGAAGAATGAAATTTAACTGGGACAAACAAGTCCCAGGTAACCTGAAAAACCTAAGTACAGACCCTAGGAATGGAACATTTACTGAAATTTGCAACGTGAGTAAGAACAGGGCCAAACTTGAAAAGCAGGATCTCCCTGTAGAGAAAAACTCCAATATAGTCATTAAAAGGAAAAATTCCAAAGATAAAGTCTTGAAGTAAAAACTGGTGAGTTTAACACCAGGTTACTGGAACTTAGTAAAGAACAGTGAAACTCAGAAAGATCCAGAAAACCTGGGAAATGGTTTGATTTGGGGGTGTGATAAATAAGAAATTTGGAATGTGGGTTTTGCTTCAAGAATGTATTACTTTGCTTATAGAGACTGTAATTGCTATTTCACTAACTTGCTGCTTTGATGGGAAGATTTGGGATAAGGACTTTGCTTTGTGACTTATGGCCTTGGTTGTTGGAATGACTGGAATTATTATTATCATTTTGTAATCACTAACTGCTAGCTCTGCTTCTGTAGCTTGCTTCTTTGCCGATCCCTAAACTACCACTGGCCACTTAGGAGTGGCATCTTGCCTTTAAATACCTTGAGCAATTTGACTTTATTGCTGTTCTTTATTGTCTTGGTATAGTGAGGGGCAGCCACTGCAGCAATAAAGACTCTTAGCCTAATTGCCTGAGTGTTGGGGTGTCTCATTGGGAAATTGAGGTACTACACTAAGAAGGCTTTTGCATTTCATTTTTCTTTGATTTCTAATGTCACAGCAATTTTTTTCACAAGCCAGTTTCTAGCCCTTTGTTTATTCATAAAAGAAGTTCACACAACTCCCTTCATAAGCTCCTTGCAGGTAATTAATTAACTCAGAGGGTATTGTCATTAAGCCAGGAACATATTGGCTTTAATTTCCCTATTGGGGATTTCCTTCCTTCTTTTAGTTTCACCTTTTGCTCAACCAGAGCAAAGTTAGTGTACCTGACGCTTTTGGATGTGGCAGATTTTTCTTAGAATAGTCTAGTCATCTCCTTACTTCCTATGAACTACAATCCTCCTGTGTGTCTTTTCCTTTTCAGAAAAAATTTACCATGATTTTTTTTTCTTTTGGGGGTCTGGTCGTGGGGCCTGAACTCTGGGCCTGGGCGCTGTCCCTCAGCTCTTCAGCTCAAGGCTAGCACTCTACCACTTGAGCCACAGCACCACTTCCGGCTTTTTTTTTTTTTTTTGCTTATGTGGTGCTGAGGAATCGAACCCAGGGCCTTGAGCATGCAAGGCAAGCGCTCTACCACTGAGCCACCTTCCCAGCCCCTTTACCAGGATTTTTAAATGAGCTTGCTTTCATCTATAATAGAAATTTAAATGTGAGGTTCTTTGTTTGGAAAGATCTCTTCATGGGATTCTGAGAGAGAACATGATTTGATCTCCATGCCATACGGGAAGGCCCAGATTGAGTGAGGAAGATTTGGTGAAATAGAGAAAAAGGAAGGAAAGGTTTAAGCAAATCATGAGCCACTTCCTGTTTTTCTGGAAAAAGCTTGATTTTTGGCTTCCCATGATTACAATCTTGGCACGAGCCTTGAAGTGGCACAAGAAAAGGAGGGGTCTTTCGTAAAGTTGGATTCACACATATTTAGACAGCAAAAGCTGTACTGACTGGCTATACTGCTAAGCTTATATATAGTTTAATCATATCACATCACACATATTTTTACATAATTTGTGTGCTGTGTGAAGTGGAAGTATGAAACTTTTGTTTCTGTCTCTTAGTACTTAGTTCCATGCATAACCCATGGTCAAAGTCAAAGCTACTCTATGAGATCAGATTAAATAATTGCTTGAATATATGTATGCTGAAGACAGAACACTGGCAGGGTGTTTTCAAGAAATAAAGATTTAAATAGTTGAAAAGAATCTTCAAAAATTAGTGGGAGAGTTTTGGTGGATATATGGTTGAATTTGTTTCTTCCTAGCTCTACATTAATTAATAAAGGTGGAGTGAAATGAACACTTAGTCCTTCATTCCAAGAGCACCATAGTCTGGAAAAGCAGAAAGGGAAGCAAGTGGATAATTTAAAATATATGACAGAGCTAGGTATAGTGGTTTGTGCCTGTAATCTCGGGTACCCAGAAGGTAGAAATAGGAAGATTGAAGTTTGAGACCATCCTCGTCAAAAGCATGAGGCTGAGTTTAATCCTCAATACTACCAAAAATTAAAAAGTAGATTTATAATCAAATAATATGAAGTCTGTAAGTTTTTAAATTTTCAGTACATTAGCATTAAACAAGTTTATATGAACTTGGAAAAATGTAAAATGTGTGTATATGTGATAAAGGCTATGAGCCAGTGGCTCACGCCTGTAATACTAGCTACTCAGGAGGCTGAGATCTGGAGATCACAGTTCTAAGCCAGCCTAGGCAGAAAAGTATGTGAGACTCTTACCTCCAATAAACCACCAGAAAACTGGAAGTGGGGCTGTAGCTCAAGTGGCAGAGAGCTTGCCTTGAGCTGAAGAAATCAAGGCCAGCGCCCAGGCCCAGAGTTCAAGGCCCATGACTGACAAAAAAAAAAACAAAATAAAACAAAACAAAAACAACACAATGCCTAGAGATAACTCTATAGAGTGTAAGGCTGACACTTTGAGGTACTTACTGCTGTGTTTCCAGCACCAATCCAAACAAACATCCAGAAAGAGACCAATTAATCCATCAGTTGGTTAGCTGAAGAATTCTTATAACATGAAGAATTTACTGGGATTTGAGATGAGCCTTATATTTCCGAATAGAAATGCAATAAATGTGTGAAAGTGGAATTAGTTCTTCATGCCTTTTTCTTTCATTTTTTTCCCTTCCTTTCCCCCTTCCTCCTCCTCCTCCTCCTCTCCTCTTTCTTCCTTCCTTTCTTTTATTTTCTTTACTATTTTTAATGACAAGGTTTTACTATGTAGTCTGGTAGCTCTGAATTTGTGTTCCTCCTATTTAAGTGTTGGGATAACAGGCATGCACTACTACACATGAACAGTTCTTTCATTTGTGTGTATGGGAATCTCTTTATGGGACTCTGGCAGATGTTAGGGTTGCTACTAAAAACTGGATGAGTAGGTGGTGCCAGATAAAATAATCACCCAAATGACACTGCACATGAAATAGTGTGCAAATGGTTAGGATTTCCTAATTCCTCTCAGAGAGTCGGGGCTGGCTCCTGCATATAGGTGAAGAGATATTCTAGTGAGACTCTTGGAAGGGAAGGGGTTAGACTTGCAAGGGGCACATATTAGATGATACAATGGTCTTATGAGAAACTCAGTTCCATTTCTGTGCAAGGGTTCATGGCAGAGTAAATTCATTTAGAATTAGTGTTGAGAGAGAAGAACAGATGGACTAGTGCCTCAAGGTCTCTTTTTTCTTCTCAGTCAGTTTCCAGACTCTTTGCTGCACAAATATTTAAAGAGTCTTTATTTATATGCTGATTACCAGTCCTTCTGTAATGCTCACACATGTCCCCACTTCAGTAGCTACTGAGGGAAATGCTATCATTAATCCATCTCATTTAAGGGAAGCCAGTAGGGAAAAGTTCAAGAGTTAGAAGAGCCTTAAAGGGTAAACGTGGTTACTTTTACCTTTATACTAACAGGACCTTCCTGGGGGTGGGAGGTAGAGGAGGAGGAGCCATGTATCTTAGAGAACCAGGTGAATGTCTTACAAGATAGATACAAATCTTGTTCAAGTAACATTTTCAGTATTAGAGAGAAAACAGAACCAAAACAATGCTTGAGGCCTGCAAATTCTTCCCTCCTGAGAGTAAAGAGATTCTACATGTGAATGCCAGCTTAGCCTTTAGGATTTCTATAACTGAGTAGGAGAGTGTTGGGATTGGTTTAGTCAGTGACTCAAAAGATACTAAGTAGTTAAGCTAGAAAACATCAAAGAAGAATCAATCTCTCTTGAAATTCTCTCCACAATATTAGTTTGTCTCCAAAATTGAAGAGTCATTGAAGCAATATTGTACTGTCTATCTTACGAACCTCTATTCATCCTTCAACCCCACTGAGGTTAATGTCTCAGAAGTAGATTGCAATCCCTTACCTTCCTGTCTGGATGCAGTTGGCACTTGCCATGCACAGGTATTCCCTCTCTGACCACACTGACTGCATGTGCTGGGGGAAACTTGGCATTTGGTTTCCTGAACTCAATGCCAATTCACAAATAATGAGAGCAGGCAAAATGAAGACTATATAGGCTCATATCCAGTATTTCAGAGGAGCTCTGGAACTTAGTTTTTGTGTTCCTTGCCCAATGAGTAGCCCAGAGCAGGCACTGGCCTTGGCTTCTTATCCCCTAGTTTACTGGTTTACTGGCTGCACCCTCAAACCTGCATGTCTTGGTTGACAGAGGTTTACAACTTCCCAGTGGTCAGAGACAGATAAGGGAGCTGGGGAGGACGATGAGGTTTATTGTTGAAATAAATGTGTTAACCCTGGTTGCCCCATGGGGAGCAGCATGAGGAGAGCATGCATAATTAGCTGTCAGTCCTGTCCTTCCAATATTCCAAGGTGGCCATGGGACAGAAGGGCTAAGAATGCAGCTACAAAGTAGAGGCCAGGATTCCCAGTTTTTATCCAGAGTTCAGTTCATTTATGGGCCCAAGTAAGAGGTCAGTGCAAAAGCAGCTTTTGAAGCTCCTGTTACACATAGCTTCACTTCCTTTCTTCTCTGGATCCCTGTTTAAATCTTGAGTTTCTGCAATGGTTTGGGATATATCTGCCTAAGTACAGTATTGTTGTAAGGTGAATCATCCCAGAAGCCACATTTTGAAATACAGACTATTGCAGTCTTTCTTATACAGTTAGCAGGCTGCAGGCATATACAAACAATCCAATTCAGCTCCAGTGGAGAGGTGAATTGGGATGCCATGATGACTTGAGATGAGCCAGGAGACAGGACACAGGACATGACCACGGAGACACATGTGGCATGGCATAATGGCAGATAGGCTGATCCAGGCCTAAATAGGTCTGCACAGGGAGCAGATCCACAGGAAGTTCCCAGTCCTAGGCACTGGACTGACAGGTTCAGTAACCTATCAGCCAAATGCCCACCCCTACCTCCAGGGTCGGGGCACGCCTATCACCTGGGAGGCAGGTGGTTTCCTTCTCCCAGCATGAAGACAAGATGGCAGACCTTAACATCCACCATGTGTCCAATATGGTGCCAGCTAGACTTGACCTCCTTACTTCAATATTTATGCTACAACTCTTGATACCCACGGGCTGAACATTCTGGGTTTCCTCCTAGCTGAAGGTCCTGGGTTAGTTATATCCAATTGAATGTGCTAACCCTGGTCCCCCGCCCACCCCCCACCATGGTGAGCAGCATGAGGAGAGCATGCATAATTAGCTGTCAGTCCTGTCCTTCCAAGATTCCAAGATGGCCATGGGACAGAAGGGCTCAGAACACACTACAAAGTAGAGGCTGGGATTCCTAGTTTTTATCCAGGGTTCATTTCACCACTGTTCTTCACTTCAGGGTCAGGTTCCTGGGGGACTTCCAGAAACAATTGTGAAGCAAAGTGAATTTCTGCAGTCATATTTGAAGGAATGAAAGGGTAGACATTTTCTATTCCTTCCCTGCTAATTTTGCAATGCGTTGAAAAATCCCCAGGATACAGACCACTGACTCAAAAATGGAATCTTGATTATAAGGAAATTTATTAATAAAAGGAAATTTGTCAATAGCCAATTATAACTGTCTGGGACCACTCTTATGTATCAGGAACCCAGAAGCAGCCCGAATAGCAACAAATGGGAGTTTTCATACCCTAAAATGGGTGTGTGTGTGTCATCCAAATAGAATCATGCCAACTCTCCTATGTTTTGCAAGCCAAGAAGCAGAATACAGTAGCTAAATATCTGGTTGTCAGCCAAAAAAAAAAAAAAAATGAAGGTGGCAGGCCCACCACTCAGAATAGAACCTGCTGTCCACAAACTACCTCTTGTTCTAAGTTCTTCTTTTTAGGGGATTTTGTGAATTTGTCTAGCAGTTACTTACCATGGCTTCCCAGTATCATCACAACCGGTGCCTGGCTTTTTAGCACTAGCATGCTCCTCTTATGCTGCTGAGTGGCTCATTTTATTTACCTTATTTCAATTTCAGTATTCTTATTGCAATAAGGATACTGGGTTTAACTGGCGCCATCTTGGCCACGTGGTGCCACCATCTTGTCTTCATGGCAGAGGCAGGGAAGTTCCACCTTTAGGAGTAGGCTTGCCTAAAATTCCTAGAAGGAGGAGAGGGGACTTGGACAATAGGTTACTGGACCTGTCAGTCCAGTGCCTTGAACTCCCCAGTCTCTCGAGTTTCCTGTGACCCTGTCCCCTGACCCTGAAAACCTATTTAGTCCCAGACCAGCTCAGGCCCATTACACTTCCTGTCTCCTGGCCCTCCTCTGGTCACCATGGTATCCCACTTCAGCTCTCCTTTGGAGTTGATTTGGTTTGTTGGCATAGTTGTTCTGCACTTTCCTTTCCTACTCTCATGACTCAGTTTTCTAACAGTGTTAAGTGTATGCAGTTGGCTGTAGGTCTTTGGGATAGTTTCTTGCTTTCTAATAAAGACTCCCAATTTGACCTCTCAAGATGTGGCTTCTCTGTTTCTCATGACTCAGTTCCCACACAACATTATAAACACAAAAATGAACCAAACACTCTTCCCTAAGTAACATGTTTAACAAACCCTCTTTGTTAAGCTCTAAAGGCTATTTCTAGATTTTTGCTATTATCATAACTCTGCAGCAGTATATGCATACATTTATTTTTTTTTACTATTTTTTGTATGCTTGTTCAACTATAACTTAGTGAAATTATTGAGTTAAAGGCATTTTCTCTTCAGGTAGCAAAATCCACATTCATTATCGGAGTTCTCTGTTAATTTCAGTTCAACCAAGTATGGGTAACAGGCCATATCTCCACATTCTCACCAGTGCTAAGCGCTGTTAATTTTATTCACCTTTTATAAAGTATTACATGATATTGCTTTCTGGCTTTTTTTTTTGAACAGCTTGAAAATACTTTAATGTGCTCATTGGCCAAATTAAAAGTTTAGTTTAGGATCAGTTTACTTCATATTGATTCCATATTTTTATTAGAACCATTGTATTTTTCCTGATAATTTAGAAGTATAGATTACAATTTATACTTAAGAATACTTCAATCTTTGTTTGCTTTTACATTTTTTTAAGTAATGAATTTTGTAATATGGAACATTCTGAATTTTGTTCTCAAATTAAAAAGTCTGTTATCTATCTATCTATTTATCTATCTATCTATCTATCTATCTATCTATCTATCTATCTATCTATCTATCTATCTATCTATCTATTTTTGGTAATTGGCATTCTCTCCAATGAGATTATAGTTATTTTGTTTGTCCATTAATTTCCCTGAGAAATTTTAATAAGTAAAAATTAAATTTTTGCCTAGTTCTGAATTAGTAGGATCCAAATTTACACTTTTATAAAGTCCTATTATCTATACAAGTATTTCTCAAACATGAAGAGTATGCCTATACCTCATTCGTTCACATGCATAGCATTATTAATACAGGCTATTGCTATTTCTTTTTTGGGGGGGGGTCCGGTCATGGGGCCTGAACTCTGGGCTTGGGCGCTGTCCCTCAGCTCTTCAGCTCAAGGCTAGTGCTCTACCACTTGAGCCACAGAGCCACTTCTGGCTTTTTTCTTTTTGCTTACGTGGTGCTGAAGAATCAAACCCAGGGCCTCATGCATGCAAAGCAAGCGCTCTACCACTGAGCTACCTTCCCAGCCCTGGCTATTGCTATTTCTTAATACAGTTAGTGGAGCAGATAATTTGAAAGAAAAACAGATTTTCTGGTGGCTGTCTCAAGTCAGAACACTTGAGAATCAGCTCCTCCAGGACATTTTACAGGGCTTATGACTCTACAGCCTTTGTTTCTTACAGAGCAAGACTAATCCACCTACCTGTGGGCTTGCAGTAAATATTACATAACATTAGACAGAATACATTAGAGGAATCCAGTCAATCGTAACTACTGTCATTACTATTATTTATTTTTTATTTCCCTTCCTCCTTCTTGCCCAAAGTTTAGAGTTTTAGTAAAGTAATGTGAATGAATTTCATGCAGCAAAACACTTCAATTCACAATTTAAAAACCCTAAATCTCTGAAAACAAAAACTGTAAGTTTGTGACAAATTCATTTGGTGATAACAATGGATTCACTAACATGAAGGTATTTATCTTTTCTTGTAGTGCTGGGGATTGAACCCAGAACATGGTATTTGCTAGGCATGCACTTTGTCACCAACCTACATTCATTTATCATTTACCATGAATATCTATCTATATGTTGTACTGTAAAAATATTGATGAAATTTGGGGATACTGCTTCCTTTGAAAAATATGAAAAAGTTCAAATTCTGTTGTACACCTTTTCCCAAGGACTTCATATGAGGGACTGGGGTATTAATATGGTGTTATTTTCTCCAAAGTTATTGTAATATGTGGAAATACATGCAATATATGGTAACAGGTGTAATATGTGGTGTCTTCATGTTACTAAAATTGATTTCAACAAAGCAATGTCATTACTTGATAAACTGGTAATAGTTATTTGAGTTGCCTTGGTTTTGCTACTTTGTTTATCTTTCATTAGAAATGCATATGGGGTATACATATCCTAGAAATTTTGTACATTTTATGCATACAATATTAGTGTAGTATTATAATAAAAATGCCATGAGAAGATGAAGAATTAAGGGAAAAATACATAGATAAAATAGCGCTGTAATCATAAACTGCTTCGTGAAATGGCAACTCTTTCGTACAACTACTTAAAGATAATTTAAAAAGAGCCTTTCTTTAAAAATGCAAATAACTTTAAAAATATGGTTTCCAAGATGTCAGTATAGCTTTGTGTGTGATTGTGAGTATAGCCCTTGATATATATGAAAGTATAGAGTATATGTGTCCATTAAAAAATAGATATTGTAGACACCCAGAACTTGGTCTTCCAGTTCTTTTAACCTTACTTGTTTCTCTCTTCTGCTAGGAGTTTATTGACTCCTTCCAGGTTAAATGGGTTGGAAGGTGTTATTGTGAGGTGCTCAGCCTCATTTATTAGGAAACCTTGTCTTACATCCATAGTCACAGAAATGACTGATTCCATCACTCAGCTATTCTTTTTGCTGACTCTTGCCCTTTCTGTGACCACAAGTATGCTGAGGAAATTACCTCTCTCACTGAAATTAACCAGTTAATACAGACTGCCATGGACAGAGCTTCAGTCATCTATGGATATAGAAAAAGTGGGATAATCTCAGCAAGAAAGCTTACTCCTAGTAATGTTTGTGGAAGAGAGTAGGCAATTGTTGCATGTTTGTGGAAGTGTAGGCAATCATTTCATGTGAATGTCAATTGAATGTGTGAGATTAGCAGAGCTATGAGCTGTAGAAGACAATCATGCAGGTTGATGAGAAATGAAGATTGAAACCAGTTTCCCTGTCAGCATGAAGATGGGTAGTGTCAGGACTAGCATAGTATGCCCCACAGTGGGGCATACATTCTAAGCCTCCCAGTGAATGATGAAACTAAAAATCCTAGACACATTAAATTTTTCCTTGGATAGGCATGCCTATGACAAAGCTTATTTTATGATTGAGCATAATAGAAAAAGTACAATGATTAATAAAACAATAATTAAAGCATAACAAAGTTAAGTAAATATCATTCTGTCTTTTAAAATATCTTACTGAGTCTCTGCATCCTTCTTCTTGTGATGTCACCAGATGATGCAATGTCCACCTAACAAGATGCAGTGCAGCAAGAGATGTAGATCCTGTGATGTCATGCAGCCATACCACAGACACAGGTGGAGTACTATACAGTAATCTGTACTTCAGCATCAGCCACTGCTGCTATAATTTGGAATTTTAGTCCCACTGTTGCCATTTCTATTTTTTTTGAGAATGAAAGAAAGAGTTATAAGGAAGAAGAGGAGAAGAAGGAAAAGAGAGGGACAGAAAGAGACACACACTTGGGTTTTACTTGAATTTTCCTGTCTTCATGAGCAAGTAATTCAATAAAAAAAAACAGTTTGTGGGTCAAATAAAATTATCTGCAAGCCAGATCTCATCTTAGACCATCGTTCTTAGTTCCCAGAATTTGGGTGACACTCATCATCAGTCTGGACAAACTTGTCACACTCAACATTGGTAGAAACAGAGAGCAAAAGAAGGAAGGTCTTTTATTTTCATCTAAAGTGAGAGCTTTGGTTGTGTCCCAAAGGTCAATTTCTGGAAGCCTGAAATCTGTCTTTGTTAATCATTTGGCTAGTCTCAGTGGAAATTAAACTGGGTGGTAGCACATTGAAATAGACACTAAGGGATCAGTTCTAGGACTTTATAAGATCTTTCTTCCAAAAAGAATCCTAAATTAAAATGGATTCTCTTCTCATTCCTCTTATCTAGACTTCTCAGGTTAGTAGAAGGTGCTAAATGTTTAGCTCCCAGTGTTTTATTTGGCCAAAAGAATGAACCTGTGAGACCAATCTGTTCAGTTAATAAATGACAAACACTTGGCAAAGGAATGTGCTCACTCATTTCCATGAGAGCAATTTTTTTTGGCAACAAATTTACAAAGTCACTAAAGAAGACAACTTTCACATTTCAACCCTTACAAGTATTCTATTTATTCCTTTATGCAACAATAGGTACTGACTATATAAAATAGCTTTTTTTAGGTGATAGAAATGCAAAAGTGTCAAACATTCCCTAGATTCCCATAAGTAGAGATGAAATATAAAACAGTATGCTCGGTGTTGCTTCTTATCCATTCAAAGTAAATATAAAAATAGATATTACATGCACTTCAAACTACCTTACACTCAAAGAATAGAGAAAAGGATCATAGCCAACCAGGAGAGACAGAAAAAAGAACCACTAAGAGACAAAGAAAAAAAGGAACAGTTTTGAAGATAGTGAATAAAATATCTGCATATGTAGGTATGTATAGATAGTTCTGCGGATCATGTACAAACAGACTGCTGGGCCTTCATTCGTGTGTTTCTAGTTCTTAGCTCTATCTTCATGAATTACAGATTAACAAGCAGAAATGGCTAGTCTGATGGAAATTGAGCTTGTGGTTCACTGTAGTTGCCTTAGGAGCTAGATTTTTCCAGGCAAGGTTTAAAGAACATTCTGATTGGAATGAATAAGTAATAATGTCCCGATCAGGCCAGGCACAGTGACAAAATTAAGAGATTGGTGGACACTAGTTCAAGGCTGGCGCAGGCAAAAATTCACATGACCTCATTTCAACCAACAAGAAAGTTGACTGTGGTGGTGTAGGTCTGTCATCCTTGCTACATAGGAAGCATAAATAGAAGTGTGGCAGTCCAGGTCAGCCTAAGCAAAAAAGCAAGGCCCTAATTGATAAGGTCTTGGTTAGTGGTGGCTCATACTTATGCTTGTAGCTACTCAGGAAGCTGAGATCTGAAGGATTATGGCTTGAGGTCAGCCTGGGAAGATAGGTCATCAGACAGTTTCTTAACCAGCAGCTGGGTGCAATGATATATAAGTGTCACTGAAGCTATCTGGGAGACTGATATTGAGAACATGGTGGTTCCTGACCAGCCTAGAAAAAAAAGCTTGTGAGACTCCATCTCAAATTAAAGAAGCTGGGCATGGTAGCATGTGCCTGTCATTCAAGATGCTTCAGGAAGTATAAAATAGGATGCCTGTGATCAGGCAAGTACCTGGGCAAAATACTAGGGCTTGCTTGCCAACTGTGAAGTACTGAGTTCAAACCACAGTATTGCCCCCCGCCAATGAAATATTCCAGGAGAAACAAGTTTGATTTGTGGTTAATCATCATCATATTAATGGTTAAAAACCAAACTTTGGCAATATAAAAATAATTTAAAGATGGTGCCAGCTTATCTGAATGTCTCTAGCAAAAGAAACTGGACACACCTGGGTTCTGTGGCAGTTAGGAAACTATTGCTCTGCTTGAATTTCGTGCCATGCTGTTTCAGAGTAAAACTCTTACAAAAAAGAATTGATAGGTTGGGTGAAATCATCAAAGCAAAATTACAAGCCAGGCTTCTCTGTTGGCTGACTCTCCTCGCGCAAATGATGGCATTCATCTCAATGAACATCAAATTAAACAGTGCCTATGTATTTCTGGAGGCCAAGCCAGAACCTGCACAAGTCAACAAGTTAGCAAAGTGTTCCCCCTTTCAAGCACTGTGAAATATTTTACTCAGACAAATATTTTACAAAGGCATAGTTTTGACTCCAGCTGATTTTGCTCCCCTAAAACTCTGCTTGCAGCGTGAAGAGGAGACTAGATTTTGAAAAAAAAAAAACACAACTTCAACACATGTAACCATTTTTGCTTTGCAGTTTAGATATAAAATCAAATGTAGGGGCTGGGAAGGTGGCTCAGTGGTAGAATGCTTGCCTTGCATGCATGAGACCCTGATTCCTCAGCACCACAGAAGCAGAAAAAGCTGGAAGTGGTGCTGTGGCTCAAGTGGTAGAGTACTCACCTTAAGCTGAAGAGTTGAAGGACAGCGCCCAGGTCCAGAGTTCAGGCCCCATGACCGATGCGCGCGCACACGCGCACGCACACCCTCCCCCCCACCCCGCACACAAATCACATGCAGAGAACACTAACAGAAGTAACTGTTCAGATATTCTTTTTATAGTCATTAATCAATGTCATTTGGAATTTGGAAGTAATTTAGAATTAAGTAGTTTGTGTTATCCGTAGGCTAATTCAGGCAATATTCTATCCTTCTCTTTCATTTGGTATATGTGGACATACTTTATGGAACCTGGAGAAGATCAGATATATAGGGGTTCAGGGGAAGTAACCACTCTGAACAGTAAGTTGTGGCTTTGAAGAGATCATTCATTCATTCACTAAAATGTTCATTGGATGCATTATGGGAAAGTTCTGCATATGATACTGAATAAACTGCAGATAGTTTTGCCCCAAGAAAGATCAAAATCTGTGGGTGAAATAGATATTACAAAAACACTGAATGTATAATGAGGGTTATGACAATGAAGCTCAAGGTATAAGGGAGACAGGAATGTTTTCTAGAAGAAAGTGACACTTTGCAGAGATCTGGAGGATGTGTACAATGTTGGCAAGAGGGAAGAGAGTAAAGCCACTGTGAATGGTCCATCCTAGTTCCCAGCTGATTATAGACATATGAGAAAACCAAAGCAGGGTTATGAACTAACAACTAATGAACTAATCAACGAGATAACCAATCAAGCAACCAACTAACTAAATGCAAAGCTAAACCCTAGTCATTCCACCGAATCATGAACAACTATAAAGTGTTTGTAGGCCATTACAGCTGTGGACAGTTTGTTTCGTGGTGAAAATTCACTGAATGGAAGAGCCAGATTCCATTTTGTAAGGGGAAGTGACATTCACTCATAGGAGATCAGGAAGTTACGAGGTTCTGCTGAGCCCGTGCTGAGAACCTGGACATCTCAATGTGTGTGCTCCTCACACACCTGTTCCATGGGGTTTGAAACATTTGCAGGGACTAAAATATTCACGGATCTTATGATTTTTCTTTCTTCTTTCTTTCCTTTCTTTCTTTCTTTCTTTCTTTCTTTCTTTCTTTCTTTCTTTCTTTCTTTCTTTCTTTCTTTCTTTCTTTCCTTCTTTCTTTCTTTCTTTCTTTCTCTTTCTTTCTTTCTTTTTTTGTTCATGGGGCTCACTCAAGGCAAGTGCTCTACCACTTGAGTCACAGTGCCACTTCTGATTTTCTGGTGGTTAATTGGAGATCAGTGTCTCACAGTCTTTTCCTGCCCAGGCTGGCTTTGAACCACAATCTCAGATCTCAGCCTCCTAAGAAGCTAGGATTACAGTCATGAGCCACCAGCATGCAGTTCTAATGATTTTTATTAAGAAGGATAATAAGATACTTTTTCTACAAACAGGCCTTGCAGAATGGGTTTGGGTCGTGAACAGGCTCTTTTCTCTATATCTAGGTGGAGCCCAGTGTAGAGTGCAGATGCAGGGGAAACTGGTAGGAATGTGGTGCAAGTTGGGTAATGCATCCAGGGTTCTCCGGCTGTGGAATATTGCTCTGTGGGAAGAGGAACCACTTCAAGGAACAAGAGTTGACACATCATCCTCAAGTCAGTCCTTGTAGGGATAAGGATGAGATAAAAGACAAGAAGGGGCTCCCAAGGGAGCATGCTGGGTCATCCCACAAGAGGCCACTGTGGAAAACTAGGAAGTGTTGGAGAGTTGCAGCTACAGGCCTGGACAACTCCATTCCATGTTCCCTCCCTCTTCTTTCTTCCCGGAGCAACTGTTCCGTCTCCTATTTTGCCTTTTACTTCCTCATGGAGGAATAAAGTAACCTTATTTCTATCAGCTATATTTACTTCAACTAAGAGAATGACAATATTTGCTCTGAGACTTAAGGAAGATAATAGAGGTATAGAAACTGAGATACCCAACATATAGTAATAATTCAATAATTGTTCATACTCCTAAATGGTTAAAAGTTGGCTAGAATGTGTGGGGTGCAAGTGTCAGAGGAGGTGAGATTGGCTGAAATGCAGTGGGCACATGTGTCATGTAACAATACAATCTCCCTATGTAACTAATATAGAATTATCTACTTCTGTAACAAATATAAGCTATAAAAATAAAGTATCAACTACAGTTGGCTTCTAAAAGATACTAACCATTGGCTAGATATAACATTAATATGACAGAGAAATCTGTTGGTGGGCGTATCTGAGATGATTTCATCCTTGTGTGAACCTGCTTGGGTTGGAAGATGTCTCTGAGAGACCTATCAGGACAGTCAGGTTGCATGAGATTGTGAAAGCACATTTACTGAACACACACTATGTCCTGGTCACTAGAAATACAATGGATAATGGCAATAATATTTCTTATGGAGAGTATAAGAAAATTGTGAAGGGAAGGTTGGGCATGGTAGCAAATGCCTGTATTCTCAGCTCCTTGGGAAGTGGAGAGAGGAGGACTATAATTCAAGAACAGTCAGGGAAAATGTGGTGAGGCACTATCAGGAGTAGACTGAACATGGTGGTACACACCAGTGATTTTAGTTTCTTAGGAAATGGATCATGACCCAAGGTCCTCTGGGTAAAACAGGAGACCCTAAAGAAACTAGGCTTGTGTCTCAAGTGGCACAACACTTTTCTAGCAAGCATGAGGCACTGAGCTCAATCACAAGTACTGCAAAAAGTTAAATCAAAAAAGAAAGAAATGGATAAGGCAACTATTAAAGATATGATAGCTCAATACATTCTTAATTAAAAGTTGTACTACTTTTGATACTACTTACCCATTTGGGTACCATTTTGTATCTTCTCAGCAGATCCCATGCACAAGGTTAAGATTTAGTATTACATAAACCAATCCAATATCCCTTCGACTCAGGTGTAGGCCACATATGATCAAAAGCAAGGAGATATTAGTTTCTCTCAGTTCAGTTTTCTTAATGGAAGCTGTTACAATAACCTCAAGTGAATGTTGGAAAGTCCACTAAATGAGAGCCTATGTCAAAGCATCTCTAAGACCTGTTTCTCAGTAGATCCAGTAAACGCCCAGTTCCTTTTCCATCTTCCATTTTCTGAACACATTCAACATTTGAGTGGGATATAGAATTTGAAGACAAAAACTAGATGAACAAGCATGCACCCCCCAGGTGAACTCTGTGCTCATAATTTAGAGAATTGTGTTTGTTAAGAGAAGTATTTTGAGCATGGTATTATAAAAGCTTCCTATCCGTCAAGACTGTTCTGTGTTAACTGCATTCTAAACAACCTTTGTGTGAGAACCAAAAATAAACCACCCTACTTAATGAGCAACAGATTAAAACGTGTCTTAACAGCATTCTTCCAATCCCATAGCGAGGTATTGCAGTGGGTGTGTGAGGCCGCATCTGAGTATGTGTGGTGGCTAGTGAGGAACTGGAACATGGGAAGGAATACATCCACATGGCAATCCCACCAAGTAAGGCCAAACAGTCCTTTGGTGGAGTGGAAATTGATGATCAAATTATGAAATTGGCCACTTGAAGGTGTGTGTGTGTGTGTGTGTGTGTGTGTGTGTGTGTGTGTGTCCTGGGCCTTGAATTCAAGATCTGAATGCTGTCTCTGAGCCTTTTCACTCAAAGCTAGTGCTCTACTGTTTGAGCCCCAGCTCTATTTCCACCCTCTAACTGCAATCATCAATCTCAGCCTCCTGAGTAGCTAGGTATATAGGGAGCATCATCTTAGGAAATAATTTTTCTTACCTAATTTGCAAGTTTCTAGATGATAATTTCAGAACAAAATGAGTAATTCGATCTTCTGTGTCTCAATATTGGATAATCAAGGACTATTTGAGAAGGCAACAATCATTTCTTCTAGTCCTTAGTGTTTGTACTCTTTTCTTTGCAAATATTCACACATATGGTATCATTATGTACACTATTACATTTTATTTTGCTATCTTAAAATTCCCTCCTTTGTCTAGTTGCTATTAGCAAAAGCAAAAGAAAAACAAAAGCCTTCTATTTGCCCTTAGGATTTTCATAGTTTTCTTATTCCTTAGAGCTGGCAATAATTCCTTCAAAATTCTTTAAATCAGTGAACATAGATGATGGTTAGTCACTACAGAGAACAAATTTAAGGGAACTTTGTAGGTAACTCGAGGCTGCCATCAGGCAGGGGCTGTGTTAATTTATAGCAAGCTAGTGCTGAAGATGTTTGGCAGAAAACAGAAGAACTGGCTGACACAATGCATTCTTTTGAAACAACTGTTTAAGATGATATTAATAATTGGGCTCACTATTTTAATGTAGCTAAATATCAAAATACTGAGTTGTAAAACCAAATAACATATGGATTTTATGTTTCTGTGGATTTTAGGGCTCTGGATCACAAATGTTATTTGTAACCAACTGAAACTCAGAGGAGTGTTTTAATAACTAACGGGCTCTAAATATTACCGAAAGTACTTGAGAGTTTCTTACATAATATTGAACCAATTCTCATCTCTTTTTATTACTTAAAAAATAGTAGACTGTTGGGTAAAATCGGCTGTGCTAACCAGCTAGGTCTCAGATGTTTAAGAACTCTTATATGAAGATGTTCGATTGTCAACAAGCACCTTTTCAATCTTACTTAAGAACTATTCCTTTTCTACTTGGTCTTTGGAGAGGAAATCCCCACAATTGTAATTTCTTTTATTACTTTTTTTTTTTGGTGGGTCCAGTTGTGGGGCCTGAACCCTGGCCCTGGGCGCTGTTCCTCAGCTCTTCAGCTCAAGGCTAGCGCTCTGCCACTTGAGCCACAGGGCCACTTCCGGCTTTTTTTCTTTTTGTTTATGTGGTGCTGGGGAATCGAACCCAGGGCCTCAAGCATGCAAGGCAAGTGCTCTGCCACTGAGCCACCTTCCCAGCCCCTCTTTTATTACTTTTAAGTTGCTGCTCTGTCTCCATGCGATAATAAAGCCTAGAACATTGGTAAAGATTAGTTAAGGTTTTTTTTTTTATTGCTTATGTTTGGACCAATTTTGCTTATTACAGCCTGAATTTTGAAAAGGTTATTGAATCCCATATTTTCCATAGGGAGAAGTTTTCACTGTGAAGCAAAGGGAAGAATTTGAACTTTTATGATCATCTTACTCTGAGAGAGGGGGAGAGAGAGAGAGAGACAGAGAGAGAGAGACAGAGAGACAGAGAGACAGAGACAGAGAGACAGAGAGAGAGAGAGAGAGAGATGTAGTTTGAATGGACAACAAAAATGATCTACTTATAGTGCAAAAGAAAACAAAAAGTATATTGCTTGTAGTGAAATATCAAGAACAATAACAAAAACAAACTTGAAAGACTGACTCTTCATGTCTAGAAGTTCAATTTGGACCTCTACTTGAACTTTGGAACACTTCAGGATTTCTTAACAGACTGATAAACTATACATGCAGAGTGCCTGAACATCTAATGATACCAAATGAGTGAGTATACTGGGAAAGAAAGCATAGAATGATTTCCTAAATGTTTCAACAGAAACAATCCTAAAACTTTTTGAACGACTTAGTTTTTTTTTTTTTTGCTTGTCAATACATTTATCGATGTATCTGAAATTATAGGAAGTTTTCCCTGAAAAGCAGAATGATTTAATTGATTCTTATGTTCTTCAATTTACTGTTTAAACTTCCAACAGTGTAATAAACATATCCATGTTGTAACAGTAAAGTGTAAGAAGATGATTGTATGCTGCCAAAAGGAAATCTTGCGTCATAGATGGTCAAGTCTCTTATAATCAATCCCTGATTTAAGGATCATTGCCAGTAACTGATACTACTTTTTCAGGAATAAAGGTTTCTTTTTCAATAAGTGCCACACAAAGGATTCTCTTCATGACTTTATAAAAGCAGATAAACTACTATTTTTAAGTGTAAGGGCATCCTAGGAAAAATATTTGTGTTAGGCAAGTTGTGTGTCCTTGGTTGAATATTACCAATTCTAGATTTTTAGCTCTAATTGGAGAGCTTTTGTGGCATTGTGGTGACTGCATTAAGTTTTCTCAGTGGTGTTAAATTCATTCTTTCTGGGATGACATCAGTTTCTAAGAACTCACTAGGATCTGCATGCAGAATATCTCGCACCCAGTTTTCATTCCTAGGTCCACAGTCATTCTGTTTAGAAGCCAGAACTTGTATCTGTGTTGAAAGCCATTTTTGATTAGCTATTCCAAATAGCTTGAGGACTCTTTCACATCATGAGTCATTCTGTCTTTTCAAATCCTCTGAATTAGTTTCTTGAAGATTCAAACTTCAGCTTGAGGGATATTCACTGTGTTTCTCTTTTAATGGTTACTACATTGGTCATATAAATCCGGATAAAACCCAACATTGTCTAGCGTTCAATTCCTCTGAACTCCAGTGGCCTCCCCTGTAAAACTTGGATAACGACATCCCATCTCTTAGAAGATTACTGTGAGGGATAAATAAGATAACCTAAGAAAATTTTTTGGCTGGTTCTTAGTGTGCAGACATTTGTTACTAATGCTCTAATTACAATTGTGCAGTATTTCTGATTTACTAAACTATAACATTTAAAAGCTGTCAGGGCTCCAGAATTTATGTAGCTCAACAATAGACAGCAATATCACTGAGTTCCTATGGCACAAAAAACTCACTATTTACTTGAACAGAAAAAGATATTTCACTATCAAAAATTGTTTCCTAGGTATATAGTTGTAGCCAGAAAGATAAAAAGAGAAAACTTCAAAGCAGCAACTGTATGAAGCTGCTATCACCCTTAGGGCTGAGAACCAAAAAGAAGAGGCTAAATTATTAAATCTTGGAAGCTTGAAGGATGTGCTCTCAGGCTGAAACTTAGACTTTAAAAAATACTTTTTAAAAAAATTATCTTTAAGTAGTTGTACAAAGGAGTTGCCATTCACTATAGCAATCTATGAATACAGTGCTTCTTTATCAATGTCACCCCTTTCAACATTTTTACTCATTCTTTCTAACCCTCCCCTTCCTTTGCTTATCTTAATTTTAGGTCGTTTATTGAATTTTGGTCAATTTAACAAAGCATAATGTGTACAGTGAATCTTGATCTCTGTCACTACTTCAATGTCTTCTCTTATATTTCCCAGTTTGGTGGTATATACAATAAATTCTTGCACACATTCTCCCTCTTCCCCCTTCCTCCCTCTCCTCCTCTCTCTTTGACCCTACTCTCCCCTCTCACAAGAATCCATCACCTGTTTCTGAGGAGAGACCTATTCCGTCCTCCCTGGCTCTGAGAAAGGAATGACTGGCTGGTTTTAAACTTGAGGAGAAGGCATTGATGGATGAGTGCTTGGATGACTGATGGGAAGGTGATGGAGTAGGTTCTACCTATGATGGGAAGGCCATGTGGCTCCTACTGTGGGAGGCCTGCTACTCCAAGGTAAAGAAGCTGTTGCCAGGAGCAACTGTGGTAAGGAAGAGTAGGGGAGGAGCATGCTCCTGGGTGTGGTTCTGTAAAAAACTGGCTTCATCTTAACGTGAAGTTCAATCAACCCTTAAAGTAAATCTTCCATTCTTCTTTAAGCCAATTAGAATCACCATTTCTTAAGAAAGAATAAGCTTAGCTCAAATAAATTTTGTTAGAGAAACAACCCAACATCTTGCCTGAATATAGAATAATTTTTTCTATACATGACCATCCATATTTTATTTTGTGTGTGGGTTGTATAATTTTTAATTATCTTTAAGTAGTTGTACAAAGGAGCTGCCATTCTACAAAGCAGTTTTTGAATTCAGTGCATCTTGATCAATGTCACCATTTTCCCCATTCTCCCCTTCCCTCCCAATCCCATCACTTCCCTCAATTTCCTTAATTTTGTAAGAAGATATGCCTTGAACTTTATGACTGCATTCTTACCCTTCCTCTCTTTATTTTTTAAGTTTTATTGTAAAGGTGAAATACAGAGGGGTTACAGTTATGTAAGTATGGTAATGAGTACATTTCTTCTTGAACAATGTTACCCCTCCCTCATTTTCTCCCACTTTTCCCCACCCTGACTTCACTTCCCCCCAAGTTGTAAAGTTCATTTCCAACAGTGTTTATTGAGTATCACTGATGAATTGGTTCGCCCTTTGTCCCAGCATATCCCTTCCTTTCCCAACTCAGATGCATTTATATACAAGACAAAATATACAAAAAAAAACAAAAACAGTGACAGCAGGGAATAAACCAAAGGAAAAAAGAAAGAGAAAAGAAACAGTAACTGCAAACAGTGAAGTTAAAAAAAATAACTTTTGTTTCCATTTCTTGGAGTTCATTTTGATAAGCATCAATTTATATGGTCATATGCACATAGTATTGAGCCGTTGTGATCTTCTTGTAAGACTGTGCTCCTATGTTTTCACTGGGCAATGCTTACAATGATGTTTAATTAATCATACCCAAGTGTAATTATTTGTCTTGGGCTATCCATTTGATTCACTTGTAGATTTATAGACATATTCTAATAATTACAAATGAGGGAAACCATGCAGCCTATGTTTCTTTGGGTCTGGCTTACTTCACTTACTATCATTTTTTTCTAAGTCTTTCCATTTCCTTACAAATGGGGCAGTGTCTTTCTTTCTGATGGAAGCATAAAATTCCATTTTGTGTATATACCGCATTTTTTTTGATCCATTTGTCTACTGAGAGGCAGAATCATTTCCAAATAGATCAAAGACCTCAATATAAGATCAGATACCTTGAAAATAATACAGGAAAGATAGGGAACCACTAGGACTCTTTGGCACAAATTTAAACTTTCTAAGTAAAGATCCCAAAACACAACAGATCAGAGACAAGCTGGATAAATTAGAATGTATTCAACAAAGAGTTTTCTGCATGGCAAAGGACATAGTTAGTAGGAAAATAGAAAGCCCACAGATTGGGAGAAGATCTCTACTAGCTATACATCAGACAAGGGCCTCATATCTAAAATATACTTAGAGCTCAAAAATTTAACCCCCTCAAAACAAATCCTCAAAGAAACAACTGCCTCATTAATAAGTGGGATAAAGAATTAAAGAGAGACTTTGCCAAAGAAGAAATAAGAATGGTCAATAGACACCTGAAGAAATGCTCAACATCCTGGCCATAAAAGAAATGCAGATCCAAACTATAGTGAGAATCCACCTCACCTTAGTTAGCATGGCCATTATCAATAAAACCAATAACAATAGATGCTGGCAGGGATGTGGCCAGAGGGAATGCTACTACACTGTTGTTGGGAATTCAAACTTGTTCAACCACTTTGGAAAGCAGTATGGAGGTTCCTCAAAAGACTAAAAATAGACCTTCACTATGACCTAGCAATCCTACTCCTGGGCATTTACCCAATTGACCTCAAACCAGACCACTAATACCAGCAGCACAACCATGTTCATTGAAGCATTATTTACCATAGCGCTCTTGATTTGTCTACCCTTCTCTCCTCAATTCCCTACCCTTTTTGATTACTCAATTCCTGGTGTTTATTATGTTTGACGGTGAGTTAGCCTTTCTAAGGAATTATACCAGCATTTGAATTCTCCCCTAAATCTACCATTATTTCAGTTAGTACACTTATGCACACTTGGAAACACCTCAAAGTGTTTTCTTATATTTTTATAAATCAATTCTAGCTCCCATCTATGAGAGAAAACATGCATCTTCTGTCTCTTCATTTAACATGATTTTTAATATATATTTTTATTGTTAACAATATTTTTTCAAACCCTTCCATTTCTTTGCAAACGATGCACTGTCATTCATTCTAGTGTATGAGTAAAATTCCATGGTGTTTATATTGAACCTTTTCTTGATTAAGTTTCCCACTGAGAGACATCTGGGGTGATCCAGTACCGTGGCTATGGTAAATAGTGCTACAGTAAACATAGTTGCACTGGTGGGTTTAGTGTATCCTGGTTAGTAATCTTTTGAATAAATACTCAAGAGATAAATGGCTAGATCATAGGATAGTTCTATGTTTAGTTTTATTTAAGAACCTCTATACTGCTTTCCAGAGTGATTTAACAAGTTTTCATTCCTACCCAACAGAGTATTAGGGTTATTTTTTTCCCACTTCCCGACCAGCATCTCTTAATGTTTGTATTCTTGATGATGGCCATTCTAACTGAGATGGGATGGAATCTAAGTATTTTGATTTGCATTTATTTTATCACGAGAAATGTTGAGCATTTCTCCATATATATTTTAACATCCATATTAAATTAGCACAGGAAACAGGGCTGAAGTTTTGCCTACATAAATTCAAATATGATCCCAGATACATCTGGGCACTTTCCTAGGATTCCTTTATACTGCATCATAGTTTTAAAATTATGCTGACTCTGTGTGTGTGTGTGTGTGTGTGTTTGTGTGTGTGTGTGTGTGTGTGTGTGTGTGTGTGTGCCTGTGTGTCTGTGTGTGTCTGTCTGTGTGTGTTTGTGTGTGTGAATCACAGACAGGTAAATGAAAGCAATTTGAAATATGTGTCCTTGAGTTGTCTTTAGTTCCTCTTCACAAAGATCTGGTCAAAGGATTCTTTTGTTTTTAAACTAGTTTTTATTATTTGTGTAGGACATTTTCATGTATGCTTAGAAGTACTTTATTATACTCTTCCTTTGATCCCCATTTCCAAAATAATTCTCTTTCTACCTGAATGCCATTTTTAATATTATAGTTTTATTGTCTTCAAGTAGTTATATAAAGAGATCAGTATTCAAATCTCAGTTTATGAGATGTTAATCAGTATTATTTTCCAACTCTCCTAACTTCCCTCATCCCCTCAAATTTTGATTAAAATTAAAAAATCTAGATTCTACATATGAGAGGAAGCACATAATATGTATCTGTCTTTTCTTTTCTTTCCTTTTTTTTTTTTTTTTTTGTTGGTAGGTCATGGGGCTTGAACTCAGGTCCTGAGTGCTGTCCCTGAATTTTTTTTGGTAAGGCTAGCACTCTGCCACTTTGAGCCACAGCACCACTTCCCATTTTCTGGGGGTCCTTCCTGGGCAGGGTTTGAAGCCCAATCTGCTTCCTGAGTAGCTAAGATTGCAGATGTGAGCCACTGGTGCCCCACTTTCATCTGTATCTTTCTAAATCTGGCTTATTTCACTTTAACATGATGATTTCATCCATTTTTTTCTGTAAATAACATGATTGTGTTCTTTTTTTTATGGCTGAATAATGCCTATGGCATACATCTATATCACATTTTATTTATCCATTCATCCATTGGTGGGCACCTAAACTGATTTTGTGACTTTGCTGTTGTGAATATTACTGTGGTAGAGCATTACTGTGCAGGGATCTTTATTGTATTCTGGCTTTTGATTTCTTCAGTGGTAGTATAGGATGGATCATATGGTAGTTCTCTTTGTAATTTTTTTAAGGAATCTCTATAGTGAAGAAATCCCTTATTTCTTAAGGAGAATTTAGGTCCCTGATCTGAGTGAACTGACAAAATATGTTCTTTTTGCACACCAAGTATGGTGGTGTGTTTAATTTCAGCAACACTTCAAGTGTAGCTGAAGACCTTGGCATTATTGTTGTCAACTCTCTCTGGTGCTAGAAACACTTGGGAAGGCATGTTGCATATGCTGAAGTAATGAAAGTCATAAATGTTCATCTGGAAATTGTTTCCAGTGGGAAAAAAATGATGATTTTTTTCTTCTCTTCAAGGACTATTATGTTGGATCACATATGAGGCAGGATTTGCTATTCAACACAAAATCTTTATGCCTAAAGGAGATAATGGGAGAAGAAATCAGCAACCAATATCAATATCAAATCAGTCAGTTGGGAGCACATGGCAGCATCTGAGTTTTTGTTTACCTTGTGTGAATTAATGATATGCCCTAACTGCAGGGCAAAATAGTAGAAGGATAAAGGAGAGACTAGAAAAAAGGAGGATTAAACTCAGCGAAAATCACACATTTGCTCTGTGCAACATGAAGCTATACTTGAATGAATTTTCTACCCTCGCTTATTGATTTTTGTGTATGTGTTAATTTTGTGGCTACAACTCCACATATCAGCTATCACTTCAAAGTATTTGTTAGGTGCTGCCATGTGTATTAAGAGATGCTCAGGGTGTCAGTATATTATTTGTATGCTGCTGATTCATAGCACATAGCTAGACTATTCTGAGGTTTAATCTTGCCTGCATAGATCCTTTTAAAATACATCAGTTATATATGCCAAAGTATTTACAACTAAATCCTCTTCTTTCTGTGCTCTTATTACATTTCACCACATGACAAGCATTTTTCAAGCATTTAGAGAAAAATGCAATTATGACCGAAAAAAAGAAGGTTTCATTGGATATGAATGGAAGGATCCTGTTATATTAGAAATATAATTAATATACATCATCTAAGTCAGGAGGTAAACAATTTCTGGTGTTTTTGTAGGTATGCCCTTGAGCTTGTGTGACATAAGAGCTTCTTGGAAGATCTTCTACCTGCTCTTCTGTTTCTACAGCTTTAAACCCTGCAATCCCAATTTGGTGTCAATTTGGGATTACAAAGTTATATTCTGAGAAGGTGACTGATTATAGCTTTGGGTTAACAAAATAGGTCTTAATCTGGGTGCCAGTGGCTCAAAAGAGATTGAGACCTGAAGGATTTTTTTTCAAATCCAACCTGGACAGAAAAGTTCAAGAGACTTCATCTCCAAAATAAATAGCAAGCAACTAGGCCAGAGGCATGGCTCAAATTGGAGAGCACCAGTGGTTAACAAACAAACCAAGTGGGTGTGAAGAATTCAACTCCCAGTACCAGCAAAACAAACAAAAAAATGACTTAGAATTCATCTCACTAGAGTGGTGAAAAAAGGACTTGGAGTGAGCGATTGGCACTTTCTTTTAATTATCTTTGACTAGTTCTACAAAGACATTGCCATTTAACAAAGCAGTTTATGAACGCAATACATGTGAATCGGTGTCACCACTTTCAATATTCTCATCCCTCTACCCACCTGTTCCCTTACTGTTCTTAATCTTGTAGTGTACATAGTAAATATTACAAAATTGACTGTTTCCTCTCCTCCCACTTCTCCCCTTCATTTGTTGGCCCCTTTCCCCTGGATCCCACCTCCCTCTTTTGATTTAGAATTCAAAACTATAGCCAAAAGAGGAAACAGAAAACATAGTAGCTGACTTTTATTGAGCACATTCATTATGCCAGACAGCTACGGTACTCCACATGCTCATCAGTCTACTCATAAATGTTACTGCGGACACTTTCAGATATGCAAACCAAGGATGACCAAGTTGGAGGTCATGTAAGTAAACACTGAGAACCAAAGGCTCTTAGACCCTGGACTCTAAAGCTGCCCAAAGTCCTCTTCAAAACCCTGGTCTGCCACTCTCCAATCCTGAGAGGAAAGTAGTCAATTCTATCATAGTCCAGTTGTCTTCTACTTTGTAGACCGTATCATAATGGTAATTGTATAATTATATGAGTAATTACTTTTTAATATGCATTCCCTCCCGTCAGACTATAAGAACAGAAAACAGATGTATAAGTTTACCCCTGCATCCTCAGGCCTAAGTTCAATTCTAACACATTGAATGCATTCAAGAAATATATATATATATATATATATGTATATATATATATATATATATATATGCTATTATCAATTAGTGTAAAACAAATTACACTAAAATGTAGTGGCTTCAAACAACAGACATTATTAGATTTTGGTTTCTCTGGGTTAGGTGAGCTGTTGGCTTCTGGTTTGAGGTTTCTTATGAAGTCACCATCAAGGTGTTAGCTGGAGCTTCTGTCATTTAAGGGCTTCTTGGGGCTGGAGGATCCATTTCCAAGATTGTTACTGACATGGCAAGAGGACATGGTCCTTTCCTAAGAATTGTGTCATAGAATGTCCTCCTAGCATAGCACTTGCCTTCCTGAAAGCAAGCAATGAAAGAGAGGGAAGGAAGGTGGGAGGGAAGAAAAGAGGGAGGGTAGGAAGGAGGAAGGAAGCTAGGAAAGAGGGAAGGAGGGAGGGAAGGAATGAAGGAGGAAGGGAAAGAAGGAGGGAGGAAAAGAGAGAGAGATAAAGCTTTCTATGACCTAGTTACACAAATGACTTTACCATAGTCTCGCTACTACTATCAACTCTTGACTTGCCTTGTACTCAAAAGGAGGGGGAATAGATTTCTCCCCCTTTTGATAAGACATACAGGTAAAATCAGCAACCCTTCTAACCCTATTTTACACAGTCAATATTTCTCTATAAAGAAATTAAGGGGAGACACCATAAGGGAACTTTCTTTTCAATAGTAAGGATACAAAGGTAGAGAAATGACATTCATTGGAAGAACAAACATCCTGGAGTAGGAGATAGTATAAGGCTAGAAGGGGGAAGTAAAATTGTATGAAGGAGGAGAACTTGAAAAAGGTTTCCTTGCAAAATAGACAAAAGGAAAGCACTGGAATAACATGAGTAGAATCAGTATTCCTTGGGAGTATTCATCAGGAAATGTGGAGTCATATATTGAAGACTGAAGTTTAAAATCATCAGGAGATCACTATATTTGCAGTAGACTGTAAGGACCTTAACTTGGTGGGAAAATGGGAGTCCAAAGTAGGAAAGAAAGAGGGCTGGGTAATTTATAAAATGAGGGATGAACCCGGAAGGAGTTGCCAAAAGTGACATTCCATTTTTGATTGGTTGATGGCATGCTGATGACCAAGAGGGTAAAAATACCCATAGTGAGATCCATAGCAACCAATCAGAAATGTGAGGAAATCCGAGAAGTGTCAAATGTAGAGGGAAAATCTACTGTCTACACAGGTACACAAGGAGCCCGGAGATAGATCACCTTTCCCCCATCCATGTTCCTGTACAATGTCGGGAAGATTTCTGCTTATTCACAGTCTGAATTCAGCAACTACAGCTTACTGCTATGAATTGCCTTTGAAAACTCATCTTCCTTTGCAGGATTATTCTGAAGAAAAAGTGTTCAGATAGCTATTTCAGTTCTGGCCCTTGTCACTGGATTAGTTGGAATAAATCAACACAAACGGCTTAAAACACACTAATTTATTCCCGAACAAGTCTAGAGGTAAGAACTCCAAAATCAGTCTCACTGGGCTGAAGTCAAGATGATTCCTTCAAGGATTTGTTTCCTTGCTCTTTATCAGCCTCTTCTCTATCTTCATCAGCAGCAGCAGCAGCAGCATCATCTTCATCATCATCATCATCATCATCATCATCATCATCATATTTGGGTGAGGGTTTCAACAGCATTATAGAACTGGATGGGTTAAAGCACTGTCAAATTTCCTCAAGTCCAGGAACTGTTGTTGCTTTAACTCTAGTGATCTTCAGACTTAAAATGAAGCATAGGAATTGACTTCTCAAATTCTCAATTTTGTTTTCCTCACTTGCCATTTATTTCCTGGCAACTCTTTCCACAATGTTTTCTGCAGTGGTACAGCATGTGTAAAATGTAGAGTATATCTAGATATCTTCAAACTCTATTCGAGAACTTGAGGATTCTGAACAGGGCAACAGATGCACATCTCTCACTCTCATTAGAGTAGGAAAGTGTTGGAAGTCTCATCCGATGCTCCGTTTGTATGATTTCTCTAAAGGATCTGTTGAAATGATGCTGATAGATACTAACTTTAATATAATAAAAACATAATGTCACTTTTTTTACTAGGAATGATTTCACCTTGAAGAAACTTGATGAAGTGTTAGTTTTGTCTTACTGCTGCTGGAGGCAACTGAGGTTGCTAGAATTTTTCAAACTTGATCTTTGCTTTGTGAATGATCTTTAGTGACCTGAAATTTTAAGTATCAGCATGGTAACAAAACAAAGAGAATTGGGGTTTATAATGGAATATGTCTCAATTCAAATTTTGCATTGTGGCCAAGCTGGTGGGAAGTGGGTGTTTTATTTTTTGATTCTTTGCTTCCTTATTGGAAAAATGAAAATAGTGATAGCCACTTTACAGGGGACTGGAAGATTAGGTGTGGCAATGATGTTGAAGATCTGGCATAGCTCATCACATAATAGACACTCAATAAATACCAATCCTAGTAATTCAACTAGAGATTATCCCTCCCTTGTGAACCAGAAACTGGATTGGACTCTTAAGTGTTTTTCTCTTCTTATTCATACTCATTATTATTTTTTCTTTTTTTTTAATGGTTGGTCATAGGGCTTGAACTCAGGGCCTAGGCTCTGTCTCTGAGCTTTATTGCTCAAAGCTAGCACTCTACTACTTTGAGCCACACATTCACTACCAGTTTTTCTGGTGGTTAATTGGAGATAAGAGTCTCTTGGATTTTCCTGCCCAGACTGGCTTTGAGCAGCAGGTCCCAGCTTCCTGTGTAACTAGGATTACAAGCATGAACCACTGGCTCCCAGACTCATTAACTTTTATAGAAATGAAGTAAAATGCCCATGACTGAAGGTTATGGGCAAATTGTATTAATGTTCATGACAAGAAAGCAGCAAATGTACTCATTATTAACAAGATTATAGTTTTAACATAAAGGATGATTATTCCTTAGCTTGGGTAAAGTTCTGTGCAAATTGATGACTGTTATGTATATAATTATAAACTATAAGAAAAAAGGCCAGTAATGATCACACATTACCTAGATATTTAGGCAGACAATGAGAACTATTATAATCCATGAATTCTGCTGTCTCAGATATGCTTGATGTTAAAACAGAAAAGTATGTCTAGACCAAAAGTCATTCTTTATTGGACAGCAATTGTAAATTATCATAACATTCAGGTACACTATCACTATGTTTATCTTCTTTGCTACCTTCTTTGTCTGATGGGAACAAATGAACTAAAAACAGATGTAAAAACATGTCTTTGTCTTTTCAGTTTCTTATTTCCCTGAATTTTCTGAAATATTTTGTGCTTTACAAAATATAAAGATTTTGTTGTTACATGTCAAAGGTAAACTGTCTCAACATTATATTCTCCTGTTTTAGATATGAATAGAAAAAATATTTAAGACCATCATATGCCCAATACAAAAAAAATCAATGCATTTTGAAGCTTCTCCAGCTTAGCTAAGATTAGCTCTGTCTTTCTAGACCATCAGTGGTGGTAGCATCTTATTTGGAATCACTGACACTGGTTAGAAACTCAGTGGTGATACAATGTTATCCTTTCTTCTCACTGTTACATTAAATAATTTTCCCTCTCTATAAAATTATTACCCCATTATAGCATAAATGCATCTATTTTAGGAACAAAACTCATATATATATGAGTTTATATATTTATAAATAGATATATGTACATATATCTGTTAGATAGTTTGGATTCTGAATGATCAACTTCAGTCTCACCTTGCTTAGTAAGAAGTAGTCTGAGATTTGCTAACTGACTGAAAAAAAACAACATAAGGGCACTGTACAGTGTAGTTCTTACAGAAATAAAATATGGACATTGAAGCATTCCTCTGGGGTGTATTAATTAAAATAATTTAATGATTGCTTACATATTACCCCTGCTAGAATTATTATGAGTCTCAAGGCCTCAGTGTAAATTCAGCTCATGGAAATTATGGTGTAGTTTAATTAATAAAAACATGCTAGGTAAGTAAAATTCTAAGCCAATCCAGGTGCGGGTGACTCATGCCTGTAATCCTAGCTACTCAGGTTCAAAGCCAGCCAGTGAGACTCTTACCTCCAATGAGACACCAGAAAATCGGAAGTAGAGCTTGGCTCAAAGTGGTAGAACACCAGCCTTGAGCAAAAAGAGCTCAGAGACAGTGCCCAGGCCTTGAGTTTCAAGCCCTACAACCAACCCCCCCCAAAAAAATCAGAGCAAGGAATTCAATAGGTTAGCTGCAGAAGGACTATAAACTCTTTGAACTATTAGTGAGAGCCAAGTAGATTCAGCTCAATTGGAAAAGAGCACTAGGAATATTGGCTACTTATATTAGATTTACTTAAGATTAAAAGATTTTTCTTTTTTTTCTCACAGACACTTGGTATGCAAAGTACTTAACAATATATTAATAGATTGCATACCTCTTCGCAAGACTTCATTAACTACAAAATGCTATTGAGTGTGAGTGGATACTCTTAAGTATAGTGGACTTCAGACCAACCAGTTGAATAAAGGTGAGCGGGCAGCATCACTTAACATTTTTCTTTCTGATAATTTGAATGGCATACCTCTTGACTTAAATTTTTCCAGTGTTGGTACAGTTAAAAAATGTGGTCATCATGCTTCCATCACAAAGAATGACACCGCCCTATTTGTTAGGAAATGGAAAGACATGAAAACAATTATATTAAGTGAAGTAAGCCAGGCCCAAAGAAACATAAGTTCCATGGTTTCCCTTATTTGCCATAACTAGTATGTCTAGGACAAGCGGAAAAGGTCAAAAGCTATGTACATATGACCATATAAGATGATGCTAAGCTCAATGAACCCCAAGATAGGGACACAAGAGGTTTTTATCTTTTTTGCTGTTGTTTTCAATGTATTTATAATGTCCCACGTGATTTTTTTTGTTTCTTTTTTATGTTCTTCCCCCACAATATAAAACTCTGTTTTCACTGTATTGGATTCTGATGCCCTGCATCTTGTATACACATTTTTCTAACTTGGGGAGGGGAAGTAAGGATACAGATTGACCCATTGTAACAATGAGATGTACAAGACACTAGGTTGAAAATGAACTTTACAACTTCAGGTGTGAGGGTGTGGAGAGGAGTTGGAGAGGTGGGGTGGGAAGAGATGGTAGGGGAAAAATAAAGGAGGAAGTAACAATGCTGAATAGGAAATGTACTCATGACCTTACTTATGGAATGGTAACCCTTCTGTACAGTATTTTTACAATAAAATATATATACAAAAAATGTGGCCATCGATGATGCCAATAAAAACTGCTTTTTTATTCCCAGGGGAGAAGTCAGCACATTTGGAGTACAATAAACCTTGCCCTTTGAAAACTACCTTCGTGATCATGGTATCTCCCCCTCCAGGCAAGTGTGATAAGAACTTCTTTTTACCTTCTGTCATAAGCCTTAGAAAAGCCAGAGATTTCTCTAACCACTAAAATCTTCTAGTCTTTCTATATTTGGAGATCTTAGACTCAATTTAGCATTAAAAATATTGTGAGTATTTAAAATTCTCTTTTCAATAGTTATTAATTTTTCATCCTATTTTGTAATAATGTATGCAACACATCAATTGAGCAATCTATACTGAAACAATATTAATCTTCCCTGTTAACCTTTTATTTAATAACTTACTTAACAAACTATGTTCTTAACCTCTTTGATTTATTAAGTTTTGTCCTGGTACTACTATTTTAATTTATTTGTTTAGCTCAAATCCATTATTTTGAACATTTCACCTTAGTTTTCTTAATAACTTGACTTTTTTTTTGTCAGTCATGGGTCCTGAACTCTGGGCCTAGGCACTGTCCCTCAGCTCTTCAGCTCAAGGCTAACACTCTACCACAGTGCCACTTCCAGCTTTTTCTGCTTATGTGGTGCTGAGGAATCAAACCCAGGGCCTCATGTATGCAAGGTGAGCACTCTACCACTGAACCAGCTTCCCAGCCCAATATTTGACTTTTTAAAATTATCTTTAACCACAAAGATATTTCAACATGTCAATGTATGAGTACAATTCATCTTAATTAATGCCAACCCTTTCCATCATCCGCCCTTCCCATTTATTCCAACCCTACCTTTCTGCTCAAGTTGCTTGGTTCCATGCATTTGACTTTTAGTATACTACCTACCTAATTTCTTTCTTTTATAAATAGCTCTTTTCCCCCCATAGAGCCTAACCTTGCTCCCTGCCTCTTTATAGGAAATTTTCAAGGATTTAACCAGGATATTACTAAGTGTTGATCATATTTGAACAATTTTGTTTGCTACATGCTAAACATCTTTGAACTGCAAATTATGATCTTTAGGTCTGAGAATGACTTTTAGGTGGTGCTTAACTTTTATTTTGACTTTACATGCTGCTCTCTCATTTTTATCCATCTTATTGAACTGGGAGAGTGATTCCATCTTTTCCATTACACAATAACTCAGTCTCTACAGTAGTAATTCTACTCTTTATTGATTAAAGTGGAGTTGAAAATTTAATTATAGTAATATTAGTTTCTTCATATTGTTCACTATCTACCTATTTCCTTTTCTTTTTCCATATAGTACTATGATCTAATCTTTCTTTGTCTCAGAGGTTGCTTTATTGAATTTTCTTATGAGCACAGAGCAGGTACTATCTGAACTTTATTCCTGTTTTAATATAATATTTTATTTTTTCAGGTGGAAGCTCTTTTTTCTATTTTTTGATAACAGGGTAATCTGCCCTTGTTGTGAAGAATGTTTTCATAGATTCTGTATTGTTTATGCACTTTTGACGATGATGGAGTTAATTTGGGCCTAGTAATCAGTCTAACACGTCTGGCTCTGTGTGGGTACTTATAACCTAATATCCAATACAGCTAGCTTAGGCTCTTCCTAGGCTGGAGCACTGGATGCTGCACACTTCTGTAACCAGATCATTGATACATCCAGCTATTTCAGAATGGAAAAAGAAGCAGTGTTGTGGAAAGATCCAGGAGAACCACTTTATCTTTGGGCTCTTTCTTCCCTGTGTTTGGTGAGGCAGTGGAATCAGGGTAACCAACTGATTATTGTGACAGTTCTGTACAGCTTCCACTCCTGCCACTGGTGGCTCATGCCTGTAATCATACCCACTCAGGAGGCTGAGATCTGAGGATTGCAGTTTGAAGTCCTTCAGGGTAGATAAGTCAGGATAAATCTCCAATTAAGGACCTAAAAAACCCGAAGTGGAGCTGCAGCTCAAGTGGTAGAGTGCTAGCTTTGAGCCAAAAAGCTTAGGGACAGCTCTCAGACCCTTAGTTCAAATCCCAAGACCAGTAAACACACACACACACACACACACACACACACACACACACACACACACGTGCACGTGGACACAGCTTCCATTCCCTACTTTGTGTGTGCACATATGCTCTCTTTATAGTTTTCTAGTCCTGTAAGAGCTCCAGTGTTGTGACCTCCTCCCCCACATTAAAGATACAACATTCATTTGCTTTCATCTTTTTCTTTAATGGGTTTGCATTTATCTTAAGTCTCTTCACAAAGAGCTGCTTAGGTAGCTTATCATCCATGGTAGTGAAGTGATTTCTAATTGCTCTATTTCTTCTTCCTATCATTGGGAAGGAAAAGGAATCTAATCCAATCCCTCTTCCTTCCCTTAGGGGATATGGGTGGATTCTCTTTACTTAATAGATAGTTGTTAAATTTAATTATCATTGAATTGCTTTCCTATAATTTTAAGTAGATCCACATTTCCTGTCAACAGAAATTTCTAGAAACAAAGCTTTTATAAAATAACATTTTTGATCCTCAGTCTAAAAAGCTCAACAGTGCTCTTGCTTAGGGCAGCCCAGTGTTCTCATTCTGTAGCAGTAAATTTCAGAGGGGTAACCTTTCTATAGTATTGTTATTGTGTGAAAGTGTGCACTGTGTTATAGTTGTATATGTGTACTAATGGCCACTGATCTTTTAAAAGGATAAGCTACCCATGTAAACTTGGTAAGTAGGCGATGAACACCCAAATACTGTTGCATGGGAACTCAGTCATGAGAAACAGAGAAGACACATTTTGAGAGGTTGAATTGGGAGTCTTTATTGGAAAGTCTGTGAATGCAAGTGAATTCTTGTCACAGAGACCTGCAGTCCCTCAAATACACTTGGCACTATTAGAAAACTGAGCCATGACAGTAGTAAAGCAAAGAAAGAGCAGAAAAACAATACCAGCAAACCAGATCAACTCCAATGGAGAAACCGAAGTATGAGCCCTGGTGACCTGAGGAGAACCAGGAGACAGGAGACAGATAGGAGGCATGCCTTAACGGTGCCTATGCTGGTCTGGGCCTACATAGGGTCCAGGTTAGGGGGCGGAGTCACAGGGGGCTTGAGAGATCATGACCCAAGACTGGCAGGTCCAGTAACCTATTGTCCAAGTCCCCTCTGCTGCCTCTAGGAATTCAGGCAGCCTGTCACCTAGGGGTGGAACGTCTCTGCCTTTACCATGAAGACTAGATGGCACCAGTTAAATCCAATTCCCTATCATCCACCCTGTGGCTAAGATGGTGCCACTTAGACCCAGCCTCCTTATTTCAATATGCAGACAGTAGCTTTCTCAGAGCATGACTCCATTTCCAAAATAGTCAGCTAAAAAAAAAAAAATACAGGGCTGAAAACACGGCTCAGGTGGTAGAGCATTAGTTGTGAACAAGCACAAGGCCATGAATTACAAAAAAGAAAAAAAAATGTCCAGGAGAAAAGTTGTATTTCTTTGGACTTCATCAGCATTATTGGAGGATTTTGAAGTGTTTTGACAAAAAATTCTGCCTTGCTAGAGTGAGAACTGAGAGTAAAGAGGGTGGATCGATCAATAAGAAAGAGATTTCAGTCCTCCTGAAGTGCCCCAGTGATTAGAGGAAATGGCTGATCAATTCTTTTTACAATCTGAAAAGAAACCTTGTGTGAAATCAATGGATGCCTTGCAGAGCCCATCAAGTGGAGTCCAAAGATCTGTATCTTTATTACAATTTGATACCTACATCACTGGGGGGGAGAGGTTGGTTAGAAAACCCCTATCTTCTACAGGAAGTGCCTCATCCCACGTAAAGTTATGACTCTATTCTACACAGGATTATTGTATCCCAGAGGAAGCGTGCCATTTTGTCTTACACAAAAACAAATTTTGTCTGCACTGTCATTATCTAGACAGCTTAATATGTTCCTTATGAGAAAGTCTTAAACCCATCTTAATCCACTTGCAAAAACCAGTAGAAAGACTGAAAAGACGTAAAATATAATTACCCTGGCAGCAAAGTGTGGAATCACCTTAGTTTTGGGGCCACACTGGGATGTCCAAACAGCTAAGATGAAATCAAGGACAGTTTTCTGATGAGTGCAAAGTGCTGAAAGAGAGCACACAGAAAATGCTCATAGCCATGTGCAAGTCCAAGCAGAGCTGAAATAAGACCCTCTTTCATCCTGCAAGTTATTTCAGGACTAGAATGTTTAAATAAGAACAAGATGGATAGTTTCTCGGGATTTCAAAGCTGAGACAGACAACCTTTTAGCTGAGGCAGGGCATAGACACATTCCTGAAAAAAAAAGTCTTCAACCAGGGAGGTTTGGCTCAAAGGCAACAACTGGGCAGCTGGAGTCCAAAGACTCACACCTTTTAAATGGGAACATCTCTTTATTGGTTCTTGGAAATTTTGGATCCCTGTGGTCTGGCCTGGCTACAGAACTGCATCGTCATGTAAACAAGCTGCACTGGGCTTGAGCATTTTTCTTCTAAGCAATTTAAATAGACTCTAAGATATTTATTAGGATTTTGAGGGTCATATAAATAACAGCTCATTTCTCCCTCTGGGTTTAGAATTCATTGAGAAATATATCCCTAGAAATAAGATAGCTAAAGGTCCAAATGCTAAGTTTACAGACAGAGTTGAGTTAGAGCTGCTTGGATCTGCAACTGGTCTCTCCTCCGGCCCTTTGACAAGAGGAAGAGAAAGGAAGCAGGAAGAGAGAAGTCCATGTATTTCTCCTATGTTTTTCCTGTTTAAGTCAATGTTTCTATCTCTAAAGTAATTAAGGTTCACGTTGTACTAGACAGTATAAAAAATGCTCATTTTGATCCACATCCTTATATTGAAGTTGGTTAACACACACACACACACACACACACACACACACACACACACACACACACACACATGCATATTTCACATATATATACAACTTTAGGGACATTTAGATCTGACCACTGGCAGTTTATAAATTAATAGCTTTTGAGCCTCAACAATTCCAGTACAACCCTTCCATTTATAGCTGCAACATCAAAGGCCTTGTAAGATGACTTGCTCATAGTCAGAGGTAACGGCAGAACTGGAACCAATAGCCAGGCTTTTCAATGGACAAGTCTTCCTTTTAAGGAAGACTTGAATTTGCTTCAGGACTGGGATATTATTCTTTAGAGGGGTTTCTGGCATTTGACATGTAGCACACACTGTTCCAAAGATATGCATTGTTCTATTTAATCCTTACAACCACAGTGAGGTTAATAATGTTATTCCCATTTCACAGAGGAGAAAGGTGATGCTTGAAGCAGACCTCGTCTAAGGTATTTCAATAAGTAGGTGGTAGACAAGGACTCAATTCCAAACACTTTCTTCATAAAGTTAGGTCCCTCAAAGTTTCTTTGGAAAGATTTTACCTCAACTCCAACTCTCCAATTCTGCACAGGGACAGAGATTTAGACTCCAAAGAACAGTGCGTATGACTTGCTCACATATAGCTGATCTTACTCCTGGACTCTTCCTGATGGTGAGTGTGCTGAGTACTATCTAGAAAAAAAATGCTCATTTAATCACTTACTTATTAGTATATAGAGTTGCATATGATAAATTTTCAACAAGTTGCATAATAAAGCCTCTGGCCTCCCGATACTAATGATGACCATCGGTCATTTTAGTGGTTCAATTAACACACTACTTTCACCAAATGAGATGATTTTCAGTTAAAAACTGATTAACTGAGCACAGAAATAATAAGTATGATCAACTGCCAAAATGTAACATTCTTTAATTAAATGAAGAATTCTTTGGAATCAAGAGCCTTGTAAAGTTGCTTTTTTTTTTTTTTAAAAAAAAGTTCTTTATAATGAACTATTAGTCCTGTTGAATTCCAATTACTTGCAGGAAGGTTGTGGTTCTTAAATTATTGAAAATAGTAAATATGTAGAATGTCATCGCTAAAGGTTACTACAGAGAAGAGTGAAGTCTTCCAAAATTCTTGTTCTATCTGAGCAGAGTTAATGAAACACACAATATAATTAATTACTTTGGGCAAACTGTCAGATATATTGGCCCTCAACTCGTTCTACTCCCTTATACATACATAGGAAGCTTAAGGAGGTATACAAAGGTTATCTGTAGATAGTTTTTGTGAAGGAAAATTGGTGAAGACATGAGATCTTGAGCCACTGACTTTTGCTCTAACCTGTTTCCAGATAACCTTTGAGGAAATGTGTCCATTTGCAACAGGAAAGTTGGTCTCAAAAACACGTACTTTGTGATGCTGAGATTCTGGCCACAAGTCCTAATGCTGAACTCATCGGTTCGGCCATCCCACTGGAAGGACTCTTGCTGAGCAGAGTTCAAGGGTCTAAAATGAAAGCAGGATAAAGTTTGCCTTTCTTCCAAACATTAAGGCCCTGCTCCCTCATGTCACCATTTCCACAAGAGGTTGGCTAGATAGGAGCAAACTTGCCAGATGGAGAAACCAGAGAAGTCTAGGGGTCATGCGCTACTACCCCATAGACTGTAGCTGGCATAAAGATTTGCTTAAACAATATTTGAGTTTTTAACTAATCTTAGAATGAAGGGATTTTCTATGAGGTAATTGTAGTTTTAGCCCTGTTTCAATGGTAGTGATACAGTGCACAGTCCCTTACAGCAGGCACAAACTTCCCAGCTTACACAGGGCAATCTTTAACCTACTTCTATTCACTGGTCCCAGCTCCATGTCCCTTGTCACACATAGAACTTGCCAGATTTGGATTCCTGGAGATGAAGGGGAGGGAGAGAGAGAGAGACAGAAAGAGAGACAGAGAGAGACAGAGAGACAGAGACAGAGACAGAAACACAGACAGAGACAGAAACACAGACAGAGACAGAGACAGACAGAGACAAACAGAGACAGAAACAGAGACAGAGACAGAGAGACAGAGACAGACACAGACACAGAGATAGACACAAAGACACAGAGCAGACAGAGACAGAGAGAGACAGAGAGACAGAGACAGAGAGACAGACACAGACACAGAGACACAGAGCGAGACAGAGACAGAGAGAGACAGAGAGACAGAGACTTTCCTATCCCAATTCGGATAGTCTGGCCTCATCAAGTCTTTGATTTTAGGAAGTACTTTCCCTCTTTTGAGGGGAGAATGAAACAAAACCTACTGGCTATCTTGAAAGGAAGAGGAAGAGGAGGGAAAATATGGGAAACATCTTCTCAATACTTCACATGGCATCTTAGAAGAGGTAGGTCATACATTCTTTGCCTTTGACTATCCAGCACCAAGCCATCATTCAAGTTTGTCATTTCTGCTGCAAATGTAGCCTGTTCTATGAAGGAAAAGCAAATCATCGAGAAGCAGATCAAGGCATTCCTGCTTTCCTGACACAGTTGATCATTTATCTTCATGCTCACAGTGACTTTATTTCTGGGATAAGTACGGAGATGGTATTGTTGGTCAGGACACTGGGTATAAATGTATTCCTTGGCTTTATTTATAAAGTTGCCTTAGACAATTGAGTTGGAAATGTGAGAATCTATGTGACACATGGGAAAGAAAACTTGGGATAGAAAAGCCGTCATCAGTATTCATGTGGTGGAAATGTTGCAAATGAGCTAAGTTTGATTTCTTCTGGGCTCCGAGAGTAACTTATTTCCATTTCCCTCACTTCTGAGTAATGAGGCTCATATCTATGCACTATACCTACAGTGGTCTTATAATTTATTTCACATTGTTTGGTTATGATAATTCCTTTCTGTATTAGAGAGGTCTGAAAGAGAAGGAAATAAATGAACATCCTCTGGACCAAGTTCTGTATTGCAGGATGAACTCATATATTACAGATACCTTGGTCATAGCCTCAATTATTACATGAACTACTATGTGACTCAGGGTAGTCATTTCTCTCTGGGTCTTTATTGTCTTTTGTGAAGAAAAGTTGGGAGACTAGATTGATCCATTATAAAATTTACAACTATTAAATTTTGAGATGCAAAGAATTGGCAAGTGGGCTAGCATCCATGTATTAAATATGTGCGAAATGTGATAAATAAATAGGTACAAGTATAGTAATTTCTCCCGGGGGTGTCTTTTCACAGAGATCTCTGATTCAATTTCATCACTCAAATTGAAAAGACACATGTAAGCCAAGAAATCATAAGAAATAAGACATCAATATTTTAACTTGCTATACATACATATTCATTTAGCTACATTTTTAAAAATAGGGATAAAGGTTTTTCTTTGATTTGGGGGTTGACTCATTGGAGTTACTCATTAGAAACTGATTTCTCAGTCTTGAGTTGATGAACAGGGAACAGAAAAGCAACAGCCAGTGAGAAGTAATCTAACTTAAAAATCCTTCCAGAGTTTTATTATTTTGTTCTATCATTTGACAGTTTCCTCACCCACATAGCTAATTTATGAACATTTTCCCTTGCTTACCTTCACTGAGATTCTCAGCATTCAACTCAGCTTCACAGGAATAAATACTGTTTTTGCCTTTTTACTTCATTGGTTTAGTTAATATTTTTTAATCAATATTAGATAATTGGTATAACGTGTAAGTATTATAAATATGTAGAAACAAATAATAGAAAGTTCGGTGAATAGAATTACACAGATGAGATGGAGGGGAAACCTGCAAATCCTGGAGTCAGGCATGCTAGATGATAACACTCCATAAATAAAAAGTCAGTTAGGACCAGGCTGTAGCTTAGTGGTAGAACAGTTGCCTAGCAGGCTCAACACACTGGGTTCAATCCTCAGTACTGAAAAATAAATGGATCAATCAATTGCTAGATAGATAATAGATGGATGGATAGGTGGGTAGATAGACAGATGAACAGACAGACTGATAGATTAACTTTATGGAGGCTGACAATTCAGAGGAACTGAATATTTTCTCAGTTCTAGTTGATTATATATAAAACCATTTTTAATAAAAAGTTCTTCTTTAGGAACATAAGATAATTTTCTGGAAAAATTTGATAAGAGACACACCAAATTTAAGGGGAAGCTAAATAGCGATTTCTCAGAAAAAGGGAACCTAGGGAAACAGTGATTACCCTGGTAGCAGACATTACTATTGATTAACAACTGGTCTTTAAGGTGTCACTACTGGATAACATGGCTCTGTCTTTTCATCTTTGTGCTGGTCTGGTCAGCATTTACATCTCCAGGAGAGGTACACAGAGTGGCCTGCAGATCATGGGTATTCTCTTCAACTCAGGAACAACCAGATGTAGTAGATGACTCCTCAAGATGACAGGTACTAAGGAAGGTCATTCTCCAAAGGCAGATGAGATGCTGTGACTATAGGGAAGGGACTATGCATGGTGGGCCTATGCCTGGAGGAATATAAGTCAGGGTTCTTCTTAGAAATGGTGCCAATAGGACACAGACAGGGATTTAAAGACAGAGATTTATTGAGGAATTAAATAACTTTGAAGGTTGAGAAGTCTCATGCTTTATTGTCTGAAAGCTAGATCCTGGGAAAGCCAGAGACATAGTTTCAGCCTAAACCTGAGAACCAGGAAGGTCAATGTCCAAGGAGAGGAGACCATAGGTGCCCAAGACTAGCAGAGATCAAATTCACCCCTCTCTCCATAGATAGAGGGTGATCTATCCATATCCTTAATTTACAAAGAAGATATATCTGCTTAATTGGAGTATAGTAAATCTGTGATACCCAGAAGGCTCCCTCATTTTTATTTGGGGAATTGAGGGCATACAGAAGCAGTCACCCACTCAATATCACACAGATAACAATGTGCAAAATAGAGCAGGATCCAGAACTCCAAACATACACTTGGCTGAAACAATACCAACAGCCAAGGAACGTGACACATTTTATTCAGAGGTTCTGAAAATAGCAGCCTAAAGCAACAGTCAGCCACTGAAGGTTGGTTTGTTGTTGTGTAGTCTGAGTACCTGTGGCCACCATCTAGCCAGATTGTTCTGTCTGTGTGTGTGTGTGTGTGTGTGTGTGTGTGTTACTTAGCATTGAACCCAGGGCTTCCACATGCCCTCCACCACGTACTTGAGCCATACTTCCCAGCCCCTTTTTATCTGTATTTTCTTTTCTTTGTTTCTTTTTAGTTTTCTTTTCTTTCTTTTCTTTTCTGTTTTCTTTTTTCTTTTTTTTGTCCGTTGTGGCGCTTTGGGCCTGGGCGCTGTTCCTGCACTCTTCAGCTCAAGGCAAGTGCTCTACCACTTGAGCCACAGCACCACTTCCAGTTTTCTGGTGGTTAACTGGAAATAACAGTACTTTCCTGCCTGGGCTGGCTTTGAACCCTTATCCTCATAGCTCAGCCTCCAGAGTAGCTAGGATTACAGGCGTGAGCCACGAGCACCTGGCTGTGTTTTAATTTTGATACAGGACCTCACTAGCTTTGCCCAAGTTGTCCTTGAACTCACAATCCTCTTGCCCCAGCCTCCTAAGTAGTTGGGATTACAGGAGTGAAGCACTATACTTGGGTAATACTACTCATGTTTTGAGCTCTAAATACCCCCACCCCTGGCTAATGGTATTTTCTGCACACATACTTATTAAAATGGTACATTTGATTGGATTAAGGGATGTTCAGAGATAGGTGAAACTCAATTTCTGGGTATATTTGTAAGGTTAACTCCAGAAGCGATTAACATTTGAATCGGTAGACTGATTAAAGAAGGTTTACCCTTGGTCAGATCTGGTGGCTCATACCTGGTATACCAGCTATACAGAGGCAGAGACTGGGAGAATTGTAGTTTGAGACCAGTCCAGGGAAAAAGACTTAGGGAGATCTATCTCAATCTAAGTGAACTATTCTTCTTTTTTTTGGGGGGGGGGTCTGGTTGTGGGGCCTGAACTCTGGGCCTGGGCGCTGTCCCTCAACTCTTCAGCTCAAGGCTAGCACTCTACCACTTGAGCCACAGCGCCACTTCCAGCTTTTTTCTTTTTGCTTATGTGGTGCTGAGGAATCGAACCCAGGGCCTCAAGCATGTGAGGCAAGTGCTCTACCACTGAGCCACTTTCCCAGCCCTAAGTGAACTATTCTTGCATGTCTAAAAGTTTCAGTGCAAGTTGATTTGATTGAACAGAATTGTATAAATGTCCAAATATGAAGCTTAACCATCCAGTAGTGCAAAAAGAGGGTTCATTGTGATAGTTCCATACATAAAAGGGTACTCCAATCAGTTTGTTTACTGTATAATTTTTCTCTCTTCCCCTCTTTTCAAACAATTTTAACAGGTTTTATTGTTTTATTTTCATTCATGCGCATATTCTAATTGCATTCACCTTCATTCATATCTCCTTTCCCCCTTCTACTAGTTTTCCCCAACTTTTCTTCCTCCCTTTCTCTGTTCTTCCCCATTCCCCAGCTCTTTCTCTACTTTTCCCATCTCTCTCCCTCTCCTTTACTTCTTTCCTTTCTGACATAAATTCCACATATGAAAGAAAGTCCAATATTTGTCTTTCTTAGTCTTAACACAATGATCTCCAGCTCATACATTTTCTGACAAATGACATAAATCCATTCTTTATGACTCAATTTCTCTGTGTTTATATACCACATACATTATAATGTAATATACCAATTAGATAATATATAACTGTATAATATATACTATGGTAGTATAATGTATAATCTAATAATTATATAATAACAAATGTGGTATATAGCATATAAACTATGTATTGGCTGATGGACATCTAAGCTAATTCCATAGTTTGGCTCTTGTGAACGTATACTATATAGATATTATAAGCTTGTATCTGTATGTATGCATATTCACTTTCTTTCAGATATGTGCCAGGGGTTTCATAGCAGGATCATATAGAAATATATTTAAACATAGGCTGTTGCTGTAATATATACTATCTTGTTAGCTATTCTAATAATCTCATGTTTCTCTTCTATTCTTTTATCAACATATGCAAAGAAATACAAACTTTCACATGAGTTGCTTTTTTTTTTTTTTTGAGAAAGGATTCCACTAACTTTTCCCAGATTGGCTTCAAAAACACTTGGGATTATAGTGTGGGATTACAGACATATACCATGTCTAGCCATGAGTTTTTTTAAAAACAATTCCTTTACTGAATGTTAACTCCTTTGTACAACTTCTTAAAGATAGTAAAAACATAATTAAAAAATGGTTTTCCCACTCCTGTGCCCACAATGACATGCAACTTTGGCTTTTTCTTACTTTTTTTAAATTGCTGGGCTTGGTTTGCCTCTTTTCTGTATTTGAATGAGATTCTCAAGATGTGGTTTCCTGGCGTATTTTAAAGGTAGAAAAAAACTTTTGGTTTCCTTCAGAAGACTCTTCTGAGGCTGCCACTGGGAGTCATAGGGCCTTCTGAAGCATAGGTATTGTGAAGCACCCACAGAACTTAAGACTTCCCTTCAGATCAGTGGTGTGTGTGTGTGTGTGTGTGTGTGTGTGTGTGTGTGTGTGTGTGTGTGTGTGTGTGTGTGTGTGTGTGTGTGTGTGTGTACAGGAGGGCATGGAGACCCTCTGAATAAAGATTGCTTTTGTGTACTTGGCAGGATAGGAACACAAATTGACATTTTATTCAGTCATAGACAGAAATATATTACTTGTATACTTGAGTTTATGGCCTGAGAGATTTATCTTTGAAAGAAATAAACTTTTTTCCAGTAAGTGATAGAGAGCTAAGCAAAGCAAGGCCCATGCCAAATATTTATTTTAGCATAGCCATTGGCTGCCATGTGAAAGGTAGACTGGAGTGGGAGAGGTCCAGGAAGGAGCCCAGGCAGGAGCTGTGAATTGAGTCAACAGAGCTTTCTTGGAAGAGGAAGCAAGCTAACCTTCCATAGGTCTGTTTACCCATCTCATTCCCTTTCCATTGGGAGATGCAGCTTTACTCCCTCTCCAGCATTCTTTGCTGAATGTAGAAGCACCTCTGACTCCAGACCTGGGTAGTGTAGGCAAAAGTGAGCACATATATCACTTCTTTCCAGCCTCCCTATGTCCTTTCTTCCTCAGCCCTCAGCCAGATGCTGAGACCTGGAGGCCTGGAAACCTGATATCAATTGCAGAGACTTCGTGGAGCTGCGTCCTGAATGACTGGGGGCAATAGATGCAAGCACACACCAGCAAAAGCCTGAGCAAGCCCTGGATTTCTATCATATCAATGTACCAACAATCCCGAGTCTGAAGAACCCTTCTATTCTTCCTTCAGCTTAGTCAGCTGTCACTGCTCAGAGGATCTTGACTTACAGTCAAGGACAAGTTTAGCGTTCTACCTGTTTGTTCTCTTTTCTCTGACGCTGTGTGTGGCTTTGGAAACACTTATCCCAACAGCAATTATAATCATATGAGAGTACCTCTATTATTGTCATTCTCATCAGATGGAGAAAAGCAAGGACAATGTGTGTCTTCATTTCTGTACATATTCCACAGAGATGTATGGAACACTCACCAAGTGCCAGGGAGGAGTTCTGTGATGGGTATTGCTAGGTCTCTATTCTTAACGAGTACACAATCTAGTTGGAAGCTCCAACTGCTTCTTGGGCTATATTTCTTCTTCATTCTTCTCCCTTTCCTATTATTCACTCTCTGGATTTTGATCAGTTTATTCAATTATAGAGATTCCATAAAATTCAGTGTTCCCAAGCACATCACTTACTTGTAAATTTCCTCATTTGAAAGAACTATAACTACATCATTGAGCCTCTATCTCTGTGTCTCTGTATCTCTCTTATCTGTCTCTCTTAATCTATCATGTATGTATGTATGTATATATATATATATATATATGCATTACCTACTTACCTATCTCTAACCTCTATCTTTCTGTCTTTGCTACCTCCCTCTATCATCTCTCTGTATATCTCTCTATATCAATCCATCTTTTATCCATCTCTCTACCAATCTGTACACATATAAATAACTATAGCCATATATTTATAAATATCTATAGATATAAATATTAACATGACTGTGCTTAGTGGTCATACAACTGAAAAGATCAAGTCTAGTAATTTTGAGGACAATACCTCTGAAAGCATTTTCCTTATGAGAGATAAGCCTTAAGAATCGAGTTTTCTTCCAGCATTCAGGGACTCCTCGTGTCCCACCGCTCTTCCACACCAGCACTATCTGTGTCTAATGCCATAGAGCACTGGTCATATCTAATCAGAAAGCACAAAGCATCATGAAAGATCTATCAGTGCCTCCAGAGAGTTAAGGGAAAATAGAGGAAGTGAATAAAGAATCTTGCTCAGTCAGTGGGTAGATGTCCTCAGATGAATGTCATCTTTAACACTTTTTTTGTTTTTGCCAAAGCATGACTTGGTTCCTGTCTGTCTTTCCAAACTGCCTTCTTCAGTTTTCTGTCACCCTACCTCACACGATCCTCATACCATTGCTAAACACCCTACAGCAATTGCAGACCCCAGTCCATTACAGCATCAGGCCAGTCATGTTCTGGTTTGGGCTTTGGCATGCTTTGATCCAGAACATCCCACAAGTAGCTTCTTTTCCACTTTCACTGCAGGGTCAGTTGCTATCTCTTGAGAGTTAGCTGACATTCAAAGCTATATATTATTTCGTGAATTCACTTCTTATCTCTCTGATTAGAATGCAAGACCTATGAGGGCCCACATTATTTTTTATGGTAGCCGCAGTCCTAGCAATAGTCATTTACGTAGGAAGGTATTCAGTAAGCACTTTTGATCAAATAAACTGAAATCACACCATTAGGAAGTTGTCAGTCAGCATACAGGCCAAATAATTCTGGAAAAAGTAGAGAGGGTATTTGGTTTGCCATGACAAATGAAAATAAATTGTTGATGGATGTTTAACTTGTTGATTCGATGATCGCCTCACCAAATAACACCAAGAATGCATTCTCATTTAAATGGGTGACGTAAGTCAGCTTTTGCGGGCACAATTACTGTCACAGACGTGGCAAATAAACCTGTTCTGACCCCTGACAGTCTGTCTTCTCTAATTGGTGGAGACAACAATTGCCCTTCTGGTTTCATCTGAAAGCTGAGTGTGTAGAGAAAGCCTAAATTTACTTTTAGCCTTGGTATAAATTCATCTGTTTGCCATTTGCTTGGTACAATTGAAAGCCCCATTCACATTGTCAGCCTGTCTGGTAATGATGTATCATACTTGCTGTTCCGATATTGTCAGGCCTATGTCCCCAACATAATACACAAACACAACTTCTGCAGAAGTCAATAATTACCAAGCTGATTGGCCTAGAAGGTCAGGATATATTATAGAGGAGAGAGTTTTGGCTGATTAGAAATCTCAAACACTGATAGCAACTTGAACATCTATTATCGTTTAAAACAAAACAAAAGCCTAAGCCTCTTTCTGTCCTATGATTTATTCCTGGAGGATACGATCAGAAAAAATGATTGCATCAGATCGCCTGGAATTGCAGGCTTGTGCTTCAAGCTCTTGTCTACCCACCTGTTCCTGCCCTGTATTAGGAAGCACAAGAAAACACAGAGGCTGTGAGGCAAGACAGGACAGGCAGGGGACAAAGGATAAGCCTGAGCCAGGAGGGGCTGCAGGGAAAGGAGCTGGGTTTGAATCCAGACCTGTAATTTACCAGATGTAGGGGTCAAGACAGGTTCCTTAATCTCTCGCAGTCTCAATTTTATTTATCAGAAAATACACAAGATAGCATTGTACTCATTGGCTGTTATGAAGAATAAATAAAATAATAAATGCTTAATCTTTTCAAGTTGAAAATTGCTGTGGAAAGCTAAGTACTAATTACATTTAGACACAGCCCCTGCCATTCCAAAATAGATTTTTGGAAAATGGTACAAGCTCCTGGGCACAACAGTCCTGTGAAACCTTTTAAATAGGGTATTAAATATTGGTAAGACAATGATCACCATGGTGTGTGTGCGGGGGGGCAGACATCAACACTTAAGTTTATTTATAATCTTTAAATGCTAACACTGGGGCTTGAATTCAGGGCCCTGTGGTCTTGCTTGACATTTTTGCTCAGGGCTGGCATGTTACCACTTGGACCACATCTCCACTTCTGGACCTTTGCTGGTTAACTGGGGATAAGTATCTCATGGACTCTTTTGCCTGGACTGGCTTCCAACTCTGATCATCAGATGTCAGTCTCCTGACATAGCTAGGATTACAGGTGTAAACCACTAACTCCTGGCAAACACCTGAATTCTGCCTCCACCACTTGCTAACTCTGTGGCATGGGGCAGGATTCTAGAATGTCTTGTACTGTTTTCCTCACCAATGAAACTGGAATCCCGAGTAGTTCCTATAAGAGCGATGAGAGAAATGCGTTGCGCTAGATAATTAGTGGGATTATCTGCAGAAAGAAATCGCTGATTAAGAGTTCTGCAAACTGCATGTCATCAGCTTCACCTTCTAAATACTAATTCCAGGCAAGTCCTGACCGTATGCCACAGATCAGGAATAGTGCCTGGACCCCTTTTCAAGAAGCCCTGAGTGCTTCTTATATATCTTTGGTTAAGAACCCTGCCATAAGGCAAACATGTAACTATGGTTTCTTGTTTGCAGAACAGATCCTTACAGATTCTGTTAATAGCTAAAAAGTTCACTTCTTAAACTTCCTGAGCCTCAGTTTTCTTGTCTTTTAATGGACCTAGGGTCAAATGATCCCAAGGATTTGCTATAAAGCTCAGGGTTTATGGAGTGGGCTCTGGAGTGGATCACATGATGGGAAAGGAATTCTCCTCACATTCCAGACCAAGAGAAGGTACTGGTCATATTTTTCTCGCTTTCTTTCCTCTCAAGTATTCATTCCAGAGAATGAGCCCATTCCAGGACCTTGCCTGTAATTCAGTCTGTTTTGTTGTTTCTTCCTTGCTCCATGGAATGGCTCTACCATTTGAGCCATACCCTCTCCCAAAACGTGTTCTTTCCTGGTGGAAAAAAAATCACTCCTAAAGGAAAATTGTGAGTACCAGTAAAAGGAATAGAATTTAAATGCTCTGGAAAATTCTTAGCTCAGAAAAAAATTTTTAAAAGAAGTTTTATAAATATGCTTAGACTTTTTGTCTAGAATTGCTGAGTCAGAAATGATCTGAATTTTGTGGGAGAAATTATATGTTCATCAATAGGGGGATTCCCAGAGAAGTGGGGATAATTTTGACCTGAAATTTAAGACCTGTACCTATTATGGAAAGCTATATTAGACCCTCCCTATCTATAACCATCAAGCTTAAAGCAAGTTGATTCCTGAAGCCATAGTCACCCAGCACATGTTAAACCAAGCACAAACTGCCATTTTGCCATTTCAGAAGCAGATCATTTCATATCATCTGTCATCTGAGTGGTCTTTGCAGTTGCCAGATGTTGAATATAAGAGTAACAATTTGGCTGTTTGTCCTACTTCAGCAGGGTTAACACAATCACTATTCTCTAAATACACATCTGTGCAGACAGCTCAGACCTCGTTTCCTTAAGGATGTCAGGCAGCTATTAAATTTTCACTCTTCAATCAGCCCTATGTCTCTTCCCCCGAGGACTGGCATGGAAGATTTTCTCCCCTCCCTGTGAATTGTGCTGAGTCCATTATTAAATTTTCTGCTGGCAAAGGAGGAAATCAAGGAGACCTGAGGTGACTGCAAAAGTACATATTTCCCCTTCTTCTCAGTAGGGCCTAGGGGAGTACGGGGAGTGGGGGGCGGTGGTGATGAGAGGCACTATAACTAGATTATTTTAAGATTCTGTTTTATTTGGAGAAAAGGAGTGGACTCTAGAATTAGACACGTTTGAAAGAAAATTCAAGTTATGGTATTTCTAGTAATTAGGAAATTAGTTTCATCAGCAGTGAAAAGACTAGCGAAAATCCTCAGGACCCAAGGTTTGTATGAGAAAGCATAGGGATTTGAGCTCAAAGGTAGAAGAAGAAGTCGTCCTTGGAAGACATGGCTGTTTTGTGTGCCGTTTTGCAGGAACAGAAGCAGAGTTTCTGCAGGGCTGTGATTTACTTGCAATCCCTCTACCCCATGCAATTCAACAACACAATTTGGTGCAATCGTTCTCTTGAATGTTGTTAAGATTGGCCTACCATGCCAGTATCTTATTACTAAGCTCCAGGCATTGAATACATGGGTCACTTAGTACTCAAAAAATTGCTTATCCTTTTTAATATCCCTATGAGGAGCATTATTGCTACCCATTTTACAGAAGGATGTGTGACAGTTTGCTTTCTGGAGACAAATGGATACTGGTGGAGCTAGAACACAAATTAGGCCTTACAGATGTTAGATCTGTTCTCTTAACATTATTCTGCAAGGCCTCCCTCAAAGGCTTCAATCTGGAAGGGCTAGCCTGAGTGCTCTCTCCCACAAGAAGTAAATATTTGTGGAGCAGGTTGTTGGTGGCTCATGCCTATAATCTGAGATCTGAGGATTGTGGTTCAAAGCCAGCCCAGTCAGGAAAGTCTGTGAGACTCTTATCTCCAATTAACCACCAGAAAACCAGAAGTGGCACTGTGGCTCAAAGTGGTAAAGCACTAGCCTTGAGCTGAAGAGCTCAGAAAAAAAAGGAAGTAAATACTTGTCAAACAAATCTCAGATAAGTTTCCTTCCTTTAAATAATTGATGTGTTACCACCTGACATTTGGCTCTTTTTCACAGCATCTGAGTTGCACTTAGATTCCTGTCTTTTCAGTGCTTTATCTTAACCAATTTAATACTTTGGCAGATGTATTCATTCATCCATTGTCCCTCTATCCATCCAGCCATCCATCCTTCCCTTTATCCATCCACTCTTTTATCTTCCAACATCCCTTGGTCAGTGCATATTGATTCAAGGCACTGAGGCAGGTGTTTGGGATAAATGGTAAACTAAATAGTCAGGATTCCTCATCCATTTAGTTTACAGTAACTCAGAGAAGACAGAAATTAATGAGGTAGTCATGCAAATGCATAGCCATACACTGTGACAAGTCCCACAGAGAACTACAGGAAATTGTGAGGACAGCAGGAATAAGGGTGTGATACTGAAGCCAGGAGAGCAGAGGGAGCAGTGTATGATGGATGCAGACATGCAGAAGGATAATATGGAGGGACTGGGAAGGTGTCTCAGTGGTAGAGCGCTTGCCTTGCATGCCTGAGGCCCTGGGTTCGATTCCTCAGCACCACATAAGCAAAAAGAAAAAAGCCAGAAGTAGTGCTGTGGCTCAAGTGGTAGAGCGATAGCCTTGAGCTGAAGAGCTGAGGGACAGCACCCAGGCCCAGAGTTCAGGCCCCACGACTGGACCAAAAAAAAAAAAAAAATAGAAGGATAATATGGAGGCTTCGGACTCTACTCCTAACAGCTTCCAGAAATTGCTATCTTTTGTTTGTTAAGTTAGGGAAAGGAAATGATTAGATATGTGTTTCAAAGTCACTTTCATTGTGTGAACATTAGAATGTAGGAGGGCAGAAGTGGTGTGGGGGGAATATTACTGTCCTCCTGGGAAGGATTTGGATGAGGATGGTAGCCAAATAATGGAGACAGATGAATTCAAGAGTAGAAGTGGGTAGTTCTGTATTCAATGCACTTTATGTATTCAAAAGTCACAAGGGTTTATATAAGAAAACATATTCTTTAAATTGATCTCTACTCTGAGGCACTTGGTCAGTGTCCTCAAGTACCTAACAGACCTTTCTTTCCTTTCTTTTCCTTTCCTTTCCTTTTTTCATAAGTCCAAGACTGAGATTCAAACTTGGTACCTGTGGCTGCTTTTGATCATTGGCTACTGCTATACTGACTGAGCCATACTTCCAACCCCACGAAAAGATTTTTCATTCTTCAGTTACAGATTCTCCTGGTGGGAAAGTTTGTGGTGGTGTTTCTTACAATCTTGCAGGCATGAAGGAACATGTAGTTATCCATCAGACTGCAGGATTAAGCATCTTGGCAAACTTGGCAAACAAAAGAGTGTTGCTTGACATTGACAAAAAAAAAATATCCCTTGGCAAAAAAAAAACAAAAAAAAATGTTGCCTGGATGTGTCTGACGTTCTAAAGAGTCCTGAAAAGCTGTGGTACCTGATGAGATTAGTGCCTCTGGCTGAGTCTCCAGAAAGACTGGAAACCCATGTGAAGCAATGCACGGATAGTGCATTCTTCAGAGGGTATGTTCTTACTTCGTTGTTAGACTGCCCTCTTAGAGGGGGCAAGGGCAATGCTGCTAATGGAGGGTTGCGGGGGGCAACAGAAACTCAGCTACTTGATAGCAATTCTGTGGCTCAAGTCAGACCTCTCCGGTGTGTTATTTCTAGTAGGTTTGCTAATAGAAAACCATCTTCCTTGTTCCCTCTCTTTCCTCTTTCCTCTACTATCTCACCCCTCTATCTGGGCTTATGAAATGCTTCTGTGAATAATACTACTGTGGTAGTCACCGACGAGAGAACCCAGGCAATAAGCCAGATAACCCAAGCCAGAAACAAAACAAAACCGTTCCTAGAAAAGAGGATGGTTTCGGAGCCAAACTTTAGTAATGGTGAGTCAAAATTTCAGATAATTGAGGCAAATGTGGTTTGTTTTGTCTGACAATCAACTGAATAATATGCTTATTTCTAATTATATCATGGTGATGGAATCCAAAATGATGAGCTATCCCTGCCCTGGGGGTGGGAGAGGGGAAAAGTTTCAGGCATGTTGCTTCAAGTGTCTTCCCCTCCCCCTCAATTATATAATTGTAAAAGTGTTGTCAAGATTGAGTGAAATGATACATGGAACTTCTTAGTGTAAGGGGAGTCATCACTGAGAATAATTGTTGTTTATGTTGTTGATATTGTTATGTGGTTTGTGTTATAGGGAGATGGAATTTACAAGGATGGGAAGGGGAGGGACTTGTGGAGGACTTCTTGGAAATCCAGAACTGTGAAATGTCTGTGTGCCAGTGTGTTCACCAAACACATCATCTTTCTTTTTGCATGTTGGCCATGGTGTAAATGTATTTTTTGTGGGGGTGGGGGGGTCTGGTCGCGGGCCTGACCTCTGGGCCTGGGTACTGTCCCTCAGCTCTTCAGCTCAAGGCTAGAGCTCTACCACTTGAGCCACAGCGCCACTTCCGGCTTTTTTCTTTTTTGCTTATGTGGTGCTGAGGAATCGAACCCAGGGTCTCAGGCATGCAAGGCAAGTGCTCTACCACTGAGCCACCTTCCCAGCCAGTGTAAATGTATTTTGCATGGGCTCATGGAGTAAGAAGGGTCCTGTAGGCAGAGAAAGAGGTTACCTGTAGACTTCACCTCTACTGTATTTCCAAGTTGATGATAATCGTTAGATAAAGTATTCAATTGCCTTGACTTATTCTTTTTCCAATTCCTTCTTAAAGCTGACTTCATCAAACTTTTAGTTATTAGCACTACTTTAATGTCTATCTTTAGCTAACAAGAACAGGTGCTAGCATAAAGTCCATTTTCACAATGATTTTAGAATTTCTTTTTAAGTATTTTTTAATTGGTTCTGGGACTTAAATTTAGGGTCTGGGTGCTGGCCCTGAGCTTTTTTCCTCAAGACTAGTGCTCCACCACATTGAGCTACAGCTCCACTTCTTGTGTTTAGGTGGTTAATGAAGAAAGAGCCTCACAGCCTTTCCTGCCTGGGCTTGTTTTGAACTGTGATTTTCAGATCGCAGCCTCCTGGGTAGCTAGGATTACAGGTGTGAGCCCCTAGCACCTGGCTCCTTTTAAGTAATCTGGGGTAAAAAGGAGAGATGATTTAAGATTATATTAAGTAAAAATAAGCAGAAATGTTCAAACTTCATGAGGCACATGTGGCTGTGGCTGTGTGACAAGAATCATAGTAAAATAACTAATGCTTGGAGGCTACTGCTCCAATCAAAAGGGAGTACAGCTGTTTTCTGTGGTCTTACGATTTCTTAACCTCATTTTAAAGCCACGCCAGGCCAGGCTTTCTGCACCAAGCAAACAAGGAGGTGCTCATGGCCATTATGATGATCTTGAATTGAACAGTAATCCATAGACATAGGAACCATATACACAGTGATCCACAGAGAAACTTCTAGGCTGCTGGCATAGCCTACAGGGGAAAGAACTGGCCTAAATAAACATGAGTAAAATTTTATTAGCACATAAATAATTGTTCAAAGCAGTTTTATTATGATATGTCCATGCAGAAAATGTGGCAATTTATGTACCCTGGAGTCTTAGTAAGACCTAAAGAAGAATGAAATCATGTTATTTGCAGTAACATGAAAAAAAGATCACACCTCTGCTGGGCCTCTTCCTTCATCTCTGTTCCAGAACACTATTACATGTGTGACTACAATAAATGGCAGGTAAATATGATGTCCAACTGTCCCCCAAATCAACAGGAGCAGTGAATAGATAGTATAAACCCTTTTCTTAGTATCAGTATATCCACTGTAGTCTCACTTCACATTTTTCTGATGAAGTCCACAGTAAGTGAAGCACGAGTACTTCATGTCTGAAATCTAGCTATATAGGATAAGGAGATCAAGAGTCCCTTTCAACTAGTAGCTAGGCTGGCAGCACATGCCTGTAGTAGCAGTTACACAGTGATTGAGAGTATCATGGTGTTGGGCACAAAACCTGGGCAACAGCCTGTGCCACAACAACAATAAAAATTATCAAACCACATCTCAACAGAAAAAGCTGGGTGTGGAGAGATGCTATCTGTCATCTCAGCTGGGGTGGCAAATCTATTTAAGAAGATCCTGATTCAGGTCAATTCAGAGAAAAATCAAGACCATATCTTAAAGGTAACCAGAATGAAAAGATCTTGAGGTATGGCTAAAGTAAGTAACAGAACACCTGCCTAGTAAGCATGAAGGTTTAGTTTAAGCTCCTACTACTGCCATAAGACAAAAAAAAAGAACATAGTAAGTTCATATTTGTCTTACTAAATACTATGAATGTATTATTTTGCAATCAGTAGTTAAAGTATCACTGAATGTACTCCAAGAAGAAAGAGATGCTGAATGGAACACCTCTATCAAATGGGAAAGCCTTTACTTTTATCAAAAGGTTGGTAGTTTCATTTTTTTTGTATGCTTTTTATTGTAAAAATACTGTACTGAGGGGTTACAGTTACATGAGCAAGGTAATGAGTACATTTCCTGTCGAGCATTCATTCTTTTTCTTTGACCAGAAGCACTGAATACATTATCTGATTACATAACCTGGGTTCCCTCCCCCAAAACCTTTCGTCAAGATTCAAAACATGAGAGAGATTAAAAATGTATATGTCGCTGGGAAGGTAGCTCAGTGGTAGAGTGCTTGCCTTGCATGCATGAGGCCCTGGGTTCGATTCCTTAGCACCACATAAGCAGAAAAAGCTGGAAGTAGAGCTGTGGCTCAAGTGGTAGAATGCTAGCCTTGAGCTGAAGAGCTGAGGGACAGCACCCAGGCCCAGAGTTCAGGCCCCATGACCAGCCAAAAAAAAAAAAAAGTATATGTGCTTTTACTTACTTTGATGAACTTACTTAATTACCTACTACCATTTTTACAGATAAGAAAACAGGCCCAAAAGGAGTGAAGTAACACACCAGAAGCAGTTAGTAAAGACAGACCAGTAGTCTACACTTGTACCTAACATCTATCTGGTTCCCATCACTTGTTCCAACTCATGAAGCAGTATTTCAAGTTGCATGTTGTGGTGGTGTTTTTTTTTTTTTTTTGTAGCAGTCCTTGGGCTTGAACTCAGAGCCTGGTCATTGACCCTGAGCTTTTATGCTCAAGGCTAGTGCTCTGTCCCTTGAGTCACAGCCCTACTTCTGGCTTATTTTGGTGGGTAATTGGAGATGAGAGTCCCACAGACTTTCCTGCCCCAGCTGGCAACCCTCAGACCCTTGAGTAGCTTAGATGACAGGCATGAGCCACCAGCACCTGGCTTCCAATTCTATTCTTTTGGAATCACATTTTGCAAGATAAATCTCACTGTGTACAAACTGATCGTACTCTGGGGGCAATACATAGTGCACTCCGCATCTGGAACCATGCAGTCCTTCAGATCAGCAGCCAAGGCCCAGATTTGTTTGCCAGCTATAGAATGACAGTGATGATGGCAGCTTCATGTTTTCACTTGGGCACAACTGAAAAAAAAAAAAAGATAGGTCAAATTAAAAAAGAAACAAGCAAGTAAATGAATTGGTTTTAAGTTATCAGAAGGTTGCAAAAGCAATGAGGATTAGATGAACTGAAGTGTCAGACAGGAACCCTCCAAAGGGCTGAACTAAAATCTGCAGCTTTTTTTCTAGAGTGTTTCCCAGTTCTGGGTGTGGCTAGAGATAGAAAAGCCTAACTTTTCCAGCAAAGAGCCAGCCTCCATGAGGGATGGAGAAATAACAGAGACCCTGACAGTGAGCAGCCCTGGGAACCCAAACTTATGATTTGAATGGTGTCCATTCCTCCTTGATCACATGTGTTAAATGCTGAAACTGCAGAGTGCATGACTGAGAAATTACATTTAACAGTGTCTGATAATGCAGCACTTTCTGTTAAGTATATGTTTCCTAGGCGACATTGACTTCTCAGGGAAAGGAGCAGGGTAGCCAGGGCCTCTGGAGCAGAGGTGAGATGACCTGTCTGTGGCTGTCTTTACTGCGCTGTATTTGCCAATTCTGAATGTGATCAGATCCAGGCTTTCTACTTAGCTCCACAGAGGGGGCAAGGGAATCAGAGCTTTTGGCATTCATGTGAGACTAGAATTATAGATCTAGAGATTGGAAGAGCCTCAGATACACAGCTGGGTTTCCTTCAAGAAATATAGATTCTGAAGCTGCATAGAGCAGAAGAGGAAAAATAAAATTCCTATCCAGTTACCATTGGGAAGTGAAAGATCTCTTAGGGGTTAGGGGCCGGGCCAACATTTCAGGCTCTCATTGGGAAGTTTTTCTCATTTTGGAAGCAAGTAGATACCTAGAATTTGTCCAGTCTGGTCACAGGTTTGAGTAAGATGCTCTCCTGTCCTCAATCTCTCTGCTCTACAGAGGAAAGAACTCTCTTCTGCTAGAAAGACAGCATTATTCAGAGCTTCAGCTGCAATATCCAGCATCAACAAAATGCAAAGGCCAGGGGCTCTGGAACTTTCTGAAGTCCTTTCCTGCCTTATGAAACATGTCTCATACCATTGTTAGTGAGTACATCTTGAGCATCCATTTTTTTTTTTCTGATGAAAATGCCCTTCTGTCATTTAGTATGATCAACAAAAGCTTTATTCATCAAAGTAGGAGCTGGGATGAGAAACTTATCACAGATTCCTGGGGTACTCAACTGGGTGGATTTCTAATTAGGTGTTGAGCAACTAAGATATCCCAGGGTAAATTGTTTCAAAGTAACTTCCAGACCACACAATATGCCAAAAACTTCCTAAAACTAAGCACGTTGTTCAATTTAACTATGCATTTAGTTAGTTCAGAGCTTAGCACATCATAGGAAATCTAGAATTGTTTCTGAGCGAATTCATAAAGGCAAAATCATAGTGACAGAGGACTCTGGACAGTATTTCAAGTGTTGAAGACAGCAAGACAGCATCAGCTTGGCTATCTCGCATGCCCAATTGTTTCTCTCTAATTTCTTTGACAGTCATGTCTTCATTCACACCCCACTCCTGTGAACCCCTGGAAAGGCTGCTCAGCTCAGTGGTGGAGGTTGGGATTTACATGTGAAGCAGAGCTTGTCTGGGGGTCTTGACTTGCTGCTTGTCACTTGTCGATCATTAGTGAGCTACCTGACTTCTTTGGATGAGTCCTTTAAAATGGTCCTGGAAATACTAGCTTTTATATAAAAGTGATGTGAGATTAAAATTCAACATTTCAGAAGTGTATTCAACATTGTTAGAGAACAATGAAACATCAGCAGCTATTATAGTTTCATTAAGTCTATTCATTAACTCAAGTTTTCCATAAAATACCTGTGGCATATTAGTTAACGTGGCAGTACAATTACAATCTTATTCATCTTATGTTAATGCTTCTTGCCTCAGAATGGCTTAGGAAAGAGATGAATTTAAGAAAATATTTTAGAGCTTTTACATTCATATTAGTATTCTTCCCTCAAAGAATATCAACTTGAGAGACTAACACATATCAGCCAAAGATATTAACAGACAATTTCTCAGGTTGTAAATATTTTCCCAGTCTATATGAATATCAATCAGTACGGGAGTTTGTTAAAACCACCAATAAAATGATTTCATTTGAAGACGAGTTAGTTCAAAATTTCATGGAAATTTTGGAAATGAAATGTAATTTTAAAGATGAAGAGTTTATGGATTCTTGAGGATCAAATAAAAGAATGTATTCTAGCTTCTAAATATGCTCACAAAAAGAAATTCTTTTAGGTCCAGACTCATCCCTCTGGGGGAAAGGTACCTCATTAGGTTTTTATTAAATGGTAATTGTTGGGGAGATTCAAAACCCGTGTGAATTAGCCTCTTGATAATAACTGGATCTGAATGTTTCTTTAGTCCATTCAGTTTTATGCTCTTATAATGTTGGTACATGTTTTGTAAATACTGCCTGAGGTTTATAATCATTTCCCAATAGCCAATCAAACATCTTGCATTAAACATAATGGTTTGTCATACATCTGACAGCCTGGATTAAACATAGTTTTTTAATCTCTGATCAAAAGATCTGAAATTAAGTCATTATTAGCATATGTGGCAAAAGTTGCCTAGAACCAGAGTTACTCCTGACAGGCTTATTACCATAATCCTAATGCTACCAGTTTTCCTCACTATCCACATGTGTTCCTGTTTCTCTGTATTTCTACGAGATGAAGTAGTCAGCTGGAATCCTGGGTCCATATTTTGTGAAATAGCTATGTTAACTCAATGGTTAAACATTACAAAGACAGTATGAGCAGAGAGATGCTCAAGCATGTGAGTTGAATGTAGGGACTAGCATTAAATGAAGGAAGCCTGGATTCACCTTTTCTATCTTTCCTGTGCTTTAATTTGGCAATGGTCAGGTAGGATCACCTGCACTGTTTATGACATGTTCCACTCTAGTGGTTGGCATGGACATACAACTTTGAACTCCATTAAAAAATATTACTGTTGGGCTGGGAAGGTATCTCAGTGATAGAGTGCTTGCCTTGCATGCATGAGGCCCTGGGTTCAATTCCTCAGCACCACATAAGCAGAAAAAAGCCGGAAGTGATGTTATGGCTCAAGTGGTAGAGCACTAGCCTTGAGTTGAAGAGCTGAGGGATAGCTCCCAGGCCCAGAGTTGAGGCTCCACGACTGACAAAAGAAAAAAAATACTGTTAACATTAAGGTGACGTGCAGAGGGGATACCATTTCGTAAGTACATTTCTTGTTGGGCACTGCACCCCTTCCTTTACTTTCTCCCAGTTGACCCTTTCCATCCCCACCCATAAGTTTTTTGTAGAGTTCATTGTCAACATGGTGTCTACTGAGTACCATTGCTGCATGCTAAACTCCTTTTGTAATTAGATCACAGAGATACACTCTCTGCCACAGTTTCTGGAAGGACTCAAAGCTAAAATTTACTGTATATCCAGGCTTTCATTACTTCAAGTTTGATTTACTTTAACCAAGTTTTATTTTGAAAACTATGTAGCAAAAGTGACTGGTATATAGTTCTGTGTATTTTAACATAGATATGGAGTTATGAAACACAATTATGATCAGAGCACAGAATATGTCCATGCCTTCACAAATACCCTGATAACCCCTTGAAGTCACATTCTCTACCTCTAAAAACAGATACACATTTATTTGAACTAGGGAAGGGGAACAACAGAAGGGTGAGACAAAGGACAATGCAACAGCGATATACACAAGACAATGTGTTGGACATGATCTGTACAAATTGGGAGGGGGATTAGGAGAGGGAAAGCAGGAGACAAATGAGGGAAAGTTAACAAGTTTGACAAGAAATGTACTTATTACTTTACTTATGTAACTGTAACCCATTTGCACATAGCCTTGGACAATTAAAAAAATAAAAAAGTGGGAAACCAAAACAAAACAAATCTATGGCAGCCCCACATCTGCTGTCATTACAGTTTTGCATTTTTGAGAATATCCCACAAATGAAACCATCTAGTTCATAACCTATGGTTTCTTTCCCCCAGCATAATAACTTTGAGATTTATCCAAGTTACACACACACACACACACACACACACACACACACACACACACACACAGACAGACATTTAGTTCCTTCATTTCTATCTCTTGAGTAGTATTCTGCTTTATGGATACAGATGGATTAGGTCTAATTTTTGATAACCATAAATAAAACTACCATCAATATTTGCCTCCCATTGTCAGATTAATATAAACATTCATTTCACTTTGGGTAAATCTCTAGCCGTAGGATTGATTGGTGTATGGTGAGTGTATAGGTAAGAACTTTCCCCACCATACCTCAGTATGCTGGGGTCAGTTTGCATTTTCAACATCAACCAGGAAAGGTTTTGTTGTTGTTGAGCACACATTCTTGTTAGCACTTAATATTGTAACCTCCTTCACTGGTTAGAAATAATATATTTAATATATTTGTGGCATATAATTTAATAACCCATGAGGTGGTTTCTATTGCTATCTCTGTTTTAAGAGTGAAGAAACCAAGATTCAGATAAACAAAGTCTTTCTGAAAGTCACAAGCAGGATTTAACCCCCGAATGAATCTTGAGTTTAATCCCAAAGTCCTGGCATCATTCCATTTTATGATAAGGAAAGGGAGTGTATTTGAGAAGACGTGTCTTCACATGTAACTTCTATTTGCAAGTTATATACTTTAAGTGCACTTTATTCATAGTTTCCATGTAACTCACAATTTTGTGAAAAAGCTGGACACTGTCACTCAGAAATGTCCCTATCTTTGAGGGGAGTTATACAAGAGGGCCTGCACATAGATTAAAGATGGTGATTTGAATTTTCTTGTGCATGAAAAAAATGTATTAAAGGCAACACCAAAAATGTTCTTTGGGACCATTTTCTTCCCTTCTTCCCTTCTGTTCTTTCTTCCCACAGGGAAACCATCACTTTTGGTGGCTAATCAAGAAAATACTAGTACTTGTGAGCAGAGAGGAATTTCTTTCAGCTCTCTTTTCTTCCCGAGTGTTTTGTTTGTCTTCTCCTTGAACTGTGGTCTTAGGACAAGTTCACAATGTCACGGAGAAGTGAAAGGCTGACTACTAAGCTTGTTCCCAAAGAAGAAAATTAAATACAGAGGGAGAGAGGGAGGGAGGGAGGGAAAGGAAGGGACGAGAAAGAGAGAGAGAGAGAGAGAGAGATTGGGTTTGCATATTAATTGGTTACATCATTTTCTAGTATTAGCCGTTGTTTACTAGGCACTTGGATTAACTATAGTCAGCTGATAATAAAGTAGAAACAGAAGAATATTCAAGACTCACACTGGACAGAAAGCAATTGCCCTTCCTAAATCAGTGATTGCATCTTGGAGGGCTGGAACTGATGCGTTGAGTTTCCCATCATCTGGCCCATCTTTGGCACAGTAAGTTCTTAGCTACCTGCTGTGTGTGCACTGGCCTGTCTCCCTCTGGCACTTCCTTTCTCTCTCCTTGCCCAGCTCTACGCCCACACTGTGGAAAGTCCTTCTGTGGTGTGCGGGTTTTTGTTGTTGTTGTTGTTATTGTTTGTTGGTGGTGGCAGTTGTGGGGCCTGAACTCTGGGCCTGGGCTCTGTCCCTCAGCTCTTCAGCTCAAGGCTAGCGCTCTACCACTTGAGCCACAGCGCCACTTCCGGCTTTTTCTGCCTATGTGGTGCTGAGGAATGGAACCCAGGGCCTCATGCATGCAAGACAAGCGCTCTACGACTGAGCCACCTTCCCAGCCTGGGTTTTTGTTTTTAAACTGTACCTGAACTCTAGTGTTGTTGGGGGATTCCTCCTTCAAACAGCTTTACTTGTAAGACAACAACACTTCACTCCAGCCTTTTCAGTATTTCTTTGAAAATGGAATGTGGGGAAGTACCTTTCAGGGCAGGTGACACAGAATCTTTGGATTCTGCGTGTGAGGCCTTTCTGAGTGTTTGATACCATCTTTCTCCCTTAACTCCCATCTCTTCATCAGGCTTCTTTTGATTCCTTTGAGCATATCGGTCCACATTGTCTACCATCTCTGGAAAGTGTTAACCTTGAGCAGAAAAAGTTAAGGGACAGTGCCTGGGCCCTGAGTTAAAGCCACTGTAATACTCTACATAGAGATAGATCATGAGTGTATTGAAAGGTAAAGGTAAAATGGTAAAAAAAAAAAATAGTAGATAATATGTTATTTAGAGTGAGAAAGGACATAATGAAAAATGTCAAAAGTGTAATCATAAATTTTTAATATATGTTTTTTATTGTAGAGATACTATACAAAGGGGTTACAGTTACATGAGTAAGGTAATGCATACATTTCCCATAGAGCATTGTTACCTCCTCCTTTGTTTTTTCCCAACCATATGCAATGTTAATGTAATTATCTCAACAGTGATCATTTCTTTTCAATGAGGGGCAAAATTAATATCTAGAGGATAAAAAAATTGGAAAAGATGTTTATTGTATTTGAGATTAACAAGGTTTTTCAGACCCACATGTTAGAACTCTTTTTTTTTATTGTGAAAATACTGTACAGGGGGTACAATTACATGGGCAAGATAATGAGTACATTTCTTATATACCATCAAGAAAAAGACAGAAACCCTAGTAGAAGAATGGGCAGTGATATGCCTGTAAGCATTGAGGAGATGCTCAGAATTATCTGGCATTAGATCAATGCAAATGCAAATGATCATGATGTGTCACTGAATTTTAGAAAATCAGAAATCAGGATAATTTCAAGAATCAGTGGCCCCATGGAAATGAGAAACCCATAGTGTTCTTGTGTTTCTGATGATCCACCTGGAGGAATAATTTGACACAATGTAATCAAAATAAGTCTACATAATTCTCTGGCCCAGCAATTCTATGGCAGGTGCATAACTTATAAAGAAAAAAAGCATCTCACATGCATGAGGGTCTCGCATTAGGAAGTGTGCTGTGGTCTTACTGGGAGCTGCAGGGAACTTAGTTGTCCATCATCGAGAGAGGAGGTGGATCGAACATGAGGGATTATTATTCTCACTATTATTCTCACACTGTACACATTCAGTGAAGATGAATGGGAATGGGGAATAGAAATGGGACCTGGAGGTAAGTGGGAATGAACAAATAGAACAAAGGAAGATATTTCCAAAGATGGATGATGAACGATGTCATCAATCTGAGTATTATCACCTCAAGTCTCTGTTCCAAAGCCATAACAAACAAAAGCAAAACAAATTTGCTTAGTGAAGACTTCCCAGCTTCCTCCAAAATGGGGGACATCCTCTCCACTTTTATCTATCCCTCCAGAAGTACTGAAGAATGTTCAAAACATTCTAGAACACCAGGCGATACATAATAACACCTCTGTCTTTCCTCTTGATCTGGTTGGCAAATTATTGATTACATCCACATTGATTTTTAGCATATTAACCTCAATTTGTCTTGCTACCTATTTATATTTGGGTTGCATATTACTAAGTTCCACATATATGAATGTCTGTGACAAAAAGTCCATCAGAATCTTAAATAATAATACCATATTCCTGTCCCTTTTTTTTTATCATCATAGCAAATCATTTAGAAGTAATTTAATACTTGATAAGGAGCTAGTTAATAATTATGATGCACCTTTATAATAAACTATATAGCCACACAAAGAAATGCTGTTCTTAATTAGCGATGCAGAATAATCATCCAGACATATTACTAAGTGAAAAAAAAGGTTAAAAAATACAGTGAATAAAATGACCATGAACAGAGGTAGAGTGAGCTGTGTTCTGTTATTTTATCACTTTTTAAGTTTACAAATTTTGTGAATGCATTAACTACTTTAATATTTTAAATAAAAAATTAAAGTAATAAAAGCACAATTGTCAAGGGTTAACATTTCAGGACATCAGTTTTTATTTCTTTGTGAAAGATACTGAGCAACTTTATCAAACTTTATTAAAATGATAGCTCTGTTCATCACTGGTAGTTACAAAGTTGTGGCTCTGAATTAAAAAATCAAATATGTCAGAACTTATTCACCAAATTTAGCTTTGGAATTAGCTGCTATTTAAAATTCTCAGTGTAGAGTTTAAACATTTCAAGTTTAGAGAATTTTTGGATAAAATTCAAGGTACCTGTAGAACTGGGTGAGGGAAATGGTATCTTTATTTTTATTAACCTCTTTGTGGAATTTAATGTTTTATTTAATTATGAAAAACAGAGTATCATCTATGATTTTTAACTACATTTTTATTGTAAAAATACTGTACAGAGGGGTTACAGTTACATGAGTAAGGTAATGAGTACATTTCCTATCGAGCATTGTTACCTATTCCTTGGTTTTCCCCTTTCATCTATGGTGTTTGCCACCAATAGAAATCCTGAATCTTTTCATGTTTTATTTTATTTTTATTTATTTATTTTTTGGGGGTCCAGTCATGGAGCCTGAACTCTGGGCCTGGGTGCTGTCTCTCAGCTCTTCAGCTCAAGGCTAGCGCTCTACCGCTTGAGCCACAGTGCCACTTCCAGCTTTTTTTCGTTTTGCTTATGTGGTGGTTAGGAATCGAGCCCAGGGCCTCATGCATGCAAGGCAAGTGCTCTACCACTGAGCCACCTTCTCAGCCCTTCATGTTTTATTTTTATCACACATTTTTGTTTTTGCATTTTAGGTATTAGCCATTTGTAGCTTCTGCTACTTAGTGTTTTTAGAGAAGCAAATATGTTACTGTACTGTAATTTTATGTTTTGATAACCATATTCAATAAAATTGGTTTGTGTTTTGTAATTCTCCACATTTTCATGTTTATATTTACATTGAAAAGAGTATGCTTTATGATATGTTCTTCTTGAGAAAAACAGTGCGTTTAATGGCTTGTACTATTTGCAAAAATCAAATATACTCTCATAGGACAAAGACATGCCACTACTGGTCCTTTTTTGTTGTGGTAGTGGTTCGGAGGTTTGAACTCAGGGCCTTACGCTTGCTAGGTTGACACCCTACTGGTGAGCCATGCCTTTAGTCCTTTTTTGCTGGTTAAGTTTTAGTTAAGGTCACATAAACTTTTCAGCCTAGGTTGACCTCAAACTTCAATCCTTCTGCTCTCAGCCTCCAGAGTAATGAGAATTACAGGTATAAGCCATCCCCATCTGGCTCAACACTAGTACTTTTGAGAAACTTTCATCAACAACCAGGATGGGGAAAAATTTCCATTATATCCAACCTTCCAATAGTCCAATAACTCATTTATTGAGCCAATATTGATGTATGTCGGTTACATATGAGATGTTTCTGTGAGCACTGGGTAAGTTCAGTGAGCAGGACAGACATGATTTTGTTACCAATAGAAATATTGCCAAGATGGGAGTAAAGGGAATAGCCACAGAACAGCTGTAAAACAGAAGTTAGACATTAGATATGAACAAGTGCTATGATTTTTAAAAAGGTATATTAGTATTCTAACACTAACACTCCATTCTAGAGAATGGAAGGGATAACATTTATGAAGTGGTTTTGAAGTTGTACTTCTTTCATTCAAGTCCTTGCTGGCTTCCCACTCTCTCTATGTCCTTGAGCCAGCCAACCAGTAGCTCTAAAACTCAGCTTTGTTATCATATCAACACTACCTACGGCAAAGTGTTGTTTTAAAGAAACCAACCATTGCAAACATCGCCCTCAGAAACAACCACAGACTTTGGAAAGCTCTAATATATGTTTCTTAAACAACTTTCTTTTCTTTGCCTTGTACCACATGAGCCTTGCCATTGGTGGAGGTGGAGTCTCACAAACTTCTCTTTTTTTTGCCCAGACTGGCTTCAAACCTTGATCTCCTGATCTCTGCCTCCCAAGTAATTAGGATTACAGGCTTGAGCCATCATGCTTGATTAGGCAGAGATGTTTCTAAGCAAGAAAATGTGTGATTATGAGAAAACAGTCTCAACAATGGGAAAAGTGGGTACAAAGATGAAGGAAGGTTTCTTGCTGAACTTTTATTGAGAGAACACTCCATCCAAGTGCTGGTCCACTCAAGTAGGGTACAGAGTGAAGATGACAAGATTCCTCCCTCATGGAACCTCAGCTCCATCGAGGGCGAGCAACAATAAACAAGCACAATCACATCAAGAGACTGAGTAAACAGAGGTCTGATTAGACAGTAGTAGTTGCTCTGAAGGGAAGTGTGGAAGAAAGAACAACCCCATCTATATATGTGAAGGTCACTTTGTCTTCTGTGTGGGATGGGAAGGGGAAACGAAGGAGGAGGCAACCATGCTTGATAAGAAATGCACTCATTACCTTGCTCTCATGTAACTCTAACCCCTCTGTATGGTATTTTCACAATAGAAGAACTTATTATTAAAAAAAAAGAACAAGAACCAGTTTGGAAGTCCATATAGAGAAGCTACCATGAGAAAACTGATGCTCTGGGGGGTGGAGACGAGGAATGGGGCAGGTGGATAGATGAGTCAGCTGGAACAAGAAAAGCGGTACAAACGTGCAAAGGTAACTAGATGGGAGTTTAAGGAGAAAAGAATACTCTTCAGGGTATGCTGGCTCAAACCCATTCTTGAGATGTGGAAGCCAGCCCCAGAAGGGTGAAGTGGATTGCCCATCATTTCAGAAGAACTAGGGCAGTGTCTGAGCCTTCTGACCTGATGCTAGCTTATCCCACTATGATGGAACAACCAGAACTGGAGGATGAGCAGGACTATGGAGTGGAACATGCCAAGATGAAGAGGAGGAAGGGAGGAAGGGAGGGAGGGAGAGAGAGAGAGAGAGAGAGGCAGACAGACACATAGAGGCAGAGACAGAAAGAGAAAGACGGAGAGAGAGAAGGAGACAGGGAATCAGAGTGGAATGAGAAAATGCCAACAGGTGAAGTAGGGATAGCAGTTGGGTGGAGAGAGGAGTGGAGGGGAAGAAAGGGACCTTGTTGCTGTGAATAGCTGGGGGCTGATGCTTTCCAGTTGAGGTTTACTGCAGCAGGCCAGGGAACCCGGCAGCAGTGGAAGCACCACTGGAGCCATAGGAACCGTGGCAAGGGAAGTGCAGATGGTCCCTTAGTCTTAGAATCACCTCCAGCAGCAGCAGCAGCATCATGCTGTCATTTCTCTAAAATGTGTCCTGGAGGCTTCTATGCATTTTGTGCTCACAGAGACAAGTATTTTATTGTTTTGCTTTTATGTTTCTCTCTCTTTCTTTCTTTTCTTTTTTTTTTTTTTTGCTTTTATGCTTGTGTGCTCACAGAGACAGTTTAGGGAGGTATCATTTCCTTCAGTTTCTAGTCTTCTGCAATGAACTTGTTCACATCAATGCAGAGCTGAGAAGTGGCAAAAAGGCTCTTCTATCATCCTTTTGGTTTTGCTTTATCTTTCACTCTTCTTAAAGAGAAATCATGGAATTTTTGATAAACTTTTCAAAAGGTGAATGGTGATGCATATGGAGAAGTTTGGTGTTTATTTCATTTTCTTTCTTCCCTTCCCTCCCTCCCTCCCTCCCTCCCTTCCTCATCCTCCCTTCTTCATCCTCCCTCCCTCCCTTCCTCCCTCCCTCCCTTCCTCCCTCCCTCCCTCCCTTCTTTCCTTCCTTCCTTCCTTCCTTCTTCCTTCCATGTGTGCCAGTACAGGGACTTAAATTCAGGACCTAGGCACTGTCCCTTTTTCTGCTCAAGGTTAACACCCTACCACTTAAGTCACAGCTCCAATTCTAGCTCATTCCTACATAGGCTGGCTTCAAACTAGGATCTTCAGATCTCAGTCTCCCGAGTAGCTATTCTTACAGGCATGAGCCACTGACACTTGGCAGTTTATTTTTTCCTGTGGACTCAGGATACTGGGCCTGGGTGGATGAGGGAGAGAGCAGAGAGAGCTTCGCTTATGTCTGATCGACAAGGCCACCCTCAGCCACAGCCCCACCTTCTAATGAACATTTCAGTTGCTCAGGCAGCTCACAGAATGCAAACAGAACTCTCAGAATTGCCATGCTGCTGCATTGCTTAAAATGTAAATTATTGACTTTCTCTTTTTCCTTCAAGGTCCTTTTCAAATGTCACCTCTTCTATGAACAATTTCATTTCTTTCCAGGCAAAATAAATTATCCCCTCTTGGTGCCCTCATGCTTTTGCATTTTAACTTGAAGCACTTGATTGCTTTCTTCAGCATCGCTTGGGTTTCTTGAGGAAAGGAATTGTGTCTTAATCATTCTGTGTCCTTGGCACTCAGCACAGAGCTTGGCACATTGGGAACATTCAATTAGTGTTAACTGAACTGAGAAGCCAGACCCAGAAAGGACACTTTGGGGGAGGGTCAGTGTATGTCAACTAACCCTAACTTTCTTTCCTTAACTTGGAAATTCAAATAAAGAAAGACATTGCCAATCACATGAACTGTATTGTTTGTACTGGTGAGAGATTAAATACACATTTCTTTTCGGAAAATGGCTAATGAAAGTACTGTATGGGTGTGAGTTTTAAACTGGCCCTCTATTGTCTCCAAATTGTTATTCTGCTAGGAAAATACATAAAGAAGTATACACAGGTATTTGTTCTTTTCAAAATTTCAATCCTTTTATTTCGGACTTTTACTCCAGATACAATAAAGAGATGACCAACTATACTATGGAATAATGAGGATGGGAATAAAGTTTGTGTGTGTGTGTGTATGTGTGTGTGTGTGTGTGCGCGCATGCAAGCACGTGTGTGCACGTATGCTCTAGTTCTGGGACTTGAACTCAGGGCCTGGGCTCTGTCCCTAAGCTTTTTTTGCTCATGGCTACTGCTCTACCACTTGAGCCACAGCTCCATTTTTATCTCTGTGTGTGTGTGTGTGTGTGTGTGTGTGTGTGTGTGCGGTGATTAATTGGAGATCAGAGGCTTTCAGATTTTCCTGCCTGGACTGGCTTCAAACTGTGATCCTCAGCTCTTTGCCTCTTTAAGACTTAGGATTATAGGCATGAACCACTGTTTCCCAGGTGGTATAATAATTTTTAGAAGCAAATATTATATGGCACTCACACTGACCTATTTTTACACATTACTATGTGTAACATTGTTGCAAAATCACTTCATGATTTAGAATTTGTAGCTCCATGCCACTTGGAAGATGGCTCAGTGGTAGAACACTTGTCTTGAGCTGAAGAGCTGAGGGACAGCTCCCAGGCCCAGAGTTCAGGCCCCATGACTGGACTGGACCCCCCCCCCCAAAAAAAAAATTTGTAGCTCCAATTTCATTATTGACTAAAATTTCAAAACATCATCTTTACTCATATTTGGTGAAGATATAAACATACTATTTATATTTTCCTCATCTATCCCTGCCTTGTTCTTTATTAAAAATACAGTCATGGGCAAACTAAAAACTAATCTGGCAATAAGTATATTGAAATCACAGCTCAGAGACAGGATGATAATCTATAATGGCTGCATGGTTGGTGATGAGCATACAGTTGGTTTTAGCTGGCAGGGTGCACTGAAGTCTGTGTGCAATTCTCTATACCTCCTCTCATTTTCCAACTCAAGAAATTGAAAAAAATAAGAACATAAATATGGAAGGATGATTTCATGATAGAGACAGTCTTCAGATATCTCTAATTCTATATAACCGTACTTCATTTATGAACTGAAAAAAACAATTGACTATTAGTGTGTCACTCTTACTATTAATACAACCAGAGTCAACCTGTGACTCACTCTGCCTACTGAAATCACTATGTGACATCTATGAAGTTTTCTTCTGGCTGGTTGATATAATGGGCTGTCAGACTGTCCTGTGTCTCACATCTTTACAGCACGGAGCTTGTAGTGTGTTGAGCAAATGTACATGCTGTCTGATGCTATTCTCAAATCCAGCCATTTGTTGGATCCACCATGAGATAGGCTTCGTGAGTGGATGCGAGAGAGGAGGGAAGAATATTGCCTTCCTCCTGTCTCAGAACTTCTCTCTAACCCTGTATCCGTTTCCCGTTGATATTGTGACACATTACCCTAATTGTGTGTGTAAATGAACAGAATTCATTTTTTTTTTTTTTGGGGGGTCCGGTCATGGGCCTGAACTCTGGGCCTGGGCGCTGTCCCTCAGCTCTTCAGCTCAAGTCTAGCACTCTACCACTTGAGTCACAGTGCCACTTCCGGCTTTTTTCTTTTTGCTTATGTGGTGCTGAGGAATCGAACCCAGGGCCTCATGCATGCAAGGCGAGCATGCTACCACTGAGCCACCTTCCCAGCCCAACAGAATTCATTTTAAAGCCCTAGAGGTTAGAAGTCTAAAAAAGGCCTACTAAACTGAAATCCAACTGCCAGCAGGGCTCTGGTTTTAATGAAAGCTCTAGAGTAGAATCTTTTCTAGCTTGTAGATGCTATTTTACTCCTTGGCTCATGGCAAAGCAGCTGACATTGCTTCATTTCTTATGTCTAACTCTCCTTTTCTGCTTCCTTCCACTTTTAACTATTCTTTAGAGTACATTAAGCCAAGCAAGATATATAATCTAACATAGTTATAGATTTTGAAGTTTAGAACATGGACATTAGGAAATGGTCTTGATATTATTTTACTTACAAAACATCATTGTTCATTTGAATGTCAAAGGAGAATTTTCAAGTCTCTCATAACATTGATTAAATTAATAGCATAATAATATCACAGAGAAATAAAGTTTCTGTAAAAAGAAATTATATTTCTTGATAACTAAGTTATATTTTTTATAATTAGAACATAAAATTTAAAAGTGAACTTAACACCATTAGAAAGAAATAATCTAGAAATATTGTAATATATAGCATTCAAATAGTGAAATCTATAGTATGCAAAAAACTATACTGAATAACTATAAAATAGTCAAGAGAAAATAGAAAAGATTTTTGGAACAATAGAGAATATAATGTGTTTATGGATTAGAAAACCCAATATTCTGGGGGCTGGGAAGGTGGCTCAGTAGTAGAGCACTTGCCTTGCATGCCTGAGGCCCTGGGTTCGATTCCTCAGCATCACATAAGAAAAAAGAAAAAAGCTGGGAGTGGCGCTGTGGCTTAAGTGGTAGAGCGCTAGCCTTGAGCTGAAGAGCTAAGGGACAGTGCCCAGGCCCAGAGTACAGGCCCCATGACCGGACCCAAAAAAAAAATCCAATATTCTTAAGATAGCAATATCTCTAAACTGATCAACAGATTCAAGCAATTTTAGTAATGTCCATAATACTTTGTTAAATGAAAGAAGTAATGTGATATGTATACACACATATATGTAAACAATAGTTTATGTGTATATCATTTTGCAATATTCTATTTTGTAAGGACAATGTTTCTGTAAACTTGCAAATGTGTGTGTATGAGACACAAACACATACACACAGACAGAGACACACACACAGACAGAGACACACACACAGACAGAGACACACACAGATACACACACACACACAGACACACACAGTCACACACAAACACACACACAAGACCTGGAGGAAATTTAATAAACTCAGCATCAAAAAGTACATATGGAATGGGTAGAAAAAGAGGAACTTAACAGTATTTTAATTTGTGTACACACACACACATTAATTCCTCCCACTAAAAGACATTGCTTAATAAAAATAATAGTATGGTTGGATAAGGAATTTTAGGTTGGGATGAGAAAGATGAGTTTCACAACATTGTGAATGTATTTATTGCCATCATATTACACATTTAAATTGCCACAAAGGTAAATGTTATATTATGTGTGTGTGTTTTTATCACGATGACAATACCAAAAACCAAGAGTTTACAGTTTACAAGGGCATTTCCATGGTATGAGAAGTAAATAGGTATAGATTGAAGAAAGAATTGTTAGGAGAAACTGAGGCAGGCTATGAAACCTCTCATGGTGGTGCAGATATCTGGAGTTCTTTGTGGTATTTGGAGTCACATCATGCTTTCTATACACACCCCATTGTAAGGACTCTCTCCCCTTTCTAAGGTTGGGTGAATCAACAGTACTGCCTTTATATACACCTGCTTAAGCCATTTATACTATTAGTCCTTATGCTGGAATCTTTATGATCTGTACTACATTTTATGAATTTTTAATAGAATGAGATTTTTAGCATCTAAGCTTTACATATACTACATACTATATAGTGAGCTGTTACTGGTATCTACAAAGTAGAAAAAAAGATTGCAGGGCAAAGTCACTTCTTTATCAAGGAGTATTGTCAATTTTAAGTAAACTAATTAATAATATTTATCACATACCTATTGTCCAAGGCAGGCAGGACACAATTAATGCATAATACACATGCCTAGCCTTGAAAGAGCTTATAATCTATAAAAGAAGTAAATAATAGACAAAGTATTGAACTACAGAGGATGAATTAGGATGGATTGGACTGGGCTCGATTGATTTGGACTCTTCATGATTTGATACCACAAGTTTTGCACCCATTGAGACATTATGCTGTGCAAGATAGTTGCAGCTTGAAGAGACTAGAAATACTAATGAAACAGGTTTCCTTCCCCTAAAACACAAGTGAGGAAACAGTAAGAATAAATTGATTAGAATGGAGGTTATAAACTCATGCTTATATCATAAAAAGTGGTACCTATAAATTTGAGAGGAGGACTACCCAATGTGCTGATCAAAGTAGCCTTTCTAGCAGAGCTGAGCATAGGGACAGACTGAGATTGGAGCGAGACATGCAGGTTGATGAACAGCGTGAGCAAAGCCCTGGAGCGGGGGATGTGTCCGAGCACTCAGAACACGGAGAGTGGATTATTTTATCTAGAGCATGGAGTGCGGGCATGGGGCACAAGGCTCTCTGTGTGAGCTAGATGAGAGGAGGGAGTGTGGGGCATGAGCCTGGAGGGCACATGAGAAGGTTGAAGGGATCCTGGGACTCAGCAAATGGAACCTTTGTGCTCAGGAAGACATCACTTCTCATCTGATCTTCTGCATCGGCTAACACGGCCCCTCCCCTTCTCATAGCCACCACGTTGCAATCTTTTGCTCAGATGCTTGCCCTGATCCCCTGGTTTTTAGAATAAGTTAAAATATGAACTGCCATGTAGAGTAGAGGGCTCCCACCTCTCTTGCTTTACCTTATTCCAAGACATTTCTTTTCTCCCATAATTCTCCAGTCTTCTGGCCGGCTCCTCTTCATTCTAGTCTAGGATGCTAGGTCACTGGACCAGCTGTAATGCTAGAAAAGTGTGAATAGTCAATAAATACCTGTAGGAGAAAGCAGGAATGCAGACAGGCAGGCATCAATAAAGCGTGAGTGATTGACCTCCAAACGATTCTTCTGCAGGCTATCCAGCCGTATCATGTCATGCCTACTGCAGCAACCAACCCTATGGACAGAAAAAGACAGACACAAATCAAGAAAGATTCGGAGGCCAAGACTGTAAGAAGGCATTCATATAGTTAGTCCTTGGGTGTTGATTAAAGAAAGGAAAGTACGGGTGTGTGGACGATGAACTGAGAAGAGAAGGCCAGAAATGGGGCCAAGGAGGGAGAAAGAGGAAACAAAGCCAAGGAGCCAGCAGGTATGCAGGGAAGCTTCCAGGGCCTGTCATGGAGGGCATGTGAACAGAGAGAGGCTAAGAGAGGTGCTGAGTTACACATAGGCTTCCTCAGCATGGGTTTCTCAAGCAATTAGCAGGATTTTAGAGCAGGAAGGGAGGTGTTACTGAACTGATCTGCTGTGGTATGCAGAATGGGTGAGAGAAAACAGAAAGGGGACAGAACTTGACAGTAAGAGAAAGGCTAGTGCTAGCTGGGATCCAAGGGACCATGAGAAATCACAGAGGATCTGTTGAAAACACTGCTACTGGGTGGCTGGAATAGGGCTGGAAGTGACATAATTCAAGGTCAAGAAATTGCTAGCCCAAGAGCTTATGTCACTAGGGACAGTGAATTCTTGTATGCAATATACAATTGTGTATATACGTATATACACACATACGTGTATATCTACAGTATACAGTATATGTATATTTTTGCAGATTTACTTGGGTGTGTCTCTTTTCTACTACCTCAAACTAGATTATAAGCTCTTCATGAACAGAAATTAGTGTTTCTGTTTGACTGCCATGGTCTGAGACGTTGGTACGATTTGGTGAATGATTGATTGAATGAATGAATGGTATGTATATACCACACTGCTTCTCATAAATCCTTTGAGATGCAAAGGTGGCTCTGTTCATAGTAGCTATGTAGTACAACTGTAACAATATTTTAAGACTGGAGAATTGTTGAATTGAAGATACAGTTCGAGCAAGCTGTTAGGCTCTAGATTAAACACCTTTGGTTATATGACTACTTAGTTGTTCAATTGATTCCCTCTATTCTAAAAGTATATTGACCTCAAGAACAAGAACTAAGTCTTATATATAAAATGTATGCAACACTTCCTTTAAATTCCCAGAGCATCTAGCAAGACACTGGAAAAATAATAAGTGCTGTCATAGCCTTGGGGGAAGATTTTATAGTTAAACAGACTTTTGTGGTTAGGAGAAACTACCCCTTCATGAGCCTCAGAAATTCATTTTGCTTTCTCATCTATATAGTGCAGTCAATATGAGGGTTAGGTGAGATAATTCATATAACAGATTGTATCAGGCACGTGGTATTACTCTATACTTGGTAGGTAAAAAAATAAAATTTTATCTGTAACTTGGACTGTGTATTCAAGAGTTGTTCTTAGGGTTCTCCCTTCTTGACACCTTGATTTAACAAGACATCTCTTTGACTAGCTTTCTTAGACAGTAGTGGTTCAGGACCCCAGCACAGATGTTCCTTTGAAACAGGTTGGTTGTACATGCTCCCCAGAGGGTCTGAGGACCTCCAGCAGGGTTGTGCTGGGTGTATATGGCTCCATGCTGCCCTCTGCTGGTTCTGATTTGGACTGCCCCTTCCCTGCATTGGACAGAAGGTGCAAAGAACTGCAGAAAGTGCAGCAAAATGAGGAGATATGGTGATCACGTTATAACAGCCGGGAGAGATGCCCTGCACCCATTGTTCATTTGACCCAATTCCTCTAATGGTCAGGCTCTCAACCCTGGGAATTTCTATTTCTATATCAGAGAAATTCTATCTATAAGGAATCTTGGAGCTCCTTTGAGGATAGCCTGAGATCACACAGGAAAGAATTCTGTCGTGGACCTCAGAAGCCTCACACAATAAGCATGGGCAGACCACTTTTCTCTTCTAAGGAAAAAGTCCTTGTGCTCGCTATAAAATGTGAATTATTCTAGGAAGCCTTCTGTATTGCTTACAGCACCCACTGAAGGCAATCTCAATGTTCATAATGGCCCAAGAGCCATTTTCACATCATCTTCATCCTTCACATCCGATAAACACGCTGTCCCCTTGTCTTTCCGATTCTGCCATTGTGCTTTTTCTTAGCTACTGCCAACAGGCTCCGTGCCCTCTGGTGCTTGGATGACTCTGTTTCCTGATTGCTTTCTGCTTCCTCTGTCTTCTTGTCTGTTCACAATATTCTTGCTGCTCAGCATTTGGAAGTGAGATGATGTCAAAATGCAGATCAGTCTTAGTCAAAAGCTTTCTCATTGCACTTAATATAAGCCAACCATTTCCCACAGTATATATTCCTATACAACTCCAATCTCTCTATATACATATACCCTCAAGCCCCCACATCCTATTCTAGCCTACAGACTCTCCCTCTATATCTCCAAGACAGCCAGTCTTTAAGTTTGCATTCACCATTCACCATTCTCTCTCCCTGAATATTCCTCCTTGTACTTCTGAAGGCTGACATTGCATCTTGCTTCATCTCAGCAGTGATGTCTATTCTTAGAGAAATTCATACTAATGACCCTTCCTCAAACGGTCCCCCTCCCCAGTAGTCATCTTCCCTCATTCTTCTTCCTCATGTTTTCCTTCATGAGGAGTAATCATTTTCCTTATCTTCCTTTTTTTCCTATTCACCAATATATGTGATTTCTTTCAGGAGGGCAGAGGTCTTGTGTTCCCAATACAAGAGCATCTAATATGTACGAGAGGCTAAGACACGCAGTCTTAGTGTCTCCCATATAATAGGTGCTCCAAACAGTGTTTGTTTGAGGGAAAGAGCAGGATTTTATATCTTACTGCATTTGGTTACTTTTCATAACCTACCCTCATCTGTAGCTGTTTCACCAACCACATGGAACCACTTGAAACAGAATGTGCTCTTATGTTGATTGGTTGAGTATGCATAGAAATCTTTCCCTCTAGCATGCCCTGTGTGGGTGTTTATGTATGCATAGACAAGTAGACAAGTCTCTCTCTCTCTCTCTCTCTCTCTCTCTCTCTCTCTCCACACACACACACACACACACACACACACACATACACAAAAGAGAGAGAATTGTGAAATATTATATATATATGTATCACATTTCTTACTACATGTAACCTTCAATAGTAAATCTAGATTTTTTCTCTTATTCAATGCTGTTAATTTTAGTAACAAGACTTAATGCTACTACATACATCTCATCTACATGACGACAATCTTGATATCTTGTTTACCTGATGATGGTTTCTCCCTCAAACTAGACACACGGGAATTTTTTTTTCCAAGAAAAATAATTGAATAGGGAAAGAGGCTGCAGTCAGTTGTCATTATAATTACAATCAGAAATCATTTTGTATATGTTATCCTTTTCTGAGTCTACCTCCTGCGATGCCTGCCTCCTGCAACAAGTCCTTCAGGATGAATAAGAAAGATGAATGTCATAAGAGTCAGGAATAATGAGCTGATGTTTTGTAGAAACACTACAGCACATTCTACCACAGGAAGAAGGCTTGGTGGGAAAGTATGCACATGTGAAAAAATAATAAACATCCCAGTCAAGAAACATCCAGGATCACATTGATATGCATGCACACGCGCGCATGCACACACACACACACACACACACACACACACACACACACACGCAGTATTGATGCATGTTCCTCTGACTCAGGGACAGCATTCTGATAACCCAGAGTGAAGTTTCAGTCATAGCTAAGCCGCTTGAAGATGGTGTTGAGTCACTCCCCTAAGGAAGCACCAGATATTTAGCACTTTCCAAGACAGCAGTGAGCTAATAGAATTATAGTCTGACTCAGTGTATACACATCACTTGATTGTGCCAGTCAGTCTTCGGAGCAAACCTGCATTCTCTCATGTGCACTGTGGTTGCCCCTTTTGGACCATTTCCCTCATATTGGCTCAAAGAAAAGATGAGAGCAGAAGGATTGGGGATTAATAACGTTGTGCTAGATGCTTTCATTGATGAATTCTAATTAACACTTGCAATTCTCTTACTATTTTATTCTATTTTACTTATTTTCTAGACAAACTAGAGGCCTTTAGGCTTGCTATTTAGTACTGAAAGGAAGACATTAAGGAGGAAGACAAGGCTGAATTTCAGGTAACAAATTTCTAAAATGACTCCTGTAGCTGGGTGAAGCTCATGACCTTTGTCCTCGCACATCTCAGAGAACAGCAGATGTACTGATCTATAGTAGTAAGTATGCCACATGACCAACACTCATCAGTGAAGCGTCCCTTCATACAAACTCCATTCCACACAACAGCAGAGAGACAGAAAGAGAGAGAGAGAGAGAGAGAGAGAATTAAGTGGGGAAATTCAAAAGAGAATTAAAGAGAGAAAGAAGGAGTTATATTTTGTATTATTCCTCTTTGGAGATAATGTGATTTTATGCTTAAGGGAGCTTAAAGATTCCACCAAATAAACTGCACTGTAGCAGGATCTAAAAATAACATTTAAAAATCAATAGCTTTCCTATATAAAATGTGGAGGATACATTTAATTAAGAAGGTGGAAGACTCCTTTCTGAAAACTGTAAAATCTTGAAGAAAGATATTGAAGAAGATACCAGAAAACAGAAACATCTCCCATGTTCATGGATTGGCAGAATTAATACTGTGAAATGGTTAAGCCATCCACAGATGTAGGGCAGTTCCCGTCAGAATCTGAATGTCATTCTTTGTAGACACAGAAAAATCAATCCTAAAATTCATAAGGAGACATAAAAGTCCTTAATTAGCCAAGGTAATTCTGAAGTTAAAAAAAAAAAGAGCAATGCTGGAGCTATCACAATAGCTGATTTCAAAATATACTGCAAAGCCAAAGTAACAAAAACTGTACCAGTAATGGCACAAAGACAGAAACAGGCCAATGGGACAGAATAAAAGACCCAGAAACAAACCCATATAAGCTTCTGTCACATGCTTTTTGACATAATGAGTCAAAACTACACACTGGAGAAAAGACGGCCTTTTTGATAAATGGTACAGGCAAACTGTACTTATGTATCTAAATACAGAAGATTGAAACTGGATGCCTACCTCTCAACCTGTACAAAATAAACTACAAGTAGAACAAAGATCTTAATGTCAATCTGAAACTTTGAAGCGAAATAGAGGAAAACTTAGGGGAAACACTGGAAGATACAGCATAGGTCTTAAGTTCAAACTTCAGCACTTAAGTTCAAACTTCAGCACTACCACCAACAAAAGACAAAAAAGAAAAAAGAGAAAGAGTTCCAGCTTGCACATCCTCACCGGCGTATGTTAATATTTTTATTGGGAACAATAGAGATAGATTCAATGGCAGTGGTGGTTTGCATTTCTCTAATGGTTCTCTTGGTTATGAATCTTGTCACATGCCTATTTGCTGTCTCTGTGTTCTCTTTACTGAAGTACCAACACACAAACAGATGGCTCAGCAGAAACCCTAAAGGTCAGCAGAACATGGAGAGATGAATTTCAAGCTCCTCCCCTCTCCCCTTCATTCCCCTTCCCTCCTCTCCTCTCCTCATAAAATACATATCCATTTATTAGGTCTTTTTATTGTGAAAATACTGTACAGAGGGGTTACAATTACATGGGCAAGATAATGAGTACATTTCTTATCAAGCATTGTAGCCTCCTCCTTTGTTTCCCCTTCCCATCCCTTCATTTTCCTACATGTCACTGATTTTACTGGGATCTAAGTTTGCTAGAATCTAGAGCTACACCAGAGCATACCAGAAACAATTCTGCCCTCCACCTGAACAAATACTTTGTATACAAAGTCCCACCAATTAACTCTGTATGTCCAATATGACTGCCTTTGGTGCATTAGTCCATAGGACTTATGCATAAATTATGCATAGTCATTGTGAGTATTTGACCTAGAAGCAAAACTCTCTCTCAAAATCAAAAAGAGAGTACCAGATTTTTTAATATGTATTGTTTATTGTAAAGATACTGTACAGGGGGGCTGGTAATAAATCCATTTCCTATCTAGCATTGTTACACCCTCCTTTATTTTTCCCCTACCATCCCTTTCCCCACCCTAATTCCCACTCCCCCCACTTTCCACAAAGTTGTAAAGTTTGTTTTCAACATACTGTCTTGTACATTTCATTGTTACAATTGGTCATCCTGTATCCTTATTTCAGCATTTTGTTATTTCCCTTCCCCTTCCCAAATTAGAAAAATGTATAAACAAGATGCAGGACACTGGAATAAAATATAGTGACAACAGGGGTTGTACCTTAGGGGAAGCACATATAAAGAAATAAAAAGAAAATCAAATAGTACATAATAAGTACATTAAGAAGAATAGCAACAAAGATAAAACCTCTTGTGTCCCTATCTTGGGGTTTATTTCACTTAACATCAGGTTTTATGGTAATATCTATATAGCTTTGACCTCTTCTGCTTCTCCTAGACATATACTAGTTATTGCAGATAAGGGAAATCATGGGACCTATGTTTCTTTGAGTCTGGCTTACTTCATTTAATACATTTTTTTTCCAACTCTTTCCATTTCCTAACAAATGGGGCAATGTCATTCTTTCTGATGGAACCATAGAATTCCATTGTATGTACATATGTAAGTATGTATGTATGTATGTATGTATATATATATCACATTTTCTCATATCTAAAATATACTTAGAAGTCAAAAACTTAAGTCCCCCAACAACAAATCCTCAAAGAGACAACCGCCTGATTAATAAGTGGGCTAAAGACTTAAAGAGAGGCTTCTCTGAAGACAAAACAAGAATGGCCAATAGACACATGAAGAAATGCTCAACTTCTTTAGCCATAAAAGAAATGCAAATCAAGACAACATTGAGATTCCACCTCACACTAGTTAGAATGGCTATAATCAAGAAATTTAATAACAACAGATGCTGGAGGGGATGTGGACAGAAGGGAACCTTACTACATTGTTGGTGGGAGTGTAAACTTGTTCAACCACTTTGGAAAGCAGTATGGAGTTTCCTCAAAAAAACTCCACAAGAGCTCCCCTATAGTTCAGCAATCCCACTTCTGGGCATTTACCCAAACCATCACATACAAGGCCACACTAAAGCTACCAGCACAACTACGTTTATCGCAGTATTATTCACCATAGCTAAGATATGGAACCAACCCAGATGCCCCTCAGTAGATGATTGGATCAAGAGAGTTGTCCAGATTTTAACCAGGCAGATTTGAATTCGTTTGGATAGTCTTAATTGTTTGTGATTTTTTGAGCTAATTTCAGTAGTTTTGGTAGTTGCTTGTGATTTCCAAGTGTGTGAGACATAAAGAAAAGGCAAAAAAAAAAAAAATAACACCAAAAAACTCAAAAAGGCTCACTCTGCCAGCCTCCTGAGGGGAGGGAGATCAAGCGGGTGTGGGTGGCCTTCAAAGCTTCTCCAGCCCCAGGATCTAGTTGTTGGTTTTTTTTTCATTGATATACTATGCAGAATGACTAAGGAATTCACACACTCACACATACTTTTCTAACAACCACATTTCCTTACTATAATGACAGACTTTTATCCTTCATCTCTCTGCTAACAAAGGGCAAAAAAGAGTATTCATCAAAGCACTATCTAAAGAGAACAATTTTCAAGTCTCACTTCAGATACTTTAAGTTAAAAAGAAAATGCACACAAGAAAACTTTCCTCAGACTGTCAAACCACATTCCCACATAGCCTGATCCTGTGTCATGGCTTCCAGGAACACATTCTTCAGCCTCTTGCTGTCAGTTACTCATCTGAAGAGGGGCTGTGGGTCTCTACTTCTGATTAAATCAGGCAACAAAATGAGCACATCTATTTTATTTTATTTATTTTTTGCCTTGGGTTAGCCCCAGTGGCCAGGAAGAAATGGATTTATGTACTACAGGAAGCTAATTAGACATTTTCCTCTTTAAAAAAAAAAAAACCTGCCTTTCATCTGGAATACTTTGATCATACTTAAACTGTGTCCTTAGCTAATTAATAGCAAAACAATTAAGGAGCTGTTGGCTGTTGAAAATAAAAAGTTTCCTAGCAAAGCCTATTCATTACACATGGACTACCATGGTCTTTGAAACCAATTTCCTGCTTCTTCTGCCTGTGAGATGTATCTTTTTCTGTTTACAGTGATAAAATCTTTCTAGTGGAACATCCCTCTGGTCCTTGTAACCTCAAAGTAAACATGGCAAACTGGCTGATTCTCAACAATCCCATGAACCAAGTCAAAACATTAGACCTGTCTCATCAGCTTAGAGTCTGCATATCCAGGAAGCATTACCATTACCATGGATTTTATACTTCATATAACTTGAAGTATTAAGTGGTGTGTGTGTGTGTGTGTGTGTGTGTGGTGTTTACAGATAAGCATAGAAATTTTGGCAGCACGCTGCTAATGTTTACCAAATGTCTATGGAGTCAAGCACCAGTTTTGTGGATACCTACCTTCTTTAAGTTTTACTCTGGAGCTAAGTCTAACTTTGAATGTTAAATAACAGTTAACACACAGGTGATACATTCAACCTGTCTCTCACTATGTCTGAAGAATGCTGTGGTCATGACTTGTTTATTGGTTTTCCTCTGCAGGTTAAATAAGGACAACTACCAACTGGCCATAGATGACGAAGAATATCTGAGCTAGTGTAAAGAAATTTATACTAGTCTGACAACAGTCACAGTTCAGACTGTTAATAGCCAGTGATGAACTACCATGAAATCAGATGAAGACTCTTTAAGGAACAGACTACATTAGGACTGGCTGGTTTGTTCACTCATGAAGTGATTCACTCAAGTATTACTACACGGAGAGCCATATACCAGCCTCAACCAAGTGTTCTTATGCTACGGAACAGAGGATGATAGACCCAAGTGAAGAAAGTGACCTCATACCTTCTAATAAAATCCCACATCTATTCTCTGGTCATTCAAGTTATTTAGCAGCTAACAGTAGAATACCTGTCATGTGTTTAACATTACCTCTGGGGTTTCAATTTAGTACTGACAAAGCCACAAAGTGTTTTCCTAAGCTCATTTCTAGCAGGCAGGTAAGCCCACATGAAAGCTTGTATAAAGTGAATTGCAGCATTAGTAAATTCTAAGGATTCACGGGACTGGCCGTGCTAATGAACACCCTCCTTCTCAGGAAGAAGGAAGGCAGTTTCCAGTCAATTAAGTAACCAATTGACAGTATTTGTTGAATGTTTACTTTGTGCCTAGTGTTATGTTTTATGCTTTCTTTTGCCCTGGAGAATAGGTGGACATTGAAAGAATCTGGTTAATTGCCCATGAATGCGCAATGTGTAGTAGTTAATACAGCAAATACTGGCTGAGACCAGTGAACTAGAATACCTGCTCCCTGGGCACTTATTATGGTACAATAGGTACATGCTGTAGCAATGCCTTCTAAATTAATGGTTCACCAATGAGTCCTGATGATTTCTAATGGGTAACATTTCCTTTTATGTTGCCTCTTAAGCATTTTTCATTGGTCTACGATGCTTAACTTACAGTGAAATGGGAGTTGTAACAGCTAGAAAAAAATAGGATGACAAATTCACCTAACTGAAGAGAGAATCAGAGGAAATATTAATGAAAAAACATTTAGGATCTACATGAAACAGTATGTAAGCTGTTACTGAACTTGGGAATTTGATACACTTTGATGTATTTTTGAGGTACTAGAATACATTGTTAGGTTCATACAATGTTAGGAAAAACTAATAACTTCCCATGAATTCTAAATGCATAAATTTAGTGTTTACTGTAACAGAAAGAAAAACAACAGGTGTTTGGAAATCCAGTTTTTAAAGAAATCTCAAACGTGGATCTAGAATGCACCCCCCCCCCACACACAAACCATGTGTTAGGGGTGTGGTCCACAGCCTGTGGCTCTTTGGGGAGGTGGTGAGACTGTTAAGAGGTGGAGTCCAATGGGAAGTCTTAGGTTGTGGAGCTTAGCCTAGGAACTTGCCCCTGAATAGGATGATGGGCACAGACACCAACCATTCCTCTTCCTCTCCTGTCTCTTCCTGGCTTTGTGGTGAATGGTTTTGTTCCATCACTTATTTCTGCCACAATGTGCTTCCCACCCATCCACTATCACAGCAGAAATCTAAAAGAAAAAAACATTGGACAGATAGCATATATTCAATGAAGTATGATGAATGTGAGTCAAAGTGAATAGGAGACAAACGATATGTAAAAGCAACAGATGTGCTGGGATTTGAAAGCAACCTTAGAGGGCATCGAGTGGAACCCCTTGATCCAGTCTTCTGTAGTTACTTATATGCTTAGCTTCTACTGTTAAAATGAGAGGATCGTTTCATTGTCTCTGAGCCTTTCACTGAGCCTTTCAGAGTGAGGAGGCTCTTTCTAAGAGTAATACTTGTCAAACATCCTCAGAGGCAGCTCTAGATAAAGTTGGTGGATGCCTAGTCTTTGAGAATGATCATAATTAAGTTGATGGCAGTCGGGATAGAGATGAATGATGATAACAAATAGCGTTTGTTTGCAAACACTATGCTACATCCTGAAAAATGATAACTGGGCCTTGTTCCTGTCTGAGAGCATGTAATAAAATGTTATGAGTTCTGTCTCAACGAGGTTAAGATTGATGTTATACTGTCAACTCTGGAATTTCCCAACTGCTTTTGTTTCTCATGCTGTGTTACAAACGCTCAAGCAAATATGTTGGTTTTGGGTTTTGTGTTAACTTGAGAAAAATATGCTTAATATTTTTTGCCATGTAGAAAAATGAGAGGAAGCCACTACAACCCAGCTTGATACTTATTAAATTCCAGGAGGAATGAATGAAAATGTTTATCTTCAGATGTCTTCAGCCTAAATTCCAACTTGAGATTTGAGAAAATTATGATTGGCTATTCAAATGTAAGGTGCCATCTGAAAGATTAAGTGACTTCCATATTTTCTGGAGAAATCAAGCCTTAGATTTGTTGGGTATAAGAAAGGATATGCTGGGTGCTGGTGGCTCATGCCTATAATCCTAGCCACTCAGGAGGCTGAGATCTGAAGATCAAGGTTTGAATCCAGCCCAGGCAGAAAAGTCCTCATGAGACACTTATCTCCAATTAACTGCTCAAAAATTGGAAGTGGTGGCTCAAAACGGTAGAGCACTATTCTTGGGCAAAAGAGGTCAGAAACAGCACCCAGACCTTGAGTTCAAGCCCCATGTTCAGCAAGGACAACAACAAAAGATATGATTTTCCATAAATAGAGTTCAGAGCTACCCACAAATGTCTAAGTCAAGAATGAGTCAGGACTTTGGAGTCAGATCCAAAGTCAGACCCAGACTCCAAAATTTGGAGTTTGATTCTCAGCTCAGGGTCACCCGAGTCTCATTTTCCTTAACTTGGAGTGCCATTATTGTAAAAAGAATGGTATCTACACTCAATTGGGTGTGTGTGGTGCCACACAATACAGCTGTTAGAAGTACAGCTGTTAGGATTGGGAAGGTGGCTCAGTGGTAATATGCTTGCCTTGCATGCATAAGACCCTGGGTTCAATTCCTCAGTGCCACATAGAAAAAACAGGAAGTGGTGTTGTCGCTCAAGTGGTAGAGTGCTGGCCTTGAGCTGAATCGCTGAGGGACAGCACCCAGGCCCAGAGTTCAGGCCCATGACTGACAAAAAAAAAAAAAAAAGTGTAGCTGTTGAAGGTACACAGACTAGGCTTCTATAGCTTAAGTTTGCTATTCACCAGGTTGGCATCCAAAGGCACTAATTAGGTTCTGTGGGCCTCAGCTTCCTCTGGCAAAGAGGATACACATAATCATTACCTCAAAAGATTGTCACGAAGATTCATTATACTAAGTGGAAAGCATGGTGTATGTAAAAAGCATTAAATACTTTTCCGTGTTTTCTAAGTGCCTTACCAAGTGCTAGGCATAGACATAGATCTTCAGTGACAGGCTGACATATTGATATGTCAAGAAACTGAGCTAAACCAGTTTGAGCAAATAAACTGTAGGAATGCCAATGGGAAGACATAATGGACTAAATGGGTTGGGAGCTTTTTGCTTCTTTCTTTTCTGGAAGGGAGAACCATGGGATGGACACTGATAGTTTAGCATCATTGTTAGCACTTAACATTATAATAATGTCCAGTGGAGACCCAGTGAATATGTCTTCATGCCTATAATTTTCTCAGTCTCATTAAATAATTTTTTTGTGTATTATCTTCTGTGATTAACATGGTAGACATTTTGGGACATATTTTCTCTATATACTTGGGGGAAACCTAGAAAAGAACACAAATGAAGTTCAGTGATAAGTAGTCCTTTGAAGCTTCACAATTCCATTACTGAAGTGGTTCTTCTGCCTTTTGATTTTATCGGGAAAGATAAATTGTTAGTTTCACAAAAGTTGAGAAAGAAGCACTGTGGTGCAGCATGCACTCGAGGCTGAGATGCGGTATGGCCGGGTGCTGTTAGTTCACACCTATAATCCCAGCTACTCAGGAGGCTGAAATCTGAGGATCACAGTTCAAGCCCAGCGTAGGCATGAGAATCTTTTTTTTTGGGGGGGGGGGTCCAGTCATGGGGCCTGAACTCTGGGCCTGGGCGGTGTCCCTCAGTTCTTCAGCTCAAGGCTAGCCCTCTACCACTTGAGCCACAGAGCCACTTCCGGCTTTATTCTTTTTGCTTATGTGGTGCTGAGGAATTGAACCCAGGGCCTCATAGCATGCAAGGCAAGCACTCTACCACTGAGCCACCTTCCCAGCCCCAGACATGAGAATCTTAATGGCCAATTAACCACCAAATACCCATAGTGGAGCTGTGGCTGAAGTGGCAGAATACCAACTTTGAGCAAAAAAACTAAAGGACAGCTCCCCTTCCCTGAGTTCAAGGCCTAGGACCAGCACACACACACACACACACACACACACACACACACACACACTTTTAGAAAAAATAAGTTTGTTTTGATAGATATTATTTTATATGATCATATGCACATAGCTATTGAGCCTTTGTGATCTCCTAAGAATATCCTCCTTTGGTCTCATCCTGTGAATATCTAGAGACCTGTATAATTTGTCATGTCCCAGTGTATTTTTTTTGTCTTTTACCATCTAGTGTGTTTACTTGTAGATTTATAGGCACATTCTAGTTACAAATGTGGGAAAACATGCAACCTATGTTTCTTTGGATCCAGTTTACTTTGCTTAATGTAAGTTTTCCCAAGTCTTCCCCTTTCTTATGAATAGTGCAATACCATTCTTTCTGATGTGTCTATATATCACATTTTCTTGATTCATTCATAAGTTGCTGTTCATTTTGCCTTTTGTTTTGTTTGTTAGTTTATCTGTTTTGGGGAGAGTAAGAGGAGGGGCACAGAAATGGTGGGACAAAGGGTGAACAAATTCAACAGTAGTTCTCACTACACTATGTTGAAAATGAATTATACAACTGGTGGGTGGTGATGGGAGGGAAAAACCAGAAAAGAGTGAAGAAAGGGGTGACATAGTTCTAAAAGAAATGTACTCACTACTTGATTTATATAAGTCATCTTTCCAATAACAATAATATATATTCTATGTACACATTATATATATTTATAAAACATTTTGATTTATAGAAAACATTTTTATGTTTTATACATAATATTTATATATAATATAGATTTATATGTAGATTAGATGCCAGACATTTTAAATTTTAGCCTCTCAGTCTTTATATATATATTTAATTCTCTTGCTATATGTATATATAGAGACTGAAATGCTAAAATTTAAAATGTGTAACATCTAATCTAAGCTCTGCCACTGACTATGTGACCCTGAGCCAACAGATGCATTACCACCTTAGGCTTTCATTTCTTCATTTACAAAATTGAGACCAATATTCACCTTGGTTTGATCTGCAGATATCCCAAGTCAAAGCACTAAGTTATACGAACAACTGGAACAACAAGGAAAGAGAACAACTCATATCAACCATTAACATTATCTTAATCATTGGCTATTTCCCCAAGGTACTTTTCCTTTAGACTATTGGATTGAAAGATAGTTAAATGTTACAATATTTTCACATCCTGGTATTTTCCAGTATATAGTCATGTCTTTCAGGTAGCAGTGGACTTCATACACTTCACTGGTCCCATAAAATTGTAATGGAGCTGTTTTAATCTCCCTTGCATGACCTGAGTGTTTGTGGTAGCTCTGGTACAAATAAACCTCCTGTACAGTTGGTTGTATGAAAGTACAATACCTACAATTATGTTCAGTATATGGCATTTTATAATGATAATACTTGAGTATGGTACTGGCTTATGTGTTCATGATGCTATCCTCTTTATCCCTATGTTAGAATGCATTCTTTTACTTATAAGAAGAAGCTCACCCCCAAACAACATGCTGGGTTATCCCAGCAACAACTTCATTCATCTCTTGTTTTCTATAACTTCTGATTGTATCAAGAAGCCACATCCAGAGATGAGCCTATCTCCTGTGGTCTTGTGAGAGCACACCCTGTAATGTTCGCACAATATGTGCTAGTCACTTAGCAAAAGATGTAATTGCATGTCTTTCTTAAGAATGGTTATCTGAGGCCAGGCTTAGATTCTAGCTACTTGGGAGGTAGAGGTAGGAGCATCATGTAGTTTAGAACCAGCCTGGGCTGAAAGAGAAGGTGAGACCCTATCTGGAAAACAACTGAAGAGCAAAAGGGCCATGGATGTGGCTGGAGAGGTAAAGCTAAACTCTCAGCTCTTCATTGAATCCCCAGTATTGAAGCTGAGAGGAACCCAAACAAACTGAACCACCCAAACAACAACAACTGGTTGTCAAGTGATGCTCATCAGATAGGATAGTCAGAAGAAGACAAAAAGCCTTTGTTTCCTGATTAAGCTTGAGCAAAATAAAAAGGCTTCCCTCCCTGAAACTACTATTGGCATATATTTGCCAGAGAAGACCAGGGTAGAGCAGAGCAGTAAGGAGCCAGTGTGTGCGTTGAGAAAGTCTGCCGTCTGTAGAGTTGGCCTCTACCCCCTGCCAAGATGCACTTGAAGCTCTCTCCTCAGAGTCCATCTGGTACCAATCACTTCATTTCCTGTCTCTGGAGTATTCATGTATTCCATGAGCACTGTACGAATTGATGCTTGCATAGGGCTCTTTGTACAAGTCTGCCTTTTTAAAAGAGGCCCTATTTGCTCTGTAAATCCCCACTGTGACATGTCAAAGAACAGGGACTTTGGAGTCAACTAGATAAGGATTCAAATACCCACTCTACTAAATTTCTTTGAGCTGTGCTTTTCTCCTTGGTGAAATGGGGAGCTAAAAGGGCTTAGGACAGGGTTGACACGTAATAAACACCTCTAATCTGAGATTTTGCTTCATAAACAGTCACAGTGGACAAACTAAAAAGTGGATGAGGTACCCTGGGAAATTGGAAAAAAATTGCTCCTACTTGTGATGAGATCATTCTTTCTTGTAAAATACACAGCTAGAGAAAGAAGAGCCCTTCTCCGCTGCCCTTATATATAAGTGCTCTGAATTGACACATAGGAGAATAATGCATTTCCAAAATTCTAAATCATTTTAGTCCCCTGGAACAACTTTATTATCTCTTAGCTTTATAGACTAACTTTAACTTTCACTTCTAGACAAAACTGAGAACCAACTGAAATCAGTCTCTGCTGATAAAAGTATGAAGACATAAAGGTACACTGTTTGCCATCAGCAAAAGAAACTCTGAAGAACATATTTCTTTCTTCTCAACAGTGTAGATCCCATAAGCCAATAGAGAGGACTAATGACACTGTGCTACCAGCATGCTGGTTGCTGCATTCAATGGAGTACAAGTAAACAGAGGTATAAGCACTATCATGTGGCATCATATGTTTCTTGGATCCTTGTAATTGCTAGCACCTTGGTGGCCTAATTATAGGAGTCTACCACCAGAGTGCAGATATAGTCAGTCTATATCTGGCAGGAAGTGTGAAAAACAAGGAGAAAATTCTTAGTTCAATATTCATTAAAAAATGGTAGCCTAGTTGGACATTGGCAGCTCAAGCCGGTAATTCTACTTACTCAGGAGATTAAGATCTGATCAGATTGTAGTCTTGCCATCTTGGCAAGAAAGTCCATGAGACTATTATTTTCAATTAACTGTCAAAAAGCTGGAAGTAGAGCTTCAGCTCAAGTGGTGAAGAGCTAGCCTTGAGCAAAAAAGCTCAGAGGCAATGTCCAAGCCCCAGAAATGGCACAAAACAAAAACAAAAACAAGGTAGCCTAACTCCTGTTTTGATCTATTGACAGTAAAATTATGTCTAAATGTCATACAACACCTTATCATTTTTTTAAATAAGTTTTTTTTATTGTGAAAATACCATACAGAGTGGGGGTTACAATTACATGAGCAAGGTAATGAGGACATTTCTTATCAAGCATTGTTGCCTCCTCCTTTGTTTTTCCCCTATCATCCCTGCCCTCCCATCTCCACAACTACACCCCCTGCCCCCGAACTCCCCCAAAGTTGTAAAGTTTGTTTTTCGACATAGCATCTTGTACATCTCATTGTTGCAATGGGTCCACCTGTATCCCTATTTAAACAATTTGTTTTTTCCCTTCCGTTCTCCAAATTATACGAATATCAAATACAGTGTAAACAGGGGTTACTGTTATACTGTGATAGAGGCATAGAATTCCATTGTGTATAAATACCACGTTTTCTTGACCCATTCATCTACTGAGGGGCATCTGGGTTGGTTCCAGATCTTAGCTATGGTAAATAATGCTGCAATAAACATAGTTGTGCTGGTAGCTTTTTTTTGGGGGGGGGGGGGCGGGTCTGGTCATGGGGCCTGAACTCTGGGCTTGGTCACTGTCCTTCAGCTCTTCAGCTCAAGGCTAGCACTCTACCACTTGAGCCACAGCGCCACTTCTGTCTTTTTTCTTTTTTGTTTATGTGGTGCTGAGGAATCGAACACAGGGCCTCATGCATGCAATACAAATGCTTTACCACTGAGCCACCTTCCCAGCCCTACTGGTAGCTTTAGTATGGTCTTCTTTGTGAACATTTGGGTAAATGCCCAAAAGTGGGATTGCTGGGTCATAGGGGAGCTCTATGTGGAGTCTTTTGAGGAATCTCCATACTGCTTTCCAAAGTGGTTGAACAAGTTTACACTCCCACCAACAATGCAGTAGGATTCACTTCTGTCCACATTCCCTCGAGCATCTGTTGTTGTAGAGTTCTTGATTCTAGCCACTCTAACTGGGATGTGGTGGTATCTCACTGGTGTTTTGATTTGCATTTCTTTTATGGCTAGGGAGGTTGAGTATTTCTTCATGTGTCTATTGGCCATTCTTATTTCCTCTTCAGAGAAGTTTCTCTGTAAGTCTTTAGCCCAGTTATTTATTGGGGAGTTGTTTCTTTGAGGATTTGTTGTTGAGGGATTTAATTTTTTGAGTTCTAAGTATATTTTAGACATGAGACCCTGGTCTGTTGTGTGGCTAGTGAAGATCTTCTCCCAGTCTGTGGACTTTCTATTGATCTTACTAGCAATGTCCTTTGCCATGCAGAAGTTCTGAGACTTCATGCAATCCCATTTGTCCAACCTTTCTTTGATTTGTTGTGTTTCTGGGTCTCTATTAAGAAAATTTTGGCCTGTGCCAAGGATACCTAGGGTTTCTCCTATTCCTTCCTGTAATGTTTCAGGGTGTCTGCTTTGACTCCGAGATCTTTGATCCATTTGGAGTTGACTCTGGTGCAGGGTGATACATAAGGATCTAGCTTTAGTTTTCTGCAAGTGATTAACCAATTTTGCCAGCACCATTTACTGAAGAGGTTGTCTTTCTTCCATTCTATTGTTTTAGCTCCCTTATTGAAGATTAGATGGCTATAGGTCTGTGGATTCATTTCTGGGTTTTCAATTCTATTCCATTGGTTCTTAGGTCTCTTCTTGTGCCAGTACCAAGCTGTTTTGATTACTATGGCTTTGTAGTAGAGTTTGAAATTTGGTATTGATATTCCTCCAGCACTGTTCTTTATCTTTTTTTTTTTTGATTGGACAATTTTTATTCACATGATTTAGGAACGTTTCATACTTATACTTTTTATTCTTCTCTATAAAATTTTATTTTTGGCCTCTATGAAGACCATGTACATTTTAATTAGTACAATGTTCTCTTTCAGTGAATCCATTACAATACAATCTATATAATGAATGTCATTTAACACTAACCAGAATATCTAGGTAAAGTGTTTTGGGGCCCCATTTGAAGCTTATCTTTAAAAATTATTTATTGTTCATATAAAGTTGATATTCAGAGTTGTTATAGTTACAAGACTCAGATAATAAGTACAATATTTGTGAATGATGTCTCCCCTTCTGTCACTCTCTTGGATTTTCTCTCCCGTCCTCACCCAGGAGATATCTAGTCCATTTTCCACATGGCGTCTAGTCTAGTGTCACTGTTGTTTCTGTTTATCCTTGCCCCACCTTTTATTGGTTTATTTTTATTTGTGTTAAGCTGTTCTCTATTTTGTTTTATGCTTTACGGATGCATGTGTCATTCTTGCACAGGCTCTATGCTCATCTTCTTTGTATCCTTCCAACTTTAGTATATGTGTTGCCAGAGTGAGCATTTGGTTCAACTTTTATGTGACCTCTTTTACCCTCCCAAATACAAAAAAAACCCCAAACTAACAAACATGCTTACTTAAATTGGAAAGATGATTTTACCCAGGAACAAACAGCATTTATGAAAGAAAATGTTGCCTACATATGTTGCTTCAAATTAATTGGTAGAATTTTTTTTTTTTAATTTAATTTTATTTGTGAACATACTGTACAGAGGAGTTACAGTTACATGGGCAGGATAATGCGTACATTTCTTACCAAGCATTGCAGCCTCCTCCTTTGTTTACCCTTCACATCCCTTCCCAGCCTCCCCCCTCCCCCCCAATCCCAATCCTTCTCCTTCCCACCCCCCCCCCCAACCAACGTTGTAAAGCTCGTTTTGGACATGACAACTTGTACTTCTCATTGTTGCAACAGGTCCACCTGTATCCTTAAACAACTGGTTTTTCCCCATCTCCTCCACAAGTTATACTGACATCAAATATAGTGAAAGCAGGGGTTATACTGTGGGGGAGGGACATACAAAGCAACAAAGAGATAATCTTATAAATGCGTTAGAAACACATGCATGAAAGAAAAAAAACATTAAAATACACATCTAAGGGTTCATTTTCCTGACATCACATTATCTGACCTTTTCCACTTGACTCATACATATACTAGATATTACAAATAAGGGAAACCATGGGACCTACGTTTCTTTGGGCCTGGCTTACTTCACTTAATATAATTTTTTCCAAGTTTTTCCATTTCCTAACAAATGGGGCAATGTCATTCTTTCTGATGGAGGCATAGAATTCCATTGTGTATATATACCACATTTTCTTGATCCATTCATCTACTGAGGGGCATCTGGGTTGGTTCCATATCTTAGCTATGGTAAATAATGCTGCAATAAACATAGTTGTGCTGGTAGCTTTAGTGTGGTCTTGTTTGTAAACATTAGGGTAAATGCCCAAAAGTGGGATTGCTGGGTCATAGGGGAGCTCTATGTGAAGTCTTTTGAGGAACCTCCATACTGCTTTCCAAAGTGGTTGAACAAGTTTACATTCCCACCAACAATGAAGTAAGGTTCCTTTCTGTCCACATCCCCTCCAGCATCTGTTGTTGTTAGAGTTCTTGATTTTTGCCGTTCTAACTGGAGTGAGGTGATATCTCAATGTTGTTTTGATTTGCATTTCTTTTATGGCTAGGGATGTTGAACGTTTCTTCATGTGTCTATTGGCCATCCTTCTTTCTTCTTCAGAGAAGCTTCTCTTTAAGTCTTTCACCCACTTACTTATTGGGCAGTTGTTTCTTTGAGGATTTGGTGTTGGGGGGTTTAATTTTTTGAGTTCCAAGTATATTTTAGATATGAGACCCTTGTCCGTTGTATGGCTAGTAAAGATCTTCTCCCAGTCCGTGGGCTTTCTATTGATCTTGCTAGCTATGTCATTTGCCCTGCAGAAGCTCTGCAACCTTATACAATCCCATTTGTCCAACCTTTCTTTGATTTGTTGTGTTTCCGGGTCTCTATTCAGAAAATTTCGGCCTGAGCCAAGGAGACCCAGGGTTTCTCCTATTCCATCCTGTAATGTTTTCAGAGTGTCTGCTTTGAGTTCAAGGTCTTTGATCCATTTGGAGTTGATTCTGGTGCAGGGTGATATATAAGGATCTAGCTTTAGTTTTCTACATGTAGTTAACCAGTTTTGCCAGCACCATTTACTGAAAAGGCTGTCTGTCTTCCATTCTATTGTTTTAGCTCCCTTATCGAAGATTAGATGGCTATAGGTCTGTAGGTTCATTTCTGGGTTTTCAATTCTATTCCATTGGTCCTGAGGTCTGTTCTTATGCCAATACCAAGCTGTTTTGATTACTATGGCTTTATAGTAGAGTTTGAAATTTGGTATTGATATTCCTCCAGCAGTGTTCTTTCCGTTGAGGAGCGTTTTTGCTATTCGGGGTCTTTTATTGTTCCATATGAATTTTTGGATTGCCTCTTCTATTTCCTTGAAGAATGAGGGTGGAATTTTGATAGGTATTGCGTTGAATTTGTAGATAGCCTTGGGAAGTATTGCCATTTTCACGATGTTAATCTTTCCAATCCAGGAGCATGGGAGGTTTTGCCATTTTTTAAGTTCTGTGTTGATTTCCTTTTTCAAGATTTTAAAGTTTTCATCATAGAGGTCCTTCACTTCTTTAGTTAAGTTAATTCCGAGGTATTTTATTTTTTGTGGGGCTATTACAAATGGAGTTGCTTTCCTAATTTCAGCCACACTTTTCTCATTGTTGGCATACAGAAAAGCCATTGATTTTTGGGGGTTAATTTTATAACCTGCTACTTTGCCAAAGTTTTGAATCAGCTTGAGTAATTTGGGAGTGGAGTCTATGGGATTCTTTAAATACAAGATCATGTCATCTGCAAAGAGGGACAGTTTTATTTCTTCTTTCCCTATTTGGATCCCCTTTATGTCTGCATCTTGTCTTATTGCTGTAGCTAGGCATTCTAATACTAGATTGAAGAGAAGTGGAGAGAGTGGGCATCCTTGTCTTGTTCCTGAGTTAAGAGGAAATGGCTTTAGTTTTTCACCATTGAGTATAATGCTGGCTGTAGGTTTGTCATATACAGCCTTTATTGTATTGAGGAATGTTCCATGGATTCCTAATTTTTCCAAAACCTTCATCATAAAGGGGTGTTGGATCTTGTCGAATGCTTTTTCTGTGTCTATTGAGATAACCATGTGGTTCTTATTCTTGCTCCTGTTGATGTGATGAATAATATTAATTGATTTGCGTATATTGAACCAGCTTTGCATCCCTGAAATGAATCCTGTTTGATCGTGGTGTATGATTTTTTGGATGAATTGTTGAAGTCGGTTGGCCAAAATTTTGTTGAGAAGTTTTGCATCAATGTTCATCAAAGAAATGGGTCTATAGTTCTCTTTCTTTGATGAGTCCCTGCCTGGTTTTGGGATGAGGGTTATGATGGCTTTATAGAATGTGTTCGGTAGTGAGCTTTCTCTTTCAATTTCATTGAAGAGTTGGAGGAGTATTGGTGTGAGCTCTGCTTTGAAGGCCTTGTAAAATTCCGCTGTAAAACCATCTGGTCCTGGACTTTTCTTAGCTGGGAGGTCTCTTATTGCCGTTTCTATTTCAATGCTTGATATGGGCCTGTTAAGCTGGTTTAACTCATCTTGGTTTAGTTTTGGCATGTCAATATTTGCTAGGAAAAGGTCCATTTCTGTCAAGTTCTCAAACTTATTAGCATAAAGTTTTGAGAATATTCCCTTATAATGTTCTGAATCTTGGTTGTTTCCGTGGTGATGTTTCCATTCTCATCTCTGAGTTTATTAATTTGGGTGTGTTCTCTTCTTTTTCTGATAAGTTTTGCTAAGGATCTGTCAATTTTGTTAAGTTTTTCGAAGAACCAACTCTTTGTTTTGTTGATTCTTTCTATAGTTTTTTTGGATTCTATTTCATTTAATTCTGATTTAATTTTGATTATTTCTTTCCGTCTACTGGATTGGGGTTTATCTTGCTGCTCTTTTTCAAGGAGGTTTAGATGTGTCATTAAATTGCTAGTTTCAGATCTCTCCAATTTGTTGATGTAGGAGCTCAGAGCTATAAACTTGCCTCTGAGTACTGCCTTTGCTGTGTCCCAGAGGAGCTGGTAATTTGTGTGTTCATTTTTGTTGAATAGCATGAACATTTGAATTTCCTTTCTAATCTCTTCCATGACCCACTCTTGATTCAGCAGTGTGTTGTTCAGCCTCCATGTGATACTGCACTTTCTTTGGTGGCTTTTGGTGTTGAGTTCTAATTTTATTCCCTTGTGATCAGAGAGAATGCAAGGTATAACTTCAATGTTTCTGAATTTAGACAAGTTTGCTTTGTGGCTTAAAATGTGGTCTATTTTAGAAAACGTTCCATGTGCTGCTGAGAAAAACGTGTATTCTGATGCTGCTGGGTGAAATGTTCGGTAGATGTCTGTTAAGTCTAGTTGATCTATGCAGCTGTTTAGATCTGCGTTTTCTTTGTTGAGTTTTTGCCGAGTTGATCTATCTAGTGGGGAGAGTGGTGTGTTAAAATCCCCAACAATTAATGTCTTTGGATCTATATGGGACTTGAGGGAAAGTAGTGTTTCTTTGATAAATTTGGGTGCTCCATTGTTTGGCGAATAGATATTTAGAATTGTAATATCCTCCTGAAGGAGAGATCTTTTAATTAGTATGTAGCGACCTTCTTTATCTCTTCTCACGAATTTTAATTTGAAGTCTATTTTATCTGATATTAAGATTGCAACTCCCGCCTGTTTATGGGGGCCGTTTGCTTGGTAGATTTTGTTCCAGCCTTTAACATTGAAAATGTGTTTGTTTTTACGGGCAAGATGTGACTCCTGAAGGCAGCAGATAGAAGGGTCTTGTTTTTTAATCCAACTAGACAGTCTATGTCGCTTAATTGGAGAGTTCAGTCCGTTAACGTTAAGAGATAGGACTGAGAGGTATTTGGGAGTTCCTGGCATGTTATCCACCTTGGGGGCTGCGAAAACTGGGTTCTTCCTATGGTTCCTGGATTCTCAGTTTGGGTGCAGTTTCTTGGCCTTTGTTGCGGTCTTGTTGGTTTTCTATGTGTAGGACATCTTTAAGAATCTTTTGTAGGGCTGGTTTGGTGGAGATGTATTGTTTCAATTTTTCTTTGCTATGGAAGGTTTTTATTTGGCCTTCAGTTATGAAGGAGAGTTTAGCTGGGTACAGTATTCTTGGTTGATAGTTGTTTGTTTTTAGGGCATGGCATACATCATTCCAGGCTCTTCTTGCTTTGATTGTCTCTGCTGAGAAATCTGAGGTGATTCTAATTGGTTTCCCTTTATACGTGATTACCCTTTTCTCCTTGACAGCTTTAAGGATCTTTTCCTTGGTCTGAGTTGATCCTGTATGGATTATAATGTGACGGTGGGATGTCCTATTCTGGTCTGGTCTATTTGGGGTTCTAAAAGCTTCTTGTATCTGAATAGGCCTATCTTTTTGTATGTTTGGGAAGTTCTCTGCTAGGATCCTGTTAAACAAATTTCCTAGACCATTAACTTCTGTTTCTAGGTGCTCCTCTACACCCATTATCCTTAGATTAGGCCTTCTGATGGTGTCTTCCAGGTGTTGGATAGATCTATCATACTTCTTGGACTTGTCTTGGATGGTTGTATGTTCTTTCTCTATAATATCTAGGCTGTCTTCAATCCCTGAGATTCGATCTTCTGCATGGTCTAATCTGCTGTCAAGACTCTCTACTTTGTTTTTTATCTCTTTTCCTTCTAATTGGTCAGCTTTGATGGCTTCAAGTTCTTTGTTGAAGCTCTGTTTTAGGTCTTGTATGAATTTCTTTACTTCCTTAATTTGGTGTTCAGTGTTTGTTCTCAAGTCACTTAGTTGATTGGTTATGGTTTCTTTGGACTCCCATTCCTTCTGTTGGGTTCCATTCAGCATTCCCTTTGTGGTCTCCCTGACTTCCTTCAGCTCTTTGTTAATGGATTCCATGAATGCCTTTAGTGATCTTTGTGTGTTCACTACCTGGTCTCTCAATTCCTGAATTACTCTTTGATTAGCTTCCTCCCGTTTGTGGGATTCCTGCAGTTCTCTTTCCTCCCGTTCGTGGGATTCCTGCAGTTCTCTTTGAGTGTTCTCAGCCTGCTCACGCCATTGCTCCCTTTCTCTTTGAGTATTCTCAAGTTGTTCACGCAAATCCTGTATCAGTTTTTGAGTAGCTTCCTCACGCTTATGATATTCCTGTATAAACTTTTGGGATGCCTCCTCTCTCTCCCTATCACGCTCATACAGAGTCCTTTGTAAGTTGTCAAACTTCTCATTTATCATGTTTGCCACCAGTGTTTGTAGAGCTATTTGGGAACTCTCCTCTGGATTGTTCATTATCTGATCTGACCCCTGATTATCAAGATTGGGAATTGAGATACCCGGATTTGCCATTTTTCTTGTGTTTTTCCGGCTTACTCTGCCCATTTGAGATGAAAATAGCACCAGTTTTGTGCTAGAACACTATCTTAAGGCAACCATCAACCAACGTTTGCATTTATACAGGCAATAGTCTACAGATGCAATCTAGTTCAACAGATACATCTATTCAACATCAAATAACTATATGTTAATGGGCTTCGAACCGCAGAGAAGAATTTGGAAAACCAGAAATTTTTAGGGTTAGGGAGAGATGTGGGTAAAAATTAGGAATAGATTGGTGTGGGGAGGCACAGGGAGAGTTAACTATGTCCTAATCTCAATGCAGGAAATAGGTTGGGTAGGATGCAAGTAGAGAGGGAGAGAAAAAGAAGAAAGGGAAAGGGAAATGAAAAGAGACCAGAAAAAAAAATTAGAAACGTAAAAATTAATATAGTTATGGAGATTGAAAGACCATCTATTTAGGGAGGAATGTGAATATAATGAGAAAACAGGAGGGAGATAGAGGAGATGTGAAAAACTTAAAAAATGCTTAAAATATTATATAGGTATAAAGAGGTAGTACTGCTATTAAGGAATTTAAGTCTCAGAGGTTTTGGATTGAGTAATAAATTTGTGGATTAAGTGTGTACACAATGGGGGATAGGGTCTACTAGTTAACTATGGGTTTATCTGAGGATGTGCAGGACAAGAGTTAAGTCACATACAGAAGAACAAAAGAAAGAAAAAGGTGAAAAGGATAAGAAAGGGAGAAAAAAAAAGATCAGAAGTTCAGTAGAGCTAGACAAAAAACAAAAAGATAATTAAGAAAGAAAGAAAAAGAGAGAGAAGACAAGAAAAGAAAGGAAAACGTACATTCACGTATTCCTAAAATAAAAATTATAAGAGGGAAAAAAAAGTTATTGGAAAACAATTATTTTTTCAAAAAAGGCAAAAATTAAAGATTAATAAAAGTTTTAGAAAAGGAAAAAAAAATTTATATATATGGTACCAAAAAAAAAAAAAGAAAAAAGAAAAGAAGAAAAAAAAGTTCTTTGATTTTTTTTTTTATTTTTTTGGGAGGGGTGGGAAGAATCCTGTATCTCCCTTTTGTCTGTAACCAGCCTCTTGTTGGAGTCTCTGGTCAGCTTGAGGTCCTGTGGCTTGATTGGTTTCTTAAGTCAGTTTGTTCGAACAGGCAGAAAAATGCTCTGCTTTACCCAAGATTTTGAGATCCCCCTCCCAGGTTAGTTTAATGGGAGGGTGATCTGCTTTGAGAATCACAAAAGAGGGGTGATGAGGCTAGGTTCTGGTAGAGTTGAGGCCTTTCAACAAACAGTAGCTTTTCCCTGGGGCTATTTTGTGAAAAATTCACGGAGCCCACCCTGGAGCCATTCTCAGGGTTTCTGTTTTTCAATTGATTGTGGAGGCTGCTAGAGGGAGGGGCAGCCTCTGGCTCTGGTTACCCAGTGAGGAAAGCCACTCCAATGGCTGGTGCCTGAGCTGGGTGACTTTTCCCTGGATGGAGCTGAGTCTGGCAGGTCACTTTGCCGTTAAGTTCTTGTGACCTGTTATATGACTCGTTTTATTCCAAGGCCTGAGTTGGAGCTAGCAGCTCCTCCGAGCTTTGTCGGTATCCAAGATGGAGATCACCGGTGCTGGGGGGGGAGGGGTGGCCTTCCCTCCTCTGCTCCCGGAGAAGGAGTGAGGATGTCGGGCTTCTACTCACGCCGAGTCTTGGATCCTGGGTCGTCTCTGGTCTGCAAACTGCAGGATGAAGATGTCCGCTCCTTGTCGGTTCTTGCTGGTGTTGAGTAGAATCCTCTCGCCCGCTGCGTCTGGCTCCTTCGTCCCGGACTCTCTGTGTGAGCGCTCAGGTATGGCCACGGCTGCGGTCGCTGCCGCGACCCTGCCGCCGCCGCCGCGACCCTGCCGCCGGCCGCTGCCGCGGCTGCTGGCAGGCGCTCAGATGTGTCTCCTTGTCTTGGCTTCCCCTCTCTTGTCTAACTCTCTGTCCTGTGATGGCACACTTGGTGTGATCTAATTGGTAGAATTTATACTAGTTTTTATAAAGATCTGATAATAAGCCCAAGACTTTTTTTTTGTAGAACCCTGGAATATGTTGAGCCACCAGATTAATACCAGTGTATCAATTGTTAGTTACCTTTTATTGGCTGTTTTCTGGCCATTTATTCTCCTGTTTGTTGACTGCTTACGGTGTTTTCTTTTTCTTGTGTGTTTGCTGATCCTAGGCCTTGAACTCAAGACCTGGCCACTGTCCCTGACATTTTTTTTTTTTGTTCAAGGATAGCACTCTAACATGTGAGCCACAGCTTCACTTCTGATTTGTTGGTAGTTAATTGTAGATAAGACTTTCATGGACATCTGTCTAGGGTGGTTTTAAATAGTGATCCTCAGATCTCAGCATCCTGAGTAGCTAGGTTTACAGGTGTGAGCCACTAGCACCTGGTGAATGTTTTGTGTGTACTGTTTCATTTAAGTTTAACAAAATCCTAAGAAGTAGTATTATTACCCTGTTTTACAACTGGGGTAAAAAATACCCTCAGAAATGCTAGATACTTTGTCCCAAGGCCAGTGTGATGGTTACTCCTGGTTGTCAACTTGACTGGAAGGAGGGATGCCTAGAAAAGCACACTTTTGGGTGTATCTGTTAGGATATTTCCAGGGATAATTAGCGTGTGAGTTAGAAAAGTGGAGGGGGAGATTCAAAGCACCATCCAATATGCTGGAGACCCAGGTGGAACAAAATTGTAGAAGAATCAGGTGCAGGTAAGTATATCATGCCTGTCATCCTAGCTACCAGATCTGATGATCCAGGTTTGAAGTCAACCCAAGCAGGAAGGTCCATGAGATTCTTATCTCCAATTAACCACCCTAAAGTCAGAAGTGGAGCTTTGAGATCCAGTAGTAGAGAACCAGTCTTGAGTGAAAAGCTAAGGGACAGTACCCAGACCCTGAGTTCAAGACCTAGTACTGACACCAAAAAGAAAAAACGTAGAAAAAAATGGAACAAATTTCCTACACATACACCCATGCTCTTGGCCCTGATTGAGTAGGAAATGATGATGCTGGCATTTTCTAGTGACAATCCTGGGGATTTCTAGGCCTTCAGGATCAGACTGGGGCTGTGTAAGCAGCTACTTATTTCCAACTTCCAGATGCCCAATTCAGGATGACTCTTCCTTTGATTTTATAAGCTAGTCTAATACATCTCCCCCCATAATTATATTCATTCTACTGATTCAATCCCTTTAAAGAATCATAACATAAATCTACATTTTAGGGCTTTACATTCACTCATTTCCCCCAGTGTATGAACATCCTTATACAACAAAAAGAGAAAGATTTCCTAGGTTGTTATTTTTTATTTTATTTTATTGTTAAGATGCTGTACAGAGGAGTTACAATTACATGAGTAAGGCAATGAGAACATGACTTGTAGATCATGGTTACCCCTTCCCTTCCTTGTTGTTGTCCCACTATCCCTTCCCTCCCCCCCATGACCCCACTCCTCCCCTACCCATCCTATCCCCCCCTCCCCGACCCAAAGTTGTAAAGTTCGTTTCCAATATACTGTCCTTTGGGTATCCTTGTTGCAATGGATCATCCTGTGTCCTTGTATCAATGTTTTGTTATTTCCCTTCCCCTCCCTAGATTAGACATATGTATATACAAGATGTAGGTATCAAAACCAAGCACAGTGATAACAGGGGATATGCCATAGGGGAAGAACATACAGAGGAAATAACAATAACAACAAATAAAATCATATGGTACATTTAAAACAATATCAATAAAGACAGGCCTCTTGTCTGCCCATATCTTGGGGTTCATTTCACTTATCATCATCTTATATGGTCCATTGTATGTGGTTTTTGAGCTTTTCAGCTCATCTGATAAGATTATCCTATATGTATACTAATTATTACAAATACGGGAAACCATGGGACCTAAATTTCTTTGGGACTGGGTAACTTCACTTAATGTGATTTTTTTCCCCAAGTCTTTCCATTTCCTAACAAATGGGGCAGTGTTGTTCTTTACTTTGGTTTCTATTCAGATTGTATAAATCATTCGCCTTTTCCTAGGCCATTCTTAAAGAAGAGGAGAAAAGATATCCATGGCTGTGTTTGGAGTGTGGAAGATCTGATCCTCTTTTGTTTTCTACATCTTACACAGCCAAAGGAGTATGTGGACTGGAATCTGGAGAGATGGGAAAAAGAAAGTTCTGGTAGCCATGAAATCCAGGCAGAGGAGCCCAATCCACTGAGACAGTATGTCCAGCAGCCCACTCACTCAGAGGGAGCCAATCTTGACTGCTTTGTTTCCCTTTACAGAAGAAGCTCAGTTTTGCTCCAGTCTTCTTAGTTCCCAAATAGCACTCATGTTCAGAGTGGAAGAAAACAGCATAAAAATCAATGAGGGGTCTAATAGCCCCATTTTTTAACTTCAAAAGATTCCCTTGTGTGAGAAAAACTCTGTTACTTTTTGTTTGTTTCTTAGAATTGACAACATTTGGGAGCTCTTAGCTAGGGAGTCAATATCAAAGTCAATTCTTCAACTTTGAACCAAGTAGAATGTAAAATAAAGCAATATTCTAGGAAGACATTTAGTTGAACAACTGAAAGTTGTCCAGGATAAGATAAAGCAGTTCTAACTGACACATAATTTGACAACATAAAATTTCACTCTACTAGTAAAATTGAATGCTTAAGCACAATGGTATTACAGCCAGACACCTGCCATTGAGTCTAGCTTCATCATTTACTAGCTATGTGACATTGACCTTCTACTCTCTTATTTTACAATGAGGAGAACAATACCAAGGGAAGATGACAAGGATTGATGAGATGACACAGATAAATACCTCTGAAGGGCCTGCACATGGAAAGTGTTTAATGCAAATAATTGCCAGTGTTGAGTCTTAGGTTCCCAGATACTTGGTCAGACCTCTAGTGTTTGTTTTATTGCTCAGGACTCTGATTATAGCCTAGTCCCATGGCTCACTGAAAAGTCAGCCTTCTGTCTGACCTGAAGTGGGGTACAGGAGGAAATTGAGTGAAAACCTTCTCTCATATGGTATTAACATGGTGATTGAAAGTATAGTAGTACTTCTCTTTTAGGGATATGTTTAAGGTTAAAGTATAATAAACCACACAATGATGCTAGTCATAACTAATTGTTATATAGCAAGCAGTGCATAATTATCATCTGTTATTATTATGCACTCACATATTTATTGAACAGCTTGTCAAGCACAGAACTGGGGATTCTTCAGACAGATCAATCTGTGTCTAGATTGATTTCCTCCATGTTATATAAGACTAGCTATTTGCTATTTTAGCTACTGACTAAAGGTACTGGAAAAGTCAGTGTAGTCTGCAACCCATGGCATGGGATGGTTCTGAAGGCCCATGACAATAAGAAGATTTACAAGGTCTTCTTCAAACCAGACATGATAGCATAGCTCAGATGTCTCAATACTGAGATGACCAGAGAGAGAGAAATTGAATGCAGCTGAAAAGCAAAAACTGTGAAGCCAAGTGTGTAGTGTTGAGTGTCATGTATTCAGCACCAGAGAAGAAAGGCATAAAAATATATAAGGAGCTGCTAGGTACTAGTGGCTCACATCAATAATCCTAGTTGAGGATTGAGATCTGAGGATTTTGGTTTGAAGCCAGCCTGGGAAGGACAGTCAGTGAGATTCTTATCTACAATTAACTACCAAACAAGCCATAAGTGGAGCTGTGACTCAAGTGGTAGAACATTATCCTTGAACAAAAAAGCTTAGGAACAGTGCCAGGCCCTAGGATGAGCATGTGCATGCGCATACACACAGACACACAGACAAACACACACACACACACACAGAGAGAATATAATATAAAAAGCAAAACATAACCTAGGTCAGGTCAGGATAAAGACCACGGTCAATGTAGATATGAGAGTGATTTTCCTGCGATATCAACAGCATGGTACAAAACTGGGTCTTTTGACTTAAAGTAACTGAATAGGATCAGATTCAAAATGATATTTATTCTTTCCCATGTCACAGAATAGGCATGGTTTGGCATGGTTTATGTTGCGAAGCAAGCCATATGGCACTGAAGGGTTTCATTTAGCTGGAAGACACAGGTGCATATTTTCACTGGAATTCCTCACTTTGTTTGCTGGGAGACTGTGAGCAGCCTAATGAGAAAGATGTCCTCAATGAGCCTGTGTCAGTGTAACAGCTCACAGGCTTCCCTTCACCTGGTTCTGGTGGCTTTCCATATCACACATTAACTAGAAATGCTAAACTGAATGCCTCTGAGATGATCTTGAATTAAGGGTTCTCGTAGGTAAAGAAAAGAGTTTTAATTGAGAAGCACCACACCTATAACAGAAGTATTGGTTTACCTTGAAGTGACTGAGAAGACCAGAGCTAAATTGCTAAATTGTAATTAAACAACCACCAATATGATTCCATGAAATGGTATACAAATGTTCAAGCCAGTTGCCTTAAAGGAAAATCCAAACCAGGTGCATAGCACTGTACAGAGAAGCCTACCATTTTGTTTTCCACATTTTTGGCTTGTCACCTGCATAAGGCTAATCCTGTCATATTTCAGAAACTTTAGATAAAATAAAATATTTTCCTCCTTTCTCCTCAAAACAGCAACTCCTGGCTCCATGTACCATCTTATTTAGTTTTGATTCCACCATCCATCATTATAATAACTCCCTTACAGAAGCACTTAACTTCAGTGTCCATTCCCTTCTCCATCTTCTCCTGGAAAAACATTGACCCAAATGAATATTATCGGCGTTCCTCAGACTTAAAGCTGAGAAGATAAATGCTGCAATATAGATTCACAGATACATCTTTCACTGATTGTGTGTGTGTGTGTGTGTGTGTGTGTGTGTGTGTGTGTGTGTGTTGGCTGTGCCTGGGTGCTGTACCTGAACTTTCTTCACTCAAGGCTAATGTTCTACCACATTGAGCCACAGATCCACTTCCAGTTTTCTGGTGGTTAATTGAAGATAAGAATCACATGCACTTTCCTGTCCAGGTTGGCTTTGAACATCCATCCTCAGATCTGTCTCCTAAGTAGCTAGGATCACTAGCATGAGCCGCTGGTGCCCTGCACTTTATAACATTATACTTCCAATAGGTGCTCAATATTCTCCCTCTGCTTCTTGAATAGGCTTGTTTTCACACTCTCTGGGAGCTCAATCTTGGGCCTTCTTCTGTCTCTTCATCCCTAAGTCTATCCCACATGCAAATGAGCTCTCCTCATACTGCATTAGGAAATTAGAAGCTACCAGTGAAAACTCCCATCTTTCAATAATCAAAGGACCCAACTGACCTATATTTGTAAGCTACAATGGACTTCTACTTTCATTTCATTACAGTAATGAAAGTTTCCTCCTCCTTTGCAAGCCAATCTCTTATAGGTACTTCAGATTTCATCTTCTTCTCTCCCATTACCCTCTGTTTCCTCTGTAGTAGACATGTATCTTAGCAATCAAACAGGTTTTAATATCTCCCATTCAAATCTCTCCTTGATTTCACAGATTTTAGGTAGGACTCCATTTCTCTCTCTTTTTTTTTGGTTAAACTTCTCAGAAGAGTAGTCTACACATGCTGATAACACCTTCAAGCCTTTGATTTCATTTATGCAACTGAACCTGTGCTTGTCAAAGTCTTCAATGGCTTCTGTTTGGTCAAAGCAATGTCTTCACTATAGTCAGTGTCCAGCAGCATTCAGCACAACCTTCTCTCCTTTCAGGCATATTTTATTTCTCTAGGCTTTTATGGTGTTGTCATCTCTTGTGTACCTCTTTCTCCTACATAAACTACTCCTCAGTATTGCTGCTGGCTTTGTCCTGTGTAATAAATCTCTATACTGCATGGTCGGTCTTTCTCTCTCTCTCCCTCTCTCCCTCCCTCCCTCTCTCTCTCTCTCTCTCTCTCTCTCTCTCTCTCTCTCTCTCTATCTTTCTCTCTCAGAAAGAGGGTACCCTATTGGTTACCATGGATTTCAATACCACAATTATACTAATGTCACTCAAATTTATGTCTCTCCAATCCAAGTCTCTCTTCTAAGCTCTACTTACATACTTATTTGTGTTCTGTCATTTTTTTCTTACTTACATGTCTCATGGGCATCTAAAAATGAATATAAGAAAAATGGAAGACTTGATTTTCTATTCCAAATTAGTTACCATCCTCAGCTAGACTTCTTCCTATCAGCAAAGTAGACTACAATCCACATTTCATTCAAACAAGAGCCCTGATGGTCTTTGTTTGTTTGTTTGTTTTTGTTTAGGGCAGTACTGGAATTTAAACTCGGTTCTCACTCTTGCTAGACAGGTTCTCTTACCACTGATCCTTGGCTTCCATCCCTCATTTTTGCTGGTTATTTTTGAGATATAGTCTCACTCTCTGCCTGGGCACTTGCCTAGGAATGATCCACCTATGTTAGGTTTTCCATGTAGGTACATGCTACTGCATCCAGCAATTCAATGAAGCGTCTCATGAACCTTTCATCCTGGATAGAAAAGTGATCCTCCTAATGGTCACATCCGATGTATTTATGATTTATGAGCCACTGGTGCCTAGGAAGAACTCTTGTTATTTTTGATCCTTGCTTTCCTTCATATTTCACATCAAACCCATTTGGAAATCTTCTCAAATCTCTAAGGGTAGCTGTCATCTTTCCACCATTGCCATCATTTGTCTCATTTGGATAACTTCATCAGTGTATGGCAATTTCTTGTCTATTCCTCATATAGTCTCAAAAGGGATCTTAAGAAAACGCCACCTCCAGTGTTTCCACTCACATAGAAAATAAACTAAAAAGGCCCTGAGTGGTCTACTCCCTGCTTTCTTCATCCAAACTCATCTTGTAAAACTCCCCTCCACACCTACCATGCCATAGCCATGCATACTGGTGCAGAGATTTTGAAAATGCCAAATTCTTTTCAACCATATGGCTTTGCCCATGCTGTTCCCCAAACTTCACATCACTTAGTCATGTCTCTCCTTTTAGGTCTTAGTTTAATTCCACCTCCTCTCCAAGAAGCCTTTTGAGACTATTCCCATCTTCTGTCAAACAGGTCTCTACCTTTCTCTACTTCATTCTCTTTTGTGTGTGTGTGTGTGTGTGTGTGTGTGTGTGTGCGTGCGTGTGTGTGTGTGTGTGTGTGTGTGTGTGTGTGTGTGTGTATGAGCCTTGATGAGACTAAGTTAAAAAATAATCCCTCTGACAATAGGGATTATATCTTTATATCTTTTCTTGTTAGTCTCTACATGGACAGCATCTAACAAAGGCCAAAACAGCGTGACTCATTAGTAATGCATTTTCATACTGTAGGGAACTAACCTAGATATGTCATCAGTAGAATGGAAACTTGCTGAATTTCTTCTCAGCCACAACTTCACAGGCATTAGAGAGGCAGCTTCACCCTGCCCTCAATTTATCTTTTTGTGAAATGTTAAGTTGACACGTTTTCTCATTCTGCATCTTTTTTCCCCCAATATCAAATATGATCTTGAGGATCTTCAGCTCACTCAGCTGACTTTCTACCACTTGAGCTAAACCTCCATCTCAGCTTTTTGCTCATCAACTGAAGATGGAATCTCATAGACTTTTCTTCCTTGGTGGATCTTGAAATGAGGTCCTCAGATCTCAGCCTCCTGAGTAAATTATATGCATGAGGCTCTTGTGGATGGCATGTTGATTCATTTTGAACTAGCTTTTGTAGAAAGCTTACTGAAAAGGTGTTAGGAAGTGGGCTAAGCATTCTGAAACAGACTTTCTCATTTAGAACTTTAAATAACACCCTGGTACAGTACCACTGACTAGCTTCTAAGGTACCTCTCCAAAAATCTCTGTATAAAATGTCTAGAGACTGTATTTCAGAAGGCAGACACCTTCACAATAATGTTCTTTTTTTAAAAGTAGAGTGTTGTCACTTAATATGTTGAGATGCGTAACAATATTAGAATGTTTATTTGTGCATCTAGAAATCAAAGTATATTCAGCTTTTGAAATACTTATCAAACATATGTGGTTGTACACCATACATGGATTTCCAGGTATCATGAAAGAAACACAGAAGATGCTTCATTAGTCTGAAGCAAGCAGGGGCAGAGCAGGTGGAGCAGTGGAAACACATGTTCTGCTTGCCTTCAGGGAAGATGAACAGCTTTAATTGATTCTTCCAAGAAATATGAAGACAGTATCTAATGCAAGAACAAGTAAGTAAGAAAATGCTCTGTCACCTTTATCATCCCTTGTACAGCTCTTTATCAACATGGTGAGCTTAGAGCTATGATCACTGCCATGGTCTAAACTGTACACCAGCACATTCACAGGCTGCAGCCTTGTCCCACAGTACAAATCTACCTGCAGAGAGGATCAGTAGAAAGGAACTGTGGTCATGAAATGATAACAACAGGTCGAATCTGATAGCATTGTGGCTGTATAAAAAGGAGGCCAGAAGTTCTCTTTTCACTCTCTCTTCCATATGAAATCACAAGGAGAAGGCAGCTATCTGGAAGAGAGGGAAGAGAGCCACTCACAGAACCTCAGGCTGGCATCTTTATCTGAGACTTGCAGTCTCTGTAACTGAGACATTTCTGTTTCTTAAGTGTCTCAGTCTATAATGCTTTGTTATGGCAACCTAAGGAGACTAACAGAATGAGATAATAGGTTCTAAAGGGAAAAATTCCACACCCTTCAAAGTTATTCAGGAAACAATTTGAAATATGAGTTTTATAAGCAACATTATGATCTTAGCCTTAGCAAACTTAAATTGTGAATTAAGAACTGGAAGTAGCAGCTCATTTCTATGATCTCAGCTCCTTGGGAAGTTAGAATTGGGAGAATTGGGATTTGAGGCCAGTCTGGGCAAAAAGTTAGCAAGACCTACATGTCAACACACAAGACAGGAATGGTGATTTTTAACTGAACCTCATGTATGGAAAACACAGGGAGGAGAATTGCTGTCTGAGGCCAACCCCAGGCAAAACATAAGAGCCCATCTGAAAAATAAACAAAACAGAATGGGCTGGCGATGTAGACCAAGAGGTAGAGCAGTTGCATAGCAAGCATAAAGTCTTGAATTAAAACCCTCTTTAAAAAAGGCTTGAAGAGATTGGTTTTAGGTAGAATGAAATCATTATGAAATGCTTAGAACTTTAAGAATTGTATACCTAGTATATGAAGACAAGGTATGTAATTTTAGTAACGTTTCAAACTATGTCACTCTCAATCCAAGAATTCAGAACATGATCCTGTTTAATGATGTTTAAAACCCTTTCTAAAAAATGTCTTAGTTAATGGCATTGGCAGAAGAAGTGATTATTTATGCCATTATCCATTTTTTCTTTCCTTTCTTTCTCTTAATAACAGAACCTCAAAGTTGAGCAGAGATTATTTCCATGTAGCTAGAAATGGCATTTCCCAGAATCCCTAGCAGCTTTATATATCCTCAGATTGAATTCTACTGATGCCTTATGAAAGTTACTGCTCTTGGACTTCCATTGAAGTCACTGAAAGGAAAGAGGACATGTATTTGTTTCTTCTCCTTATTGGTTTGGAAAATAGTCAGCTATTGTTTCATAACAAATCACCATGAAAATTTAGTGGCTTAAAGCACAATCTTTATTGGTTCACATTTTTTTTTAGGTCAAGAATCTGGGCATAGCTTAGCTGAATCCTCTAGCTCAGGGTCTTAGGGAGATTATAATCAAGATATTGGCTAGGCTCCAGTTCCCCAGTTCACTCACATTATTGTTGACAGGATTCATTTCTATGTGGGCTGAACTGAAGGGCTTGCAATCCTCACTGGCCACCATTAACTATTTGCACACAGACCTCTCCAAAGGGCATCTGTCAACATGGTAACCGGTAGCTTTCTTCAGAAAAGCAAGCAGAGTTGAAGAGAGGAAGTACATACAAGCAAAAAAAAGCCTTTTTGAACAAATCATAAATGTGACATTCCATCATTTTGGCTTTAGTCTATTAAGTTGGAAGCAAGTGTCAAGGTCCGGACTTTACTCAGGGGATGGGATAGTGTGAAGGTCTGAATATCAAGAGGCAGAGATTCCTGAACTGTCAGAGGCTGCTTATCTTGGATGGAATGGAGATGAGCAGGCAGGAACTTGAACAATTCTACTGGAGTGTAGAAGGTGTGCTACAAAGACATATGGCCCTAGTGAGCTCTATGAAGAAGAATGCCATCTCCTTAGGAACAAAATAAACATCTTTTTTAATTTTAGAGACAGTGACTTGAGTTTTATTCTTATATGGTGACAGTCCTCATGGCATGTGGTACAACAGTTTTTTTTTAAAAAGCAGCATATCATGGGAAGAAATACTTGTTTGACCTGAGGTGATAAAGTATGATTGAAATCGTACAATAAAACAGTACAGAGACAAACCAGAAAACATCTTTTTGTAACATAATACTTCTGGAATATATATTAAAAATGAATTAAAATTGGAAGCAATTTTTAGACAGATGGTACAGTACAGAAGTTTTGTTTGAAGGTCAAGTGAAGCTACAGGTGTTTGTATTTACCTTCATAAGTGCTCTTAGACCAAGTTCCAATAATAACTAAGATAATGAATCATACTAAATTTAAGATTCTAAAAGAAGGCATAGTTTTCAGAGTAACTTTTTTTCTCTTTTTACTTTTTTTTTTTTGCTGGTCGTGGGGCTTTTTGCTGGTCGTGGGGCTTGAACTCTGGGCTTGGGCGCTGTCCCTCAGTTCTTCAGCTCAAGGCGAGTGCTCTACCACTTAAGCCACACTGCCACTTCCGGTTTTCTAGTGGTTTACTGGAGATAAGAGTCTCATGGACGTTCCTGTCCGGGATGGCTTTGAACCATGATCCTCAGATCTCAGCCTCTTGAGTAGCTAGGATTACAGGCGTGAGCCACCAGCACCCAGCCAGAGTAACTTTTTTTTTCTTCATTTTGTCCATGGTGGAGCTTGAACTCAGGGCCTGGGAGCTGTTTGTGAGCTTTCTGCTCAAAGCTAAAGCTCTACCACTTTGGCCACAGCTCCATTTCTGTTTTTTTTGGTGGTTAATTGGGGATAAGTGTCCCGCGGACTTTCCAAGCCAGGCTGGCTTTACATTGGAATCCTCACATCTCAGCCTCCTGAGCCACCAGAGCCCAGTGAATAAGTAACTTCTTTTTGAGGTGTAGCACTAGAATTTGACCTCAGAACCACATAGTCACTCTAGCACTTGAGCCATGCCTCCAGCCAATTTTTAGACTCTAGCTACCCCTGAGCTGGCCTGTGCTCTTTCTTGTGTTACCCATGTTTCTGGGGATGATAGGTGCTGATCATACTACCTAGCCTCTCCCATAGTTGGGGTAACAGGTTCATGACACTACAGCCAGCCTTTTATTGAGATGGAATCTTGAGCTCTTCTTTTTGCCCAGGACTAGCCTGAAATCATGATTCTCTGATGGTAGTCTCTAGTAGCTATGAATAAATACAGCCTTGAAACACCCCACCCAGCACCAATGTTTTAGTTTGGATCCACCATTTATAAAACAAGTATTTGGAAAAGAAGTCATTGTTTTCTAATTCTGTATCTCAACATAATTATGTACTACCTCATAAAACTCTCCTGTCTGCATGCTCTTAAAAAGGAAAAGCAGATTATATTAGTGTTCTGTTTCAGTAGCTCACCAGACATTTAACAGATTAAAACGGCACACAGATAGCAGTGCACACATTCATTGCCATGCAGAGCCCAGTGTGCGTGTAGTACAGTGTCAACTTCCCAGGCGCCCATCAGGCTGCAATTAAGATCTCAGCTGGACTGCGTTGTTATCTGGAAACCCCATTGGAAAACAAACTGCTTCCAAGTTTATTCAAGTTGGTGGAGGAATTCATCTTTTTTGACTGTATTACTGACAGGCTAAACTTTGTGCCGGTTGTTAGCTGGAGGCCACCAACAGATTCCAGAAGTTACCCACAATTCCTACAGGCCATGCCTATTTCCTTGCTTTGAGGATTTCTCCAACATGCCACCTACTTTTTGGGGGTCTCAAGAAGAGTCTCTCACTGCAGTATGCTAGGATAGAGTTCTTTGCATGTATATTGGTGCTGGGGTTTGAACTCAAGTCCTGGGCACTGTCACTTAGCTGTTTTGCTCAAAGCTAGTGTGCTACCACTTGAACCACAGCACCACTTCCAGCTTATTTGTAGGCAAGAGTCCCATGGAATTTCCTTTCAGGTATGGCTTCAATCCACGATCCTCAGATCTTGGCCTCCTGAGTAGTAAGGATAACATGTGTGAGCCACCAGCACATATTTTGGACAGAGTCTTAAGCAAACAAAGAATGACACTCCGTGCTTTTGCTGTATTTAATTGTTTGAAAGCAAGTTACATGTCATGTCCATATACTGTGAAGAAAGGGATCTTACAAAGGGAGGGCTAGAGGAAAAACCATTGACAGCCAACATTGGCAGAGAATTTTCCATCACTTTATAAATCTTCATAATAAATAGCTTAGTGGATTTTGAATACATTTCTTTAAAATATAAGAATGAAGCTGAGTACTGGTGGCCTCCACCTGGTATTCTAGCTACTCAGGGGGCAGAGATCTGAGGATCACAGTTTGAAAATAGCCCAGTTAGGAAGTTCTCTGAGATTCTTATCTCCAATTCAAATCACAGCAAAAGCCATGAGTGGTGCTATGGCTCAAGTGGTAGAGTGTTAAAATAAAAATTTTAAAAAATATATATAAGAATGAAACTGAGCCAGGCGCCGGTGGCTCACGCCTGTAATCTTAGCTACTCAGGAGGCTGAGATCTGAGGATCATGGTTCAAAGCCAGCCTGGGCAGGAAAGTCTGTGAGACTCTTATCTCCAATAAACCACTAGAAAACTGGAAGCGGTGCTGTGGCTCAAGTGGTAGAGCGCTTGCCTTGAGCTGAAGAGCACAGGGACAGTGCCCAAGCCCAGAGTTCAACCCCACGACCGACCAAAAAACAAAACAAAACAAAACAAAAGAATGAAACTGAAAGAACCAGTCTGATATCAGGGCAGTACAAAACTTACATGATTAATTTCAGGGACAGCCAATATTATATTCTAGATCTATTTTTCCTTGGGATCTACTATATATTCAGCTTTGGCATTATGATTATAGCTAAAGATGAAAATAAACCAAATATGGTGACAGATATATGATTTGTTTAATCATCTATATTGACAGTGCTAAGTCAAGATTTTCATTGTTTAAATTTAATTGTAAAGGTGATATATAGAGTGATAACTGTTATATAAATAAGGTAATTAGTACATTTCTTGTCAAACATTGTTACCCCCTCTCTCATTTTCTCTGACTTTTCCTCCCCCCCACCCAGTTGTAAAGTTCATTTACAACATAGTGTCTTGTGAGTATCCTTGTTGCATTGGTTCACCCTTGGTCTTTTTGTCTCAACATTTTTCTATTCTCCTTCCCTTCCCCAAATCAGATAAATGTATATACAGGACACAGGCTGCCCAAATCAAAATCAGAGGGAGGAAAAAGCAAAAGAAAAAAGAAATAACCTCACAAAGTACAGAAATAAACAACAATAAAAAAAACCCCAAACCTTCTTGTTTCTATATCTTGGAGTTGGTTTCAATTAGCATCATTTTATATGGTCACATGTACATAGCTATTGAGCTATTGTGATCCCTGCTAGGAATATCCTACACAGTGTGTATATATATATATATATATACAATGGCATTCTATTTATCCATCATAAAGAATGATATCACTTCATTTATAAGGAAAGACTTGGAAAAATCATATGTAGTGAAGTAAGCCAGATCCAAAGGAACATAGGCTCCATGGTTTCCCTCATTTGTAATAATTAGTCAAGATTTTTAAATAGGTGGATGCTATTTTATCACTTAGTATTTATTAGTAATAGAGAGAATATTTTTTTTAAACTTGCAATGTTTGCCTTTATTTTGTTCTTTATATTTTGAAAGTGAAAAGAAATAGTACTGAGTCAATTTCTTTCTTCCTTTTTTTTAAATATTTGTTCTATTATTTACAAGACTTAAAGTTGTTCTAAAGAGTTCAAAAGTATTAAGAGTACTTTTTCTGGGGTAGCACTTTTTTTTTTTTTTAAACAATTCTTGGAGTTTTCTGGTCCACAGCATTTCCTTCTGTTCCAAAGTTATGTATGTTTTACTATTGTGATTTAATTTTCTGAAGCAAGCTGAAAGGCAGGCAAGAAAGATTTGATGCCAGAAAAACAAACAAACAAAAAAACAACAAAAAAGATCTTTCTTATCTTGTTCACCCGAAACCTTCTTAAATCTGGATTAACTACTATGCCTTAAAACAAACGTGAGGTGCATCTGAAGGGGAGGGCAATTTATTTCTAGAGAGAATATTTTATAGCAATAAATGAAACATTTTAAACAGTATTTATTTAGTCTATATCTCAATTTGGCTTGTATTTTTGTGTATTGAGAATTTATATATTTCTAAGATATCCTAGTATATATGTCTAAAGGAATAAATATACATATATTGTGTTGGAATAAACATACATACATGGACTATTTTTTTCATGGTCCTGTGTCACCGAATGAGCCTTAGAAAACAGCCAATTCTCTTGATCTGTCCTGTCTAATGCACTTGAAATGAGGCTGGTACAAAATGAGGTGTAGTGTTGGTACACAAACACACCAGATTCCTAAGACTGAGCTGAACTATGGAAAATGCAAAATATGATGCTGATGAGAATATTTTTATATATTAGATTAAATGATTTACATTATCAAAAGTAATTTCACCCTTTCCTTTTACTTTTTAATGTGGCTAGTGAAAAAAAATAAGATTGGATATTTTGCTCACATTACATTTAATAGAAAGAACTGCCCTAGAAAGTTTGACAGAATATTAGAAAAGCAGAACATTCTATGTGTTGCACTCTTGGACTATGCAAAAGTGAGATTAGTCCAAGTAGCTTGGAGGTAGGAGGTGACCTCAGATGAGATTATTTGCTATGTTTCAAGTATAAGTACTTATTTTCTTCCTTTATTAATACATATATATACATATATATAGTGCCATTTTACACACATGTAATATAATATCTATATATATCTATATATAGATATATATATCTCCAGTACCAAGGTTGAAACTCATAAGTTTGCTTTCTTGGTTGCTACTCTAACATTAGAACCGTGCTTCTAGCTTTTCTTTTGCTGGTTATCTTGAAGATAGAGTATCTTGCACTTTTCTGCCTAGGCTGGCTTAGAACCATGATCTTCTACAGCTGAGACTACTGAAGAGCTAGAATTACAGACATGTCATCATTTCATGTCTTTAAATGTGATATTTTAAATACTGATAATGTCCAAAATAAATCTTGAAATGTATTCATTTTCTGTTTGGATTATTTCCTTTCCTCTGATAAGAGCAATTGTCACTTGTTAGGATTCTCTGCTAAGTATCCTCAGGGAGCTATCCCGATAGTACATATGTGTTTGTAGAAATTTATCTACACCAGTGCTATGTAGTGAATTCTATTTACTACTAGTAAATGCCAAAATAGAGCAAAGTAAAAGTTCTCCTTGCACTTCAGTTATACTTTAAAAAAAAATGCCTTCAAACCAGTTTAATTTTTTTTTTTTTTTTTTAGTGCTAGTCCTAGAGTTTGAAATCAAGGCTGCAAGATTTTTTTTTTTAATTGCGAAAATACTGTACAGAGGGGTTACAATTACATGGGCAAGGCAATGAGTGCATTTCTTATCAAGCATTGTTGCCTCCTCCTTTGTTTCCCTTCCCATCCCTTCCCATTTCCCTCCCCCCTCCCACCCTCCTCCTCCTCTCTCCTCCCCCTCCTGCTCCTCCCCCCCCCCCCCCCCCGCCCCCCCAGCTCAGCATTTTTAACTAATGGGGCTGGTGCTCTACTACTTAAACCCCACCTCCACTTCTTTTTTCCAGGTTAATTGAGACAAGCATTTCACGGACTTTTCTGTCAGGCCAGGCTTCAAATCTTCTGCCTCAAATCTCAGCCTCCTGAGTACCTGGGATTATAAGCATGAGCCACTAGTACTCAGCATTACTGGTTTATTTTAAACTATGATCTGGTGTATGCCAGTTTCACCACTGATCATTTCCTTTGCATTGACTTACTACTGACCATCCTATGAAGAAATAAACTTCATATTTCTTCTCTGAGTTTCAGAAAGGATGTCTTCTTTAGAACATCTTGGAGTGAATTCTGATGGGACCAACCTTGCCCTCACTTTGTTGCCAGTGAAGAACTGCTTTCCTCTGATCAGACTCAGCCTGCTGGCTTTCCCTGCAACTGGACACATGAGCTTCTCTTAAACTATGAAAGTCTGTGGTGATATTTTCCCTGAGGAATTATAATAGAAGTCTAGCTGTCAAAGGCTGTCCTGATGTTTACCTGACTTCCACGTTTTGGTCTTGAGTCTATATTCCTCCCCCTGATAATTCTAATCCTTACTCTACATCTTCTCATGTCTGAATTACCTCGTTCCTCTAAGTATTCCTCTAATTCATTAAACATATTTATTGGGTACTGTACTAGTCTCCAGAGATTGTCATAACTCAATACCATGGGCTAGGTGGTTTAAATGAAAGCTATTTATTTTCTTACAGCTCTGGAAGTTGGAAATCCAAACTCAGGCTGCCAGAATGACTGGTTTCTCTGTAGGCCTCTCTTGCAAATGGCCGCCCTCTCCCGGAGTCCCAACACAGTCTTTTCTCTGTTCACACACATTCCTGTTTGTATAAGGGCACAAGTTTCATTGAATCAGTGTTCCACCCTAGAACCTTAAGTAACTTTACCTTTTTAAAGGCTCTTTCTATGAATCATGTCACCTTGGAAGTTAGCATTTAAAAACAAATACTGGAAGAACCCAACTCAATCCATAACAGATGCAAAGCAGCAGAAAGTTAACAAGAAATAACTTGGACCAGTAGGCAAATGGCATGTCTTTAAGACACATGGCAGCCAGAATGGAATCCAATGCTAATTATGGACACTAGCCAATATAGAGTAGATGGAATCATTTTCTCTCCCCTTATGGAATTTATATTTCTATTAAGATAATGTTCATTCTTGGAGATCTATTGACATAAAAAAGAGACTAGTTTTATGTGCTTATCCAAAGCCATGATGATCATTGTCCATTTATCCCCCTTCTTGCAAGACTCTCTGTCTTCTGACTCAAAATGATTCAACCTGTTTTACAAAACAGGTTGGTTGTGTCTGCCAAGCATCAATTACTGATTTTCTCCTAGATTTCCTCTAATTATCTATTTTAGTAGTTACTAGGTTCAGAAAAATGACCATGGTTCCTCTCTGGATTATCTAGCAACTGAGGCCTGGACAATGTGCACCTTTTACCCTCCTAAAACATTCTGGAAATAGTCCAGAAATAGGTTTGCATCACAATGTAGGCCAATGGAATTTGCTCACAGGAATGTCGTGGACTCTGGGGATGGTGATTCTCCTCCTCTGACAATGCTGAACGGTGAACATGGTCCATACCCATTAGAGGTGGTAACCCAGAAGAATGCCAGCTACAAGATGAAGAGAGTAGAAGTCCTGAGGACATTGGGTGAAGTCCGAAGAACAGCCACACCTGCAGCCTAGACATAATGTTATGTCAACAACTGAGCTAATGAATTCCCTGAGCCTATGACTATGAGGGGGTGTCTGCCCCTTACAACTGAGAGCATTCTTTACAGAAATGGGGAATGTTCTCCATTTGATTCCTGGGTCATAGTGGAATACCTATTTTCTAGTTAACAGTGACAATAAATGAAAGTCACTATGGGATGTAAAGCTAAATGGGGCATTATGGTAGAATTATAAAAACATGTAAATACTTCACTTATAGATCTATTTTAGGGTCTTTAATTCCACTAAGAAGTATTTAAACATGGGCCACTAGAAAAACCTCTACACAAATAATCACTTTTAATGAATGCCCAAGTTGTCCTAATTGAGATAATGAAAGCAGGATCAGAAGCAAGCTGCCAGGAAATAACTTCTGAAATTCAAAGTCATCTTTTCAACCTGGAAATTTGAATTAAGTATGTTCCCTTTATTAAATTAAAGTGCACCTCTGTGTGACACATGAAGGATGAGGTGGCAGGCTTTGCTGAAGAGACTAATAGAGCTAAAGGAAGCATAGAACAATCTGCTTTCACTCAACCATATAGAACATTATTAATGCAAAAAGGTAAGGAAGTAGCTTAGTTATTATTTTTAACATTCCTGCCAGAAGCTGGGCACCAGTGCCTCACACCTGTAATCCTAGCTACCTTCAGGAGGCTGAGATCTGAAGATCCTTATTCAATGCTAACCCAAGCAGGTAAGTCCATAGGATTCCTATATCCATCTAATCATCAAAAAGCTAGAATAGAGCTGTAGCTCAGAGAAAATAAAATAAAAACCAGGTGCTGGTGCTTATGTCTGTAATCCTAGTTACTTGGGAGGCAGAGATCTGAAGATAGCAGTTCGAAGCCAGCCCAGGAAGGAAAGTCTATGAGAAGCTTATCTTCAATTACCCACTAAAACTCAGAGTGGAAATATGGCTCAACTAGTAGAGTGCCAACCATGAACAGAAATCTAAGTTTTAGTACCCAAGACCAGCACAAAAGAAAAGTAAACAAAGATTTAAAATTTTAAATAATACAATTCCTGTAAAACATAGTTTTCCTCAATGATTCTCTGATTAAATACTTTGCTCCTACAAGTGATGGATTGCAAGGTCATCTTTGGATCAGAATCCTACGAAATTCTCTATGAACAAGGAGATGACTGTGAAAGAGGCAGAGAGAAGAGCTTATCTAGATATGAGGAAAGCGTGTAAACTGTCTATGCCCTTCTGATAGTGGAAACCAACATCTAGTATTGATATTTAGTATGGAGCTCTTCATCCTCAGAGGAATTTAAATTGAGAATATGCTTCTAAGGCAGGGAATATTAGAAAAATATAAAAATAATAGTTAACAGATAATTAGATGGCTCTCTACTTCTGCAAACATTGGGAAATGTCCCAGGAAATTTTGACATCCTAATTTCCCATTTGACTCTCCCTCTTTCTAGATGCTAGTATGAGAGAGGAGAAATCTGATATTTCAGCAGCATGAGTCTCTCCCAGAGATTCTAGTTATTGACCTCATGTCCACATTGTGACCATTTTCATTTACCACCTCTTCTTGAAAAGAGCTAGCAAAGCTCTTGGCAGAGTGAGCAACCATAACTATTTGCTAAATGGTTGAATAAATAAGTGAATTCATCTCTCAGAGGTTCTGAGCTCAGTCTTTCCCACATATCCTTGCTCCATGCACTTTTTTCATCTAATAATTAATCTTGCAACACCGCACAGCCTAGAACATCATTCAGATTGCACTGCATTATTTAACTTCTCATCTATTTTTGTCTTACTTTCTAAGATAGATCATGAGTCCTCTGAAGCCAGCAGTATAGTCCTTTATAAGACCCTCAGCATTGAAACCCTTAAAGTAAGGCGATGACAGCATTCATAGGAACCACAAATTATTGGCACAGATATTGTCTGCTTCCACCTAACAAGGGTTACCTCGCAAGGATATCTCCTATTCTCATATTTAGAGATCCCCAATTCAGTTGTCTTATTCTGTTCTCAATGTACAAGATCACCAACATGGTGGTCTTTAAATTAGCCCCAGTGCAAAGAGATTAGCAAGTCATTGGTAGTCAAAGGTGATGTAGAAGAACTCATGGATGGTTGAAATCAATCCTTTCACTTTGGATATGAGGCCAACCTCTGAAAGAAAAATGTTTGCTTAAGGTGACTGAGAAAGTGTGAGAAGGCAGAGATCCTGACCCTTGACCTCTGATTCTTTTGATCATGTCAAACCTCTCGATGAAGGACATTGCATCAACAATGACTTCACTTCTCACTCATGAGACTTAACTTTTCAAATATTCCTTTTCAAAGACTCTCAGCAAATAACACACAAAAGAAGAGCAATTGCTTTGAGTATGAAATGCTCAGGGGATTATGTTTCCCTTTCCCATAAATCAAACAGATGAGAGATTGGATGCCAGGATGTTGTACCACACAAGCCTTTCTGAAAGGACTCAAAAATTTTATTGTACTCTCTAAAAGTTAGTAATTGCATTTCAAAAAGAAAATAAAGGTGATGAATATTTCCCCTTGGGTTCAAAGACATCAGCTAATTTTGCCCTTAGCTGTTGAACTCCTGATACTAGTCTATAAACGTGGGACAGATGGGACCAGTGCTTGTTGGCTGGACACAGAGGCTAGGGGACACCTTCATTCTGCACCTACAAATCATCATTTCAATTTTACCTTAGATTATAATTGCTGCTGTGGTTAGGCAGCAACTTGAGAGCAAGAAAATGTATATTCTTCTTGCTGACTTTCTAGACATGTAAATCACTTCACTGAAAGTCTTCAATTGAAAGTCTTGCAATGGCTTTAACAAAAGCTTAAAACAGCCTTTCATATCCCACAGATGCTATACCCATAGATTCAGTCAACCATATATTGAAAAGATATGCATTTGTACTGAACATGTATAGACATTAATCTTGTCTATTCCTTAAACAATTCAGCATAACTATTTATAGAGCATTTAAATTGAATTAAATATTATAAGTAATCTAGAGGTGATTTGAAGTATACAAGATGTGTGTAAGCTACATGCTTCCTTCCTTCCTTCCTTCCTTCCTCCCTTCCTTCCTTCCTTCCTTCCTTTCTTTCTCTCTCTCTTTCTTTCTTTCTCTCTCTCTTTCCTTCCTTCCTTCCTTCCTTCCTTCCTTCTTTCTTTCTTTCCTTCTTTCTTTCTTTCTTTCCTTCTTTCTTTCTTTCTTTCTTTATTTCTTTCTTTCTTTCTTTCTTTCTTTCTTTCTTTCTTTCTTTCTTTCTTTCTTTCTTTCTTTCTTTCTTTCTTTCTTTCTTTCTCTCTTTCTTTTTTCTTTCTCTTTTGTCAGTCATGGGGCTTGAACTCAGGGCCTGGGCTATGTCCCTGAGCTCCTTTGCTCAAAGCTAGCACTCTACCACTTTGACCCACAGCTCTACTTCTGGCCCAGGCTGGCTTCAAAATGAGATCCTCAGCTCTCAGCCTTCTGAGTAGCTAAGATTACAGGCATTAGGCACTGGCATCGGCTATCATGCTATTTTTATATAAGAAATTTGAGTGTCTAGGGATTTTGATATATGTAGATTCTGGACGAGTCTTTTAAGGATACCAAGAGATGACTGGAACTCAAACTCTTTACCATGACATATGCCCTGCCCACTTCTTTGGCTCACCTTTACCATTCTCCCCTTAATCACTGTCTTCCAGCCGTTGCGGCCTTCTCCTTTGTCCTCATACATGCCACATTGACTCAGTGTGCTTGTTTGCTGAGCCTTCTGCTAGGATGCTTTGATCTGAGATCTCCAAATAAAGATTTCCTTTCATCATTGTGTTCTCAGTCTTTGAAACATCTTCAAAGCTTACCCTATCACATTCACCCTTTTTTATTTCTTTTGCAGTACGTTTAAATTACTAAATTTTCTCAAATAACTTCATTTATCTGGTTGTGTTGTCCTGTGCTTCTGAAATATAAGATCTGCATCCCATTTATTCATTACTACACTCCAACTCTGAAAAAGGTATCAAGCATGCAGCAGGTGGTCAGCAGAGTCACTTTGGTATCTTTTACAGGGCCTCATACCATGTCATAGAGAAAGAGAAAAGAGGCCACGCCATATATAGATATGATTCAATATACAGATGGCCAGACATAGAGGGCTGAGGGAAGGACGAGACCTTTAGTTATCTACATCTGTAAAGGGGTGAAGAGAAACCAACTATAGCATGCACAAGTATGTAAATATCAAAATGAATTTGTCACATTGTACAATTACTATCTATTAACAAAAATCCAGACAATGGTCATAGAATATTTTGATGAAGAGTTTCATATCCCCCACTATTTGTTTTTGAGACTGGTGGTATGTAGCCCAGTAGGCCATCCAAATCATTCCCTTTCTATTTAGATCCACAGTAGTCTATGGTAGGCAGAACACTGGAGTTAGAAATAGCAGGTGGTTTTGTGTCTGTGGGCCAATTTGAACTGAAAATTAATGGAGGCCTGGAGGACCTTGTTAGTAGTATTCCAAGAATAAATCTAAATTTGCCATGTCTACTGTGGCCTTGCTTGGGGAATGAATGAGTGGCAATGAGTTCTATTGTCATTTGCATACACACATACAGAGGCACATAGAGTGCTGCAGTTGGAGGTGCTATGATAGTGATTTAATTGAATTATGTAACAATTTAGGCAATTGAATTAAAAATAAAGACCTCTTTCTCCTTGGATCAACAATAAAGAAACGGAGAGGGTTCCACTATGCTTAGTAGGCAACTTTGGACAGATTGTAAATTCACTAGGCCTCACTTTTCTCAGTCCTGTAGTGACAACTCATTTTAAGTGATCTAAAATCAGATTAAAAAGTATCTAATTAGCTGGTGCCAGTTACCCACACCTGTAATCTTAGCTACTCAGGAGGCTGTGATTTGAGGTTGTCATTAGAAGTCAGCCAGGGCAAGAAAGTCCATGAGACTCTCATCACCAAAACAGCCAGAAGTAGAGCTGTGGTTCAAGTGATAGAGCACTAACCTTGAGCACAAAAGGTCAGGGACAGCGCCTAGGCCCTGTTTGGAAGCCCCAGGACCAACACACACACACACACACACACACACTACTAATTAAAATGTAAATGTGTATGCTATATAAATAGGCCACTGGTGATGGGAATTACTTCCTGTGAGCTCCTGAGTATTTTTTGCAACTTTGGGGTTCTGGTCCCTTGGCTCTTGGGTTGCTACTCCTTTCAATTCTGAGCTGTCATGTGCACAGAGGAAGTGGCTCTCAGACACTGTCATTGGTGTAATCCTAGCTGTGGAGAGTGGGTGTTGTTTTTCCAAGTATTTTTCCTCATCCTGAATTTGTTTTGGAATATATCTTTGCCTACAAATAGCTGGGAAGGTAGCAGATATATTAGCTTGATTAATGCAAGAGAAGTAAACTATACTTGCTTAGGGATTAAAATTTTAGGCTGCAAGACCTGTTTTCAAACTCCTGTGTCTTTTATCTTCTGGATCATTGTTCCGACTTGTTGCCAGTTTTTCATAAAACATTCAAAAGGAAAATGAGAAGGCAGGCACCGGGGAAACAGAAGCACTGCTCAGTGGTAAGAAATTCTTTAAGAAGTCCAGGTGCCACAAGGGAGAGGGGACCAGGAAAAGGCCGTGCTGATGGACAAGTGATGGAAAATCACTGACCCATAATAGACCTTGCTTGTATTGACATGCGCTGACTGAAGTGAAAGGCTGTTGTGAAGTTCCTGAGCATCTATCTCACTTTGGAGTTTGGCTATGGACCGAACTTGATTTGTAAAGCAGACAGCTCTGACAGGGCTTTACAAGTTTAACACAGAACAAAGATGTAGTTCACTCAGCTCAGCCACAGAAATCTTGCAATGGACCATTACTGTCGTTAGACACTGCTTTCAAAGAGGGTCCACTCTACTGGCCCTCCTTTCATATCACTTCATTTAAGCTAGCATGAGCCTGGTATTTGCTCTTTTAGCAAAGTCAGCCTTGTAATTTAGTGGCATGTTTGTCATACAAGTGATATGCTTCATCTCATGCTTTACAACACAAATTAAAACATGCACACTTAAAACACACATGACATTTTACATGTTTAAAATGATGTATTTTTAAGTGTTTTATCTTTTATATATGTCTTTTATTTTTTATAATTTTTAAAATTATGTATTTTTATATTTAAGTAGTTGTACAAAGGGGTTACAACTCAGCATGTCAGTTTATGAATGCAATGTATCTTGATCAAAATCACTCCTTTCATCCTTCTCCCCGTTCTTTCCAACCCCAACCACCCCCTCAATTTTCCTACTTTCAGAGAATATACATTGAATATTATAACTGCCTTCTGCTTCTGAAAGCTGACCTGAACTGAGCACTTATTCTATGTCAATCACTGTTAAACCCTTTTACATACTCTCCTATAGCAATCCTCTGGAATCAGTACCATTATCATCTCTGTTCTGCAAGTGGAAACCTTAGGGTTAAAGACACAAAAGCCATCTGCTCAGAAGTGGCATTTGTAACAGATCCTTACCAGAGCCTGCTGTCCTCATCTCTTCACATACCCAGCAAATGAAGGATTCTTAGTGGGGTCTTTGGTCTTTTGCCTCACTGCTCACAATGTTACATCATAGTGCTCCCATTCGTCTCTAAATGTCTTGTAATTACATTGATATAGTCAGAGTTTCCGCCTTGCTGGTAGCTGGGTCATTTATACGCTTCAAGTGATTCTCATTTACCCACCGCAGGGGAAGTTGCTCTTTAGAGGAAATAAAATTAGTAGAAGTAGGCAAAGAGGTAGGCTTCCTCTCCTTGATGTGAGAAGGATAGTGGGGGGAAATGAGGGGGCAAACTCAATGAGGCTATTGTTTTATACTCTCCTTTCCAAGTAGGGCCCAACTCTATAAGAAAGGGCCACAATTTTTACTGGGAAAATTGATTTTTCAAAGGTGGAAGCCTAATTTGAAAATGTGGGGGAGGGAATTATACTTGTTTATGTGTACACCTTGGTGAAATTAGCGTCTGATTTAATTATAGATGTAGAAAACAATTCATAGTACTCGGGGTAAGCAGTATCTATGACTTTCGTCACTAAAGGAATTTTCAAATCTTCAGGCCATATTTCAACTATTGTAGAGAGCTTGGAATATCATTTTTCCTGAACACAACTTTGAAATGATGGTAGTCGTTAAGGATTGCCTACCAGACTTTATATGTGTACATTTTGTTTTGTATGTGTTTCTATTACCATGTCATAGTTATAATATTTTGATAGTTGTATTTAAATATAATTGATCCCCTTTAATTTCTTTTTCTTTCTTTTTTGGAGAGGTCTCCAGAGAGCCAAATGGATAGATGGCATGAAAAAGAATTAGGAAATTGTGCTCTTCCTGACTCATTTAGAAGCATTTCATATATATTACTCATTCAATCAGTCCTTTATCAGTTTGGGTAATATTTTCTATTGTTATTCCCTGCTTTAAGTAAAAGGAAACTGAGATACCAAGGTACTAGATGAGCACTCCAAGGTGCATCCAGTTTTTATTGTTTATCATGTTGATTGTTTATAGCAATCTCAGATCATTCTTTGACTGTCTACAGTTCCTGGAAAAAGATTAGAGATTAACAGATGTTCCTTTCCTTTGAACACAGGACTCCAGGTGAGATTCTGTCAAAGAGAAGAACTGTGTGCAATTGGGTGGATAAGAAGGGTGAAGCCCTTGTCCTTCCAGCAGAGGTGACAGGCACTAGACAGGGACTTGCCACTTAGTTTGCATTGACTTAAAGCATTCAAATGAGATTCATCCATTATGATGCTGTTGGTTGGTCTGACTGCTGTTTGTGAAATGTTAGTGAAATGATCTCTAGCCTTTGGAAAGTTAAGTTTTTCCTTGAGCTTCCCTTCAGGTTCTTCCTAAGTTTCTATTAATCAATGAGCTAAATTCCTGCCCCTTTGAAACACCGAGAGAGGCTTCTTCTGAAGTAAACTCTATGCCTAATGGACTAGGAGCAGATTTCATAGACTAGCTGTTAAAATTCTCATAGATAGCATATGGGTTAAATGTACAGCCTTTCACAAAGCATGAAAGAGAGGCAAAAAAACCAGGAAGTCATAATGTCCCTGGCAAGTAGCAGAGCTGATCCTATCTCACCCAGCTAGAGGGAGAAAGATGTGAAGGCAGTTACAGGAACCTGGGGAGAAGTGGAAAGAAAGGAAAGATTCCTTTCTACAGGGAAGAAACCAGGGAAATAAACACCCCAACATTACTCTGTTTTCCAGTTGTCTTATCTCTTAATTAGTAGCCCTTTATCTGGAATAGAGTATCTTGCCAGCCAGGTCATTTTAAGAAATCCATGTCAATCAATATTTCCAGTGACAACGTTTCATATTTCCTCTTCTTTTTACCTCTTCAAATTCCTAGGTCTCTTTTTATAATAATAAAAAGAGAGTCCTATAGAAAAAGAATGATACTGAACTGGAGTGAATGAGGAAGACAAGTATGTAGTTCTTATACTTTCATGGACATTAAACCATATTATTTGACACATATATGTGCTTTACTGGTATACTGATCTCATGTGCACACTTAGGAAGAAAACAGATTCATTGAAGGATACTCACAATTTCCACAAATTTTTTTCTTACAAACCAGCACAAATGAGAAGAAAAAGAAAAACTAGTTTTGTGATAACATTTTAATTAATTACCACATTTTCTTTATGATTGTAATTAAGTCTTTAGCCTACTAGGTTTCTTGAAGACATAATAACAGCACTGGAAGATATGCTATTTGCTGCTTTGATCTGTCTATGAAGGCTTCAGAGGCTATCCCAGGTCTGATGACTTAACCGGCCTTCAGGTGAGAAATTAAGTGAAGAAGAAGAAAGAAGAAAGAGGAGGAGGAGGAGGAAGAAGAGGAGGAGAAGGAGGGGGAGGAGGAGGACGAGGAGGAGGAGGGGGAGGAAGCAGCATTATCTCCTTCAATCTTTGTACATAATATTCCCTATATGGAATTATTTTTCCTGTGACCTAATCTTTTAATTGTCTTTTAAATATCAACATAAAAGTCATTAAGAGTAGAAAATATATTCGTAAGAGCAAATGTCTCATATGACTCACATGCCAAAGCCTAGAAAAGTTCCTGGCACAACTCAATAGATGGTTAAATAAGGAGAAGTGGAGGTAACAAACACAAACTTATACACTAAAGCAGCATCATAGCCACCAGAACAGTTTTTTTAAAATGACAAATCCAAGGTCTTTTGAGAAGGCACTTGAAATCTAAGGAATATCTAAGGACAAGAACATATTTCATTCAATCAATAAAGATTTATTGAGATATACAAGAGATATTTGCTTAAGATGAAAACATTCACATGACAAAGGACTTTAGTTTTTTATGTCTTTTTGTACATATCTTCCATCTTAAGAGAGAAATTAAACCATTGTCCTTTTTTCCACTGGTTTTATACTTTTCCTATGTATCCTCATTGCTAATCCATTTATATATTTTCTAACAAATGTATTAATAAGCTAAAGCACTCAAATATAGTTGAAATCTCATATTCTTTTTTTTTTTTTTTGGTCTGGTCGTGGAGCCTGAACTCTGGGCCTGGGTGTTATCCCTCAGCTCTTCAGCTCAAGGCTAGCTCTCTACCACTTGAGCCACAGTGCCACTTCTGGCTTTTTTCTTTTTGCTTATGTGGTGCTGAGGAATCGAACCCAGGGCCTCAGGCATGCAAGGCAAGTGCTCTACCACTGAGCCACCTTCCCAGCCCGAAATCTCATATTCTTAACTCATTCACCTCCTAACACAAACATTGAGGTTGTAATATTAATTTTTCATTTCTCTCTTTTATTCCTGTGTTAAATATTCTCTTTGGTATGGATTCTGGTCATAAAATTGGAGTACAGAGACCATGCAGGGACAGAGCACAAGAAGACAGGAAGGATTAAGATTCATGAGGAAGTGAGGGGGCCTTCACCCGCACATCTAATCAAATAAGGAATGACTCCTTAGCACCACGTTAGCTTAGCAATTTTAACAATATGAAAATTTTAACAAGTACAAGAAACTTAAATTTAAAACTCAAATCCACCATTATTTTTTTAGGCATGCAAAAATGGTTTCATAATCAATTATCAAATTGATCTTAAACCCTACAGCGGCAGAAGAATCAGAATAACATATCAGATTTGGTATCTTATCTCCAATTTGTTAATCCAACAGTACTAAGTGTGCAAGTAACTTAGTCTTCTTTGGATAGTGATTGTCAAATGGCATTAATTATTTTTAGAAGTTTCCTGTAAGGACCAAATATTGTGAGGCTCTTGGTGGAGAAACTAACACATTAGTGAATAAATACTCACTAGTATAAACAGTCTCAAATTTGAAACTAAGCCTAATGTAGTGACAAAGTATCTAGCTAAGCTCCTTATTCAAACAAAAAATGTGGGCTTGAATTCTTCTAACGTCACCAATTCGCCAGCATACTCAGAGACAAGATAGTCAATTTCTTCATTTATCAGAGGGTACCATATTAGCCTTTGTAAGAAAGAGACATTGTTAGGAAAGCATCTTATGGATGTCTACTAGAGTGGAAAACAAGGCCATAGTCAGCTTAGAAAGAGGGAACAAGACCAAAAGAAGCTTCTGTTGATTGGAACAGGAAGATTGCAAGGAAGGATGTGCCAGGTTTGAAGATTGGCAACTCAGTGGATAATATGAAAAGGAACGTTTTAAGAGCAATTGCTTAAAAATCAGCAATGTGAATAAATTCCACCTTGCTACCTGTCACACCGTTGACTGGCTGTTTGTATATACTTCAGTGTATACTGGCTCATGCATATGTGCAAATCCAGAGAGAGAGCACTGTGAGAAAAGGAGGTGGTGCCTACCGAAGGAACTGAGTAGAGGTAGGAACTCAGAACTTAGTCGTACTATGAAAACTTGGACTTCTAGGACTCAAGGAGATAGTGGGAAAGACACTGGACTGGGATGGGATGGAATGGAGACTATGATCCACCTTTAAATCTTCAAGAACTCAGTGCTTCTCCCCAGAGACATGGACCACATGGGAATACAACACTGGGATTGATCTACCCAAATCCCCCAAAGAGGTATTATTATGTTGCTTTTTCTTTTTTTGCAGAAGTGAAACCAATGCATTTAGATGTGCTGAAGGTCACACAGCTGGAAGGGATAAAGACTGTTTGAACCCAGTTTTACCTGGCTACAGAGCCTATGTCATTCCTTTCTATACTCTAGTTAGTTCTTTCTACCATGCCTCTAAATCATAGTCTTACATTTTCTCCTGTATAATGTACGATCTCTCAGAGGAGACCAAAGCCATTTAAATTCCTACTTAACTTACTAATGAAGTGGGGAGCAAGTTTATCCAGATAGCACTGGTGGAATCTTTGGATTTAAATAAATAATTATTTCCTGGGAAACTCACCAGTGCATGTATATGTTCACACACACACACACACACACACACACACACACACACACACACACACACAACACACACACACTGAAATCAAAGCTTTCTCCCAATCTAAAGGGGAAAAGCATCCCACCCTCCCTCAGGGGTAGCATTGCCCATGTGGGATCTGGGCAGGCACACAGGGTCCCTGCTCAGGAGAGCACACACTTGGTTTTATGCTATGCATTTGATATTTTGTAATGTAATCATTTGAGTGTGGATTTTGTGAGTGAAAACTGTGGCGACAGTGGATTATTCTTGTGATCAAAGAGATAAATACAAGGCACCTGTCTTCTATCCTATTAGCATTGGGCTGTGTCCAACTTGTCTCCAAAATAAAAGGAAATCACTAACAAGTCACTAACATTTACCTATCAATTAGCCATTCTTCTGCTACCTATTCTTTTGATTAAAAGAATTTCCTCCCCCTCCCCTCAGGAGCCACAGAGCTCTCTTTATTTCAGTATTTGAATTGTTGTCATTAATTGAATGGAACACAGTCCTGTAGTCCATATTCAGAAGTTCTTTGAAACAGACTCCTTTGACTTTGGCTTAGAGATGTTCATACACTGGTTTGGATGATACTAGACTCTAACAGACCAAAATAAGATCCCTAAATTGCAATATAATCAATCTGAAGCTTTAAGGAATCAATTAAACTTTACACACTCGTTTTCCTTGAAAATAGAAAATTCACACCAAGGAATGGAAGAGGGACCAACCACCCTGAACTTTAAGCTTTACAAGGAAAGTAACTTGAAGTAACCCAATGCTAACCAATTCAGTTATTCAGTTTCCTAATTCAATTTCCTAATTCCTGCCTTACAAAAACCTACTGTTCTTTCATGCAACTGGAACACCTTTTAAAATCTTTAAGTGAGATGCTCCTCAATTCATGAATTGCTAATAGAGGCCAATTATATTTTTAAAGCCATTTTGTGTAATTTTTTTGGACATAATGTCCCGATTTTAAGTATTTGATGCACTTCAACTTGATGAATGGTGATGATGGCTTTGGTTTATAAGCCCTTTGGAAAAGAAAAAGAAAAGAGAAGGTAAGAGAGAGATAGGTAGGGAGAAAGAAAGAGAGAAAGAAAGAAAGAAAAAAAAGAAAAAGAAGGGAGGGAGGGAGAAAGGGAAGGAAGGGAAGGAAGGAAAGAAGGAAGGAAGGAAGGGAGGAAGGAAGGAAGGAAGGAAGAGGAAGGGAAGGAAGGGGAATGGAAGAAGGAAAAAAAAGAATGAAGGAAAGGAGGGAGAAAGGAAAAAATATTCATGTGTTTAGGTTAGTAGCTGCTCCCACAGGGTTGCTGGTCTTTGGAATTTTAAGGATAAAACCTGTCAAGAACATACTAATCCTTGGCTACTGATGATTTCTATCTGAATTCTAGCCTCAGTTTCTGTGTGATTCCTTTGTAAGTGCTTGTGCCAACACTTGAACTTCATTGTCAAGGGACAGATTTAATGGGATAGATTGGACTGGATGTTTAAGGGCATGGTTTTCAATTTCTAGTGTCTGTAATTAAGAATGATAATCACTTAAAAGGCAGGCGATAAAGCAGAGTCCAAACCCGAGATCACATGTGATGTTTGGGCCACCAGGGAATCAATCTGCATATTAGAATGCTAATAAATGCAGAATCTTCTCATCCTTAATTAATTGGTTAACTAAACAGAGAGGTAGGGGTGAAACAGAAGCATGATTATTTAACCTGGGAAATCAGGCAGGCTGGCTGAATAACAATTACCTAATTAAAAAACAAACAACATTTGAGTTTCAATTAATCCTTATTGGTAGCTCAGAAACATCCACCAGAATGTGTTTCATTTCATTGCAAATTGGGCCTTTCGAGTTAAAACAAATTTAACACTTGGTATGTAATATAAATCTCCTTATTAAAAATGTTCAAGATCAACATGATACATTAAACCACATAGAGCAAGGGCAATTAGGGAACTAATTTGGTCAAGCAAAGATGTATTATTCTCCTTTCCCAAATATAAAGACTCTATTGTTTTGATGCAGTACATAACTTTTTAAAAAATGTCATTCTTCTTAGGAGTTACAATGAAAAATATAGAAGCATCAGGTTAGAAGGGCTTCTCACCTTATGATAGTAGGTAAGGGTGAGTATAGCAATGGATTATTTATGGTTTTCTAGAGAAATGGAGCTAGTGGAAGCAATAGTGTGTGTGTGTGTGTGTGTGTGTGTGTGTGTATGTGTGGACACTGAGAGGGCTCACGTGCAGGTAGAGGCTGGTAACTCTGAAATCTACAAGGCAGGCCAGTGTGTTATAGAGCTAGAGAAGAGAAGATATGGCACTTACCAAGTTGCTAGCATTGTACCAAGATGCTCATGCCTTCTCTTAAGCTCTCAATTGGTTGGTTGAAGTCCATCTACATTATGGAGGGTACTCTGCTTTCTTTAAAGTCTACTCATTCAAGGTTAATCACATCTAAAACAAGAAAAACTTTCTGGCAAAAATCTAAACTGATGTCTAATGAAAAGCTGAGTAATATGGTCTCGAAAAGTTGACACAGGCACTAAATGTGTAGGAACCGAATTCAGAGCTCTAATATCTCGGGTTCTAGTGAAATTAGTCAGATACTGATGGGTCAGGAAGAGTTTTAAACTGCCCATCCTCAGTTACCTTCTCTAAACATCTCCTTGAACTCCTTGTCCATTCTATAATTCTTACATTGGCCATGGTTCCACTTCTTGCAACTTTGGTTATCTGTAGTTAAGGGTAGTCTGATAATATTTATAAATGTAATAGTCCAGAAATCCACAATTTGTAAGTTTTAAATAGCATGTTCTTTTTGGTAGTGTGATGGAATCTGGCGCCATCCTGATCTAGTTTGGGAACTGTTCCTTTGTCAGTATTTCCATTCTGTATGAACAACCTGCTCATTAGTCACTGAGCCCTTGTCTTGGTTATTTATATTGGCCATGTAATAAACAGTGCTTGTATTCAGAGACTTCATTTTACTTATTAATGGCCTACATGCACAACGGTAGTGACGCTGCCATTTCAGAAATGTTAAAGTAGAGCCCTGAAGTTTTTTCCTTTAGGTGAAAAAGTGAGAGTTCTCCAGTTCTGAAGAAGAGGAAGAAAATAGTATCCTGAACAACAGCTATGCAGAAATCTTACTGATGAAAATGTAAAGAAGTGATTCACATTAGTTTTGTGGTATACCTGTAACAGCAAAAGTTAAGAGCCATAGTACATGATCAACACTGAAGACGGAAATGACATTGAATTTAGGGTTCACTTCTACCCATACTTTCATGGATCTGCTCTGGGGGTGTGTGAATGTGAGTGTGAGTGTGTGTGTGTGTGTGTGTGTGTGTGTGTGTGTGTGTGTGTGTGTGTGTCTTAGGATCATCTCCTATGGATGAAGGGGACTATTGTAAAGAAAAGTTTAAAAACCAATGAGAAGGAATCTGGAGGAGCTTCTAAGTCAGGAGGGGAAGGAAAGCCGATCCTAATCAGTATGTGAAACAAACATTCAGAGCTAAACAAACCTGAAAATTAAAAATGGGCCAAACAAAAAACTGTCATATCCAAGCCAAAATTGGAATATGGTTCTGATTCTGGTGCTCTTTTAGATCATTTTATTTCCAATTAGATTTAAATTTCATCATGCCTCAATATCTCAGATGTTCATCATCCATCACATAGAAAGCACTTAGTGAAATTAAACATTCTAAATGTCATTTGTTTTGATTCCATCATGGTAAAGGAAATCTCCTGTCAGGTGCACCAATCCTCCAGAGACTGGATAGAATGTTATAGAGAAGATTCTGAAAGGGATTGCTGTGACCTGTGTTTTCTGGAGAGGGTCTATGGATCATGAACGCTTGAAGAACTGCTTGGTCAAATAAGCTTGTGAACATGACATCATACAGTCTCCATCCTTGGAAACTCACGACTTAGTTTTCTATAATAAATCCTACTGTAAAGAAACATGCTCAGAGAAGTTTCTCTGTAAGTCTTTAGCCCACTCATTTATTGGGCAGTTGTTTCTTTGAGGATTTGCTGTTGGTGGATTTAATGTTTTGAGTTCTAGGTATATTTTAGGTATGAGAACCTTGTCCATTGTATGGCTAGTGAAGATTTTCTCCCAATCAGTGGCCTTTCTGTTGATCTTGTTAGCTATGTCCTTTGCCATGCAGAAGCTCTGAAATTTCATGAAATCCTATTTGTCCAACCTTTCTTTGATTTGTTTGTTTCTGGGTCTCTATTAAGAGAATTTCAGCCTGTGCCAAGGAGAACTAGGGCTTTTATTCTGTCCTGTAATGTTTTCTGGGTGTCTGCTTTGAAGGATGGCCAATAGACACATGAAGAAATGCTCAACCTCTCTAGCCATAAAAGAAATGCAAATCAAAACAACATTGAGATATCACCTCACCCCAGTTAGAATGGCTATAATCAAGAATTCTAATAACAACAGATGCTGGAGGGGATGTGGACCAAGGGAACCCTACTGCATTGTTGGTGGGAGTGTAAACTTGTTCAACCACTTTGGAAAGTAGTATGGAGGTTCCTCAAAAGACTCCTCATAGAGATCCCCTATGACCCAAAAATCCCACTTTTGGGCATTTACCCAAATAATCACAAACAAGACCATACTAAAGCTACCAGCACAACTATGTTTATTGCAGCATTATTTACCATAGCTAAGATATGGAACCAACCCAGATGCCCCTCAGTAAGATGAATGGATCAAGAAAATGTGGTGCATATACACAATGGAATTCTATGCCTCCATCAGAAAGAATGACATTGCCCCATTTGTTAGGAACTGGAAAGGCTTGGAAAAAAGTATGTTAATTGAAGTAAGCCAGGCCCAAAGAAACATAGGTCCCATGGTTCCCCTTATTTGCAATATCTAGTATATGTCTGAGATAAGCAGAAAAGGTCAGATAAGTTGATGTTAGGCGAAATGATTCCCAATATAAAGACTCAAATTTTTTTTTTCTTTCTTGTGATTGTTTCTAACATATTTATAAGATGATTTCTTTGTTGCTTTGTATGTCCCTCCCCAATGGTATCACCCCTGTTTTCACTGTATTTGATGTTGGTATAATTTGTGGAGGGGAAGGGAAAAAACAAATTGTTTAAATAGGGATACAGGTGGACCCATTGCAACAATGAGATGTACAAGATGCTATGTCAAAATACGAACTTTATAACTTTGGTCCTGGGAGGGTGGGGGATAGGGTGCGGTTGGGATGAGGAGTCAGGGGGTGGAGAGTGGGGAGGGATGGTAAAGGGAAACAAAGGAGGAGGCAACAATGCCTGATAAGAAATGTACTTATTACCTTGCTTATGTAATTGTAACCTCTCTGTATAGTATTTTCACAATAAAAAAATGAAAAAAAAGAAACATGCTCAGTTTTGTTTAATCTATCATTTCTCAACCCTCTGTGCAGCACTTTTTCCCCATGCTGTACATTGTAAATTCTGAGGAAGACTGTGTAGAAAATATGATTAAACAATTGAAGACTAAAATCAAAAGGTGATACAAGCAAATGCATGATTTGCACTGCAGTAAGTAAATGGAAAAATGCTACTTACCATGGGCTGGGCACATTCCTAATGTTCTGGGTCACTAGGCAAAGTTCACAGAAAAATATTATTGTCCCCACCCCAAAAATTACACAAAATCTTCAGATGATCAGAAGACAAATGGCTGGCTGAACTTTCTCTTTTCTAAGCGAAACTAGTTTCCATTTTATTTATTTATTTTAATTTGTCAGGACTGGGGATTAAACTCAGGGCCTAGCTCTTTTGAGACAAGTACTCTAGGACCATGTACTTTAGTGTATATACTCTATCTATATATATATCTATATGGCATATATTCTGTCTCATGTCACAAAACACAAACCATGTTGTGTTGAAGCATCCGCTTTGCCCATTGACCACAGGCTTCTTGAAGGCAGGTGTTGATTCTTACTCATTGTTACTTCCCTGAAACTGCATCTACCCTGTGGCTATCATGTAAGAAGTACCCCTTGCTAATGCGAATAAATAAGCAATGTCTAGAATCATTACAAGAGCTTTCACTGAATAGGTTGGCATTAAATATAACGCTGAATTTCCAGCTAAGCAGCTTAGAGATAACTGTACTTTTGCCCCCATAAAACCCAGAATCTAAATTCTCAAATATGCTATTTAAAGAAAAGAAAAAGATCTCACCTGAAAAATGGAGTAATATTCAAGCAGAAAGTATTTGCACACCTATAGAGTCTTTCTCAAAAAAGACATTTGAGCTCTTTTCTTTTTATGCAGGACATTTGGTATCCAATCTATGACAGACTATGTGTGAGACACAGTATGCCAATGAAAGAACATTGATTAGAGAATATAGAATCCCTTGGAAGTTGTTAGGGAAGTAGGGAGGGAAGAGAAAGAAGAAAGGAGAAAGGAAGAAGAAGAAGGAGAAGAAGAAGAAGAAGGAGAAGAAGAAGAAGAAGAAGAAGAAGAAGAAGAAGAAGAAGAAGAAGAAGAAGAAGAAGAAGAAGAAGGAGAAGGAGAAGGAGAAGGAGAAGGAGAAGGAGAAGGAGAAGGAGAAGGAGAAGGAGAAGGAGAAGGAGAAGGAGAAGGAGAAGGAGAAGGAGAAGGAGAAGAAGAAGAAGAAGAAGAAAGAAGAAAGAAGAAAGAAGAAGAAGAAGAAAAAGGAGGAGGAGGAGGAGGAGGAGGAGAAGAAGGAGGAGGAGGAGGAGACTTCTTTGGATTATGAAACCCTTTGAATTCATCATGATACATGGAAAATGGCAGCCTGGGTAAACAGGTATCTGGACAACCTGTCAGTCATCTGACTACATGATGGACCTCCTTGGAACACTCCTAAGTTATTAAATGCAATCTTGTGGAATTTACCCTGAAGTATAATTTTCAACTCAGCTTCTCCACAGTAACCGTAGTGATGGTCAGCTGTGGTAGTGCAAGTCAGTAAAACTGAGTTTTAGCACCACCTGCCTAGGGTGCTTATTCAACATGGCACTTACAGAACTGAATTCTGATGTGTGACTCTACCAGCATCACAGGTGGCTATGGGAGAGAAACCAGAAATTTCTTCTATATGCTGAAAGGGGCTGCAAAATTGATCCAAGGGACATCTTCGGGGACATGCCCCCGAACCATGCCCCTAAGGTTTAGAGCTTAGTTCCTTTCCTTTGTGGATTTACCTGAGAAGCACCATTGGATTTTCCAATGGCTGAGTCTGAAGTCTTAGAAGTTTTGGGCAGTGAAGAGTGGGTTTTGAATGGGCAGGAAGTGGGGCTTTGTGATTCTATGTACCTTCCATTTACATAACTAAATATGACAGTGTGGTGGAGGCAGATGAGGCAGCTCTAGTCTGGTGGTGGGAGCTCTTTGAATACCAATTAAAATAGAAGGACCATGGGAAGAAGGGCTGGGGTGCCCTACAGTTCCACTCTTCATAGCTTTCCACAGTGTCTAACGGCCTTTATTTGATGGGAATGCTGAGCTGAAGGAAGAAGCAGCAAACCAGCAGCAAATCAAAAGGAGAAAAGACTGGACACACAGAGACAAGCTGAAAGTAGCTTCAGTGTACCTCATTAGGGACAAAAATACCATGTGTCCCGGAATCTTTGGTCTGGCTGCGGAAATATTCTTTGTCTTTGTGTAAACACATTTTTTTTTGGCTTAAAAGCATTGAAAGAATGAGAGAGCCAACAGGAGTGCTTGAAATAGCAAGAGGGAGAAAAATCAAACTCCAGGTCTGAGTTGCTCACGCATAACCCATGAGCAATCCATGATGACTATGCACTAGTAGAAATATCCTAAGAGATCCAACCTGAGTCCCTGCAGGAACCCAAAATGATGCATGGAGGAGTCAGCGGGCTCCCAATCTTAGCTATTTTGTATAGTGTGGAAACGTCTTTAGAAAGTTTTTTCCTCTGAATATATTTTTTTATTTGACTGTGAAACTACAATGAAGTATACGGATGCATCAAAAGGCTGAGAATTAAAAAAAAAAACAAAAACTGGGAGCCAAAATAGCTTTAAGATTTCAAGGGATTTCAACTCAGAAGGAGCTGTTTCATATGCAAATACATTTCCCAGCATACTCTCTTCCTTCTCTGCATCCTTCCCATGTACTCTTGGCCTTCTTCCTTTAGAAGGCTTGGTAATGAATACCAGTTTCACTGGGCCTTTCCTCTTTCTGTGGAGCCACCCTCTTTAACAATTAGTCCCTTTGGTTTGATAACATTTCCCTTACCACATAATTTCCAGGGTACACAGAGCCAGGCATGACCAATGAGACATTCATTCCCTTTCTCACAGTGATTGGTTCAGGGCAGATCATGTGCCCCAAGCCAGGAAGATGAATATGGACTGGAAAGTTTTACAGAAGTTATTAGCAAAGAGGCCAAGTGGGTGGGGCTGCTAATCTGGAGAGCCTACCTGAGAAAACAGGAGAATGAATCCTTCCTTCCTCAGCTATCTGGTTTGAGGTCTTACCTCAAGCTTAACTGTTGATTTCCCATGAGGAGAGACAGTCAATTCCCTTATGTCTTGACGAATACAGAAATGCTGAAGAGAACTATGTGTTACTCTCAGTCTAAGTTAGCTAAATTAAGTTTCAGAGATTAAGGATAACCTTGGGACCCTGAAAGAACTCTAGCTGGCAAAAGTGAGGAATGAATCATCTATCTGTGTTGTCCAAGCTTCTCTCAAACAATCTTCAAATGTTTTTAATAATGCCATTTTTGTTATGTTTCCCCTGGCATCTGGGTTCTTTAAGAACCTCATGGTAATTTGGCATCTTTACCTCCTCTTCTCCTTTGCTCTCTCTCTGAGCTTCTTCATGTTCTCAGGTGGGCCAAACACTAGGGGCTCACACCTATAATTCTAGCTGCACAGAAGGCTGAAATCTGAGGAGCTCAGTTTGAAGCCAGCCCAGGCAGAAACGTCTGTGAGATTCTCATCTCCAAGTAACCACCAAAAAGCTAGAAGTAGGGCTGTGGCTCAAGTGGTAGAGCAGGAGCTTTGAGAGAAGAAACTAAGAGACAGAGTCCAGGCCTCGAGTTCAAACTCCAGGACTGGCACAAAAAGACAGAAAGAGAGAGGGGGGGAGAGGGGAGGAAGGAAGGAACGAACGAACGAACGAAGAAAGGAAGGAAGGAAGGAAAGAAAGAAGTAAATCAATGAATAAGTGAATAGTAAATAAATAAATGAAAGAAAGACAGATAGAAAGGGTGGAGTCCACTAACCTTTCTGTCTCGGGTAACTCTTGGTAGACCATTTGATGTTTCCTAACCTGTCTGCCCATTTAAGGTCAACTGGTCTCTACAGAGCACAGAGACCTAGATTGTATGGCTCAGTAAGAACTCAGTAAAAATAAATAAATAAATAAATAAATAAATAAACAAACAAATAAATAAATTAAATGAACAAATTCTACTTTCCTCTTCAGGGCTTGAACTTGAGATCTCATGCTTGCTTTGCTTTTTTGCTCTACTTGCACTCTACTACTAATGCTATGCTTCCAGCTTTACTTTTTTTATTGTTGTTGCTAGTCCTGGGGCTTGAACTCAGGACCCAGGCCCCATTCCTGAACTCTATGTGCTCAAGGCTAGTATTCTACTACCTGAGCCACAGTACCACTTCTGGCTTTTTCTAAGTAATTCATTGGAGAGAGGAGTCTCAAAGACTTTCCTGCCTGTGCTGGTTTTGACCGTGATCCTCAGATCTCATACTCCTGAGTAGCTAGGATTATAGGTGTGAGCTACAGGTGCTTGGCCAACTTCATTTTTGTTGGTTATTTTAGAAGCAACCTCTCATAAACTTTTCTACCCAGCCTGTCTTCTTGAGTAAGTAGGATTACAGTCTTGAGTAGCCAGGACCTGGCCAGCATTGTTTTTAATGTTTGTTGAGAGGTTTTTGTGTTATGAGTTACACTAAACAGTTCACTCACATTTGTACCTTACTATTCCCAGAGTCTAGGACCATGCCTGCCACAATGAATTAAGTTTAGGGCTTAACTCAGACTTCCTTTCTGACCATCATCTCTCCTCTCTCTTCTCCCTTGGAACTCTCAGAGCCTTGCTGTCTCTGATACAAGTCTGATGCTCCCTGATTTCTGCCTGACCCTGTCATTATGAAAACTAATATAACTGTGCTTCTGTACTTATCAAAATTTACCACTAGCCTTAACTTGTTCATTCCTCACAGTAGCCACTCCATCTTCCAATTGAAGAGACCAGACCTGATTGGCTAAGGGCTTGTTCAAGGTCACCCAGCCCATAAATGGGGAAACCTGGGAATCAAAGCAAGTAGCATGCTCCTGTTTTTCTGTTTTCAACTAGAGTATCACTTGTTTTTCTTCTGGGAGAAGCATGCTTGTTAATATTTGAATCATCCTCACAACATCCCTATTAGATATATATGATTATTAGCCCCATTTTCCAGATAAATAGTTGAGTCTTAATAAGACAAAATCATTTGTCCAAAGTCACATAACTATAAAAAGTAGTAGAGATGAAGTTAAATCCTAGATAATTTGACCACATAGCTAATATTCATGAATGATTCTACCAAATAGATGTCCATTATTTGATTGGGAATTATATCAGAAACAGCCACCAGAGTCAGCTAATCTTTCATAACTACATAAGTCTTCTTTGTATTGATCACAATACCTACATCATAGAGTGTTTGGCATGAAGTAAGAGCTCATAAAAGGCAGTTGTAATAAATGTTTCTTTACGGCTTTTTGTTGTTATTGTTCCGGGAACGATACCAAGCATTTTACATGTGTTGTATTTATTTCCACATAAACTCATTAGACAGTTACCATATTCTTCTTTTCTTTTCTTCTTCTTTTTATTGGATGTAAAACTGACAGACAAGTTAAGTAATTAGACAAAAAATTTTGCAAAATTAGTGAGTTGTTTGATGGGAGAAGATGGTGCTAGTTCTGACTATGTTATTTTAGAATTTTTTTTTAGAATGTTCTGGTGGAGAGCTGGGCACCATTACTCACTCCTCTAATCCTACTGAGGAGGCTGAGAGCAGAAGGATCTCAGTTCAGGTCTAGCCCCGAAAACAAGTAAGTAGGACACAATGTCAACCAATACTGAGAGTAATGCTGAGTGGGTATTATGTATGATTGTCATCCAAGCTACTTGAAAATGTAAATAGGAGGATCATGGACCAGGCCAGTTGATGTCACAGAATACACACTTAGTAAGTACAAAGTTCAATCCCTAGTCTTAGAAGAAGGAAGGAAGGAAGGAAGGAAGGAAGGAAGGAAGGAAGGAAGGAAGGAAGGAAGAAAAGAAGAAAGAAAAGAAAGAAAGACAGGTTCTTGTTAACAGAACAGAAAACACAGACACTACTGGTTGGACTGAATTGTTTTTGCATCAGGATTCCTGGTCTTTCAGTTGTTGGTCATATGGGGGTGCTTTGTAGATAGTTGGAACTTCTGTAGCTACAACTCTGTGTAGACTCTTGGGGATAACAGAAGAAGGAAACATGGTATTTTGAACACCAGGGGCTAAACACATACAGGATGCCCATTTGAAGTTTCTTTCCAGAGGGCTGTGACATGCTTTGTGCAGGCTGAACAATTCCCTTCCTTGTCGTGCTCTTCCTGGTACTCCTGGCCAGGGGGAAGGGCCCTAGATTGACAAGGATGCCTTGTTGATTATTCAAACTAAAAAACAAAAGCAAAAAACAAAAGCGATATATATGCATGTTGAGTCAAAAAGTATCTGGACCAGTTTTCCATACAGATTAAATAATCCAGATGGCTTTGTGGGTTATTGTCAAAGAAAAGTACATAATTTCATCAGAAGATGAGTCAGTCTAGAAAACTCAGGAGACAATAGATTGCTTTACCTTGTTTGACCCAGTTTTTTCTCTTCTTGGCTTGGCTGGCTTGAAGTTGAACTACGCAATTGCCAAATCTCCACTTCACTTGGGCTATTTAAATAGTCACAGTGTTGCCTTTCTGTAGAAAAGCTTAAAAAACTAAACAACCAAAAAAATGGATGGTGGAAAATGGCTTTTTGGAATAAAGGATTCATCAGTTCTGTTATCTCCCTTGTATAACGAAATCAAGTCTTTTGTTTTGGGGAAATACTGCCACATGGGAAGACTTCCACATTGCCAGGTTGTTTTTCCGTTTAATATCACAGCTGATATTCTGTGACAGAGGCTGCCGCAGACTGCTGGCACCATTACTGGCTACAAAATATGTCTGGCAAACCACTTTGAGTAGAAAGAGCCATACTGTATTCTTTGATGGTGGGCTCATTTGGCAGGGAACAGACTTACATGGAAAGAGACTCAATTTGTCTTATTCACAACACCTTCTTGCTGCCCGAGCAAAAGTGAATATATAAGGTTGTCTTTGGGGAAGACTGAGAGAGAAATGTCTGCTCTCTTCGCCACCAATGCTGCTTGTGAAAGCTTCCAGCTGGTGTGTCAGCCCTGTCCTGATTCTCAGTGTTCAGGGCAGCAGAGACCAGGAAAGAACAGATGGTTCACCTCGGCCACTCTGGGCTGAAGAATCACAAGTGCCACTGGGGGCCAGAAGCAGTTGAATTTCTCATTAATTGTCAGATGCTCTGCCAGTTCAGTTGTTAGCAGGAAAAATGTAAAATCGGAAGGTTTTAGACAAAGTTATAATGTAACTCTCTCCAGAAAATAATCTCAGATCAGTGTAATGTATTCTGTAGGTGATCATCCACGCTGTCTTTTTCTTTTAATCCCCTGTCTCTATTCATAGATGCCATCCATGGTGAGTAGTTTCCAGAAATTTCCTTCATTGGCAACTAAAACGAAGATGAGAGGCAGCAGAACCCACTCTGAAGTGCTGCCAACTCAGTGCTCCATCATGAATGATATTCCAGGCCCATGGACTCTGTGTGCTAAGGATGATAATGAGGACACAATGTTTTTTTTGTTTTTTTTTTTGCGGAAGGGGGGAGAGGACATATTTTATTTTATTTTATTTATTTATTTTTTTGTCCATTATGGGGCTTGAACTCTGGGCCTGAGCACTTTCCCTCAGCTCTTCAGCTCAAGGCTAGCACTCTACCACTTGAGCTACAGCACCACTTCCAGTTTTCTGGTGGTTTATTGGAGATAAGAGTCTCAAGGACTTTCCTGCCTGGGCTGGCTTTGAACCATGATCCTCAGATCTCAGCCTCCTGAGTAGCTAGGATTACAGGCGTGAGCCACCAGCGCCCGGCTGAGAGGACACATTTTAAAACCAGAAATAAATATCGTCTATACTCTCTCTTCCTAAATCCTGGTTCAAAGAATCAACTTCACATATGAAAGTTCAGAGTCAACGGTGAAAGAAATAAAACATTTGAACTTATTTTGCAGTTGTTTTGGAGAAAATGACTTTTGTTAGTGAAACAAATGAAGAGTTATTCTAAATTGGATTCTGATATTCATATATAAGGGAGGAAGGATGAGAGTGGAATGAGAACTAGAACCATTTTTCCAGCCCCCCTAAATCTTTTAACTTCAACTAGCTTTCATTCATGCATGTGTTCAATGCTGAGAATACACTGTGGTTTCAGACATACCAATTCTAGATAAACACTAGTGATGAGGGACTGTTCAAAATGCTTTACCTATGTTCACATCTGCAATACTCATAAAACATTATGAGGTATTTTGCTTTTACAGAGGAGAAAATGGAAACATATAAAGGTAAAGTGATTATTCCAAGATAATAGCACTGCGAGATGTAGAACAGGGACATGAATTGAGGCTGTCTGACCTTCTAAACAACTTAGATCTACTCCATGGTTGAACTAGGAAAAGGGCTTGCAGTCATTTCTGCTTCTGAAGGGTTTATTTCTATACCCTTACTGCCTTCTTTATGGGGATGTAATGTGACTCGTGTTGAAGAAGTAAGGAGGAAAGAAAACTCTTTCAGGCCACAAAAAATATCATTTCACACACCACAGGAGGTCACTAAGTGAATCACAGGAAAGAAATGGATGTTGAGAGGTCATAGTCTTATCTCTGAGGAAAATAGCCTACTGCCACAGAAGTGATCCAGAGAATTCTGGCTGCAGCACAGGGAATGAGTTGCTTGGGTTGAATGGTGATTTGAGTTCGGTGTATGCATTGTTAACTAGTTGACCAGATGTCCTGTTTGGTTAGGCCATTCTATTTTGTGTGTGTGTGTGTGTGTGTGTGTGTGTGTGTGTGTGTGTGTGTGTGTGTGTGTGTGTGTGTGTGTTGGTCCTGCAGCTTGAACTCAAGGCCTAGACACTATCTCTGAGCTTTTTAACTCAAAACTAGCATTTTTAACCACTTGAAACATAGCTCCACTTTTAGCTTTTTGGTGGTTAATTGGAGATAAGAGTTTCATGGATTTTCTTGCCTGGGCTGACTTTGAATCATAATCCTCAGATGTCAGCCTCCTGAATATCTAGAATTAGAGCTGTGAGCCATCAGCACCAGGGTCCTGTCTTGTTTGTGATCATTTGGATAAATGCCCAAAAGTGGGATTGCTGGGTCATAGGAGAGCTCTATGTGGAGTTTTTTGAGGAACCTCCATACTGCTTTCCAAAGTGGTTGAACAAGTTTACACTCCCACCAACAATGCAATAAAGTTCCCTTCTGTCCACATCCCCTCCAGCATCTGTTGTTATTAGAGTTCTTGATTATAGCCATTCTAACTGGGTGAGGTGGTATCTCAGTTTTGTTTTGATTTGCATTTCTTTTATGGCTAGAGAGGTTGAGCATTTCTTTATGTGTCTATTGGCCATGCTTCTTTCCCCTTCAGAGAAGTTTCTCTCTAAGTCTTTAGCCCATTTATTTATTGGGCAGTTGTTTGAGGATTTGTTGTTGGGGGATTTAATTTTTTGAGTTCCAGGTATATTTTAGATATGAGATCCTTGTCCATTGTATGGCTAGTGAAGATCTTTTCCCAATCCATGGGCTTTCTGTTGATCTTGCTAGCTATGTCTTTTGCCATGTAGAAACTCTTCAACTTCATGCAATCCCATTTGTCTACCCTTTCTTTTATTTGTTGTGTTTCTGGGTCTCTATTAGATGTCCCTCAGTAGATGAATGGATCAAGAAAATGTGGTATATACACACAATGGAATTCTATACCTCAATCAGAAAGAATGACATTGCCCCATTTGTTAGGAAATGGAAAGAATGGAAAAAGTTATATAAAGCAAAGTAAGCCAGGCCCAAAGAAACATGTGTCCCATGATTTCCCTTATTTGCAATAACTAGTATATGTCTGAGACAAGCAGAAAAGGTCAGATAAGTTGATGTTAGGTGAAATGAACCCCAAGATAAGGACTCAAATGGTTTCTCTTTCTTGATATTGTTTCTAACATATTTATAAGATGATTTCTTTGTTGCTTTGTATGTCCCTCCCCCACAGTATCACCCCTGTTTTCACTGTATTTGATGTTGGTATAATTTGGGGAGGGGAAGGGAAAAAACAAATTGTTTAAATAGGGATACAGGTGGACCCATTGCAGCAAGGAAATGTACAAGATGCTGTGTCAAAAAACAAACTTTACAACTTTGGGGGGGGTGGGGGAGCAGGGAATGTTGTCGTGGAGATGAGAGGGCAGGGATGGTAAAGGGAAACAAAGGAGGAGGCAACAATGCTTGATAAGAAATGTACACATTACCTTGCTCATGTGATTGTAACTCCTCTGTACGGTATTTCCACAATAAAAAAACATTAATAATAAAAATTATTTTCTTGTGAAAATGCAGTACAATTAGGTTACAGTTACATTGATAATGTAATCATTACATTTCTTGTCAAGCATTGTTACCTCCATCTTTGTTTTTCTCCTTCTATCCCTTCCCTCCCCAACCTCCTCTACTCCTTCCCCCCCAAATTTGTAAAGTTCATTTCTCACATAGTGAGTATCATTGTTGCAATGTTCATCCTGTGTCCTTGTTTCAGCATTTTGTTATTCCTCTTCCCCTCCCCAAATTAGATAAATATGTGCACTTTTTGTAGGTTGTGTGCGGGCTGAACTCTGGGCCTGGGAGCTGTTCCTCAGCTCTTCAGCTCAAGGCTAGTGCTCTACCACTTGAGCCATAGCACCACTTCCAGCTTTTTCTGCTGATGTAATGGTAAGGAATCAAACCCAGGTCCTCATGCATGCAAGGCAAGCACTCTACCATCGAGCCACCTTCCCAGCTCCAAATATGTACACTTTTTTTATTTTTTATTTTTTTGTTTTTTTGCTGGTGGTGGGGCCTGAATTCTGGGCCTGGGCACTATCCCTCAGCTCTTCAGCTCAAGGTTAGCACTCTACCACTCGAGCCACGGCACCACTTCCAAATATATACACTTTTTAATGTTCTTAAAGAGTGTCCTGGGAATAATTTGTGGAGAGATACTTAGTTCTAGTATCACCAGTGAGGCTGTAAAGACTTTTTAGAGACTTTGTGTTATTTGTTTGCAGTTGTTAAGTTCTCCAAATAAACAGGGAGCTTAATAGCTTGGCTATAGTTTTAAGTTCTATACTTCTTTGTTAGCATAGAAGCTCTGTGTGAAGCAGTCATTTCACCTTTGTGACACCCTTGCTGGATAGTTCATATGACTATCCTCATTTTCAGCATAGGGGATTTGAGGCACAAGAAGTTTAAAAATGTCCCTAGTGTATAATGATGATCACTTATAGAAATAGGATTTGGAACACAGAAGTCTATCTGAAAAATGCATCATCACAAAATCAGTGGGATTGGGGGTCCATTGAATTCATTAATTACTTTGTTGACTGGAAAATCCTTTGTTTCACAACTTAAAGATAATTTACAAAAATAAAGAGAAAAGCTCTCCTGAAATCCAAGAAGGGTCTAAATCAGAACAAAACTGGGTATATTGAAGCAATTTTAATAATTATTGGTGGGGCTTCCCTGAGAAATAGGCAGGGATTTTAGAGCTGAGAATGGCTCTCATGGAGGATAGAATTATTTTCATGTCCATTGGTCTATGATATTGCTAATTGAGGCTGTATATTTCAGGTCTATGTTTGCTTGAATACGCTAAAGGCTTGCTTTCAAATGTACTGTAATGATAGTGGTTCTGTGTGTAGACCTAGTTGTCAAAATACGTCCTCAACTGGTTTTATGAGATTACAAAAGCCATTAAGAATTCCTCCCACAGGTAATAGCAATTAAAAGAATTTTGTCTTCTCTGGACTTACCCCATATCTAACCAGTAACCATAATTCCACTTCCAGTTCAGTTCATGTAATTTGAGGGCTTGTGCCACCATCCTCAACATTTCAAAACGATATGAAGAAATAAAGGCAACTTAACTCCACCCTTCAATTGCACGCATGTTATGTATGCTATATATTTATGCAATTAAATCCTACATTTTCCTGAGGAGTATGTATCTACACTCTAGTGTAGATGTTCACTGCTAAGCTTTATATGTGTTTGAAAGAAAATGCAATACAAAGTTTAACTCATAATTATTTTTAAGTGCTCACTGTCCGTACTATCTTTGTGTAAGGCTCTGGAAAGAGTGTTTTAAAAGGGTCTAAGAACAATGAGATGGGAAAGCCTCTAAGCAAGGAAATACCAGTGATGTCATTTGTAGTGAGGGTACAGAGCTCTTCTCAGATCCCCAGATCCTCTCTGAGAGATGGATATTATTCTGCAGATGAAGATACTGAAAACCAACTAATTGTCAAATAACTAGGACATGACAGAATCAGGATTTGAATCCAGGTGTGTCTGATTAAACCTCTATCCACATTCTCATAAAAAAGGCTGGAGACAAATTTAGGAATTTGATTGAGGATGTCTTTCTCATACACTAAAACACAAATAGAATAAATTTGGCCTGAGGCAAAGCACTGGAAAGGCTCAAGATGTCCCAAACTTCTGCAATAAATGAAGACTTTGCCTGGGAAATATTCTTTTTGTCAGGATACTGGCATTTCACATGGTTTGACCATGCCATTTAAATCACAATTTGTGACATCAAGGGAATTTCTCAAAGTCACAAACAGCTTCTGGAATATGACAGCAGTGGCAGAGGAGTCTTGCTGCGTCCTTGGTGATGCAAGATTATTAAATTTATCATTTACAGTCGGAGAGCTAGTTGTAGTTAATAGAAAACATTCACTCCTTGTACAGACACAAATGCTAAGATGCAGAGTTGTGCATAGACAGACAAACATACACTCACGTGTGCGTGTACACACACACACACACACACACACACACACATACAGGGTGGAAAAATCACATCCTCAGCTCTTCCTCTAAGTCTTGCATAGGCTTGCCACCTGCCTTTACACATAACTGTTTGACTTATTTCCTGTGAGTCTCCACCTTTCCGTGAATCTATCTCACCCACGATACCCTTGTTCATTTCTTTTGCAAAAAGAGTTTAACCTTAGAAGGGGGGCCTCCTTCAGCCCAGGCTTTAGAAGCAAAGAAATGGCATAACACAAATAGATTGTAATAATAATAATCAAATATACTTCCCAGCACCTACCGAGCTAAGCCCTGAAGGTAGATGACTCATTCAGTACACACAAAAACCCCAAGGAAACAGGTGATTAGACTAAGAACTACATCATGCAACTCAGCCAAAGTACAGTGACTGGGCTGGGTCTCAGTTCTGGCCTGTGGGATCCCCCAGTTTGATCACTGATCCTGCAGCTCCCTGGCTCTCTGTAACGCTGCATTCACTGCCAACTCTGTTAAGCTGAAGATAAATGTTTTCAATTCAACTCCATATTTAGTAGTATTTGCATGGATAAAGGAGGGACTAATTACTAGAATCTTTACTTCCTATGTCCTTAACTCCAGTAGGAAAATTCTAAGCTAAGATTTGCATCTTTAGAGTAACTTAAATATCAGGATCATAACCTGCAATTTGCCTTTCTTTGCTCACTTTATGGGAACATTTTCTCCAGATTTTTTTTTTAAATATGTAAGGAAAGGGGATCTCTGTGAGGGAGGGGGGCTGCTCTTGTTAACTGCTCTCTCCTCACAACCAAAAATATGCACCTGATAAATGGTAATTGCCTGGTAAATATTTACTAATTCAACAAATGAATGAGGTGCTTATTAGAAGTGCAATATCAATGCCACACTTGGGTGTAGATACCTGTCTCACAGATCCAATTGCTGTGAAGTGCTTGATGTAGCACCTAAAGGCTGGGCCTAAATCTGAAGTCTGGGAAAAGTGTTACAGTTTCTTCTCCTGGCTGAGAAAATAAGGTAACATGTTTTTGTGATTTTGTACAAGCATCTTTGGAAACAGAGGATTGATAGAGAGGAGAGCTGGAACAAACAGTCAGATCCTGTATGATTATGGCCCTATTAAAACTTATGGCTGTGAGCTTCTATCCATTAAAGAGTGATATTTAAACACTACCCAGAAATGATTCTAATGATCCTATCTCCCAACAACATACACAAGAATATTAAGAAAATTGTGTTTCCTCCTGTGGGCCTACTGGTCTCTAGAATCTCCCAATCTCCAGAACCAAATCCTCCACATCTCTCCTCATCTGCATTCTGTTTCCCATATGAAGGATTTGCCAGGGGATTTCTCACTGTTCTCTCTCTCCATCATGAGCCCCCTCTCTGTTCTTTCTCCATAGTATCCTGACCTAGCACCAGCAGGACAAGAACACTGCAGGTATCATGAGGAGGGAAGAGAGTAGCCCACATTCCCACTCTTTCTTACAGGCAGGGAAAGGGAAAAAGTCTGGTGATAACGCTTCTCGGGTAACGCTTCTCTCTTTTAGTCATAAAATGACTACAGAGAATAATTAGGACCTGTCTCCCCATTCTGAAGATGTTTTAGGATCCACTAAAATCCTATGTTTTATATAGCATTTATCAATCACCAGAGAACTCTGAAGTGTGCAGAGAGGGATGATATTTATAAGCCCATAGAATAGGCTTAGCGTGACAATGGCCAGAGCTTTTAGCTTTTACAGTATTTTGTAGCTGACTGCTGATCGAACCTTGCATTTAGTTATTGTGCCCATCACAGATTTTAGATCCAGTTTTTTTCCTTTCTCAGTACAGCCCACTTGGATAACTCTAAATTAAACCAGTACTGCTTGCTAGCTAGAGCCTTCCTTCCATTTCTGCCCAGATATTAATAAACACGAATGGGACAGAGAACGAACGGATGGCGTTCTAGGCTCAGCCTTTCTCAGCCTGTAGGCCTTCTCTCCTCTGTTTTGAAGCTGGGTATGGCTCAGCTGTCTCTGGGAAAGTCTCATCCAAGGAAACTCTGCCAGTTGAAACAAACAGCTCTTTGGATACCAATATGGAAACCTAGACGGAGCCAATTTCCTGGCTACAACATCCCATTATGACAGGTCTTCTGAGTAGAACTGGGTTATAAATGATTTGCAGGGAAAAATAAATAAATTCAAGCCTGGAGCGGGTGTCTCATGCCTGTAATCCTGGCTACTCAATAGCTGAGATCTGAGAGTCTGAAGCCAGCCCCAGCAGGAAAGTCTTTGAGACTTTTATCTCCAATAAGCTACTCAGAAAAGGCTGGATATAGTGCTGTAGCTAAAGTGGTAGAGCGCTAGCCTTGAGCTGAAGAAGCTCAGGGACAACATCCAGGTCCTGAGTTCAAGCCCTAGGATGGACACAAAAAATTTAAAAAATCAAAATAAATTAATAAATTAATAAATCAACTAATTCAAGAGCATGATTTCATTTTCTTTGCCTATAAAAGTAGCATCAGGATAGTAGTTCTAGTTTGACTGTTTGGGTAAACTCCATTTGCTTTCCATGATGAGTGGGCTAATTTACATTACATTTTATACATTCTTTCAAGTCCCTCCCTCCCTCCCTTCCCTCCCTACCTCCCTCTTCTCCTTCCTTCCTTCCTTCCTTCCTTTCTTCTTTCCTTCCTTTCTTTCTCTCTCTTTCCTTTTTGCCTTTTTTTTTTGCCTGTCCTGGACCTTGAACTCTAGGCCTGGGAGCTGTACCTAGGCTCCTTTTGCTCAAGGCTAACACTCTACCACTTGAGCCACAGTGATATTGCTGGCTTTTTCTGTGATTAATGAGAGATAAAAGTCACAGGGACATTTGTACCCAGGCTGGCTTCAAACTCGATCCTCAGATCTCAGCCTATTGAGTAGCTAGGATTATAGGCTTGAGCCACAGGTGCTTGGCTTCCTTCCTTCCTTCCTTCCTTCCTTCCTTCCTTCCTTCCTTCCTTCCTTCCTTCCTTCCCTCCTTTCTTTCTTTCTTTCTTTCTTTCTTTCTTTCTTTCTTTCTTTCTTTCTTTCTTTCTTTCTTTCTTTCTTTTTTTTTTTTCTTTCTTTCTTTCCTTCTTTCCTTCTTTCTTTCTTTCTTTCTTTCTTTCTTTCTTTCTTTCTTTCTTTCTTTCTTTCTTTCTTTCTTTCTTTCTTTCTTTCTTTCTTTCTTTCTTTCTTTCTTTCTTCAGTTTGAACTCAAGTTCTAGCACTCATCAGGTGGCTCTACCACTTGATCTAATCTTTTTGCTTTAGGTAATTTTCAGATGGGGGTCTTCCATATTTTTGCCTGGAGCTGGCCTGAACCACGATCCTCCTACTTATGCCTTCAATATAGCTGGAATTGGAGGTGTGTGCCACCATACCTGGCTTGTTCTTTGAGATGATATCTCACTAACTTTTTGCTTTGGATGGCCTCAAACTGTGATCCTTTGAATCTCCATTTCCAAAGTAGTTGGTATTTCAGGTATGGACCACTACCTGGTCAACACTTGCTGTAGTATTTTTGATAAGAGTTATCAAAGCTGGAGTGAGATATCACATATATCTCATTGTTTTTATTTGCATTCCCTGATACTTAGTGATGTAAAGCATATATACGTGTGTGTGTATGTGTGTGTGTGTGTGTGTGTGTGTGTGTATGTATGTACCCATATTCTTCTTTTAAGAAATATCTCTTTGGGTCTTTTACACACTTAAAACACTGGGCTATATATTTATTTTTAGCTACTTGACTTCAAAACAACTAAAATAATATTATTAGTAGTAAAAATATTTATAATAATATTTGAATATTAAGCCCTTATATATAGTTTTCCAATATGTTCTCTCATTCTGTATGCTGTCTCTGCCCTGTTGATTGTCTCCTTTGCTGGGGTACCACCAAATTCATTTAGTAAAGAGCTGAGCTTTGAACTTTTCCAGGACAAAGCATTTATAAATGTTGAGGCTAACGCAGCAGAAGCTTACTCTTTGGAAGAGAGAGTTCTGGGGCCTAGTACCCATCTGAACTGAACTTGTCTCGCCAGCCTTATGTCTATATTCATTTCTCCCTTGTTCCTCTCAGTTTCTCCAAGAATCAAGACAAAGAGGCAGTTGTAGATTTAAGAATGATGAACTTTGAAACTATTCATAGAGTGACCACAGGAGACATTGGCTACTTCCCATAGCCTGAGAACCAAGGGCTCAGCCCATTGCTGAGCTCATGGAGCTAATGACTTAACCATCCCCCCTTCTACTGGGAGGTGGAGACATTTAAGGTCCACCCCACAAGGCTGTGTGGTGGAATGGATATGATTGTAAGATTTTAAGCATAGTGTAAAGAGACGGATAAAAGCCCATGGCTGTTGTTACAACAGAGACTGGCACAGAGCAGACATTAATAACTGCTTGAAGACTGTCGGATGGAAGAAAATTATATTACCAGTGATAGTTTTAAAAATCTTAAGCTTTTATTACAGCACAGGGTAGAAAAGCAGCTTAGGGAAGTGGAAGGAGTGGAGTTACTCAAAAGAGAGGAAATTAGGCTGTTCAAACAGGCTGGTAACTTCTGAATGCCACCAGTCATGCAAGCCACTGTAAACAGACGCAAGTTCCAGACTACCTTGAATGTAATGTGCAAACATAGTTTGTAATTCTCTACCCTAGTCAAGCAAAGATTAGAGGTAGAGAAGAAAGCTAAAACTAATTCTCAAAATGCTAAAAAACAGAGGGGTTGCAGTTATGTAAGTCAAGCAATTTTTATACTGAATTTTTATATTCTAATTGAAATGAAAAGAATGCATATAATTACTCACATAAGAGAAAGGCCATGCATAGCACCAAACAAAAAGATCCCTTGAAGTCTTATTGGAAATGCCATTAGGAATAAAGAGGCACTGATCAAAATAATGATTAGCAAATCATTATAATTGCAATAATGAGCTCACAAGGCACGTGACACTGATTTGGGAGTTTGAAGCTGTTCACTATGTGATTAAGAAACAAACTTGTAAGGATCATTACTTTCTGATGAAGATTGTAGCTAGTTCCGTAGATGACCTGTTACAATTTATCCTGGCTCTTATTGATAATTACCATTGGCTGAGCATTTATTGCATGCCAAGCCTCATGCTACTATTATTGCCTTAAATTTAAATCCCAGCAAGCCTGCAAGATGGGTTGTCACCATCCCTATTTTACAAATGATGAATAGAACTCAGAAAGCTTGTGTGACCAGTGCAACTCAGCTAAGTTGCACTTCCATGAAGCCCAACTGTCTTGGGGCAGGGATGAATGGCTGTCCTTAGTGAACTAGCCAAGTGGGACCACTGGCTTCCATGTCACAGCTAGCCTTCCCTGTGCCATGACATTTCCCCATGGATCCCTATACCAGCACTGTCTCCTTATGATGATTAACTGAGAACACATGGTAGCCCCGTATTTATGTATGTGGTTTTGGGAAAAATTACATAATTCTTCTAAAGTATGTTCTAAAGTATTATTCTAAAGTATGAGTCCAAGTGGCTCAGGAAACAGGAGGCTTATATCTGTGGCTCTATCCTATTACCTTTTATATGAAAAAGAAAGGTGAGAAAAAGTTTTGGATAAGCTCGTTTGATGTCATAACAGTGTTGGTAATGTTAGTGGCTGGAAGATATTAAATATTTATGTGTTTGGCACTGGGCCAAGCACTTCACAGTCAATATCTTATTTAATTTGCTTACATTGTAGTGGTGAGGTATTATTGCTGCCATAAAGATTAGTAGATAAAGACTCAAGAACTTCAAGGGACATGACTAGTGACTCATAACCTGCAAGTGGTCAAACCAAGATTGGAAGCCAAGACAAGGAGTTCATGGTTTTATATGCATAAGAGATAATACCACAAGCAAGTAAAGCATATATGCCAGTACATACATGTTTTCAAAGATGGTCATTCTACTTCAGTACAGGGCCAGAGATCCAGTTCTTCTGATTTTTTTTTAACACTTGGAATCTGAATATTTTGGTGTGAAGTTTCCTGATTTAAAACTGTTCTCATCTATTTATCTCAAATTGGTTTCTTTAGCCATTTTGACGGCCCACTAGATAATCTCTAGAAGTCAATTCTGATCTAGAGCTGTGCTCTAAGCGTGAGCTTAGACATGTCTGGTTGCTGAACCCCACATTCTCAACCTTTGCATGCATTTCACAAGGTGGGGGTCCTGACTTTGTGACCAGCTGTTTTGGAACCATCTTGGCTGCTCAGTAAAATTATCCACTGGAGATAAGCTTTAGTCTTACTGTGTCTGTGTTTCTAAGTTTCACAAACTCACGGGGAGAATTTTAGTGCACATTCTATGTTTGATGGCCACTGACAAGAGTTTTGGGATAACAGATATGAAGGAATAAGATTGAAATGACAGAATCATTGTTAAAATTAAACATGAATTTTCTAGAAAGAAACTAGATGATGGCCTATTATGTTAAGAATAACTTGTGTGGGGCTGGAAATATGGCTTAGGGATAGATTATTTGCCTAGCATGCATGAAGCTCTGGGTTCGATTGCTCAGTACCACATAAACAGAAAAAGCCAGAAGTGGGTCTGTAGCTCAAGTGGTAGAGTGCCAACTGTCCTGGGACAGTGCCCAGGACCTGAGTTCAATGCTCAGGACTGGCAAAAATAAAAAACGAATAACTTGTGTGACTGGCACTGGTGGCTCATGCCTATAATCCTAGCTACTCAGGAGGCTAAGATCTGAGGACGGAGGTTCAAAGCTACCCTGGGCAGAAAAGTCCCCATGAGACTTTTATCTCCAGTAAACCACTTGAAAATTGGAAATAATGCTGTGGTTCCAGTGGTAGAGTTCTAACCTAGAGCATAAAGAAGCTTAGGGAAATTGCCCAGTCCCTGAGTTCAAGCCCCACAATTGATAAATAAATAAATAAATAACTTGTGATACTGAAACTGCTCTTAAAAAGTTCTATATACTTAGAAGGCACTTAAGCTCTACTTGTCTTGGGGAATATAACTTTAAAATACTGATTGTAGGCAGGGTAATACTGAATTGCTTTCTATACTTTTGAATAAATAAATATATGAACAACTAAATATATAAAAAACATAAAAATATACAATAAAATATAAATGCAATGCAATAAAATATAAAAACATAAATGTATAAAATGCATATTATACCTGATAAATCATACATTATAAGTCACAAAATTAATTTATAAATAATGATAAAATATAAGTAACTAAAACAGGTCTCTAATTAAAAAATTTCTAAAGAAAAGAGTAAAAAGGTAGAAATATGGTTGGTGGTGGCTTTTAGCAACTTTGACCATTTGGGTTGTTTGGCGCATGGTGGTGAGTGCCATCCTTGGAACCAGGACCACTGTTGGCACTTGATTTGCTAATGATCTCCATCGTGGTGTGCTGGCAGAAAGGAGAAAACTCCCACCAGCTGATGTGAATAGGAAGCAAACTGTAAGTTATTTCTATAATGACCAATGATGCCTACAATGGAAACATCCTCCCTGGGTGACTTACTTAGCTCTCCTGAGACCCATTGGGTTACTTCTCTGCTCCTCAGAAAGCGGCTCTCAGCTTGTGGCTTGGTGACAGTGACTCACCAGGGTCAGAGGCTCAGATTTTCTTTTCCTGTGGCCATGCCCCAGTGTGACTGAAAACAATGTTTACACTCACATGCTGTAGTAAGACAAAGGCAGAACCACTTCAACCTTGAGGAGAAGAAAGGATTCTTTTTTAAAAATAAAAGCAAAACAACAAAGAAAAAGTAAATAAATCATGGACTCAAAATAACCAGTACTCTTCTATTTGAAGAACTGATGGCAATAGACATTTTTTTAAGCGTCCAGTTAGACAAAGCTTAACAATGGGGGTTATGTGGCATTTTGAGCTCTGGTACTTTTTTTTTTATTATTAGATTCCTAAAAGATTAAAGAAGTTGGATTTTAACAGTTTCCTAAACCAAAGGCCCTCTGACTTTTCCTCCCATACCCATAAAGTTTTATGAGAAGCTTTATTCTCAATCTCTGCAAAGTAAGAATATTTGTCTTAAACTATAACTGATAGTTTTATTGCTCGTCTGCAACCCAAGAATCCAAGCACTGACCTGTAGACCTTACCCTGAATTTTTCAGTTTCCTGAAAGGCAGCCAGTTGGCCAAGCTCATCATTGGCTCCTTCCACATTGCCTTCTCTCTCCTCTTTTCTGTGCTGTTGTTGGCTTCTCGAACCCTCTGTTCTTTTCATTGATAGCTGGAGTGAGAATCTGAAGATTTTGCTTGTCTATCAGCTCTGTGATATTTTATTAACATTTTTCCTTTCTACTTAGTAATCTGTCCAGAGGATTTAGATAAAACCATTAATCAATTAGAGGTAGACACATAACCTAAGCCAACCAATTAGAATTCTTATGCTCATAACCCAAAGGCAGGTCCAGGAGTGGTCACTGATGGACCTTTAGTGAATGAATATGAGCCCCAAATAGAAGATTTCACTCTACCTGGAATCACTGGATTTGACACTTACATATTTGTTGGGGAAAAGTCTCATTTATTTTACTGGAAACTCAACCTGGGAGAATAATAGGTAGCCTGGGGTGGCTATATTCACTGGGATATAAATAGTCCCAAAGCTAAGAGGGAAACCTGAAAGTCTTTGAAATCTTGAACCAGCTACATTTGAAATCAGCCTTTCATCCTAGACTTATTTGTTTGGAGAACAACAAAATATATTTTTGGTGTAAGGTAGTCTGAGCTGTGTTTCTGTTATTTACAGCTAAAAGAGCCCTTGTTCTTTATTGCTTTGAAAAATCTAACCATCCAGCAAGAAAATACCCAATTGCAGAGGAAGGAGTACTATAGTCGGTGTATGAGATGTATCCACAGAATCTACTCAGGGGGCTTTGATGATCATTAATAGGGGATAATGAGGGGAGCAGCAGTTGTGGAGAGGTAGCATTGGAGGGTCTGGAGCCTTCCAGTGTGGCAAGGAGGAGGTTAGCAATGGAAGAACAGGTCCCAGTCAGAACGGCCACTGGTATGTCCAAGGGCTGGTGAATAATTCAATGTGGAAAAATATATGAGTGTGTGCCTAGATTGGATAGTTCGCAGGTGGGAATCAGACTTACTTGACATTTGAAACCTCCATAAAAAGGGAAACTATATTCTGTAGGCCGTGGGCAGGGTGATATTTTTCCTAACAGGATTAATATGATTAGATCTATATTTTAGGGAGTGAATCCTGACTTTGTCCCAGGGCTTGGACTTTATTTCCTTATTGTGGGTAGAGGGCCTTCTTGGCCTCCTTGATTAATCCCTTCACATCCTTAATCTCTCTCCTGATATCTCATCCCATTCAAACAGGAGATAGAAAATCTGAGCGATGAATTTCTGAAACCATTCTGAGACCTGATAGAGATAGAGACCTGACAGTGAAGGCAACATACACTGGCCATCAAACCCAAGGGTATTGGCATCTTGCAGTATGATTTTGGACACATTACCATAAAGGAGCCTCTTGATACCTCACCCAAAGCCTCTAGTTAAAGCAGGTGTATCCCAACTGGTGCTGGTCAGGATGATCAACATTGCTTGCTAAGATTATACAATTGCCCCGTTTCCAGAGCATTGCTTGAATTCCAACCTCTGCCTGTGGCCAATGGCTGAGTGACATGGAGTATGAATGCCAAGCCACCATGCCTCCAATAAGTTCCACTTGTAGTCTTTCTTAGTCATGTGACAGAATCCTCATAGAATTTCCTGCAGTTCTACTTCCTCAGTGAGCACCTTCATGAGAACACTCATTGGCACTCTTTGTATCAACCTGGACTTAATGATGATTGACTTTGCCTGTAAAAGGTTATTTCTATAATGACTTACTGTTAATGTAAACAATAGTCAAATAAGAATCAATCAATAGTTTAAATAAATTAAATAATAATAGAGAAATGCTTGAAACAGTGTCTGGCATATAGAAAGTCCTGAAAATGTATTTGGTTTCTATTAGTGTTATTTCAAGTAACATTATTTTATTTATTTATTTAGGGTCCGGTTGTGGGGCCTGAACTCTGGGCCTGGGCGCTGTCCCTCAGCTCTTCAGCTTAAGGCTAGCACTCTACCACTGAGCCACAGTGCCACTTCCGGCTTTTTTCTTTCTGCTTATGTGGTGCTGAGGTGCATGCAAGGCAAGCGCTCTACCACTGAGCCACCTTCCCAGCCCCAAGTAACATTATTTTAAATACCTCAGGAATCCTTGCTCTCTGTTCTGACTGTCACTGAGTTAGACTGAACTTCCCTCATTTTTCATTCTGATGATAATCTTGGGCTCCTTGAGGGATCATCTCCCCCTACCCCTTTTTCCTTCTTACAAATATTTAAGTGCTTATTGTGCATCAGGCACTGATCTAAGGGTGAATCCAGGCAAGTTACCTAGCTGAGACTTGATTTCCTCATGGTAATTCCCGCAAGGCTACTGTAAATGGACCACTGTGTAGGGATGGCATTACGTAAAAAATGCACATAAATAACTTTCTTTTTTTTCCCCACCATCTGTAGGTCTGACATGGAGAGCAGGATACCCAAAGCGCTCTTATTTACTGGTGGTGGGCCCCAAGTGACAGATAGATTGTTTCTGTAGTTAAAAACCCTGAGCTTCACTACCAGAGATACTGTTGCTTATCCCAGTAAGCACACCATGTTCCCTTCATATGTTATTAAAATGTGAAGGCTACAACGTAAACCCTGCCAACCACAAGCTGATAGAAAGGGCTGCGGTGTGAATTTCCTGCAAGGAATCGCCTGAAGAGGTTAGAGATCTCCTTTATGAAAACATAAAACAAAAACACCGAAAATAAACACCTACCAAAAATACCCTCCCCCCCCCTGGCAGTAGTCTGTGCTATCTATGATAATGTGAACCCTAATGAAAGCCCTTGTGCTACATTCGAAATAATGGAAGAACTCGGGACTAAAGCAGAATTTGAACCCTGTTATGTAAGTAGTCTGTTCAGTTTCCTTGATCTTTGTAAGGGGAAAAAGGGTGTTTCTTTTTTTTTCTTTCATCCTTCCTCTTTTAGTTTAAGTTCAGGGGTTTCACAGCTTCCTAGGTTGCTTTTGAGGTTGCTATACTTAAATAAAATAGAGTGAAACAAAAAAGTAAGCTGGATCCAGGATTTCTGCTGGGTTTCATCAGAAGCAGGCTGGCTGCTGGGTAAGTTTGCTGTATGATGGTGCAACCAGACCTAACTCACTGTTCTGGAACATGTGTGCAATGCATGCACACATGTGCACACATGCATGCCACACACATGTGCACACACATGTTAACTTACCATAAATCACTAATTTTTTTTCTTAGTTTATTCTTCCTTCTTCATCAAAAATAGCCATAGAGGAGTTTGGCTCAGAGGAGAAGCTAATTTATTTTCTGTTTAGTAGTAACTTAAGTTTTATTTATTTCCAAGCATGATTTTTTTTCACAATAATTTACTAAAACTGTACATAGTTCTTTTGATTTCTGCAATTCTATTTTAATGTTGTTTATTGATCCAAGCTATTATAGATATTTTGATAGGTTTTTAATCTGAATTTGTTCTTAATGTGTGAGCTTCGACTAGTTTTATGATTCATACAATTAGAAGGCTTAGCTGAGAAAGAAGTTCCTCTGATCAAATTAAAAAGGCATGTTAATATACGATGGAGTGGGTAGAAATAGACGAGGGCTTGTCTTGAAACTGTAGAAATAGCTTGGACATTTATATCTCACATTATGTTGGCTCTAAGATCCTATATTCAAGGAGATTTGGAGCAAAGATCACAATATTTGTATATGGCTTTATAACATTTTCATTTCTTCTCGTGCCCTAAAAGTAGATCAGAAACATTGTGGTGGCTGAGTCAATGGAAGGAAGGGAGTGGGTCTGTGACATGCCCAACTTGAAAGGGAAATGAATGGGTTTGTAGTGAGGAAACCAGAACATGGAAAGTCCAGAGCCAGGATGCTGAAGTACCATTGTGTCCTTAACAAGGGAAGAGAAGAAACAATCATCTGTGTATTATGACAGAATTATTAAAGATTTTATGCGCCCACTATGTGCATAACTGAGCTAGGTGAAGTGGAAGCACAACTCAATCTTGCATGGTTTTACCTGGTCTCAGGGTGATGAAGATCTGGTGAGGGAGGGATCTGCTTGCTCACAGATGTGAGGCCATAATTGGGGGGTCTGGGCTGAGGGTTATATGCAACTTTCAAGCTGCAGGCACCGCCAGTGCATCATAACACAATTACTGTAATCATTTTTGAAACTTGCCCTGACATTAAATGCATGTCTGCTGAACGTAAGAGCAACTTAGGCCAATGATGAGCCCTCTAGGTATTCACATTTCACCCTCTCAACCCATCATGGAATCCCTTGATCCACTTGGCAAATCATCCTTGAGTATTGGGAAAAGTCGCAATTGCATGTTGAGACAAATAGAGTGATTTTGTCTCTTTCTTTTCAGCTCTATTGAGATGTAATGGACAAAAATGGAGATGTCCTACATGTTTTCAGTTTTTTAACCTAATCAACACATAATAATTATACATATTTGTGGGGCATAGTGTGATATTTCTACATATGTGTACAATGTATAATGATTAGAGTAATATTTATCATCTTTAACTTTGTGTGGTGTGTGTGTGTGTGTGTGTGTGTGTGTGTGTGTGTGTGTGTGTGTGTGTGTGTGTGTTGGTACTTGAATTCAGGGCCTGGGCACTGTCTGTAGTTGAGGCTGTCACTCTATCACTTGAGCTACAACTTCACTTTTGGCTCTTTGGTAGAGTTTCCTGCCTGGGCTGGCTAAAATCCTTGGATTTTAGTCTCCTGAGTAGTTAGAAGTACCGGCATGAGCCACAAGCACCCAGGCCTCTAACTTATTTTTTTGTTCTCATTGGAAACACTTAAACTCCTCTCCACTAGCTAGTTTGAAATATATCTTTTTTAAGAGGACCTTGTGGAAGGACAGCACTCTACCACCGGGCTACATCTCCAGCCAGAGACAATGAGTTGTTTTCAATCATAGTTATCCTCCAGCATTATAGAACATCAGAAGCTGAGAACAGGGATGTGAACCAGAGACTGTAGTAGCACTCATATTCTGGCAGAGAAAACAGGTATTTAATAAAGACTTACTCAACTCCTTAATTCCCTTGAGATAAGGGTTTCAAAAAAGAGGCACAGAGTCCTTGTGGGAAACTTAGGAAAACTTTCCAAAGAAAGTAAAGATAGCTAAAAGTGAGGTCCATAAGAGCTCGCTGGGTGAGAGGAAAGGTTGTCTTGGTAGAGACTGGCTCTCAATGCTCTGAGGTTCTGAACACCTAAACTTTAGGACCCATAGGTAGTGCCTTAGAGTGCAGGAGGCTGAGCTTTCCTGGGTGGGTAGGTTTCATAGGAGGGAGGAGGGACCAAGGAATTGCTTGGGGAGCCTTGACTTTGATTCTGAAAGTCAGAGGAGGCCAAGCAGGGACTGAAAGCAGAACGACCAAGAAGTATTTATTCCACTGCTCTCTGGGGCTGTAGTGGGGCAGGGCTGTGGGCTGAGAGGTGCTAGACATTGAGAGAAAAGGCTGTGGGATGCAGACTTGGAAAAGGCTTCAGAGGAGGGATTTCCTGAAGCACTGCCCTCCCCTCCAATCACATCTGCGCTGCCTGCAAGAACCACTGGCCCCCAAGGGTGAGGAGAAGGATGGTGGAGGGAGGCTTGTATCCTCACTGACAAAGAGGGCTGTGAGCTCCCTAGGTACAGTGACCCCAGATTTTAAACTGACTTGCTCTTAAATACCCTGGGGTCCTGGGGAGAGGTAGGAATAAATTCAATCACAACTCATTTTCCTCTCAGGCTTGTAGGCATTTTCAAGAACAGCTCAAAAATGCTCCACAGAACCTGATCTAGTTCATAGAAGTTGAGAGTGAAATACAAAGTCAACCTAGTTTAGACTCCTCAGATTTGTCCTTTAAAAGGAGAAGTGTAAGAGCTATCAGACAATAAAAGAAAACAATGGCCTTTCTGAGCCCAGACAAACCAGAGAACTGCAGAGACTAAGTTTTACCATTAAGTGGAGTCATGTTTCTGATTTTGTTTTGAAATGAATTTATCATTTAGATGATCAAATATCAGCAAAAATACACTTGCTTGGGGCTGGGAAGGTGGCTCAGTGGTAGAGCGCTTGCCTTGCATGCATGAGGTGCTGGGTTTGATTCCTCAGCACCACATAAGCAAAAAGAAAAAAAAGCCAGAAATGGCACTGTGGCTCAAGTAGTAGAGTGCTAGCCTTGAGCTGAAGAGCTGAGGGACGGTGCCCAGGCCCAGAGTTCAGGCCCCACGACTGGACCCCCCCCCCAAAAAAAATACAATTGCTTGCAGGCTGACCCATTGTGACGATGAGATGTACAGGACACTATATTGAAAATGAACTTTACAAAGTTGGGGTGGGGGGGCAGGAGGAGTTGGGGAGGTGGAGAAGGAAGTGATGGTAGGGGGAAAATAAAGGAGGAGGCAACAATGTTCGCTATGAAATGTACTCATTACTCTGCCCATATAACTGTAACCCCTCTGCACAACATTTTTACAATAAAAAATTAATAATAAAAATACTATTGCTAAATTTTATAAGATAGTTATTTATAGCTATTTTAGTGCCATTGCACCATAAAATACTCTTACATTCACAATAGGTCATGAGTTTTTCCTTATTCGACTGAAGTTATGATTCAACATGGTAGAAAGCAGAAGAAAAACAAAAACTCAGACATGATTAAGCCACTGACTTAGTGACCTAGAAATGTGTCTTTGAATCATAGAATTGTGTTCCACATTCTGTAAGTAAAGATACATTCAAATGTGTGGGGTACATGTCATAATAATAAAAGTAATAGTTACTGTATATTGAATATAGATGCTGTACTATATGCTTTATGAGGATCAACTTATTTTTAAATAAAACATATGATGTAAATGCCAGTAGTAACCTAGCTTTACCAAAGCTAAACAAGGCTTAAAAAGAATAAGTAATTTTTCTCAAAATCACTGGAAATTGGCAAGGCCAATTTTTTTGTCTAAGTCCATAGTTTCCATCGGAGGACAATTTTGTCCATGCTTCTGAAAGACAAAGCAAAATTTCAAAAATCTTTTCTTAATGTTACTACCAGAAATGCTTCTCTTTATGAGCAGGACTGCATCCAGGTGGCAGATAACATTATTAATTACTATTTATTTATTAATTATGCTTATTTTCTTATTTCTATTATAACCGTGAATTTTAAGGTAATTTTTATGAGCTCATTTTTCTTAGGTCTACTGAAAATTATCTAACATATGGGACTGAGATGAGGACTAAAATATTCTTTAAACAGTTATTGTTTCCATGTTAATGTGTACATAGGAGATCATCTTTACCAAACTCAGGGCTTTTGACATCTATTAGCACATATCACATTGATTGGAACAAAAAGAAAATATTTTAGAATTTTAGATAAATATCTTTAACTTAAGTCATGGCCTAAAGAGGTTGAATTTTAACAAAAAATAATATTTTATTGTTTACACCAGATGTTTTATTGCATTTTGAAAGAGAAATCTTACAGCAATAAGAGAGAGAGGGGGAGAGAGAGAGAACCATGATTAATGAATATTCTGTGAACAAGTAGAGAGGAGACAGAATTGACAGACATCGAGCCTTAGAAAGGTCATTTAAGGCCTTGATCAAATCTTTTCTCTGCCACTTAATGACCTTGAAGTTGGGCAGGTTTCTCACACTTTGACCTTTAATTTTCTTAATAAAATAGGGAAACTACACAACAGGACTTGCATGGAAAAATAATCATATGGCCATAACACTATTATTATTCTATTCTATTTTATGCATTGGGAATCACTTATCATTAACCAACACAAAAATAAAGGCTACAAAGTATCATTATCCCCATTTTATGAATAAGTTAACTGAGGCACAGAGAGATGCTGTCATTTGTTCAAGGTGATCCACCAGCAACCATTCTGATGGCAAGGCCAGGCTCTAAGATGATGTTTACAAATGGCTTCAGGCTTACAGAGAGTGCTCCTATTTACTGAACACTTTATATGAGGTTTATGTTGAATGGTCTATGCACATTAGTTTTCTCAACTAGGTGATAAGATTCTCATTCACCCCCTCTTCACAGATAAATCAAGTTTGTTATGCAATGGAGATCCCAGTGGCGGGTGATAGAACTGAGACTTGTTTTGAAATTAGACCTAGATTTGAAGCAGCTCCATTCTATCTTCCTTGACATGTGGTGTAGTGAGAGTACTATTTATCATGTTGTATGTATACTAGCAGTTTTTTGTGTAATGCATTTGGGCTTCTATCAGTGGATAAATCAACATGAGTTGATTTCTACTGGATTCACTATCCTCCATCCTCACCAAACAGTTGGACAATGGTTCTCAGCCAGAACTGAAAAACTGAGGAAAAGCCTCTGATTATTCTGGGTCAGTAGAATTCAGTTCCAGTCTTCCCTTCTTAAGCCAAAAGATATTCCTCCTATCATCTTTAATGGTCACCCATCAAAATTAGAACATCTGATTACCAAGCAGCAAGACATGCCAAAAAAGTCTGATCAACATTCATTGTTCACAAAGCATGGAAAGCGTATTGGCCGTTTACACATATTTTTGCTTAAATAACAATAGATCTTCTCTTGGTGAAATCAAAGGAGATAGAAAGCCTGATCTTGGCCTTAGAGAAACTTGCAGGCAATATATTAGCACCCTCACTCCCTCTTCCTGAATTCTGCTTCTGCAGTACTTGTAGAAAATACTGTTTCCTATGGGGTGGAGCATCTGAAGCTGTATGTGATGGAGGCCCAAGGTGCTTTTGGAGACTTGTCATATTGTAGAGATGGCATTTGATTCTTTTGGCCCAGTGTGCATGCCCTAGCTTGAAGAAGGAAACACCCCACATCATGCTATTTGTTCAGCATAATTGTCCTTATTTGGCATCTATGGTGTGGGAATTGTGTTAGATTGCAGGAGGGAGATTGAGGCTTATTCCTTGTCTGCTTCTAGCCAGCTGTGGGGCAAAATGATATGAAGAGAAGATGCCTTGTATGACTTCTAAAGTTATTTTCAGAACTAATGAGAAATGTCTACTTTTTCCTCTCCAGGTTAAGTCTTTTCTATCCTTCATGAGAGGACAATGTGGTTAAAAGAGAAAATACTACTTCAATGAACTAGGTGGCCAGGGTACTGTAAGAACCGCCAGTGATGCTGACATGAGTTTCTTTGCTGCTGGATTCTGTCTGAAGTACCTTGTCATTTGGACAGGCTGCATGCAAAGTAAACTTCAGTTATCTAGGTTCAGGCTTACTAAGATTATGTCTATGTACTTTTTACATGAGAGCCAGTGCTGGATTATGAAAGGAAGTAATTGCAACTAGAAAACTTGAGAGTTGAGTTAGAGCTAAGGAAGCTTCAACAGCAAGGGCTGTTTTGTATTATGTTGAAATGAAAGCGATATTTTGGAGGTGAGGTAACACAAACTAATTTCAAATATCACTCTGAGAGAACAGAGAGTGTGTAGAAAATGGAAAGCAGAATAAACTCTTTGGCATACTTTTGTTCACAATAATCAGGTTCTGAGTGTGGGAAACAAAAGCCATTCAACCATTTAAAAAGGAATGTTTAAAACAGTTTCTCTTTTACTGACATATCTTTTTCATAACTCGAAAGAACTATAAACACTTGTCTTTTTGACAAATTATTTCCAAAAGTGATCTTTTTAATTGTTAATGCATAACAGGTGTGGGTTTATTGTAGTCCAGGCTCTTTGGAATGTAATTGAGCCTGAAATACCTTCCTTGTCTTTTTCCTATTTTTAATTATTCAAACACTTCATAAAGGCCATTTGTTTATTTATTTTTGGTCATATTGGGGTCTGAACTCAGGGCCTCATATTTTCTGGGCAGATGCTTTACCTTTTGGGCCCTCCTCCCACCACACCACACTACCCACCCTCCCCACCACCAGCCCTTTATAGCTTTAGTTAATTTTTGGGAAAGGTCTTGCATTTTTTTCCTCCAGGGCTAAGTGCTCCTCCTATCAATGACTCCCAGTAGCTGTGTATACAGACACACACATTAAGCTTGGCTTGTTGGTTTAAGTGAGGTCTCACTAAGTTTTTGTCTAGACTACCCTTGAACCTTGATCTTCCCAATCTTTATCTCTCACATGGCTTGGATTACAGGTGGCACTACTAGACTATTGTGTTTGTATTTGTATTTGGAAAAAAATCACTCTAACAGAGGTTGTGTCTACAAGCACTACACAAGTGGACTTTGATTCAACTTGTCTATCTAATAGAGACTATCTTACTAATTACTGGTGAGTACAGGCTTTGATAGTCAGCAAAAATGGTTTGGTTATATAGTATTAGAGGTAGATGCAATAAGAAGCATATACCATCAAAATGTCTACTGAAAGACAGTATTCAGGTGGATGAGTTGTTTCTGAGTCTGCTAATCTTGTAAATGATTTGTGCCAAAAAATCAACATACTGCTTAAAAATCTTATAAAACTATAGCATAAATCCTTTGGTTTTTGGAGCCAGGTCCTGATAGCTCACATCTGGAATCCTAGCTACTAAGAAGGGTGAGACCTAGAGAGGTTTGAAGTCAGCCTGGGTAGAAACTCTTTGAGACTTTATCTCTAATTAAGTACAAAATGCTGGATTAGAGGCATAGTTCAAACTCTCATGAGTAAACAAGCCATGTGAGAGCACAAGGCACCGAGTTCAAGCCCTGGAACAAATATATACACCACATAATAGTATAGTTTGGAAAAGTTATGATTCACTAGAAAAAAAATGATATTATCATTATTATTATTTTTGGTCGGTCATGGGGCTTGAACTCTGGGCCTGGGCACTGTCCCTCAGCTCTTCAGCTCAAGGCAAGCACTCTAGCACAAAAATATTATTTTTGGGAAATAAAATAAAGACTTAATTGAATAAACATTATCAACATATTAGATGTGGTGGTGCATGCTCAAAGTCCCAGTATTCAGGAAGCTAAGGCAAGAAGATCAAAGGCCAGATCAAGGCCAGCCTGTACTTAAGACCTTACCTTATAATAAAGTCAGACCAAGTGTCAGGACTCACATTTGTAATTTTAGCTGTTCATGAGACAGAGATTGGGAGGATCACAATTCAAGACCAGCCTAAGCAAAAAGTAAGCAACAAACTAGTCATTCACAGTGGGTCCATGCCTGTAATTCCAGCTACTGTGAAGCATAGCCATGAAGATCACAGTTGGAGCTACCTTAGGCAAAAATATGAGACCTTACAAAACAAAACAAACAAAAACAGCCTAAAGCATGAAAAAATAAGGAAGGCTGGAGGCATGACTCAAGTGGTAAAGCTTTACTTAGTAAGTATCAAGCCCTAAGTTTAAACCCAGATACTACCTCACAATTTTTTTTTTTTAATTTTTGGCCATGGGGCCTGAACTCTGAACCTGGAAGCTGTCCCTCAGCTCTTCAGCTCAAGGCTAGTGCTCTATCACTTGAGCCACAGCGCCGCCATTTCCACTTTTTCTGCTTATGTGGTGCTGAGGAATTGAACCCAGGGTCTCATGCATGCAAGGCAAACACTCTACCACTGAGCCACCTTCCCAGCCCAATCTCACAATATAGTTCTATGGTAGACCATTTGTTTAACATGCACAGAGTGTTGCTAAATCCTAGCTTTGAATTACAAGAGGGTAGGGAGATAGTGGGAGGAAAGTAGATGAATGAAAAGGGAACAGGGAACAAATACTCCATGTACATGTGTGATAAAGTAGAAAATGTTGGGGAGAGAATAGACAGTATGGGAAAATGATACAAAGAATGACTCTAAGCAAGAAACATGCAACACATGAACATGTTAAATTGTAAGCCTCTAATATAACATTCTGAAATTCAGAAAATAATAATATAAACTAAAATTTTAAAAATAAACTAAATGGCACATCTTAAATCAAACCGTTGAATGAACCAGGATGGGAAATAAGAGAAGAGCCCTGGTCATGTCTGCCTTTCATTGCTGGTCCTATGGAATGAGACATATCTACTGCTTTATTTGTAAGTAGGTGAGTTTGTAAGAGGGTGGGTTCTAAAGGGTAAGAGATTATGTTAATATAGCATTTCCTAAAACTCAAGTCCTTAAGGGAAACTTAGCATTAAAAATACTTTTAGCTAATCACAGTCCAATACAAATTCATGCAGTCAACAGACAATAGACACACATGCATTCTGAATTGCATACTAAGGATATCTTCAATTATTTTACTTAAAAACATCCATCATTTATGTTTAAGCCCTTACTTCCTTATGACAGAAGACTTACTTGAATGTATATCTTCACTAGAATTTTGTAAGGTGGATTTAATTCCTTCTTTTTAGGAAAAAAATCTCACTTCTAAGTCCGCTGTGGTTTATTATTTATCCCCCAAGTATTTGTTTTGATCATGCATAGGTTCTTGTTATATCACGCATGAGAAATTAATAGAAGAATTTAAACCACTGAAACCACTTGAGAAAGACCTGAGCATCCACTCTTTCATAAATATTTATCACGTACACAACCATGAAGGAGGCCTGCTTTCAATGCTCAGAGAAATGCAAAGATAAGTTGGTTAGTAATGCCACTGTACTTTGCATTAGTCAAATCAGACATGGAGAAATGTGTATAATTTTATATTTCTTGATTGAATTATTTGACCTGGAGCTAAGAAATGTGTTTTATGGAGTGAGGGAAATAAAAATAATCTAACAAGCTGCCTGTAATCTTAGCTATTCAGGATTCTGAGATCTGAAGGATATGGTTTGAAGCCAGCTTGGGCACAAAAATTTCTGAGACTCTTAATCAGCCAAAAGCCAGAAGTGGAGCTGTAGCTCTAGTGATAGGCCACCAACCTTGAATGAAAAAGCCACGTGAAAATGAGTGCCTTGAGTTTAAGGCACAGTACCAGAGCAAAACAAAACAAAACAAAAACAAACACAACAAAACAAAACAATTAAAGTTAAAACTGAAGATACCTAAGAGAATAAAGGTGGCAGTCGATAAGCCCCATGAAATCAGAGACCAATTCTGTGCTATTCTCATACTTTCTTGCATCCTGGCATAAAGTATGTAACAATCATCTGCGGATGAATTTTCAAGAAGAAACCAAGTTGGAGAAAAATCACATATATGTACTCAGTACACCTCCAAGAAGAGGGACCAGGGAAAGCTCACAGTTGATCAGCCATAGATAGATTCAGTCTGCATGTGAGGAAGTTTTTTAACACTAGCTCTTAAGGTAGCAATTGCAATGTAAGTGTTGAGTTATTAAAAGTAGGGAAGGATTTCTACCAGCTGTTGGGAAGTTACTAATTCCTTCTCTAGGGAGAAGATTTAACCAAAAAATTGCCACTATTAAAATAGAATGTTTCCTTGAAAAGTGCTCACCTTGAGGACTGGGCTATTATCTGAGCTTGGAATGCACCCCTAGAGGTCAGAAACCCCTGTCTGAGCCTGGCCTACAGCAGAGGTCAGAAAGCCCTGCCAATTCCTAGCACTGACATTTTTTCAGACTTTACTTTGTACTGGTTTGGAGCAGCTGCTTTGTGAAACCAGCTCAGCCCAGCCGCATGACACTGACCTAACTCTGCTTGATATCCTTTCTATAGAGAATGGGTGTTACCAGGTTGATGGGCTCACCCCTTGAGAAATTATTCTCTGAGATTCAGGGTGTGGCCATCCAAATATGGTATCCTACTAGTGCCATGACCAAAGCTAGGAGCCAGTGCCCACTGTCCCACCCTGCTGTGCTGTGCTTGGTGTCTGCTACTGACAAGGCAGGGAGGGAGCAAAGGTTCCTCTTGTCACAGCCCCACTGATAGGGACTAGGGACATGCTGAGGGGGTCTTGGGAAACTCTGCAGCCCCAGAACTCATGGCTCAGGCCACATTTGTGCTCCTTAGTGACAGTGTTATTAAGGGCAGAAAGGAACACCATGGCTCATGCCACCACTCTACCTATATGGTTTCCTCTTAGAATGTCCCATTCTTACATGATCTATGGAGACAATGTCATGATACACAGACACATTAGCCAGAAGGAGACTCTCTGGAATCTAATATAACATTGAATGACAAAGCCTCAACCTTTAGGCACGTATTCAGCAAAAAGTTACCTCCTAAGAAAACAACTTCTTAAGAGTGGTAGGGTATCGAATGTCAATGTAGGGACATGAGAAGCATGAACAAATAAAGCAATAATGATTCCTTCAAAAGAACAGAGTAACTTTCTATTGACAGATTCCAAAGAAATAAAGATGGATGAATTGCTTTAAAGGATTATTATGAAAGTCTCATTGGGATCCACCACATAGATAATTTAAAGACACGAGAAAGACAGTGCAGAATATGAATGAGTAATTCAGCAAAGACCCAAACGTTTGGAAAAAGTACTGGTAAGAAAACTGGAAACTAAAGAGCTTAGTAAATCAAATAAGAGTATAATTCAAATCCCAAATAACAGATTAAACAAAGCAGAAGGAAGAAGATCTTAACTTGAAGAAAGATCTTTGAAATATCTCAATAAGACAATAAACAAAGCAACAATAAAAAATAAACCCACAAAGAATGAAGGGAATACGCAAGGTCTGTAGAATGTCATTAAGTGAACAACATCCTCAATTTTGGAATACCCAATGACAATGACAATGATGAAAGATATCTACAGTTAAAGTTACAAAGCACTGGTGAAAAAACATGAGTACATGCACACAAGCAAAAATCTTCTTATGTTCATGGTTTGTAAACATAAATATTGTTAAGATATCTTTATTACATAAGTTGGTCTAAAATATAACCCATCAAAATGTTAATGATATTCTGCACAGGTCTGAAAAAGCAATTCTAAAATCCATATGAAAACACAGAAGATCCCAAATAGTCAAAGCAAGAACAACAAAGCTGAAGATATCACAATTCCTGATTTCAAGACATATTACAGAGCAATAGTAATGAAACATTTGCGTGTGTTTGTGCATTTGTAGCAATTTTTTTATTGTGAAAATACCATACAGAGGGGTTACAATTACATGGGCAAGATAATGAGTACATTTCTTATCAAGCATTGTTGTCTCCTCCTTTGTTTCCCCTTCCTATCCCTTCCCATCTCCCCCCCCCCCACCCCTGCCCACAAACTCCCCCTTCCCTGTCAAAGTTGTAAAGTTCGTTTTTCGACATAACGACTTGTACATCTCATTGTTGCAATGGGTCCACCTGTATCCCTATTTAAATTATTTGTTTTTTCCCTTCCCCTCCACAAATTATACCAACATCAAATACAGTGAAAACAGGGGTTATACCATGGGGGAGGGACATACAAAGCAACAAAGAAATCATCTTATAAATATGTTAAAAACAATTGCATGAAAGAAAAAAAACATTTGAATACTTATCTTGGGGTTCATTCCACTAACCAACTCATCTGACCTTTTCTGCTTGTCTCAGACATATACTAGTTATTGCAAATAAGGGAAACCATGGGACCTATGTTTCTTTGGGCCTGGCTTACTTCACTTAATATAATTTTTTCCGCCAAGTCTTTCCATTTCCTAACAAATGGGGCAATGTCATTCTTTCTGATGGAGGCATAGAATTCCATTGTGTGTATGTGTGTGTGTGTGTGTGTGTGTGTGTGTGTGAGTGTGACATTTTCTTGATCTATTCATCTACTGAGTGGCATCTGGGTTGGTTCCAATAAACATAGTCGTGCTGGTAGCTTTAGGGTGGCCTTGTTTGTGATCATTTGGGGAAATGCCCAAAAGTGGCATTGCTGGGTCATAGGGGAGCTCTATGTCGAGTCTTTCGAGGAACCTCCATACTGTTTTCCAAAGTGGTTGAACAAGTTTACACTTCCACCAACAATGCAGAAGGTTCCCTAGGTCCACATCTCCTCCAGCATCTGTTGTTGTTAGAGTTCTTGATTCTAGCCATTCTAACTAGGGTGAGGTGGTATCTCAATGTTGTTTTGATTTGCATTTCTTTTAGGACTTAGAGAGGTTGAGCATTTCTTCATGTGTCTAGTATATGTTTGGGATAAGTAGAAAAGGTCAAAAGCTATATACATATGGCCAGATAAAATGAAGTTAAGCGAAATGAACCTCAAGATAGGGACACAAGTGGTTTTTTCTTTCTTGCTATTGTTTCTAATGTATTTATAAGGTACCATGTGATTTTTTTGTTGTGATTTTTTATGTCCCTCCCCCATGGTATAACCCCTGTTTTCACTGTATTTAATCTTGATATAATTTGGGGAGGGGAAGGGAAAAAACAAAATGTTTAAATAGGGATACAGATTGACCCATTGTAACAATGAGATATAGAAGACACTATGTTGAAAGACGAACTTTACAATTTAGGTAGGGGGGGAGGGAGTGTAGTTGTGGAGGTGGGAGGGAAGGGATGGTAGGGGAAAAACAAAGGAGGAGGCAACAATGCTTGATAAGAAATGTAGTCATTACCTTGCTCATGTAACTGTAACCCTCTGTACAGTATTTTCACAATAAAAAACTTATTTAAAAAACAACTGAAAATGGAGCTACTATATGATCCAGCAATTTTACTACTGGCTATATATACCCAAGGTAGATGAAATCAGTCTGCCAAAGGAGTCCTTGGCATGCCCATGTTTACTGTGGCAGAATTCATAATAGCTAAGATAAAACTGATGAAACAAAGCTTCATATGTTAAAAATTCAAACACAATTGAGTTTTTCCCATTGGCAGTGTAAAAGTATAAGGCAAATAATAAAGTTGATAGCTGCAAAAAAAAAACCCAACAACTAATAGCTAAGATACAGCAGATCTGTTAAGATACTCTAAACTAAAGGGGTGACATTGATCAGATGCATTGTATTCACTGAATTAATTGTATTCATTGAATGGCAACTCCTTTGTACAACTAAAGATAAACAATGCTTGATAAGAAATTTACTCGTTATCTTGCTCATGTAATTGTAGCTCCTCTGTATGGTATTCTCACAATAAAAAATTCAAAACATAAATGAAAATAAAATAAAATGTTTCATCCAAAAAATATTAAAGTAAGTGATATTCTAAACTATTAATATATAATAGCAATATATGGAATAGCCTAGGTGTCTATCAATGAATGGATAAGAAAAAGAAAATATGATATGTATGCATACACACATATATACTATACACACAAATAGGATAAAATATTATTCAGACATGCTCTTCATTAATATGTACACTTAGAATAGTCTATCTTTCCTTCCTTCCTCCCTTCCTCCTTTCCTCCCTTCCTTCCTTCCCTCCTTCCCTCCTTCCCTCCTTCCTTTCTTTTTCTTTTTCTTTCTTTTGTTGATTGTGGGGGTTGAACTCTGGGCCTGGGCACTGTCCCTCAGTTCTTCAGCTCAAGGTTAAAACTCTACCACTTGAGCAACAGTGCTACTTCTGGTTTTCTGATGGTTAATCAGAGATACGAGTCTCACGGACTTTGCTGCCTGGAGCTGGCTTTGAACAATGATCCTCAGATCTCAGCCTCCTGAGTAGCTAGGATTACAGGTATGAGCCATCAGTGCCCAGCCCAGTTCTACCTGTCTGAATAACTACTGCTAAGCATTCAGTATTTTATCAATTCTTTTAAGAAAACAAGCATGATTTATCTATCATCTACCTATTATCTCAATCATATATATTTCCCTGCCTTTTGCTTCCTACCATCTACCATAATTTCTCGATCCATCTATTTGTCTATGAATACCCACTGGATTTCCAAAATTTACCATGCTGATCTTAGAAGGAATTGTGTCATACATATTGTTCTACAGCATTATTTTCCCACTTAACATTAAATCGTGTTTGCAGATATAAATCTATTTTTTAAATGTCTACTATAATATCATAGTATAGCTATGCTACATTATCCCTATACTGATTTTCTACTTTTTTCCATTTCAAGCAATGTTGTAATAAACATTCTGTGTGTGTGTGTGCACTGTAAGCTGTCAGAAAAAGCAGAAAGCAGATAGAACTAAGAAATTTCTAGGACTCCTTTTCACTACAGCTCTTAATCTTACAGGAGTTTGTTGTTGTTGTTGTTCAGGACAAAGTCAAACCACCAATGAGAGAGGAGAGGTAGTATTTCAACTCATTTCTTAAGAGGATATGGAATTTTGCTACAATGTAAGCTGAAATGGGGCTTTAAAAAATTCTAATTTTATCTTGTGGTACTGGGCAGACCATCAAAGAAAAGTAATCAAAATACAAAACAAAAGCTTTCTGTTCAAAGAAAATATAAATAGAGACCTCAAATGAGTTTGATGGCAACTACTTCTTGTTAGAAAAATATTATTTGACTACAAAATAAATGAAACATTTTATGTTTCAATTCCCTTTGTGGATGATGTATGTTTTGAGGCATAATTTTTCCTGCAAATCACCAAGTAAAAGTCCTTGGATCTTCACCCTATTGGAGGAGAATGTTCCAACTTCTAGCTGCCTCTAGAGAAAGCCTATAATTGGAGTGGAAAGAGTGTAGATAAAGCGTAACTCTTGCACCATATAAGGGAAGCCCACAGGCATGCAGAATTGTTTGTGTTATATTCAAATTTTTGTGTGACAGAAAAAAAGATTCTTAAAAGTAGCTTGAATACTGAATGTTTAATACATGCTCGTGCAACATGAAGAGCTGAACAGCTATTTCTTTTTATTTTATTTTTCTTCTTTCTTTCTTTCTTTCTTTCTTTCTTTCTTTCTTTCTTTCTTCCTTTCTTTCTTTCTTTCTTTCTTTCTTTCTTTCTTTCTTTCTTTCTTTCTTTCTTTCTTTCTTTCTTTCTTTCTTTCTTCCTTCCTTCCTTCCTTCCTTCCTTCCTTCCTTCCTTCCTTCCTTTCTTTCTTTCTTCCTTCCTTCCTTCCTTCCTTCCTTTCTTTCTTTCTTTCTTTCTTTCTTTCTTTCTTTCTTTCTTTCTTTCTTTCTTTCTTTCTTTCTTTCTTTCTTTCTTTCTTTCTTTCTTTCTTTCTTTCTTTCTTTGTGTGTGTGTGTGTGCAAGCACTGGGACTTGAACTCTGTTTCTTTTGTTTCAAGGCTGACACTCTACCACTTGACCCACAGCTCCACTTCTGGCTTTGTGTTGGTTAATTGGTGATAAGAGTCTCACAGACTTCTCTGCCTGGGCTTGTTTCAAAACATGATCCTCAGATCTCAGCCTCCAGAGTAGGTATGACTACTAGCATACAAACCCTACTCTATACTACACCTTGAACCTGCAAAGAAGAACAGGACAAGGACACTGCAACACCTTCACCTCATTCTAGCCTGCAGCAATGAGACAGGGTGAAGCAATGAAGATGTGATGTGGCAAGTGCTGTGCACAGAAGTTAGGAAGACATTTCTGGCCTGGATGTGGGGTTCTTCTGGATGCTTTTTGAGTCTGCCAGGATGTCCTTCTAAATAGAGGGACAAGTCAGAGATGAGTAAAACATACTTAAGAGAGAGGATATATATATGAAAATTGGGGGAGCAATAAAGAATACAAGCACATTAGTGAATTAAAAGATGTTGGGCAGATGTAGAGCTTAGCAGATAAAGAATGATGGGGATGGTGCAGAATCCGAGGAAGAATCTACAGGAAGAAAGAACAAGAGAGGCTTCTGCAAGATGGTGCTCTTGTAAACTCAACAGGAAGATAGAAACGGGCACGTGCAAAGCCCCTGAGACCCGCTGAGGGGCTGCTGGCAGGAACTATTTTTCTAGATAAGGTAATGGTAGTCCAAATTAGGAAGACAGTAGTAGAGATGGAGTGAAAGAAATGGGATAGATCTTTCAATGTTTGTGGGAAGCCTCATTTATTTGGAACTAGAACAATTATTTTGAGACAAGCTCTTTTCTCAAAAAGCAGAGAAATAAAGGAAAGGCCATTATTATTCCTTTCGATTTAATTCTGGTGGTTTAGCGGACGACCAACCCAGCCAAAAGAGTTAGCTGAGCCACAGCATGAATGCTTAGAAATCCATCCAGAAATATAACATTTCCCTCATTAGAAGTTTATACACAAGTCTGTTTCTTGTTCTTCTGTTCAAAATAACTCTCTACAATACCTTATTGTTTTGTTGAAGCTCAGCAGTAAGACCTTTGTTTTAACACAGGGAGATTAATAAATGTCATAGTTGAGTGTCATGTTTTAATAAAAAGAAATTGACCAAATGTAGCATGTTTAGGGCAAGGCACCCACAATGACAGGATTTCTGAAGAAATGCTGTTCATTAAAAAACAAAAACTTCTGGGCACAGACAGAGCAAGACACTGCTGTAGGAGATAATGACACAGTTGAGAATAAGACAGATTTATTTTGGTCCTCAAGGGTTTTATGGAGAATAGTTAAAGAAAGTGCTTGGAGAAGGGACAGGCATAAGCAGTGGCTTCCATGAGTAAATTCTGTGTGGAGTAGGCTCTCATTTATTTGGAAAGACTTTAGAAAACAAAATTAGGTTCATTAGTGAGTAGAATTTGGAAGAGACAGACTCTCACACTGCTATTCATATAGGAGAATCATGCAGTTAGAACAGATCCACAATACAATGTACTCTACTTGCATCTACTCTGAGCTCTAGCACTCAGGCTGAGTAAAGGGAAGGTGAGCTAGGTCTCTAAGGGTCCTCCTAAGCTTCACATTCAACTGCTTTAAGTATTTCTAGCGTATGAGAAACATAGCAGAAACTGAAACTATGTATTAACTAACAAAATTATAAAGACAAAGAGCCGATTAGGGTTCAGGATGAGTGGTAGGTGGATGTAGTTATGCAAGGGCTCTTTGTGGTACTAGAACTGTGATGCCTCTTGACTATGATGGTGATCAGAATATAGAAGCACACACACACACACATGCATGTAATATTGGAGAAATCAAAAGTAAGGGGTGGTGATACTAATTATATAAGATGTTCCATACATTTTCCACATTGAGAGGCCACAGAAGAGTAAACATGATTGCTCTTCTTGCAACTACATGTGAGTCTATATTTACCTCACATGAAAAAGTCAGAGATTGAAAAACATGAAAAGTGCTAATCATCCAACAGTCCTGTCTGGGTTTCTGGAACCAAGTCTTATCTAAGACAGTGAGAACACTAGTTATTCTAGTCGGTGTTTATTAACGTTCTTCTACAACACTCAGGAAAGTGTCTTTGGGAAAGTGGATGCTGAGGCTAACAGAAGGCCTGGGATTTGTTATTTTAGTAAATGGAACTAAAAGGAAAACTCTACATAATCAAAGTATAAAATTAGACACCAGCATTTTTGATACAATATTTGGATGGCACTTTGAATATATTACCGAAGAGGATGGTCTGAGATATCCAAATTTCAGAAGGCATAAAGATAAACGTTACATTACTCATTTTATTCCTCTAAATATAAAATAATTAATCTGTATTACTTTTTGAATATAAAAATCACTTGTAACTCACTACTAAAATATGCATACTAATTTTTCTTTAGTCTTAGTTTTTATCAGGCATACTGATTTAAATTTTGAATGCTTTAAGTATAACTAAGCCTATGAGTTCAAATCAAGTATTTAAAGTTCCTTCTTAGGCTCTCCACTTCTTGACTCTATTAGCTTTTTTGAATGGTTCCATTATTAGGCATTTTTTTCCATTATTATTTGTAAGAGTGATGATAGCAAATTTAGATATCTATCTTACATTTTAGCAAGTTTAGATAGAAATCTCATTCCTAACAGCTATGTTAAAGACTCCCAAATAATGTAAACAACTTGGCTGGTCTAAGAATCCATTTCTGAGCCAAATGCCAGCCAAATGGTTTGATTGCATGCATATGTCAGGTCTGAATCAATGTAAAATCAGGACAGGTGTGCATACTTTTGTATATAGTTTGTGTATAGTTTGGGAAATGATGTAAGGGTGAAATGAAAATTTATTTCTTCTTTAGTCTGGGTAATGATAAAGAACTGATACTGATCCACATGGCAAAGCAAGAAATCTAGCATAATCAAAACAACCTTGACAAAGAATAACAGACTTAGATAACATACATTCTGATTTCCAACTTTATTACAAGGCTGCAATTACTAAGAGAGTGTGGAACTGGCATAAAGGTAAGTATATAAATAAATGGAATTAACTTACTCTCTGTGTTAATGTCAACTGATGTTCAATAAAAAGTGTCTAAGATAATCAAATGAGCATAAGAATTGGTCTTTTCAAGAAATAATGCTGGAACAATTGAATATTTACATGCAAAAGAATGTTGGCCCCTTCTTCACATCAAAGATGAAAATTAAATAAAAATGGATCATAGATCTAAGTAGAGAAACTAAAAGTATAAACTCTTTTTTTTGGGTTATTCTGAAAATGCTTATTTTTTTATTGTGAAAATACTGTACAGAGGGGTTACAATTACATGGGCAAGATAATGAGTACATTTCTTATCAAGCATTGTAGCCTCCTCTTTTGTTTCCCCTTCCCATCCTCCCCCCGCCCCCCCCAATCCTCCCAACCCTCCCCCCCCCCACCAAAGTTGTAAAGTTCATTTTCAACATGATAACTTGTACTTCTCATTGCTGCAACGGGTCCACCTGTATCCTTTTTTTTTATTGTGAAAATACTGTACAGAGGGGTTACAATTACATGGGCAAGATAGTGAGTACATTTCTTATCAAGCATTGTTGCCTCCTCCTTTGTTTACCCTTCCCAACCCTTCCCAGCCTCCCCCGGCCCCTCCACCTATTCCTCCCGCCCCCCCCAAAGTTGTAAAGTTCGTTTTCCACATGACAACTTGTACTTCTCATTGTTGCAATGGGTCCACCTGTATCCTGATTTAAACGACTTGTTTTCCCCCTTCCCCTCCACAAATTATACCGACATCAAATACAGTGAAAGCATGGGTCATACTGTGGGGGGAGGGACTTACAAAGCAACAAAGAAATAATCTTATAAATGCGTTAGAAACAAATGCATGAAAGAAAAAAAAAACATTCTTAGAGTTTATTTTCCTAACATCACGTTATCTGACCTTTTCTGGTCGACGCATATATATATTTACTAGATATTGCAAATAAGAGAAACCATGGGACTTATGTTTCTTTGGGCCTGGCTTACTTCACTTAATATGATTTTTTACAAGTCTTTTCATTTCCTCACAAATGGGGCAATGTTATTCTTTCTGATGGAGGCATAGAATTTCATTGTGTATATATACCACATTTTCTTGATCCATTCATCTACTGAGGGGCATCTGGGTTGGTTCCATATCTTAGCTATGGCAAATAATGCTGCAATAAACATAGTTGTGCTGGTAGCTTTAGTGTGGTCTTGTTTGTAAGCATTTGGGTAAATACCCAAAAGTGGGATTGCTGGGTCATAGGGGAGCTCTATGTGGAGTCTTTTGAGGAACCTCCATACTACTTTCCAAAGTGGTTGAACAAGTTTACACTCCCACCAACAATGCAGTAAGGTTCACTTCTGTCCACATCCCCTCCAGCATCTGTTGTTGTTAGAGTTCTTGATTTTTGCCATTCTAACTGGGGTGAGGTGGTATCTCAATGTTGTTTTGATTTGCATTTATTTTATGGCTAGGGAGGTTGAGCATTTCTTCATGTGTCTATTGGCCATTCTTCTTTCTTCTTCAGAGAAGTTTCTCTTTAAGTCATTTGCCCACTTATTTATCAGGCAGATTTTTCTTTGTATATTTGTTGTTGGGGATATAGTTTTTTGAGTTCCAAGTATATTTTAGATATAAGACCCTTGTCTGTTGTATGACTAGTGAAGATCTTCTCCCAATCTGTGGGCTTTCTATTGATCTTGCTAGCTATGTCCTTTGCCATGCAGAAGCTCTGCAACTTCATGCAATCCCATTTGTCCAACCTTACTTTGATTTGTTGTGTTTCCGGGTCTCTATTAAGAAAATTTAGGCCTGGGCCAAGGAGACCTAGGGTTTCTCCTATTCCATCCTGTAATGTTTTCAGAGAGTCTGCTTTAACTCCGAAGTTTTTGATCCATTTGGAGTTGATTCTGGTGTGGGGTGATAGATAAGGATCTAGCTTTAGTTTTCTACAAGTAGTTAACCAATTTTGCCAGCACAATTTACTGAAGAGACTGTCTTTCTTCCATTCTATTTTTTAAGCTCCCTTATCAAAGATTAGATGGCTATAGGTCTGTAGGTTCATTTCTGGGTTTTCAATTCTATTCCATTGGTCCTGAGGTCTGTTCTTGTGCCAGTACCAAGCTGTTTTGATTACTATGGCTTTATAGTAGAGTTTGAAATTTGGTATTGATATTCCTCCAGCAGTGTTCTTTCCATAGAGGAGCGTTTTTGCTATTCGGGGTCTTTTATTGTTCCATATGAATTTTTGGATTGCCTCTTCTATTTCCTTGAAGAATGAGGTTGGAATTTTGATAGGTATCACATTGAATTTGTAGATAGCCTTGGGAAGTATTGCCATTTTTACAATGTTAATCTTTCCAATCCAGGAGCATGGGAGTTTTTCCCATTTTCTAAGTTCTGTTTTGATTTCCTTTTTCAAGTTTTTAAAGTTTTCATCATAGAGGTCCTTCACTTCTTTGGTTAAGTTAATTCCTAGGTATTTTATTTTTTGTGGGGCTATTACAAATGGAGTTGCTTTCCTAATTTCAGCCCCACTTTTCTCATTGTTGGCATACAGAAAAGCCATTGATTTTGGGGGGTTAATTTTATACCCTGCTACTTTGCCAAAGTTTTGAATCAGCTTGAGTAATTTGGGAGTGGAGTCTATGGGATTCTTTAAATACAAGATCATGTCATCTGCAAAGAGGGAGAGTTTTATTTCTTCTTTCCCTATTTGGATCCCCTTTATGTTTGCATCTTGTTTTATTGCTGTAGCTAGGCATTCTAATACTAGGTTGAAGAGAAGTGGAGAGAGTGTGTTGTTCCTGAGTTAAGAGGAAATGGCTTTAGTTTTTCACCATTAAGTATAATGCTGGCTGTAGGTTTGTCATATACAGCCTTTATTGTATTGAGGAATGTTCCATGGATTCCTAATTTTTCCAAAACATTCATCATAAAAGGGTGTTGGATCTTGTCGAATGTTTTTTTCTGCATCTATTGAGATAACCATGTGGTTCTTATCCTTGCTCCTGTTGATGTGATGAATAATATTAATTGATTTGCGTATATTGAACCAGCTTTGCATCCCTGAAATGAATCCTGTTTGATCATGGTGTATGATTTTTTGGATGAGTTTTTTAAGTTGATTGGCCAAAATTTTGTTGAGAAGTTTTGAATCGAAGTTCATCAAAGAAATAGGTCTATAGTTCTCTTTCTTTGCTGAGTCCTTGCCTGGTTTTGGGATGAGGGTTATGAAGGCTTCATAGAATGTGTTCTGTAGTGAACTTTCTCTTTCAATTTCATTGAAGAGTTGGAGGAGTATTGGTGTGAGCTCTGCTTTGAAGGCCTTGTAGAATTCTGCTGTAAAACCATCTGGTCCTGGACTTTTCTTAGCTGGGAGGTCTCTTATTGCTGTTTCTATTTCAGTGCTTGATATGGGCCTGTTAAGGTTGTTTAACTCATCTTAGTTTAGTTTTGGCATATCAATATTTGTTAGGAAAAGGTCCATTTCTGCCAAGTTCTCAAACTTATTAGCATAAAGTTTTGAGAAGTATTCCCTTATAATGTTCTGAATCTTGGTTGTTTCTGTGGTAATGTTTCCATTCTCATCTCTGAGTTTATTTATTTGGGTGTGTTCTCTTCTTTTTCTGATAAGATTTGCTAAGGGTCTGTCAATTTTGTTAATGTTTTCAAAGAACCAACTCTTTGTTTTGTTGATTCTTTCTATAGATTTTTTGGATTCTAATTCGTTTAATTCTGATTTAATTTTACTTATTTCTTTCCATCTACTGGATTGGGGTTTATCTTGCTGCTCTTTTTCAAGGAGGTTCAGATGTCTCATTAAATTGTTGGTTTCAGATCTCTCCAATTTGTTGATGTAGGAACTCAGAGCTATAAATTTGCCTCTGAGTACTGCCTTTGCTGTGTCCCAGAGGAGCTGGTAATTTGTGTGCTCATTTTTGTTGAATAGCATGAACATTTGGATTTCCTTTGTAATCTCTTCCTTGACCCACTCGTGATTCAGCAGTGTGTTTTTCAGCCTCCATGTGTTACCAGACTTTCTTTGGTGGCTTTTGGTGTTGAGTTCTGATTTTATCCCCTTGTGGCCAGAGAGAATGCAAGGTATAACTTCAATATTTCTGAATTTGGACAAGTTTGCTTTGTGGCCTAAAATGTGGTCTATTTTAGAAAATGTTCCATGTGCTGCTGAGAAGAATGTGTATTCTGATGCTGTTGGGTGCAATATTCAGTAGATGTCTGTTAAATCTAGTTGATCTATGCAGTTGTTTAATCTGTGGTTGGGAGAAGACATTTTAAAAGCCTATACTTTATAAGAGCTTAATTTCTAGATTATATAGAGAATTCTCCCAGTTCAAGGAAATGACAAATATCCCAATTAAAACTATACATAGGCCAGGCACCAGTGGCTCAGGTTTGTAATCCCAACTACCCAGGAGGCTTATATCTGAAGATTGTGATTCAAACACAACCTGGGTAGGAAAGTCCATAAGACTCTTAACTCCAATTAACCACCAAAAAAAAAAAAGCCAGAGGTAGAGCAGTGAATCAAGTGGTAGAGCACTAGTCTTAAGGAAAAGAAGCTCAGGGACAGTGCCCAGGGTCCAGGTTCTGAGTTCAAGCACCAGGCCGGTGCATGTATAAACACACACACACACACACACACACATTTACACACACACACACTCACACACACATTTGAATCAACATATCTATAAAAGAAATATTCAAGTTTATAGGCACATGGGAAGATGTTTCAAAAGATTACTCTTTAGGGAAATTCAAATCTGAAGGACTATGAGTTATTCAGTGTACTCATTGAAATTTTTAATTTAAATCAGATACCCGTGGCCCATGCCTGTAATCCAAACTACTCAAGAGGCTGAGATCTGAGGATCACAGTTCAAAGCCAGCCTGAGCAGGAAAGTCTGTGAAACTCTTTTCTCCAATAAACCACCACAAAACTGGAAGTGGCATTGTTGCTCAAGTGGTAGAGTGCTCGCCTTGAGCTGAAGATCTAGCTCAGGGACAGTGCCCAGGCCCAGAGTTCAAGCCCCATGACTGACAAAAATAAAATTAATTTAAAGATACACTAAATAACAAGTATTGTGTACATATGGATGAAATTGAACCTGATTATATTGCTGGTGGGATTGAAAATGTTGCAGGACTTTGTAGACTAGAAGTACCTCAGAACATGGAATGTACTGCTGCCATGTGACCTGGTGGTTTCATCTAGATAAATTAAAATGTGTCCACCTAATAAGTTTAAGCAAATGTCTATAAGATATTGTTTATAATTACCCAAAGGGAGAAATAACTCAAAAGCAACCAACAGATAAATGTATACAGTATAGCATATCTGGACAATAAAATATTATTTGGGAATAAAAAGAACAAAGTTTTGATACATACTACACATCCTACAACATGGATTAATCTTGGAGCATCATACTAACTGAAAGAGGTCTGTCACAACAGATAACATATTGTATGATTTCTTATCATTGTCTTTAGTTTTTATAATTGTCTTTAAGCTGTACAAAGGGGTTTCAATTCAGCATGTCAGTTTATAAGCCCATTGTGTCTTGATTAATATCATCTTCACATGAAATGTGCAAAAGAGGCAAGTACATATATGTACTTGTGAAGATGATAGAACTTAGGGTCTATTTTTGAGGAATAAAAAGGAAGAGCATATTGTTGTGGAATAGAAAAGAGGAGACAGGAATAACTGCTAATGCATATGGAGTTTCTTTTGAGGGTGATGAAATATTTCAAAAGAAGATACTAGTAGTGACTATACAAATTTGATTATACAAATGAGCCCTTTGAAAAAATGAATTTGATGCTGTGTAAAATGAAATATAGCCCAATAAAGCTGTTATTCTTTTTAAAAAAGAAAGCATGTGAGGCCAATAGCTGGGTAGTGTTTAAACTATCAACTTTAATGGATACTAAACCATGTCCAATATTATCCAAAATCTGGGAAACAAGTACTATGCCTGTGAATAAAAGGGAAAATGTATGGCTCAAAATGCCACCACACCACAACTAATCCAGCCCTGCCACCTGTGAAATTCTTACCTCCAGAAGATCTATGTGAGCTTTGTAATCTTTTTAATTAATATACCTGCATTATTGCCATAAAATGTGGCAAGACTAGAAGCCTAATCCTCCTTATCACTAAAGGTTTTAAAATAAAGTAGAAACAACCTGACCTCAAGAGAAATAGTGTAAGTCACCTTGAAGAAAAATACATATTTTAATAAAGAAATGTACTAGATGCTCAGTAGTTACAGAACTTAATTTGTATTTGCTATTATATAATTAAACACCAATGAATCTGGCTGCTGCAGGTAGTACAGCTTAAATGGAAAAACAAACAAAAAAGAAGAGCAAACTATAGAACTAAATGTTTTATTAAATTTATGTTACAGAATCCTCCTCATTCCTAATAAAAACCTCTTGCGTATGCTAAAGGATGATTTTCCTCCCCCTAAAACAAACATAAAATAGATGTATTATAAAGTTAAGACCACAATGATGTGAAAATTGTCCCTGAATTAGCCAATAATAATATGCATAAAGATGTTTTAATTGCCATTGGCTGTTTATCATCTCCAGACTTCAAAATAGTAATAAAAGGCTAATTTCAAATAAAGAAGGCAAAGTGCTGTGCAGTTTTCCACCAAAGATATCCAATACTCTTTTTTTTGCTGATTTCAGATTTCTTTGCAAATGATTTAACAATCACTTCATCACAAGTGTTCTCTGCTTTCTGTCTTTGTTCACTCATTATGGTAAAAAAAAATAACTTTAAATACTAACAAAGATTTTGAACAATCCCATATCACTATTGTCAAATTAAACTCAGTACAATGAATCACTGACAGTTGGGAGATAATCTAGTTTTACTTGCCTTGAGATTATGAACCAAAACTGGCCTTGAGTGTTGAGAGTATATAAAAGCATCCACAAAGCCTGGCATTGAAAAGAACCATAAATAGGAAACTTCACTAATGCTTTTCATACGTTGAGTCATACTTCTTTGTAGGTCATGAGGTCCGAATCAGGACAAATTTAAGAAAAGGAGATCGAGTGGAAATGGTGAAAGGATGACAGATAGAAGCAAGTGAAGAAGTGTTTCATAATTTAAGTTACAGTTTGTTGGCATGCACGTTTATGGACATGCTCTGAGTTACAGGTAAAATATATTTCTCCTAAGGGGAGCATCAGTGGAGAGTCACTATGGTAGCTTTGTTTGTTGGCACCTAAAACTGTTAAAGAGGAAAGCCCACTTTATTTTTTCTAAACATGATCCCCTCAAGCAACGCGTCTTCAGCAGTCAAATCTGTAGAGTGGAAAGGGTCAATGCCACACACTGCACACACAGATCCCCTGCTTAAGGTCAGACCAATTTTCTGTGAGCTTCACAGCATCTCAAAGTTCTATTTGCATTTGTATACATCCTTGCTAAATGTCCTTGGCAAAGACAAGAGTCTTCAAGGAATGCTGGAATAGGTATGTCACCATTTCTTTAACATGAACACGCTTCTCAGTAGATCTATTGTTGCCTAAGTGAAAAATTCAAGCAAATTTCAAAATTGGTTGAGCTACCATTATCAAATATCTTACATATGATCTAATATCAAATTAGGCCTTGATCCTTTATTTCAGTGATTTGGAGACTATGTATGTTTTTATATGGCAAGGTTCATATTTCTAATGGAGCTTGAATAGTCTGAACGTGTTAAAGAACCCCATTTTTATGTAATCAATGCACAGATTAATGTCAGTTACTTGAGAAATTGCATGGATGCCATGATTTTTGTCCCTTTTTCTAATAGCAAACAACTTTGTTCCATCTGTTGTATGCAGCCATATATACAGGCTTACTACTTGCTTCATAATCAGATAGCTTCTCGTAAATTTCTGCTTCTTCCCTGCTTAGAAATTCTGGTGCTGAATACTTCTCAAAACTTTATGCTAATAAGTTTGAGAATCTGGAAGAAATGGACAGTTTCCATACAAATATCGACATGCCAAAACTAAAGATGAGTTAAACCAACTTAACAGGCCCATATCAAGCATCGAAATAGAAACAGCAATAAGAGACCTCCCATCTAAGAAAAGCCCAGGTCTGGATGGTTTTACAGCAGAATTCTACAAGGCCTTCAAAGCAGAGCTCACACCAATACTTCTCCAACTCTTCAATGAAATTGAAAGAGAAAGTTCACTACAGAACACATTCTATGAAGCCATCATCACCCTCATCCCAAAACCAGGCAGGGACTCAGCAAAGAAAGAGAACTATAGACCCATTTCTTTGATGAACTTCGATTCAAAACTTCTCAACAAAATTTTGGCCAATCAACTTAAACAACTCATCCAAAAAATCATACAATGCAATCAAACAGGATTAATTTCAGGGATGCAAAGCTGGTTCAATATAAACAAATCAATTAATATAATTTATCACATCAACAAGAGCAAGAATAAGAAACACATGGTTATCTCAATAGATGCAGAAAAAGCATTTGACAAGATCCAACACCCCTTTATGATGAAGGCTCTTGAAAAACTAGGAATCCATGGAACATTCCTCAATACAATAAAGGCTGTATATGACAAACCTAAAGCCAGCATTATACGTAATGGTGAAAAACTAAAGGCATTTCCTCTAAACTCAGGACGGAGACAAGGATATCCACTCTCTCCACTTCTCGTCAATTTAGTATCAGAATGCCTAGCTACAGCAATAAGACAAGATGCAAACACAAAGGGCATCCAAATAGGGAAAGATGAAGTAAAACTCTCCCTCTTTGCAGATTACATGATCTTGTAATTTAAAGAATCCCATGGACTCCACTCCCAGATTACTCGAGCTAATTCGAAACTTTGGCAAAGTAGCAGGGTATAAAATTAGCCCTTGGGCTGGGAAGGTGGCTCAGTGGTAGAGCGCTTGCCTTGCATGCATGAAGCCCTGGGTTCGATTTCTCAGCACCACATAAGCAAAAAAAAAAAAAAGCCGGAAGTGGCGCTGTGGCTCAAGTGGTAGAGCGCTAGCCTTGAGCTGAAGAGCTGAAGAACAGCGCCCAGGCCCAGAGTTCAGGCCCCACGACTGGACCCCCCCCCAAAAAATAAAATTAAATTAGCCCTCAAAAATCAATGGCTTTCCTGTATGCTAACAATGAGAAGAGGGCAGCTGAAATCAGGAAAGCAACTCCTTTTGTAATAGCCTCACAAAAAATAAAATATAAGGAGTTAACTAAAGAAGTGAAGGACCTCTACAATGAAAACTTTATGGTAGGTAAAAAACAATGGAGGAGGTAACAATTCTTGATAAGAAATGTACTCATTACCTTGCTCATGTAACTTTAACCCTTTGTACAGTGTTTTCACAATAAAAAACTTATTAAAAAAGAAGCCATATTAAAGATTCCTTATAAAAAGAAAAAAACGTGAAAAAGGAAATCAAAACAGAACTTAGAAAGTAGAAAAACCTACCATGCTCCTGGATTGGAAGGATCAACATCAGGAAAATGGCAATACTTCCTAAGGCTATCTACAGATTCAGTGCTATGCCTATCAATATTTCAACGTCATTCTTCAATGAAATAGAAGAAGCAATCCAAAAATTCATATGGAACAATAAAAGACCCTGAATAGCAAAAACAATCCTTAACAGAAAGAACACTGCTGGAGGAATATCAAATTTCAAACTCTACTATAAATCCATAGTAATCAAAACATCTTGGTACTAGCACAAGAAGAGACCTGAGGACCAATGGAATAGAATTGAAGACCCAGAAATGAACCCACAGACCTATACCCATCTAATCTTCGATAAGGGAGCTAAAAAAATAGAATGGAAGAAAGACAGCCTCTTCAGTAAATGGTCCTGGCAAAACTGGTAAAATACCTGTAGAAAACTAAAGTTACATCCTTATCTATCACCCTGCACCAGAATCAACTCCAAATGGATCCAAGACCTCGGAGTCAAAGCAGACACTCTGAAAACATTACAGGAAGGATTAGGAGAAACCTTAGGGCTCCTTGACACAGGCTGAAATTTTCTTCATAGAGACCCAGAAACACAACAAATCAAAGAAAGGTTGGACAAATGGGACTGCATGAAGCTGCAGAGCTTCTGCATGGAAAGGGACAAAACCAGCAAGATTAATAGAAAGCCCACAGATTGGGAGAAGATCTTCACTAACCATACAATGGATAAGGGTCTCATATCTAAAATATACTTAGAACTCAAAAAATTAAATCCCCCAACAACAAATCCTCAAAGAAACAACTGCCCAATAAATAAGTGGACTAAAGACTTAAAGCAACTTCTCTGAAGAGGAAATAAGTGTCCAATAGACACATGAAGAAATGCTCAACCTCCCTAGCCATAAAAGAAATGCAAATCAAAACAACATTGAGATACCACCTCACCCTAGTTAGAATGGCTAGAATCAAGAACTCTAATAACAACAGATGCTGGAGGGGATGTGGACAGAAGGGAACCTTACTACATTGTTGGTGGGAGTGTAAACTTGTTCAACCACTTTGGAAAGTAGTATGAAGGTTCCTCAAAAGACTCCACATAGAGCTCCCCTATGACCCAGCAATCCCACTTTTGGGCATTTCCCCAAATGATCACAAACAAGGCCATACTAAGGCTACCAGCACAACTATGTTTATTGAAGCATTATTTAACATAGCTAAGATATGGAACAAACTCAGAGGCCCCTCAGTAGAGGAATGGATTAAGAAAATGTGAGATATATATATACATATATATATATACATATATATATGTATATATATATCTCACATTTTCTTAATAGATATCACATTTCTTAATATATATCACATTATATATATATAAAATGGAATTCTATGCCTCCATCAGAAAGAAAGAATGACATTGCCTCATTTGTTAGGAAATGGAAAGACTTGGAAAGAATTTTATTAAGTGAAGTAAGCCAGGCCCAAAGAAACATAGGTCCCATGGTTTCCCTTATCAGCAATAACTAGTACATGTCTAGGACAAGCAGAAAAAGCCAAAAACTATAAGATAAGATGATGTTAAGTGAAATGAACCCCAAGATGGGGGGCACAAATATCTTTTTTCTTTGTTGCTGTTGTTTCTAATGTATTTATAATGTACCATGTCATTTTGTTGTTGCTTTGTATGTTCTTCCCCCACGTTATAACCTGTTTTCACTATATTTGATGTCGATGCCCTGAATCTTGTATGTACATTTTTCTAATTTGGGGAGAAGGAGGGAAATAACAGAATGCTGAAACAAGGATGCAGACTGACCCATTGTAACAATGAGATGTACAAGACACTATGTTGGAAACGAACTTTACAACTTTGGTGGAGTGGGGGGGGGGGGTAAGAGGGAAGCTACTTGTGGTGGTGGGAGGGAAGGGAAGGGATGGTAGTTGGAAAACAAAGGAGGAGGCAACAATGCTTAATAGAAAATGTACTCATCACCTTGCTCATGTAACTCTGACCCCCTGTACAAAATTTTTACAATAAAAAATGTAGAAAAAATAAGAAATTCTGGTGCTGACTCTTGAGGCTCCTAGTGACTCACTACAGAAACAGATCTGTCATTTGTCAGCTTCTGGAACCCTTTGAAATATAAGAAATGGTCAGATAATGTGATGTTAGGAAAATGAACCCTTAGATACATATTTTAATGTTTTTTTTCTTTCATGCATTTGTTTCTAACGCATTTATAAGATTATTTCTTTGTTGCTTTGTATGTCCCTCCCCCACAGTATAACCCCTGCTTTCACTATATTTGATGTCAGTATAACTTGTGGAGGAGATGGGGAAAAAACAAGTCGTTTAAGGATACAGGTGGACCTGTTGCAACAATGAGAAGTACAAGTTGTCATGTCGAAAACGAGCTTTACAACGTTGGTGCGGGGGTGGGGGGGGGAGGATTGGGTGGGGGGGTGGGGGGGAGGCTGGGAAGGGATGTGAAGGGTAAACAAAGGAGGAGGCTGCAATGCTTGATAAGAAATGTACGCATTATCCTGCCCATGCAATTGTAACCCCTCTGTACAGTATGTTCACAAAAAAAAATTAAATTAAATTAAAAAAAAAAAAGAAATGGGTCTGAAATGGGTCAACATTCCCTCCTACTATGCCCTCTAAAACAAAGATTTCAAAATCTTCAACCCCAGACTTTCATAGGTCAGGCTTGTATATCAAATACAAGTGGGTCTCCATTTCAAGATTCCTTAAACTTAGCAAGCCTGAATCTGAACATCTTCGCAGTTGCCTAGATCAGGTTATTTTTCTCCTGGTGAGTATCCTGGATCTATTAGTATGCCTTGTTTCCCAGACAGCAAGACTCAAAACTTCAGGACCATATTAAATTTTTACTTTGCTCTCAATACCTCCATTTGATCCATCACAAATATTTATATTACCCAATGAAGTCTAAGTCTGCCTTACCAGGTTCCAATTCTACTTTATACTTTCATTGTATCCAGGAATGTATCATAGAAATGTTGCTAAATGACCAGTCCATGAGACAAAACAAAAGTGAAGTGATATCATGATGGGAGTCATTTTTCTATTACTATCTTTAAATAATCTGAAATGTAAGAGGATATTATGAGGGAAAATGATAGCTCACTGTCTCCATATTTTATTATTTGGCAGGACTGGGGTTTGAACTCTGAGGTTCACACTTGCTAGGCAGATGATCTACCACTAGAGCTTCACCTCCAACCATTTTGCTGGGATTGAGCCAGAGGTATGAGCTCTGGTGTTTTGTTGTTGTTGCTGCTGCTGTTGTTTGTTTGCTATATTTTAAAATAAATATAATCCTTCTCACCTAATAATGAAGTATTGATTTGAACATTTCAAGAACATATTATCTGTATATGTGAGCTCTTTTTGGAGTGCTGAATGTATTGGAGTATTAGCCATAAAAGAGAAACTATCATTTCTTGAGTTTGTTTGTTTTCAAATTCTTCTTTCTTTCTTTATTTTTGGTACACTTTTTTATTGTAAAAATGCTGTACAGAGTGGTTATCTCCCATCTCTACAACTATCCCCCCTCACCCCCCCAAGATTGTAAAGTTCATTTTCAACATAGTGTTTTGTACACCTCATTGTTACAATGGGTCAACCTGTATCCTTATTTAAGCATTTTGTTTTTTTCCCTTCCCCTCCCAGAATTAGAGAAGTGTATATAGAAGATGCAGGGCACCGACATCAAATGCGGTGAAGACAGGGGTAATACCCTGGGGAGGAACATACAAAGAAACAAAAAAGTCACATGGTACATTATAAATATGTTAAAAACAATAGCAAGAAAGAAAAAAAGATAGTTGTGTCCCTATCTTGGGGTTCATTTTGCCTCAAATTCTTCTTTAAATGAGTCTCTTTTCTTCTTCCTCTTCTACGATGGGAAAACCACACATACAGTTCACTACTAAGGGCAAGGGGCTTTCCATTTCCTTATGAGCTAAGGTGGGATGTTACTTTCTGGAATGCCAGGGGAAGTGTTATGGATTATAGTTTGGTTCTGTCAGAGTACCAGCTCTGTCCTTGAGGTCCTCTGTGAGCATGAGAATGGAACAGGAAGTTGGCATGTCATGTTGGGATGAAGGATCAAGGCCAGTGGTAGAGTTAAGAGAGCAGCACTTTCATGGGACAATTTACATGATATAAATATGGCTTTTGGCACAAAAGTAGATACTCCGTCACCCCTTAAAGATGCTAAGATTATCAGTGCAGTTAGACTTTTTTTTTTGTCAGTTGTGGGGCTTGAACTCTGGGCTCGAGTGTTGTCCCTGCACTCTTCAGCTCAAGGTGAGCGCTCTACCACTTGAGACATAGTGCCACTTCTGGTTTTCTAGTGGTTTATTCTAGATAAGAGTCTCACGGACTTTCCTGCCCGGGCTGGCTTTGAACCAGGATCCTCAGATCTCAGCCTCCTGAATAGCTAGGATTATAGGCATGAGCTACTGGCACCCTGCAGTGCAGGTAGACTTTTCAAGACTTTTTTTTTTTTTTGTCTGTCGTGAGACCTGAACTCTGGGCCTGGGTACTGTCCCTCAGCTCTCAGCTTAAGGCAAACATTCTACCCCTTGAGCCACAGCTCCACTTCCCCTTTTCAAGACTTTTACTACTTAAAATATTTTTGAGGACTTTCACTGCTAAAAGACACCACTATTTCTCTTACTCTGAGGTAGGTGGTGGGCTTAAGTCCTTATTAGCAGACTGCCAAGAAAGAGCAAGATCTAGTTCATCTGAATCTCTCTCTCTCTCTCTCTCTCTCTCTCTCTCTCTCTCTCTCTCTCTCTCTCTCTCTCTCTCTTTCTCTCTTTCTCTCTTTCTGCCTGGGTTAGCTTTGAACTTTGATCCTCAGATCTCTGCCTCCATGAGTTTTGGGCTTGTTCATCCTGAATGTTTTTGTAATGAGATGTAAGACATACATATTACATGAAGAACGTGAGTACCAGAAAATTGAAACTTTGTAGGCACAAGAAATAGGAATTAGGAAAAGGAAAATAAAAATGTCAAACACAATTTAGTAAGACTAATCTCTAACCTCCTCCCCTAAGCTCTAACTACTCCTTATCATTTCTTTCTTGATGGAGCAGCAGCCCATATGGTAAAGAAGCACAAGCAACTTGTTGAATCCTAGTCTGGGTAAACATGTCATCAAAACTACTAAAAGAAACAGAGAGATAAGCCCTTTAGACTGTGGGTGACAGCCAAACATGATGGTAACCATCTCTGATTTTACTATGTCCAGACTGTGTTGTGAAGTGTGTGTGTGTGTGTGTGTGTGTGTGTGTGTGTGTGTGTGTGTGCGTGTGTGTGTATACAAGGATCTTACTAATTTTCACAAAGTCCATGAGTTCCACAAGTTAGTTACTACCACTCTCATCCTGAGCTTCAATAGTATGCATGAAGCCGAATAAAGAGTAAATGACAGAATCAGGCTTTGAACCCAGGTTATCTGAGGACAAAGCTGATTCTCACATCCTTCCTGGCCTTGTGTGCACTTCTAGCCCTTTGCTAAGTCTGAGTTAAGTAACTCTCTCTGGGGTACAAGCAGAAGATTTGCAGAAGAGGAGTTAAAACGCCACAGCAGAAGAGGAGATTTTTGTATTGTTTATACTCCAATGAGATGCTCTGGAATAAAGTATTCTCAGTTTTGTATTTTGCGGTATTACGCAAGTTTTTCCAAAATAGGATTTGGGAATTTTTACAGAGCAACATTACCTTTGAACTTCTCAGTGGGGGAAAAAATCCCTGTAACCTGTTGCTAATATTCTCATTGGCATGAGATTTTAAGGGCAACCCAAAGGAAACATTTTCTAATCTGTGTACCTTGTATAAACAGATGCTTAAAACTAAACTTTTTCTACATTCCCTAAGCATAGAAATGAGATTCAATTAAACTGAAATTCCTTGGATTGCTTTCCTAAAGCCTCTAGTTTACTTACACAGTATAAACACTGTAAATGAATGCAATACAGTGTACTAACAATTTAAGTATAAAGTCATGAGACCTTAAATTCAAATGATAGAGAATTAAACAATGAATGACCAAAGTTATAGTTTTGTTGCAATCAATATTGAGAAGCCCAGAACATAAAAATATCCATGTGTCCTCATCTCAGAAGCCAATAGCATTATCATTTTGGCATATTTGCTTCTAAAACTGTTTTTAATAAAGACAAAATAAAACGTGACCATGATCATGGAAATACCTTTGTATTGCTCCCCAGTGGTATAACCCTCTTTCCTTCTCCTATCTAAGTTCTAGCCAGGCCCAAACCTGCTTAGCTTCCAAGATCAGAGGATTCCAGGTCCATTCTAGTTATTGGTAATCTCACCGCTGGCATTCCTTAGGTCAGTATCTGTCCTTCTCAAGAGGGAGCTCTTCTTTGGAACACAGTGGGTATTTGACTTACCCATGTTATATTTGACTTATCAAACATGCTACTGTGATCTTGAATTTTATAAAGACAGTCTGCTTTATATTGTCTTCTATTAGTGGGGTGCGGATGTGGGCTAAATGTGCTATCTATCCATCTTTAACATATTACATGTGTCTATGTTATGCTAAATGCTGTGTAATGCTCTATTTCATAAGTATATCAGAGTTTGTTTACTCCTTTCTCAAAGACATTTTAGATACCCACTTCTTTTTTTTTGTTTCAAATTACAAACATGTCTCTCTTTATCCTAGGTTTTAGGACTTTAAACTCAGGATATCACATTTGCTTACTTTCTTGCTCACAGCTGGTACTCTACCATTTGAGTTATGTCTCCAGCTTTGCTTTGTCCCTGATTAATTGAAGATGGAGTCTCATAGAATTTTCTGTTCAGTTTGGCTATGACCTAAAATCTTCCAGGTCTCAGCCTCCTAAATAGTTAGAATTGCAGAAGTGAACTACCAGACCTTGGCTAAAAATACGGTTTTTTGTTTACAACTGCCTGTGTTTTCCTAGGGTATATACCTAGGACTGAAATTGTGGGTTGTAGGCGTTTGCATTTTCAGACTCTACTAGATAATTACCAAATTATTCTCCAAAGCGATTGTGCCATTGTACACACCCACTGGCAATTTACCAGAGTTCTCATTTTATAAAACACAAACATTTCCATTCTTTCTGACTTTTGAGATCTGATTTAATGTCTTCTTTTGCTAGCTTTTGTACACAGTGGCTTGAAAGCACTTTAATTATTACTACCTAAAACCACATACAAGCAACAGTGACATTTGTATCAGATACATACTGAACGCATTTAGTTATGAAATCATATAATGGAACAAAACAAGTATTTCTTTTTGTAGAGATTTGTTGAATCAAGTAATCATTAGACAATACACAAATAAGCCTGTATGGTGTTTCATGTTACTTTCCTTTGCTTGCAATGTCAACCATTTGTTTTCTCTCAGTGTTTGGCATCATGCTGATGTTGATTTATTCTGTTTTATTTGTACTTATAAAATCTTTGCTCAGTGCAAAGGCATAGCAGCTGTTTCATCTAACATCCTGAGGGACTGCATTAATGTTATAGAAGTCACTACACAGTTTTGCAAAAGTTTTCGGTATAAAGCTAAAATATCAACCTCAGAGAAAGAGAGTGTAAAAGTATGAGATAGGAACAAGAGTTTTATAAAAGACGTTCTCTCTTCAAATGTAGCATTTGAAATCAATATTTCCCATTACATTTGATTGGGGTGATGAAATATATAACATTTCAGTTGATAATAACAAAGTGGCTGATTTAGAAAAATGTTGTCTGTGGTTTGATATTGATTGAATGTTCTTTTCTCTTTCAGACACCTGAATGGATCTACACGTTCATAAATGGTGTGTGTGTGGGGGGGGGGGGGGACCAGTTACCTCGTATTTGCAAGTGTCATTCAAAAGACAAGTAAGATACAAAGATAATTAAGGAAAAGGAAATAGTACTGCCTGTTCCTTCCTTTTGTCTTGTGGATGAGAACAATGGTAAGCCAGAAAACCCGGGAGTTTGTGTACAACAGAAATTTAGAGAGTCAGTGGCTATTGGAGAACATCCAATCTAAAGCTTTCATTTTATAGTTGGAAAAAATGGAACCATTAAATTAACTTGTCCAAAGCACATGTTTCTCTTCATCCTTCTGCCTCTTATTTTCTCCATGGAAGAGAAAGTCATTTTCTCACAATGAACTGTCTAACTTGGTTGGCTTCACTTAACTTCTCTTTGGGTGGTTATGTGCTCAAACCCATATCACCATGATATTTCATTGGCTTTTCACTAAAAGAGCTCAATGGCAGGAAAATGAGCATGACCCCTGGATTCTAAAGTGGGCAGGGAAGTAATCCAGAAGCAAGAATTTCACAGATACTCTTGAAAGACTAAAACTTAGTTAATTAAGCAACAAAGTAAAACCTCTAGAATACTGGCTTCTGGCTCTCATTCTACAAGACTCTTTAAAATCCATTCTCTGCCCCCTTTGCCTTTCTCTTTAAAATTAGAATGGGTCAATGGAGGTGGATAGTAATAAAATTTCTTAGGTACAAATTTCAATTTGCTCTTTGTGCAGGCCTCTTATTTAGTTAAGAAGCCTGAGTTTAAACTAATAGGTAAGATTGTTTGCTAAAGTCCTAGCCTAGATTTTTATTTTTAGAAAAAAAATTAGTAACAATTGATGAGTAAACATGAGTGACAATTAGCAGATTAGGTGTTGGGTCTTCAGATACAACCAGATGCTTTAGTGATGCATGTAAAAAGATAATTCACTTTATTTGGAAACCTGAAAGTTGAATAAAGAATAAGATATTTGTTATTAGAGTGCCTATAATTTAATACACTATTTAAATCAATGTAGAGGAAAGTTGAAACACTAATTAATTTTGGTTGCTAGGGATAAATTTAAAGGCCTCTTTCAGGATTGGAAGACTTTACTTGAGCTATTATGACTTCAATATTTATGTTCCCTCCAAAAGTGATAGTATTTGAAGCTGGGGCCCGGGAGAGGCAATTAGATTTAGATGAGATTAAGAGGGTGGGTCTCTCTGATAGAATCAGTGTTCCTATAGTAGAGATTCAGACTAGAACTCTGTTTTTACTTTTTTGTTTTTTTTCTCTCTCTTTTTTTATTGTCAAGGTGAAGTACAGAGGGGTTACAGTTACATAAGTAAAGTAATAAGTACATTTCTAGTCAAACTTGTTACCCTTCCCTCATTTTTCTCCCATTTTCCCTCCCCTGCAAACCCTCCAAGTTATACAGATCATTTCCAACATATTGTCTTGTGAATATCGCTGTTTCATTGGTTTCCCTCCTTTTCCTTTGTCTCATCATTCTGTTGTTCCTTTTCCCTACCCTAATTCAGATAAACAGATATATATATGTATATATGCATATATACATATATAATATATATGTATTTATATTCATTACTAGGGTACCAAAATCAAATACAGTGACAATAGGGAGAAGAACATATAATAGAATAAGAAATCATATAACACAACAACAACAACAACGAAAACTCTATTGTGTCCATGTCTTGGAGTTCATTTCATTTAGCATTATCTTATATGATCATATGTACATATTCTGCTCATCTGCTAAGATTATTCTATATGTACACTAATTATTGAGATTCCACCTCACCCCAGTTAGAATGGCTATAATCAAGAAATCTAATAACAACAGATGCTGGAGGGGATGTGGCCAAAAGGGAATGCTACTGCACTGTTGTTGGAAGTGTAAACTTGTTCCACCACTCCAGAAAACAGTATGGAGGTGCCTCAAAAGACTAAGCATAGAGTTCCCCTATGACCCAGCAATCCCACTTCTGGGCATTTACCCAAACGACCACAAAAAAGGCTATACTAAAGCTACCAGCACAACTATGTTTATCACAGCATTATTCACCACAGCTAAGATATGAAACCACCACAGATGTCCTTCAGTAGATGAATGGATCAAGAAAATGTCACACACACACACACACACACACACACACACACACACACACGCACACACGCACACACACACACACGCACGCACGCACACACACACACACAAATTCTATGCTTCCATCAGAAAGAATGACACCACCCAATATGTAAAGAAATGGAAAGACTTGGAAAAAAATCATAGTAAGTGAAGTAAGCCAGGCCCAAAGAAACATAAGTCCCATGGTTTCCTGTATCTGTTTTTGTTTTTTGTTGCACTGAAGACTCACACCTGTAATCCTAGCTACTCAGGAGACTGAGATCTGAAAATCTGCATTCAAACTTAGAACACTCAGAAATGTCTATGAGATTCTTTTCTCCAACTAATAAGCAAAAAAAAAAAAAAAAACATCAGTGGAGCTGTGGTTCAAGTGCTAGCTAGAACAGCAGCCTTGAGTGAAACAAGCCAACCAAGAGCATGAGTCCCTGAATTCAAGCCCAGTAGTGGCACCCCCACCACACACACACATAAGGAGTTTTCTGGAACCTTAATCTCAGACGCATTACCTTTACAACTGTGAGAAACAGTTGTCTGTCTTTGAAGCTACCCAGATTGTAGCATTTTGGTACAGCAAAGTGAATAGGATAAGACATTATCTATCTACTTTTTTTGGGGAGGGGGGAGGAGTCTGGTCGTGGGGCCTGAACTCTGGGCCTGGGCACTGTCCCTCAGCTCTTCAGCTCAAGGCTAGCACTCTATCACTTGAGCCACAGCGCTACTTCCGGCTTTTTCCTTTTTGCTTATGTGGTGCTGAGGAATCAAATCCAGGGCCCCATGCATGCAAGGCAAGCGCTCTACCACTGAGCCACCTTCCCAGCCCCTCTATCTACTTTTATTGTCTTTTGTTGTTGTGTAACTTTTACATAATACTTAAACCTTGATACCTATATTTAGCAAATATTTATGCTGGTCTGCAAAGTGATTTGGATTTATAAATTTTTGTACATATAACTAGAGGAAACAACATTCTTTTGTGTGGGGTATGATGACTTCATGCCTTATTCAAAGTTATGGGTTGATAATTTTCAATTCAAAAATGATGTTTTTGTCCCTACTGGACACTTTTCTGATTTGCATACCATTCAGCCTCTTTTTCCACACTTGATAAGTACCTGTTGTATCAGCTAGGTGACAAGAGGAAGATGTTTATGGTTTTCAACAGTGAATAACGTAATACCAGTTAATGCATTATAAAATCTTATTTAGCACAACAAAAAGAGTCAAAATGTTTTATAAATGATTCGTAAAAAATACTTCCTTTAGTCAGACACTGGTGGCTCATACGTGTAATCCTAGCTACCTAGAAGACAGAGTTCTGAGGATCACAGTTCAAAGTCATTTGCACAAAATAACATACCTTTAGATATAAAGAAGTTTCAAGAATGTCATAAAGGCCATCAAAATATTAGAAAATATCCCTATTGCAAGGAAAAGAAGAAAGAAGAGAAGGAGAAGGAAGAGGAGGAGGAGGAGGTGGAAGAGGAGGAAGAGGAGGAGGAGGAAGAGAAGGAGGAAGAGGAGGAGGAGGACAAGGAGGAGCAGCAGCAGCAGCAGCATAGTCCCTAGCATAGTCTTTCTTTCCTCCATCACCCCACCAAACAAAAAACAAACAAACAAATAAATAAAAACATGTGCAGTTACTAAATAACTCTATCTAAAAAATATTAAAATAATGGGCCTGGTTTTACAGGCTCTAAATAGAGCATTCCAGAATACGTCTTAAAACAAAGCTACAGAACTTCCCTGGTCCATGAAGATGTAGGGATGCAGCCTGCCTCACCTCAGCCTGCAATGCTGCTATACTGAAACCCACCTTGATTTTTGTTTTTGTTTTTGATGGTACTGGGATTTGAACCCAGAGCCTTTATCTTGCTAGGCAGGTGTTTTACCACTTAGGCCTCCCTCCAATGCTGTTTTCAATGGTTATTTTTGATATAGGGTCTCATTTTTTGCTTAGACTAGCCTTAGATCCTTCTACTTGCAAATCCCTTATAGCTGGGATAACAGGTGCACAAAATTATCTGTCAGCAATTGGAGATGTAGTGTCATAAACTCTGGGTTGGTCTGGGTTGGTCTCAAACCTCTATCCTCAGATCTCCACCTCCTCACTAATTAGGACTACAGGCTGAGCCACTCTAGCCAGCAAAGTTTTGTCTAAGTTATTCTAATTGGTGATTTCCTGGTTGCAGGGAAAATTGGGGAATACAGTTTGCTGAATTGCACTTTAAAAGAGATTCAAATGTGTAGAATTATCACAATGCTGAAAAGAGAAGGTGTTTGAAAATGTTGATCACTTTCTAATGACTAATCTCCTCCTTAATAAAGACACTGGGAGATGAGTGTTTTCATACAGTAACAATGGGAGTACCAAGTGAGATATAATTTTTGAAAGGCATTTCTGCAGTACAAATGATAAGGTGTGACATGTTTACTATGATTAACGCTTTCACTTCTGCAGGTCTGTTCTACAAAGTGAGACAAACCTAATTGCACATATCCACAAAAATACACATATAAAGATGTTCATATTAGTATTGGTTATAACATAGAAATGATTAATGTTAGTTAAAGTTTCACTGGATATCAGGCATAGCTCTATATATTTCAGATCTTTTACCTATTTATTCCATATTCAAATGTATCAGGTAAGTAACTATTCTGTTTCCATGTGACTGTGAGGATTCAGAGGCCCAGTAAAGCTGAGCAAACTGGTCTCTGATCACACAATCAGTAGGAAGAAAATCTCCTACTCATCTACCCATAGTAGAATTAACAAGCATAATTGTCAACGTTATAGAAAAAGGCACAGAGATTTGCAATAAAGTATCCCCTAATACGGTTCATCAGATCACCACGCTGGCATTAGAATAAAACTACAATTAAATCATGTGGTGGATTGTCAAAAATACTTTCTCTGACCAAACCATTTCTCTTTCATTTGTGACTGTGAGATCACCAAGTCTCCACATTTTGTACCAGATTATTTTTTCCTGCTGAAAGGTCAATTTACTTTTGATGATTTAATGAAGCGTTTTAATATGTAACCCACACAGACTGTCTCAAGAATTGTTTTCAGTACACTGTGTTACCTGGAACCTTCCTGAATCTAAGTTATAGGTATAGAAAAATAACTTTCATTTCATTTTGTATATTTATGTTTCAGAACTGCATTGGTCTAGAGTTTTACATTGTTTGTACTTTACCTACAGAAAGGATCCAAGAAGCAAAGTAACTGTTGACCACACAAATGCTTCTAGGCTTCTACTTAGCCTTAAAGAAGACTACCCAGTCTACTTCTTTCTACCAAACAGTTTCTTTGGAGATGAGTAATAAATCTATTGCAAGCACATAACTGAATCTTCATCTCAATCAACAGACTAACCAAATCGTTGAACATCTGCCAATTGTTTTTTTCTTTTCTGTAAACAATTCAGGTTAGTTTTCTCAGATTAAAAAGTTAGCAACATAAAAACAAAGCCTGCTTATCTTAGCTCTATTGAGTCAGAGTCCCTGGCAAGAATCTTCTTCAGAGAGCGTGATTATACCTTTGCTCATGTGCATTGCACCTGGGCAGAACTTCTACCACCTGTAGCCTGCTATCAAGGTCTATCTTGCCTTACTATTTTACTCATTCCTTTCTTTTCTTCTTATCTTTCAATTCTGAGCTCTATAACCAACACCCACTACCTTCACCTTTTTAGTTCCATAGTTTTCTCACCAGTCTATGTTGTAATCATCTTAACCCTAACTAGCCTATGTCGTAAATCCTATGTTGTAATCATTGGTTTCCTCAACTGTTCCCTGTTAAGCCCTGTTTTTCTTTTCTGTTCCTATTTCTAACATGGTATGTGGCACATAGCTCTGAGCTGGCATCTGACAGTGACTTCTTTGTCTGATGGATGAATGAATGAATAGATGAATAGACGGATAGAAACAAGGTGAACACCATTAGGACCTGGGCCATCAGCAGGAAGAGAGGTATTTACAGAGCCTGATATTTAGGAACTTAGTAAGAAAGAACTATTCTGACCCCTATTCAACTTCAAATGTTGAGAAAAATTTTACTTTCCTAATGTACCCTAAAGTGAGAAATGGAGAAAAATCTGATTTAATAAGAACCTTACTCAACAACTAACTCACTTCTGCAGGAAGTCATTCAAGTTTTTTGTTTGTTTTTGTTTTTTGTTGGTCCTGAGGCTCGAACTCTGGGCCTGGGTGCTGTCCTTCATCTCTACAGCTCAAGGCTAGAACTCTACCACTTGAGCTACAGCACCACTTCCAGTTTTCTGAGTGGTTTATTGGAGATAAGAGTCTCCTGGAGGGGCTGGGAAGGTGGCTCAGTGGTAGAGCACTTGCCTTGCATGCATGAGGCCCTGGGTTCGATTCCCCAGCACCACATAAGCAAAAAGAAAAAAGCCGGAAGTGGCGCTGTGGCTCAAGTGGTAGAGCACTAGCCTTGAGCTGAAGAGCTGAGGGACAGTGCCCAGACCCAGAGTTCAGGCCCTGTGACTGGACCCTCCCCCCCCCAAAAAAAAAGTCTCATGGACCTTCTTGCCTGGGCTGGTTTTGAACCATGATCCTCAGATCTTAGCCTCCTGAGTAGCTAGGATTATAGTCATGAGCCACCAGCGTCCAGCTTGATTAAAGTCTGAAGATGTTCACAGACATTCTCATCACACACAGTCTCCAAATCTCCCTCAAAAGGATGCAGACAAGTTTTTGCTTACCACTCTATGCAGATCACTCTTCATAGAAAGGTGCCAATGGGCAGGTTGCATTATTGAAAAATATATGCCTAAGAATACACTTAAATCTTAGGCCCAGGAAAAGTTGCTGTGGTTCAAAGTAGTAGAGCTCCAGATTTGAGTGAAAAAGTAGCTCAAGGACAATGCACAAGCCCTGAGTTAAAGCCCTATGATTGACCAAAAAATTACCTTAAGGCCCATCAACAACCCTTCAGCCAAATTGCCCTGGAAATGTGTCCAGCAGCATATAGACATCCTCTTCCTTTATCTCACTCTGTAGGGTGACATATAGAAGTCACCTGTCATCTTTCATCTGGGGGGGCACACCAATAAGAAAGTTGAAGAATAGTGAGCTGGTTCACGGAGCTACCAGATGGCAGACTTAAGACTCTGATCCCTGTTCCTGTCCTGACTTCAGTGGTGAGCTTCCCATAATAACTTGTGTTTCCTATAAACTGAGAAATCATCAAATTTCCAGTTGTACAAGAGCATGATTTGAATCATCAATCATAAAATAGAACATGAGTTTTCTGTTAGATGTGAAAAGAACAAGAGAGGTGTGATTATAACCATACAGAAAAGCTCAGGATATGGTTTTTGTTGAGACCATTGGTTAATTCAGCTACACATAAAATTCAGCTTACTCACAGAAAGGCCTCTTGATTGAGGGAGGGGTTCTTTTTCAAGTTACCAGAGAATTAGTGTACTCTTTTCCTTTGTAAAGGAAAAATAGATGAAAAAAAAGAATAATCTAGGGAAAAACAAAAACTAATATCATGTCCATTTATCTCGCTGAATACACTCAACAGCTCTTACTCATCTAATGAGTAAGAAAATAGAGAGTGAATTCCTCTGTTAGGTAAGGATGCACACACACAAAAAAAACAACAGAGAGCAGCTTCTGGATTTCAAATAGTCACATTTTATTGCCTCTAACTTGAAGTGGGCAGCTGATTCTAAACAACCACAAGTATGTGGCCTTGGTACATAGCTGATGAACTTAAACCAGTGTGGTTCCTACTTCTTTTATTTTTTTTAATTTTATTTTATTGTAAAGATGCTGTACAGAGGGGTTACAGTTACATGAGTAAGGCAATGAGCACATTTCTTGTCAAGCATTGTTACCCTTCCTTTGTTGTTCTCCCACTATCCCTTCCCTCCCCCAACCCCTCTCAGTACTCCTCCCCCCACCCCAAAGTGGTAAAGTTCATTTCCAACATACTGTCTTGTGGGTATCATTGTTGCAATGGATCATCCTGTGTCCTTGTTTCAGCGTTTTGTTATTCCCCTTCCCCTCCACAAATTAGACACATGTATATACAATATGCAGGGTACCAAAATCAAGCACAGTGACAACAGGGAATATTAATAGAAGAACATACAAAGGAAGCAAAAAAAGAGTACATTTAAAACAGAAACAACAAAGACAGACCTCTTGTGTCCATATCTTAGGGTTCATTTCACTTAGCACCATCTTATATGGTCATATGTACATAGCTTTTGAGCTTTTCTGCTCATCTGATAAAATTATCCTAAACGTATACTAATTTTTGCAAATGAGGGAAACCATAGGATCTTTATTTCTTTGGGTCTGGCTCACTTCACTTAATATTATTTCTTTCCAAGTCTTTCAATTTCTTAACAAATGAGGTGGTGTCATTCTTTCTGATGGAGGCATAGAATTCCATTTTCTTGATCCATTCATCTACTGAGGGGCATCTGGGTTGATTCCATATCTTAGCTATGGTGAATAATGCTGTGATAAACATAATTGTGCTAGTAGCTTTAGTGGTTCTTACTTCAATACAATTCCTCTTTAGGAAGGAAGTAAAGATAGATTCTATGAGGTATGAAGGGCTTGAACTTGGACTCTTTGGTAAGAGAGCAAAATCAGCATATCTTTCTTGGAAAAGATCTAAACCGTTAGAAGAAGCCATGTTTCAAGAAGAGAAACATTTGAAAAGAAATCAACTCTTAGAAATAAGCCAACTGATTTTGACTGGAAGCAAAGGACCATTTTTCTTCAATGTTCTAGGACAACTGATGTGTTGCATAATAGTTGATGATTTCTCTGAGGTACCCTAGGTTGGCTGAATGAAGTGATGAGCTCAGTCCCTAATCCCATTGGATTAGCATCACACTGTTATCTCTGTCCATCTACTCCACCAGTATTTATTGGGTACAATATGTATTGGGCTCTATAGTGGGTCTTTAAGAAAAAAGGGAAAAGAAACAAACAGAAGATCTGGGGGGTTTGCTCACATTAAACTTACAGTAAAGGGAAAGGTTCATTATTAACCAAAGGATCACACAACCAATACATATTAACATATTGTGTGCAGCATTTCTAGAAAAGAATTGGAGTTTTTGGACACCATGCAGAAGCATAAATAAGCCTAGACTGCAGGGCGAGGAAAGCTGCATTGGGGAAATGAAGCTTGAGCTGAAATGTGAATGTGTTAGTGGTGAGATTGCTCCATGTAGAAAGGAAGGCGTTTGCAGAAGGCAACATGAGTTCTGGGACCAGAATGAATCAGACCACCAGGACAAGCCTTATCAAAGACCTGATCACTTTCCCCAGAGTCCTAGAAGATGTAACATAGGATTTTGGGAAGGAAGAAAATATATATTCTGGGGCATCAAAGACTTTATGCTTCAACTATGTTTTTTAGCTTGGGGGAAAAAAGCCCTGGAGAAACTCTATTTTACTTAGCAATCCCTATTGATTTGAATCTCTGGGGAGTCAAACAACAGTGCTTTTTTCTCCTTGATTTTTTTTTTCTTTTGCCACATTCATTAATGCTTTTTGCACACCGGTAGTCAACAAGGAGAATGAGGCAGGAGCATCACAAGTTTGAAACCTACCTAGGCTAAAACTTTGCCAGCCGTGGTAGCTTTTTGGAATTCTAGAAATAAGACCAGACAACAATAGCAAAAGTTAAAACGATGCTTCTGGTGGTTTTAATGGACTCTGACTAGAATGTAGTGTACCAAGCATTCTGTGTGAGATAATTCATTGAATGGAATCTGTATAACAAGCTAATTACTTAGGAATCCTCAAGAATTAGCATGGGATTCACAAAGCTAGCTTTGGAAAAATGAACACATGCAAATTTACATGGTGGAAATCTGAGAGAAGTCTGTGAACCAACTTTGACCAGTTGTTGCAGAAGTACTGAGCAATGTTTGGCTGTCAGTATTAATTATGCATGTGGAAAGGGCTCTCCGTAGCCATTTGGAACATCCACCCACAGGCCTTTTCCTCTGTAATGTCAGGAGCAGGTTCTATCCTACTCAGAGTGAGTGCGCAGCTGACAAGTCAGGTATAATCACAATGTGGAGCATTTGTACAGAACAGGCTGTTTCCAAATGACTTTGCATTCAATGGTGAGATCACCTCCAGGGTTTTCCTCTCCTGGGCAGCATGTTTTGCCTCCTTTCCATTATTAGTCAGGCCTCTTGTTTCAAAGATAGAAAAATCAAACAAGCAAGGGGAAAAAAAGAGAGAATTGGTTAGACTACATAATTGAAAAGACAGGAGCAGCCAGGCTCTAGGCTTAGCCTGTTTGCAGTACAGCCTTTAGTCTCATCTTCCTTGACTCTCTCTGTGATTCAGCTGAGATAGGCCCAATTTTTTCACCAAAAATGACTTGCATATCTTCATTTATCATCAAAGAACCTAGTTATACTAGTTCTGACATTCCTTCTTCTTTGACCAGCTCGCTCTTACTACTAAACACCTAGAGGGATGATTCATGTCTAAGGATAATGACACTAATGACACCGGATAGACATTTCCATGTTCCTCTTCCATGCTGAATCTGAGCTGATCCTAGGATTCATTACTTTGTTAGTCCTGCCTACCCATAGTGAAGGCATGGCAGCTTCCACCTTGGTACTTTAGGGAGACTGTCACTCTTGTGGAATAAGTCCAATCTGCCTACTGTAGAAACCAAATGGAAAGGCTATATGGAGATATAGCCCTGGTGAAGCCAATGGCAAAAGAAAGAGGCCTACTATGACCATTTTCACCACTGAGCCCAGTCTAACTAGTCAAGGTGCCAGATATATGAAGTGTCTCTGCCTTTTGAGCTCCCAGACAACTGCAGACAATTACCCAAGTTAATGGCACATTGGATAGGGAAATCATTAGCAGACCCCAGCCAACCTCAAGAACTATAAAAAGTAATGATTGCTGCAACTTTAAACCACGACATTTGGGGTGGGATGTTATATAGCAATAATTATCAAAACTTAGTATCAGCCTGGTTCTGTGTTAGTGCTGGGCTTTTCATCAAAAATACAATAGACGTAGTTCATAATTCTCCACATCTACTCATCCTTCCAAATTTCCTGTTCAGGAATATTTCCTGATCCTGTTTACTATGAAATTCTCTCTAGTGAGTGCTAGGAACACATTACTTCGGCTTCATAGTCCTTAGTTAACTGAGAAATTACCAGTTATCTGGAAACTGCTTTCCCTAGTAAAATGTAATTCCCCAAGGCAGGCAGTATGCAGCTAGCCCAGCACGGTCTCCTCCCACTCTGTTCACTGCCTGTCACCCAACAGACACTCAGCAAGTGTGTGTCTGACTGATTGACAGTTTTTCCTTCCTATAATCTGCTATTTTATATGGGAGAAGATCCTAGATGGTGACTCATTTCCTAGGTGACTCGTGAGATCGATCACTCTCCCGTAGGTTTACACTCAAGTCCTAGAAGAGTAGTTTGTACCTAAAAACCATGCTTTCCTTATCACAGGATTGTTTTCTTCTTTGTATTTGGAGATGGGAATTGCCCATTTGCTTGGTTTTAATGGTCCCTCTGTCGTCCTCTCAGCAGATATTAACCTAGTCATCTATTGCTCTTCTAGCCATCAGAGGCCTAGCTGTTATGAAAAAATGACAAGACAAAATGAGAGACGTTTTTGTATTTTTAAATGAATATGAAGATAGAATGCTTGATTTTTATGGAAACACAGATCACAGTTCCAGGAGTCAGCTAGTCTAAAATTAAACAAGGCTGGAGTTCTTGCTTTTGGCCTGGAACTGGATTTCTCTTGGCTTTACACTAGCAAGCTTCTCTGGCATTGGAAGCACTTCCTGTTAGCCAGCTCCTTTGCCAGAGCAGTGCTAAGCAATCACCTTATCAGACAAGAACACTTGCATGTGGTTTTGGTTCAGTATATGTGATAGATATAAGATAGCTTTCTTTACCAGTTGATAGGTTATTAAGTCAACTCTTGTTTGCTAAAAGCTAACACTTATTTCTGTAGGTATTTCTTAACTATACTGACAGATAAGAAATTAAAAAACTATATGACACAGTCATTATTATCCAGTGCAAGGAGAGTAAAATTAACTATCTCTAAGGATGAGTCTATGTGATAAGTTCCCACCACAGCAACAATGCAAAGGAGGTAAGAGAATAGCTTTGTGGTAGACACATTGGAGGGAGAGGCTTGTGTAAAGACCTCAAAGCAGAAAGGATGTAGTCCATTTGCGCTGCTGTTATACAATGCCACCAACTCAATGGATAAGAAATAGAAATATACTCACAGTAAGCTTGGAGCCTAGGATGCCCATGATGAACAGTCTTTGGCAGGATCTTCTGTCTACATATACTATGATAGAGGGTAAAAAAGCAAGAGTAGACAAGAGAGAGAACCAGAGGAAGACAAATGTGTCCTTCTATAGAAACCCACTTTCCAGCTGGCATGATTATTCTTGAGATAAGATAATAACATTATACCATTCATGAGATGGTCCAAACACCTTCTATTAGGCCTCACCTCCCAGCACCATTACACTAAGGAATCGAATTTCCGAAGTATGTACTTCAAGGACACATTCAAATTGTAGCAGGGAGAATGCCTATGCACTTGGAAAATTCCAGGGAAGGCAGGGAGTGACATGGTACTTCAGCATAAGCAAGAAGTAGAGAAATTATAGATGAATTCGTGATGGAATAGGACCAGATCATGAAGATCCTGTAGGCCTATGGAAAAATGTTGGCTTTTTACCTGGATTATCAGCTATTATGGGGTTGAACAGAGGGAGGATTTGGTCTGACTGAGGTTCTTAAGCATCTATCATTCTGATAAAGGGAGAATAGATCATTCAGGTAGATACAAGGCTGTTAACAGAAGAACCAGTTTAAAAGAATATTTTAGATATCCAGAGATCCTTAATAGCATCTCTGGTATCCGTGATAACAGTGGAAATAATCAAGTGTGGTCAGCTTTTGGATGGATATTAGTAGTGAATCCAAAAAGATTTATGCCACTCTATTTGGGAAGTCTAAAAGAAAGTAGAATTAGAGGCAATGTGAGGATCACTGGTCTAAGAAACTGGAAGTATGTAATTAATGTTAACTAAGTGGAGGAGAGTATTAGTGTGATTGATTTATTTTGGGTTTAAGTTATGGGCTCAGAAGAGGGAAGAGGGGCAATGTTAGGAATCTAGTTCTGACACAAATCTCTCTCAGACTTGAGAAGAAATGTAGTAGGAGCTGGACACAGGAATCTTGGGTTTAAGAAAGAAGTCTAGAAGAAATTCAAATAATTTGGAGTCATTGGTATATAATGACATTTTATTGTATTAGCATATATTAACTCTTGTACAAATACTTTTATTGTGATATATGCATATTCTTATACAATGCCCTCTAATAATTATTTATTCCTTCTATTACTCTTTTGTATCCTCTTTTCTATCACTTCCCTTTACTTTTTCTTTTAAAATTTTAATAGATTTCATTTTATGTATGATTATATAGTTATAGCCATTAAATTGAGTGAATTCACAAAAGGAATACGTATAGAGAAGAAAGAAAATAAGTCTAAAATCTAAGCTCTATTTATGGGAATCTGACACAGGAAAGATGTATTCTCCAACCAAATATTAAGTGGCCCAGTATTTCCAGTGACTGCTTTCTCTGTTTTGACTTGTATTGTTTTTCCTGATCCCTTTCTGCTCATCTTAAATAAAGCATTCATTTTAGAGAAGGGACTGGCACTGATTTCATATTATTCATAAATAATACTTCAAACTATTAAAATATTGTTTTCCTTCTACTCCTTATTGTCCCTACTGGCCCTGATAAGACATCAGTGATTGTCTGAGTGTATGTGTGTGTGTGTGTGTGTGTGTGTGTGTGTGTGTTGTATGTGCTTCTGTGTGTTTGCATAATCTAAAGCAATTTTACGTAACAAAAGATTTCGATGGGCTCATTCACTGAAAGAAAAATTATAATGCAAAAAACTAAAACAATCATTGCATCTGTAGTGTACAACTGAGTACAAATGACTACAATTTCATCATCATAATAAGCATTTCTGATAGATTATCTCTTGTAATTATTTTTTACTTTTGGTGATACTGAGATTTAAACTCTGCCTTGTACATAGTAGGCAAGCATTCTAACATTTAAGCCATTCCCTCTGTCCTTTTTCGTTATGTTTAGGTAGTGTTTTGGACGATGATTTTCCTGCCTAAGTAGCTACAAACATAGAGAAACACCAGTACGCCCAACTTGTTAGTTAAAATGGGATTTTGCTAACTTTTTGCCATGACAAGGCATGAATCACAGTCTTCTCCCAAACTTTGTCTTTTGAGTAGCTTGGATTACAAGCATGGACTACAACACATCCAATGATAATGGTGATGGTGATGATGATGATGATGATGATGATGATGGTGATTTGCTGAATACTTGCTTTCACATGAAGTTTAAGAAGCTATAAAATTAATCTATGATTTTAGCACTGAGAAGATGGTAGGCCAGTTGGTAATTAACATAAGATGATGTATTTTACCAATGTAAAAATAGTATGGAAAAGTAGCTAGAGCTGTTTTCACCTTACAGACAGAGTGAGTTCCCAATGTTCTCTGCTCACTACCTAGTATATTGCCTAAGATGACTTCATGGCTGATGAACTGCCACAGTTGCTGTTGGGGAAGCAGGACATCAGAGTTGCTATGTCTAGGAGCTAAGACTCCACATTCCTCAAACTTTGAAAGATATAGGTAGCACAAGATAGGGATTGTCTTGTTGCAGAAGGAAGAACTTGCAGGCGCAGGAAGAATGTACAGAATAGTAAAAAAGAGCAAATGATCCCTAACTTATAGGTTATGCACAATCAGACATTTAGATAACATGGCCAGAACCTTCTTCAGGCAAGAATGTTGATGTAAAATCATAGATTAACAATGGCATAGAGGGCTGAGAGTTAGCTTGAAGCCATGGAGTACATGACCTTGAATAGCAGGCTGAGGATATTGTAAGTATTAGAGTGATAGGACCAGTATTATCCTGTAGTAATAAACTGTTGAGTGGATTTAGGTTGGGAGGGAGAAGGTAATCAGAAGAGCCAATGAGGAGGGGGTTGCAGTAGTTTACCTAGTGTTGTATGCAGTTCAGATAAAAGATGCATAATTTTTATGGAATGGATAGATTACTACAATTGAGAGAAGGTAGTACCTTTATGTCCATAATTTTTTAGTAAATAGAAGATTACTAGAAAAATCTAATATTGAAGCACATAGCTTATTTTTGTGTACAGTAGGGTTTAAAAAATTGATCTAACTATAAACCAGACTTCTATAAAGCAGACAGTAGAGTAAGCATGTTTTCTGCTTTCATGCTGAGTTTCTCACTTTTCTTCCCCAAGAAAGGATTGTGTACCTTGATGAAAGATGCTTGGAAAAGGAAAAGGAATATAATGTAGACTTCACTGACATATTTGCCAATGTGAAGGTACTGATTTGCCAATGTGAAGATACTAAAATTCAAAGCAGGAGATTGCAACAAAAGTTCTAATGTAATAGGTTGCAAATTAGGCCTTGAGTGGAAATCTGAATCTACAACTCCTAAAGCCTACAAATTGATATTCTGAATCTTCAGGAGGAATTTTAAGGTTTGAAAAATATTCCTGTTCACCAACACATCTATAAATAACTTCAACAATGCATTCATTTGACCCTTCCTGGTTATGACTATAAATTATAATGCTCCAAATGGAAAGCATGCTTAGAAAACAATCTGGTATTCCACACTGTATACATGTTATATGGTTTGAAAGCTATAAAATTACATCTTTTTCTCCATGTGAGACACATAGTAGATTTGTTCTATTTTTTTTCTGCCTTGTGAACAGCTGAACATATCACTGCTCTTCAAGGCTGTCACTGTGAAATCTTACCCTACAGGGCTCCGTGTTCCCTCTACGGTTTAACACTCTTCTGGTACAATTAGCATCAATGTCTCATGCTGCTTACACTAATTGGAGATTACCTCTGACATGAATTAATATTCAGAATGTTCCTTGTACTGTTTGCACCACAAAGTGAAATTAGCATGTTACTGGAGATAATTTTTATTTACACAGTGCTGAAGTAATGTTTCCTTCATTTACTAGGTGGTAGAAAATCCACAGGATGTAAAGGCTCATGAACTGAAACTTAATCTAGCAACTAGTTTCCTTTAATGTCAAATTACTTAAGAAAGTTATTTTCTTGGGGGGGGTGTAGAGAAGAAGAAAGGAGGAAAGGGAGGGAATGAAATGTAAATAAGGGAAGGGGTAACAATGCTCGACAGGAAATGTAACTATAACCCTTCTGTACAGCATCTTTACAATAAAATAAAGATTTTTTTTTTAAAAAAAAGAAGTGCTGCTCTTCTAGAACTCTGATTTAATACTTCCCATTGTAAGTTTATGTAGGCTAATTTTAATTTGTTATCTTCCTACCTATAGTACAGGGATGGTGCATTTGTAACATAGCAACGTATCTTTAAAAATAGACAAGTCTCCTGCTATAGGAAGGACCAAATATGCCCTTATGGAGGAGCATTTTCCTCAGCCTCTGATGACAGAAAAGACTGGAAGATTTGGAAATCAAAGCCCGGATGTTTATGTCATGGTAAATAAATTATTTCAAACCTAAGGTTTTATAGTGAGCTTGTCAGGGAGAAATAATATGTCCAGCATCTATTGAGGGACATAAATAGAGGAAAATTTAAATTTGCTCTGTCTTAAAAGAGAAAATTTTGTTCTTCCTAAGCTGAAGGCTTTATTTTGCATTAATGCAGACAATTGTGGCTATGTTTACTTTATTGACAAATGAGATCAAATCATTGGATATGCACATATTGTTCCCAAATGTGCTCAATTCAGTACAATAATTTAGCAAATATTCCAGCTTTCATTCAAAGCAGACTCAATTCCACAGAGTAGTTAAAATAAACTCACATTTCAAGGCTTTCCTTTATCCCTTAGCCACATATAAATGTTCTCTGATCCGAACTTTCGTCTGAAATTAAACCTCTTGAGGCACATCTATGTAGATAATTACAGCGTTATTTGAGAGGCCTAAGCCAGAAGCCTGGGAGTTATCTTTAACTCCTCTATACTAACATACACTTGGGTACCAAGGAATATCTTATTTTATTTCTGGAGCAAGCAGTGATGTTTTACTCAGTAGTTCAGTTTGGCCTTCTTTCTTGCCAAGAAAATTGCATTCCTCTTCAAGGACTGAGTGACCATATGCACCAAAAGAGAGGGGGGGGGGCTGGATTTTGATTGCAGCCTAAGCCAATAATATTATTTTCATTTAGGTTTGGGCATATTGGTTCAGGGATGGGCATAGAATGTGATTCTGATCAGTCAAATGAGTACACATCTGTTCATCAGAAATATATGTGACTGGGGTATAGCTCAAATGGTAGAGCATTTGCCTAGGAAGGGCAAGGCTCTGGGTTCAATCTCTAGTACCTCCTCTTAAAGAAGTGACTATAAATAGCTGCTATTCTTTGCTCCACGTTGTTGAGTCTGTGTTTGATGGTCTATGGAGAATAGTCATCAGAGAGAAAAAGTAACATCAAGACATTAATTTAACCACTCAAAGAATTTTTTTATTTTTGATCAGTTGTGGGGCTTGAACTCTGGGCCTGGGGACTGTCCCTCAGCTCTTCAGCTCAAGACTAGTGCTCTACACAGTGCCACTTCTGGTTTTCTGGTGATTAATTGGAGATAAGAGTTTCATGGACTTTCCTGCCCAAGCTGGTTTTGAACTGCAATCCTGAGATCTCAGCCTCCTGAGTAACTAGGATTACAGGCATAAACCACTGACACCTGGCCATGCTAAGAATTTTTATGTCTCCTAGGTTGTTCTTATTGCTTAAGCTATTTTAATTGTGTCTTTCCTTCCTGAGAGTAGAAAATATCTTCAGAGTTTAACTATTTCTGCTGGATCTTCCCTTGATTTTCTCTTATACTGCCTTAGCTTATCTTTCCTTGTTTGTTTGTTTGTTTATTTCACCAGTCCTGGGGCTTGAACTGAGGGTTTGGTCACTGCCCCTGAGCCTCTTTGTGATCAAGGCTAGTGTTCTACTGCTTGAGCCACAACACCACTTTTGGCTTTTTCTGAGTACTTTATTGAAGAAAAGTCTCAGGGATTTCCTGCCTAGGCTGGCTTTCAATTGCAATCCTCAGATCTCAGACTCCTGGCCAGCTAGGATTAAGGTGTGAGGTACCCATGCCAGGCTTCCTTTCCTCTTGTAGATGTTCATAGTATTTCCAATCTGCCTGCCTCCAAATTCTTCTCTTTTCTCCTCTCAGAGTGACTGTTCTAGTTGTAGCAATCTGTAGCTTTGTCCTAAATTCTGTGTACTCTTGACCTGTAATTCTAAAATACCTCCCTGTGCATGGTGTTACATGTTTATGAGCTCACGATTTCCCAATATATAATATGTAGCACAGCCCCTTAATTCCTGTTTTCACTTGACTAACACTTGTTCTTTCTGATCTCTCTCTATCTCTCTCTTTCTATTTTTCTCTCAGAGGTAATTGTTGCTTTTTCACACACTGCCGTTACATACAGTTTCAATAGCAAAATGCACTGATTGCTTACTTGTCTCTCTAACTTGCTCATGACCTACTGGAGAAGAGATATTGTTTATCATGTCAACCTTAGTGCCTACTATGGATCTTGATCAGATTTTCAACATATGATTATTGAATGAAAGAAAATGAAGTAGGGAGAGATGGAAGAGACAGGATCATGCATGAAACTTACCAACCATCAAATGCAAAAAGTTTGTGCACTTGAGGCTGTTATTTATGATTACAGAAACTACAATATCAATATAAAGTTAATATTCTTTGGATTATTTCATAAGCATGGTGCTATATATAATGTATTTTAAGTTTATAGCAACACAATGAAAAAGATAATAATATCCTCACATGACAGACAAAGCTTGTTTCAAAGTGAGTGTTAGAGCCCAGATTTAAATTCAGATCTGACTTCAAAAGCCTTAGACAAAACACTTTTTCTGAAATCTATAAACATGCTGTCTTCTTACTTGTTCTAGACAAAGTTGTATACATCAAATGAGGAAAGACTGAACCTAAGGACTTTGGCTGATGATAGCCCTATGACTGATTATCTCCTTAGAACTGAAGTTTCTAAAAGACGAAGGGCTATAAAACATTTTTGTATCGCAACATGTTCTTTAAGGTCTCAATATGAATTTTCCTCTCTAATCCTTTAGTTCATTGGAATCAGCTAAGCTAAAACAATATATATGGCGTTCTTGAGCTATATGGTCATTTGAAAAACACATTCAACTCTTCCATTTCTCTCCAGTAGCCATTTTCCACTAGCCATTTTTGCTTTGTAGAAAACACCAGTATTTCTCCTTGGAGTATTTGTTGCATTCAGAAGACTCAGAATGTCTTCCTTCTTTCTGAACAGTACTTTAGCTTTCATTTAGGATTAAACTATTGTCCATTATCTATTGCTACGGTATATGTTAAATCTATGGCTCTGTCACCAACAAAGGCAGTCTAAAAGGTTCTTGAAACACCCTCTGAGGAATTCTTCCTTTGTATTCCCTAGATCAGCCAGAAGACAGACAGGTGACTAGAGATCAGCCAATGAGATGTATGTCTCCAAAATCAACTCAAATTCTTATTGTTTAGACAGAAGAAAATTGCTAATGATCATGAATTGCAGGTGATGGCCTCTTGGCCAGATTACTATTCTGTTAGAAGACTATTCCCATATCTCCTACTTTCTATCTACTTTCAAGGGTTTTAAGTCCCTGGCTTGTCATCAATAGCCTTTTTTCTTTGTCTTCCATTCTTCAAGTATACTGAAGACCTCACTTGTGCTCTTCCCTCTTTCTGAAATTTTTACTATTTGGGAAAACATGGTTTATATAAACAATGTTTTTCAGACAATTATCTAGGATTATTTTAATAAGTTACTGGAAGCACCAGAGGAATTCAAAGGTTTTACTATAGTGCTTTCCAAAGTATCAAATTATAACACTGCATTTTTTTTGTCAGTCATGGGGCTTGAACTCTAAGCCTGAGTGCTGTCCCTCAGTTCTTCAGCTCAAGGCTAGTGCTCTACCACTTGAGCTACAGCACCACTTCTTGTTTTCTGGTGGTTTATTGGAAATAAGTTTCATGGATGGAGATGGGAGGAAAGGAATGGTAGGGGAAAAACAAAGGAGGAGGCAACAACGCTTGATAAGAAATGTACTCATGACCTTGCTCATGTAACTGTAACTCCTCTGAACAGTATTTTCACAATAAAAAACTTATTTAAAAAAAAAGAGTTTCATGGACTTTCCTGCCTGGGCTGGCTTTGAACCATGATCCTCAGATCTAGCCTCCTGAGTAGCTAGGATTACAGGCGTGAGCCACCAGCACCCGGCTTACATACATATTTTATGTTCCCTACTAGGCTATAACCTTTTCACTTAGTGAGCAGAGGAGAGGTTTTGCATATTAAATCACTGAAATTCCTAACAATTAAATATTTATAGAGTACCTCCTCCATGCCAGGCATTGTTCAAGTGAACTAAGCAATATTAGCTACTGTCATAATATGCACATGAAATGAGGACGATCAAGGATGGATGAAACTCAACATCTCTGTCTTTTCAAATTATTTGGAAGTCATTGTCAAGTAATAGAAAGATTCTATTTTTCTGTTCTACATTGAACTAAGGGAAATATTGATAGACAATAAACATACACAATGGAGAAATTTTACATAAGACAATGCATTCTGTGGGAGTGAAGGGGATTCCTCACAGAGGAAGCAAAGCTGTTGGCAGATAGTATTCAGTGTCTATTTGGGAAGGAAAGAGATAGACATGGACGCACTTCACAAATTAGCTTATATATAGACTTGTCTTGGTGGGAAGATTAGTGCTTCAGTTCGACATGGAGGCAGACAACAACTCTCCCCACAAGCTGACATTGTGATTTTAAAGTGATGATTTACTTCCCTGATTATTTTCAACAGACATTTCTCTGCAATCAAGGCTAATGCATGAAGAATAGACCAAAGGAGGAGAGCCACTCTGGGATTTCTAAAATCTACCAAGAATTGACTTAGTTGTCAATGAGGATCCACTATACTTAGCTATAAATATACAAAACAATATAGATAAGTGTCTCTGATAGCATGGAAAATGAGACAAGGAGGTCCTCCCTTCCATGAGGACCTCATGAAGGCCTCTCCATGTCCTGCGTACACAGGCTGAGGTGAAGAATTCATCTCCTGAGAACTTATCTATCTACTAGGAAGTCTGTTCTGAGACGAGAGCTCAGAGATAGGTGTTTTTAAAGTTGAGAGGCCAAATTCAAGTGTGGAAGTACCCTAACCTTGGTGAATCTACCATATGTATTTTCCAATTGATCAATAGTGACACCTGCTGGCTCAGGAAGAGAGGATTTTGTAGTATAAAATCAAGTTGACCAGAAAATGGTGGATTGATAGGCTCATCGATCAGGAAGGAAGGAATAAAGAAGGGAAGATTATCCATACCAAATTAACTATTATGTAAACATTTTTGAGATGATAACAAAAGTAAATGGTTGAGATGTTGAAGTGGTGGTTATGTAGAAACATAGTTGAAAACTTGGATAATTGTTGGAAGGAAAACAAAGGTATCCTATTCTACTTGGCTTTCTTTCCCTTATTCTGGGGCAAGGATAATCCTGTACAATTCTTATTTTTGCATTTAGTTTTGCAACAATCCATGCTTCAAAGAATGTGGAACAATCTGCTAAGTCATATTGATATTGTAAAGCCTTAGAATAACCTATTTAGTGCACAGTCTTGCACGCTACTTACTAAAAGCCTAAAGCAGGACTCAAGGAGCTAAATTCAATGGCAGAAATGCAGATTCCATGGGTCGAGGTTTGTATAGATCATATGTAGTGTGTGTATATATGCCATGTCTGTTGAATAGAAGTCACTCTGTCTGTCTGTCTGTCTTTCTATTTGCATCCTTCCCTCCCCCCACTTAGTCTTCATTGCTTCTTCAGCTCCTCCTGCCTGCCTGCTCTTCAGGCCTTGTAGAATCTTTTCATTCCTAAAGTGGAGATACCTGTGCTATGCAGTTCCTCTTCCCAACTGCCCTTACTTTCTATTCCATTTAATACCTGCTCCTGATAAGTCATAGAAAAATGTCAAAGTTAACCTAAGGATCAATAACTCATGAATAACTTGGCACTTTTAAGGAGAAAACCTTGGCAAAGCAATTACTTAACCCAAAGCAATATATGTTCAATTTTCCAATGTATGTTGTGTCAAGGAGCAAGCAGACATTTAGGGCAACAGTGAGATGGCTTTTTAGATGCACTAGAAATGGGCATGTATAAATAAGAATATTATAAGTCATTAACACTTTGTTTGTCCTCACATATTAAAACATAGTACTGCATATTTAACTTAACTTATGGAAGCATCAAAACAATGATAAATAGTTTAGGTATAAGGATTCAAGTGCTCAGAAAATACAAGAAACTGGTCCAAAGTCACATGGAAAATAATTGGTGAATTTGGAATTCTGTCAAGGCCTTTCAGACACAGAATCCATGCATCTAACTACTCCTTATTACATATGTCCCACACCAGTAAATCAAGCTGCCTAGGCTGAGCACCAAGGCATCATCTTTCTACAAATAATAGTCTGAGGAAAACATTTTACCAAAGAGCCATGTAGCAAACACAGAAGCACTAGATAGCTTCTAGATTTTTCTTTTTTAAAATTTGTGTGTGCTCGCCGAAATAGCTCAGTTGGGAGAGCATTAGGCTGAAGATATAAAATTTGTGTGTGTGTGTGCATGTATGCACACTGGTTCTGGGCCTTGAATTTAGAGCCTGGGTGTTGTCCCTGAGCTTTTTTGCTCAAGACCAGCACTCTACCACTAGAGCCACAACTCCATTTCCAGCTTTTTGGTGGTTAATTGGAGATAAGAGTCTCACAGACTTTCCTGCTAATGCTGCCTTTGAATCCTGATCCTTAGATTTCAACTTCCTGAGTAGCAATGATATCACATTCCTTTCGTAAAACAACATCACAAAGTAGAACAGGTAACACACTTAGCTGCATCAAATATAAAAAAAAGATACAAGAAGTTATCCACCCATAATGTCATTCCTATATCAAATCTCTCTTCCCACACACCTCTACAGGTAGCATTTCAGGAAAGGTTTCTTATTTATTCATCCAGCATTCCTTTTTGCTAATATAAACCCTGTACATATTTATTTTTCTACTTATTAGGCACAAATAATACTTTTCTTTAGAATAACTCATACTTATCCGTGTTTGCTTAGCAGTCTATTCTCAACCTACTGTACAATATTTCAAATTCTTTTTCATTTTAGTTTTTTCAGGGCAGCTTAGTGAAAATAACAATAGAATAGTACCTATTTTTCTGGCTATGAATGAGTCATTAGACATGGGAAGATTGCAGAAGGTGGAAATATCCAGATGGAAGAGACATTAATAAACTTATTTGTGATTAACAGGATGGGGAACTCAATTCTTGAAGAACAGGGTAACTAAGCTCTATTTCACAACTTCCTTTGTCCAGAGACAGGTGAGTTTCTTACTAATATCAATGTGTATTTTTTTAAAAATAAAGAACACTTTTCAGCTCCCTCTGGTTTTCATTTAGATTCAAACCAAGAAGCTAATGCTGTGTTAATTGGTGCATTTTTCTGTGGAAACTAATTATAGCCCCATGCTGTCAAAACAAGGCAAATTGTTAATGACACTTTAACTGACAAACTAGAAATAAAACTATTTTGCCATAGGGGAAGATGCTGGGATTGTGTCACACAAGCCATTTTAATTGAGATTATACAAATGAAGACAGCTGCTGGAGAGCACCATCCTGGGTCAGCTGTATTCTAAAGGGTTCTGGCAGGTGGGGAGCATTAAGGGGATATGAGTGAAGAATCATCTTCTTTTGGCTTGGGCGTCAGTATTTCAGATTGGAACACCTGAAATGATCCTATCTAGAGCACACAATATCTAGTCAGAACTGTTCTACTGTTTCCACAAATGCATATGAGGCCACCTTGTGAGCTATTCGAACATGTTCATTCATTTAACAAATGTTTGATGAATGTTTGTAATGTGGTAGAGACTATTCTAGATGCTCAGGTCATAAGATAAGATTAAAAACAATAGAATAAAATGAAAAAGCAAATAACAATAGCCTTTCTCCCCTCTTCCATTCAACTGAGAAGATAGGAAACAAGCAAGTATGAAAAATGTATCTTATATGGTAAGGAGTTCTATAGGTCTGTACAAAGAATTATCCTAATAGGACAATTCGAACTTGGGGTAAAGATGATGTTTGGAAAAAGAACTAGCTGCAGAAAGTGAGACAACCCCTTTAGGTTTGTAGGAGAGGAGATAACTGAGTAGGCGACACTTATCCAGGAAGTTTATGGGACCAAGTGAGCTATTAAACTAATGTGGTAGGTTTGTGTATCTAGTGTAGCCCATTCTCCAGGACTCAACATCCATTCTCATTCTTCATGAATTAGCAGTACTGATGGCTAAGAGTATCACAGCCAGATTAAGAAAGCAGTACAAATGACCTGAGGCCTAGCACCTAGGTGCTTGAAATAAGGAGGCAGGAAAGCAAATGGCTGGGACAGAGTGAATGGCAATGGATAAGTAGTTGAAGAAAAAATGAAAGAAGATATGGGGAAAATGGCAGAATCTGTAGAGCTTTATCAACTATTGGAAGAATAGCCTATGGAAGGGAACTGAATCAGAGAGCAGCATAATCTTATATATACTTCCTCATGCTTTAGAAATGACCTTCTGGTTGTTGTGTTGAGAGTACTCATAGGAAATATAAGTGCACAGAATGTTGTTAGGAGACTACTGCATTTATCTAGCTTCCTAAGGCTTCCATAGCAAATTACCACAATCCTGGGTGACTTCAACATAGAAATGTATTCTTTCAAAGTTCAGAGACTAGGACTCCAAAATCAGAGTGAGAATAAAATGTGCTTCTTCTGAAGACTGTAAACAAGAATATTTCCTTGTTGTTTCTTTCCAGAGTCCTGCCAGTCTCCCCTGTGTGTTTCAAAAATCTCTTCCTTTTCATACAAAAACATTACTCATTTTCTGGACACCAATGCTTTTAATTCCAGCTACTCAGGAGGATGAGATCTGAGGATTGCAGTTCAAGGTCAGCCTGGGCAGGAAAGTCCATAAGACTGTTATCTCTAATTAACTATCAAAAAGCTGGAAATGGAGCTATGGTTCAAATGGTAGAGCTAGCCTTAAGTGGATAAAGCTACAGGAAAGTGTCTAGGTTCTGAGTTCAAGTCCTAGTCAGTATCACTACACAGAATTCTCCTAACATGGGTTCTCAGAGATGTGTAATTGGACTGGGATGTTGTTGGTAGTCCTGTTTCTACTGATCTTCAGAAATGCCTTATGTTAGACTAAACATAAGAAAAATGACCATAAAATGTAGCAACTGGCTTTCAGTTTATATTTTCAAAGTCACAAATCACTTTTAACTTGAAATAAATGACAAAGTTGGGAAGTAACTTCCCTAAAAAGGGATGTTCTACATGTCTACCATAGATGTGATAGATGATCTGTATTTCGACTCAAACAATGCTGACAGCTGATCTTGTCCATGACCATAAAAGGCTTCCCTGTACTGACAGTAAATAGAGCTGCAGTCTGGAACTCAAGATATTTGCATCTTTAGTGTCAACTTTCTTACCAGCTATACATATGGTTTACAGTGAACCATAGTCCCCCAGGGCCACAGATTTGGCCAAAGGCAAAATGGTATGGTAGTTTGGGCTGGTGATAGATTTCGAAACTAGGAAGCATCAGGATCAAAGATAACTCTACCATTATTTATTATGTCCCATTTACCATTTTTAAACCTTTAGATCCTCTCTGTTAAAGTAGAAATGATTTCTATTTACAACACTGTTGTATAGATTGAGTGAGATAATGCCTGAAAAACACAACAGTGTCTGGAAAATTTTAAGAACACATATCTAAGTAGCACCACTATAATGTTTTGCATATTTACACTTTAAAAGTAAGCCAGATGCCAGTGGCTCACACTTGTAATCCTAGCTACTCAGGAGGCAGAGAGCTGAGGATCATTGTTCACAGCTAGCCTGAGCAGGGAAATATATGAGATTCTTATCTCACATTAACCACCCAAACATCCATCATTGAAGCTGTGGATCAAGTGGCAGAGCACTAGTCTTGAGCAAAAAAGCTCAGTGACAGTACCCAGGCCCTCCTTCAGTTTAAGCCCCAGGAATCTCACACACACACACACACACACACACACACACACATGTATATCATACCTATAAATACAGTTAAAGCAAGACAGTGGAGTCCAATGATAGTGAAGCACAATAATATGCCCCGTTTTTCTATTTTTTTGACCCATTCAAGACCTATATTTTTCCTGCTCTGTGACTTGATTTACCGATTTTTGAAAGGGTCTACAAATGCTTCTAAATATGCAGAATGATTATCAACAGCTATATCATTCACAAGCCTTGTCTCCCTAATATTATCAGCCATTCATTCCCTTTACTTTATTAGCTACTTGAAACCTTTTATATTTTTATTAAAGGGAAATATGATAAAGTGAAAAAAATCTACTAAATATTAAATGAGAGAAACTGTGGCATCAAAAAATAGACAAAGCTGTTTCTAGCAACAAAACTTATTTATAACTAAGAACTGCTTAAGAATGTGAATGCTATTTCCAGTAACATACAAATATAGACACTCTGGGTAGCACCTTAATTTCTACTGCAGTGAACCACACTATTGCTAAGAAAAGGAAAGGAAAAGAGAGGAGACGAGAGGTGAGGAAAGAAGAGGAAAAGATAGAGGAGAATGGGCAAGGAAGGAGGAGAGAAGAAAGAAGGGGAGAGAAGTGAAGAGAGGAAGGAAGAGGAGGAAGAACAGGAGAGGAGAGGGAAGAGAGAAGAGAGGGAAATGTGTTCACTGAAGGAGAAGCAGAAAGAGATAATAGATAATAGGTACCTTTAGCTGACACTCTATTCCTGAGCCATATGGTTTGACTAAAGTGTCAAAGATCCAAGGTTAGGTGTCAACAGTGGATAACTTTGAAAGAATCTATGTGCTGTTCTCCATTATATGCACAATTCAGATATGATCCTTTGCACCTTCTGACATGGTCTGCTTAGAATTCAGTGAAGGTTTTATATTTATTGCATTGCTTTGAAATTGGTTCTCAAAAATATTAGTTGAGTGAGGAAGCAGGAATGACCAGCTCATTGCAGTTCTGTGCCTTATTGGAAATTCCAATAAAGCATGACCACAGCTTGCCTTCCTTTACAGAGGTTCATGCATGAGCTCTTTCTACCCAAATGCCATAAGGCAGAAGACAAGCCTGAGTCACTTTGGCCTCCCAAGCACCTTGTTTGTAGAGGAAGCTGATATATATTTTAGTGATTATATTCTATCAAATATTTTTTCAACCCTGTGGTGTTAATCTTGTCAATTTAAATGGATTTGGAAGCTCCTTGGTTATTGATAAGATGCTAATTTGAATGTTGCATGAGGCCATTTTCAGAAAGGTTCAACTATGAGGGAAGGGCTGCACCACCCCTAACCTGGGGGAACTAGATGGAATGAAAGCTGAAACGGGAGAGGGTTAAATAGTAGAAGTATTCCTGCTGCCATGACTAACTGCCATTATGTTTGGCCTCACCAAAGGCTCATGATCAATGGGTTGAAACTGATGAAAACATGAGCCAAAATAAACCCTTTGTCACTTAGTATTTTTATACCAAGTATTTTGTCACAGGGATGAAAAAATCAGTCCCTTCTTCATCAGGCATAGTGGGTTCATGCCTGTAAATCCCAGCTATTCTGGAGGTGGAGGTCAGGAGAATCATGGTGTGAGTCCAGCTGTGGGAAAAATCATAACACTTCTTTACCTAAAGTATAACCAACCCATTGCAACAATGAGATGAATAAGACGTATGTCAAAAAACCATCTTTACAATTTTGGGTGGTGGGGAGTGTAGTTATGGAGATGGGAGGGAAGGGATGGTAGGTGAAAAACAAAGGAGGAGGCAACAATGCTTGATAAGAAATGTACTCATGACCTTGCTCATGCGATTGTAACCCCTCTGAACAGTATTTTCACAATAAAAAACTTATGAACAAAAAGGGCTGAGATCATAGCTCTTGTGGTGAGGCATCTACCTTGCAAGCACAACCCCAGAATAAAAAGAGAAACAAATATAAAACAAAACCCCTAAAACTCAAAACCCTCATAATCACCCTAGAGGGAATTGACACCCAACTTTTCATTCTACCGTTACTAATAGATCCATAATAGTCCATTCTGCACTATTTTATCATTGATCATCTGGAGAGTTCCAGGACACTATTCTCAGCAAGGCAAGGCCATCCTGAAGACAGAGGCTGTGTGGCTTGGTCTAATGAGAACTGGTCTAATGGGAGATGACACACATGCCAAAAAGCAGAAGATGCAGCAATGTGTGATCAGGTGGCCGCAAAGAGTTAGAACAGGCTGCTGTACCAAGATAGTTTGAGGTTTAATAAAACACTTTTATTAAACGTTAAAAATGATCAGGTAAGCCAGGCCCCATTGGCTCACATCAGTAATTCTAGCTACTCAGGAGACTGAAACCTAGGGGACTAAGATTAAAAACCATCCTGGGAAGACAAAGATCTTTGAGACTCCAATTAAAAGCAAAATGCTGACTGGATGCATGGCCCAAGTAGTAGTGTGCAAGCTATGAGTCCAAATACATACATACATACACACATACATACATACATACACATATACATACATGTATGTGTGTATATATATATAATAAGCAGACAAGACTTTTAAACAACCTGTGATGCAACTAACCCAACTCTCCACTTCTGTAGAAGACAGAAAAGGAATACTAGCCACATTGAACAATAATGTTGAAAGCAAGCCTGTGGTAGAGATCTACAATCATTTCCCTCTGCCTGTGGTAGAGATCTACAATCATTTCCCTCTGGGAAATTCAATCAGGAAATCTGTGTCTATCTTTTATCTCTTGAAACAGGCTTTTCAATCATAGAAAAGTTGTAGAATTTTTTTTCTCTTACCTTGCCTGCCTCTAGTTCAAAGACTCATACTCTCCACCTAATAGAGATCTGATCAGCCATTAATGATTGGTTATTACTTCTGAAGACATTCTTTGGCCTGTTTTTATTTTATAACCTTTTGTCACCAACTCCCCTGATATTACTAGTGATAGTTGGTTGGTACTGATTTTGTCATACTACATTCTCTGGTTCTCACAAAGATAAGAAAGCCTTAGGAACAACAGATGCTAGAAATGGTGAATTTCTAAAACATTTCATTAGGTCAGTCTATTAAAGGATTGGGCAGTGTATTGGAAGATGTTAACCTATAAAATATAGCCACACTAGAGCCGTAACTATTTGACATTGACTAGTAGGAAACAATTACTAGAAGTTATTTTTTGAGCATTTGCTATGTCCAGCATTCATTCATGCTAATTTAACTAGCCATTACAATCTTATAAAATTATGACCTTAATTTTACAAAGATTCTGACAGAGAGCTAAAGGACTTTTCCAAGGATAAAAGAAGTAAATTTCCAAGCAGGAACTTCATGCTAGGTAGTTGGTCCCAGGCCAATGTTCTTAATCACTGCCATGTAATGTTAGAAAGAGGTAGCCATATCAGGAATATCAGGAAATATTGGTAGTTAACTGGAACAGAAGAAAGATTAAAAAAAGATTAAAGATTAATACAAAAACAAGTCATCTAAAAGTAACAACCTGACCTAGTGTTACTCAAGTTTTTGAGAAACAGCTACATAATTACACAAAAAATGATTTTTGCTCTCTGAGATTAAGCATATTATTGTATGCATATATATATGTGCATATGTAGTTAATTTTAAAATGATATTTATCCCTATTAGTGCAATAGCAAAATTCTAGTGGTATGTGCCAGGTAGTGAGACAAATATGTTAGTATAATTATTATAGAGTCATTTAAGTTATATTTTGGAAAAACGTTGAATGATGTATTAAAGATCCTCTGTAGTGTTAGGAGTAAGAGGAAGATGCAGGACACTGTAGATAGTTTGATATCAATTGTTTTGAGTTAGTATATAAAAAAGCATCTGATTCAACTCTCCTTTGCTAAATAGCAAGTCAGCATTGGGACCTTGTGTGCTGACAATGTATTCCTAATCAAAAAAGTTGAATGTGTCTTTGTTGTACATATCACCACAAATGAGGAGCAAAATATAGGATTAACTTGTTGTTTTGTCTATGTGTCCCCTCTTTCAAGGTCTCTTTTGATAAATGGACTGAAGTAATTAGCAGTTCATGTACTGCAGGAGCAAATCTCAAGCACCCACTCCCAAACAGCGTAGTCATAACAATCTTATGGCCATGTGTCTGAGGAAAGCTTTCCTGGTACTTCACTTTTGCTCATGATGGACAAGGTGTTATCTAGGAGTTTGAGCAGTACTGAGAAAGAGCCAGGCTTGGAAACAATACAACTTTTATGTTGTCTGCATTGCTGGAAGTTTCTCCAAAGTGAATTATTGACTATCAAGGAGTCTAGAAAGCTTCTATGTAAGCTTTTCCTTGTATGTTTGCAAGCATGCACATCTGTCCGGTTTGCCCTTTGGTCTGGTAGCATTTCGTACTAAGAGTAACACAGAGGCCTTGTCCTTTTGCTTATTTCAGAATTTTTACTGTGGGCTCTAATTTTCTGGTTGGAGGCTCACAGTCGGTGACCACATCTTGCTTTCAGAGCCTTCTATTTTTCTTATTCTATAAATGTGGATTTTTACAGGCTCTGCTTGGCATCATGCAAAAATGCTGAAGTCAGGCCCTGCAGACAAAAGCCACCAGCTGGGATGAAATTCAGAAACACCTCCATCTGCCTTTAACAACTGAAGTGACTGTTGCATCCATTTGCTTCACCTCACAGCATGTCTACATCATGTTTTCTGGGCAGAAATTTGGTGGTGGGATTAATGAGTAGACTCTTAACAATCCACTGAACTATTGGGTTACATCAGATGTGTTCTGCCTTCTGTATAATACCTTGGCATGTATACACACACATACACACATACACACATCAGAGAGAGAGAGACAGACAGACAGACAGACAGACAAGACAGATAGACAGAGAAAGAATACACAATAGCCTGCTGATCCACAGAAATAATTTGAAATCTAGGCAAATATATTTTCAGTGATCCTTCCCTAACCCTTCTGCGGTCTGAGTTGGCCCTCCTTGTTTTGTGGCATTTATACATTGTCCAGATCTTTGTGGCTTTCATGCTGCCTTCTTATCCTTCTCTTAGAACTGGAAAATGATGCATATTAAATCATTTAGCATAAATTATCCCAACTCCTGCGCTTCCTGCTCTTCATCCTCATGTACCAGTGACTTGAGCCCCTTGCCGTCTCCAGAACTACTTCTGTGGTCAGAACTCCAAAGTATGGAATACTAGACCCAGGGTTGTCAGTGCTTTGAAAAAGAAAACCAGAGGAACAGTTTAGTTTCTACTTGACTAGAAGTCAAGGAACAGACTTTTCATTATATTTAGTTTATCTGCATTATCAATTCCTCCCTCTGTACCAAATGAGTTGTATCTCCATATGCCCTAAAATAATACTTCAAAATGAAGCCTTTCTTGGCCCTGATATGTATTTTTCCTCAGGTAAGAAAAATCTTAAGCCAAAAGAATTTCATTTTACATGTAGAATTTAAGATGCTTGTATATTGAATAGAGGAGGAGAAGAAGGGTAGAAGTATCTTAGCTTGGGACAATCACACCATATATATATTGTATTTCCCCTCCCCCTCCCTCTCCCCCTCCCCCTCCTTCCCTCTCCTCCTCCTCCTCCCCCTACCCCTCCTCCCCCTCCTCCTCCTCCTCCCCCTCCTCCTCCTTCTTCTCCTTCTCCTTTTGTCTGTTCATTCGTAATGTCACTCTTCTGTGTAATCTGGTGAGGTGATAGCTCACAATTATTTCCCTATTTCCACTTTTTCTATCTCTTAGTCTTTTTCCCCATAGTTTTCAGGGTCTGGTACATACACATAAATACATATATATATGAATATATTGAACATATTTATAGAAATATATTGAATATATATCAGAATATGTTAAATATATCAGAATAGAGTGGATATACCTGAATAGATTGAATGTATATTGTGAACATATATATACACACTTATCTATATCTATCAATAGATATCTGTAGATATAGATATTGGTCTCTATATCTATATCGAAATCTATATATCTGTGCCTATATAGATCTCTATCTCTATATCTCTATAGATATCTCTATCTCTGAATCTATATAAAGATAGATATCTTTCTATCTCTCTATCTATGTAGATAGAGATATATCTATATAGATACACAGATAGATATATAGATAGATCTATCCATATAGATAAATAGATTACATAGGTATGTTCAATGAAAAAATGAAATTGTGACAATTCTTGCTTAGAATCCTGGAGAATTTTAAGGTGGTAGTGACAGAGCACAGAACTGAGGGTGAGTTGCTCCTTGTCAATGGGCCCTGGGAGATTTCATCATTTTCATGTCCATGGACACAGCTCCTCTCCCAGATATCCTTCAACATACCCCAATTCTCCACTCAATCCGGACTCCTCTTTCCAAATACACAATGATACATTGTGTGAAAGGCAAAGAATTAGAGTGGGAAGGAATCATGGACAGAATGAGTTGGGAGCTTGAAAAAAATCAGAGAAAAGAAATCTGGCTGGCAAGTAACCAAGAATGCTTGGTTGTGGTATGGCAGGTAACAATCGCCCTGTGGCTTAAAAGTCCCTGAATTTTTATGGCATTGTTGCCATTCTCCAATTAGTTTTGTTCATAAAAATGATTAGACACACTATGAGAGGTGGTGCTAGTTAGTAGTTAATTAGTGTGACATTTATTGTGGTCATGAATTTTGTCCTTGTAAAAAATACTGCCTGGGGCGAGGTGAGGGGGGAATTCATCTTTCATTCCCAATTCACTTAAGTTCACCTTCCTTAATCTGTGTAAGAACTGAGCTGTACAAATTTCCACTGCTTCTTTGCCTGTTTCTTTCCACTGGGAGAGATTCATTCTGAAACTGAGCTCATACATGAGGAATGAAGCTCAGGTCATTGCCAGCCAGGCTGGAATTTGGTCTTTTTTTTTTTTTTTTTTGGTGTGTCTGGCTCAGACTTGAGCAAAAAGTAGAGAAATCTGAAGAAATGAAGAACAATATTGGGACAATTGGAGGAAACAGGATTGACTCTAAAACCTTCCTTTTCAATATTTTTATATCATTGGCCACCATATTTGACTGAGCCAATGCAATTTTCTCCACTTTTCTTTTGGTATTTCTTCAAATGATGTCATCCTTTCCATTTATCAAAGTTTTCAGTGAAATCATATTTTCATCTGAAAAGAAAATAGACTGATACTTTTTTTCTTTTCAGAATATGACAGCTATCTCTCCTGTCTTCCCTAACTTCCCAGTGACTTTTTTAAATAGTCTAGGCTTGACCTATTTTGGTAACTTAGATTACCATGGAGATGCCTGAATTCCTAATTTAACATATCTTCTGTCCAACTCAAACTACCCATTTGCTTTAACTGTGAAAGCTGACACGGAGAGATTTTGATTTTGTTTTTGTTTTGAGAAGCCAAAGAGCTAGCATAAAAATGATCTGAGGTGACATTGAGAGGTAGTGAGCACACCTAGTGCCATCTGTTCTTCCATAAACCTTAGTTCTGAAGTAAAGAAAACCATTTTATCTCATTTACAGTGACTGGTACCTCTACATGGCTGCCTGATCCTACAAGTAACTTCAAATTGATGCCTGCTGTGTGAGTCTCCACCTGCCCCTAATGGAGTGTTGGTTGGCAGGGCTCTAGGTGACTCCAAAAGCATAAGTTACCACTTGTTAGAAGAGTAAGTATGGTGCTCACGTAGTCCATTTAGAGCTCACTGATCACTAACTACAAAAAAAAAATCTTAATTGTGACAAGCAAATAAGCTGAAGCCATTCAAACTACAAAGTAGAGAAGGACAATGGTCCTTGAAATGTTAACAAGTATCTCACTAAATACAATAGACAGATTTTAACCTTCTATAACATGCAGCCAAGGCACCGGATGTTGCCTGCTTTCCCCTTTATTCCTCCCTCGTTCCCTCTCTCCACTCATTCACTCATTTCTCAGGGTGGAGAGTAGGGATTGTAGACAGTAAATGTGGGATTTACCTCTGGACTTTCAGGATTTGAATCCTGATTAATCTGTGGCTCTGTTTTCTCTCCTGTAAAGTAGTATGACAATAAATCTGCTCTGTAATGTTGCTTTGAAGACTGCATATGTAAATAGATATACCTCATATCTACTAAGTTTACCCAAACCAAAGCTTCCTCTGATGACTTATTGGTGCTTACAATGCAAACTTGATGATTTCTGATTGTTTTTACATTACATCAGGGCCAGAATTGTTTGTTAATAGACTAAGATACCCATAAAATGTAATAGGTAGTCACTCCTGATCTAATCACCAGAAACTGAAGGAGATAAGTTCAGTGCACATCAGGACAAGTTAATATTGATTGTGATGATAACCACTATGATATGCACTATATTTACCAATCCATAGCAACCACTAAGTCGTTATAATTATTAATATCACTTGTAAAAATAGAACCTACCGGATAGATTAAAATAATGGAGCTAATCATAACAGAACCAGAATTTGAGTACAAGATCTATGTCCTTTAATCAGTTTATTGCAGTCTCATTCCAAGAGAAAAAGTCAAGACAGGTTCATAAATATGGGGTTTAAATGCAGTGGGGAGTCATACCTTGAGCCCAAAAAGTTTTGAAGAAGATAGACTCTTTTGTTGGTATGAGCTGATGTTAAACATGATATTATCTAAAACCCCAAGAAGCAGAATTATTTGAGTTTAATTTTTCAGTGGCTTTTGAAAGAGACCTGAAGTAATAAAATGACTCAATATTACTGAGTCACAGTCATGAATTTTACATTTTTAAGCTCTTAAATTCATATTATCTAAAGGCATTTGTTTAAAAATTTTCTAAATACATATGTATATTTTATATAAATACATTTTAGTACTAGATACATAGCTATTATATCATGCATATATGATTTATGAATACAAACACAATATGCTATAAGTGGTATGGTCTATATAGTACCTGAAATACTTAAATCTAAATACCACAGAAGACCAAACTTCAAAGCTGTAATTTCTTGATTCAAATTGCAATGAAGATTAAAAAAAAACAAACCTTGTTATAGCATTATAGTCTCTGATTTTCAACTTCAGGTTCACCCATTGTCCCTAATAATAATAGAGTTTGTTGACATTTGATAGAGTGACCTATGCCTGTCTTCCTGCCTGAATTTCTAGCCACCTTTATTTTTCAAAAAATAAAAATAAAATCCTAATTAGAATACCTTTTCCTAACAATTCTCATCCCCATGGCATAAAAAATAGCTCCTTTGGAAAAGCTTCTCTGCTGCAGACATACACCTTGATGTAAAAAGAAACAAATTCCAAAATTTCCCTACAGCTACTTCAGCTCCCAGTGGATAACCCAGACCCTTGCAACACAATCCAGCTGTCTTACAACTTCCTTAGGATTTAACAACAGAGAAGAATCCATGTTTAGTCAAGTGCTTAAACATCCTGCAGTTCTGTTGTGAAGATTAATATGCCCTAAGACTATTCATTTGTCCCTAAAATATTGACACTCATGCTCACACTGAACTTAGTAGAGAGGGAAGATACAACATAAGCAAAATTGATATCTGTACCTGACAGTCATAAAATTCATAATAAAAAGTAAAGTCTGTACACAAATGATGCTTTGAGGGAGAAAACATGAAAAGTGAGAACAATTATTTTTCTCCGTAAATTGTCATGACACATCTTTGAGAACCAAAAGTTTGTCACGTATCAATGAAAATAGTTAAGATAAATAAGTCCAGCAATTTTGATAGTTAAGATCAGGAAACATGTCTAGTAGTATATAGAAATACACAGAAGTAGCCATCTTACTTGGACAGTATTTCATATTAATAGTAGTTAAAGGTCGTTATGGATTGGTAAATACAGTGCATTGTGCAGTGGCTACCATTAGAATCAATATTAACACTTGTGAATGTGCCCCAGTGCCATCTCCATTAGCTGCTGGCCACTGGACCAGGGCTGGCTACCTCCTCACAGCTTCCTGGGAAGAGATCATCTTTTTTGTTGTGCCTTGATTTCATTCTGCTCCCCATTAACACCCTATTCTATTTTCTTATATCTTACTGCAAATCATGTCAAATCCTAGCCCATGTCACAAGATGCAGTAAGTTCAACATTTTATCAATATACAGCACCAATAGTCATCTATCTTCATTGTAAAGTGAGATTGTGCATACAATTTTATCTAGTAGGGCTCCCTGGTTGGCAGTGGATGGAGTGTCCAACTCTTCCTGTTTGTCTAAGAATAAGGGGTTTCTAAGGGTGAAGGGCCTAGCATGTTAAAATGGAGAAGTCCCTTACAATTCATAGGAAACCCAACCCCTAAAGAGACATGATTTTAAAGGCAACTCTTCACTGACATATGGAGGAAGTCAGGCATGACTACATTCAGGAACTCAATCCCTGTGATCTATATCATGGTGGTGATACAAGCCTTTCCCAATCTTAGTTCTGCTTTTGCTCTCCCATAACAGTTTAACAGCTCTGGCTTTCACCGAGGTGTTTTCTTTCTTTCTTTTTTATGACATGTGGAGATATCTTAGCTCTTGACCTAAATGCCCCCCCCCCCAGAATTAATTGCAGGACAAAAGGAAGAATTTCTGTCTTATATTTCCATTTCTGGAATAGAGGCTTAGCTTTCACTGATCCAAGTTGAGTTCTGTACTCTGTCCTCAACCCATCCACAAGGTCAAGTGTTCACCCCATAGGACAAAGGAAAAGGAATGCTGCTTGTTAAGGCATAAGTTACAAGCCCAATTCTGCATGTAGATCTGGGGCCAGGTTTACTTAAACCACAACACATTAACGAAACACATACTTACCACAGCAGAGACAGAAAAAAGAATCTCAATAGAAGAAAGAAAAAAAATTCTGAGAAACTCACCCACTTTCCCCAAATTCATTAAACAGGATTTGATTCTATCCTTGTAAAATGCATCCTGTCTTCAACAGGAGGAAAAATACAGATCCATTGGCTTAAAAAAAGCTTGTAGGGCTGGGGGTGTGGCTGAAATAGTAAGGTACCTATCTAGCAGGCCTTAAGTTCTGAGTTTTAATCCCAGTAACACACACACACACACACACACACGCACACACACACACACACACACACACACACAATGCACATAGTTGGAAAAGACAACTAAGAAAGGTTATTGGTCTGAGGAAGTAGGGAAGTAGGGGTGGGTTCATACCAATGATTATTGACATCAATTTTATTGGTTTTAGGGTAACTTTTAAAAGGTCTTCTATGGTTTTTACTGTTCTTCCTGGGAAGTTTTTCTGAATTTTCAAACCTGTCATTACTCATTCTTATTCCTAGGCAAAGATATTGTGTGTGTGTCAAGGTCAGAGATCTGGAGAAAACAGTTATCCCATGGATTCAGAGGAAGCTTGATTTTGCTCAGCTCTAGGCCCACATCTACACTGGATATTGTTCAAATTGACTCATCTGTTTTTGACTGAAGTTACAGGAATAGAAACTTGGCTTTGTCATAAAGTCATAAAATTCATTTTATTCTCAGAGTTCCAAAGGAGGCCGATTCATCCTCACATGACTTATAACTAACATTTTGTATTCCTAGCATTTCTGTTTCCCTCCCCTTCCCATGGCATAAGGCTCAGAAGGATGCCTAAGCCCAGCAGGAAGCTTTCTCAATGTGTGGCAACCAGTCTCTGTTTTCAGCGTTTCTTAGAACTGCTCAGCTGAACTGAAAGAGAGAGTTAGGCACTAGAAAACAGGCATTAGAGTTTCTGCAAATGTCATAATGCCTCTGTCAGGAAACATGTCAAATTTACACTGGGCCAGGTTCTAGATCTTCAGTTATATATAGTATCTAGTAGTAAGATAAATGAATTCTAGTTTGCTGCATTCTACCACAATGTGAATATGGCCTAGTTGCCTTGCTGGTATTATACCACTTAGTAATGATAGCAAGTATAACAAATATTATTGATACTATTACTCACATTTCATAGCTAAGAAACTAAGACAAGGGCTGTACTTTACTATTGCAATGCCACAGAGATCTTGGATGACTGCTTGACACTGGACTCTTCTTTTAAACTAAATTTTTGTACGTTTTTTATTGTAAAAATACTGTAAATCGGGGTTTTAAAGTTACATGAGCAAAGTAATGAGTACATTTCCTATTGAGCATTGTTGCGTCCTCCTTTGTTTTTCCCCTACCATCCCTTCCCTCCCACCTCCACAACTATCCCCCGCCCGCCAAAGTTGTAAAGTTCTAAACTAAAATTTTTAAATTAGAATATGCATGCTCTACTGTGAACAGAGCTGCAATAAACAGGGGTGTGCAAGTATTATTTTTATATATGGATTTTTTTCCCTTTGATAAATACTCATGCACTCTTCACAATAGCCAAGGCCTAGAATCCCTGAATGAATAAAGAAAATGTGGATCCCTATTTAAGCATTTTTGCAGGTTGACCCAGTGTAACAATGAGATGTACAAGACACTATGTTGAAAAACAAACTTTACAATTTAGCCAGGGAAGGGAGGAGGGGGAAAAGGGGAAGTATAGTTGTGGAGGTGGGAGGGAAGGGCGAACAGGGAAAAAACAAAGGAGGAGGTAACAATGCTTGATAGGAAATGGACTCATTACCTTGTTCATGTAACTGTAACCCTCTGTACTAGAGATACATAGCAGTATTTTTCAGTCATAAAGAAGAACAAATTGTATCATTTGAGGGAAAATGGATGAAACTGGTAGCTATCATGTTCAGTGAAATAAGTCAGATGCAGAAAGATACCATCACATTTCCTCTCATAGGTGAGTCTATATGTTTGAAAATGAAACACATGAAACAAGAAAAGGGACTATTTGAGGAAGAAGGAAGAGGGACCAGAGAAGGTGATGGGGATGGAAATGGTAGTACACGGCATGCAACTGGGACATTCTCACAATGAAACCAACTACTTTGTACAATCAATAGAATATAAAAGGAGTATATACAGTGAAAATAATAACCGCATTCTATAATCCCAGAGTTTGTTATTCTAGGTGATGGGAAGGCTTACAGTAGATATATTGCCTTTGTATTTTTTAAGAGTTGTAAACTGTGAACCAGGATTGGAACAGAAAATATTGCTATTGAAACAAGTCAGATGCCACCTAAAGCAGTGTGGCTTCATGGTGAGGAGTTGCCAGGGCCAGGATTCTGTTTCAAGCTTCCTTTTCTTGAGACTTGAACAATGAATTCATTGTTTCCCTGTATCTCCTATTCTTTATCTCCTGTCCTTTGAACCCTGGTTATCATATATGGACACCAGAGGCTTCAATGACATATCTTCCTAAAATGTTGTCTATGCCTCATATACAACATCTATATCTATATCTATGTCTATCTACCTATCTATCTATTACATATATATATATATATATTTATATATAAAGAGATACATATATGTGTTAACTAAACAGACAAGAACCTAGAAGCAAAGATAAAGTTGGAGAAGCCATAAGATTTCCCAAAGGACACTGGGATACCTGGGAAGGTGACTTAACATCTCTGATTTTTGGCATCCTTTGTTCCTCGTCCTTCATACATGTTCATGCAGATATGTACTCTCTGCTAATATTGACTTTTTAATAATAATGATCAGAGCCAAAATGGATTTGATACCCATTTTCTAAGTAATAAGTGTGCTAAATATAAAATGATATGTATCCTTTAAATAATTCTGTTAGGTAGACACTATTTGATTCCCAGTTTACCCAGGAGGAAACAAAGTGCAGTGATGTTGAACGATGTGTTCACTCTAGTAGACTGTGGACCAAGGGTGAATAACTCTGTAGCTTTTGCTTTTACTCATTCATATCACTTGATGCTTCTCCCACTGATCACAAGCCTCAACATCTACAAGAACCATCAGCACCATCAACACTACCACCACCACCAGCACTACCACCCCTACTACAAACATCATCACTACCACCAAAATCAACAACACCAGCACCCATAACTCCACCACCAATAACAACACCACAATAACAACACCAACACCAGTATCACGACCAACAGTAATACTATCACAACTAATGACAACAACTCAACCATCTCTGTTTTATTATAATCAAATCACCACCTCTCAGGATTGTTTTAAGAGCTTGACATCTATGAACTTGTTTCTCAAGCTTATGAAGTACCTTATTGTCACCATTTTACACATAAAGAAATACAGTGCCTTGCTAAAGTCATATGGATTGGTAGAGCCAAAATTTAGATCCAGGCCACGGCTCTACCACCATTGACTTATTATTTTGCCAGCATATTACTCTACAATGACTGAATATGATACTCTTTTCAAGCAATCATCTATTTTTTCCTTTAAACTTCATCCTATCCTGACAGGCAAGGAGTATTATTCCCAATTAATGGAAGAGAAAATTGATGATTTGTGCAGGTCACCTGGGGCATTTGAAATCTTACTAACTTCAAATCTGATACTCTTTCTATCACATGCAGTTTCTAATACCTGCCCAGGCTTCATTCCTTACCCCTTCCTTTATCCCTACCACTGACTTTTATGACATCCATCTATATTCTCCTTCTATACAAAATATCTCAACTATGGTCTGCTCTAACCTCAGAGGACCTAGTGTGTATTTGGAAATCAGTCTGAAAAATAATTCCTGTGCAGATGTTAACTGTAAACTTACCCAGCAGAGAATAAAATTCGATATGGGACTTGAGGTTAAGAAATAACAATACCAAACTTTTCCAATCCTTCTGTCACCATGTTAGAGACCTGGTAAAAGTAAACTGTTCTTTTTCCTCCCCAGAAAGGTGTTTGGCTCTAAGCAAGAACTCCAAACCTCATTTCAAATCATCTATGCATGTGTCTTCCAAGTCATCTTCATTTCCAGAAGAAAGGGGTACACAAGCCTCGGGCCACAAACCATGAGGGAAGAGAGGATCTCCCTCTTTTCTGGCTTTCATAGCTATGTTTTATTAAAGAGAGATACATTCTGAGCTGGCAGGAGATGGCCTCCGGATAGTGGGAAATAGACACTTTACAATGGAGAGAATACTTGAAAGTGCAGAAAGAGAAGACCCAGCATTGTAAATCTTCCTGTAAACAATAGTCCCAGTGACACAAAAGGGGAAGGAAAGAATAAAAAATAGTTATTCACCTGGAAACTAATTTTACTTTGTGCCTACAGATTCAAAGGGCACAGCATATACTTTTATTTTGGTTATTATTTAGCAAGTAAGTTAACGGCATAGTTTTCTTGAAACAGAAGAACTATGAATTGCTCTCCCTCTATAACTCATAGTACTTGGCAAACAGGAGAAATAACCAAGAAAATATATGCTGATATTGAAGCATTGATTTAATTAAATAATTTATCTGGCATCATTATTACATTATTTGACTCATTATTTGAATCATTACTTCAATTGATTTATTGATCTAACTAAATGAATAATTGATATTTTAATATTAGTTGCATTATTATTTGAATAGCTGATTCAACTAAATATTTGACCATAGTATTTAACATTAAGTTGTCCCTGTATTTATTTTCATTTGCAAATATTTATCCATCTCTGCTCATGACATCAACTAGGAGATGTATTCAGAAACTCCCATGGTTGTAAACCTTTGGGATCACCATCTCTGGGGAAGACTGCCAAGAGATAGATAGAAATGAGGTGTTTTGTAAAGGATGCTATCTAAGGGCAGCTTAGACTTTGGGGTTTCCACTTACTTTGGAGCTTTTCTTCTCTGAGCAAAGGAGGGCTGAATCCTAGAGCTGAGTGTGTGTGTATTCATGAATCAGAGAGGGAGGAAAGTCACATCACAGAATGTAGGAAGGTTGAGATCCAAAACGGGAATGATAGTATGATGAAAGTGAAAAGGAGACTGGAGATAAGACTAGGAAACCTTCTATGCCATTATAAAGATTTGAGGCTTTATCCTTAGGAGAATTTTTTAAAAGTCTGTATGCAATGATGGAGAATGGCTGGCCGAGAGTGGAGAGCAAGAGGCTTACTAACCCACCTACACGTGTTCATTACAAATGAGTAGAAATTGTTCAGATGGACACTATGTACATATATTTAGGCAATCAGCAGGTTACCTTTGTAACACCCTCTCCAGAAATCTATAGAATTTGAAAAAGGAAATAATAAATACCCAGTGAGCAGACAGCAAGATCAGTCATTGACAGGTAGGTAGGAGGAATTAAATGATTAGTCAGTGTGTAAATGCCAAGGGCTTTCCGAGTGACCATGAATATTCAGGTGAATGTGTCTGGCTGGCATATTACTGAAACGGCAGGCACCCAGTGGACAAAATGTACTCAAATAAATCTCTCATTAACAGACAACAGTGTATTGACTGATGCTCTGCTACATTCTAAACCTGAGTGTGCAGCCAGCAGCCAGCGTCTATACAGAAGATGAAATATTCAGCAACCATCTGGATAGGCCTTGCCATCACACCAGATGACTGCATCATCTGAAACATCTGGACTAACTTTTCTGTAAAAATCTGCAGTGCTACAAGAGTAGCTGTGGGGATTTGGAGCTATAGGGATTCACAGTTACCCCAGGTTGCAGTAAGAGCTCAGAGAATTGTACTCTCAGGTAATTTGGATAGATTTCTATGCCTAGATGTGATGATGCTTCCATACCCACAAATCTGGTCCCCTCTCTCTTTTTTATTTATAGGAAATACTTGACTTTTGAGCCTTATGCTAGACACTGGAGTCTTTTTATATCAGCTTTCTTTCTAAAATACTTTAAAACATTTTTTTCAAAGAATCAAACCCAGGGCCTCATGCACGTTAGGCAAGCCTTCTACTTCTAAGACACACTTGTAGCCCCATCAAGTACAATTAAAATTCCAACTCTTTAAACCTGGTCTGCAAACCCACCATATCACAACGTGAGATGGCGATTCTCCAAACTCTGTCTTTACACTGAGATATGGAAAATAGAAACATCTGTCGTAGGGGAAAGCAATGCAGGGACTACCTAGCAGAACTGGCTTTGCTTGCCTACTTTCCCTTAGTTGTGTTAAACTAATGCTTCCTTACTTTGCCTCTTCCAGTTTAGAAACAGTGTGAGAGCTGGAATTTTCAGGGTAATCATAAAATCTCCTCATAGAATTCCTTGGGGATACTGAAAGCCAACTTGGAGAAGGAGGTAGAAAACTAAGGAACCCCAAGCTATCTCTGCACACCACGTCTATCTAGACACATTTTACATTTACGGTGTTGTGTCCTTGTTTTAAAAAGTGAACTGAGAACAGAAACTCTTTTCTATGAATTCTTGCCTAGTTAAGCAATATGACTTCTTAGTTTATTAACTTCCAGATTCTATTGAATCCAAAGTGTGGTGTCTTCATCAAAATATTTGGTGATAGCACTCTACACTGTATTAGCTTTATACTGTAAGATACATAAATTCGAGTTCTGGTTCCATCACTTTCTAGCTGCAGGATACTTTGAGGTCATAATTTCCCTTTCTATATACTGTGCCTAATAGAGCATATACCTCACCAGATTATTATTTGTTGGTGATAACTAACAAAAGACTGATATACTATTTGACACTCAGGGAAAGGTAACTTCTAAATTTTAAGCATAAGGAAATCTATGTTGAGTCCTTTGGAAAATGAAACTGTACCTTTACCTTATCATCTGTGTGATAATCTCAAACAGAAATCTATGCCTGTAATATATTGATAACACCTTGTCTTGAGTCCTTTTTACATCTTGTTTTCTATAAGATTAATCTAAAGTATTGATATTTTTCATTGCCTTTAAGGAGGCTGTAAAAGAAGTATTCCTCAAGCATTTGGTAAGGTAAATTAACTTGATCAAAATAAGGCTTTAAATACTGGTCATGTAAATACAGTTTTTACTTGTTAGGAATATGGAATAATTGGAAGGAACAGGGAAAAAGTACAGACGGCATAAATAATGCAATGTAGGTATATGTAGTTACTTCTCTGAGAGAAAAATGCTACTCATATGTATGTATATTTCCTTTTTGTCTTCTCTCTCTCTCTTTCTCAGTATGCTCATAAGATGATTAACATTTAACAATATTAGCTTACTGCATATTGCTTGGCATGTCTGTTTTTAAGATTGAGAAAGTTTTTCTTTATCCTTTATTATTTGAGTTTTAAAGGCTGTTTAAGATTTCATCCTACGGGTGTACCTTTATGTATTGCAGCACAACAAGCATTCCATGACTAGGAATTGGGTAGCACTTTAGATTTTCAATACTGTAAACCAAGGACTTCTATTTCATTATCCAAGGTAAAAAAAACAATGAGGATTTGTTAAGATACTGTTGTCCAAACAGTAATAAACACTGACCAGAGAAGTCCCTATGATATTCCACCCATGACTAATAAATCCTCTTATCATTCTATCCTTTCTGGTAAAGAATTGGTGACAATTCTTTTATGTTTGGCTTTGAAAATTTCTTCAGAAATAAAAAGAAATCATGAATATGCTTACTTTTAAGAAAATAGTAAGATTTCTAAAACCAACAAATCCTCCACAAAATAGGACCCCCACAAAATCTACCCATCCCTCTTCCTTTCTGGTCCTTATGCTATCAGATTCTGTCCTCCCAGGCTCAACTCTAACCTTTGCCAAGGGTTGGAGATTTCTATTTTTACTTTCTGTCGTGACTGTGGAAGTTTCCATGTTTTGGATAATTGAATTACTTGGTTACCACCACAGAATTTAAGAACCCAGCTTTCATTACTACTTCAGAATGTGAACTTAACCTATTCTAGTAAATCTCTCAGTAGAAGCGAGGTTTGTTCTTCCCAAGCCATTTCCTAGTGGGCCTTATATTGCTCTAGAGTACTGAGTATGCATGGAGATGAAAGCAAATAAATTAGATGAAATACAGCTCTCTCTCTCTTCAAATACCTGCATCCTACATTCCATTTATTAATTAATTGTTTGCAGATTTAGTTATTGGCTCCGAGCCTTCACCTTTTATACACACATTGCTGCTGACTTCTTTTGGCCCATTGGGTGTGGATTAAAGCTGTGCTGTAACAGTTTCAGCCTAGATATTTCTATTTGCAGATAGTTCTACTTCTCCTATTCAGCCTTCATATTTCTAGATGCTCTCTTAGCCTCCTTTTTTTGCTGTTAGGACAAGCTCTAGTTAGAGTGATGGTCTAAGAATGATGAGAGTGGTGCAGCAAGCTCAGCCTGCAGCTGGAGCCACCTTCACCAAAACTCTGTCCAGCTATCTCAAATGCATGAGTGAAATGAAGGAGTACGGCCAACAGTCAATAAGATTTATGGATGCTTGTTATTCATCCTTCACTGGCTCATGTGTGCATGCATACATTTATTCCTAATTCAAAGGCTACTTGTAGGGTACCTATAATCTGAGAGGCAAATCTGCAAAGAAGGTACTAGGGAAACAACAAGAGTAAAATGTAGTCTTTACTCTCTTTTTCTGTTTTGTTTTAGTAATGGACTGTCTTAATCAGTGCTACTCTATTAAAAAATAAATACTTTTTTAGTTTTGGAGACTGGACAGTTCAAGATCATTATGCTGTCATGTATACTGTCTGTCAAGAGCCTACTTACTGATTTGTAGGTGACCATTTGTAACCTCACATAGGAGAGAACAGAGAACATGAGCTTGTTTGTGTCTCTTTTTCATAAGGGCACTACTCCTATTGATGAAGGCTTTCATCTTATAACCTAAGTATCCCCAATGGCTCATCTCCATATACCACAACATTGCAGACTGAGCTCCAAAATATGAATCCTGAGGACCATACTCGGTTAATAGTAAGAAGATAAACAAGCATGTAATTACAGCAAAGTGTCTTCAATTCTTTGCTAGTAGAATGCACAGGAAGCCATGACAGAACATAGGAATGGTGTCTAAACTAGACAGAGAAGGTGAAGAATTATGCAGATGTAGCTCATATGACATCCCATTTATGGATTATTTCAAATAATAATGAATGACTAGACTGAGTTCTGCCTACCATGCAAAGGGCCTTGATTCAATCCTCAGCCTTACAAAACAAAAAAGAATATGATGGAGTAGTGAAGTATTTCAGTAAGAAGAAATAGGATCAAAGACAAAGATGCTAGAAATGATCAAATCAATAATCACAACGTAGGCATGCATTTGAGATAGTTGATATATTAGTCAGTTTTCCACTCCTATGATGAGATCCCAAAAGTAGGGAACCTGAAAAAGGACTGTGGTTCATTTATCTCATGGTTCTGACATTTCCAGGCATGCGACTGGATTTGGTGTGGCTTTGGTAAAGGCACCACACAGGCAGGAGCATCTGGGTGAGCAAAAGATCACATTGCCGGACAAGTGACCAGGAAAGAGGTTTATTATCATAACCACCTTTCCATGAGAAGTTCTTTAATCCCTTCTAAGCATAGTGTCCCCAGTGACCTGTCACCAGCACCCCTCATTTAAAAGATCTACCATTTTGAGGTGGCTCAGTGGTAGAGTGTTTGCCTTGCATGCATGAGGCCCTGGGTTCGATTCCTCAGCACCACATAAGGAGAAAAAGCTGGAAGTGGTGCTGTGGCTTAAGTGGTAGAGCTCTTGCCATGAGATGAAAAGCTGAGGGACAGAGCCCAGGCCCAGAGTTCAGGCCCCAGGACCGACAAAAAAAAAAAAAGAGTAAAAGATTTACCATTTTGATACCACCACACTGAGAACAAGCCTCCAGCACAGGATCCCATAGGGATATGTTCAAAACATGAAACTTTTACACTTAAACTTATTGCACTCAAACATCAGTGTGCCAAAGATTCACCTGAGATATGTATTAAAAATGCAGGTTTGCAGACCTCTCACACATGTGTGATGAATAGTCTAGGAATATGAATTCTAGTAAGTTATCCTTTTTGCCTTCTGTAGTTGACCACATATAAGTATTCTCCATTCCCTCAAGTTTTGGGGAGATCAAAAATCAATGCATAGAACTTACTCACTGAGGGCTGGGAAGGTGGCTCAGTGGTAGAGCGCTTGCCTTGCATGCCTGAGGCCCTGGGTTCGATTCCTCAGCACCACATAAGCAAAAAGAAAAAAGAACTTACTCACTGATTCCGTAGTCTGATTATTTTGGATTTCTTTGAGCTATTGTTCTTTTTTTAAGGGTGGGGTACAGAACAAAGTAATTTTTTAAGAGTGCTTACGATTTTTGTTTGTAACAAAATTCAAGTTTTCCCAAGGCCTCAATGTTTCTAATTAGGTAACATTATTTCCTGTACAATTATCTCTAACTTCTAAGTCCTATTATGCTGGGTAAATTTCTCCATATTCTTTTTTCTTTTCCAAAATTAAGTTCAAGAATTTCCCTGCGATATTGTCCAAAATGCCCATAAGGTATAGTTGTTGTTTATTCATTGAAACATTTAGTGATTTTACTGATGTATTGAAAATTTTGTTCCAGGCCACCAAGGGCTTGGGTTAAATTCAGAAATAAAACAAATTCTTTTCCTTTTCTTCATTCCTTCCTTCATTTGGTGTTGGTACCAGAGGTTGAAATCAGGAACTTGTATTTTCCTGGTACTCTACCCGTTGAACCACACCTCTACTCCTGACATTTTCTTGGTTAATTGGAAATAAGAATCTTACATACACTCTCTGTTTGAATGTAGATCCTCAGATCTCAGCCTCCTAAATTGCTAGGATTACAAGGGTGAACCAGTTGGACTTCTGGAGTTACTTCTCTTCACAACTTTTTGCTCATGGCTAATAGTTGAAGAGAAATATACCCCACATTTAGTTTTATCTATAGTTAGCACTCCACATACCTTCAAGCCTACTCTAATACTTCTGTCCTGAGCCCCATTTTACAGATGAGTAAAATGTGTCATAGAGGGGTTGAGCACCTGCCTGCATCCTTACAGGGATTTGTGCAAAGAGCAGAAGTGGAGTTTGAATGCAGTTTGAGTCCAGAGGCTTTGCTTAATCACACCATAGGTCTGCCTTCTACATCTTTATCACATTTTCTCTGGACAGCTTCACAATTAGCTTTTTACCTACCTGCTGCTCTCATCACATTGTGTGCAATTCCAGACAAAGCCTAGTGAGAAAAATCAATTTTACACCACATAGCACCTGGCAAGTAAAATGTATACTTAAAGCATAATCATCAAATCATAGAAATCAAGATGATTTTTTTTTTGCCAATAGCAAGTGTGCTTTGATAAGCGAAGCATGACCAGGCTGAATTGCTATGTATTTTTGGAACTAGAGGTATAATTTAGAATTTGGACGGTGTCCAGTTTTAATATTGTACTACTTGGCTGTTCTTATGTAGCCTGCTTAAGTTAGTTTCAATTTCAGATGATGTGAACAATATGCATTAACAAAATACTTATTTTGTTATATATTATTGAAAATACAATTTAAAGTCTCCTCTGATAATATCAATTAAAATTTATTAAACCTGATGTGCAAAATATATGTCAAGCATTTTTATGTAAGCATTTTCTCCATTTAGTACATTGAACCTTCCCCAACAAAATTTCAGAAGTCAACTACAGGATATAGATTTGAAATGGTACACCACAGAGGAGGATAGGGTGTAGGGTACAAAGCTGCCCTTCTACTCCTTCAAAAAGTCATAGCCCAGAGACATAGCTGAGACTAATTTTACAAGGTTACAGGATGCTCTTCCTTTCCCATACTTTCTCACCACCACCACATGATTCTGATATGGTCTACTGATGAAGTATTCATTTCCCAGCCAATGACATTTATTTCAGTCTTCCTGATGACTAAATAAAATTACATTTGATACAAGGATTTGAATTCAAAGCTTCTGTTTGATAGACAGGTGATCAACTCGAGCTTATTCAACAAAATACTACTTAGGAACAATGAACTATACTAGCAAATCTAGATGCTCTTACTTAGCCATCAGTTTTGATACATTTGACAGCTCCCAAAATACCAGAAGTGGCCACTGTTGGCAGGAAACCCATCAAGGCCTACCTCTTTTGCTATTAAAAAAGTCCCATGCGTCCAACCAACCCTATAGTCTTTCCACAGCCCCTGGGCCTCCAGCTCCGGTTTAGCATCAAGCTGAACCAAGTGGATCAAACAGCATGAAAGAGTCTCATATGCTCCACTGTCTAAAAATACTTACTTCAGTCTTGCACTCATCCCTCAATATGTAAATCACAAGTTTTCTTCTGTAGAAAACTTTTCTGAAGCTCTCTCTCTGATCTTCCTCAAGGCTATCATGATAGTGTGTTCTTTTACTGTAACAAACTTTGATTGGCAATTTTTTTTATAACTCTTAAGTAGTTGCACAAAGGGGTTTTAATTCAACATGTCACTTTGTGAGTGATGCAGCTTGATCAATGTCGCTCTTTTCATTATTCTCTCTGTCTTTCTCAACCCAACCTATCCCTTCAGTTGGTCTAGTTCCTTTATGTACTGTAAGAGTATTTATGTTCTGTTTTCACTAGAGTGAGAGATTCTTTTTTAGTTCTCTTCTTTTTTTGGTGGTCCTGGGGTTAGAACTCATCGCCTTGCAGTTGCTTGGAAGGTGCTTTACCACATCTTCAACTCAGGAGTTCCTTGATGACAACATTCCTGTCTTATTCATCTGCCTTCCCAGTATCCAAAGGTGTTTGGTGGAAGAAAAATGTTCATTGGTTGCTGCTCTACAGTGAAAAGATCATAATGACAAAAACTATTTGCTGTGCACTTGATTATACCAAGTTTTTTTTTTTTTTTTTGCAAAGAGCAAGTATATCTCATGGAATGTTCATAACAGTCTTAGAAGGTGAATACTGTTCTAGGTGATCCTTACATAAGCAAGAGAATGAGGGTTCTAGATATAAATCAATGGCCATCATCTCCCAGGAGAATCACATTTGAACCTGGATGGCTTGCTTCCAGAAGCCCAGCTCTTAATATTTTTATCATCAGAGGAAAATATACCTTTTGAAATGGAAAAGTGATTTTATCCTTAGTTAATATGAAATCATGCACTATTCCAGTTCTGCTTTTTTTACTCAAGATGTCCCAGAAAATTGCCTTAGATATTCTTAACAAACCTTTAGAAGAATAGCTTTCCTTTGAAGTAATGAAGCCAGAAGTTCAAAGAGTCAGGAAGAACAGGTGCCTCCACTGCCAAAGGAAGGCAGATGCAACCATGATTTGTGTTCGGGTCATCAAAAGGATTTGGCTCAGTTTCCCCGAAAGATCCAAGAGGGAAAATCATCAGGGCTTTTGTTCCATAAGGTATAGGAATCTTAGTTTTTCCTTTTGAACTGAACATCTGGGAGCTGGCTGGCAGATTGGGGAAATAAGTTATTCTAAATGCTAGAAATGAGCCTGCAGTGATGTTGCAACTGAAGCCAGACAAAAGAATCTGCACAGCCAGTGTTTCCTTCATGGGTGGGAATACTAGACTGACGGTCTATAAGGCCTGCAGATTCTTTGATAAATGATAAGACAGGCATTTACCATTCTCACATGCCTCCTGACAGTTAACCCACAGATGACTGCCTGTATTGATCATCTTGTGTGGCTCTTGAATGATGCTATACTATCCAACTGGAGCTGAGCAGAAAATAAAAGTTTTTCAACTCTGCTAGCCACCCAGCCATCCTTCAGCTGCCAGTACTCTTCAGGGTCACAGCAGAAGATGACATAGATTCCATACTTGTATTCCCTTTCTAGCTACCTGAGTTGAGAAGATTCTCAGGAGTGATAAGACACCTGCAAAGCAATCACATTAAAACAACTTGCCTCATGATCAATTTTCCAGCTGTGTCTATGAAATGTCTGTCTGTTTGTTTGTTTTTTCCTTTTAACTAATCTGATTGATTTTGTTTAACCAGAAATGCATCATCTGGGGCATAATTTAGATACAAAATTACCTATAAAAACTCCTGGAGTAAATGTAGTAACTTGGTAGATATTGTTTCTCTCTATGCAATACATTCTGCTTAAGGATATAGGAGAGGGGGGGATATAGGCTGGGGGGGAAAAATATCTTAAAATCTCAGTGAACACACACACACACACACACACACACACACACACACACACACACAGAGTACAAAACAAAAAGTTAAAGCAGAAATACTACAAAAAGGGAAGATCTAATACTTTAATACTTCACACCACTGGCTGACAGTCTAGTTTCTATCTGATTGGATTTAAGGGCTATAGTTCTGTTGGATAATTTACATTGTGCCCACATGAGTTTTGCCTATGAATATACATTCAAACATATACCAGAACCAAAATGTGGTAAAAGAAAGTATATTCTCAAGCTAGTCTATGGAGAAAACAAGTCCTTAACTGCATGCCTCTGATACCACTGATTAAAATATCATCTTAAAACATTGTGATTCAGCTCACACAAATGTATTTTTGTAGTTTTCATTACTTTAATATCATGAAGGAAACTTAAAAGCCTCCAGTACATATCCAAATTCCCAGTTTGAACCATAAATACAGAAAGTACTCTACTGAAAGAGCCCTGGAAAGCACTGTAACTTTGAAGTTCTACCTCTGAATAACTGCTAGGGCTCCTACGGTATACTGTACCTTACTGCAGTATGAAAAGGAGCAAAAATGGACAACAGCTGGATTCCTTTTTATCTATCTACTTCTGGGACTTAACTTCACATTGCATAGGTTAATTGGTTTATTTCCCAAAGAAGTTGTAAAGGAATGAGGTCTCTCCTGGGGACTTACGCACTGATTCCATAGAAAATGTCAAGTTCAGAGTTTCTCACATTATCTGTAGTTCATCCTAAAGTACATTATTGATAGTTAATCCTGAAGAATATGAGCTATTCCAGGTTCATCTCAGATGCCAAAGGGTTCATACAGAACAGTAGCATTCAGTTCAGTAGAGACTAGTTTCTTAGCAACAAAAGGCTACGGGAAGTTGAGACCCATTAAGATGGAGAAGGAAACACAATGCTTGTATAGCTCAGAGACATTGAAATACCTCTTTAGACAGCTGAACTTTCAATTAATCTGTTTTACTAATTAATCATTGCTTTCACTGGAAATATCTATACAGGAAATAAGAAAGAAATCATGGTGCTTTGTCATGAAACAGCAGTTCTGCAGGCTGAATTCCAAGCTTCCTCTAGATTGACAATTTCTGAGAGACAGCTGCATGTATTTAAGTATCTTTTTGACAATGGCAGACTTTCTTTCTAATCAACATTTTTAAAGATTCTTTGCTCTAAAAAATAAGAACTTTTTAGCATGTCTAATTTTCCCATGAATGTTGAATTAGCAAATAAGATATTTGAGTATTTAATCTCTAATCTGCATAATAATAATACTCTCAAAACAAAAATCATCTGTTTTATAGACTTAATGGAAAACCATTTTAATACAATTTTCAGAGGAAATGTAATGCTGTGCATCTAGAAAGCCAATATTTACCTTTCATTATTTATAGAGCTGCGACTCATAATTTCTCATTCTCCTCCAGATCTGGGCTTCTTTTTTAAGTAAACTTAAGGCACTGATTTGGAATGCTTTTATTTTTCATACTTGGACTGAGGAAGATAAGGGCTCTAGGATTTTGGCAATTGTTGAATTTAAGTCTTGTTGGAGGGAAAGAAGTAGGAGAATCTGGAAGAAGAGGAGCAAAGGGAAAAAGAAGGAAAAAGAACAGGAGAAGTAAATGGTTTCTGCTTGATTTAATTCACGTACTTGTAGAAGTGTGGGTGTGACAGACAGAAGTGATTATGTATCAATAATTACAGTGGTTAAGTATTATGTGGAGAACTTGGACTAAGTGCTGTAGGTTCATCATTTTGTCTAATCCTTACAATCCATTAACTACATTTTGTTATGATCCTGATTTGAAGACAATAAAAGTAGGATGAAGACAATGCTTAGGGTAAGCTGAAACTAAAGTTTTCAGACCACAGGCCCAACCTCTAGGAATGTGTTATATGCACCGTTATATCCATCTATATGCCAGGTAAAGGGATATAGTGAAGGACAGAGAATGACCTAAAATACAGTGCATAAAACAGCCATAGGAAGACAATGTTCAACTACTTCAGGGATCTGAGCTATATGCTTTTTTAGATGGAAAGCCAGGAATAGAGATGAGGGGATGTATAAGGAGTCCCAGTTACAGTCTGGGCCTGTATTTCAGCCCTTGTTTTAGGAAAGGTTCTGGAAGAGTTTTCATCACATGTTTGGACAAATATGTCATCATTGCTTGGGTACTATGTTATGAGGAAGTTCTATTGTTTCTTAGGGATAGCTTTGGTCCTAATAATGATGGTGATAAGTCCTGTGCTTCCTGAACTTCTGTGATCCAAAGTATGGGAGATATGGGACACTTCTTAGATCTTCCCGTATAAGTTTCTATGGACAATAAAAAAATGACACCAGTTTGGTAACAATTCAGAAAAGATATAGAGTCATGAAAAGAGTGAGGCTATAGAAAATATGTTCATTTACTTTAGGTAGAAAGCTTATTTAAAAGTGCTGCAATTCAGGGTAAGGCCATGGAATACTTTGAGCTATTGGGCTCTTTATAATAGGTAAAACAGGATTAGATATCTATAGAACAATTATAATTCAACTCTAGAAAATGAACTAATTATTCACTTAATGCCATATGGGAATCTATGTGCATTTGAGGGATAAAGTAATCTAAATTATTTTGAGTATAGCTATCAGAAATAACTCCTTCTTAAGAATTAATTTTGAAAGCTGAGACATTGCTGCACACATTACAAAGCCCCATTAAACAAAGCTTTAAAACATGACTAGATTTTTATATTTTACTGCTTTGAATTATGCTTGTTCTTTATGACCTTAAAACATAATAATTCTTTTCTTTTCAATCCAGACTAAGGACTGTGAAATTAGATCTAGGAAAGGAACCGCTGCTTTCTGAATATCTTCCATGTCTATAATTTGCCACTAACAGGTTCAGAGCAGAGGGGATCCTGCTGAACATAGGTGGTCCCTTGGAGAGGTGGAGGGGACAGAGATGAAGGCACTGTATGATGCAGATAATTTACAGTTCCAGCCAATCTATTACAGATGGCATCACATCCTGGTCAAAGTAAGGCGTGGGTTATGTGAAATAAATAAAGATCATTCAGATTAGGTCAAGCAAAGCTTGTTTTTTTAGGGCATGCTGTATCACAGGAGTCAGTCACCATTACTTGTGGTTAGCAGAGACACATTGGCAGGCAGGAGTTTAGAAGAGATTTGTTGTGGACAATGGGAGCTCTACCAGGGCATGGTGATTTTCTTCACTAGGTAAACAGAGCCAGAGGTTGCCCCACCCCTCTTTAGCACAGGCAGCAATTCCAGCTGAAGGAGGGCAAAAAAAAAATATCGGAACCTCAATACACATAAACCCTGACAATGGCTCCAGGTTGGGCTGCTTGTGTCTCTCAGGAACTAGCCCCTAAGGGAAAAGCTATTGATTGATGACAGGCCTCAACCCTACAACTCACAACCTAGCTCCCTCACAGCAACTCCAAGCTATAGGAAACTGTCATCTCCCTCTTTTGTGACACTCAAAGCAGATCACCTCCCACTGAACTAGCTTGGGAGGAAGATCATAAAGTCCCTGGTGAAGCAAAGCTTTGTTCTGCCTGCTCAAAAGATTTAAGAAACCAATCAAGCTACATGAAAACCAGACACCACAAGCAAACCAGAGATTCCACCAAGAGACTGGTTATAGACATAGGGGAGACACAAGATCACCAAAAAAGGAAAGAATTCTTTTTTCTACCTAATATTTTTTAAAATTTTTTGAAATTGTTTTTCTATTTTTTCATTTTATTTTGGTTTTTATTTTATTTTATTTTATTTATTTATTTATTTTTGTCAGTCGTGGGGCTTGAACTCTGGGACTGGGTGCTGTCCCTGCGCTCTTCAACTCAAGGCGAGCACTCTACCACTTGAACCACAATGCCACTTCCAGTTTTCTAGTGGTTTATTAGAGATAAGAATCTCACAGACGGGGCTGGGAAGGTGGCTCAGTGGTAGAGCACTTGCCTTGCATGCCTGAGGCCCTGGGTTCACTTCCTCAGCACCATATAAGCAAAAAGAAAAAAGCCGGAAGTGGCGCTGTGGCTCAAGTGGTAGAGCGCTAGCCTTGAGCTGAAGAGCTGAGGGACAACGCTCAGGCCCAGAGTTCAGGCCCCATAACCGGACCCATAAAAAAAGAATCTCACAGACCTTCATGCCTGGGCTGGCCCTGAACCATGATCCTCCTATTTCAGCCTCCTGAGTAGCTAGGATTACAGGTGTGAGCTACCGCGGAGCCTGGCTTATTTTAGTTTTTCAATTATCTTTTTAGTCTTTTGTCTTTTGGTCTTTTTGGTGTTTTTTTTTTTTTTTTGCCTTACTTAATTGTTGTACTGTTCATTACCAGATGCACACTTGTCTTAGATTATTAGACCTTATTCTTCATTGTGTTCATACTTAATTCAAATATTGATTACTTAATTCACAAACTCTCAGCCTTAACTCCTTTAATCGTAGTATTATTTATTTATACTTACATAATTTTTTCAGTGTCACATTTTTATTTATTTATTTTTCTTTTTTCCTTTATCTCTCTTCTTTCTTTCTCTCCTTTTCCTCTCTCTGAATTTAGATCTTAGTTATGCTCCCTCCTCCCATTCCCTCCCCACATTCCTTGCATCTTATTTTCTTCTCACAATGCTCCTTAAAGCTATTAATTTCTGTTCTGCTGACTCCTTCTTTGATTTTCTTAGTCCATTGCTCCTTATTTGTTTGTTGAACTAGATTGTATCAGTACTCATTTTGACTGTGTCAAACAATCTTTGTGTCCTTTAAAATAGTGTTCTAGCATGGAATTGGTTTTGCTTTCATACTCGAATGGGCAGAACAAGCTGTAGAAACACAAGAAAAATGGCAAGTCCAGGTATCTCAATTCATGCTCATGATAATCAGGCAAAAGAGCAGTTAATGAATAATCAAGAGTAGTGCTCCCAAAATGCTCTACAAACACTACTGGTAAACATGCTGAAAGAAAAGATTGAAAGCCTGCAAAGGACTCTGTATGAGCATGATAGGGAAATGCATGAGTGTAATAAGGCTAGCCAAAGATTAATACAAGAATTTTGCGAGCTTGAGGAGGAGAATCAAAGCTTAATAGAAGAATTGAGTGAGTGGGATGAATGTAAACAAAGATTAACAGAGACATTTATGGAATCCACAAACAGAAAGCTGGAGGAATTCATGGAGGCCACTAAAGGATTTCTGAATGAAGTCCAACAGAAGGAAAGGGAGTCCAATAAAACTATAACCAATCAACTAAGGGATTTGAGAATGAACACTGAAAAAAAATTGAGGAAGCAAAGAAGTCCATATAAGATCAAAACAAAGCCCCAACAAGGAATCTAAAGCCATCAGATCTGACCAATTAGAGGAAAGGAAAATCTTGACAATAGGTTAGACCATTCAGGAGATTGAATCTCTGGCATTGAAGACAGCCTAGACATTATAGAAAAAGAACAGACAAGTATTCAAGACAAATCAAAGATAAATGACAGATCTATTCAAAATATAGAAGACACGATCAAAAGGCCTAATTTAACACTAATGAGTATAGAGGAGGGTGTAGAGACAGAAGTTAAAGATCTAGAAAATTTATTTAACAGAATTCTATCAGAGAACTTCCTAAGCATGCAAAAAGATAGGCCCATTCAGATACAAAAAGCCTTTAGAACCCCAAATAGACCAGACCAGAACTGGACATCTCTCTGTTACAATGTAATCCACCCAGGATCAATTGAGACCAAGGAAAGGATCCTTAAATAGAAAAAGATCAATCACTTATAAGGAGAAACCAATCAGAATAACTTTAGATTTCTCAGCAGAGATCATGAAAGGAAGAAGAGCCTGACGTATGCCATGCACTAAAGACAAACGACTATCTATCAAGAATACTGTACCCAGATAAACTCTCCTTCATAACAGAGAGACAAATAAAAACCTTACACAGAAAAGATATATCTCCACCAAACCAGCATTACAAAAGGTATTTAAAACATGTCCTTCACATAGAAAGCCAACAAGAGCACAATAAAGGCCAAGAGATGGCCTCAAAACAGAGAATCTGAGAATCATAGGAAGAACCCCAACTGGGGCTGTACCCCAGTTGGTACAGCCCCCAAGAAATTGGATAGCATGGCAGGAACTATCAAACACTTCTCAGTCCTAACTCTCAATATTAATGGACGTAACTCTCCAATTAAGTGGCATAAATTGTCTAGTTGGGTCAAAAAGCAAGATCCTTCTATCTGCTGCCTTCAAGAGACACATCTTTTTTAAATTTATTTTTTATTATTAACTTTAAGTGGTTGTACAAAGAAGTTCCCATTCTACAAAACAGTATATGAGTACAAAGTGACTGACAACATTGTTACCCATCTCTCCTAACCCATCCCTTCTCTCACTTTTTTTCTTTAATTAAGATTACATAAATTTCACATATTTCATAGTATTGTGGAATAGTGATAGCTCAAGTCAAACACATTTTAACCTTCACAAAGCAAATTGTCATTATCATGGTCTATATAGTTTGTGAATTCTATGAGCTTTGACAATACAAGTTATTTTTTCCACATCAGATGATGTTTACATTTCTTTCCTTTTAGTGTAGGCTGTTCCCATTTATTCTGTTCCTCCTCTTGGCTTCCCTCCATTGCATGTATGTATCTACCATATATATGGTCAAGAACATGGAGTCATTTAGCAATGATATGACAAAATGGGTGGTGTCCATTGTTTCTTGAGTCCTGTTACTTTGTCATATCTTCTTGTATTCTGGCTTTAGCATCCACATATCAGGGAGACCATGTGCTGTTTGTCTCTTTGTTCTAGGGTACTTTTCTCAAAATAATCTGCTCTAGTTCCATCCATTTCTCTGCAAATGCAATTTTTTGTCCTTTTTAATGGCTGCATAATATTCCATTGTATATAGGAACCACAATTTTTGGATCTACTCATCATTAGTAGGGCATCTGGGTTGTTTCCAAATCTTGGTTATTGTGAATAGTGCTGCAATAAATATGGAGGTGGATGTGTCTTTGTATACTGATTCCTGTTGTTCAAGATAGATGCCTAGGAGTGGTATGGCTGGGTCATAGGGGAGGTCTATATTTAGCTTTCTAAAGTACCTCCATGCTGTTTTCCAAAGTGGTTGTATTAGTATACAGCAATGCTGTAGGGTTCCTCTTTCTCTACATCCCCTCCAGCATTTGTCATTGGCTGACTTTAGGATGTGGGCCATTCTGATTGGGATAAGGTGGTATCTCAGTGTTTTGTCTATTTGAATTTCCTTTACTTCCAAGGATGATGAACATTTCCTCATGTGTTTCTTGGCTATTTTTAATATCTTCTGAGAACTCTCTCTTTAGTTCCCTTGCCCATTTCATGATTAGTTTATGAGATTTGTGAAGGGTTAGTTTCTTGAGTTTCTTGAATTCCCTGTACATAATGTATATTAGACCCTTGTCTGATATTTTTCGGTAAATATTTTTTCCCAATTAGTTGGCTTTCTTTCTAGTTTGGTTGCTATTTCTTTGTCTTTAAGGTAGTCCCATTTGTCCAGTCTCTCTCCAATTTGTTGTGACCCTCGGACTCTGTTCAGGAAATTCCTGCCTGTGCCTAAAAGTTCAAGTGAAGAGAGAAATCTTGCCTACAGAAACAAACATATTCTGAAAGTGAAAGGCTGGAATAAAATTTACCAAGCAAATGGCCCCTATAAACAGGCAGAAGCTGCAATCCTAATATCAAATAAAATAAACTTCAAATTAAAATTCGCAAGGAGAGATAAAGAAGGTCATTACATATTAATTAAGGGATCTCTCCTCCAGGAGGATATTATAATTCTAAATATCTATTCACCAAATAACATAGCACCCATAGTTATTCCAGAAACACTACTTTCCCTCAAATCTCACATAGATCTAAAACCAATAATTGTTGGGGACTTTAACAGACCACTATCTCTACTGGATAGATCAACCTGTCAAAAACTCAACAGAGAAACTCCACATCTAAGTAACTGCATGGATCAACTAGACTTAAAAGACATCTACCGAATATTTCACCCAACAGCATGAGGAAACACGTTCTTCTCAGCAGCACATGGAACATTCTCCAAAATAGATCACACTCAAGGTCACAGAGCAAATTTGTCCAAATTCAGAAACAATGAACTTATGCCCTGCATTCTCTCAGAGAACAAGGGAATAAAATTAGAATTCAACACCAAAAGCCACCAAAGGAAATCCTGTAACACATACAGGCTGAATAACACTGTTGAACCACAAGTGGGTCATGGCAGAGATTAGAAAGGAAATTCAAATGTTCATGATATTTATTTATTTATTTTTATTGTGAAAATACCATACAGAGGGGTTATAATTACATGGGAAAGATAATGAGTACATTTCTTATCAAGCATTGTTGCCTCCTCCTTTGTTTCCCCTTCCCATCCCTTCCCATTTCCTCCCACCTGATCCTCCCCCACTACCAAAGTTGTAAAGTTCGTTTTCACTGTATTTGATGTTGGTATAATTTGTGGAGGGAAAGGGAAAAAACAAATCATTTAAATAGGGATACAGATGAACCCATTGCAACAATGAGATATACAAGTCGTTATGTTGAAAAATGTTCATGATATTTAACAAAAATGAACACACAAATTACCAGCTCCTCTGGGACACAACAAAGGTAGTACTCAGAGGCAACTTTATAGCTCTGAGTTCCTACATCAATAAATTCTAGAGATCTGAAACCAACAATTTAATGAGACATCACAAATTCCTTTAAAAGAGCAGCAAGATAAACCCCAATCCAGTAGATGGAAACAAATAATTAAAATTAATCAGAATTAAATGAATTAGAATCCAAAAACACCACAGAAAGAATCAACAAAACCAAGAGTTGTTTCTCTGAAAAAAATGATAAAATTGACAGACCCTTAGCAAATCTTATTAGAAAAAGAAGAGAACACACCCAAATAAACAAACTCAGAGATGAGAAAGGAAACATCACCACAGAAATAACCAAGATTCAGAACATTATAAGGGAATACTACTCAAACCTTCATGCAATGAGTTTGAGAATCTGGAAGAAATGGAAGAATTTCTAGCAAATATTGACATACCAAAACTAAACCAAGATGACTTAAACCATCTTAACAGTCTCATATCAAGCATCAAAAATAGAAACAGCAATAAGAGCCCTCCTAACTAAGAAAATCCCATGATCAGATGGATTTACAGCTGAATTCTACAAGACCTTCTAAGCAGAACTCACATCAATACTCCTCCAAATCTTCAATGAAATTGAAAGAGAAAGTTCACTACTGAACTCTTTCTATGAAGCCATCATAACCCTCATCCCAAAACCAGGCAGGGACTCATCAAAGAAAGAGAACTATTGACCCATTTCATTGATGAACATCTATGCAAAATTTCTCAATGAAATTTTGGCCAATCAACTTCAACAACTCATCAAAAAAATCATACACCATGATCAAACAATTCATTTCAGGGATTCAAAGTTGGTTAAATATATACAAATCAATTAATGTAATTCATCACATCCACAAGAGCCAGGATAAGAAACAGAAAAAGCAATTGACAAGATCCAACACCCCTTTATTATGAAAGTTCTGGAGAAACTAGGAATCTAGGGAACATTACTTATGGTAATAAAGGCAGTGTATTACAAACTTACAGCCAGCATTATACTTAATGGATAAATGCTAAAGCCATTTTCTCTAAATTCAGGAACGAGACAAGGATGTTTGCTCTCTCCCCTCTTCTTCAATTCAGTATTAGAATGCCTAGCTAAAGCAATAAGACAAGATGCAAATATAACGGGGATCCAAATAGGGAAAGATGCAGTACAACTCTCTCTTTTTGCAGATGACATGAATTAGTTTTTAAAGAACACCATGGACTCCACTTCCAAGTTACTTGAGCTGATCTGAAACTTTGGCAAAGTAGCAGAGTATAAAATTAACCCTCAAAAATCAATGGCTTTCCTGTATGCCAATAATGAGAAGAGTACAGCTGAAATCAGGAAAGCAACTCCTTTTGTAATAGCCCCACAAAAAAATAAAATACCTAAGAGTTAACTTAATTAAAGAATTGAAGGACCTATATAATGAAAACGTTAGAAACTCAAAAAAGGAAATTAACACAGAACTAAGGAAGTGGTAAAACCTCCCATGCTCCTGGATTGGAAGGATCAACATCGGGAAAATTGCAATACTTCCAAAGGCTATCTACAAATTCAATATGATACCTATCAATATCCCAAGCTCATTCTTCAATGAAATAGAAGAAGCAACTCAAAAAATCATATGGAACAACAAAAAGACCCCAAATAGCAAAAACAATTCTTAGCAGAAAGAACAGTGCTAGAGGGATATCAATACCAAATTTCAGACTCTACTACAAAGCCATAGTAATCAAAACAGATTGGTACTGGTACAAGAAGAGACCTGAGGACCAATGGAATAGGACTGAAGACCCATGAACCCATGGACCTATAGCCACCTAATCTTTGATAAGGGAGCTAAAAAAATAGAATGGAAGAAAGGCAGCCTCTTCAGTAAATGGTGCTGGCAAAATTGGTTAACCACCAGTAGAAAATTAAAGCAAGATACTTATCTATCACCCTACACCAGAATGGATCAAAGACCTTGAAGTCAAAGCAGACTCCCTGAAAACATTACTAGAAGGAATTGGATAAGCTCTGGGGCTCCTTGGCATAGGCAAAAATTTTCTTAATAGAGACCCAGAAATACAACAAATCAAAGTTGGACAAATGGGATTGCATGAAACTGCAGAGCTTCTGCATGGCAAAGGACATAACTAGCAAGATCGATAGATAGCCCATAGACTGGGAGATCTTCACTAGCCGTACAATGGACAAGGGCCTCATCTCTAAAATATATTTAGAAAATCAAAAAATTAAATCCACCAACAACAAATCCTCAAAGAAACAACAGCCCCATTAATAAGTGGGCTAAAGACTTAAAGAGAGACTTTTCTGAAGAGGAAATAAGAATGGCCAATAGACATAAGAAGAAATGCTCAACTTCCTCTGGTCATAAAAGAAATGCAAATCAAAATTACATTGAGATTCCACCTCACCCCAGTTAGAATGGCTGTAATCAAGAAATCTAATAACAATAGATGCTGGAGGGGATGTGGCTAAAAGGGAACTCTACTGCATTGTTAGTGGGAGTGTAAACTTGTTCAGTCTCTGGAAAGCAGTATGGAGGTTCCTCAAAAGACTCCACATAGAGCTCCCCTATGACCCAGCAATCCCTCTTTTGGGCATTTACCCAAATGCTCACTAATAAGACCATACTAAAGCTACCAGCACAACTATGTTTATTGCAGTATTATTTACCATAGCTAAGATATGGAACCAACCCAGATGTCCCTCAGTAGATGAATGGATCAAGAAAATGTGATATATATATATATATATAATGGAATTCTCAGTCATAAAGAATGACACCACCCTAGGTGTTAGGGAATGGAAAGACTTGGAACAAACCACATTAAGTGAAGTAAGCCAGACCCAAAGAAACATAGGTACCCTGGTTTCCCTTATTTTCAATACCTAGTATACATCTAGGAAAATCTTACCAGATATGCAGATATGATCATATAAGATGATTCCAAATGAAATCAACTCCAATATAGGAACACAAGAGGTTTTACTTTTGTCACTGTTGTTGTTTTTAATGTGCTATGTAATCTTTTTGTTTCCTTTGTATGTTCTTCCCACATGGTATAACTCCTGTTTTCACTGTATTTGATACCAGTGCCCTGCATCTTGTGTATGCACTTCTCTAATTTGGGGAGAGGAAGGGAAATAACAAAATGCTGAAGCAAGGATACAGGTTGATCCATTGTAACAATGAGATGAACAAGTCACTAAGTTGAAAATGAACTTTACAATTTGGGGATGGGGGAAGTGTGAAGTTGGGGAGGTTGGGAGGGAAGGGAAGTGGGGAAGGAAAGGATGGTAGGGGAAAAAGAAAGAAAGGGTTAACAATGCTCAATAGGAAATATATTCATTACCTTACTCATGTAATTGCAACCTCTCTGTACAGTATCTTTACAATAAAAAGTATAAAAAATTTTACTCATTACCTTACTTATGTAACTGTAACCCCTCTGTACATCACCTTTACAATAAAATTAAATTAAATTTATAAAAAGATCCATTGTACTCATAAACTGCTGTGTTTAATGGTAACTCCTTCATAAAACTCAGTAAAGGCAATAAGAAATGAATAGCTTTTATGAGGAAGAGGTCTTCAGTAGACCCTGAGCCTCCTGATGTCCTGGGCTTGGACTTCTTACTCTCTAAAACTATGAGAAATGTATTTCTGTACTTTTAGAAATTATCTAGTCTCTAGTGTTTTATTATGGCAATAGAAATACACTAAAAAGCCAAGTCAAGCTCAGGAGCTGGTTGGACTGGAAAATAGAAACCAACAACTATAGCTCTTATATCCTAAGTGTATCACTATCTTCCTTCCCTGCCGTCCATGGATTTAATGAGTCTGCTCCTCCTTGAACCACAGGCCACATCTGGCACAACCACTGGGCTTTGTAGCCTCAGCCTCAATCCTTGCCAGGAATAGAAGATATTCTGCATCGTGTCTGTCTCCTTACCATTGCTGCCTAGGTTCTGTGGAACCTAGGTCAAATGAGCCATAGGAGAGGCAGGAGAGATTACTTTTCTGGTATGGAAAGTCAGTATTTGTAGGGTAGGACTTTAAAAAGCCAGAGGAGTTACAAAACACAGGAAATATCCATATTGAGCAGGACCGAACTCTAGTGATCTAGTGTTCTGGAAACCAGTACAGTGATAAAGAGATTATTTAGATCCTTTTGAAGCTCTTATTTGTGCTAAGGTGCCATTTAACCATCTTTTAAAGCAGCACAGGATTATGTCTCCATAGAAAGTTTTGCATTGTACTGTAGGCAATATCATATGAGATGGGAAATGATCTCATCTATGTTCCAGAATTATATATGTATATATGAATTATATATATGTATGTATATATGTATATATATCTTGGCATCCATTCCTTATGCTCAAGCATAGATGAAATGCATGAGATATTCGATGTTTTACATTTTAAAATTTCCTCTATGTCATATACAATGTGTGTTGATTTTTTGAACTTTATTTCCCCCTTTAAATTAACTTTTCATATCAGATTTTACATTCTGCTGTATTATATATATTTCTGTTCTTGTATTTCAATTCTTTTTTTTTTTGGACTAAGAGATTTCTATGCCATAAACAACCATGATTTAATTCACTTCAAATTGTCTTAAGCATGCTTTGAGAGCTTTGAGTAGGCCCATTTTGTGCACAAATTTCCTGGTATCTCATTGGCATTGCACAGCTATGGATAATGTGATCACTCTCGTTTCATGCAAAGTGATGTGTTTATCAACCTCTCATTCTTTTATTCCTCAACAATGGAGGCTATAACTGCCAATTATAGACCACATTGCAATAAGCTTGCCTGAATCATGGATTTCTTACATGAGATTTTTTTTCTAACTCTGGTCCAGATAATAAAAATAATAATAAACAAATAAATCAAAAAGATATTTTTAAAACAAAAGATAAAATCCCTGCATCCAGATTGCACAGTTTGGAGGGCGGGAAGCTCCTCTTAGTCAATCCTCTTTATCATTAGTTGTGTTTCAGTCCTTGTGTGATCCGCTGAGCAAATGCATGCTCTTCATTTTTTGAAAATTTGCCTTCTTAAAAGCAAATGGTACCCTCAACACAAAGTTAAAGCTAATACGCTCAACTTCAGTGATGAAGTAAAAAATTTAAAATTTGAGTGGCATTATGGGAGAAAATGAACCAAGTATCTACAGTATTCAAGACAAAAGAGCATGGCATAGATCTTGTCTATGGTGAGCAGTTGATGTGTACCATAGTAATTTGGGGATAGATATGTAACCTACTCTGTGCAGTTTCAACTCACAGATGCTCAGTTCTACTGTAAATATGATACAGGAAGTAATTTGAGTAATTTGAGAATATTAAACTCTATATGCCCTGAGCTCTTGCAGGTTTTCCTCAGTAGTGGTTTCCTTGGAACCATATGCCTGCAGATAACCCAGCATCTACGGTACCTGCCAAACATTGTACTAAATACTTTGTGGCAATGCTCTCAGTTTTTACAGAAATCTTAAACGCTATGTGGTACTGTTACCCTTGCTGTGTTGGTGAGTAAAGGCTCAGGAAGGCGAAATAACGCTTCTGTTTTAGAGATGTTAAAGGAACGATGGTACTTTACCAATTTCAACTTCAAATAACAATCACAACAGAAACACCCCAGTATGGTGGCCAAGGTGAATGGGAGGAAGAGTGAGGGCATAGAGCCTCTGTGTCTGAGGAACTCTCTTCAGCTGCAAGGAAACTTTGCACAGAGCTGTGGAGATAGAATCTGTCATGCACATATCTCTTGGTTGTTTTATGTGGTCATAAAAGTACTTCAGGCAATAAAGGGATATGCTTTGATGTTTCAAAGGGAATTTGAAAGGAAATCTCCATCCACGCTCAGAAAACAGCATGACTAACATTGTCCCAGACGCAAGGAGGATGGCCTACACCATGGCTGTGCAATGAAGACACGATGACTGGAAAATACCATCCCTGACTCCTAGATGACCTGTGATGCTGCCTGATGACTCAGAAATGTGACTTCTCCCATGCCAATATATTGCTAACAATTCTCTTCTATTTCATATCTTGTAGCATGACAGGTTTCTGAATTGGATATTTAAAGATCCTCAAAACCAACACTTTGTTTTGGACACTTATTTAACAAACATTTGACCAGTTCTCACTGAACTGTTTGCTTTTGACTCAGGTGGTATAGCTTCTACCAGACTACACCCTTTATTGACACAAATTCTGTGTAAAATGCCAAACAAATAAGCAGCTTTTTGAAAGCAAAGGAGAGTGAATTGAAAATGAAGGAACTTGAGATCTTGAGGATAAAGATTCTGGAGAAAACAGAAATACCCTCTGGATAGCCCTTTGTGTGCACTGATTTTCCTCCCTGAGATATTTGCTGACAATTGGCAAAGAACATAAATAATGACAGAGATTGTCATAGACTCTCTAAGAAACAGATAAAAATTAGATTTGAGGGACACATGACTTCAAAGACTTGAGTAAAGATCCCATAGAAAAAAAGAGCTACAGAGAAGACAAAATATGACCAATATTCTCTTGAAACATCAACTCAATATACATAGGGAAGAGAAGCTCCAGACAAAACACAACCCATCTAATTAAATTATAATTTTATGTAAGCAAGAAATACCTTTTAGTATAACTATGTGACAAAATAAATTCTAAAAATGGAAAACTTTATCAGATTACCCAGGTTTATAAAAACAAATCAAAGAAAACGCCAAAGCTGAAAAATAAAAGGATAGGCATTAAGAATTCAATAGATGGGTTTAAGCAATTTAAGCAAAACAGAGGCTGATGAAATGGAAGAGAGATCAGTTGAAACCATCCATATTGAAGATAGAGAAGAAAATAAAGAACAAAATGGAAAGTTTCAGCATGCAATGGAGCTGGGAAAATAGAAAAGGAAAATTAAAGACAATGGAGAAGAGGAGGGCAATTATATGTAGAGAAACCAGCTGAAAGAACTTGTTGATTAATTTCATGTGTAAATTTGGTTGGCCCAATTACTAGATATTTGGTCAAATATTATTGTTTCTAGGTGCTCTTTGTGGAAAAATTCATACTATAAAAAGAAACAACAACAACAAAATGCACACCAAAAGAACAAATGCATAGGTCTATATCATAATATGTTTTCTACTGGCATAAATAAATGTCACAGTCAGGAATTTATTTCTTTTAGTTTTTAAAGATAGTAAATCCAAGGGTGATAGACGAACTGTGTGAGAGACCTCTTGTGGGGATTATGAAAAGTCCCAAAATGACATAAAGCATAACAATAGGACAGTATCAGCTAGCCAATAGAGCCCACTTTTGTATTAAGTCACTTCCTCCACCTATTAATATATGAATGGATTAATCCAGCCATGAGAACAAAGCACTCCAATCTAATATCATAAATGGCCCACTTGGTCCCACCTCTTAATACCTCAAAATAGGCTCTGGCCTAATGGTTCAAGCCTGTAATCCTGACTTCTTGAGAAGAGTTGGGGGCCATTTGGTTCAAGGTCAGCCTGGGAAAAAGTGAAGCTCTCAAGACTCTGTTTCATCCAGTAGCTGAACTTACTGTCAAACACATGTTATCCCAGTTATGGAGGAAGATAATGGCTGGGCACAGTGGTGTGCACCTGTCATCCCTAGTGAAGCCAAGAAATATAAGTAGGAGGGCTGTAGCCAAGGCTGGCCTGGGCATAAAGTGAGACATTACCTTGAAAAAAACCAAAGCAAACAGGCACTGGAGGTATGGTTCAAATAGTAGAGCTCCTGACTGGCAAGAGCTAGGCTCTGAGTTCAATCTCCAGTACCAAAACAAAGAGACCAAAATATCTCATAATAGATATTAAACTTCAGCCTGAGCTCTAGGTGGAAACAATAAAATTGTACCTGTACATGTATCAGACTAGACTTTAAGATATGAATTATTGGGGGCTGGGAAGGTGGCTCAGTGGTAGAGCGCTTGCCTTGCATGCCTGAGGCCCTGGGTTTGATTCCTTAGCACCACATAAGAAAAAAGCGGGAAGTGGCGCTGTGGCTCAAGTGGTAGAGCGCTAGCCTTGAGCTGAAGAGCTGAGGGACAGTGCCCAGGCCCAGAGTCCAGGACCCACGACCGGACCAACGTGGACCAAAAAAAAAAAAAAAAAGAATTATTTCTAGACATTAGGATAAATATTTCATTATGGTGAAAGAATCAAATAAGCAATTAAACATAATTTAATTTTTATGAAACTGATAACATAGTTGCCAAATTCATAATATAAAAGTTATACTAAGCCAGACCCAAAGAAATATAGGCTGCATGGTTTCCCTCATTTGTAATAACTAGAATGTGCCTATAAATCAACAAGTAAACCCAATGGATAGTAAAAGACAAACAATTATACCTGGACAGTATAAACATTCACTCAGTGATAACAAAGGATATTTTAGGAGAGGATCACAAGGGCTCAATAGCTATGTTGCACAAGACAATATAAAATGATGCTTATTGAAATGAACTCCAAGAAATGGAAGAGGATTATTATTATCCTGATTTTGGTTCTTTTTTCTTTCTTTTTTTTCATTGGTTTCTTCCCATCTGTAGCTGATTTTTATTTCTGTACCCTTTGTCTTGTTATATAAGTTTATCTGATTTGGAGAGCGGAAGGGGAATCACAGAAATGGTGTGACAAAGGTTGAACCAATTCAGCAGTGAACCCCACTAGAGACAATATTAAAAATGAACCATATAACTTTGGGGGGAGGGCAATTAGAGGGGAGATGGAAACTGGGAGAGAATGAAGGAAGGGGTGACCCTGTTCAAAAGGAAATGTACTAATTACCTGGCTCATGTAACTGTAAGCCCTCTGTACAACCCCTTAACAACAAAATTTAAAAAAAAACTTGGAAAAATGAAAAGGATAAACATTTGTTTTTGTTAACACAGCCCTCTGAGATAAAATGTGAAGTGAAAGTATCAGTTAAGGATGTAGTAGCTGTGGGAAGCAGGTTAATCTGTTGTGGGAAATAACTCCAGGAAGAAGCAAGAAACACTGGGAGCGTTGGAGACCTCAGGGTTATTAAGCCAGAGGGCATGGTGATGGTGGTGGTCATGGGGCTTGAATTCTTGATCTGGGCACTGTCACTGAGCATTTTTGCTCAAGGTTAGTGCTCTTCCACTTTGAGCCACAGTGTCACTTTCCATTCTTACACCAGAACCTAAGTCCTGGCTGACAAGAGTACAGTTCTCTTATCAGTACAGCACAGGCATTTTGAGTTTTTGTTTACTTAGATGGTTTCTCAAAAATTATTTGTAAGCAGGTTCTGCCAAAATCAGATTGAGCTAATTCTAATTATAGCAAGGTTGTGATAGTTCTGGTAGTGGCAGGTTTTCCTTATCAAACCAACTATGTTCAACATCTGCAGGATCCTTTTCTTTCTTTTTTTTTGCAAATGAAAAATTTTAAACTTTTTGTTGTAAAGATAGTGAACAGAGGGGTTACATTTACACGAGTAAGGTACATTTTTTAAATTATTTTTTTAATTGTGAAAATACTATACAGAGGGGTCATAATTACATGAGCAAGGTAGTGAGTACATTTCTTATTAAGCATTGTTGCCTCCTCCTTTGTTTCCCCTTACCATACCTGCCCTCCCATCTCCCCCCTCTCCCCACCAAGGTTGTAAAGTTCATTTTTCAACATAGCATCTTGTACCTTTCATTGTTGCAATGGGTCCACCTGTATCCCTGTATTTAAGCAATTTGTTTTTTTCCCTTCCCCTCCCTAAATTATACCAACATCAAATACATTAAAATCAGGGTTATACCATGGCAGAGAGGGACGTACAAAGCAACAAAAAAAATCACCTTATAAATATGTTAGAACCAATAGCAAGAAAGAAAAAACATTTGAGTCCTTATCTTGGGGTTCATTTCACCTAACATCAATTTATGTGATCTTTTCTGCTTGTCTCAGACACATACTAGTTTCTATATTCTAGATTTCTGTTGCTGTTGTTGTTGGTCACGAGGCTTGAACTCTGGGCCTGGGCGCTGTCCCTCAGCTCTTCAGCTCAAGGCTAGTGCTCTACCACTTGAGCCACAGCACCACCTCCATATAATAGTTTCTAAATGCACATGGATACTGGTACCTTAAAGCAAGACACAGCAAATTTCAGAGGATTGAAATCATCTACAGTACATTTCCTGGCAAAAACGGGCTTAAGCTAGAAATTTTAAAAATGCCCTTCTATATCTAGAAATAAAGAAGCATAGTTCTATATTATCTGTGGGGAAAATAAAAATAACTTAGAAAACTGTCTAAACAAAATGTTAATGAAGGAAAGAAATATCTAACTTCATAGAATGCAGCAAAACAACTCATTTAGATGAATAGCCCAGCTTAAAAGTGTGGACAAAACTGCACATCCTTTTTTAAACAACAAAGGTTTTACTGCTCTTCTCTGTGTGGATAGGCATGTTTCTTACTTACTCTAAACCTTAGGTTGGTATTGTGACTTTTAGGAAAAAACTATCAAGTTCCTGGCATCTTGTATGAGAGGAAAACTCCATCGAGGTTTTAGCAAGGCCCCAACATATCAAATTATCATTTCAAAAAAGATATAATAAAAAATACATGATTAAGCCAAGCTAATGAAAATTCTTTGGTAGTTTGGTGCCTAAGTTCTTGCCAGTAAATCCAGCCACTCATAAAGCTGAGATTAAGAGACTCAGGGTTCAAAATAAGCCAGGGCAGGAATGTGGATGAAACTCCATGTACAAAATCACCAGTAAAACCTGTGTCAAAGGTATGGCTCAAGTGGAAGACTGCCAGCTGAATTAGCATGAGGTTCAAACCTAATACCTGTAAAAAAATAATGTATTGGTAAATGAGGTATTGTATATTTTTGTCATAGTTACCAATGTTTGTATCTGTTTTATCTTCTATAGAAAGTTATATGAGGAAAAAAATTAGGTACACTCAGATCTTGAGAAATTGAGATGAAATTCATCTATGCTCATAGTGTCCAAAATTATTTGATGATAGATTTTACCTGAATTGGAATCACATTTACAATTTGGGAAACTAGTAGTATTGGAATTATAAAATATTTGTGAAGCACATTTACTGTGTATGTTCCAATATATTAATTAGGTCACTTTCTTAAATGTTCATTTCTTCCATTAGTCTCTACTTTTTGCAGACTTAAAAGATTTTTAAATGGGACTGGGAAGGTGGCTCAGTGGTAGAGCACTTGCCTTGCATGCCTGAGGCCCTGGGTTTGATTCCTCAGCACCACATAAGCAAAAGGAAAAAAGCTGGAAGTGGCGCTGTGGCTTAAGTGGTAGAGCGCTAGCCTTAAGCTGAAGAGCTGAGGGACAGCGCCCAGGCCCAGAGTACAGGCCCAATGACCGGACCCCCCCACCAAAAAAAAGATTTTTAAATGAAAGCAAGAGAAGAAATCACAATTAAAATGTCTCATATGGTCTTTGTTGAAAATTTGTTTTCAGGTATAGGTGATTGTAACTTCAAAGGATTCATGGAGTGAAAGACAGCAACTTCCTCTTTGGTTTTCTACTTCAATCAGATGACAACTGTTTTTGATTAAGAAGTTCAGTAAGTTACCTAATATATTCCAGTCATATGTGAGATTTCCATGCAATTGCATTTCTCCCCTGCAATGTTTTGGAAAAGCATTCTTGGAAGGCATGTTCCTTTTTGTGTCTAGATTTGATCCATGCTAAGGATAAAAGCAGCTTTTCTGCAGTTCCATTGGCTTTTCAAGGCACTGTGCCAACTTCTCTGTCAACACTCAAGTAATCATTATCCAAATTTACATATGGTCAAAGTGTGAGTCCTATTTCAGGAGAGCCTCCACAGAAATGATGGAAACATGATTTCTGAATCAGCGCATATACAGGCAGAATTGTAGAACTGAGAAACAAAGACCAGAATTTTCTCATTTGCCGAACTGCTCATGTCCAATATGATGAAATGTAACATGGAATTCTGGACTTTCCATGGAATTGAGGTATCTTTCATCTCTTTACTGACTGAGGGTCCCTTTGAAATGAAACACATCAATGTGAAAAAGGGTGGGACTTTATATGTTTGGTACATTTTTGGCATTGGAGGCTTTAAATTATTTGCACCTGATACCAGCAGTCTCCCCATTTCCACTGGCAAATGGCTATTTTCCACAGCAGAGAGAATCTTAATAATTCCCTATTCTTTAGGAATAGGTGTTCCCTTGTTTCAAGCAACATACAGCACTGAGTGTCTGGACCAGCTCTCTCTTCTCTCTGATGATTTTATTACATGCACCCATGGGACAAAAGGGAAGCCTTTAGCCAAATGACCCCACACACTAAACATTCGGAGAAGGCATTAAGACACATGCACTCAAACTATCCCTTGAGCAAAAGCCAAGCACAATTTTTCTCATCTTGTCTTTCTAGTCTGACCTGTGTGCCTGTGCTACAAGATTTCATAGAAAATAGAAGCAGTCATATGAGCTTCCTGATGTGTAGTCAGTTGTATGAAACGAGTGAGCGGTTGTTAGCCAACTCACGCGGGGAAAGCATGGCAACTCACGCGGGGAAAGCATGGCTTGAACTCTCTCTGATCCATCTAGGAATGAAAAAAATACTTTTCAGATCTTTAGATAGTCTCATGGTACTCAAGTTTGTGGGATGTTAGCGTCCTTAAAAAAATTCATGATAGTACATATTGTCCCTTTTTATAGTAAACCATCTCCAACCTTTATAAATTGCATTCTCGGTTAATAAATATTTACTGAGCATCCAACTTCAACATACACAAAATTTATAAATAATCTAAGTGGACTCGTAAATGAATATATTTCTTCTGCTATCAAGCATTTAAAGTATCAGAGAGTTAAGATACCTAGTATTTAAAATCTTCCTAATTGCAGTTGTTTAACACTTTTATTAGCAACTAGCAAAAGAATTTCAAAAGGATAGAACAGTGTCTAGTAAGCCCAAGATCCTGATTCTAATCCCTTGTTCTAGAAAAAAATCAGAATGACAATAATACATTTGTTACTCATTTATATAAAACAAACATTTAGGTATTTACTTAATATGTTCAGACTGCATAAACAATAATGCCAATAAAGCTAAATAGCATATTGTGATCAGATTTATATAATATCTATTAGGAAGCAACCAATTAAGGCAAATTTATAAAATAAATTTAAAATGAAGATATATGCAAGCACAATTTCTGAAGTAAAATAAAGTATTATTCAAATTATTGAATGTTAATGATAAATTCTATTCATTTCTATTTAACTTTGGGGTATTTTCTTGCTTTACAATGAAATGCTGAAGTGTTACAATTGTTAGTACAGAGTTCATCCAGCTTCTGGAAAATGTTTTATGACTAGTTGAGAAAGGATAAAGAGAAACATGTAAGGAAAAATGAGATATTATCCCATGTTTCCTTCCTCTTCAAAAAATTTCTCTATTTATTTTCAGGATATGGTAACCTCTTGCAAGAACTGTAACTTTCAAATGATAATAAGTTGTATTTCCTACAACTAATTTGTACCTCAGAGGAGTTTCATCATAGATGGAAAGTTACCTTTACCAGTTTCTGCTCTATTTAATCACTTGCTGCCTGTTTAGGAAGAATTGAACCAGAAAAAAGAAATATTCTTTCCACAGAAATTTTGCTTTACCAGTTACTATTATTTTCTTCCTCTTGAGGGCTCTGATGATACTAAAAGACCCTTTCTAAACAGCTTTAATTTTTTCTTTCATTTTTTAGCTTTGAAATTTTTATTGCTCCAAAGTATCTCCGTGCAGAAATAATTCAGATATTAGACATTTTTTTTAATCAAAAGGGTGTATCTCCTTCCTTCTGGTGTTTCAGTACTTGGAAAACAAACAATGAACTTACTGTTTGCTGGAATATCAGAATGCTGAAAACCTGTGTGTTTATCCATACTGTAAAAATAAATTCACCATTTTTGTGACTGACATCTATCTCTGTAAAGACTGTAACAATTGCATTCAGTTATTACTAAATGTGGCTAACAAAGGACTCAAGATTAGAGTAGGAATTCAGGTAAATCAATTGCTTGTTTAGGCTTAGAGGTTTTTGAGTTTGTTGTTGTTTGCTTTTTAAAAATCATACCCAAGGATTCTTCATAATAGGAAATCTTTCTAAACCAGTATTCCATGTAGTGAGGGATGGTTTAGTTAGAGCCATCAAACCTGAGCAAACAGAAAGTATCAGCCAACTTCCATTTGGGCCAAATCCCCTTCAACCCTTTAGGATTCCCTAAGTACCACAAATGACACATCAGTCCTGATATGCCACTAGTTAGAATGCTGTCAATAAATATTTTGTTTTTGTTTTAGGTTGAAAGTACATGCATGAGTTATGTCAATAACAAACTTTACAACTTTGGTGGTGGGGGGAGGATTGGGTGGGGGGGCAGGGGGAGGATGGGAAGGGATGGGAAGGGGAAACAAAGGAGGAGGCTACAATGCTTGATAAGAGATGTACTCATTATCTTGCCCATGTAATTGTAACCCCTCTGTACAGTATTTTCACAATAAAAAAGAAAGCACATGCATGATAAATTTCTAATATTCCTTCTATTTCTCTTAAAATGGTATTTTACACTTCCTGAAGCACAAGTTGCTACCAATCTGGTAGAGACAGAGAAAGCCAGGTATCAGTCCTTTTGTAGAGGCAAGCTAACAAATAGAGCATCGAGAACCTGTGTGGAGAAGGATTAGGAGTGCTGTAAATGAGGGTGAAGTGGACAGGCCCTGGGAAGAGGAAGGTGGTTGAATAAGAAAGTGGGCTCCCAGGTGAATGTATATTAAGGCACTCCTGCTGGGGCTATTAACTGCATCATTGTGTATACAAAGGGTCACAGCCCAGCATAGCATCTGAACATGCAATCAGAAGTTATTAAATTTAATTGAATTAAAAGATTGGGAACCATTACTTGACTAATTGAAGGCCTCAGGCTGGTTACATTCAACAGCCTGCCAGCATTTGGCCAGTGCTAACTTGATCCCTGCAGGGGTGGTACTGCCCAGTTCAGCGGTGCCATTGTTCCTTATTATTCCACAAGGATGTGGGGGAGAAAGAGACATTAGAAATGTCCCCACTGATGACTTTCTTAGAGATGAAAATGGAGCTTAAGGATGCATGGAGAGTTTTTGTTTCTTTGAATGTAAGAACAAAACAAATTAATATCAGCTAATTTTGAAGGTGTGGATACGCTTTCCCCAAAATAAAGATGTAAAAGAGTGAAAAGAACACGAAAAAATGCTCAGAACCTCACTAATGAGGGAAAACTCTAGTTAACCTCACTCAACTTGTGCACGTGTAAAGCAATTATTTATTCACATAAAGACTACCTGCACTCAGGCTTTGCTACTTCTGCTATAGCTTGAGGGTTAAAACTTTGTAACTTCAGAGTTTTATTTTGGGTTGTCAATACTATCAGAGTGTAAGGGTCAAATAATTGAAGACAACTTTAAGAGTTGGAATAGAAAAAAAGTTCAATTGCTTTGTACAAGGCAGCTATGGAATTCTAAGGAGATTATCTCCTCTACTGGCTACACTCAGAGCCTTCTAGGGGACCTTCGCTCCATGAGGATCTAAGATAAAGGCTGGAGGAGAACACACTGTTCAGCTTCTCTTCTGCAGTGGAGAGAAGAGGTTGGCTTTGAATGACTTTCTGTCAGATGTGTACCCTGCTGCAATGTCACCAGAGCACCTGCTGCTTCAGACATTTTACTTACAGCTGCTCTGCCCTTTAATATTTCCATATATTTACCCAAAACTAGTAGAACAGGAGAATAAATCCTAGGGACAAACTCCCCTGTACAGACAGTCTCATGCACAAAATTAAGACTTTGAGGATGGCTCCAGTTGAGGCAGTTGAGGTCCTTCTCCTATTGTTGGTACCTTTTTCTAAGAAACAGTGCTGTTTAAACAGGCCTATCTATCCTTGGCTTCCCAAATAATCCTCTGTATGTATGTGTGTATGTGATGTGTGTGTGTGTGTGTGTGTGTGTGTGTGTGTGTATGTGTGTGTGTGTGTGTGTGTACAGACCAGGCAATTTCAATGTTTTAGTTTTCTTCCTCCCATGGAGGAACCTTAGATCACATATATATTATATATATGTATGTATGTATATATACATATATATATATAGCCTTCTAATAGTCCCTTTATGCCCATACTTTTGTGCTCCAAAGACCCATATATATCAGAATTCTCTTAGCTTCATTTATTCATATAGTCACTTCTTAAAGTTCAGAAAAGTCAAAAATCCCAGGATTGAAACTCTAAACCCATACTATATTTGGTTATAGTTTATAGCATCTTGGCAAGAGCCATGGATGCCATATTGTAGTGGCTAAACACACTTATACTGACACATAAAAATCTTAGCACATGTGCCTATACATGTGTGCATGTTGTGTGTGTGTTGTTGTGTACACTGATATCAGAAGCAAAGTGTAGTCTCTAATCTTCAGAAACTTGCATTTTTTTCAGTCTGCTTTGTGTGTCCAGCCAATATATCAAAATAATTATGGTCAGATTTATTTGTAAGGCTGAAGTAATAACTGGCAGAAAAGTTTTTAGAAGATTTAATCAATAAACTTTAAGTTCTTCCCCCAAGGGATAACCTCTGTTTTCACTGTATTTGAATCTGGTGCCCTGCATTTAAATATACATTTTTCTAATTTGGGGAGGGGAAGGGAACCATTGTAACCAAGAGGTATACAAGACACTATTTTGAAAATGAACTTTACAACTTCAGGGGTGGGGAAAGGAGGAGTTGGGGAGGTGAGGAGAGAAGAGATGGTAGGGGAAAAGCAAAGTAGGGGGTAACAATGCTTGATAGGAAATGTACTCATTACCTTACTCATATAACTGTAACCCCTCTGTACAGTATCTTTACAATAAAAAGTATATATTAAAAAAAGAATTAATCTTGTACATTAGCATGCTAGCTCATCAAACAAATTTTTATATAAAATTCAACAGTATAAATCAAATACAAGGGGAAAGATGGAATGGGCAACTTATTCAATCCTCTTTATCCCTTACAGCATTCCATGAAATAAATTAATGGCACTGTGAGGCTTCCATAAACTGACAACTCATTTTGACAATAACATGGACAATAACAATTGATGTTTGAAGCACTTGTATTTTGCTCAGGTTTGTTGAATGCAAACATTTAAAATTCTTTAAGTAATCAATTGGTGGTCTAGTTGGTAATATTGTTATAGATACTCCCATGTGTTTAGTTGGTAAATAACATATCTTCCAACTGTTACCTTAGACAACTAATTTTGATTGCTTTGGATTAACATTTCATGGGAAAGTTATTTAGAAGCACTCATTTCTGGTAATGAGACAGACACAGATTATGGAGTTCTCCAGGTATCTAGTAGATGAGGACTTGAAAATACACACACACACACACACACACACACACACACACATACACACACACACACACACACACACACACACATTCTTACACAGACACTTTTAAGTAAGAGAAAATGGAGAAGAAAATAATCTTTGGAGGTTCCTCAAAAAGCTAAAAATAAGTTTAACTTATAATATTACTACACCACTTTGGGCATATAGCCAAAAGAGATTAAAACAACATATTAAAAAGATAGTTGCATACCCCTGTTTATTTTACATCTGTTCACAAAAGCCAAATTGAGGTGCCTCACAACTGGTTTATGTATAACTAAACTATTATATATATATATATATATATATATATTTATGGCATATATGATATATGCTATGGAATATTACTACATCAGAAGGAAAATAAGATTGCATTATTTGCTGGGAAGGGGAAAGAACTGGAGATCATCACGTGGAGGGAGATAAGCCAAGCTCAAAACACCAAATGTATTTCACAAAGAAATGTACTCAATACCTGATTTATGTAACTGTAACCACTCTGTACATAACCTCACAATAAACATTTTTTAAAAGAAAAAAATAACCTTGAAGAAAGCAGGAAGCCTTTCTATACTACAGTGCTGTTTTTTTGAGGGTCCTTCTTCTTCAGGGAATCCACTTTTCTCAGCTCCCTGTATTTCAGGGTCAGGAGCTAGACAGATTTCCCCTTCTTCTGGCCTGTGTTTCAGGCGTAGTCAGTCAGGGTACTGCAATCCCTGGTCACATTGAAGGACAGGACATGCAATACTGAACTTGTAAAAAAAATTAAGTACTGGAATCATAAGGAGGAATTTATTGTTTGTTCTGAATTCAAAGCTACAATATGCTCTGAGCCTCAAGCTACTAATGATCATTTAGTCACCCTAAAGGAAGACCCCGCAGAGAAGCAAACCATGCATAGGGGACTGAAAGAGCAGAAAAGCAACCCTGTGCTATTCTGTGAGTTTTGGACCTTGACTTCCCAGTTGCAATAACCAATAAATTACATTTTCATCTTTTGTGTTTAATAACCTTTAGGATGGTAGCAGACTGACACAGTACATAGTCCAAAGTCAACTTCTAAGAAAAAAATATAATTCACAAATTGACTCAAAAGTGCTGGAAGAGAGCAAGGTGTGGAGCTGTACGCTGATTTGTGAGGTTGAGGCAGGAAAGTCATGTTTGAAGTCTGTGCTTCAGATCGAGACCTTATCTAAAATAAAACAAACAAAAAAACAAAGATCTGAAAGAGGGCTTTAATTTAAACAGGTAAGAGATAGAATTTGGTCTTGAAATGGATACCAGACACCAGTCAAAAGATATTCACATTATGTCATTTAATCTTTTACAGGGAGAAATTGTGGACACAGAGAAGCTTTCCAGCAGTACAAACACAAAGACAAGGTAGGATGTGACCTACGTTTTTCTTCAAAGCTAATGCATTCTTGATCAGATAGGCAGCAAAATAAGCATGCACATTTATAGCACTAAGGATGAGTAGTGAATGAACAATTATTGGTGAATTACACAACTCACTTTTTGATCTTTATTAATAAATTAATTCTGCATCATTCCTAACTCAAAATATATCTAGATTAGGACTTGACATAGTCTTCCTTCTAAGTCAGGAAATTTCTGACCTATCACAGATATATCTGGTGCCCAATGATAAAGGATGACCGTTCTCTAGCTCTGGCCCAGAAGCATCCTTAAAATAGCTCTGTTTACCTATACTGCATTTTCTTTCTGTCTATCCAATTCCAACTTTAATTCATCTTAATTCAGCAAATATCAGCTGAGAATCTGATGTGCTAGAAAATCTGTTGGGGCTGTATTGTGCAGATATTTGGTTTGAGAAATGTATTACAGCTTCTTAACTTAAAAAAAAAATGAGGCCTTACCTTCCTCTTGAACATGTCCTTTGTGTGCTGGAGATTGGGGCATCTGTTGAAAAAGAGAAGTAAGTTTTTAAAGTCTGGGTTGATATTATTTTTGCAACTGAATTGTGCTCCATATATTGATTTGGTATTTCCCAATACCTCAAAATGTGACCTCATTTAGACACAGTCATTGCATGGAACTGGTAAACTGATGCTGAAATAGGTAGGATGAACCTCAAGCCAATGGGATTGATGTCCACACAAAAGGGAAATCTAGATACTGACATGCATAAGAGGTGGATAGTATGATACTCCCAAAGATGCTACATGAATATGGTGATGTCATCTACAAGCCAGAGAAAGGCCTGGAACAGATCTTTCCTTACAGTCCTTAGAAGAAACCAACTCTGTGTCATGTCCAAAACGAGCTTTACAACGTCGGTGGGGGGGGGGGGGGGAGAAGGATTGGGATGGGGGGAGGGGGGAGGCTGGGAAGGGATGTGAAGGGTAAACAAAGGAGGAGGCTGCAATGCTTGGTAAGAAATGTACACATTATCCTGCCTATGTAATTGTAACCCCTCTGTACAGTATGTTCACAAATAAAATTAAATTAAATTAAAAAAAAAAAAGAAGAAACCAACTCTGTCAACAGCTTATGGTTCTTTTTTATTTGTTCCTTTACTTTACTTACCCAGTGTCTGAATGTTTAATATGACAGCCATCAAAAATGTACCCGGGACTAGCCCTCTGCCAGATTTTGAATGTAAAGCCATAAAGCTGCCTACTTGCTGCCCAGAAGCCCCCTTTTTATTGCTTAGAGCTTTCCAAAAGAGGGAAATGAATTGGCTCATGAGACATCAGAGAGACTATTTGTTACAGATGAGCAAAATGACATCCAGAGAAGTGGAAAGATATTCCCAAGATACATTGGTTACTTACAGGACTGAGAATGAGAACCTTTCTTACAGTATAGATTTGTTTTTTCCTGATATAATAGGCTACCAGTACCAGGCCTTAGGGTCTGTGGCATATAAAAGTCCCACCCAAGCTGCAGGGACAGAGTAGTTAGGTCTCTGACATGTAAGCTGTTTAATTTTATTTTCTCTTAAAAGGTGTGTGTGTGTGTACGTGTGTGTGTATGTGCATGTGCAACTGTGAGAATATGTATACATATGCTTAAATTCTGCTTTTACTGAAAACAGAGAATTAAATTACTTACTGGGAGCTAATTTAATTATTGAGTATATAACTATGTGCTAAGCTAAGCGTTCAGCAAACGTGTTATCTCCGTTGATCCTCTCCACAGCTTCACAGGGTGAGTTATGTGTATAAACATTTTCTTGAAGAGGAAAGAAGTTCCAGAAGCGTTCCCCAAATTATACACGTATTAAGTGGCTGATGTGAGCTACAAACCAACATTATCCGTTTCCCCCAGGTTCATGTATTCAATTTCTACTGCAACATCACACATTATGATGAATTTAGTGGCTTAGAACAATGCTCATTCACTGTCTTCTGATTCCTGTTTGGGGTTACCTGGACCCTGGGTGAGGCAGTCTGTCACAAGGCCCAAAAAATGCTCAGGCTGGCTGGACCCTTATCCAAGAGCTTTGGGGAAGCATCCACTTCCAGTATCACTTGGGTTGCTGGAAGACTAGACTGCGTTTCATTGTAGTTTGAGGATGGAAGCCCCTGTTTTCCTACTGGCTACCAGCCAGAGGCCAAACTCTGCTCCTAGAAACCAACTTCATTCCTTCTCCACTTGTTGCTGTCTGTCCTCAGAGCAGAAAGGGCAAACCAAGCACTTTTTCTTCAAGTTCGTGTGATTAAGTCTGTCTCTCCTGGTGACCTCTGGGTCTCCATTCTCTGGCTAAGAACTTTAATTGTGACTGCAAAAGCCCTTCATTGCAGCCCTTAGATTCAGTGTTGAAAATAACCCATGGTAGGAATTTTTAAGAGGTGTGAGAGTGACACAGGCCCAGGGAAGTTAAGAGCCCAGATCATGGTGGACACCAGAAAAAAACGACACCCCCCTCCCAAAGAGGGTCCAACTACAGAGGACTATTACTCCCAGCTCAACCAGATTGCTAACACACAGAAAATCACGAGGAGCACTACTTGATCTTCCAACTTTTAAGACTAGTAATTTGAATTTTTATGTGAAATCAGTCAATTAAAAAAAGCTTACAGCTAGCTTCAAAATAAAATGAACCCTTGGATATTAGGTAGGAATTTCAGGCCACCAGTTGGAATCTCTCTTCTTTGACCATAACTGATTTGTCCCTGACTCGTTAATCCGGCCTCATGGGGTGTCCGGTCACTAGTTCTGGCTTTGTTCATCTAACCCCCAGCTCTTCTCTTGAGTCCCATCCATCACAGCTGTTCACCATCTCCAAAGGATTTTTTCCACAGAGAACTGATGTGCAGAGATTAACAAAGTCTTTTTGAAGCACCTGCTTTAGGGCTTCTCCACATGGTTCCAATGACTTTTTGCTTCTCTGTTCTCTCAAAGAGAATTTGCAAACTCTCCCCACAATAGCTCTTTCCAGACTTTTGCTTTTCTGGCTGCTCTACTAAATGGAAAGTATGAAGAAAGCAGGAAACAAGTGTCCTATTTGGATTAAGATTTTTCTTATTGGAATTCATTGCTTGCATGTATATGGTAATTATTTTTTGAATGGACAAAAGGCCTTCTGCCACAGGGAGTACTCAAAGTGCATTCCTAACAGTTGATTGGTCAACGTTAGCTTTCTCACAGAATGTCTCTAAACCTACAGAGGAAGATGAGGCCTAGTTTAAATGTAGAAGTTAAGTAAATAATGGAACTATTCTTAAAAGACTTTTGAATGGCCATCCCCTTAAAAAAATAAGCCATTATTACCATGGTTATAAAATCTGATCCTCTGAAAATAGGGTGCACTGGAGGTATTATCTGTTGATCTGCAAGATTGAAATTAAGCTTTATATACTTCCCAATGTATGGCACAGCCAGGATGGGTGCAGTAGGGTGGGTGCAGTGTGGTGGGTGGAATAGGGAAGGTGAATTGGGCAGTGCTGTAAACAATCATCTCTGGTAACATGGTAAGAGTCATTATTTCTAATTATTTTGTACTGCAGCCAATAGAAAAAGAAGTTAAAGGCATTGATTTATAATTACATATATAGAAATTCTACATCCTACCTCTTAATCCTTATAATAAAAGGAAACCCTTAGGGAATGCATGTAGAACAACGTGGGGGTGAACCATATGTTTTCCATTGCCTTGTGCCTTTGGAGTTAATTCCAGTAATATTGCTAATCCAAACCAGAACAGACCCTGGACACTGCAGGGAAACAAAATGCTATAGTTCCTTGTCCACATTTCTGGGATGGTATCCATGTCTTGTACCTAAACCACAGGAACCAGTCCTTCTGCCATTATCCCTACTGATAGCAGGATCAGGCCTGTCCTGACAGAGACACTCTACCTTGCCCTACTTATATACCTGCCTATGCTTTCATGTGGACACCAAATGCTTCCTCACTTCCTGTGCTTCCTTGCTTAAACAAACATTACTGGAATATTATTTTTAAAAGCACCCTGATCTTGGAGTCAAGTGAACTTGTCCAGTGCTGTCTCCTATTAACACACTCTGTGATCTTCAGGAAATTCCCTAAACCTGTGGGCTTTGTCTACTTCATCTGTAAGATAGGCTTCTTTTTGACTACAAAAGTATATATCACACACTTTATACTGATAAGGAATGGTTTTAGATATTATTTTTTATCAGTACACTTGAACAGTATGATTTCAGCCTGATAAAGAACGTTTGTTTTAGGTTGTTGGCATGGATGGTTTCTATATGAAGTAATTTTTGTTGTAAAGAACTAGACTAATATACAAAGTATCTGAGTCACCAAAGACCAAATGAGCTATGAAACTGCACATTTACAGTAATCACTATCTTGGATTGTTCCTTCGGTATATGTAATTAGCTTATCATGCCTCTTCTGATTTAAGAAAAAGAGGTATGTGTTCATAAATGTGTGTGTGTGTGTGTACATATAAACTCTAAAATCTTTGATTGGGAAGAGGGTAGTTAAAATCTTTGATTGGAAAGAGGGTAGTTTTCTTTCCATCTTTTCTTTTTATACTTTTAATGTTTAAGCCCATGAGCAAGAAGAAAGAACGTCACTGGAATAAAAAGTAGGCATCAAAGGTCATGACTCATCAACTACTCATGCCAAGCTCCATCAACCTTACTCATCCCGCTGATTGCCTCCAAGGATAGGTTGGAGCTCAATTCTCTTCTTTGCTGAACTTTTCATGTTATATGGACAAGGAAATTAAATTAATTAGAAACATGTTTCCATATTTCATGTTTCCATATTATAATCTGGATTTGGAAATTAGAGTGTGTAAACACGAGTAGAGATATTCTTAAAGGAAGGGGCCGTGGAGTGGGGGTATGGCCAAGCTTAAGCTGTGTCCAATCAGTTCAGTGTCTTCTTCATTCTTGAAAAGAATGATGAGCTTCTCTAGTGCTCCCCACACAGGGGGAGGAGCAGCCCTGTCAGTTGTGCAGTATACGCCAACAAGAGATGGGATGATACACTTCTTTAATGTAATGTAAACTTGTTCAACCACTTTGGAAGGCAGTATGGAGGTTCCTCAAAAGACTCCACATAGAGCTCCCCAATGACCCAGCAATCCCACTTTTGGGCATTTACCCAAATGATCACAAACAAGGCCACACTAAAGCTACCAGCACAACTATGTTTATTGCAGCATTATTTACCATAGCTAAGACATGGAACCAACCCAGATGCCCCTCAGTAGATGAATGGATCAAGAAGATGTGGTATATATACACAATGGAATTCTATGCCTCCATCAGAAAGAATGACATTTCCCCATTTGTTAGGAAATGGAAAGGCTTGGAAAAAATTATATTAAGTGAAGTAAGCCAGGCCCAAAGAAACATAGGTCCCATGGTTTCCCTTATTTGCAATATCTAGTATAGGTATGAGTCAAGCGGAAAAAGTCAAATAATGTGATGTTAGGAAAACGAAACCTCAAATATGTATTTTAATGTTTTTGTTTCTTTCATGCATGTGTTTCTAACGCATTTATAAGATTATCTCTTTGTTGCTTTGTATGTCCCTCCCCCACAGTGTAACCCCCGCTTTCACTATATTTGATGTCAGTATAACATGTGGAGGAGATGGGGACAAACAAGTCGTTTAAGGATTCAGGTGGACCTGTTGCAACAATGAGAAGTACAAAATGTCATGTCAAAACCAGCTTTACAATGTCGGGGGGGGGAGGGGGGGTATGATTGGGTGGGAGGGAGGGGGGAGGCTGGGAAGGGAGGTGAAGGGTAAACAAAGGAGGAGGCTGCAATGCTTGGTAAGAAATGTATGCATTATCCTGCCCATGTAATTGTAACCCCTCTGTACAGTATGTTCTCAAATAAAATAAAATTAAATTAAAAAAAAAAATATTAGAATATTAGATCCTCTATTTGTTTACTTTTACATGAAGATTGAAAAGAGATGAAACTTTACTTCTGTTTTCCATATGGATTGACACCAGTACCATTATTTGGTCAGTCTGGATTTATGAACAGTATATTAAATACCTGAACCCAATCAACCTTCACAGGAAGAGACACATAGCCTTTTTTAAAGTGAGAGAATTTTAATGGTAACACCAATTATTCAAGGGCAGTAAGTAGCAAAGCTGACATTTCCATGACTGCTGGAATGAATTCTTAGCCACTTATTTGATTTGTTCCTTCAACGTACAATTTTATATTTTAATAAGCAAGAAAAAATTGTTTCTCAAAAGAAACAGGTTCTGGAAATAACCATTTCAAAATGAATATGCAAAATCTTTTTAGATATTAAGTGATTTCTTGCTAAGAATATATGCAAAATTGTCATCTTTAAAAATTCTCCTCACTGAGGTAGGGTTGTAGCTCAGTGGTGGAGCACTTGTCTACATGCACGAGTTTCTGGATCTGATTCTCCATCACTACAGGAAAGAAAGCAAAATGAAAAATTCTCCACATTATAAAGTTGGAACTGTTCACTGTTAACATCTGCTACATCTAGTGTTCTCCACATAAAGTTAATTGTCAGATCTGAATCAATCCAAAATTTTGTAATTTAGTCTTAGCTTTCTGATTCTTGTCTGTTTTCTAACCTGTAAAAATTCTTCCATCTGAAGAGTTTATTGCAAGTAACCATTGGTATTTCTTAGTAGACTAAATAGCATTAGAGGGCATGGGAACTGCAAAGTTAAATTTCAATAAAATATTTTTATAATTTATGGATAGGTAAAGCATGTTTCATGATTCAATGATATCATAGAGTAATGTATTCATTCTGTCTTATTTTAAAAATAAGTTTTTTATTGTGAAAATACTGTACAGAGGGGTTACAGTTACATGAGCAAGGTGATGAGTACATTTCTTATCAAACATTGTTGCTTCCTCCTTTGTTTTTCCCCTCTCATCCCTTCCCTCCCACCTCCTCAACTATACTCCCCCCTCCCCCCAGCCTAAATTGTAAGGTTCTTGTTTTGACACAGCGTCTTGTACATTTCATTGTTGCAATGGGTCCACCTGTATCCCTATTTAAACAATTTGTTTTTTCCGTTCTCCTCCCCAAATTATACCAACAACAAGTACAGTGAAAGCAGGGGTTATACCGTGGGGCACAGACATACGAAACCAAAAAAAAATCAAGTGGCACCTTACAAATACATTAGAAACAATAGCAAGAAAGAAAAAAAAAACACTTGTGTCCTTATCTTGGGGTTCATTTTACTTAACATCATCTTATCTGACCTTTTCCGCTTGTCTCAGACATATACTAGTTATTGCCAATAAGGGAAACTATGGGACCTATGTTTCTTTGGGCCTGGCTTAATTCACTTAATATAATTTTTTCCAAGTCTTTCCATTTCCTAACAAATGGGACAATGCCATTCTTTCTGATGGAGGCATAGAATATATATATATATATATATATATATATATATATATATATATATATATATATGTATACTATATATAGAGAGAGAGTGTGTATACACACACACACACACACACACACACACACACACACACACACACTACATTTTCCTGATCCATTCATCTCTTGAGGGGCATCTGGGTTGGTTCCATATCTTAGCCATGATAAATAATACTGCAATAAACATAGATGTGCTGGTAGCTTTAGTGTGGTCTTGTTTGTGATCATTTGGGTAAATGCCCAAAAGTGTGATTTCTGGGTAATAGGGGAGCTCTATGTGGAGTCTTTTGAGGAACCTCCATACTGCTTTCCAAAGTGGTTGAACAAGTTTACACTCCTACCAACAATGCAGTATGGTTCCCTTCTGTCCACATCCCTTCCAGCATCTGTTGTTATTAGAGTTCTTGATTATAGCCATTCTAACTGGGGTGAGGTGGTATCTCCATTTCTTTCATGGCTAGAGAGGTTGAGCATTTCTTCATGTGTTATTGTCCATTCTTCTTTCCTCTTCAGAGAAGTTGTTCTTTAAGTCTTTAGCCCACTTATCTATTTGGCAGTTGTTTCTTTGTATATTTGTTGTTTGGGGATTTAATTTTTTGAGTTCCAAATATATTTTCGATATGAGACCCTTGTCCATTGTATGGCTAGTGAAGATTTTCGCCCAATCTGTGGGCTTTCTATTGATCTTGTTAGCTACGTCCCTTTCCATGCAAAAGCCCTGCAATTTCATGCAATCACATTTATCCAATCTTTCTTTGATTTGTTGTGCTTCTGGGTCTTCATTAATAAAATTTTGGCCTGTGCCAAGGAGACCTAGGGTTTCTCTTATTCCTTCCTGTAATGTTTGCAGGGTGTCTGCTTTGACTTCAAGGTCTTTGATCCATTTGTACTTGATTCTGGTTCAGGGTTATATATAAGGATCTAACTTTAGTTTTCTACCGGTATTTAACCAATTTTGCCAGCACTATTTACTGAAGAGGCTGTCTTTCTTCCATTCTATTTTTTAAAGCTCCCTTATCGAAGATTAGGTGGCTATAGATCTGTGGGTTTATTCTGGGTTTTCAATTCTATTCCATTGTTCCTGAGGTCTGTTCTTGTGCCAGTACCAAGCTGTTTTGATTACTATGGCTTTGTAGTAGAGTTCGAAATTTGATATTGATATTCTTCCAGCACTATTCATTCTGTTAAGGATCGTTTTTGCTATTCAGGGTCTTTTATTGTTCCATATGAAGTTTTGGATTGCCTCTTCTATTTCCTTGAAGAATGAGGTTAGAATATTGATGGGTATTGCATTGAATTTATAGATAGCCTTGGGAAGTATTGCCATTTTCACAATGTTGATCCTTCCATTCCAGGTGTATGGGAGATTTTTCCACTTTTTAAGTTCTGTTTTTGAGTTCCTTTTTCAGGTTTTTAAAGTTTTCATCATAGAGGTCCTTCACTTCTTTGGTTAAGTTAATTCCTAGGTATTTTATTTTTTGTGGAGCTATTACAAATGAAGTTGCTTTCCTGATTTCAGCTGTGCTCTTCTCATTGCGGGCATATAGAAAAGCCATTGATTTTTGAGGGTTAATTTTATACCTTGCTATTTTTCCAAAGTTTCAAATCAGCTTGAGTGGAGTCTGTGGGGTTCTTTAAATACGATATCATATCATCTGCAAGAAGGGAGAGTTTTACTTCATCTTTCCCTATTTGGATCCCTTTTATGCTTGTATTTTGTCTTATTGCTATAGCTATGTATTCTAATAATAAATTGAAGAGAAGTGGAGAGAATGTACATCCTTGTCTCATTCCTGAATTTAGAGGAAATGGCTTTTTTTAACCATAGTTTTTTACCATTACGTATAATGCTGGCTGGGCACCTGTGGCTCACGCCTGTAATCCTAGCTACTCAGGAGGCTGAGATCTGAGCCTCTCTGTTCAAAGCCAGCCTGGGCAGGAAAGCCCATGAGACTCTTATCTTCAATAAACTACTAGAAGACCAGAAGTGGCACTGTGGCTCAAACAGTAGAGCGCTCGCCTTGAGTGCTCAGGACAGAATCCAAGCCCAGAGTTCAAGCCCCACAATTGACAAAAAAAAAAAAAAAAAAAGTATTATGCTGGCTGTAGGTTTGTCATATGCAGCCTTTATTGTATTGAGGAATGTTCCATGGATTCCTAATTTCTCCAGAACTTTCATCATAAAGGGGTGTTGGATCTTGTCAAATTCTTTTTCTGCATCTATTGAGATAACCATGTGGTTCTTATCCCTATTCTTGTTGATGTGATGAGTTATATTAATTGATTTTGGTATACTAAACCAGGTTTGCATCCCTGAAATGAATCCTGTTTGATCGTGTTGTATGATTTTTTGGAGTCGATTGGCCAAAATTTTATTGAGAAGTTTTGCATTGATGATCATCAAAGAAATGGGTCTATAGTTCTCTTTCTTTGATGAGTCCCTGCCTGATTTGGGGATGAAGGTTATGATGGCTTCATGTCGTCTGCAGTGAACATTCTCTTTCAATTTCATTGAAGAGTTGGAGGAGTATTGGTATGAGTTCTGCTTTGGAGGCTTAGTAGAATTCTGCTGTAAATCCATCTGGTCCTGGGTTTTTCTTAGATGGGAGGTCTCTTATTGCTCTTTCTATTTCAGTGCTTGATATGGATCTGTTAAGTTGGTTTAACTCATCTTGGTTTAGTTTTGGCATGTCGATATTTACTAGGAAATCATCCATTTCTTCCAGGTTCTCAAACTTATTAGCATAAAGGTTTGAGAATATTCCCTTATAATGTTCTGAATCGTGGTTGCTTCTGTGGTGATGTTTCCATTCTCATCTCTGAGTTTGTTTATTTGGGTGTGGTCTCTTCTTTTTCTAATAAGATTTGTTAAGGGTCTGTCAATTTTGTTAATTTTTTCGAAGAACCAACTCTTTGTTTTGTTGATTCTATGTTTTTTTGTATTCTAATTTGTTTGATTCTGATTTAATTTTAATTATTTCTTTCCATCTACTGGATTTGGATTTAGCTTGCTGCTCTTTTTCAGAGAGGTGCAGATGTCTCATTAAATTGTTGGTTTCAGATCTCTCCAAGTTGTTGATGTAGGGACTCAGAGCTATAAACTTGCCTCTGATTACTGCCTTTTCTGTGTCCCAGAGGAGCTGGTGATTTGTGTGTTCGTTTTTGTTGAATATCATGAACATTTGAATTTTGTTTCTGATCTCTTCCATGACCCACTTGTGATTCAACAGTGTGTTGTTCAGCCTCCATGTGTTACAGGACTTTCTTTGGTGGCTGTTGGTGTTGAGTTCTAATTTTATTCCTTTGTTGTCTGAGAGGATGCAGGGCATAATTTCAATGTTTCTGAATCTGGACAAGTTTGCTTTGTGACCTAAAATGTGGTCAATTTTGGAAAATGTTCTGTGTGCTCCTGAGACAAACGTGTATTCTGATGTTACTGGGTGAAATATTCAGTAGATGTCTGTTAAATGTAGTTGATTTATGCAGTTTTTTAGATTTGTGGTTTCTCTGTTGAGCTTTTGTGGAGTTGATCTATCTAGTGAGGAGAGTGGTCTGTTAAAGTCCCTAACAATTAATGTCATCGCATCTATGTGAGGTTTGAGGGAAAGTAGTGTTTCTTGGATGAATTTGGGTGTTCTGTTGTTTGGTGAATAGATATTTAGAATTGTATATCATCCTGAAGGAGAGATCCCTTAATTAGTATGTAGTGACCTTCTTTATCTCTTCTCACTGATTTTAATTTGAAGTCTATTTTATCTGATATTGGAATTGCAACTCCCACTTGTTTATGGAGGCCGTTTGCTTGGTAGATTTTATTCCAGCCTTTCACTTGCAGAATATGTTTGTTTTTATGGGCAAGGTGTGACTTGAATGTTGCAGATAGAAGGATCTTGCTTTTTAATCCAACTAGACAGCCAGTCAATGTTGCTTAATTGGAGAGTCCATTTATATTGAGAGTTAGGACAAAGAGGTGTTTGCTAGTTTCTGCCATGTTATCCACCTTCTTGGGGGCTGTGACAACTGTGTTCTTCCTATGGTTCTTGGATTCTTAGTTTGGATGCAGTTTCTTGGCCTTTATTGTGGTCTTGTTGTTTTGCTATGTGTAGAATATTTTAAAATATCTTTTGTAGTGCTGGTTTGGTGGAGATATATTGTTTCAGTTTTTCTTTGCTATAGAAGGTTTTTATTTGACCTTCTGTTTTGAAGGAGAGTTTAGCTGGGTACAGTATTCTTGGTTGATAGTTGTTTGTCTTTAGGGCGTGGCATACATCATTCCAAGCTCTTCTTCCTTTGTCTTTGCTGAGAATCTGAGGTTATTCTAATTGGTTTCCCTTTGTAGGTGATTGATCTTTTCTCCTTGACAGCTTTAAGGATCCTTTCCTTGGTCTGAATTGATCCTGTGCAGATTATAATGTGACAGTGTGGTGTCTTGTTCTGGTCTGATCTATTTGGGGTTCTAAAAGCTTCTGTATCTGAATAGGCCTAACTTTTTGCATGTTTGTTAAGTTCTCTGCTAGGATTCTGTTAAATAAATTTCCTAGATGGTTAACTTCTGTTATTCACCATGTTTACCAGTAGTGTTTGTAGAGCTTTTTGGAAACTCTTCTCTGGATTATTCATTAACTGTTCTGTCACCTGATTATCCTGAGTGGGAGCTGAGATACCCAGACTTGCCATTTTTCTTGGTTTTTTTCCGGCTTATTATGCCCATTTGGTATCAAAGTAACACCAATTTTGTGCTAGAACACTATTTTAAGGCAAACATCAACCAGTGTCCTGTAGTTGCACAGTCAAAATGGCTGCAGATACAATCTAGTTCAACAGATACAATCTATTCAGCATCAAACAATTATGGATTAAAGGGCCAAAAACTTCAAAGAGGGATTCAGCAAACCAGAAATTATTAGGTTTAGGGAGAATTGTGGGGAAATAGGATTAGAGGGATGTGGAGAGGTAAAAGAAGAGTGAATTTAACCAAGTCCTAATCTCAGAGAGGGAAATGGATAGAACAGAATGATAGGAGAGAGATTAAAAAAATAAGAAAAAATGGAAAAAACAAACATTTAAATTTAAAAAGTGAAACACTGAAAATTATTTAAGTATAAAGAAATGATATTGAGAGAAAAAAATGATAGGATGAGAGAAGAGGAACAATAAAAAGGAAAATTAAAAATTCTTAAAATTGGAATACTTGGAAGTTATATAGGTATAACGAAATAATACTACTATTAAGGAAGTTAAGCCTAAGAGCTTGTGAATTGAGTAATAAATTTCTGGATTAAGTATGTACACAATGAGGGATAAGGTCTAATAATTGACGATGGATATATATCTGGGAATGAGCAGAACAGCAATTTAGACATGCAAAAAAAGAACGAAGAAAAGAAAAGAAAAAGAAATAAAAGAATCAAAAGGTCAAAAGAGATTTTTTTAAAAGCACACACACACATACACTCCTAAAATAAAAATTATGAAAGAAAAAAATAGAAAGCAATTTTAAAAAATAGGTAGAAAAAAGAGTTCTTTGATTTTTTTGTTTTTTGGAGAGAGACTGGACAAATGGGACTACATTAAAATAAAAAGTTTCTGCACAACTAAACACATAGAAACCAACCTAGAAACACAACCAACTAACTGGAAAAAAAATTGATCAGCAATAAATCAGACAAGGGGTTAACATCCAGTATATACAGGGAACTCAAGAAACTAATCCCTCCCAAACCCAACAAACCAATTACCAAATGGTCAAGGGAACTAGAGATACTTCTCAGAAGAAGAGACAAAAATGGCAAAGAAACACATGAGGAAATGTTCACCATCCCTGGTTGTGAAGGAAATGTAAATAAAGATAACCCTGAGATACCACCTTACCCAGTCAGAATGGCCCACATCCTGAAGTCAGCCAATGACAAATGCTGGAGGGGATGCGGAGAAAGAGGAACCCTATTTCACTGCTGGTGGGAATGTACACTTATACAATCACTTTGGAAAGCATTCTGGAGTGTCCTCAGAAAGCTATATATTGACCTCCCTTATGACTTAGTCATACCACTTTTAGGCATCTATACTGAACAACCGGAATCAGGATACAAGGGCACATGCACCTCCATGTTTATTGCAGCACTGTTCACAATAGCCAGGATATGGAAACCCAGATGCGCCACCAAGCTGAATGGATCCAAAAATTGTGTTATCTATACACAATGGAATATTATGTAGCCATTAGAAAGGACAAAATAATAGCATTTGCAGGGAAATGGATGGAACTAGAAACAATCATGTTAAGTGAGGTAAGCCAAGAGCAAAGAGACAAATGACACATGGTCTCCCTGATAAGTGGATGTTAAATTCAAAACACAAGGTGATACAACGAAGTTAACAATTGTGAGCAAAAAAGCCAAATTAGAGCATGAAGTCCTGTACTGGCATGTCTGTTTACACATGCATGCATGCACATGCGCACACACACACACACACACACACACACACACACACACAGAAAACCATTATATAATAGGAAATAATGCCAGTGGTTCTTTTCAGGGTAACTGCCTGAGAAACAGGCAATCTCTTTCAGGGTTGATGGAAATATTCTTTGTTCTTTATAAGGAAGTGGTTTACACAAATATGCAAATTTATCAAACTGGATAAAACATTTAAAAGTTAAATATATCACTGTTGAAATTATATTTCAATAAATAAAAGCTTGAAGAATTATACTTTAAGGTAATTCCTGATCAAATTCTACATAGAAGTAGTTAGGGGAATATGTTGGGGGAGAGATGCCATGCAAATGGAAATGTGAGTGTGTCAATCTTTAGTATAGATATAACGAACTGTTTCAATTAATTGGTCTTCATTTTGTGTGTGTGTGTGTGTGTGTGTGTGTGTGTGTGTGTGTGTGCGTGTGTGCACATGCGTTTGCCTGCGTGTGTTCACATGCACATGGTGCTGGTCATGTGGCTCAAACTCAGGGCCTACCAGCTGTCAGTGAGCTTTATTAACTAAGGCTAGCATTCTGCCACAGCTCCACTTCCAGATTTTTTTGTTAGTTAATTGGAGATTAGAGTTCCATGGAATTTCTTGCCAGGTCTGGCTTCAAACTAAAATCCTCAGATCTCAGTCTCCTGAGTAACTACAATTACAGACATGAGCCTCAGGTGCCTTTTTATTAAACTGTTAATTGTTCAAAGAGATTACACTATGGACATCTATCCCAGCCTATACCAGGCTTGGATCAGTTGATTGTGTACATATGCATATGACCCTGTATATGTTTTATACATGTTTACATTTTTTATTTAATTTCCATATGTGAGAGAAAACATGAATCTTTCAAGCAGCCTTTTTGTACTTGCTGATTTTCAAATGTCTTTCATTTAAATAGTCAATAGTTACTTTTATAGTTAAAAGATTGCTAGAGGAAGGGTGTATCTGTAACCTTAGGTCAAGAAAAAGAGCTACCCCATAGCAGGGTAATTAATTAGTCAATTTTTTTTTCAGTGTGGGCCTTGAACTCAGGGCCTTGGTGCTGTCCCTGAGCCTCTTTGTGCTCAAGGCTAGCACTCTTCCACTTCATATTTTTGAGTGGTAATTGGAGATAAGTATCTAACAGGGACTTTTCTGTCTGTGCTGGCTTTGAACCATGATCCTCAGCTCTCAGCTTCCTGAATAGCTAAGATTACAGGAATGCGCCACTGGCACCCAGCCATTAATTAACTTTTGAGACATCAATTTGAGCTGTAAATAAAGGTGAAAACTATTTTATGCCATATAATAAATTATATTGTGTTAAATGAAGTCAATTCTCTTGAATGAAGAATAAGAAGTTCTCTAACAGCAGGCAAACACTGGCTGTGAAAGCTTCCTAGGTGAAAACTCATTGTACAGTTGACTTGCAAGTAAAGAAGGAAGAGCTTTGTTCTTTGAATGAGCTTTTGCTCAGGAGCAGCCAGTGGAACAAGCAATTTATCCTTTTAACAGATGCAATCCAGAGATGATGGTTATAAATGATTCATTTATATTCGTATGAAGTAGCTTATTATGAAATCTGTATTTGTTATTCACTATATTTCTCTATCATTTTGGTCCTTTAATGTCAGTATAAACTTTTGCACAGTAAAGAATTGGAACAAAAAATCATCACAAAGATTTAAATGATGGAAGCTAATTTCATTGATTTTTTTTCATAGTCCTGGGGTTTGAACTTAGGGCTTTGTTCTTGTTCTGCAGGTGCTAATACCCCTCACCTCTAGCCTGTTTTGATCTGGTTGCTTTTGAGATAGTGTTTTGCTTTTTGCTTGAGATCAGTTTGGCCCTGAACAAATCCTCCTAGTCTTGTTTGGACCAGCATTCTATTTGCACCTCATGGCTTGAATTTCATGTTTACTACCATGCCAAACTTTTTTATTTTTTGAGATGGGGGTCTAGTATGGCCTGAGCCATACTAGAAACTTAGTCCTCCTAATCTCATTCTCCAGTAGCCAGGATGAAAAACATATGATATCCCACTGACCTACTGGCTGAGTAGAGCTCTTGTGAGTTTTTTCCTGGATTAGCCTCAAACCGCAGTCCTTTTGATCCTGAACTCCAAAGTAGCTAATATTATAGGCAAGACTCAACATATCTGATTAATTTTATTGACTTAAAAATGTTTTATTTTAGGTTACCATTGATTTAGTCACACCATCCAGTAAGAAAGTAAGAAAGTTTGATTCTATATCTTGACTATGGTAAACAATGCTGCAATGAACATAGTTGTGCTGGTGGCTTTACTGTAGCTTGGTTTGTGGTCCATTGGACAAATGCCCAGGAATGGAATTGCTGGGTCAAAGGGAAGCTCTATGTTTAGTCTTTAAGGAACCTTCATACTGCTTTCCAGAGTGGATGGACAAGTTTACACTCTCACCAACAGTGGGAATATAATATATAGTATAAATATAATATGTATTTATATAATATAAATATAATATGTATAGGTTTATATTATATAAATATAACATGCATATTTCTATTATATTAATATGTAATATAATAGAAATATATGGCCACATCCCTGTCAGCATTATTGTTAGTTTTCTTGATAATAGCTTTTCTAACTGGAGTGAGGTGGAATCTCAGTGTTGTTTTGATTTGCATTTCTTTTATGGCCAAAGATGTTTAACACTTCTTCATGTGTCCATTTGCCATTCTTTTTTCTTCCTCTGAGAAGTCTCATTTAAGTCTTTAGCCCATTTATTGATTGGGATGAGTTTTTTGAGGGCTTATTTTTGGGGAGTTAATCTTTTGAGCTCTAAGTATATTTTAGATATGAGGCCCTTGTCTGATGTATAGCGATGATTTTCTCCCATTCTGTGGGATTCTTATTTATCTTGATAGCTATATCCTTTTCTAGACAGAACCTCTTCAGTTTGATACAATCCCATTTATCCAGTCTTTCTTTTATTTGTTGTGATTCTGGATCTTTGTTTAGAAAGTTTCACCCTATGCCTAGAAGGCTTAGGGTTTCCCTTACCTCTTCCTGTAATATGTTCACAGAATTTGGCTTTTTACTGAGGTCTTTGATTCATTTAGAATTGATTTTGGTACAAGGTGATATATGGATATGTAGCTTTAATTTTCTGGGTGTAGATAGCCAGTTTTGCCAGCACCACTTGTAGAAGAAGCTGTCTTTCTTCCCACCTGGTTTTGGGTCCCTTATCAAATATTAGGTGGCTATATGTTTGTGGGCTTTTATCTAGGTCTTCTGTTCCATTGGTTCTGAGGCCTATTCTTGTACCAAGTTGTTTTTATTATTATGGCTTTGTAATAAAGATTAAACTTTGGTATTGATATTCCTCCAGTTCTGTTCTTCATGTTAAGGAATATGCATATATATAATATATAGGCATATTATATATAAGTGTGTGTGTATATATATATATATATATATATATATATATATATATATGCACACACACTGGGACATGGTACATTATAAAGGATCCCAGTCATAAACCTAAAGAGACCAAAGGAGGATATGCTTAACAATAGTGAACAAAGACTAGATAGCTATGTACAGATAGTTGCCACTGTTTCTGTTTTACATTTCCTTTTGTCTTGTTGTTAGTTTGCTTGCATTTGGGAGGAGAAGGGAGAGCACATAAAAGGTAGAACAAAGATAAACAAATACAATAGTGATGCTCACCAGACACTGGATGTCTTATGGGTGGGGATGGAAGGGGAAGACTGGGAGAGAGTGATAGAAGGGAGACATGGTTCAAAAAGAACTGTACTCATCACTCATTACCTGATTCATATACCTGCAACCCCTTTGTATATCAACTCTACAATAACAATAAAAAAGAAAGATCGAAAGAAAAGAAGGAATAGAAAAAAGAAAGATATTCCATTAAATACATCAATTATAAGACACACTATATTCTGGTTCTGTGCTAAATGATTTGCTTAAAAGTAATCACAGTGAAGCTAAGCACTGGTGGCTTTTGCCTGTAATCCTAGTTACTTAGAAAGCTGAAATCTGAAGATTGAAGTTAGCTATGAAGATTGAAATCTGAGGATTGGGGTTACCGCTAATTAACTACCAAAAAGCCAGAAGTGAAGCTATGGCCTGAATGGAGTACAAGTCTTGAGCACAAAAGATCAGAAACAGCATCTAGGCCCTTAGTTTAAGCCCCAGGACCAACAAAAATAATCACAATGAATCTTCACATCAGTCTCATGAAATAGAGACTGTCTTTCCTATTTTACAATTAACCCAGAGAGATAACTGACTTGAACAAGACCATAATTGCCAGGCCTCGATTAGATCCTAAATCCTTCTGGCTCAAAAGAAGCTGAACATTATTTAGTATTCATGTCATCCTCTGGTTTCTGGTCCTTAGGAAAGAAAGGTCTTATTTTGCTCCGTGTGGTCCTTCTTCTGAATCTCCCTCCTGGTTTAGCTCCAGCCTTTTCAAATCCCCCTAACTTGAAGGAGTTCTCAAGATGGCGACGGGGCAGTAGGGAAACGCCACAGCTCTCTCCAACCAAAAAGAGAGTTCGAGTTCCAACCTTTAATCTCCCCAAGAGACCGACAACAACAAAAAGACGAACACTCAGAGAAAAACCAGAGGTGGAAAATAACAAAAAAAGAAAGAGAGGAAAAGAAGAATTTCAGAACAGAGAAGAGCGAAGACCCCTCCCCCAACCTTTACTGGCCGCGCGGCAGTGCGCCAAGCCGCCTGCCAGCCGGCCCGGCGGGGGCTGCCGGAGCCACAGAGACACAGGGGGCTGCTTGCAGATCACCAGGTACCGGATTGCAGAACAGCGGATCGCCAGGAACAGAGAAACCTACCAGCCGGGAGTCTCCAGGAGGATCCCACCCCACCCATCACTCTCCACCGGAGCGGAGAGGCTCCATCCCGCCAAAGCCGCCCGGCACCAGCAGCGCCACAAAGGGACCTGTCGCGATCGCAACGACCCGGCGGGGGGCCGCCCAACCCAGCCCGCAACCACCCCAACTGAACTCGGACTGCAACAACAACTGACGGACTGCAACAACAACTGACGACCTACAGGGTGAGTACCCATCAGGGGACAGGGAATCCATCAAGGGAGACCAGAGCTGGAGGGAATCCCCAGACCCTGACCTAGACTCCCTACCCCAACACCCGGACCACAGGACCCACTAAAACTGGGAACTGTTCGAGAGCCCCACCAGCCGGTGGAGCACACTCTGCTGGCCAGGCCAGAGCAAGAGCGCCCCGGGAAGGGAGCTTAAATGCTCAAGCCAGGAACAGTGCCCCTGGGTCAAGACTACCAACAGTAGAAGAAATTTGAACTGTGTCCTCCAGGCTGCATAACCAAGGTGGTATACACATTAGCACAGGCCTAACGAGCGCGCTCCAGGCTGGGGCCGGAACCAGGCCAGGGGACCGGCGCATGAACAAAGCAAAAAGGGTCAGAAGTGGGGCTGTGGCTCAAATGGTAGGGTGCCAGCCCTGAGCTGAAGAGCTGAGGGACAGCACCCAAACCTAGAGTTCAAGCCCACAACCAGCCCAAAACAAACAAAAACACATCAGGAGCCCATAGCAGACTCCAGTATTTGGGAGAGTGCATCCAGAGCATCTGATCTTCCCAAGAGCACCCGCAGGAGCAAACACAAGCAGTCTAGGCTGCTCAACCCTTCCAAAGGCGGGAATTGCTACAGCAGAGAGCTGAGAATCCTAAGTGAATAGCAGCTGGAAATAGGCTCCCAACAGAATCCAGATCAGACACAGACTCTCTCTACCAATAGAGAATCAGCAACCAAGCAAAGACAGACACACCAAAACAAGATTGAAGAGCAGTCTCCTGAACCCCCATGCGAAAATCACAGAGAAAAATCACAAGGTTTACCACTACCCAGGACAGCAAGCTCACCTCAAAAGCCAGCAGCCACGAAGGGGAGAGCCCCAGTGGGAGCAAAGCAGGAATGGAAGACAAAAACTACATCCAAGGGTTGCTGGAGGCAATGACTCAAGAAATAAAGCGAGAAATGGATCAGAAATTGAAAGAGCACAAGGATGAACTATCAAAAGATATACAGGATATCAAACAAAAATTGGATGCAAAAATAGAAGCTGCACAAACCTCAGTAAGAAGTGAGATAAACGCCAAATTAGAGGTAATGCATACTGATATCACCTCATTGAGAGGTGAGATCAGTACTCTGAGAACCAACATTGAATCCATAAAGGGATCCATTTCCATCATGCAAACCACAATAGAAGCCACGGTCAACAGAGTGAATGAAATGGAAGGTAGAGTGTCAGATACAGAAGACAGAATACACCAACTGGACCAAAAAGTGACAGATATGGAAAAATCACTCAAATTAAACCAAAGGGAAATTCAAGAGCAAGCAGATAATGCTAAAAAATTTAACCTTCGCATAATCGGAGTGGACGAAGGTGAGGAATTCCAGAGCAAGGGAATGCAACACCTATTTAACAAGATAGTCAATGAAAATTTTCCCCACCTCAAAAACGACCATCTTAACTACATCACAAAAGCTTATCGAACACCCAACAAGCAAGATCCCAGGAGAAACACTTCTAGGCACATAATAGTAACAATGATGGATCTGAATAATAAGGAAACAATCCTGCATGCAGCAAAAATGAAGAAGGAGCTATACTACAACGGGAAAAAAATTAGAATCACTGCAGATCTCTCCACACAAACAATGAATGCAAGAAAAGCCTGGGAAAGCACCATACGAGCCCTGAGAGCCAATAACTGCCAACCCAGACTGATATACCCGGCAAAGCTAGCATTCACATTCGATGGAGAACTGAAAACTTTTAATAGCAAAGAAAAACTAAATGAATACATAAACATTAAGCCAGCATTACAAAGAATTCTAAGAGGGGGGACACAACCTGAAGAAAGCAACCAGGAACTGGGACCTGCCCCAAACAGGCATTACTCAAAGTCTAACTGAGCAAGCACAGGAGGAAAGGAAAGAAGAAAAACTTAGGAAAACGGAATGGCAGGGACAACAATGCATCTCTCTATACTTTCTCTTAATATAAATGGGCTGAATTCGCCAATTAAAAGAAAACGAACTGAGGACTGGATCAGAAAACAAGACCCATCCATCTGTTGCCTTCAGGAGACCCACCTCTCAGCCAAACATACAAACAAACTCAGAGTGAAGGGGTGGAAAAGGATCTACCAATCAAATTCCCCCAATAAGAAAGCAGGTGTAGCTATCCTGATATCTGACAAAATAAACTTTTCATTAAAGTCAGTACAGAAAGACAAGGACGGACATTACATATTAATAAAGGGAACAATCCAAGAGGAGGATATAACCATCATCAACTTATATGCCCCAAATATCGGTGCACCCAGATATGTTAAACAAATGCTCTCAAACTTACAGAATAAAATAGATCCCAATACGATAATACTAGGAGACTTTAACACGCCACTCTCACCAAAGGACAGGTCTACCAACCAGAGGATTGGCAAAGAAGCTACCGAATTAAGTGAGGCCATACTTCAAGCGGAATTAACTGACATCTACCGAGTATTTCACCCTAAAACAACACAGTACACATTCTTCTCAGCAGCTCATGGAACTTTCTCCAAAATAGACCATATCATAGTTCATTCAAGGAACTTAAGCAAATACAAAGGGATCGACATAATCCCCTGTATCCTATCTGACCACAGTGGAATCAAGCTAGCTCTCAATAACAAAGCATACCGCAGAAATTTCTCTAATACATGGAAATTGAACAGCACACTCCTTAACAAGGCCTGGGTAACAGAAGAGATCAGAGAAGAAATAAAGCATTTCCTAGAACTCAATGAAAATGAAAACACCTCACAAAGAAACTTGTGGGACACAGCAAAAGCAGTCCTGAGGGGCAAATTTATTGCCCTCAGTGCCCACATCAAGAGAATGGAGACAGACCAAGTAAATAATCTCATGTTGCAACTAAAACAGCTAGAAAAACAAGAAAAAATGGGACCTAAAGCTACTAGACGAAGCCAGATAACCAAATTGAGAGCAGAGATTAACCAATTAGAAAATCAGAAAACCATAACCAAAATAAACCAAACAAAAAGCTGGTTCTTTGAAAAAATAAACAAAATTGATGGCCCGTTGGCAAGATTAATTAAAAAAAGAAGAGAGGAAACCCATATTAATAGGATTAGGGATGCCACGGGAAACATCACAACACGTACCCAAGATATCCAAACAATTCTAACAGACTACTTTCAAAAGCTATACTCTCTAAAGGAAGAAAATCTGGCGGAAATGGATGCATTTTTAGAGAAATACAAGTTACCCAAACTGAGCAAAGAAGAAGTTAACCAATTAAATAAGCCAATATCCTATAACGAGATACAGGAAGCTATCAAAAGTCTTCCAACAAAAAAAAGCCCAGGACCAGATGGATTCACAGCAGAATTCTATAAGACCTTTAAAGAAGAACTAATACCCATACTCCTCAAGCTCTTCAGAGAAACAGAGAAGGAGGGAGCTATCCCAAACTCATTCTACGAAGCCAATATCACACTCATCCCCAAACCAGGCAAAGACCCAACCAAAAAGGAGAATTACAGGCCAATCTCCTTGATGAACACAGATGCAAAGATCCTTAACAAGATTCTAGCTAACAGAATCCAGAAACACATAAAAAAAATAATACACTATGATCAGGTAGGCTTCATCCCAGAGACACAGGGATGGTTTAACATACGTAAGTCAATAAATGTAATCCAGCATATCAACAGAGCCAAGGTCAAGAATCACATGATTATCGCCACAGATGCAGAAAAGGCCTTTGATAAAATTCAACATTCATTCATGCTAAAAGCTCTGGAGAAAATAGGAATAGAAGGAACATTTCTAAAAACAATAAAAGCCATTTATGACAGACCAATAGCCAATATTATACTTAATGGGGAAAAGCTACAACCAATCCTCCTAAAAACAGGAACAAGGCAAGGATGTCCACTGTCTCCACTCCTCTTCAACATAGTCCTAGAACCCTTAGCCAGGGCAATAAGGCAAGAAAAAGACATTAAAGGGATCCGCATAGGGAAAGAAGAAGTGAAACTATCCCTTTTTGCAGACGACATGATACTATACCTCCACGATCCCAAAAACTCCATCCCCAAACTTTTAGAAATCATAAGTCACTTCGGCAAAATAGCAGGATACAAAATAAACCCACAAAAATCAGTTGCCTTCCTATACACTGATAACGCACAGGAAGAGAGGGAAATAAAGGGAGCAACCCCATTCACAATAACCTCCCAAAAAATAAAATATTTAGGAATTAACCTAACCAAAGATGTAAAAGAACTATTTAATGAGAACTATAAAAAGTTAAAGAAAGAAATTGCAGAAGACACTAGGAAATGGAAAGACCTCCCATGCTCCTGGATAGGCCGACTTAATATAGTAAAGATGGTGATACTTCCAAAATTAATATACAAATTCAATGCAATTCCTATTCAAATCCCAATGACGTACATCACTGAAATACAGAAAACAGTCCAAAAATTTATATGGAACAACAAAAGACCTAGAATAGCCAAAACAATTCTAGGGGATAAAGACAATATGGGAGGGCTATCCATGCCGAACTTCAAACTCTACTACAGAGCTATAATCACAAAGACAGCATGGTACTGGCACAAAAACAGACCCGAAGACCAATGGAACAGAATAGAAGATCCAGATATAAATCCACAGGCCTACAGCCAGCTGATATTCGACAAAGGAGCCAAAGACATACAATGGAAGAAACACAGCCTCTTCAACCGCTGGTGCTGGGAAAACTGGGCAGCCACATGCAGAAAACTAAAAGTGGACCCCAGCCTATCACCATGCACCAACATCAACTCAAAATGGATTAAAGACCTTAACATTAAACCTGAATCTCTGAAACTACTGCAGGACAGAGTAGGAGAGACACTTGAACTAATAGGCACAGGAAGGAACTTCCTGAACAGAGTCCCAGGGTCACAACAAGTTGGAGAGAGACTCGACAAATGGGACTACCTTAAAATAAAAAGCTTCTGCACAGCTAAATCTATCGCAACTAAGCTAGAAAGACAACCAACTAATTGGGAAAAAATATTTACCAGCAATATATCAGACAAGGGGTTAACATCCTGTATATACAGGGAACTCAAGAAACTAATCCCTCCCAAACCTAACAAACCAATTACTAAATGGGCAAGGGAACTAAAGAGGGACTTCTCAAATGAAGAAATAAAAATGGCAAAGAAACACATGAGGAAATGTTCATCATCCCTGGTGGTGAAGGAAATGCAAATAAAGACAACCCTGAGATACCACCTTACCCCAGTCAGAATGTCCCACATCCACAAATCAGCCAACGACAAATGCTGGAGGGGATGTGGAGAAAGAGGAACCCTATTACACTGCTGGTGGGAATGTACACTTATACAACCACTTTGGAAAGCAGTCTGGAGGGTCCTTAGAAAGCTAAAGATTGACCTCCCTTACGACCCAGTCATACCACTTCTAGGCATCTACCCTGAACAACAGGAACCAATATACAAGGACACGTGCACCTCCATGTTTATTGCAGCACTGTTCGCAATAGCTAGGATATGGAAACAACCTAGGTGCCCCACCACAGATGAATGGATCCAAAAATTGTGGTATCTATACACAATGGAATATTATGCAGCCATTAGAAATGACAAAATAATGGCATTTGCAGGGAAATGGATGGAGCTAGAAGGAATCATGTTGAGCGAGGTAAGCCAAGAACGAAGAGACAAACGGTACATGGTCTCCCTCATAAGTGGATGCTAAATCCAAAAGGTTAGTGATACGACAAAACTAACAGGACTTAAGAAACAAAGAACTCCCGCTCATCTGGTTGAACCACTACTAAATATCCTCATGCTGCTGATCACAAATATGGTATATAACATGTGAACACTGTTATATATTACAGACTGTGGTAGACAATTTGCTCCAGGGAAGTTAGAATGAACTTGTGACTTTGAAATTATGTAATCATTTAATCACAATCAAAAAAAAAAAAAAAAAAAAAGAACCTCGGGGAAGGGAGGGAGGGAGGGGATGGTAGGGGGAAAACAATGGAGGGGGTAACAATGTTCAAGAGGAAGTGTACTCATAACCTCACTCATGTAACTGTGACCCTCTGTATAGTAGCTTTACAATAAAAAAAAAAAAAAAAAATCCCCCTAACTTAGAACCAGATTTACATAAGAGAAGACAACTATGTAGGAAATAATAGCAGATAAAGATAATGGAAAAGCTAGCAGATCCTTACAGAATATTTGATGTTCCTCACATGCCAATTTAGGCAACTCATGAAACCTTATTTTAGTGCTTTAGAGATATACCAGAAAATAACACTTCTATTTGTGATCCAGCTCCAGTTCATCTGAGGAATAGCAGGGGATTCTGCTCAAATTATATTAAGAGCTGAAGACATTTAAGCACTGACCTAAACCCTTCAACAGAAGATGCTCAGTGAAGGAAATATATTGACTCATATATGACTTAATGAGTAACATAAGAACGAATTGGTAGAACTAGCCTATTAGCTATTGAACATCTATAGTGTGTTAGGGCTTGTGTTAGTATTTCCACATAAAATTTTAAAAACAACCTTATGACTTCATCATTATCTCTGCTTTATAGAGGAACCTGAAGTCATGCTAAGTTCTTCATTCAATCATGGCCACTCTTCTAGTACATAGAGCAACAATATCAAATTGGTTTGTCTCACTCTAGAGTTCATGGTCTTTTAGTCTTTCAATTTATAACACGGCAAATGTTTATCATATTTCCTTTGGTTTTGTTATTAAGGTATGACTTCCCATGGAACTAACATAACTAGCTACAAAAAAGTGTGTGATGATAATGATAGCCATTTTAGCTTGTTTCTGTTTAATTAGCATACTAAATTTTCCTACAGAAAAAATTAAATATTAGCATTTATTCAAATAACATATCTTTTAGTTAATATACATCCTTTAGAAAATATCTATCTATCAACCATCTATCACCTATCTATGTACCTGTTATTAATGATGGAATTGTTTATCTTTCTATGAAGTGGTAGTAACCTAAGCAAAACACTAACCCTTCTTACCACTAAGTACATAGCTATATTTGCTCCTCCTCTGCCCATTTCCAATGCTGTTTCAGTTTTACTAATTTGAAAAAACTCATTCCATGTCCAATTGATTTAGCCAATTCATTTCTCCACAGAACACTCAGTAATGTTCATTTCTGGACTAGAAGGCCACTAGAAGTTCTTTTGCAATTTGTACTACTGTTGCGATAACATGATCTATGAAATGAAATATAAATATTTAAGTCTCCTTTTTCCCAGCAGATATCTCCTAACGTTTTTGGGATCTTTGGAATGATAAATATCTTTTTATGTTATTGAGTTGATTGGTGGCTGAGGGACCTCAGATAAAGTCTCATCAGTAGAAAAATCAAGATACAGTTTAGAGTTTGGTGGTTTCTGAGTTGATTATTTTGTTAGTGGGTATCCTCATTGCTGTGACAAAATATCTGACAGAATTAAATCAGGAAAGTTTATTTGGCTTCAGTTTCAGGGTTTCTACCTGTGGAAGGCTGGCTCTGTTGCTTTGGACCTGCAGAGCATCAGGGTAGGAGCACCTGGAGGAGGAAGCAGTTCACTTCATGGCAGCCAGGAAGAGATGAGTCAAGAAATTCTGATCCAGAAGCACCTCCCCTCCTCCTTTCTCCAGTGGCCTACTTTATCCAGCTAGCCTCGTCTCCGAAAGGTTTTGGATCCTTCCAAAGTAGCACGTCCAGTGACACTGACAAAGATGCATTGCACTCACAAAACCCCTTTCTACAACTACTGAAGGATAATACAAAGAATTGAAAAAAATAGCACTCCAAGCTACAGACAGAGCTTTTAACACATGAGCGTGTGGAGGACATTTCATATTCAAACTTCAGCAATTACAATGGCTAATGATATAATCACCCATGCCTATATAGTGAGACCTTTAGCAGACAAGACAGTTTGTACAGCTTTCCTGTTGAGCATATTCCCATGCCAGGAGAGTCCAGACATTCTTGCTTCCATACCTTTCTCTGTATAGGTGTTCAAGTGCACTCTTTATTGTGTCTTTCACTAATAAGCTGGTAAAGGTAAGTAAAGTGTTCCCCAGAGTCCTGAGCACAGCTCTTAGCAAATTAATTGAATCTGAAGAGACAGAGATGGAAATCTTGATCTTTAGCCCGTGATTCAGAAGTATTGGTGACAACTTACTGCTTTTGATTGGCATCTGGAATGGGGCGATCAGGCTATATCTACTACAAAAGATAGCAATTTGGACAGAATTTCTCAGAACTGCTTCCTACTGGGGCTTCAGTCTGAGCAGAATACAGCTCTTGAGAGACTGATTACTGTGTAACTGCAAACCTTGATGATCAAATGCTTAGACACAGCATCAGTTATAATGGACAACATATAATAGCAGCCTGGTGTTAAAGAGAAAATGTATTCAGTGATACTTTTTACAGCACAGTAAGAAAGATTTCATTCAGCCACTGTCACAATAGATATAGAATCCAGAGCAATGGGCTTTTGCAACCAGGAAGAAAGATTGTACTTAACTCTGAATACAGCTGAACAAGTGCGAATTTGTAACTGAGGAGTGGCGTGGGAGTCAGTGGATGGAAAATTACTAAGAGTCAACATCAAGGGTATGGGAATTATGGCTGAACCAAGCTGGTGGGATTCTTGCTAAGATAGGCTGTGGTGGTCGGACATCACGGGGGCAGAGTGTGGAGGCTGAAAGACTTGATCAGATACCAGAAATAACCAGATGTCAAAGTTGAGAGGGGAAATTCTTGCTACACTATCTTAGCAGGCAGGGTTCTTTTCTGAAAGTGGATTGTATAAGGGCTTAGAAGAAGTTTAGGACTCTGACTAAAGTCTTGTCATGCAAACAAGCTTTGTCAGTATCCAACATGCTACAATGTGCTAAGTGCAAATCATCTTTGGTTTCTTGGATGAAATGATATGAAATTAAATCGGGAAGACAATGAGTCCTTGATGGGATCAAAGCAGTGGGCATCTTGGGTAGAACTGAGCTCCCCTGGGGCATGGACCAACTCTAAGACAAGGGAGAATGTGAGAGGTGTTATGGCTTACTCATTACTGAACACTATGTATTTAATCCATTAAAGTTCTCTCCCTACCATGGTTTTTTGCTCTTCTACCTTCCACTTGTCAAAGCAGCAAGAATGCTCTGGCCAGATGTGTACTTTGACTTTGGACTTTTCAACCTTAAGAACTGTGACAAATACATTTCCTTTCCCCATGAATCCCTTAGTCTGTGGTATTCCATGATGCTAGCACAAAACATATTAAGACAGGACTATGTATTGATCCATCAGGGCCTTTTGGACTATCCATGGAAGCTGAGGTGTCTATAGAGCAATGCCACCCTATTCTAGCTGCTAAGGTTCAAGGGGGACTATATAAAAGATTCTCACAGGTCTCCAAAATATAGAAGTTCTCTAAGAGTACTTACAATTCACATTGAGGCGTTGTGACTGTTCTTATCCCCAAAACAGGTTGCAAAAAAATCCTGCAGTACAATTAGTAGGAATAGAAATTAATTTAAATACTACTCATCTCTTCACTATAGGGGATCGGCAAACTCTGCTAAACGATCTCCATATATTCCTTTATAATGAGGCAAGGTAATTGGCTTTTTCTCTCATTTAATTTAGAACTAAGAAATAACGAAGTCATAGCCAATTGTAATGATGCCTGCCTTCTACTGGGAAGGTAAAATTATGGAGGCATTTACTTCCAGAATTCTCATTGATCTGTTCTCCAATTAAACAGAATTGTGCCATAGTCATGTTATATTATAGTATAATATTGGTGTTGGTAAGATTTAACTATGTCATGTTAAAAATAATTTTGATAATAATTGTTGATCAAATGCTTTAAGAGACAGAGTTAGACTCCTCAGGATGCCAGTGAAAAATGCCTGGACTGAAGAACTGGGTTTAGCTAATTATCAACTGAATTCTGTGCTATGTAGTTCTGCACAAGTTTACTATAAGAGGCAAATAGTAGTATATTAGGATGGAAAATCAGCATGAAAATATGAAAATGTACATGATGGTTTTATATGGGAAACTAGAATTTTTTATTAGTATTTTTAATCTACCTTTACCCCAATCTGGAGTCTTCAAATGTTAGGATAGTTGTATTGGTTCTCTTGTTATACCTATTTTATAAAGGCTTCCCTAAGTGTGACTGCTCACGCATATAAGATTAGTTAACTAGAAGAGATCTGTGGTAAACAAACAAAAAAAGAAAATGAGTTGTGAAATTGTCACCGGACAGAGGTGAGGATTAGTGAAGCACCCCTTTAAATATAGAAACTCTTCACTTAAGGTTCTTGACTTCAATTGCAGAATAAGAATTTCTGGACAAGTCACAATGGTAAGAAAACTTGGCAGAGCTTTATTAAATAAACAAGCAAGGAAACAGACAGACAAAAAAGCAGACAAACAGAAGGGCAGGGGCACACTCTAGCAGAGTGTGGGTGCTCTCACAGGGACACAAAGACACAGACACAGACAAGGAGACACCCAGAGAGACACACAGCTCCTTGGGCTGTTGGGTATTTATAGGGTAAAGGCAGGGGGTCTGGCTTTAAGTTATGCAAAGCTAGGTGCTTCGTCTTTGCTTTCACTACACCTGGTGGTCCAGGTAAGAATGCATCCTGCCATAAAACAGATCCTTAACTTTGAAAGGAGGAGACATCCTGCTATCTGCATTTTGGGGCATCCTGTCAGGCAGTTGTGAATTCTTGGGTGAAAAATGCATCCCTTAGGAAAGAATGCATTCAGTTACCTCTCTTTGAAGCAAAGACAGCATTTCTAAGTTTTTAGATACCATATTTCTTAGTTGCCTACACCAGGCCTCAGTTTCCATAAGTTATCCTGCTTCATTTCCCCAAAATGACTTTTGTTCCCTTAATCTTAAGGGAAGTACATGAAGGAATATATCCTGTACTTGCTGTTAGCTGACAATACCTCTTTTTTCCTAGTCTATCCAGTTTCAAAATCATACATAGAATGTTTACCTTTGTTTCCGACACAGGTCTTGAAACCTCCATATCTCCCCCTTCTTACCTTTGTCCTATTTATCCAATTCTTCTTAATATCCTTCATAATAATGAGCCAAGGTAAGTAAAACATTCACCAGCGCTATGTGAGCTACTCTAGCAAATGAATCAAGGAAGGGTGATAGGAACCCCAGTGTATATTCAGTCAGTCAGAATGACAGGGTACAACTACTATGCCACTTGCTGATCCACACCTGAAGCAGGGGAGTCTTGTGGAACTGAGTGCTTAGTATGTGGGATTATGCAGAGGTCAGAATTAGGTTTAGTCATGTGACACTCAGTTGCTTGATGCTGGAGAATGGCTTGATATTGGGAAAATTCTCCCTTCTCACACATGTACACTCTACTCACACACAGATACACACAGACACCACACTCACAGACAACACATATTTTGGTAACTAGAGGGGAAAGCAGTTTGTATTAGATGTGTTAGAGTAGGAAAAACAACTTCCCACTAGTACTTGATTATATGACTTTGAAATTGCCTTAATTTGTACCATGAGATCTGCTTTAGTACCTTCTCTTATAGATTATCAGTGTGACAGTACATCTAAAATGATTTCCAAGGCAAGGTCTAATATTATATCCTAACAATATTTCATCAGAAAATCATATTTTCCTAGGTCAAATCCTGCTTGTCAGCTTTTTTATTGTGCCCATTCTGGGTCTTGAATTCAGGGCTTAGGTACTCTCCCTCAAAAAATATCATGGCTAAGTTTCAGGGTTAGGTGATAAAAGTCTATCCAAATTCTTTTACCCAATAGTCTCAAATTTATGACTCACTCAGCATTCCCTTTCATCATCTGGAACTAAATTAAATATTCAGGTCCCATTATGAACTTATTGCTCAAAGCTAGAGTTCTACCACTTGAGCCACACCTCCACTTCCAGCTCTTTTGCTTCTTTATTTCATATAAGAATCTTGAACTCAACATATGGAATCAAGAGGCTTTTCTTTGTTGCTGTTTTTAATATACTATGTGAAGTTATTTCTTTTTTCTTCTGTTTTTTCCCCCTTTGGTTTATCCCCTGTTGTCATTGTATTTGATTTTAGTACCCTGTGTATTGTATATGTGTTTATCTGAATTGGGGAAGGGAAGGGAACAACAAAATGGTGAAGGATAAAAGACGAAGGATAAAAGGCAAACCAATGCAGCAGGGATACTCACAAGACAATATGTAGACATGAACTTTACAACTTGGGCAGAGGGGATTGGTAGGGGAGGGAAAGTGGGACAAAAATGAGGGAAGGGGTAACAATGTTTGATAAGAAATATACACATTACCTTATATATGTAACTATAACCTCCCTGTACATCACCTTGACAATCAAATTAAATTAAAAAATATCCTTCCCAGTGTTATAATAAAATAATAATAAGATACTTTGAAAAAAAAGAATCTCACAGACTTTGTTACACAGGCTGGCTTCAAACCATTTTCCTCAGATCTCTGCCTCTTGAGTAGCTAGACTCACAAACAGGAGCCACCAACCTCTGGCTTTTCACCATTTATTTTGCATTGTAACATAGACATTTGTTTGTCTATATACTATCTATATTTGAATCGAATAGTTACGATTGAAATTTTATAACTCACAGAAACCAAAATATGTACTATCTGTAATAAATAGTTCATTACCCTAGGTAATCCCCCTTTAAAGATAAAAGGTTTATTTTGGCTCACAGCTGTGGAGGTGTAATTCATTATCAATTAACCCCATTTTTTTATTTTTATTTATTTTTATTGTGAAAATACTGTACAGAGGGGTTATAATTACATGGGCAAGAAAATGAGTACATTTCTTATCAAGCATTGTAGCCTCCTCTTTTGTTTCCCCTTCCCATCCCTTCCCATCCTCCCCCCCCACACCCAATCCTCCCCGCCCCCCCCCACCAAAGTTGTAAAGTTCGTTTTCGACATAATGACTTGTACTTCTCATTGTTGCAATGTGTCCACCTGTATCCTTATTTAAACAACTTGTTTTTCCCCTTCCCCTCCACAAATTATACCGACATCAAATACAGTGAAAGCAGGTTTTGAGTCTCTATCTACACACATTCAGGAGCTCATGGAAGGGCTAAACATCACCTCATGGCCAGTATGTAAAAGAGAGAGAATGAGACCTGATTCATAATTTCTGTTCAAAACACATCTCAGTCACCTGAAGGCTCCCAACTAGCCCCATCCTCTTAAAATCTCTACCTCCACCTAAAGTTACTATCTGCCAATAGGTCTTCATGGAACATACCAGATCCAATGTACAGCACTCTATGACCATTTTCAGCCTCTGATGTGGTGAATCTGTGCATAATTTCGGGATTTCATATGGAAATGGAAACAGAGTTGGTACTTTCATTACCAGTTCAAAAATCTCCTTTTAGTCCTGGTGTAGACTGAGTTTGTAGTCTATTTAAGGCCTGAACTATGAGGGGGCTATAGAAGCATTGAGTCTGCTCTTGGTCTTCAAATTAATATTCAGATCCCTTTTGTACGACAAGTAATCAAGTAATTTCTTCTTTTACTCATTTTTTTTCAATTTTTGTTTACTTATTTTTTTGTTATTGTGAAGAATCACAAGCCAGAGAGGTTTCATTTACCTAAACCAGGTAATGAGTATGTTTCTTTTTGAACACTGTCACCCCTTCCCTTGCTTTCTCCCAGTTTGTCTCTCCTGTCCTCTCCATCACAAGTTGTATAGTTAATTTTCAACATAGTTGCTAATGTCACTGCTGCATTAGTTCACTCTTTGTCTCACCATTTATGTGCTCCCTCTCTTTTACTCCCCCAAACAGATAAACTTACAGACTAGACAAAAGGTGCAGAAAACAAAGGCAACAACAAAGAAGAAAAGAATAAAAAGATAATGAAAAGCACAGGTTTCATGGTTTTCCTCATTTTTTGTAACTAGAAGGTGCCTAGTAATTTACAAGTAAATATACTGTTGGGTAAAAGACAAAATAAAATACACTTGGACACGATAAATTATATGGGATTCTAGGCATTCACACAGTGAGACCAAAGGAGGATATTCTTTTTTTTTTTTTTTGTATATGTGGTGCTGAGGAATTGAACCCATAGCCTCAGGCATGCGAGACAAGCACTTTACCACTGAGCCACCTTCCCAGCCCCAAAGGAGGATATTCTTAGGAGAGGAAACCAAAGGCTCAATAGCTATGTGCATATAATCATATAAAATGATATTTTTTGAAATGAACTCCATGAAATGGAAATGAAAAGTAACTTCTTTTTTTTTTTGGTCAGTCATGGGGCTTGAACTCTGAATGCTGTCCCTCAGCTCTTCAGTTCAAGGCTAGCGCTCTACCACTTGAGCTACAGCACCACTTCCGGTTTTCTGGTGGTTTATTGGAGGTAAGAGTTTCATGGAGTTTCCTGCTGGGGATGGTTTTGCACCTCGATCCTCAGATCTCAGCCTCCTGAGTAGCTAGGATTACAGGTGTGAGCCACCGATGCCCAGCTAGTGATTTCTTTTACCCTCTATCCAACTATGTTATTTTTTCTGAGAAAAGAATCCAGCTGTTTCTAGTAATTGTAATCCATGACATTTATAAGCACTACTCAGCATATGTAGCATGCCTACAACTAATTTTATTGAAGTTAGAGGTCAGAATCATTGTTTCCTTTCCACACTTGGAGTGGGAAGAGAGATAGAGTATCTCAAAGGCTAACAATGAACATAAGTTTCCCTAAGTATGAAATGAGTATCCTAGTGACTTTACATCACTGTGAATCAAGGAATCAAGTGGATAATGACATAGCACAAACAGTGTGGATTCACTAAAAATACCTTCATGGCCATGATTCATGGCTAGGTGAGAAATTTTATCCAAACCCTTTTACCCAGTATCATTTTTCTCAAATTTATAACTCACTCAGAACTTCCTTATGTCATCTGGAACTAAATCAAATATTCAGGTACCATCAAGTTTGTCCTATCCCAGATCATAATTTATCATTTCTCACTTTAAAAGGCTCTCTGGGAGAAGGAAACATTTTGATGGATTATATACTTTGATATTTTCAAGTAGTTGCATCCACTGCCTCCTGTTAGAAAGAAGGACTTCTTCCTCTTCACAGTAAAATTCTACGTCTTATTTAGTAATGTAACATTGTAGATTGTTTCATGGACATATAGAATGTGGTATGAAATTATAATGCTATTAAAAATGTATGGGATTACCACATAAAACTAAAGGAAAGCCGGGCACCGGTGGCTCACACCTGTAATATTAGATACTCAGGAGGCTGAGATCTGAGGATCACGGTTCAAGCTAGCCCGGGCAGGAAACTCCGTGAAACTCTTATCTCCAATAAACCACCAGAAAACTGGAAGTGACATTGTGGCTCAAGTGGTAGAGTGCTAGCCTTGAGCTGAAGAGCTGAGGGACAGTGCCCAGGCCCAGAATTCAATTCCCATAACCGACAAAACAAACAAACAAACAAATAAAACCCTAAAGGAATAAAAATCTTATCAAAGGAAGTGTTAAAAACACTACTATTGATGTGCATGTACAGCAGTCTTTAAAGCCACAAAGCTTGTAAATGAACAATTTACCATGCTTCTGATCTGACCACATTCTCATGGTACTATGATTAATTGTGTTTATTATGACATTGAAAAATATGATTATATGTGTGTGTATGTGGGAGAGTTTTGGGTATTGAACCTAAGACTTGTGTGCTGTTTCTGAGTTTTTATGCTCATTGGTAGCACTCTACCACTTGCGCCATTCTTCCTCTTCTTGCTTTTTAATAGTTCATTGTAGATAAGAATCCCTCACAAATTTTCCTACCCAGACTGGCTGGGTAGAGATCCTCAGATCTCTACCTCCTAAGTAGCTAGGCTGACAGCCATGAGCCACTAGCAGCCAACTTGATGTTTGAAATACAAACTGGAACATGTCTTCATGCTTAGATGAAGATTAGAATATTTGGCAAGAATGAATTTTCAAAAAACTAATGTAACTTTGCTTATCATTCAGACTTGTTTGTGTGTGTGTGTGTGTGTGTGTGTGTGTGTGTGTGTGTGTGTGTGTGTGTGAATGCTAGTCCTGGGGCTTGAACTCAGGGCCTAGGCTCTGTGTATGTTAGTGATAGTCCTGGGGCTTGACCTCAGGACCTTGGCATTGTCCCTGAGTTTTGTGCTCAAGGCTAATGATCTACTACTTAAGCCACAGGTCCACTTCAGTTGGCTAATTGGAGATAAGAATCTCACAGACATTCCTGTCCCAGCTGACTTAGAATCACGATCCTCAGATCACTACTACTGAGTACTTAGAATTACAACCATGAGTTACCAGCACCCTGTTCAGACTTAATTGTATTAATAGTTTTATGTTGTAAACTTTAATGTTTATAATATATGAAAAATTGATTCAAATTCTGTATTCTTTGCTTATAAAACATGCATGTTTCCATATATATGCATGTTTTCCATAACCAGAAATTTTATATATTACACTTAATATAGCTATCAGGATATTATTATAGTCTGATTATTATTCCTCACCAATACCAGGATTTAGACTTAGGGACTTGTTCTTGCTCAGGTGTCACTCTATGTCTTAAGTTTTGCCTTCAGGCTAGCTTTCTGCTGGTAGAGATGAAGCCCCATGGTCTTTTCTCTTCTGGGTGGCTTCAAACTACAGTTTTCTAGATCTCTGTCTTCTCTGTAGGATGTGAACCAGTGGCTCCCAGCTTAAATTTTGATAAAATTTTAAATTTTAGAGCATTGTAACCTACATTTTCACATGCACTGTTGATCACCTATATAACATTGCTTTCCTTAAACGTTTTCCGTTCAACTAGAGTTCAGATTTGGTTTGGAGAGCTGCACTCTTCATAAGATTAGCTATTTCAGGGCAGAATGGGAGTGCAAGTTAATCACAAGCTTGATTTAGATTGACATGGGAGTTCAACCAATGAGCTAAGAGCAAAAGATTATTAGAACTGTGAGGTAATTCTTTGTTATTAGAACTGTGAGGTAATTCTTTGTTATTAGAACTGTGAGGTGATTCTTTGTTATTTAAAAACTTTATAGGTTCATTACTGGACATTTTCAACCTCAACAGAGCATAGATAAAACTGTGACAGTCATATTGAGATCCCAGGATAGGATTTAGGGGAAGACAAAGCCAGTAGTCCAAAGATGATACAGGAGAAGGAACAGCAGTGAGAGTTTGAAACATAGGCTCCATCAACTCTGAAACTAAGCTGCTACCCAATGCTTGTTAGAGCCAATGATTTATATTTCTGAGGATCTAAGCCAACTTATATTTTGTTTTGCTGTAACTTTCAGCCTAAAGCATCCTGATAGAGACACACACATCTAATATGCACTGTTTGCTTAAATAGACTAAGGAAAAATTCAGAATATAATTTTGTTTTTTAACATTCATATTAGCATATATTAACTGAACAAAATACTCATCATTGTGACATTTTACATATGTATACAATGTAGTTTGAGCATCTTCACCACTTCTATTGCTTTCTCTTCTGTAAACTACTGTCCTTTCCTTTCTCCAAATAGTTCCCCTTCTATTTTCTTCTGAGATATGCTTTAGGAGTGTTATAACAGGTTCAGATGGTAATTGTTTTTACTTTTTTGAGGAATTGCCATACATATTTCTGTAGTGATTTCACCAATTTATATTCCCTCACAAATTCAGCAATATACAAGAGTTTCTTCCTGAGACTCTTCCACAACTTTAGTGATGACCATTATGACCATTATACTGGGGTGAGAGTATCATTTTAATTTGCATTTACTTTAGGGCTAAAAAAATTCAACATTTCCCCATGCATTTATTGGCCATGTGTGCTTCTTCTTTTGAGAACTGTTGGCTGAGTTCATTTGCCTATTCATTGATTGGATGGTTTGCTGCTTAGGTTTTGAGCTCTTGAGAAGTTCTGGATATTACTCTCCTGTTATATGCATAGCTGGCAAATGGTAGATTGTTATGAAACTCCTTTATAGATTGCCTCCCACTTGAGTGTTGCTATGAAAACCCTTTTTCATTTGATGCAGCCATTCAATAATTCTTGCTACTATTTCCTGAGCTAATGTTACTACACTATGAAGTCATTTCATAGGTCTATATCATCAAGTATTCCCTCTAGTAGTTTCAAAGTTTCAGGCCTTACTTTAAGGCTGTTGTACCATTTTGAATTGATTTTGTACAGGTTAGGGGCGAGAGATAGGGTTCTAATTCCAGTCTTCTGTATGTGGATATCCAGTTTTCTGAGAACCATTTTTCAAAGATGCTATCTTTTCCCAATGTTAGCTCTTGACAACTTTGTCAAGAATCAGATGGCCATAGCTGCATGGATTTATTTCTAGCCCTCTAGACAATGTAATCTTAACTATATCTACCTACCTACCTACAAACCTGGAACAATTTTAATCACATAAAAATTTAAACATTAAAAATATATTCCAGTACTAGGGTATAGCTTAGTGTACAGCACATGCTTCGGATACAGAAGACCCAATCCCAGTACCACCATCACCAATAATAATAGTAATAGTAATAATAATAACAATAATAATAATAATAAAGGAAATATATGACAATGTACTCTATGTTCATTGTGCTTTTCTGTTTGTTAGTTTGGTATTGTGGTACTGGGGCTTGAGCTCAGAGCCTCTCACTCTTGGTTGGCTTTAAAAATATTTTTATTATCTTTAAGAAGTTTTACAAAGAAGTTGCCATTCACTGAATCACTTTATGAATACAGTGCATCTCAACTCTGCCATTTTAGCCACACCTCCAATTCTAGCTTATTTTGCTTGTTAATTGTAGATAAGTCTCACATACTTTTTCTTCTTGTGCTGGCTTCAAATTATGATCCTCAGACTGCAGCCTCCTGAATAGTTAGGATTACAAGTGTAAGTCACCAGTACCTTGCTTAGGTATCTAGGATACTGGGAGCAGGCCAGTCCTTTTGCTTTTTATTTATAATTGCTTGCATTTTAAAGAATAAGTTTAATTTTAAAACTAAAAAACTATTATAGTCAATACACAAATATATTTTATGCTATTTTACTTATAAATACATACATACATATTTAAGGTATACAAGATATTAGCAATTCAAATTAATAAGTGTATTAAAAGTAAATACTGTATTATCAACATGTAGAATTTATCCTCAAACAAACCATTTTAAATATTTTTAATCATAGAAAATAAAATTATTCTTTTTTTTTTTTTTTTGGGTCCGGTTGTGGGGCCTGAACTCTGGGCCTGGGCGCTGTCCCTCAGCTCTTCAGCTCAAGGCTAGCGCTCTACCACTTGAGCCACAGCGCCACTTCCGGCTTTTTTTTTTTTTTTTTGCTTATGTGGTGCTGAGGAATCGAACCCAGGGCTTCATGCATGCAAGGCAAGCGCTCTACCACTGAGCCACCTTCCCAGCCCTAAAATTATTCTTTAATTGTGGAAAAGTATCTACCAGAAACCTGTATGTATACATGTCTCATTTAATGGTCAGGTAGTGGAATTGTTTCCTGTGAAGTGAACAGAACATAGACACATTGTCACATCTCAATAAATATAGCACTAGAAGTTGTAGACAATTACTTATAAGACAATTATTTATAAAAGAAGAATTATTCCCAGATTTCCTCTGATCACTGGCCTAGAAAATATAAATTGATACAAATCTTGCTTATACATCTAGACATGGAGTGTCTTAATTTTACACAAGACCTATACACTTATGTGTAAAGGTACCTGTCTTTTCTGTTTCCTCTCCTGTTGCAATGGAAGATGTCTTAGACAATAGCAAAGATCACATTGTTCACAAGCTCTGCAACTTTACCTCTCTTGTTTTTTCTCTTCAAGTCTTTATTTAGACCTCTTTTCCTCTCTGTCCCTTGCAACTTAGATTTCTCCCTTTCTGTTGGATTATTGACCACATCATAGAAAGTTTTGATATAAAAATCTTTTGTTCTTTGTAGAGTTACTTAAAGATAATAAAAAATAGTAAACCTTCTATTGGCAGCTCTCATGGCTATAACTCCGTGCTCTGTCTGTGATCAATTTCTTTGCTAAGCCTCTACAGAGGCAATTGTCTAATTGTCTACTGAAGGTGTTTCTGCTCCCTGAATTTCAGTTATTGTTTAATGCATTTCAACTTGGCTCTCATCCCAGTATTATACTGAAACTGTTTCTGTTAAGGTTATCAACTCTATTCTTTTCCAATTTCTCAACAGCTTTATTTTTCCAGCTGGCATCCTCTTATGTTTCCCAGGCTTGTCTTGAACTTGTCAGCTCAAGAAATCCTTTAATCTCATCCTTCTGAGGAGCAAGACTACATAAACACACCTGACTTCTGGCATTTTTTTCATGGAGTTTGCTCCTTAAACCTCCATGTTTTCCTGGCTTCTACAACATCAGATTTTGTTGTTCCTCCTCCATCTTCCTAGGTTCCTTTGCTATATTCTTCATCTACAGCTGACATTCAAGTGCCATACTGTCATACTACTTTATCTCTTTTAGTCTGTTGGCTTTAAGTTTAATATCCTTCTGAATTCCAAGTTTGCATCTACAGGAAAAATGGTCCCCTGAGCTGTAGACTCATCTCATTCATTCAGGTATTCATTTGACACTTGTAGGATGTCAATGTGTTATTTAAAAATAAGCTTTCCTTAAATTCCTGGCTCATCCCTCTCCCTTGACAAACCATCATTCCCCCAGTGGTTTTCCTCAATAAACAGTACCATAAGCCATTTACTCAAACCAAAGGCTGTCATCATATCTTCTAAATGCATTAGAGAGCTTGAGTCATTCCAAGCCTTTTTTCTATATATCTGGAGCAAATATGCTAAACCATAAGCCAGAATGATTTACTACTCTTATCTCAAAACTCTCAAAATCATTCAGGATGATATTTGTGTTTCTAACATTGGCATCACCGACATTAGATTCTCTTGATCCACATCAACCTTTCTCAACTCTCACATTTTTTTTGTTCTTTGAATTACCATGTTCTTTCCAGCTTCAGGGCTTTGGGGTTTCCTGTCAATCCTGCCTGATGAGCTCTTGATGTACCTGGAAGTACATCTTTCCTCAGTCTTAAGCAGTCTCTCTCAGGGCTTCTTTAATGGCCTATATGTGCAACTTCACCTGGTCACATTATTCTGCTTTATCTTCTTGGCACTAACATCACTGTGTTCCTGTATCTGTTCCTTGTTTATGACCCATCCTCTCCACTGCAATATTCGGGCTATGTAAGGTCTCTGTCCACACTAGACTTGGCTCTATCTTCAATATCAATATGTAGAGAGCATTTAACAAACATCTAAGTGTAGTGCCAATGGCTCACACCTGTAGTCTTAGCTACTACTTAGGAACCTGAGACCTGGCAGGTTACAGTTCAAAGCTGGCCTGAGCAGAATAGTCCATGAGATTCCATCTTTAAAGTCACCAGTTAAAAGCAGGGATGGAGTCCTGGCTACAGAGTGATAGAGAGCTAGTCAATCCAGCCAAGTGGAGTTGAACCCTTGAGTTCAAACCCCAATATGACCAAAATCCTTCTCAAATCAAGATAGTAACCAGTCAGTTATTGAACCTAATAAATGAGTTTTAAGAGTTGAACAAATATAATTGTAATAGGTAACCTTTCATAGAGTAGCTCCCAAGCCCTTCTACTACTCACTTAGTGCTGCCTTTCTTGGAGCCTAGAGCTAGGAAATTGCCTATTTGGTTACAAATTACCTGGCTGTCATTCTTTTCTCCCTTCACTTCCTCTCTCCTTCCTTTTATTCAAGTTCTCTTTCCTTTTATCTTCTAAGTCATGTCATTGGTTTACTTAAACACTTTAAATTAGTATTCACTGCTACTTTAATCATATGGAGTACCATGTGTGACTTCAAGTATACAATGTGTACCGATTAAATGGTGGAAATGACTGTCTCCATCACGCTATGATACACACTTTGTGTTCCGAGCCCTTGAGGTTTTTATTTTCTTCTCGGTATTTATAAACTGTATAACAAGATATTGTGAAATGTAGCTCCCCCCATCCAACCATGCCTGCACTGCAAGACAGGAAATCTTATTAATTCCATCTAACTGGTTTTGTTTTTATTTTAATAATTTTTTTATTTTGAAAATACTGTACAGAGGGGTTACAGTTACATGAACAAGGTAATGAGTACATTTCTTATCAAGCATTGTTGCCTCCTCCTTTGTTTTTTCCCTACCATCCCTTCCCTCCCACTTCCACATTTACACTTCCCCCTACACCTCTCCCTGCCCTGCCCTCTGCCTAAATTGTAAAGTTTGTTTTTTGACATAAGGTCTTTTACATCTCATTGTTACAATGGGTCAACCTGTATCCGTATTTAAACAATTTGTTTTTTCGCTTCCCCTCCCCAAATTATACCAACATCAAATACAGTGAAAACAGGGGTTATACTGTGGGGGAGGGACATACAAAGCAACAACAAACTCACATGGTATCTTATAAATATGTTAGAAACAATCGCAAGAAAGAAAAAAGCACTGTGTCCCTATCTTGGGGTTCATTATGGTCATATGTACATAGTTTTTTACCTTTTCCACTTGTCCCAGACATATACTAGTTATTGCAAATAAGGGAAACCATGGGACCTATGATTCTTTGGGCCTGGCTTCCTTCACTTAATATACTTCTTTCCAAGTCTTTCCATTTCCTAAAAAATGGGGCAATGTCATTCTTTCTGATCAAGGTATAGAATTCCAGTGTGTGTGTGTGTGTGTGTGTGTGTGTGTGTGTGTGTATGTGTGTGTGTGTGTCACATTTTCTTGATCCATTCATCTACTGAGGAGCATCTGGGTTGGTTCCATATCTTAGCTATGGTAAATAATGCTGCAATAAACATAGTTGTGCTAGTAGCTTTAGTATGGTCTTGTTTGTGATCATTCAGGTAAATGCCCAAAAGTGGGATATCTGGGTCATAGAGAAGTTCTATGTGGAGTCTTTTGAGGAACCTCCATACTGCTTTCCAAAGTGGTTGAACAAGTTAACCGTTTAATCCTATTTCTTGAAGTATGCTTGTGAGTCTGCTTGCACCAGATTTACCTTCAAAACAGAACTTGAGGTGCAACCTTGAATCTTAAAAAACAAAACATAAAACTACCTCCCTGCCCCCCAAAAAAGTTCCTTGAAAGCAAACAGTGTACCATGGGCTCAGCAATCTCATGACACGGCAGGAATCCAGGTAGGTAGAATCTGCCTTGGTCAAATCTTCTGAGCTTCTTTCTAATCGATTGCTCCCTATCAATGTCAGGTTTACTATTTTCTCTCTTTTCTACTTCCAAGAATAAGACATAACTTCCTGCCAGTCTTGTCATCTTCCCTGGATGTATTCCTGCAATTACTTGGAGTTACTCTTGTTCCTGACTTTTATGTTCTACCAGAAATTCAGCCCAGGTTGAATTTAGTTCTTCCTGTCTAGGTCATTAAAGAAACCAGAAAACTGTGTCTTCTGGCTGAGATATTTCACTTCTGAGACACATAAATTCTGAGACTTAGGACCAAAAACTAAAAGACTAGGATTCTATGTTCTTACATTTTTTTATAGGTCCTGGGGCTTGAACTCTGGGCTTGAGTGCTGTCCCTCAGCTCTTCAGCTCAATGCTGGTGCTCTACCACTTGAGCTACAGCACCACTTCTAGTTTTCTAGTGGTTTATTGGAGATAAGAGTCTCAAGGACTTTCCTGCCTGGGCTGGCTTTGAACTGTGATCCTCAGATCTCAGCCTCCTCAGTAGCTAGGATTACTTCTTATACTTTCTTATACTCTTTCTCTCTCTCTTACTCCCTTCCTCTATTCTTTCTCTCAGATGACCTTTCTCTTTTACACACACACACACACACACACACACACACACACACACACACAAACACACACATACACACACAGAGGAATAAGAAGGCAGGTCCTAAAAGTTCTACATTACTGGGATCTGCCAGAAGGAAACTGGAGAGTGACTTTCTTTCATTTCTCCTTCCCTATCTTCCCTATCCTTACTACCTATATCATTTCTATTCCTGCTATCTCCTGTCTTGAGGCTATTTTGTATTTATTCTTTATAAGTTTTCCAGTCTCCTAGTACTGGGGAAAAGTAGAGCCCTGAAGGTATCCCTATGGCCTATACATGTGAAGGTCAAATGTTCCTCTTGTAGGAAGTTTGTCTGTATGTTCTTTTTGCTTGCTTTTCTCTGGATACAGTATTTCAGGCTGCTTTGTATGCTTGGAATGTCCATGGAGATGCTCCATCTATAATTCACATCAGTGTTACTCTCCTACAGCTATACTTGTACGTAGGTAGAGCAAAAATATATTCTTGGCAGCTACCTGCTTCCTTGGGAAGCTGGAGTTAGCAGGGGAAACTAAAGCTTGCTCTATTGCAAGGAAGAAGAGAAGAAGGAGAAGATGGAGGAGGAGAAGAAGAAGGTGGAGGAGGACAAGCAGGAGGGGAGGAGAAAGAGAAGGATGGAGATGGAGAAGAAGAAGAAGAAAATATGGAAGAAAGTCCACTCAGTGTTACTGGGTCCTGATCACTGTGGGTCTTGCTTCTCATTGTACGTGGGAGTGCGATTTCTGTTACATTCTGCCTTTTCAAACATGCATAAAGTAAGATCTGTGGGCAATATGGGTTCCCTCCCCTTTCCCAACAAAGTTTCCTGTTTGTGGAGTTCTACAGATGTTTTCTGTTTACAGCAGCAGTGCCTTAACAACTTACTTCTCACACAAAAAAGGCAGCTTGCCTAATGACAACGCCGTGCTGACAGAAACTCCCCAGCTAGTCAAGGGGGGAATGTGATTATTGTAAACATTTATTCATCAGGCAGTAGACTCTTAATCCCTTCCTCTGCTGAACTTCCATGACACCCCCACTCTGGCCTTTGGCCAGTCTGCAAGGACTTTAAAACAGAGCATGTTGGGGGTACCATCAGGTTCTGGAGGGTACAGCCCCTTCAAGTGGCTTGTCTGTCACTGCGGGGGGGGGGGGGGGGGGGAGGGGCCAGGGAGAGAAGCCTGAGCTCATCTTCACACATAGGACTTAAGAGGGAGAGCCTGGACTAAAAAATAGTTCTGAAGACCTCTTCCAGGGCAGGCAAAGGAGACACACATCATAAAGGAACAGGAAACAATTGCTAGGTTGGGCCAATAAAAATACAGAATATCCAGTTAACTTTGAATTTCAATAAGCATGCAGAATTTGAGATGTACTTATACTAGAAAGTTATTGCTTCTCATAAATCAAGTGAACTGGATATTCTGTGTGTTATCTGACATACCCTCTTGGGAGCCCTCTCCTTGACAAGACTTGGGCCCTTTGAGGTTTCTTTCGTTCTTCCAGGAAGGATTGTTTCTTCTGACTGATCAGCATGTGCTCTTGGAAACTGTGAGAATGGGAAATCCATTCCCTCCCTCCTTTCTCCTGAGGGGATCCAGGTGCACAGGCAGAGGCGTCTTTCAATTCACTTTCTGGCAGAGAATCCCCAGCATGGAGCCAGATTCTCCCAGTGGGCAAGGTCCTCTGTGGGAAAGGACCAGGCAGCTCCAAAGTTGGGTGAACTCTTTCAGAACCTCTGGATTCTGATTAGTAAGAGTGAGTTTGCAAAGTCCCGAGAGGCAACGTGAATTAGTGCAAGTGTCTCACATGGGGACTGTCCACGTAGACTCACAGTGGAGGTACTAATTGATCAGGTGTGAATAACTGTCTGATTTCTGGTATACCTCAGCCTGGCCAAACAAACCAGTCCTTATTGCCAGGACTTCTGCAGTGTGCCTGCTGGTGGCCTAATGGATGAGTTGGGGCTGATGTGTTGTTTTCTATCCTGTAACAAAGCCCAACGTGCCACGTGAAACTGTGAAACTGATTTTTGGTGGTTGTTGTTTTGTGTTTTAATAATGCTTACTCAATGAAGAGATGAAGAACCAGAAAAATAACAAGTTCAATCACCCAAAATTAATCTATATTCACAAAAAGAGTTACAGAAGGTAAATTGTACAGTAGATTAGCAACATGTGCAAGATGTAGGCACACATCTGTAATCCCAGCCCTTGGAGGCTGACAAGGGAGGGTTTCAAGCCAGAGGTCAGCTTAGGCCACATACTGGGAACCTATTTCAAGGGGGGGACCCCATAAACAAACAACAGAAGCAAAATAAAATGGTCATCTCAACTTTTTGACTTGGAAGTGCAATATCGTGCTAAGTGTAAATTGGAGAAATTATCCATTTGTGCCTCACTTTTACTATCTGAAAATGGAAATCATTACTCCATTCTCCTCATACATTCAGTCAAAGGATCGTATTAAATAGTCAAATAAATGTAGGCTAGCATCATTATTATTATTGCTATGGTTAACCCAATCAAGACAGAGAAGGCCATTAATTCTTTGAAAACAATAATGAGCACAATATTTGTAGCAACATGAAGTCATTTTCAGCAGTTCTATAATACGTGCAATTAGAAATAATAACATAGAAAGTATTAAACATATTAAAGTAAGAGACAAATTCTTTCCTGGAACAAGAATAAATGGCTTTACACAGATGGTATGCCAAACCCTAAGCAAAGGTTTTGTCTTCTGGATCAATCACATCACTGAAGGGTGAACATAGGCTGACTTTCCAGGGGTACAGACCTAAACTGGCTGTTTCTCCTGGGCCCGAGCAGCCCCAGCCCTGAACTCAGCACTTTATTTCTGCTCAGAGAAGTTCATATAGTCACAAGTGTTTTATAGAGACAGAGTCACAAAGGACCCATTTTAGAAAAGGGATATGGGGTGAATGCCTTTTGTGACTATGGAACCTTTCTGTACTCATTTGTCTCATCAGAGTATTTTTAATCTTTTTAGAGGTGTTCCCACCTGTGGTTGAATTGCCTTACTGTAGTTGATTTTTGGTGTGTATGTGTGTGCACGCACACTAGTGTGTTAATCTTAGAGCTTTAGTCAGGACCTGGGTGTTGTCCTTGAGCTTCCTTGAGCTCAAGGCTAGTGCTTTACCAATTGAGCCACAACCCCACTTCTGGGCTGTAAAAATACTATACAGAGGGGTTACAATTACACAAGTAGGGTAATGAGTACATTTCCTATTGAGCATTGTTACCTCCTCCTTTGTTTTCCCCTACCATCCTTTTTTCCCCAATTCCCCAACTCCCCTTTCTCCCCCAAGTTGTAAAGTTTGTTTTCAACATAGTGCCTTGTACATCTCATTGTTACAATGTGTCTACCTGTATCCTTATTTAAGCATTTTGTTATATCCTTTCTCCTCCCCAAATTATAAAAATGTACATAAAAGATACAGGACACTGGAATCAAATACAGTGAAAACAGGGGGTTTACCACTGGAGAAGAACATACAAAAGAAATATAAGAATTACATAGTACACTATAAATACATTAAAAACAATAGCAAGAAAGATAAAACCACTTGTGTCCCTGTCTTGAGTTTCATTTCACTTAACATCATCTTATATGGTCATATGTACATAGCTTTTGACCTTTTCTGTTTGTCCTAGACATGTACTAGTTATTGCAAATAAGGGAAACCATGGGACCTATGTTGCTTTGGGCCTGGCTTATTTCACTTAATATAATTTTTTCCAAGTCTTTCCCTTTCCTAACAAATGGGGCAATGCCATTCTTTATGATGGAAGCATAGAATTCCATTGTGTATATATGCCACATTTTGATCAATTCATCTACTGAGGGGCATCTGGATTGGTTCCATATCTTAGCTATAGTGATATAGCTAAGATAGTTGTGCTGGTAGCTTTAGTGTGGTCTTGTTTGAGATCATTTGGGTAAATGCCCAAATGTGGAATTGCTGGGTCATAGTCTATGTGGAGACTTTTTTTTTTTTTTTTTCCATTCTTTTTTTTTTTTTTTTTTTTTTTTATTTGAAAACATACTGTACAGAGGGGTTACAATTACATGGGCAGGAAAATGCATACATTTCTTACCAAGCATTGCAGCCTCCTCCTTTGTTTACCCTTCACCTCCCTTCCCAGCCTCCCCCCTCCCCCCCCACCCAATCATCCCCCCCCCCTCCCCCCCACCGACATTGTAAAGCTGGTTTTGACATGACATTTTGTACTTCTCATTGTTGCAACAGGTCCACCTGAATCCTTAAACGACTTGTTTGTCCCCGTCTCCTTATGTGGAGACTTTTGAGGAACCTCCATACTGCTTTCCAAAGTGGTTGAACAAGTTTACACTCCCACCAACAATGCAGTAGGGTTCCCTTTTAGCCACATCCCCTCTAGCATCTGTTGTTACTAGATTTCTTGATTATAGCCATTCTAACTGGGGTGACGTGGAATCTTAATGTTGTCTTGGTTTACATTTCTCTTATGGCTAGAGAAGTTGAACATTTCTTCATGTATCTATTGGCCATTCTTATTTCCTCTTCAGAGAAGTTTCTCTTTAAGTCTTTAGCCCACTTATTTATTGGGCAGTTGTTTCTTTGAGGATTTGTTGTTGGGGGATTTAATTTTTTGAGTTCCCGGTATATTTTCGATATGAGATCCTTGTCTGTTGTATGGCTAGTGAAGATCTTCTCTCAATCCATGGGCTTTCTATTGATCTATAGCTATGTCCTTTTCCTTGCAGAAGATCTTCAGTTTCATGCAATCCCATTTGTCCAACCTTTCTTTTACTTGTTTTGTTTCTGGGTCTCTATTAAGAAAATTTTGGTCTGTGCTAAGGAGCCCTAGAGTTTCTCCTATTCCTTTCTGTAATGTTTTCAGGGTGTCTGCTTTTATTTTATTTTATTTTTTTGATCCATTTGAAATTGATTCGGGTGCAGGGTGATATAAACTATCTAGCTTTAGTTTTCTACAGGTGTTTAACCAATTTTGTCTGCCTTTTCTTTTAGTAGTTTTATTGGTGATAAGAGTCTCATGGACTTTCCTTCCCCATGTTGGGTTCAAACCATGATCCTCAGATCTCAGCTTCCTGAGCAGCTAGGATTATAGGCGTGAGCCACCAGCACCTGGTTGTGTAGCTGAATCTTAATACCCCCATGTTTTATTAGATCATGGTTCCTTCCAACACAAGTGTCTATTTCTTAACCTGTACCTTTGTTCCTGGCAAATATCAGTCTAAAAAAGGCACAGAGGAGGTCCTCTGAAAGGAAATACATCAGCCTTGGCTAGCAACCATTTCTGCTTCACGGCATTGCTATGGGCTTATAAAGACAGAGTTTTGAATAGAGTGGATACAGTGGATAGAGGTAAGAGAAGGCAGAAGAAGAGCTGTGTCCCAAATCCAGACTATCTATAGATTACAAAATGATGCAGTCATAAAATAGCCCACAAACCAATCGTAGAAGGTGTCTATCTGAAATGGATCCAGTACAGAGTTTGCTTCACCAGGAAGAACCAGTGCCTGGTTCATTTCCCCAGGACTAGTGCCTAGATTATTTCCACAGGGCCAGTGTTTGATCTCTTTCCACATTCCAACAAAAAGTAGCATGTGGAACTCATGGTGGTCTCTTGTCTGTGAAGAAAACATATGGGATTTAAAATTCATATGTGCTTCATCAGGGAAAACGTATTTGGCATATGTTAGGAAAATAGGATTAAGTTACTTTCATCCTTTACAATCTTTCATCCTTTACAATGACTGATTAACTCAAGACCCAAATAGTAGAAAGAGATTTGAGGAAGGGAAGAGCTTGATTATTTTCTTACTTTGGCATTTTACTCCAAACAACATTGCATTGGACAAGATCACTAGGCATGGGATGAGATACCATAACCCCACTGTATCTTCTATGACTAGTTTGCTAGTCCTTAGGACCATTGCTGTGCTTACTCTATTCCATATAATGAAGATGCTCTACCTGAGTGTGAAAAAACTTCTTGGCTGCATCTTCGAATGCAGTTTCTGAGATGAAGTGCCTGTGCCAGTATCTTTTTTCCTTTTTATCTTTATGTTTAAAAATTATCCTTAAGTATCTGTACAAAGGAGTTGCCATTTAACAAAACAGTTTATGAATATAATAAATCTTAATTAGTGCCACCCTTTTCAATATTCTGATCCATCCCTTCCCGAAGGGGAAACAAAGGAGGAGGCAACAATGCTTGATAAAAAAATGTACTCATTATCTTGCCCATGTTATTGTAACCTCTCTGTATGGTGTTTTCACAATTAAAAAAAATCATCTAAGAAAAAAGAAGTAGGTAATAACTCTTCCAGATAATTACACATGGATGAACACTGATGATAGCTCTTAGAATGAAGTTCAGTTTAAACCCTACATGGAGGCTGCTAGATCTTGGACAAGTTGCTTTAGAAGCTTTTGGGAATCCTGTAAGGAGGAAAGACTTCCTGTCAGCAGGAAGTTGGATATTAGCTAATTCCTGAATAAAAATGAAATTCCATTGGGACTTAGAGAAGAATGTGAACCCACAAGTCTGACCAGGTATTGGTTGTGGGTGGGCTGTGCCATTTCTCTGATGCTCTAGAGAAATGGCTTTGATTTTACCTTCCCTTCAGTGTCATCCATGTTTCCTTTCTCATCTCTCTCCGGCACTGCAAATATTGAAAAGTATAGTTGCTAGTTGGATTTCCATAGAAGTTAATTCTAAAGTCCTGAGCTAAAACTCCACATGGTCCCTCCCTTCATAATCTATCTGATTTGTGTGACTTTCTATCTATAAAATAAGCTAATTAGTTTATTTTATTTTTGCATAGACTTGTTGGCTTCACATAAATGTAAAGATTTTTTTGCATATTTTAAATATAAGACAATTTTCTAGCCATGCGGTTGTTATGCAATTTGGTGTACATTTTTTCTCCTTTATGTCTTCAGACTATTAGGTTATTTTTTTCTTATTTTATCTTTAAGTAGTTGAACAAAGGGGCTTCAATTCAACATGTCAATGTATGAGTACAATACATCTTGACCAATGTCACTCTTTCATCATCCTACCCTTCCCCCTCCTCCACATCTATCTCAACCCCACCACCACCCATCCTCTAAAGTTACCTGGTTCCATTTGTAATTATGTACAATGGAATCTATGCTGTAGTTTGAACCCAGGATACTGCACATATTAGACAAGCAGTCTACCTCTAAGCTACACTTCCAGGCCCAGGCCTTTGCATTTCTTAATTTTGTACTCATTAAAATCATTTTATGCTCTTACATAGCATAGTTGCTTAAAACTTCCACGTCAACAGTTCAAGGATGGTATATCTTTCTGCCTGATTCTGCGATCTGTTTCCTCCTTGGACCATAGGCCATTTGATATTTTCTTGGTCAGCCTTTATTCCATTTTACATGTTTAACCATAGTTGAAATGGAAATAAACAATAGTAATCCCTAAGGAAGGTCATGACTCTTCTGACAGGCTGTCAATAAAGAAGATAGGGACTACAATCCATTGTTAAACTGCATCCAACTTGTTGTTAGGTTAATTAGATTCTGCTCACCACAGATCCAAATTCTTTTTTCTTTTTCTTTTGTCAGCCATAGGGCTTGTACTCTGGGTCTGAGCACTGTCCCTGAGCTCTTCAGCTTAAGGCTAGTGGCTCTACCACTTCAGCCACAGCACCACTTCTTGTTTTCTGGTGGTTTGTTGGAGATAAAGAGTTTCATGGCCTTTCCTGCTCAGGCTGGCTTTGAACCACGATCCTCAGATCTCAGCCTACTGAATAGCCAGGATTACAGGTATGAGCCACTGGCGCCCAACAGATCCAAATGTTTTAAGAGTAGGGTTAGGATTTCCCATTCAGCCGTGCTTAGGTTCTGGCTCTTGGCAACTTCCTACTTTGCTTTTTATTCTATAGCTTAGTCATTATTTTTACTGTGAAAGTTCTTATTGATATTTACAGGTGTTTTCCACCTTTGTGGTTTCTCAGGCACTCTATTCTTTTTTAATTTAGATTTTATTTTCTTGTAAAGATGCTGTACAGAGAGGTTGTAGTTGCATCAGTAAGGGAATGAGTGACTCACTACTTCAGAGTTCAGCACAATTCAGAGTCTCTTCCATATTCTGTCCTGCCCTTGGTTTTTGGAGAATACCTGCAGTGAAATCACTGAAGGGCTGCACACCTCATCAGGAGTTCTCTTAGTTCTCTGCTTTGTGTGTGTGTGTGTGTGTGTGTGTGTGTGTGTGTGCTGGTTCTTGGTCACTGAAGGGCCACACACCTCATCAGGAGTTTTCTTAGTTCTCTGCTGTGTGTGTGTGTGTGTGTGTGTGTGTGTGTGTGTGTGTGTGTACGTGTGTGCTGGTCCTTGGTCCTGGACTCAGGGCCTAGGCACTGTCCCTAAGCTTTTGTGCTCTAGGCTAGCTCTCTACCACTTGAGGCTCAGCTCCATTCACAGCTTTTTGGTGGTTAATTGGAGATTGAACTTTCATGGACTTTCTTGCTTGGGATGGCTTCACACTGCCATCCTCAGATCTCAGCTTCCTAAGAAGCTATGATTACAAGAGCGAGCCGCTGGTGCCCAGCTTCTCATTCAGTTCTCAGAATACAACTTTGGTGTTCTTGGTGATAGATTAAAATTTGTTTTATATGCTATCTATGGCTGCCATATAAAAAAATACAGGTTAAGTAACCCTTGTCCAAAATGATTTGAACCAGAACTAAGATTTCAGACTTTGGAGTATTTGTATGTAACTAATGTGATATCATGGGAATGAGACCCAATCTAGGCATTTTCTTTATGTACTCGAATTTAAACTCAAGAATATTATGCTTTCTAGAAAGGTGCTATGCCATTTGAGCCATACCTCCAGCTCAATAAAACCTAATCTAAATATAAAATTCATTTATGCTTTAGATACACCTCAGCCACATAGACTGAAAGTCATCTTATAGGATGTTTTTAGTGTCACAGAATTTTTACTATTGACTGTGACCTAACCAGTTATGGAATTTTGTACTGTGTCTTCAGGTTGTCACTTGCAGATTGTAAAACATTTCATATTTAGCTTATGGTGCTTACCTTTAATTATGTAGAGTAAGCTTATGTCCAGTAACATTGCTCAATTTACTTCCTAATTCTAATAGCTCTTTAAAAAGGATTTTAAAAGAGAATAACATATCAGGATGTTCTCAGGACCCACAGCATGCCCCCATTGAAGTGCAAAGCTGAGTGGCTTGGGTTCAACCCAACGCTGTGTCATATGCTAGCTGCGAGGTACCAGGCAAGCTTTACTTTACTGGATTCTGTTGTCAGTGCCTCACTATAAAATACAGATAACAATAGCACCTCTTTGGTTTGTATTGTATTTTTAAAAATTATCTTTAAGTAGTAGTACAAAGGAGGTTTCAATATGCCAGCTTATGAGCATAATGCATATTAATCAAGTCACCCCTTTGATCATTCTCCATTTATCATCTAACCTAACTCCTAATGCTACCTGGTTCCGTTTTCACATATGTACATTGAATATTGTGACTGTCTTCATTGGCCCTTTTCCTGACAACATGTATTTCAGCTACCTGGTGTTCATTTTGTTAAAACTGTAAGCTAGCTGTACAAAGGAGTTACCCCATTGAACCCACCCTGGCATATTCCATACTCTGGTCAAATTGTTTCTGTATTCATACAAAACTGTATATATTTTCATTTATGTTTATAATTTAGGTTAACTTCCACATATGGGAGAAAACATGTGCCCTATGTATCTTTGAGCCTGAGTTACTTTATTATTTCTTTTTTAAAATATGTTTTTAATTGTAAAGATACTGTACAGAGGGGTTACGGTTACATGAGTAAGGTAATGAGTACATTTCCTCTCGAGCATTGTTACCTCTTCCTTTGTTTTCCCCCTAACCATCCCTTCCCTCCCCATCTCCTTCTCCCCCACAAAAGTTGTAAAGTTCATTTTCAACATAGTGTCTTATACATCTCATATTTCTTGAGGGTTATTTATTTCCCTGTAAATAACATATTCTCCTTAATGGATGAATAAAATTTCCTTATACATATATAAATACATAAATATATAACTTTTATTTTCATATATAATATTTTATATTAAATTTTCTTGATCCATTCATCCATTGAAGGACAACTTGGCTCAATCAATAGTGCAGCAATGCACATGTTATGTGAATGAGTTAAATAAGCACATGCAATGCTCAGAATAGTGCCCAAGGCATGCCAAGTACTCCAGGGTTGTTAGCTTTCTGTGTTTCCAACACCTCCACTGGCTACTTTCAGTGTGCTTCAGCCTCAGGAAAGGGCTGCTCCTCTGCCTAGAGCTTGGCTAACCCCCTTCCTCTTCACTCTTTTTTAAAAAATGTTTTTTATTGTAAAAATGCTGTACAGTGGGGTCAGTTACATGAGCAAGGTCACAAGTATATTTCCTATGGAGCATTGTTACCTCCTCCTTTGTTTTTCCCCTACCATCCCTTCCCACCCACTTCCACAACTACACTGCCTGCCCCCCAACCCACCGCACCTAAATTGTAAAGTTCATTTTTCAGCATAGTGTCTTGCACATGTCATTGTTGCAATGGGTCCACCTGTATCCCTATTTAAACAATTTTTTTCCTTTCCCCTCCCCAAATTATACCAACATCAAATACAGTGAAAACAGGGGTTATACCGTGGGGGAGGAACATACAAAGCAACAAAAAATTCACATGATACCTATAAATATGTTAGAAACAATAACAAGAAAGAAAAAACCACTTGTGTCCCTATCTTGGGGTTCATTTAGCTTAACTTCATCTTATCCGGTCATATGTACATAGTTTTTGACCTTTTCTGCTTGTCCCAGACATATACTAGTTATTGCAAATAAGGGAAACCATGGGACCTATGTTTCTTTGGGCCTGGCATACTTCACTCAATATAATTTTTTCCAAGTCTTTCCATTTACTAACAAATGGGGCAATGCCATTTTTTTCTGATGGGGGCATAGAATTCATATATATGTGTGTGTGTGTGTGTGTGTGTGTGTGTGTGTGTGTGTGTATATCACATTTTCTTGATCCATTCATCTACTAAGGGCATCAGGGTTGGTTCCATATCTTAGCTATAGTAAATAATGCTGCAATAAACATAGTTGTGCTGGTAGCTTTAGTACTACATTGTTGGTGGGAATGTAAACTTGTTCAACCACTTTGGAAAGCAGTATGAAGGTTCCTCAAAAGACTCCACATAGAGCTCCCCTATGACCCAGCAATCCCACTTTTGGGCATTTCCCCAAATGATCACAAACAAGACCATACTAAAGCTTCTTCACTCTTTTAAATTCCAGATCATATATTGCCAACAGAAAGAGGCCTTCCTTAACATCCCCCTAGTCTGTAGGCTGGTGTGTACATATTAGAAAATATACCTGTCTACTTGGGAGACAAAGACAGAAGGATTTCAGTTAGAGCCTGTTCCAGGGGAAAAAAAGTTGTCAAGACCATATCTCAAAACATAATCTGAGCCTGATGATATGTGATTTTATTACTAGCCACTTGACAGGCAGATGTGGAAGGATCATATTCTCCAGCCAGCCTGGTAAAAGAGAGAGAGAGAGAGAGAGAGAGAGACAGACAGACAGACAGACAGACAGAGACAGACACAGAGACAGACACAGAGACACAGAGACACAGAGACACAGAGACAGAGACAGAGACAGACAGATGGAGATACACAGAAAGAAATAAAGAGAGATACAGAGACACAGAGAGGCAGAAGCACAGAGAGAGAAGGAGACAGAGGAGGGAGACACAGACAGAGAGAGAGAGAGACAGAGAGAGGCAAAAAGAGAGATTCTACTTGGAAAACAAACTGAAGGAGAAAGGGTTGGTACAGTGGTCCTGAGTTCAAACCTTCATACCACCCCAAATGAACCTTTTGAGATATTTTGACTTCATTTGCAGGAAAAATATTATAATGTATTTAACATTTAACATACTACATCAGGCAGTATCTTGCACATGGCAGTCTGACTTCTTTGCTAACCCCTGGATCATGTTAGGCCCCACAAAATGTATACCTACAGAAGACCCTAGACTACTACTCCATTATATTTATCAGGTGGTAATTACTCAGGTATAGTTCCCTTCTAAACCCTAAATCCCAAGAGGTAACAGAGCATTGTCTATTTTGCATTCCTGACAATTCAAAGATACTGTAAAAAGACTTTTGGATGAATGAATGTACAAGTGAATTTTACATTCTCATTGAGGAAGTCAGGGTGGGATTTAAGTGGACCTTGCTAAAAATATCAAAGGGAGATGGTGAGGTTCTACCCAGAGGGTCCCCCTGCCTTCCCAGAGAACAGCAGGAAAGGCTCAACAGAGCTAGGGATATTTCAGGAGAGCCAGGAGTTCTGAAAGGGCCTGCCCTTTCTCTCAGTATTTCCCCCTTATTCTGCTTGTGTCTAAGCAGCATGGAGAAAATGCTTCAGGACATATCTTATTCGAATCTTATCTCTGCAGATGATATTGTTGCCTACCTTCCTAAGTACTGAAACACGTGAGTGGCCTACTTCTGGAATCAAAAAGTTGAAGGGTTAGCACATGCTTATAATCCTGCCAATTTAAGAGATGGAGATAAATGAATTGTGAGTTCAGGGCCAGTCCAGAGAAAGTTAGTGAGGCTCTGTCTCAAAAACTAAAATACAAATCTGGGTGCCAGTGGCTCATGATGATAATTCTAGCTACTCAGGAGGCTCAAGATCTGAAGATTGCAGTTCAAAGCCAGTTCAAGCAAGAAAGAGTCAATGAGACAAGTTTCTCTGATTAATCGACAAAAAAGCTAGAAGTGGAGCTGTGACTCAGAGGAAAAAACAGGTCTTTGGTCAAAAAAGCTTAAAGTTAGCTCCCTAGTCCTAAGTTCAAACCCCAGGAGCAACACACACACACACACACACACACACACACACACACACATACACACACCCCCCCCACATCATACAGGAAACAAAAAGGACTGAGGTAATGGCTCAAGAAGTATAGCACTTCCTAGCATGCATGAGACCCTGGGTTCAATCTCCAGCAACAACCAAAGGGTGATGATTGTGATTTTTTAAAACTGAATTACCTACCTGACTTAGGGAAATTAATGTCAGTCATAGAATTTCCAAATACATCAAGCAAAAGAAATCTAGAGTTGATGGAATGCATTCAGCTTTGTCTAAAATAGAAGAAAATTGCTATACTTTTTTGATGAATCAAGACTGTTATTAATCAGTTGGTCCCTTCCTGCCGGCATAGAGAACAACAAAAGATGAATAATTTCCCACTAAAACAACCAACTAAAAAGTGAATATTTCATCATTTTTTTGATGGCAGTAAAGTGTCAGATTATTATCACTATGACTTTCAACAATGAGCTATACTGATGACTCCCCTGCATTAATATGTACTCTGCGCTGAGATCTAGGTAGGATTTTATAGGCACTTGTTCATTTTATTGTTACAATAACCTTATGGGTAAAATTCCTCTTACTTTACTATCAGAGATAAAAAGGAACTAGTAGTAGGATTCATTTTTTCAGGTTACATAACTATGCAAGATGGAGGTTCTGTGATTTGAATCTGAGGTCCCAGAGCTGCCTCTGTTTAAAGACAAGTAAAAACCAACCAAGGATTCCCAAGTGTCTAGATATATTCTGCAATGTGGACAAGTGCTCCAGTTGTTACAAAAACCAAGCCATGTGCTATTTGGACCATTTAATGCTTTTAAAGACTAAGAAATGCTGCCACGCACATACCTGCATGGTGGTGTATGTCTACCATTTCAGTTAAGTAGAAAGTGTAAACAGTAGGATCACAGTTCAGGAGAGTTCAGGCATAAAATTAATTCTATTCTAGAATTGAAAACCCAGAAATGAGCCTACAGACCTATAACCATCTAATCTTCGATAAGGGAGCTAAAACAATAGAATGGAAGAAAGACAGCCTCTTCAGTAAATGGTGCTGGCAAAATTGGTTAACTACATGTAGAAAACTAAAGCTAGATCCTTATATATCACCCTGCACCAGAATCAACTCCAAATGGATCAAAGACCTTGAAATCAAAGCAGACACTCTGAAAACATTACAGGATGGAATAGGAGAAACCCTAGGTCTCCTTGGCTCAGGCCGAAATTTTCTGAATAGAGACCCAGAAACACAACAAATCAAAGAAAGGTTGGACAAATGGGATTGCATAAAGTTGCAGAGCTTCTGCAGGGCAAATGACATAGCTAGCAAGATCAATAGAAAGCCCACGGATTGGGAGAAGATCTTTACTAGCCATACAACGGACAAGGGTCTCATATCTAAAATATACTTGGAACTCAAAAAATTAAACCCCCCAACAACAAATCCTCAAAGAAACAACTGCCCAATAAATAAGTAGGCTAACGACTTAAAGAGAAACTTCTCTGAAGAAGAAAGAAGGATGGCCAATAGACACATGAAAAAAATGTTCAACATCCCTAGTCATAAAAGAAATGCAAATCAAAACAACATTGAGATATCACCTCACTCCAGTTAGAACGGCAAAAATCAAGAACTCTAACAACAACAGATGCTGGAGGGGATGTGGACAGAAAGGAACCTTACTTCATTGTTGGTGGGAATGTAAACTTATTCAACCACTTTGGAAAGCAGTATGGAGGTTCCTCAAAAGACTACACATAGAACTCCCCTGTGACCCAGCAATCCCACTTTTGGGCATTTACCCAAATGTTTACAAACAAGACCACACTAAAGCTACCAGCACAACTATGTTTATTGCAGCATTATTTACCATAGCTAAGATATGGAACCAACCCAGATGCCCCTCAGTAGATGAATGGATCAAGATAATGTGGTATATATACACAATGGAATTCTATGCCTCCATCAGAAAGAATGACATTGCCCCATTTGTTAGGAAATGGAAAGGCTTGGAAAAAATTATATTAAGTGAAGTAAGCCAGGCCCAAAGAAACATAGGTCCCATGGTTTCCCTTATATGCAATATCTAGTATATGTATGAGTCAAGCGGAAAAGGTCAGATAATGTGATGTTAGGAATACGATCCCTTAAATATGTATTTTAATGTTTTTTTTTCTTTCATGCATGTGTTTCAAACGCATTTATAAGATTATTTCTTTGTTGCTTTGTATGTCCCTCCCCCACAGTGTAACCCCCGCTTTCACTATATTTGATGTCAGTATAACTTGTGGAGGAGATGGGGACAAACAAGTCGTTTAAGGATTCAGATGGACCTGTTGCAACAATGAGAAGTACAAAATGTCATGTCAAAAACGAGCTTTACAATGTCGGGGGGGGGGGGAAGGATTGGGTGGGGGGCAGGGGGGAGGCTGGGAAGGGATGTGAAGGGTAAACAAAGGAGGAGGCTGCAATGCTTGCTAAGAAATGTATGCATTATCCTGCCCATGTAATTGTAGCCCCTCTGTACAGTATGCTCTCAAATAAAATAAAATAAAATTAAAAAAATTAATTCTATTCAAAAATAATGTTGATTATGTAACTGTAACCCCTCTGTGCATCACCTTCACAATAACAATAAAAACAAAAAATGAAAAAAAGTAAGTCAGGCTCACAGAGCCAAAGAATTACTTTTTCTCTTATGTGGAAGCTAGAACTGATTTATAAATGTACTAGTAAATAACTCAAGCTTCTGTGCCGGTGTTCATCAGGATATTAACCAAAATATTGCATTTTCAGGCAAGAATTCAAATGATATAATTCCTTAGAAAGGCTCACGGTCCAACAAAATGAATACTAGGAAATGGGTACTCAAAAAGTGGAGGGTTAGATCAAAGGGAAGGGGTGAGGGTAAACAAATGAAGAGAGTAAGTGGAAGAGACTACTATCATAAAATGCAATGCATATCCAACAAAATTAAGCAAATTGAGGGGAGGGGTATGGTTGGGAAGGATGGGGAAGAAAAATGGAAGGAGTGATATTGATCGAGATTCATTGTATTCATAACTGATTTGTGGAATGATAACTCTGTGGTTCAATTACTTAATGATAATAAAAAATAAAGAAAGAAAAGAGGATTAGGTGGGTGGCTCTAATAGTGGAGCACCTGCCTAGCAAATATGAGGCTCTGAGTTGAAACTCCAATATCACCAAAAGAAAACAATTAAGAAAAGAATGATGGTCTGTATTCTTCCTAGCCATAGTTGCCACAGCCTTAGCTGAAAGACAGTACAGATGATCAGATCAAGAAAGTCCTTTCCAATAATGATGTCTGACATTGAAAGAGAAAATTTGAAATGGAAGCACCAGTTGCTCTAGATTATAACAGCTGCTGACATGCTGGAGGTTCCTACATTAACCACAGATAAGGATTACAAAAATGTTCTGCTTCTGAGCACCAGTGGTTCATTCTTTGAATCCTAGCTACTCAGGAGGCTAAGATCTGAAGATGGTGGTTCAAAACCAGCCCAGGCAGGAAACTCCATGAAACTTTTGACTCGACTTGAATAAACTACCCAGAAAGAGCCAAAAGTGGAGCTGTGGCTCAAGTGGTAGAGTGCTAGCCTTGAGCAAAAGAAACTCAGAGAGGGGCTGGGAAGGTGGCTCAGTGGTAGAGCGCTTGCCTTGCATGCATGAGGCCCTGGGTTCGATTCCTCAGCACCATATAAGCAAAAAGAAAAAAGCCGGAAGTGGCGCTGTGGCTCAAGTGGTACAGTGCTAGCCTTGAGCTGAAGAGCTGAGGGACAGCACCCAGGCCAAGAGTTCAGGCCCCACGACTGGACCAAAAAAAAAAAAAAAAAGAAACTCAGAGACAGTGCCTAGCCCCAGTGTTCAAGTGATAAGACTGGCCCAAACCAAAGAAAACAAAACAAAAAAAAAACCCAGCTGCCACTTCTTTTACTAGACATCTGTGACACAGGAGTTCAAAAACAAATGAAATAGCAGCTACTTACCATTCATAAAGTCTTTATAGAGGATGGGTACCATTGCAGGAGCTTCACAATTACCTGGATGAATCCTTGATATCCATGCCCTTCATTCTTTTGTAGGAGATGTTTTGGATAGCAAGCCATTTTTTTCTCTCTTGCCATTTCCTGAGTACTTCATCTCCCTTCAAAGTCATCAGCATCTCTTGAAGTAAGTTATGGCCATATATCTGAGCTCTTCTTGTTAGAATGTAGGCAGAAGTCATATGCTCTGCTATGACAATGAATTTTCCTAAACATCCTTGCATTTTGAGATTACTGTTACCTTGATTGTTTTGGTTGGTAGGTTGGTTAATTTTGAGATAATGTCTCACCATGGAGTCTAGGTTGGCCTTGAACGTGGAATCTTTCTGCCTCATCCTCCAGATTGCTAGGAACGTAGGAATGCAGGTATGTGTAGCCACATCTTCTGCTACCCTAATTGATATATTTTTACTATGGCATTTACAAATGATGTTGAATGATTAGTCCAAGTTTTTCCTGCTAGTGAGCTGCAGACCTAGGATTCAAACCCATGACTATCCAAAAAAAGGCTTCCACCCCACATTTTATTGCACCAAAGTTTTCCGTCTTGGAAAGTAGATCCATAATAACCCACCACACCAAGATTAACACAAATATTGCAGCCTTCCCATTGTCCCCAACAGCATGCAGGCAGAACATAGTGCCTTCACACACACACACACACACACACACACACACACACACACACACACAAGCTCTGTTTTTATCCAAGGATATTTCAATCTGCCTCAACATTTGTACCAAATTAAGCTAGTACAACCTATTAGATTCTATCTTTCCTTAATTCCATATACTGTAAAAGAAAAATTTTCCATATAAAAGGCCTTATATATATATATATACATATATTTCTATAAATTGTACTCATTGTCGTGAGATGCATCTGGAGTTTGTTTGCATAATATCAGGTTTCTCAAAGTTGAGTACAATAATTGGATGCTGCTGTCATGAGAATTTGAAGCTCTGCTGGGCATGTTTCTGCATTGTTATTACCATCTCAAGCCTTACCTTCTCTTTTGGAAGCTCCACATATTTTTCCATGGGTGCCAATGTATCCAGTGGAAAAATGTAATCATTATCTTTACTCTGAAATAAATGACTGTCATTGAGATACACTGAAACAGCTAGTTGCACTATCCATCTGTTCATAGAGCTAAGAGGAGGAGTGTGGCAATGCCTTCCTCTTCCTCCCAGTGGTAGCTGTAGGATGTGATCCTTCTCCTCCTCTGTCACCACCAATTTATTTAGTGATGTCAACAAATTTCCTTCATTTCTGAGCTTTAAGTGGATGTTCTAAGCTGTCAGAGATGATCCCAAACACTGGGGTCAGCAAATTCTTCTGAAAAGGGCTGGATAGGAAATATTTTCACCTTTTCAGACTATTGGTTTCTGTTGTCATTATTCAATTCAGTTTGAAAGAGGAGGATCCCACACATCCATCCCAGGGGACCACGCAGAAGCAGGCAGGCAGGCAAAGGAGAAAGATTATTATAAGGTTTATTAGAGAAGCCATATTTCCCCCAAGAGGGAGCACGTGGCCTCCAGTCCCCATCCAGGTAGCAGGAGGGTCTGAGGGATAGGAAGTGAGGTAGATGGGAACTTACTTGTGTGTCTGGGTGGAGAGAGGGAGAGGCCAGCTGTATGGAGGGAACTCCAGGAATGGGAGGGGGTCCAGGTCTGGGTGGAGCTGAGGACCAAAGGTGAGCATAATACTAACAAAGTTGTTTTGTGTAAAAGCTCTCATAATAATTCATAAGCAAATGAATGGAGTTATGTTCCACTAAAATTTTACCTTCAGGCTCAAAGGGCAGGGTTCCACATAGGAAATGAGGGAGGGAAGAGTAGAGGTTATATGAGGGAGAGCAGGAAAACCAGCAGCTGTCACCAGCTCCTGAACAACTTCGCCTTGGGGAAGCTTTCTCAAATAGACTTCTTTTTAGTTTGTATCCTTTCTCTTTTCTTCTAAGTCTTTTACCCCCTCTACACATAAGGAATAAGGCTGCATGCTTTGGTTTCAGTCAGGAGCTTGTACTGACCTACTAGTTGCGAAGAGAACTAATTCTTCTCTACCTCCCTCTCTCCCCTCCCTACCCACCCTACCCAGCTCTCGCTCTCCCCTCTCTGTCTGCCTTTCTCTCTTAATTCTTTGAGATTGGTTGAGAGAAAGGACCCAAATTCAAGACAGTAACAGAAGCAGAGAGAAACAGGAAGGAAGCGAGGAGAAGATAATCTTCAGAGGCAGGCTCTTAGGGACCTACTTCCTTCATCTAGGCCCCTCCTCCTGAGGTTTCGACCACCTCCCTAAATAGCTCTGCCGGATGGAGAACAAACCTACCAAATCTTCTCTACAAAAGCCTGTAGGGTTGGAATGTTTCACATTCAAACCATAGCAATTACTCTGTCAGGCACTGTTCAAAACACTGAAGAAAGGGCAGGAAAGCAGAGAGATACAGATTTGCTCTCTGAACCACACTTTCTTTACCAAAAGACCAAGAATAAACAGATTAAACAAATGATTTTGCAGCATAAAAGTGCTTTGACTATTTGGAAGCTGGACTTGTGAGTGTGTGTAGCTAGAGGAAAATGTGTGTATGGAGATAGGAGTGCAGGGCAGTGATTGAGCAGGGAAGCTTTGCATTGTAAACGTTATCCATGTCTTAAGCATTTAAATTGTGTTGCCAGACCTTCATTCCACAGAGAGGGAAATCAAAAACATAGACTCAGGGAAGAAAGATAACCTGCCCACATGTGTAGCTTCTATGATAGAGCTGAGATTCTGGTCTGCTTGTCTCCAAAGGCCAAAGACTTTCTATTTCTCCCAGGAGTCCTGGTCCTTTCCAGAAGGATCACAAACAGTGGCCAATTCTAGCTACCAGTGAATTCTAAGAGGTCAAGATCAAAAGTGGAGATATGTCATTCAAACCACGAATGCATATTTATTGAGTATTTACTATGTGCCAAGTATAACCAAGGATATTAAGTGTGCACAATGTGCTATGTATACATACATATGTATATATGTGTGTATATATATATATATATATATATAAAACAAATGACAGATCATTTTAATTCAGAATGTGATGCACTATCACAGGGGGGTAGAGATAGGATATTTTTAGTTCTGACCTAATGTAAAAAAAATGAGATGTGAATGCTGAAAGGAAAAAGCAACCCCTGTGGTATATACTTCACATTACAGATGCTGATATTTGAAAACATTAGAAACATCTGGAATTTGATAGAAATCATCCCTTTTTGTCAAGATAGTAGTCATCTGGTTTACATTCACCCAATCATCTTTGTCTCCAAGTATTTAGTTTGTTGTCTTGATTCTGTACTTTGCATGAGAAATCTCAATTTTTGAAAGGTTTAAGGTTCTATTCTCATCCCTACCAAGAACTATTCTCTCCTCTCCCCTCTCTTCCTCCAACACTTCCTCCTCCTTTTCCTTCTCTTCCCCCCCCCCTTCCCTACCCTCCTCCTTCTCTTTCTCTCCCTCCTTCTTTCTCTAAGTGTTGATGTTTTACTATTCAGCCTGTCTAGCTATAATTTTATTTATCTGAAGTCTCCTCTTTCCTGTGTCCCTCAGTGATGCCTCTCAGGTAACAGGCCAAAAAGACAAGATGGAAATCTATTAGGCTTATCATAGGCCACTTTGTCTGTTGAGTGAACCACTTAAAGGCTGAGTTTTAGATTTAAAACATAGCTGGGCTCCAGTAAGGTTTTAAAATGGTTTAAAATCCACAACATTTTAAAATCACAATGGGACAAGAATGACAATGCTGTGTGCATGGCCTTTCAAAAATTCTATCAGCTCTATGATATTGAGCAAATTAAGCAAAATTCTGGGACTCATATGACTTGAGAACAGTTCCAGTCATATCCACAGGCATCTGCTGAAGTCTAACACCCACCATCTTTATGAAAGAAACTATGCTAGACTTGTTCACCCATCAGGTAGGAACACTGACAAATTGTGTTACCTAAATGTTGATGACCAAGATGCATGTTTGTCACCATTGCCTTGTCATAATTGTGTGTGTTGTCATGATTGCCTTGATGGTGTTACCAGCACGAGGCCCTGTAAGCATTTTCCAGTGTGTCCTAGATCCACTTTGATAGCAGCCGTCTGCAGGCTCATTCCATAGAGTGCTTTGCCACAGTCACCAAGCATTTCTCTTGGCCTCTTCCTGAGTGAGCTTTATGAGCAGGCAGCTCCCCAAGCACAGGGTAGTTCCAAGTCCCAGCTCATTTCATTTGTAGATGAGGCTTATATTCCAGGAACTGGAGAAGGGATTAATAAAAGGATTACATCTCTCACATCAAAAATAAATAAAAATTAATTAATTAGTTAATTAATTGGATGACATCTGCAAACTTGAAAGTGAATGTTAGCTTTATTTTTGATGGTTTTTTCAAACCATCATGTGTGTAATTTGGCTTCATTTGTTTAATTTGTTCGTTTGCCTTTAGCTCAAAAACCAGCACCTAGCTATCTTCAGATGGTAAGCTATGATGAAGGTCTGGTCTCAGAATCCAGCTCTAGAGACTTAAATTCTCCACTAGCATTGTATTAACCACATCCATGTTTCACTGTGCTTATCCTCAACCACACCTTCACTTCACATCTACCAGCCTGCCCTGAAGATGGCTTTAGGGGGACCCAGGTTATCAAGAACTGTATCTGAAATCAGTTGGCTGCTAGATAATACAAATACAAATTTCATAAGAGAGATAATAAGGAATGCCCGAGACAGTGGCAAAGAAGAAAACACATACCTTGTGAATAGGAGCCTTTATTTCAAACTCTGAAATTGCTGCCATTAGGCAGCAATTTTTTTGTTTAAACTGATGGGGCTGAATACTTCTGTAGATTTCTGTGCACAGACCACATTTCTGTCTCCTTTGGTATTAATACCCTGCATATCAATAACTGTGTGTATGTATATCAGTAACTATATCTATATATAAAGTTTACAGTTTCTTTTCTTTTTTTCTCTTTTTCAATATATATTTTTATTGTAAAGATACTGTACAGAGGGGTTACAGCTACATGAGCAAGGTAATGAGTCCATTTCCTATCGAGCATTGTTACACCCTCCTTTATATTTACCTACCATCCCTTTCCTCCCCACCTCCCCAACTCCTCCTTCCCCTCTCCCCCCACCCTGCAAAGTTGTAAAGTTTGTTTTCAACATAGTGTCTTGTACATCTCATTGTTTCAATGGGTCATCCTGTATCTTTATTTCAGCATTTTGTTATTTCCCTTCCCCTTCCCAAATTGGAAAAATAAATATACAAAGGTGAAGGGTACCAAAATCAAATACAGTGACAACAGGGGTTGTACCATGGTGGAAGAACATACAAAAGAAATAAAAAATCACATAGTACATTATAAGTACATTAAGAACAGCAACAAAGATAAAACCTCTTGTTTCCCTATCTTGGGGTTCATTTTGCTTAATATCAGGTTATATGGTTATATGTACATAGCTTTTAATCTCTTCTGCTTGTCTTAGATATATATTAGTTATTGCAAATAAGGGAAGCCATGGGATCTATGATTCTTTGTGTCTGGTTTATTTCACTTAACATAATTTTTTCCAAGTTTTCCATTTCCTAACAAATGGGGCGATGTCATTCTTTCTGATGGAGGCATAGAATTCATATAGATAGATAGATAGATAGATAGATAGATAGATAGATAGATAGATAGATAGATCTACTGTACATGTATATATATATATATATATATATATATATATATACACACACACACACACATCTGCTGAGGGGCATCTGCGTTGGTTCCATATCTTAGCTATGGTAAATAATGCTTTAGTATGGCTTTGTTTGAGATAGTTTGGAAAAAGGCCTAAAAGTGGGATTTCTGGGTCATAGGGGAGCTCTTTGTGGAGTCTTTTGAGGAACCTCCATACTACTTTCCAAAGTGGTTGACCAAGTTTATATTCTGACCAACAATACAGCAGGGTTCCCTTCTGTCCACATCCCCTCCAGCATCTGTTGTTATTTGATTTCTTGATTATGGCCATTCTAACTGGGGTGAAGTGGAATCTCAATTTCTTTTTTTTTTTTTTTTTTGGTTGGTTGTGGGTCTTGAACTCTGGGCCTGGGCACTGTCCCTGAGCTCTTCAGCTCAAGGCTAGTGCTCTCTTGAGCCAGAGCTCCACTTCCGGTTTTCTGAGTGGTTTATTGGAAATAAGAGTTTCTTGGACATTCATGCCAGGGCTGGCTTTGAACCCCAATCCTCAGATCTCAGCCTCCTGAGTAGCCAAGTTTACAGGTGTGAGCCACTGGCAACCAGCTTCAATGTTGTTTTGATTTACATTTTTTTATGGCTAAAGAAGTTGAGCATTTCTTCATGTGTCTATTGGCTATTTTTTAAAATCCTGAAAAAGGAAATTAAAGCAGAATTAAGGAAGTGGAAAAACCTCCCATGCTCCTGGATTAGGAGAATTAACATAATGAAAACGGTAATACTTCCAAAGTCTATCTACAAATTCAATGTGATACCTATCAATATCCCAACGTCATTCTTCAAGGAAATAGAAGAGGCAATCCAAAAATTCATATGGGACAATAAAAGACCCAGAATAGAAAAACAATTCTTAGCAGAAACAACAGTGCTAGAGGAATATTAATACCAAACTTCAAACTCTAGTATAAAGCCATAGTAGTCATAATAGCTTGATACTAGCACAAGACCTGAGGACCAATGGAATAGAACTGACGACCCAGAAATGAACCCACAGGCCTATAGCCACCTAATCTTCAAGAAGGGAGCTAAAAAAAAACAGAATGGAACAAAGACAGTCTCTTCAGTAAATGGTGCTGTCAAAATTGGTTAAACACTGTAGAAAACTGAAGCTAGATCCCCATATATCACCCTGCACCAGAATGAACTCCAAATGGATCCAAGACCTCAAAGTCAATGCAGTTTCTTTACTTATGCTATGTTTTCTTCTTTTTCCTTTGTACTGAGGATTAAACGCCGTGCATTGTACTTTCTAGGCAGGTGCTTTGACACTTAGCTACATCCCAGCCCATAAGCACATGGTTTCATAAACAGAAAATATAACTAGAAATATGTTCCAAATATAGAACATTGTTCCAGAAACCCCTTTATTTGATGATCTGCCCCAATCTTTCCTGCTGCCTTCCTTCTATGAAAAATCAAATTAATGATTCAAATGACAGTAACCGTTAGTTAGGTGCACCAATAAAATCTATGGATTGCTAGAAGATCAAAGTATGCATAAACTATCATCATGCCAGGAGCTGTTCTAGTATTCACACAATTTATCTGCAGAGTTTGGTAGAACTGCCTTAGCCATGTTTTCCATTCACTTTGTTCAAAGGAAAGACTAAATTCATAGCCTTGATTACCTAACTCAGATGGTTGGAGCCAAATGCTCCTCTAACTGTACATGTAGATCAAACCCACAGTTTCCTGCCTCTTGCAACTCAGGTTCAATGCACAATTGCCTTTTCTTTACATCAAGTGAACCTTATATAAAAAAATAGAAAAAGAAAACATAAGATTCTGCTTCAATGCCTGTATTTATTTTACTAAGTTATGGCAATCTGTCCATCAGCACTGGTGTGCTTTGGCCTAAATATGGGTTTTTTTTGTCCTTCAGTAGTCAACCTGCAGTTTAAATTTCTGGTTCTCACATCTGATTTGGAAGCAACCTGACTCTGGCATTGTTTTGTTAATGTGTGTGAAAAATGGTCTGAGAACTATGGTATGGCATATTTGGCACAGGATGCCAAAAACAAACATAGGGTTTTGTGAAGTTTGTGTTAAAACTCATGCCAGCATATCAATAAAAATATCCCTGATCACCCCCTCCTTACTGTCAAATGCAATCATTTTCTGATTGCTTCGACTGCTGGACATCTGCTTAGGCTGCCCAGCACAAGTCAGAGACACTCTTCCTTCATATCATGCCATGAATTGGAGTAACAACCACATTGGAGTTCCATTACCCAGACTGCTCTCAATGGATGAAGTAGGCCAATGTGTGTGTTTATGCATGTATATACACACATATACACATATACATGCACATATAAATATGTATATATGTGCCTACACAAATAATACATATATATGCACATATTCATATATTTACACATTCATATAGACATACATATATATACATATACACACATTTGTGTGTGTCATTTTTTTAAAAATCATACAACATGGAGATATCTTTTCATCTACCAGATGTAAAGATTGTCATTGTAATTTTCATTGCTTTTATACTGAAGGAAAGTATAAGAAAAGGTAAGTTCTCATATATACAATGCAAGAGGCAATAGAAACAAATACAGAACATTCTGGAAGATAATGTATACCATGTCTGAAGTTGGCAGGACTTATACCTCCTTTGAACGCCTCCACATTGTTCAATCCTCATAACAGTAAAGGGATTTTTGTGGATGGAATTTAGGCTGCCAATTAGCTGACCTTAGTACAGGGAGATTGTCCATCTGTCCAACATAATCACTTGAGCTCTTCAGGGAAGACGTAAAAGGCAGAGCCAGTGAGAGACGGATTTGACTCTCTCACTGGTCCTGAGCTAGAAAAGGAGCTCTAGGATCTGAGAGAGGACCTGCTTAAAGATCCAGTCCCACCACTGCAGGGAACTGAATTCTTTGTGTTTCATCAGCCACATAAAAACCTGGACTAGTATTCTCACTTAGTCTCCAGTCACAAACATAGCCCTGCCCACCCCTTGATTTTAACCTTGAAAGACTTGAAACAGAAAAACCAGTCCACATTCTATAGGATGTACAACCTACAGTACTGAAAAACAACAACAACCACAACAACCACCACCACCACCATAACAACAAATGTCTGTTGTTTTAGGCCATTGCAGCTACTTTTACTTAGTTATTACAACAAGAGACAACTAACACAAAGTGTTTGTCACTGAAATTCCATACTCCTTGATCCATTCATTCCTGTTCGAGGGCGTTGGAAATCCATCAAGACAGCATGATAAACGTTCAACCCAGTAGTAAAATGCTGAAACTAATTCCACTTTCCTAATATCAGAGAACCAGTTAAACCAGAAAAAAAATGATAAGCTATGTCATCACTAAGATACGTTTTTGTTGCAACTATTTGGTCTTCTGAAAATGCTTACCGCACAATACTGAGTACAAAATCAAAGTCACAGTGGAATGTAATGTATGACCTTCTAATGTAGCTGTGCTTTTTCCTCTCTGCTATGAATGGATGAAGGGACATTAACAAGATGTTAACAGGACGTTTCTTTTGAGTCCTGTCCTGGATACAGTGGTTCCAGATGGCCCACATTCCAAGGTCATAAGATGTTATCCTACCCCTTTCTCCAGAAGGACTGAAAGAGTAGCTGTTCTCTAGGCAGCCATTTGTGGAAGGGTGGGAAACGTTCGGCCTTTATCTTAGGGGGCAATCTATACAGTTTGCTGCTTTCTTTGGAATTATCAGGACAACTTGTTTTTGTTTTTAAATTTGTTGTTTGTTTATGGTTTTGTTTTTCTTTTTTTTGGGGGGGGGGGTCCGGTTGTGGGGCCTGAACTCTGAGCCTGGGCACTGTCCCTCAGCTCTTCAGCTCAAGGCTAGCACTCTACCACTTGAGCCACAGCGCCATTTCCAGCTTTTTATTTTTTGCTTATGTGGTGCTGAGGAATCGAACCCAGGGCCTCAGGCATGCAAGGCAAGCGCTCTACCACTGAGCCACCTTCCCAGCCCTGTTTTGTTTTTCTTTGTTTTTGTTTTTTTTTTTTGGTCGGTCGTGGGGCTTGAACTCTGGGCCTGGGCACTGTCCCTCAGCTCTTCAGCTCAAGGCAAGTGCTCTACCACTTGAGCTACAGTGCCACTTCCGGTTTTCTGGTGGTTTATTGGAGATAGGAGTCTCACGGTCTCTCTTGCCCGGGCTGGCTTTGAACCGCGATCCTCAGATCTCAGCCTCCTGAGTAGCTAGGATTACAGGCGTGAGCCACCAGCGCCCGGCTCCTGTTTTGTTTTTCTTAAAACAATCAATGCATAAGAAATAAAGGCGCTAAAGCATAACTAGGCTGGCCAATTTTCATTTGCCTTTCCCAAAGCAATTCTTGCTTCTTCTATACAAAACACACAACTTGAGTTTGAGAATTTGTCCTTTTCTTTCCTGAGGACACACACGTGCCTGCCTCCTTCTTCAGCATGAGTCTGGAGTAAAGGGGAGTAAAGGGCTTAGGTCATGCAGTGTGTCAGTCAAGGTTGCTGATTCAGAAATGAGCATGGGAGGCTGATAGATGAATGAGAAGGGACTATATTTTGGCTGGGAATTCCTGGGTAGGCTCAGGTTCTCTTCTTCACTGAAGGTGAACTTGGAAAGAAGCAGGAGCAGGAGCAGCGGCAGTCATTTTGTTACATGAGAAATGTATGCATTTGGTCACTAAAATGGAGAGCCTGTGACATTGCATGCCTGTAGCATAGAGCCTAACTAAATGAGCCTCATCTTGTATTATATACCTGATTTCTTCTCCTTAAATTACCTTGAGTTGTGGGATACCATCTGTCAAAGAAAGACTTTCTATTGGCAATATTCTTTAATACTTCCTATTTTCAATCAATAGTTTTGAAAGCTAAAAGAATTATAAACTCAAAGAAGAAAGGTTACATGGAAATATAGTAATATTTAATATATATACATTTATAATATAAAAGTGAGTTTATATCTGAAAATATGCATAAATCAAATTGCAAATCAAAACAACCTTAGGATGGAGATGTGTGATAAACCAACAACAGTGAGAAAATATTTCATGTTCTCTTTCTCTCTCTCTCCCTCTCTCTCTCTCTCTCTGTCTCTTGTCAGTCCTGGGGCCTGGTCATTGTCCCTGAGCTTTTTTTGCTCAAGGCTAACACTCTATCACTAGAACTACAGTGCCACTTCTGGCTTTTTCTGTTTATGTGGTGCTGAGAAATCGAACCCAGGGCTTCATGCATGCAAAGCAAGCACTCTACTACTAAGCTACCTTCCCAGCCCTTCATGTTCCTTTTCAAATTTCTTTGATTAACTATTCTATATAAGACACTGGGCTGAATCTTGGAACAGGGAGACAGAGAACCAGTGCTTGCAGGGGAAGAAAAGAGGAAAAGCTCAGTGATGATTCTGATACATGTCAAATGCCTCTGAACACAGAACTTAGGTGTTTTCTACATGTTTCACTTTATTTGATTTTCTTCAGAGCCTAGGCTTCACACAGCAAACTAGAACATATCTTGTCTTGCATTTAGCATCTGGAATGAGGAAAGTCTTTCAAAGGAATTTTGGCTGCCTCATGCTCCCCTGGAGGAAATTCCTGCAGAGTTAGGATGACAGCATTAAATACCCATCACTCATCTGTGACAGTCCGCATCTGGGAATAAAAGAAAGAGCCCCCCCCTCCCCAGTTTTGCAGGCTAACCTTGGGGTTTCATTACTTGATGCCAAAGTATCTGATTAAGATGAAAAAGAGTCCAATCATTTATGCAGATCCACTGAAGTATCCAGATGTTTGACATCTTCCCCCCATAGCATATGATGGCAGTAATTGGATAATAGGAAAATCAACATTCTCCTGAGTCATTAAGCATTTTAATATAACCATCGTCTATGTGCCAGCGATCCAGGATGGCTTGATTCATAAGTCCTTGTCCCTGTCCCTCATGGTATGCAACACGGATTGACACATAAGCTAAACAGAAAATGACAAAGAAATATGATGAATGTTGTATCAAATCAGGATGTTCTCACTGCAATGGCGAGAACATCGAGCTGAAAGCCTGGCTTTTGTAGCCAATTCTGGGCTTTTGTGTTAACTTGAAAGGGTAGGTGCCTCATTCTCTCGGCAAATGCAGTCTTAACTCAGAACACAGCATGGGGAATCCAGAACAACAAGCCAGTCTTGCACGGAACCAGGGCGACGCAATGGCATACATACCAATGTTTTATAGAATAAGATATCCAGGGACAGGTCATTCTAAGAGAGCTTTATCAAAGATCAATGTTTTCCATCTTCTTACTCTGTTCTATTAACATGTTGGCTTTTATTTTTAGGCTCATTCCTTCATAGTGACAAAAGAGCTGCTACAGCTGTCAGCATCACGATTTTTATGTAACTACATCCAAACACAGAGGTAAGTTTTGATCAAAATTTAGCGGGATGCCAGTGGTTCATACCTATACTTATGGCTACTCAGGAGGGTAATATACGGGGGTTTATAATTCAAAATCAGCCCAGGCAGAAACATCCAAAAGACTCCATCTCCAAAATAACCATCAAAATGCCAGACTGTGGGTGTGATTCAAGTGGTAGAAAACCTGTAGAACAGGCAAGCTGAGTAATCATGAGTTCAAAACCCTGGAACTTGCAAAGAAAGCAGAAAGACTTCACAAATATCTTCCAGAAAACTCCCCCTTGCCTTTCATTGGTTATAACTAGGTCACCCTGCTTGTTCCTAGGTCAGTTTTTAAAAAAAAAATATTTTCCAGGTTTATTAGTTAATAGCATTATTACATCTCTACAAAAAAGGAGCAGAGCCTGTCTAATGGGAAGGATGATGGATGTCACAATTAAACTGTGGTGTTGATTGCACAACTCAATGAATACCAAAATCCATTCCACTGAACACTTTACATGAGCAAATATTATGGTGTGTGAAGCATACTTCAATAAACTTGAAAAATACCCTAGTTCTCTGTGGGTGTGTTTGTGTTTGTGTGTGTGTGAGAGAGAGTGAGAGAGAGAAAAGGAAAGAGAGAGAGAGAGAGAGAGAGAGAGAGAGAGAGAGAGAGAGAGAGAGAGAGAGAGACCAGTAAAGCATTACATGCAGATAATCATGTAATTATTATTCTTTTTATTGCACTGGTAGTGGGGTTTGAACTCACAGCTTCTTGCTTAGCTTTTTCACTCAAGGTTAGCACTCTACTACTTGAGCCACATTCTCACTTCCAGCTTTCTGCTGGAAGTGAGAATTGGAGATAAGTCTTACTGACATGAGTTAGCTTTGGACCTCCATCCTCAGATCTCCGCTACTAAGTAGCTTGGATTACAGAGATGAGCCACCAGCACCTGGCTTGTGTTATCATTTTATGTACTACTATAAGACATACATATTTTTCTAGGCATACATATAAAATATGAGTTTCAATTCTAATGTATATTCTAAAATATACACATTATTGATGGATTGTTCTGGTGTGCAGCATAGTTGATGTAACTCTTTGGCCCATCAAGGAGAGACCTTTCCAATGTATATTCACTATTTCTATTTGTTTTTGTCTTGGTGTGCTAGGATGAAAGTCTGACTCATGCCTAAGACTTTATAAAACTCATTATAGGAAGAAAGAAGAAAAACACAAGCATTAATCCACTTATTTTTAAAACTACTGTTGTCATAACAATTTCATGTTGCTTTGTAAATGGTACTCTTTTTCCTTCATGCTATATTTAGTACATTAGTTTCCATAACAACAAGATGTAATTCATCTTATAGAAACCCAGCCCGAGGGGCTTTCTCTGGCAGGAATCTTCAGATTATGTTATAAACATACAGATGAAAGATAGTTCTATACATCATTAGTTCCAGTCCTCTGCCTCAAGGATAGATTGCCTTAAATCTTCCAAATACATGGGACTATAAGCTTAGGGAAAAAAAAGAAATGAAAAACAAGGCTTAAAAAATCAAAGTCATACTATGTCATTTCAAAATGTGGTCCAGGATTCTGAAGCTCAGATGGAAATGGCCCAAGTTACAGGCATTCTCCATGCAGTAAAGCCTTAATTAACTCTCCCATTGACTTCCCTGGATGGGCATGGAAAGAAATGGAACCTTATAGCCTTTCTTTAGTCTTCATCAAGCATGGCCAAGCTTGACTCCTGCCTGTTCCCTGAAGCTATAAAAGAATACCACAGACTAGATGATTTAGAAAGAATGGAAGTCAATTATTTGACTCATGATTCTGGAACCTAGGAAAACCAATATCAAAGTGATGGTACCTGGTGATGATCTTGATGCTGCATCTTGATTTGGCAGAGAGCATCACATGACTAGAGAGAAGCAGTGGGATCCTTATCATAAAAAAGCAATCCTCATGACAAAACCCATAATTCACCCATGGGGGCCATGCATTGGTGATGTGATCGCCACTTGTCAACACCATTGCAATGGCATTTAATTTTCAATATGAGTTTGGATTTCAGAGGGGATATTCAAACCATAGCAGATTTCAATCCAAATATACCGTAGTAATATGCTTCTTTGGTCCCCAAAGGGAGACTCTTCTTTTGCTATTGTTTGCTTTTCTTTATAATTTAGCATCAGGAATATTTTTCATCTTTTGGCAAAGATGGCTCTTTGAGACTCTGATACAAGCCAGAACCCAGTTTTGAAAAAGGAAGTAAAAACTAGACATCTTCTTCAATTCCTAGCGATTCATTGATCCTTGATGCCCATCAAGATTGTTTTTAAGTTAGGATTCCTGTTTACTGAATCTCATGATAAGCAGAGCAGTATATCTATCTATCTATCTATCTTTCTATCTATCTATCTATCTATCTATCTATCTATCTATCTATCTATCTATCTATCTATCTATCTATCTATCTATCTATCTATATTACTGTACAGAGGGATTAGAGTTACATGAGTAAGATAATGAGTACATTTCCTATCGAGCATTGTTACCTCCTCTTTTGGTTTTCCCCTACCATCTCTTCCCTCCCCACCTCTCCAACTCCTCCCCCACCCTGAAGTTGTAAAGTTTGTTTTTAACATCTCCTTATTACAATGGGTCAACCTGTATTCTTATTCAGCATTTTGTTATTTCCCTTCTCCTCTCCAAATTAGAAAAGTATATATACAAGATGCAGGGCACCGGAATCAAATACAGTAAAAACAGGAGTTATACCATGGGGGAAGAACATACAAAATAAACAAAAATACACATAGTACATTATAAGTACATTAAAAACAACAGCAAGAAAGATAAAACCTCTTGTGTCCCTATTATGGGATTCATTTCTCTTAGCATCAGGGTATATGGTCATATGTACATAGCTTTTGACCTTTTCTGCCTCTCCTGGACATACACTAGTTATTGCAAATAAGGGAAACCATGGGACCTATGTTTCTTTGGACCTGGCATACTTCACTTAATATAATTTTTTCCAAGTCTTTCCATTTCCTAACAAATGGGGCGATGTCATTCTTTCTGATGGAGGAATAGAATTCCATTCCAATGTGATATATATATATATATATATATATATATGTAGATATATATATATATATATGTATATGTCACATTTTCTTGATCCATTCATCAACTGAAGGGCATCTGGGTTGGTTCTATATCTTAGCTAAGGTAAATAATTCTGCAATAAACATAGTTGTGTTGGTAGCTTTAGTATGGTCTTGTTTGTGATCATTTGGGTAAATGCCCAAAAGTGGAATTTCTGGGTCATAGGGGAACATTATGTGGAATCTTTTGAGGAACCTCCATACTGCTTTCCAAAGTGGTTGAACAAGTGGTTGAATTTCTTAACTAATTCATAGTCACATGAACTTCTTTAGTTTCCAGTGACGCTGAGGAGTTGCTGGCTGTGGTATTGTTTGTGCTCTGTGAGCTGGGAAGAGATTTTCCTTGCTCTACAGAAAGATGAGCTTCCTTGCTCAGTACATTTCTATAATACCATTTCCTTCTAGATTCTTAGTAGATCTGTAAAAAATTTTCCCTGGTAACACAAAGATTTTGGAGAAAACAGAAGATTCCAGATCAGAGGGTTTGCATTCAGCCCTCATAGTGACCACGTGCTAGTCATGAAGATCTGGACAAGTCATGTGACTCCTCTAGCATTTAATTTTCCTCTACAAAATAGAGCTATAACAGGATTTTTCAAGCCGTAGCAAATGTTCCTTTTTGTTACCAGTATTAGGTCATTGTTGTCCTTCTGTTTAGCTCTACACAGTAAGCAAAAGATGAGAACTCATTCTAGATCTGAGTTCTAGTTTTAACCTTAAGCAGGTAGCACCATAAGACCCTTCTTAATGCATTTCTCCTCTCTAATTTGTATCAAAATGATAATAAATTAATACACACACTTATTAAATCAAAATATAAATAACTTCTAGTCACTTTTAAAAGATGAAAGAACACTTTGTTTTTTGGGGGAACATCCTGAAAAGATCTTCCACCAACAATATTAGGATACTCTTGGTAGAAAGTCCCAGAAACCAACTCCGCTTACCCAAGTTTCTGTATGATGAATTCATTTCAAGATTCTGCAGGGTCAGGTGGATTGCAAGGGATGAGCTGTGTTCCCTGGCACATGGAAGGGCTGACACTGAAGATAGGACATTCAGAATACCCTCTCCAGCTCAGCTTTGCCCTATGGCTTGCTTATATCTCTTCTAGTTTTCTCAACAAATCAGCCTCTTTGAGTAAACTTCTGGTTTACATGGCAGGCTGAAAATGGCTGCATCCTAAGCTAAAGTGGAAAGTTATCACCTACCTGTTGCCACAGACAGACCTACTCTATCTTCCTATCCTAGTTCTATGCCTCAGTAAGAGAACACTATCCAGATATCCTAGATTTAAGCACAGTGGTTGGAGAATGGACAGGAACCATAGTGCGATATTCAGTTAAAGAGCTACTGGATGAGAAGAGAAAATGGTATCATGGTCTCTCTTTTCCCTTTTTATTATAGTTAAGACATATTAATTGCACAAACTAATAGTTTCACTGTAGCATTTCTGTGCATGCATATAGCACACCTTAATGATGTTTACCTCTTTCTTCTGCTGTCTCCCATTGCCCCTCCCGGTCCCTGTTCTTTTACTTTAAAACTAATATGTTTCACTGCAACATTTCCATCTATACACCTACTGTGGTTTGATCACACCTATCTTCTCTTGTCTTCTCCTATCTCAATCTTTCACCTAGTCTTCTTCTCCACTAATATTCCATCTTCTATTTTCAGGTCATCTTGTTTCTTCAGTTTTAATATAGGGGGAAAAACAAGATGTTTGTCTTTCTGTATCCTGCTTTATTTCCCATAGCGTGATGGCCTCATTTTTCATCCAATTTTACATTCTCAAATGTGTGTTAAAACCTTAACACAAATTCCATGACAACCCTGTAGGCCACATCCTGTTAGTAGAATGATTTTTCTCCTAGAGGACTGCCCTGCTATCCCAAAGCTTGCCCTGCTTCCCATTGACCCAGTCCTCTCCCAGACAACTTACATTCCAGGGAAACAACTTATCCTTTTCTTCTGCAAATGTTTGTCATTAAAAAATAATGCTCCTAGCTGTGATCTGGGGGATGAGTTCCAACTGCTACCTGCCTCTATTGGTAGATATTTTGGAAATCTATCCCAGAACTTTGACTTCTGTCTAGCAGGCTCCATAAAATTTTTCCCCCAGAAATCCCTCAGTCTGGAGTTTAGGTCAATAGCCTGAGTTGTTTCAAGGAGCATTTGGATTTGAAATAGTCCAACAACAACACCCTCCCCCTCCCCCCAACATGCATTATCCAAGTCAGCTTTTAAAGTTTTGAGGATAAAATTGGGAGATGGCAAGGTAACTTATTAATGTGATTATTAACGATGGAGGTTTAAACAGGAGTACAACAGCGGGTGTCCATGACCAAAATGTTTGGGAACAAGGCACAGCAAAGGCTTCCTGTGGGCACAGTGCAACCAGAAGCAGCAGGAGGAACGGATGAACTAAGCCAGGCCAAGTCACCATCTGTAGCTCATGGATCAATCCTGAGACTACCTCCTTTTTCCTGACAGTAAGAGACAGAGGAGGCTAGAAGCGTTACAAAGCCAGGCAAAGCTCTCTTCACCCGGATGAAATTTGCAGGCCCAGAGGAATAGTGTGTGTGTGTGTGTGTGTGTGTGTGTGTGTGTGTGTGTGAGAGAGAGAGAGAGAGAGAGAGAGAGAGAGCGAGTCCCAGTCTACAGTGCTTAATCCTTGTCTAATTAACTGAGTCTGAGGGTAGAGTCACTGGAACAGATTCTAGTTTATTTGTTTGTTTGTTTGTTTTTTATTTCTGGCCTTCTTCCTGGAACTTGGAGTGAACAATTGCGTGGCCATAGGCCCTGAGGGATTCTAGCCATGTCTACTTCCCAGGTTCATTCTGGGCACTCGGCTTCTTCCGGCTCTTTCTCTGTGCTGCAGCCAGAGGGGCCTGCCTGGAGGTGCCAGAGAATTCTGCCCCTTCCACCTCAGAGCCAATGCAGGGTCTCCTTTAGGTCTGTCCTGGTTTCTTTGCTTCATTTCTCCCCCTCATTTAGCAGATTCCTAATTCTGTTTGAATCTCAATACACATCACTTCATCAGGAAAGCTTTTCTTAATCCCCAGCCTGGGGGTGAGTTTTCAGTTGCTTTTCTCCAGCATGTAATCATCTATCTCCCCAAGGCTCCACGGGAGCAGACGTTGCGGTTTTGTTTTATCCTGTCTTAAATGCCAGACATGTGTCTAGTAGACGTTCAATTAATAGTTCTGGCTTTAGAGTTCAAATCCCCCCTTTACTATTTAGTAGGTAAATTTCAGCATGGTCATCTGTAATTTGCATATAATGAAATTATTTATCAGAATGCCATTCGGGAATAAGTTGGCTGATATATGCAAATTGCCTTTTCAAACAGTAACATTCAAGAAATGTCAGTGATAGATAGAGGGTGGAAATTTTCCAGAGAGAGAAAAGACAATGCTGCCTTTCATGTTACAAGAGAGCTCTTTTTCTTCCTCTCACCTTCTTTCTAGATTTTATTCTTAAATTTGAATTCAGCAATTTCCAGGTATTAAATTAAGAGGGCTTAGTCTCATGGTAAAGACCCCCCCCTACCCCCCCCATCCCCCAGACAAAGAGTACAGTCACTACACCCACAGAAAAGATGGCAGTGATGAAGGAAATGAGCCCATCCATGTTTATGCAGATGACACATTCTGGTGTCAGACTGTAATGAAGCTTTATGGAGCCAGAGGAAGCTATGATTCAGATGTCTCCAGTCATTGTCTGCCATTTGAAGGGTAATATTAAAACGATCCTTTGCTCAGTGTTCATCCTTTAATTTGTTTCTTCAAGGAAAGAGGTAGAGTCATTGAGAGATGTAGTAGGTATATTATCAACTTGGGTTCTTTCTCTCCTCCCTCCCTCCCCTTCTCTCTCTCTCTCTCTCTCTCTGTCTCTCTCTCTCCCTCTCTCTCATTAAATTGGTTTGTTTGCTTCATTTTTATCCCTTCTGGGCCATGGAAGGAACTAGGAGTGCTATCTTCTTGATACTAAGCAAAAACTCTAATCTTTTTCTTATTATTGAATGACAATATGATATGCTTCCAGTACTAAAGAAATTTACCACTGATTGTCTTAACTTGGAACAATTTGTAGCATTTGTGTAACCTTGTTAGGCTACTACAGATTCCAAGGGAAGATAATGCTGATGCAGTGGACAGACAATTGGTCTGGACCCATTTAGAACACTTACACAGTTGAGTGCTTTATAATTCCCATCCCCACCACTTCCTTTATAACTTTTGCTTTTCCTGATGCCTATATAGTTGCAGTATTATGCTGATATTACCAAAGCTTTCTGTTTTCAGCTTCACCTGTCTCTAAGAGAAAACAACTTTACTACTTGAAAATCAAATCCAAAATTCCCAGAGAAATGCTCTGTTTGGCCAATCTAGCCCTTATGGTTTCCCAGGACCAATGAACTTAAACCAGTTGAAATACCCAGAAAAATAGGTAGGGGTGTGAAGTGGAAATGATAGGTGGATGAATTAGTATGCTTAGGCAATGTATGTTCACCCCTTTCCTGTTTCTGCAATGTTCCCTATACCCATCCCTCCTCATCTCAGAGTTAAAATATCACAAAAATGAAAAGAAGTACAGGTACTAATACTCACACCTGTAATACTAGTTATTCTGAAGTGGAAATCTGAAGATCACAGTTCAAAGCCAGCCTGGCAAAGAAAGTTTATGAGACTTTTATCTTCAATAAACTACCCAAACCCCAGAAATAGAGTTGTTGTTCAAATGGTAGAGCATTAGCTCTCAGCAAAAAAATACATAGGGACAGCATCCAGGCCCTATGTCAAACAGTAGGAGAAGCACAATAAGAAGAAGAAGCACAATAATAATAAGAAGAAGAAGAAGAAGAAGAAGAAGAAGAAAAGGAGGAAGAGGAGGAGGAGGAGGAGGAGGAAGAAGAGGAGGAAGAGGAAAAGAAAGAAAGAAAGAAAGAAAGAAAAGAAAGAAAGAAAAAGAAAGAAAGAAAGAAAGAAAGAAAGAAAGAAAGAAAGAGAAAGAAAGAGAAAGAAAGAAAGAAAGAAGAGGAAAAAGAAAGGAAGGAAGGAATGAAGGAAGGAAGGAAGGAAGGAAGGAAGGAAGGAAGGAAGGAAGGAAGGAAAGCCAAGCCCTGTATGGTGTCTCTGATGTACAGGAAAGGCTTCTGTATAAGCACCCAATTTCTGACGCTTTTTCCTCCATGTGATTATAACTAATCATGCTATTAAGAGTCAGAATATTTAGAGATCTCCAGCTGGTTTTCTACTCTTTCTTCCCTTCCATGAATCTCCTGAGGCAGAAGTAGTAACTTCTGTAAGCTAACTGTAAGCAGTTCCCTCCCCTATGAACTCAGTAGGCTTGTAGAAAACATGTATTTTGAACGTTCTGTATGTGATTCTTTTTTTGCCAGTTCTGTGGCTTGAACTCAGGGCTTGGACACTGTCTCTGTGCCCCTTTGTTCTCAAGGCTATCTCTCTATCATTTGAGACACAGCACCACTTTTGGCTTTTTCTGAGTAGTTTATTGGAGATGAGTCTCACAGAGTTTCCTTTCTGGATTGGCTTTGAACCACTATACTCCTGAGTAGCTAGATTATAAGCATGAGCTACCAAGGCCTGGATCTTTATGTGATTTTTACATTTTACTAAATTTGACTTGTCTTGATGAATGTGAGGTTGCATGTCTCTTAGTATTAATAATCATTAATGCTGAAATACTTTTATTATACTAATATTGATATCAGCAGCTATTAATCACTTCCTACTGACCTCTGTATTTTTATCTTATGCACTTTTATCCTTTAGTCTTATCTATGTTATGGAGATAAATTGAAGAGCGCGACATTAATCTTTCTGTAAGGCAACTATGTTAAATATTTGAGTACAAAAAAGAAAACTTTCTTTTCCCTTATTTGCAATAACTAGTACATCTTTGGGACAAGTAGAAAATGTCAAAGCTATGTACATATGACCAGATAAGATGAAGTTAAGTGAAATGAACCCCAAGATAGGGACACAGGTGGTTTTTTTCTTGGTTGCTATTGTTTCTAAGGTATTTATAAGGTACCATGTGAGTTCTTTGTTGCTTTATATGTCCCACCTCCATGGTATAACCTCTGTTTTCACTGTATTTTGATATTGGTATAATTTGGGGGGGAAGGGAGAAAACAAAATGCTTAAATAGGGATACAGGTTGACCCATTGTAACAATGAGATGCACAAGACACTATGTTGAAAACAAACTCTACAATTTAGGTGGGGGGGGGGGTGTAGTGGAGGAGATGGGTGGGAAGGGATGGTAGGGAAAAAACAAAGGAGGAGGAAACAATGCTTGATAAGAAATGTACTCATTACCTTGGTCATGTAACTGTAACAGTATTTTCACAATAAAAAACTTTTTTTTTTAAAAAAGAAAACTTTCTGCAGTAGAAATAGCAGTAGCTGACAAGGTAACTGCTAAAGAAGTTACACTTAGCTCCTTCCACTTTGCTCCAGATAAATGTAAGAAATTTTTTTTTGTCGGTTATGGGACTTGAACTCTGGGCCTGGGTGCTGTCCCTCAGCTCTTCAGCTCAAGGCCAGTGCTCTACCTCTCGACCACAGAACCACTTCTGGTTTTCTAGTGGTTTATTGGAAGTAAGAGTCTCACAGACTTTCTTGCCTGGGCTGGCTTTGAACCATGATCCTCAGTTCTCAGCCTCCTCAGTAGTTAGGATTACAGGCATGAACCACCAGCGCCAGGCAAAATGTAAGTATTTCTGTATAGTACATCAATCCATTACTTTATTCAAATAGTATTTGCCAACTTTGTGCAATTTTCCATTTATTGCCACAAGGCCACAAGCTTCTTTAAGAAGCTGATCCAAGCTGGGAGCTGGTGGGTCACACCTGTAATCCTATCTACTCATGAGGCTGAGATCTGAGGATCATAGTTCAAAGCCAGCCAAGGCAGGAAAGTCTGTGAGACTTATCTCCAATTAACCACCAGAAAACTGGAAGTAGTGCCTTAGCTCAAAGAGGTAAAGTGCTATCCTTGAGTGAAAAAGCTCAGGAACAAAGCCCAGGCCCTGAATTCAAGCTCTACAACAGCAGCAGCAGCAGCAGGAGGAGGAGGAGGAGGAGAAGGAGGAGGGGGAGGGGCAGGGGGAGGGAGAGGGGGAGGGGAGGAGGGGGAGGGGCAGGGGGAGGAGGGGAGGGAGGGGAGAGGGAGGGGATGGAAGAGGAGGAGGGGGAGGAGGAATAGAAGGAGGAAGCAAAGGAGAAGGAGAAGCAGCAGCAGCTGATCCAGATTATGAAGACAGGGAATCACTTTCTCTCAGAACCTCAGGTCCAAGCCAACTTGAGTGCTTTTCATCAGTTCTCTACCACTGGTTCAGGATAATGATCACCCAGATTTAAGACCTTGGATGAGGATTACTGCAGAGTCATCTGTCCACGCCTAATTACTTCCTTCCTAATTACTCTTGTTAAGAGGTAATTATTTTAAGTGCTAATTAAAACCCAAGCCCACCTTCCCTTTTCCTTTTTGTCTTTGAACTCAGAGACTTTAGTTTGCTTGGCATGATTGTTGGGCTGACCACTGGTGTCATACTTTAGTTGGCTTTTTGCTGGTTAATTTGTTGGTTATTTGGCTTGCAGACTTTTTTTCCTTGCCTGGCTTGAAACTGTGATCCTCTGGATCTTAGCCTCTTGAACAAGCTACCAGTGAACTACCAGTGCCTGGATCTTTCTTCCTCCCTCCCTCCCTCCCTCCTTCCCTCCCTCCCTCCCTCCCTCCTTCCCTCCCTCCCTCCCTCCCTTCTTCCCTTCCTTCCTTCCTTCCTTCCTTCTTTCCTTCCTTCCTTCCTTTCTCCTTCCTTTCTTTCTGCTTCCTTCCTTCTTTCTTTCCTCCCTCCTTCCTTTCTCCCATTTCCCTACTTTTATTTCTTTTGCAAAGCTGAGGTTTAAACTTAAGACTTTGCACTTTCTGGACAGGTGCTCTACCATTTGAACTATGCCCCCAGTTCTTTGTTCTTTTATTACTTTTTAGATAGGGTGTTTGGATGCCTGTTAACATTACTACAGCTTTTTGTTTCTCTTGTCTGAAGCAATGATTCGTTTATTCCAACTGGGTGGGCTGCATTAGGCGCAGATCAAGAGATTCCCAAGAAAAAAATGGGGAAACTATATCTGCTTCAAATTCTTTCCAGTACAAAACCTTTAAATTTACATATTGAGTCCATAAACTATAGTTGAAAATGTTATCCATTTTCCCTCTCCATAGGAAATCCCATAACTAAGTAGAAAGTAACCGAGGTGTGATGAGAAGTAGATACTATCGTGGAGAGGCTCACATATCCGCTAAATAGCTTACCTCCGTGCAACAAACTCTCTCAACACGGGAGCCAAATGAAGGAATCTGCCAAGTACAGATGACTCCCATCATAGTTGACAGCTCTTCCAAGTAGAAACATCTTCCTGGTGCTTCTACAACACCCTTGTGGAAGCATCTATCTGAACTCAGGGGAAGCTCGAGAGAGAAAGACACTGAGACTGAGCATGGAGTAGATATTACTGCCAAGCAGAATCTTGGCTCTGAGATGTATTATGAATACTTTAAAATTTTCTGCAAATTGTGATGTTTCGATATCTTAAAAACAACAACCAAAACAACAGTAACAACAACAATAAACTCCACATTTCTCCTCAAGGAAAGACTACCCCTCAGAGGTCTAGAGGTCTAGTTCTCAGGGATAGCAAGAGGCCCAAGTCAGAAGCACGCCTTTGATATGGAAATTAATTCAGAGTTGTCCCCTTCTATTCAGTCTGTGCACCCCAAGAGACCCTACTGCTCCTCTGCCTTAACTCGCCTTCAGACTGGTTGCTAGGCAACAAGGATTCATCCCCAGATTCCAGCCCGTGGAGATTGTTCAATCTAGCTAATCCTATCACCTTTCCTCCTGAGCACCTCCCTGACCCAAAAGGCAGGAATTTAACCTGTGCCAACCCTCCTGATCAGACAGGAAGGACTGGGTTGGGGTTCTAATTCCTCTTCAGGGGAAGCAGCCAGGCAAAGCTTTCCCATGTTACTTGTTCATCTGTCAGCTTCCTGTGACTAAAATGTAGGCACACACTGTTCTTTACTCCCTGATATAGACCCATCCCCCTGCCCAGGTGCACAGGGACTAGCACACAAGCACTGCTCAGAAAGAACCCGACATTCTCTGAGCACTTCCTGTGGGGGCCATTCTGGCCTACATTGCACATGCACTATCGCATTTTATCCTCAGGAAGAGCCTCTGAGAGGCAGTCAACAGGACAGTGGAAATCAGTATATGCCTGAGGTTACACACCTGGTAGGTGTCACAGCCAAGATGTGAACCGGGAGTGGCTGGCTCCTGAGATTGTCTAGAAACATCTGCAAGGCTGAAGACACTGCACTGGGAGACCTTCTGCATCTTCACCTTGTGTCAGGAGACTGCTGTCTGGAGGCCAGGGAGGCTGTAGCTGAAGCAGATGTGGATGGTAGGATTTGTGTTTCCATGGTTGCAGGCTTGCCAAGATTTCTGGGCTAGATAAAGCACAGAGATGAGGCCTGAGTTTTTTTTTTATTGCTTTTGTCCCTAATTAATTGATAAATCTTGAAAAAATTATAGTAGTATTCAGGGACTTTTTTTCCAAAGTGTCCTTCGAGGTCCTGGTGTTTACAAGCAAGAAAACACCCAATAGTGACAACCAGATCGCGCATAGGGCCTAAGATACAATGTGTTTGCTTAGGAATAGTTTGTGAGATTTGGGCCTTTTTTTCATGTCTGAAAAGAAAACATTGTGATTCTCCTTGGAGTCTTTATCTGGGAGATGGCAACCAATAAAACTTTCAAACATAGCACTTGGAGTGTGACTCAAGTAACAAAACACTTTCCTCACAAGCACAAAGCCATGAATTCCATTCCCTGTACCAAAAAAATAAATAATGTGACAAGAAAAGAATTGGAATATCCAGATCAAGAAGAAACAAAGAGTAATCTCCTAAAGATTTTAAGACACACTGAAAATGTCCAGGTTTCTGCCTAGCAATGTTTGAAACACAGTAGTTTTCTAGTAAAGTCTGAGAATCAATATTTTCTTTTTCTTTTTGGCAGTACTAGAATTTAAACTCAGGGCCTTGTGCTTTCTAGATAGTCTTCCTGAGCCACACCCCTCAGTCCTTTTGTTTGTTTGTGTGTTTGTTTGTTTTGGTTGGTCAAGGGGCCTGAACTCTGAGCTTGGGTGCTGTCTCTCAGCTCTTCAGCTCAAGGCTACTGCGTTACCACTTGAACCACAGTGCCACCTTTGGCTTTGTTGTTGTTTTTTTTTACTGCTTATGTGGTGCTGAGGAATCGAACCCAGGGCCTCCTGCATACAAGGCAAGCGCTCTTCCACTGAGCCACCTTCCCAGCCCCCTCCCCCACCTCAATCCTTTTGTTTGCTGGTAATTTTTGAAATGGGTCTTGCCTGGAACGTGATTTGCCTATCATAGACTCCCAATCATAGCTTGGATAACAGGCACAAACCATCACACCAGGTTTCTTTCCATTGAGATGGAGTCTTATGGACTTTCTGCCTGAGCGGGCCTGCAACTGTGAGTCTTCCTATGTCAGCCTTCCGTATAACATAACCAGTGGCATGGCCAACCTACAACAGGCTAGAATTTGTATCTTTAAAACTTGCTGTGTGATTCTAATACATAGCTTTCTCTAGACTCCATAGATATGGGTGACCTGTTCTCTCCCTTCCTGACTAAATTACTCATTTTAGAGATTGAGTCCTAGAATGTTTCAAGATGAAATGTTTAATAAATGCTACCCAATCTTTAAGAAATATTAAAGGCTGTGCTTGGTTTATACCATTTCAGGCTCTCCTTGCATTGAGGGTTTGTGTGGAGAGGTCTGCAGTGATTCTAATGTTCTTTCCATTATAATATACTATACTATATATAGATGCATACATATATTATAAAATCCAAGCACTGAAGCTCAACAACTGCCAAACCAAACTGATCTACCCAGTGAAGTTATCATTTAATAAAACCTTTCCATGACAAACAAAAATGAAAGAAATTCATGATCACTAAACCAGCATTACAAAAAATCTTTTTCTTTTAAACAAGTTTTTTGTTGTGAAAATACTGTACAGAGGGGTTACAATTACATGATCAAGGTCATGAGTACATTTCTTATCCAGCATTGTTGCCTCCTCCTTTGTTTTTCCCCTACCATCCCTTCCCTCCCATCTCCTCAACTACACCCCCACTTCCCCACCCTCGCCTAAATTGTAAAATTCATTTTTTGACATAGCATCTTGTACATCTCATTGTTGTAATGGGGCAATCTGTATCCCTATTTAAACATTTCGTTTTTTCCCTTACCCTCCCCAAATTATACCAACATCAAATACAGTAAAAACAGGGGTTATACTATGGGGAAGGGACATACAAAGCAACAAAAAAAAAAATCACATGGTACCTTATAAATACATTAGAAACAATAGCAAGAAAGAAAAAACCACTTGTGTCCCTATCTTGGAGTTCATTTTGCTTAACATCATCTTATCTGCTTATCTCAGACATATACTAGTTATTGCAAATAAGGCAAACCATGGGACCTATGTTTCTTTGGGCCTGGCTTACTTCACTTAATATAGGTTTTTCCAAGTCTTTCCTTTCTTAGGAAATGGAGCAGGATCATTCTTTCTGATGGAGGCATAGAATTCCATTGTGTATATATACCACATTTTCTTGATCCATTCATCTACTGAGGGCATCTGGGTTGGTTCCATATCTTAGCCATGGTAAATAATGCTGCAATAAACATAGTTGTGCTGGTAGCTTTAGTATGGTCTTGTTTGTGATCATTTGGGTAAATGCCCCAAAGTGGGATTGCTGGGTTATAGGGGAGCTCTATGTGGAGTTTTTTGAGGAACCTCCATACTACTTTCCAAAGTGGTTGAACAAGTTTAGGGGAGGAATACAATCTCAATAAAATAATCAGAATCAAAGAAATACAGCAGACAAAAATCACTAGAAGGGGCGGGGGGGGGGGGCGGCTGGGAAGGGATGTGAAGAGTAAACAAAGGAGGAGGCTGCAATGCTTGATAAGAAATGTACTCATTATCTTGCCCATGTAATTGTAACCCCTCTGTACATTATGTTCACAAAAAATAAAAATAAAAATTACAAAAAAAATAAGAAGGGTAAAAAAAAAATCACTAGAAGATTAATTTAGTAAGCATAGGAAGAAGGAAAAACCAAAATACAGGAAATCAAGAAAATGGCAGGAAACATGACACATCTCTCTATAATACCCCTAAACATTAATGGACTCAATTCTCCAATCAAGAGAAGAATAGCAGATTGGATCAAAACAGCAAGATCCATCCAATATTTGCATTTTGTTTAGGGTTATTATTGAATTGACTAAAGCTTTCACTAATTATGATATATGTCTTTAATATATTTATTACCTGTATATCACATTTATTGCATAAATAAAAGATATTGATCTCTGATCTTAGGTAAAAGAATTCAGATACAGATATTTTACAACATAACACCTTTCAATATAGCCTTATTGCAAAAAAACAAAAAACAAAAATCAAGGAAAAGAAGCACAGTTCCAAGCATTGAGTCTTTCTTTTGTCTACTACCCTGTCAAAAAGTACAAAAGAAAACTAAAATCCAGCATCTGTTTTTTCAGGTTATTTCTTCTAGTATTATTAAATCTTATGCTTTATTTTAGAGCACAGTATACTTTACTTTCTTCTACTGAACAAAGAACCCAACATACTGTCAAAAATCTTCTGACCTCCACTCACTCCGTTTTATTTCAAGAAAATATGGTGCATTCTGCAACATAATATCTGCATTACAATATAATACCTTCACTCTATAATTCAGTAGCCATTAAGCAGATATAGTTATTAAAATTTACACTCCTTAAAATTAACAAAAACAAAAACAAAAAATATAAATATAAAATTCTCTGACCCTGACACTTTAAAACAAGAAATGAAAGCTTTACTTTTAGGAATAAACATATATTGGCTAAGCATATTGTAACCTTTTCAAAAATATTAAAAATGATTTTCTTAAAATACTGCATTAAATAGGTAAAACTAACAATTTAGAAAATGGAAATATGATATGTGATGCTTTCATATATATATATATATATATATATATATATATATATATATATATGCCCTGTGATGAAATCCAAAATATGACACTACTAATTTTTTTTCTGATAAGCAGTTTGAAAAGTGGTAATTTTTATAATAGACATCTATTCCTTTTGCATTACCACCTCTTGTTTCTCCTCTTTTGAAAATGCAATCTGCAATCTTGATATTCCTCTAAGAAACCAACCCATTTCCAATTCTCGACCTGCATATGTAGAATGGGGTTGAACCAACCTGCTTCTGACATCAGAAGTAAACAAGTCTTATTGCTTGGCATCCAACTGTAAGCAGGGCACCTAAGTTAGGAAACTGGACTCGGTTCCAGAGCTTGCAGTCATTTGGTGGCAAAATAGAGATACTCTAATCTTGGAGTCTTTAGCATACCTCTTTCATAAGTGCACGGAAGAATCTGATACACAGTAGTGCAAAGTAAGACCAACACAGAGAAGAGAGACATCATATATACACTGCCAACACAGAGAAGAGAGACATCATATATACACTGCCAAAACCACTACCTGTAAAGTTTTGAACAATGGAAAATTTTATTACAGCAAGGTAGAATTTCTGTCACAAAAAGACACTGTGGATATATTTAATAAAAAGCTGACAGAGTTGAGAAGATATTTGTAATGTCAAGAGGCTAATATTTTCCAGTAAGAAATTACTTTAAGTCAAGAAGATTGCAAATTGGGACATGATATAAGCAGAAAGTTTAGGAAAAAGGAAACTTTGAAAGTTAACAAACCTAAAGTTATGATAATGAAGAGAAATTCAAATTAAAACAATTAAGAATCACTTTTTTGTAGGAGTAGGTCTTAAACTTTGGGCCTTACATTCGTCAGGAAGGTGCTTTACCACTGCAGTGATACCTTCAGTTCTTTTTTACTTTATTTATTTTTCAGTAGGGTCGCCTGTGTTTTCCAAGGACCACGATCCTCCTACTTATGAATTTCTATGCAGGTAGGATTTTTAAAAAATAAGTGCCACCATAACTAGCATATTGGTGGTGATGGAAGCTTGCCAACATTTACTGGGACTAGCCTTTACTTCGGCCCTCTGATACTCACATGTTAGGCAGCTGGAAATATCGGCATGAATGACTATTCCTGATCTAATAAATATTATTTGATATTTATTATATATATATTGACATACACACATACATACATAGATGTTGATATATATACATTGTTATATGCATATATACACATGTACGTGCCTATTTTATATGATATATATCACATAAGTAACATAAATATACACATATATGCTATGTGTATATTATTTCTCTTTAAAATAGTATATTCTAGTGTGTATGTAAATTCTAAATATATTTCTATAATTTATAATTGTCTGTTTCCTTTCATGTAATTTTTTTTATTTGTCTAAAAGCTGAAAGAAGACATCTAGAAGAAGGCAAAATTGTGCAGTTTAAGATATGACTCACATTTACAATCCTAGCTACTCAGTAGGATGTGCCCCAAAGGGTCACGATTCATAACCCATATGAGGCAGAAAAATCCACAAAACTCTATAATTATCCAGGAAAAAAATAGGCTGAAGGGATCAGTCAAGTGATAGAATGGCAGCTGGAAAAATGAAAGCTGAGCAAGCAAGAGGCCCAGAGTTCAAGTCCCATAGTATCACACACGCAAATAATAATTGTCTCTTCTTTTTTTGATTTTATTGTTATTATAAAGGTGATGTGCAGAGGGGTTACAGTTATATAATTCAGGTAGAGGGTACATTTCTTTTAAGACAAGGTCAATCTTTCCCTTGTTGCCCCTTCTTTTGTATGGTTAATGAATATGTATGTATATATCTCTCATCTATCTCTTGAATATCTATATATCTACTACCTACTTACATCTTGAAAGGCCTGTGCATGGATGTTCAAAGGTAGATAAGTTAGGAGTCATAACTTTACCACACGATGAACTGAAGGTCTGCTGGGATCTTGGGAGGAAGACCAGGATGAGCAAATGGACTACATCACAGGGAGAAAAACATAGCCTTTGAGAAACTTGCCGTGATACAGATGCTGTATATGGTTCACATTCTCATTTGGTCATAGAACATCTCCTCACAGCAAGGCCATGTGCCATGTGTACATAGCACGTAAAAGAGAGATAAGACTTCTGTCTATAGATTTTATGTTCTAGGAAAAGCGTAAATATAGCATTAAGTACTGTTCTCAAAGCTGTGTGTATATTGACAATCTTTTATTCCTCACCACACCCTCATGAGTTCCTCCCTATTTACAGATAGAAAATTAAAGCATGAACAAATGAATTTACCTAAGGCCGTCCCTGCCCTCCAGTCAGCAATCATTGGTGACGCTGGGGTTAGAGCCATCTAGCCTACCTCTAGGGTTCCTAACAAAATAAGCACAGGCTATAGTAACCATTAAGAAGGTGAAGGTGGAGTGTTCCTATGGAGAATAATAAAGCCCTAGCACCAATCAGGACTAGACAGGGGCCATGCTTGCTTGCTTGACTGGATAACATAGCAGAGAAAGGAGGTTTTCACTTCAGCAACCAGGGGTGATATTGACAAATCTGACAAAACACAGAAGAGCATGCCAGGCAATGGATACAGGTTATACAGAAGAGATAGGAACTGACAGATATGGCTGTAAATGCTTTCTTCTGCACTTGTTCAGAGCATCTTTTGTTCAGTATGCTCAGACCAGTTTCCCAAGAGACATTATGAACAATTGGCACCCAATGAAGTATTATAGAGTTGGCCAGACTCACAGTGTTCCAGATCTTTGCCCACAGTATAGAATGACCTTTGTGAAAGTTAAGAAAATGAACTTACTTTTTAACAAAGGGGCCCAAATAGTAGCACTGCCCATTCACAAATTATTGCTCCTAATAGGAAAATTATTCTAACAGTTTTTATTATTCAAACATCATCGGAACTAAACAGCTGGAGGGATGACACTTGAGCTGTACAAATGCCTTGGCGTTTCCAGTGGAGGAAGAGACTTTTGGCAGATCTGTTGTGTTTGCAGTTGCATCCTGACCCTTTGCTGCTGTCCCTGCTGCTTCTGAATGAGCCTCTTAAGTTGATGCACGAACTCTGCTCAAGCTGGACCCTGGAGACTCTGAGGACTTTCCCTCCTGGGCTGTAGAGACCCAGCCTCCTTTTTTTGTCTCTCCTCTCCTCTTCTTAACTTCCCTCTGAACATCCTTGGTTCCCTAGAGGCTGAAATTAGATTATACCAATGTGGGTGTGTGTTTTTAATTAAAATAGTTTCTTTAATCTCTTCAGTAATTCATTTTGGATCACTATCTATTGCAGCATTTTAAATGACACCAAAGTGGTTGGAAACAAACATGTTAGCGATTCTTTGGCAGTGGCTTTGCTGGGTTCCCTGGCTCAGAGTCTTTCAAAAGGATGCATTTGTCTGTATGTTGGACAGGGCTTAGAGAACTCACATCCAAGAAGGTGCACTCCTGTGGCTGTTGGGGGAAAGACCCCCCCCATTCCCTCCAGCTGTTGACAGGAAGTCTCTGTTCTGTACCACACAGGCCTCTTCTATTGGCCTGCTGAGTATCAGCATTCGCATGCCAAGGAGTTAAGGAGAAGCCACATGGTTTTCTGTAATCTAGCTCCAGAACCACTGGGCATCATTTGCTTCTCTTAGTCCGTACACAAATATTCCTCTCATGTAGGAGGGGGTCACCAAGAGTATTAGAAATCGTGAGGGAAATCTTGGAGGCCAGAGAACACACCAGTGAAGGGTGTGAGCTTCATCTCTATTTAAAGATATGCAGTACAGAATAATTTAATCTTATCTGCCTGACAGTAAACTAGTGTACTTTTTAACTACATGGGTAATAAATTTAATTCACTTCAATTTGTGGATGGATTATGCTTGTGGAAGAACAGTCACAGTTATTATTGAGATTATCAGGGTTATGCATACTCATAGTTATAATCCATTTTATTTCCATTATATCAGGTGTCAATCATTGGGCTAAGCCTACAGTTAACCTTTATAATTATAATTGCTATCAATAGACTCTTTTTACAGATTAAGGAAACAGCCTGAGAAATTAAGGAAATAGACTGAGTTCCTTCACAGAAGGAACTCTAGCTTGGAGAACCTGAGACTCTGCAAGTCCACAGTGGACCAGTGGCTGTGTTGAGCCTCCCAAGAATAAACAAAACTCCATCAAGGAAACGAATGACAAATGCTGCTGAGGATGGAGTCTGTGGAGGGAAGAAACTTATACACTGCCGGTGGGGATGTAAACAAAGTGCAGCTGAAGTTCCTTAAAAACTGAAGTTAGAACCACCAAATAATTCTCTATACCAGCTCTGTCCATATATCCAAAAAATGTAAGTCAGTATGTAATAGTACTGTTTGTAACAATACTATTTATAATAGCTGCACTATCGATTCAGCAGGTGCCTATCAGTAAAAGGATAAAAAATGTGATATATATATACATATATATACATGCATATACATAATATCTATAGAATAGGTATATACATATTTATACATATATGTATAATAGTCATATATTTGTTTCAATAAAGATTAGAAAACAAACTACCCAATTAATACATAATCTTAATTGTGGGAATGCCTAAATAAATTGATTTAAAGAATATTAGGTAAATAAAAAATAGAACTTGTGATATATAATTAAAAATTGTGTAGACGGATGTAAATGCAGTTTGGGAAGCACTGATTTAACATACTTTGAATTAAATCTAATTACGGGGGTTAAGGGTTCAAACTATCTTTGTTACTACTGTAAGTCATTTAATTTGTCCCTTGTGCTGATATAGGTTAATGGGACAACCCATGCTTCTTTTGGATCACACCACCCTATGCCTCTCTTCTTCTTTAAGCCCTGATTTGGAAATTGTTCCATACTTTCTTTACTTAAATATTTCCTACTGGTCCTTTAAGGTTTGTATTATGTATGGTCTCATCTGAAAAGGAGGACTCTTCATTACTATACTAATCTAGCCTCCCAAGCATCTTTTTATATCTTCATCTTTGCACTTGGAACTTTGTACAAAAATTAAATTAGTGGGTGCCTTTCCCTTAGTTTTCTGGAGAGCTTCCAAGTCAAGGACCATGCCTCATTCATCTTCATATCCCCTTCACTGAACACATTGGTGTAGGGGAGGACTCAATTAATGTTTACCTGACATGAATCATCTTCACTTTGGAAAAGACAGAAAAACAATGTTCCTCCTTGCTGGCCTCTTGGAACTTTCTGACTTTTCCCAATGCACAGAGTAAGTCGTGAAAGAGCTTTGTAACCATTCTATGTAACTATTAAGTATTTCTCAGGGTGCCAAATGTAAGGAAAGCAAGAGATGAGTATCTGGAAGAAAGAGCAGCAAGTGTTCAGGCTAGAGAAAGCACAAACTTCTATTTGTTATGAGCCGGTAACCTGGTTTGAACTGATAACTTTTAATTGAGACAAGATCCTAGGGAAAAAACTCCCCTCACATGCAAATGCTTCCATCTGTTAAACCTTGCTAGCTCAGCAGAGTCTTGCCAAACTGCCACATTCTCTCCTCTCCTTCTTCTTGACAATTAACATTTGATCTAGAAACTGAGGAATGATGAAGCAAACATAGACTATGGGACTCATTTTAGCTACAGTGACTATTAAGGTCCCGAATAACTTGCCAGGAGCTGCTTTTCTCTCCAGTGTGATGAATCACTACATTATGAACTTTCCATTAGGACAGAGACGTATTCTGGGAGAGTAAAGAGATTATCTGGGGTTTTGCTTTGGGGTAAGGCTTTGGGAAAGGCAGTACATCTATTTAGACTTTAGTTTTTTTCTCTTGAAATTAGAGGTTGGAATTAAGTTTTCCCAGAGCCATTTCTAGTTCTAATTAGGTAACTCCCACTCATCATATATTTAATCAATGTTTAATTGAGTACCCACTATGTTCTAGGTACTGTTTTAAGTCTTTGTGGGTAATAATTACCAAGAGATAAGTCACTATTGTATCATAATAGTCTAGCAGTAAAGGTAAGTACTAAGCAATGATTATGCATGATTACACAAAAGCTGTTCATGTGACAAACAAGGATGAGGTACAGGATTATGTATGTCAAGAAGGCCTAGAGTAGCCCAAGAGGCTAGGGAAGGCTTCCCTGAGAAAGTGACATTTGATAACACCTGAGAGATGAAAGGTGACCAGGGCAGAACAGGGAAGACTGTACTAAGTACAGGAAAGAAGCTGAGTTAATTTTGTTGGGCTTTGACCTAGTCTTTCTAAAAGACTATATATACTATTTGAGCTCTTCAGAGTCTATTATACTTTAGATAATTCATTTGTAACCACTTGCATACCACCCAAGATGTTTACTTACAGATTAGTAGGTACATTCTATGTACTACCACAAATGAAGGAAATCATGCAACCTTGGTATCTCTGTGCCTGTATTACTTCACTGACTACAATTTTGTCTAAGTCTTTCCATTTCCTTATGAATGGCACAATATCTTTTTTTCTAATGGAGGAGTAAAATTCCATTATTATATATACCATATTTTCTTGATCCATTCACCCACTGAGGGGCATCTGGGCTGATTTTGGCAATGGAGAACATTGCTGCAATGAGCATAGTTGTGCTGATGGCTTTATTGTAACCTTGTTTGTGTTCTATTGGATGAATGCCCAGAAGTGGGATTGCTAGATCATAATGTAATTCCATGTGTAGTTTTTTTTGTTTTTTGGGGGGGAGTGTCCAGTCATGGGGCCTGAACTCTGGGCCTGGGTGCTGTCCCTCAGCTCTTCAGCTCAAGGCTATCACTCTACCACTTGAGCCACAGCGCCACTTCCATTTTTATTCTGCTTATGTGGTGCTGAGGAATCGAACCCAGGGCCTCATGCATACAAGGCAAGCACTCTACCACTGAGCCACCTTCCCAGCCCCCATGTATAGTTTTTTTAAGGAATTTCCATACTGCTTTTCAGAGTAGTTGAACAAGCTTACATTCCCACCAACAGTGTATTAGAATTTTGTTCGGGTGCATCCTATCCAGGGTTTGTTGTTTGTTTTCTTGATAATGGTCATTTTAACTGGGGTAAGTGGAATCTCAGTGTTGTTTTGATTTGCATTTTCTTTATGGCCAGAGTTGCGAAGCATTTCTTTGTGTGTCTATTGGCCATTTTTACTTCTTCTGAGAAGAAGTAAAAGAGTTGAGGTGGGGAGAGGGGCAAGTGGAGGAAAGTAGATGAATGAAGCAGGGAATGAGAAAGAGTGCAGTGAAAATTCACTGTATATACCATAAAATTAAGAAAAGTAATGGAAAGGGTACATCAAATGTGGGTAAGAATGTTGGAAAGATGACACTAATGAATATACCTTATATTCATAAACTTCTTTGTTATATGGCACCTCCTTAGTACATCTATTTAAATTTTTAAAAAATTGAAAGAAGCTAAGTAGAAAGTCACTTGTGTGCAGGAGCCAGTGGCTCATGCCTGTAATTCTAGCTACTCAGGAGGCTGAGATCTGAGGATTAAGTTCCAAAGTCAGCTTGGGCAGAAAAATCCATGAGATTCTATTGCTGGTGGCTCATGCCTATAATCCTAGCTACTCAGGAGGCTGAGATCTGAGGATCATGGTTCAAAGCAAGCCAGGGCAAGAAAGTTCATGAGATTCTTATCTCCAATAAACCACCACAAAACCAGAAGTGGCACTGTGGCTCAAGTGGTAGAGCATTTGCCTTGAGCTGAAGAGCCAGGGGACAGCACCTAGGCCCAACGTTCAAGCCCATGACCGACAAAAAGACAAAGTAGAGTTGTGGTTCAAGTGCTAGAACACTAGCCCTGAGCAAGAAAAGCTGAGGAACTGTGTTCAGGCCTTGAGTTCAAGCACCAGGACCTACTCACACACAAAAATAATCATTTGTGAGGAGCTGTGTGGTCACATGAGCTAAAGAAGGTGAGACTAGTTGTATCTACTTCAACCATATGGCACTTTATAGACCATGGAAAAGTTCCCTCTTCTGGTATTAAGAGGAAACTGTCAATGGAAGCCCTATAACTTGAAGTAAAAAGATTCATAATAACTCTGATGAAGGAAGTTTTCTTCCCTTTGCCCTTACCTCCAAATTGGCAATAATATAACATAGATTCTTCTGGATTAGCTTTTGCAAAAGAAATATTATTCTGTGATTTCTAAAGAGATCTTACAAAAGCTCTTTTCGTGCACATTATTGAAATATTTCAGGAGAGCATGTACTACCAAAAAGTTAAGCAAATTCATACTAATAGGGTCACTGTCAAAATGCTGTGGAAGGCAATATTACTATTTGTAAATAGCCGTGTTTTGAAGGCGTTTGGAACCTTGGTTTCTACTTGGACTCCATAAAGAGTATTTCTTCTACTTGTCTTCAAATAGAGAATCCTAATAACTTCATTTAGATATTGGGGTTAAAATCATATGCTCTTTCCTTTTTAAAATATCATTTTATTGTTATTATTATGACATTGTACTGGGGGCTACCATTTTATAAATCAAGTAATAAGTACATTTTCTATTTGGATAATGTCACCTTTTCTTTCTCTGCTCCAGTTTTCCACTTTTGTCTCTGCCTACAAATTGCATAGCTATTTTCAACTTAGTGTATGTTGAATATCATTATGATATTTGTTCACCCTTCCTCCCTTCCTTTCTGCCCCTTCTTCCTCCCCTAAAAATTCCAAAAACAAAAACAAAAAACAAACACACCATCACCAACAATGACAACAAAATCTCATGTTTCCATTTCCTGGAGTTCGTTTCAATAGATAGTGTTTTAAATGTTCAGAGGAATTATGCCTTTGGAGTCCTTCTCTAAAGATATCCTCCTTTTATCTGACTGTGTGTGAAAATATTGTATATAATTTATCATGTTCAGTTAAATTGTAGATATAGTTTCCACATATGAGGGGAAAAAAAGTGTGCTGTTTGTCTCTCTGAGCTTGGCTTACCTCACTTAGCATGATTTGTTCCAGGTCTGTTTGTTTCCATGCAAATGATATAATACATAATGACTAATGGCTGTATAAAATTCCATTGTGTATAAGTACCATAAATTTTTGTTACACTCTTCTATTGTGGGGCATCAGGATTCTATAAACTAGTTATTGTGAATAGTGCAGCAATGAATATGGATGTGCAAGCATCTTTATGGTGTCCTGGTCTGTAGTGTTCTGGGTAGATGCCTAGGAGTGGTAAGGCTGTGTCACAGGGAAGTTCTACATTTAGTTATTTTGAGGAATCTCCAAACCACCTTCTAAGTGATTGTACTAGTTTACATTCCCACCAATAGCACAATAGGGTTCCTTTCTCCCCACATCCCTACAGCATTTGTTGTTATATGAATTCACAATGTTGACCAATCTAACTGGAGTGAGATGGAATCTCAGAGTTATTTTGATTTGCATTTCCATTGTGGCCAGAGATGTTGCATGTGCTCTCTTTTACAAGGACATTAGCATTCTAGATTTAATTCTTGAAAAACTTTGAAGTCTTAGACTCTCAACCACTAGCCATCTGGTAAAGAACAAACTGTAGATGTCTAGATGGTGGAAGGTTGGTTGGTAGAAGGTTGGATTGTGAGTCTTTACTTCAACCACAGTTCTCACACTAACCAAGAAGGGCATGGGATCTTGGAAAGTGATAACAGTAATCATTTCCCAACAAATATTGTGGAAACATCCTTTATTTTTGCCCTAAGAGAAACTATTGTATTTTTCTGTATTTAAAATTACAATTCTTTCAATATTTCATGTAGTTAGTGTTCTTGATGACTATGCAGAAACAAGCTAACTTAATATTTGGACCTGTATTCTACATCAGGACTGATTTAGAGCTAACAATTGATGTAGTAACTTGCTATATTTACCATTTACACTTGATTATTTTAACCATCTGTTTCATAACCAATCAAGCAGCCAGCAAAAATAAGTCAAACAGTCATAAAAATCTTAGTTGGGTGTGTCTGTGTGGGGGACTGGAAATTCAGTGATAATATTTAAGGAGTATCTTATGAAATTAAGAAAAGTGAAGGGAGAGTTTGAGTTGAAAGAGATGGGGGAGAAGGATGGAAGGGGTGACATTGATTAAGATGTATTGTATTTATAAACCAATTTCTCGTATGGGAACTCCTTTGTACAACTACATAAAGATAATAATAATAAAAATAGCCAGGCACCAGTGGCTCAGGCCTGTAATCCTAGCTACTTAGGTGGCTAAGATCTGAGGATCACAGTTCAAAGCCAGCCTGGGCAGGAAAGTCCGTGAGACTCTTATCTCCAACAAACCACCAGAAAACTGGAAATGGTGCTGTGGCTCAAATGGAAGAGTGCTAGCCTTGAGCTGAAGAGCTGAGGGACAACGCCCAGGCCCAGAGTTCAAGCCCCATGACCAACAAAAACAAAAAACGATAATAAAAAATATAAATTTTCTTTAAAGTCTAAGTTCTAGTAATTGCTTAGCTGCTGTCCCATGGAGGGTAAAGATAAATCAGAAAGACTTAGAAAAGGTTCTGGAATCACTGGAGTGCTCAGAAAGCAGAGGTCAAGAATGACCAGGCTCTTATGTCAGGAACAAACTGTAATTATCTGAATGAGTTACTGGTATAAAGAAAATGATTCAACACAATATTTAAGAGCATAGATTTTGTATCCCAGGTTGATTGCTTCATAGCTGTGTCACCCTGGACAGTATCATTTATTTACCTACGGTTGAGTTTCCTTAATTGTAAAAATAGTAGTGGGCTATCCTGAATGTTACAGGGCTTAGGTGTGTGAAAGAGAGAAGGCATCAATGGAAACAATATAATTGGAAGTAAAAAGATTCACAATTACTTTGATTAAGGTAGCTATCTTCCCTCTACTCTTACCACCAAACTTTATTTGGAAATATAACATGCATTCTTCTGGATTAGCTTTTCCAAAAATAAAGACTACTACATGAAGCTTCCTGAAAGTTCTTCAAAAGCCCTGGGGATGCCACAAAATTCAGTAATCAAGAGAATAATATTTTAATGTGATTTTAAACAGATCAAGCTGTATTTAAAGTATAGAGCAAGCAAAGCATCAAAGGAGTATTTGATTGATGACTGCATAGAGATTTAAATATTTGAGGGATTTTAACAAAAGGTTAAAAATCCCTCAACCTTTCCTCTAAGCCATTGGCATCCATATTAGACTACCAGAATCTTTTGTCATTTGGAGAATGTAAGAATTTTCAAAATTATCTAGTCTTGATGGTAGCCTATAGTTGTCCTTACTTTGTTTTATTTCTCTTAATGTCTGTGAAGGTAGACATTTTCTAAAACCTTTTGACAGTAGAGTAATTTTAGTTCTGCAGAAAAGCTGGAAAGAAAGTGGAGAGAACTAGCATTCCCTATTCACCTTACTCTCCTGATATAAACATGGAACATTTACTGAACTCAAGAAGTTTACTCATTGTAGTGGCATAAAGCTCATAATTATACTACAGGTTTTATTTATATTTTGATATTTTTCCCATGAACATAATTTTTTCTGTTTCAGGATCCAGTTCAGTTCAGAGTTCAGTTGTCCTAGCTCCTTTCTCCTCCATCTGTGATAACCTCTGGCCTCCTCTCATTTGTCAGCATCCTGACACTTTTGAAGGAGACTCGTCAGTTGTTAAATGTCCCACACATGTTCCACTTGTCTGATACTTTCTTATAATAGGATTAAGGTTATGGATTTGGGGGAGTATTACCAGAAATAATGAAAATGCATTTTTGTTTTATTTATTCACCGAGATTGGAGAAAACATGCTCAAGTTTTAAAGAATTTACGTACAGATTTTTATGCTAACATTTTACTTAAAGATAGTTACAAAAGACTTACTTCTAAGGTAAGGTGGTATTCATTTAACTCCAAGTCATTGATAGAAAAAAAATAGGTGACACTAGGTAACATCTGACATTAGGTAATTCACATAGCTAAATTTGTTTGGCTTCCAGTTCTGGGACTGAAAGTCCAAGAGTATAGTGCCAGAAGATACACTTAGTATCTGAGTCATGGGATAGTAGAAATGATTACCTATAACAAGATAGATTAGATGTGCTAGCTCAGGTCTCTTTTATTCCTTCTTTTAATAAAGCCATCAATATAGATTATGGAGAGTGTCCTTTACCCTTGATTATCTGATGACCTTATCCAAGTCTAATTACTACCCAAAGGCCTCAATTTTAAATAGTATTAACACATAATTTGAGGAGCAAGTTTTCAACACATACGTTTGGGAGGATAAAATAGAACCATAAGAACAAGATTTGAGAAGTATTTACTAGTTTCACCTTGTCATGCTATGTCTTAGACCTAAGGATTAGAATTTGGAGAAGGAACATGGCTGGGGCTTATTAAACCCTCTCACTAGCATCCAATCTATTCCTTGCCCCACAGTGGAGGTTTTATAACATTTGTTTACCCAATCTGCACTTTTGAACATACCTTACAGGAAATATGTACTGGCTGCTGGCAGCCACTCCTCCAAAAGGTATGAAAAAGTTTCACAGGCTGGTTTTGACTCAAATATGCATTCAAATTCGAGTTCTAGGGGCTGGGAAGGTGGCTCAGTGGTAGAGCGCTTGCCTTGCATGCATGAGTTCCTGGGTTCGATTCCTTAGCACCACATAAGCAAAAAGAAAAAAGCCGGAAGTGGTGCTGGGTCTCAAGTGGTAGAGTGCTAGCCTTGAGCTGAAGAGCTGAGAAACAGTGCCCCGGCCCAAAGTTCAGGCCCCATGACCGGACCCAAAAACTAACTAAATAAATAAATTCTAGTTCTACTAGATAAGCTTTCTTGAGCTCAGAGAGTTCCAGTTCCATTTTTCTCTATGGATAAAAATTGAAAGACTTTTTTCATTTGTCATCAGGGATGAATCAAAGAGCCCTTCCATTTCTCTCAAAGTGACTAAGAAGATTCCTAGCACACAGAGGATGGTCAGCGAAGAATCCTTTTCATCTATCCTTTTGTGACTTTTCAGCTACCAGTCCTCAGTGTTCAGAGTCACTCAGTATAACAGATCACTACCCCAAGGATGCAGAGCACTGACAGAAACAGTCAAACATGCTTGCTAATTGCCAGCAAGAAGGTGCATGACCTTGGATTTATCATATTCTCAACCCTTTTTCTGTTGTTGTTGTTTGTTTATAAGATGGAGACATCTCCAAAGACATGCTGTGAGAATTAAGTAATAATAGAAATATATAATACTTAGGACTCTTCCTGAAACCCACATCTCCTAAGAAAGACTATGTGTTGTTATTCTGATGCACAGGCCAAATGAGATACAACAGATTTAGAAGAAAAGTAGAAAGGAGAAAAGTAAAGCCTGATTTATTACGGGGGGAAAAATGCTGATATGAGAGAATAAATGTATAGCTCAACATCTTCTTTAAAGACAACCAAACCTTAACAATTAAGAAATAGGGTAGTGATGGTAGGGATGGGTGGGTGGCAGGCAGGGCACCGTTCATTACCATGACCTTTGCAAAGGTTTGGAACATAGCTTGGCAGTCCTTTTCTGTGAAAAGACAGGGTATAATTATTTTAGACTTCCTAGACCATTTTCAGACACTGTCATATAATACTTTAAAATATAAAAACAAGGGCTGGGAAGGCGGCTCAGTGGTAGAGCTCTTGCCTTACATGCTCAAGGCCCTGGGTTCAATTCCTCAGCACCACATAAGCAAAAAGAAAAAAGCCGGAAGTGGCACTGGGGCTCAAGTGGTAGAGCACTAGCCTTGAGCTGAAGAGCTGAGGGACAGCACCCAGGCCCAGAGTTCAGGCCCACGACTGGGCCCCCACACCCCCCAAAAAATATATATATATATATATATATAAACAATTCTGGGCTGGGAAGATGGCTCCATGGTAGAGTGCTTACCTTGCATGCATGAGGCCCTGGGGTCGATTCCTCAACACCACATAAAGCAGAAAAAGCCGGTAGTGGTGCTGTGGCTGTAGTGGTAGAACGCTAGCCTTGAGCTGAAAAGCTGAGGGACAGCACCCAGGCCCAGAGTTCAGGCTCCACAACTGGCAAAAATAATTAATTAATTAATTAATTCTTTGGACAAGGGGTGCTGACCCATGATAAAATTAAATACTGTATTTTAGATAAATGCAAAAGATATAATGACCAACTGAGCTTACATTGTAGAGTACTATGCATTTGCCAATGAAAGAGAAGGAGAGAGTTATAGAATGGGCAATCAGACCCCTTCCCAAGCCACATTAGAATAGAATCCAGGGAGACTCAGAGTCTAAATGCAAGATTTAATGGAACATTTCTTCCATGTATAGATTGTCACAAAACAGCAGACAATTTGTTTCACCAAAGCTGCTTATAATTGTGAAAAGATAGCTCTCCAAGTGTTTCTTGGGTTTTGGGACATTTTTTAAGCAAGTGCTCACTGTTCCTTTGCTTCAAACTATCATTTTAAGTACATCTGTATGGTGAACAGCCTTGTAAGATGAAAGTGTCTCCATGAGAGAAAAGGTTAGGTGTTTTTCTCCTACAGTATACTCATGATTCACATTCAAATATCTCCTGCCCGTCTTCATGATTCAGGAGAATGCTGAGTAATAAACTCTCCTTTGTTTTTTATCCAGGAGTGTCTTTTCATCTGTCTGTACTCATAAACAATTAGATTTATTTTTTAGTTTCCAAATAGGAAAAGCAATCTCAAACCTTTCACAGTTTTTGACAGTAATAGAAATGAAATGAAGACTACAAAGAATATGCCAAAGCAAAGAAACTAGAAAACATTGTTACAAAGGTAACCTTAAAAAAATGGTTCATTGGGTGATGGTAGCTTATACCTATAATCCTAGATAGTCAGGAGGATGAGATCTAAGGATCCCAGTTTGAAGCCAGCTTTGACAGAAAAGTCCATGAGACTCTTACATCCAATTAACCAGCAAAAAAGAGCTAGAAGTGGAGGTGTGGCTCAAATGCTAGAGAGCCAGACTTGAGCTAAAAAGCCAAACAAGACTATGAAGCTCCAGTATCATCATACATGCACATACATTGTGTGCATGCACACACACACACACACACACACACACACACACACACACACTTAAGAAAATGTTAAAAGAAAAACGTTAAATGATTTTACTATAAAGAGATGATAAATGAGAAGATATGTTTGCCATCATCCAAACATCACACAATGTTTGTCTGTGTACACATAAATATGTATTACCCACAAATGTGGATAATATATATATATATATATATATATCAATTAAAGTAGATGAGAAAAACTAAAATACAGAAATAATTAACAGATATTTGCACTCGTATAATACACCGAACAGGAAAGAAAAATATCTGGTGAGCAGTGACTTTTTCACTTTGGCTGAGCAAAAGCATCACATTTTCCACCCATCCATTTCACAGCTCTCCATCTATTTTGCCTGTCTACTAACATTCTACCCACTGTTCAAAGGGTTTCACAAACACTGCCCTTCCTGAAAGAAACCTCTTCTTCAAAAAATAATTTTATTTTGGCTACACTAACATTATTTTAACAGTAAAAGGAAATTTTTGGACAGCTAAGTACCAAAGGCAGACACAGGGGAAAAGGAGGCCACCAAGAAAAGAGGCCACAGAAGAATTCAACTCTGCCACACCCAAAGCTCAAACTTCTAACCAGCAGCACTGTGAGAAAATGAATTACAAAGTTTGCAGCTCATGCAAGTCTGTAATGCTTTGTTATTGCAGCTCTGGAAAATTCATAAGATGTTCAATACTTACATCTTAAATAAATAAACTTTTTGGAGAAGACACACCTTCTTGGGTTAGATATCTTTATCTTTTATCTATAGCAAGAAATCTTGACCTCCTCCTATTCTATAGTCTCTGTTAGGTTACATATTATTTATCTTCTCTAATACAGGTCACAGAACATCTAGTGCAAATAAGATAAACAAAATGGAAGTCCATTGATACTCAGGAGTTAGATCTAACTTGGAGAATGTTTTGATCCAAGGACTCATGCCATCACAAGAGTTAGTCTCTATTACATTTGGTTTCAGACTTAATGCAATGGCAAAACAGTTTCCAATAGGTTTTTTGCTTGCATACTTTCAGATTCTAGATCAACATTAAAGAACAGGAAGTTTGTTTCTCAATTGCTAAGTAAAACTCCTCAGCATGCATCTGATTGGGGCAGGCACAGCTTATTTCTGATGCGATTAGGAAGCTAGTGACTACAATATTCAGGCCTGGATAGAGTCCATGACCACAGGAAGTTGGAGGTAGTAGAGTCACCTGATATGAAAGAAGGAATGGAAGAGGAGAGATGCCCAGGAGGAAAACTGAGATTCAGGAGAAGGTGAGTGGGTGTTGGGTGGAAGACAGCAATCATTCTTGATGCCAATGTATTGTTCTCATGTGACTTAAATTCTCACGGACTTGTATCCCAATGTCTATCTTCTATGCCCACTAAGACTCCCTGAATATAATAGTCACTAAGCATATGTTGAGTGAATGAATGCTGTACATGGGAAGCCGCTGATGAAGCCTGACAACAGATCTGCCAGTGCTGCAGGCAGGACAGAGTGCCTGTGAGTCCCAGGGGTTCTCCATAGTTGGAAAGCAGCCTGCAGCCTCTCTATCTGAGCCTGGCCTGGTGGACCACCGTGGACCTCCTCCCCTTCTCTAGCCTGAAGCACACAGGCAGCTTCATGAAATTGTGCATATATACTTGGATCGCCTTCTACCTGGATATGGAGGAGTAGGTGAACGGAAAGAAAACAGTTGGGAAATGTGTGAGGACAGGAATGGATTCCTATCCTAAATGGTCCTCTTCTATTCAGCTAGCAAAGGGGACTTGCATCAGATGGGTTACAGAACCACCTAGTGGTCAAAAGGCATCCATGCTAATAGGATAGACAGATTTGTGTACATGGTGTTTTAGTCTTGAGAAAATGGTGCTCCTCAGTCATTGAGGAGGTTACAGTTACATAAATAAGGTGATGAGTACATTTCTTGTCAAACATTGTTACGCCCTTCTTTGTTTTTCCCTGCCCTGCTTTTGGAAATGCCACTGTAGTAGGAATTTGAGATAAAATGAGTCAGCTTTATTGGTATCTCATTTTGACTTCTTATTTTGGGTGCTGAGGAAAGTAGAGATATCAAGAAGAAAGGAGGACAACTATTTTTGTGGAAATTTAGTTAAAATTCTTTCCTTACATCAACTCCTACTCTTAAAGCAGTCATAGATGAGGATTCCATGGGAAGCTTGCAGTTTCTACTTATGTACTTTAGTATTTGGATCAATTTAATAATGTTTGCATTACTCATAAATCATAAAGTATGCACTTGAAGCATAAAGAAATAGATGTCAATGCATCAGGGAGCATTTACCTATGTTCTAAGACCACAATGCATTGACTTCTTTATGTATCTCCCAAACATGCTTGTAGAAGTACTGCTGTGTGTTTGGGAATAGTTAGAACTTTGGCATTCATTGTTGACTGCTTCTTTAAATAAGTTAGTCTATAAGCCTCATTAGCATGGACGCTCTAATCTTCTCAAGAGATTCTTGCTCCTGGCAGTATAAGCCTAGAGGTTCCTGTCCTTTTACTGGCTGCAGTGTTTAGAGGCAATAAAGCCTAAGGATGAAGGTGATATGGTACTCTACTTGGTGAGTAAGACATTCACCTAAGGGTTTTATGCCAGTACTGGGGCTTGAACTCATGACCTTATATTCTCCCTTGTCTTTTGAACACAAATCTGGCACTCTACCACTTGAACTATGCCTCTAGTTAGAATAAGGGTTTAAAATGATATATATGTAATAGAGTTACTGATAATTAAATGTATATTATATAGAAAAATGTGTATTATATAGAAAAAAAGATCAAGGTTGTATTTGGAATGGTAACTTGTGATCTGATGTCTTGAAGGAGAGAGGTATTCACTTCTGAGACAATAGAAGCTGGGACAGTGCTAAAGTTTAGACACAACTGCTATAACAATTGCTATATCAGTGAATGGCTCTGTCTCTTTGCAGTGTCTAGTACAATGTGAACAACTAATGAACATTGGTTGAATAAGAATACTGAAGACATATAGTTCAATCAATGCAAGAGTCATGGAAGAGAAATCAAGTGATGGCTCTACAGTTTTAGTGAATGGTGCAATGTCTTTAAGAGCTAGATGGAGTTGGAGAGGGAAAGTTAGAAATAGAAGGGAAAGAGGGTGAGAAATTGAGAGAGAAGTGAGCAAGCAAGAGAGACCAATGTGGAGAGATAGCGTCCAGATTAGGAGACAAGAGTCCCACTGCATAGTGTGAAATTGAGCTGCTGACATTGGACATCTTAAAGGAATTCCAGTAGGAAATTGAGGATAGGGATTTGAGCATAAGCAAAAGTCAGTGTTCAGGATATAGATATACATATTTTGAATGGAAACAGAAGTTGAATCTGTAAGAGCAAATGAACTAACTTGGAGGTAAGGGTGTAAAGACAGACATTAGAGCCCAGAAATGAGTCCTGGGAAGCATTTATATGGGTGTCAGAGCAGCGGTACCCTAGAGAATTGAACTTCGGCCTGCTACACACTGAGCTATAGCCCTAGCCCCTATTCACTATTCCAAAAAGTGTTTGGAACAGTACATGAACTTGCAGTTGTTAGGCTTCTCCAATTGTTAGAGACTAGATGAGATCTGAGGCTATTTTGAATGTAGACTGTATAAGGAGTTGTTCAAAGCCAGGTACAAAGGAGAAAATCCTTCTGAGATACCCAGAAAAATAAAGTATTTTCATTTCTCAGTTGTGTTCTTCACCAAAGTTCTCAATAGCAACAAAATCCTAGTACTTCAATGAAAAACATGGCATCTGAAGTTTGCTCTTATGTTGGCTCGTTGGAGTGCACTTTTCCACCTATGTTTTGTTTTTGTCTTCACTTTGTAAAGGGGTTGTTTAAAATTGTTGCTTACAAAGCAACCCCATCACTGAGAAAAGAAATAATAACAACTTCGGGAGGGAAAAGTCCGGAGAGCTGTCGAGACTTCTGACCTCAGGTGCATGGGGAGGAGCTACACCATAAGAGGTCAAGTGTGAGAGCCCCGTGTAGCTTCAGCAACCTTGCTAGCTTAAAAGGACTATACCTTTGGTTATCATCTTTTTCTTTTACCTTTTATAATTCTTATATCTACCTTATAGGCATCCTTTCTTTGTTCATGAACAAAAAGAACTCTTTGCTCATGTAATAAGGCATCTAGAACTAGGAAACTGGTGGATGAAGGTGCAGCTGGGCCCGTGGCTGTCCAAGGTAATGCCAATTGACCAAACAGCTTTTTGGAAGAGATGTATTTGAAGTAAACACATGGAACTTATATTGATGGAAGAGGAGAGAGTTTCTCTAGGAAGGATGTGCATGCATGTGTACTGTAAGTGCTACCAGCTCCGATTTGGGTAGGTGAATGGAAACACCTGGTTATTTGTGACACTGCATGATGGAAACAATGCACTTTTCACTCAGTAACTATTTCATGGAAGCAGGACCCAGGTGTTTCCTTTCTGAAGGAAACTCCCACCAACAGCGAGAATCCCAGTAATCCAATGAAAACAATGAAAGCCCATTAAACAGCAAAGTGCAGTGATCCGTAAGTCAAATTCTTATAGGTTTATAACACTGTAAATTCAGCTCATTAAACTACTGAAAGGAGGAGAAATTAAATAGAAATCATTTTAATGATCATGTTTGTGTCATTTAGCCAACTGCTACAATAATATCCTTTGGCTTGTTCTGCTGTAATTAATCCAGTAAGTATACAAAGTAAACAAATTGGAACTATTTATAACTCTGAAGCCCAAGTGGAAATGAGATACTGTCCAAGTACAATTACAATAAACATAGGCTTCTTGATCTGCTGTCAAATTATGCATGAAGACTTTTAACCCCAAATGCTGTTTGTTCTTCAACCAGATGAACCTTGGTGAAACAAAGAAAATTCCAACAGTGGATCTCATTAAACTCATTTTCTATGCACGCATCAAGATGATTAACCAGGCACTTGTGTTTATGTGGGCCAAACTGGATAAGTCTCATTAAGGATGTGTTAACTAATATGCAAAGCACATTTGTTTGTTTGTTTATATTTTGGGAATAGTAGGGTTTGTACATAATGACTGCAGCTTGCAAGGCAAGTGCTCTATCACTTAACCCAATGGACAACAAAATGCAACAGTGCAGGATTTCTGGGGGGAGGTGCTGGTACTGGGGCTTGAATTTAGGGCCTGAGTGTTGTTCCTGAGCTTTATTTTTGCTTAAGACTACCTAGCTCTCTACCACTTGAGCCACAGCTCCTATTTTGGCTTTTTTTTTTTTTTGGTTGGTCATGGGGCTTGAACTCTGAGCCTGGGCGCTGTCCCTCAGTTCTTCAGATCAAGGCTAGCGCTCTACCACTTGAGCCACAGCGCCACTTCTAGTTTTCTAGTGGTTTATTGGAGATAAGAGTCTCACGTAGACTTTCCTGCCTGGGCTGGCTTTGAACCGTAATGCTCAGATCTCAGCCTCCTGAGTAGCTAGGATTACAGGCGTGAGGCACTGGTGCCTGGCCTATTTTTTTTTTTTTTTTTGCTACTTAATTGTAGATAAGAGTCTCATTGACTTTCCTGTCCAGGTTAGTTTGAACTGTGCTCCTCAGATCTTAGCCTCCCGAGCAGCTAGGATACAGGTATGAGCTATCAGCATCTGTCAAAAATACAGTTTTTAAAACAAGTCTCTGATATGAAGTGTCAGTATAGTGTGATTATAGAAAATCAATATCAATTCAAACTAACAGAATGGAAGTCGTGGTCAGGATTTATATTAGTTTACCTGCACACTTGATTCAGAAAATAATGACTTGTGTAAACCAAACAAAATATACCTCTGATACAAAGGAGGGGGATAACCCTCCCCAAGTAAAAATAAATAAATAAATAAAATTATATAAGCAAGATCCATTGTTTACTATCTGAGTATAAGCTATGTAAATTTGGTCCAATGAAATTATATGAATAATCGTAATAAAATATTGCCCCAGACCCATTCTAGCATCACTGGTCTCACTGCTGTTAACAATGACTGACTCCTGCCAGACTACCTGCACTTCCTCATGCTTTGAGCTCACCCGCTGCTATATGAGGCCCCAGATAGATATTCATTTGCTCAAGTGGCCTCAACACCTCAGAAAGCAGACATTACAGTCAGCTTTGTCCTACAGATGGGAAAATAAACCCTGAGACAAGACTTTTCTTCAAGTTGCCAGTGGAGAAGCTGGCTTCTGAGCTTGGAACTCTTAACAATTCTGTCGTCTCCTAACAGGTAAGGAGAAACATGTCTATATTCATAGGTAGGCAACTGAGTGGAATTTTTAATATAGTGAACTACCCTGTACATTATTTCAGCATGAGTAAAACTGCAAAAAGCCATCTATTGCTGCATAGAAAAAGTCCAGATCTCTGCTTCAGTGTATTCTGCTTCGGGCTTTGCTTTTATCCTAACATGCTATCATAACCAAACTCATGAGCATTTGGCTATGTTTATGATTTACATAAAAATATCCTATATATGTGGAGCTCTTAGGAATTTATAAAATCATTTTATGTCCATGATAGCTTTTTTATCCTCTGCTTAGAGAAGAGAGAAAAACCAAGATTTTTGTCACTGTTTTAAAGTAAGTATAAGATTTACTTTACTCAAAATGGTCAGATGTGTTATGGGCAAAACTAAGGTGCTTACACTTGTCTCTAGCGCTCAGACCTGCTTAGCTCTTCCACCTGAAGGAAAGCAATACCTTTGCCATTCCCAGAGAGATTTTCCAGGACCCCTCTAAACCAAGTGTTTTGGGAGGGACTTGGCCTCTACCACCTGAGGGCTAGCCCTCTACCACCTGAGGGATTCCTAGGCTTTCCTGCTCACGATAACTTTGAACCATGGTCCTCAGATCTCAGCCTCCTAAGTAGCTCGGATTATAACTTGGCAATACTTTTCATTTAGAAAACGATCTCAAATAATAATACTTATGTCCCTTCCATGCTTTCTGTGATCTTTAAATGATATATACGTATAGCATGTCTGGTTCATTTTACTTATCGTGAATTTCACTCTGTAGTGCATATTTCAAGCCATAGATTCAAATGGTTACTATGCTTTTGTCATAATTCTTATCTTAGTTCTAACTTGTCAGTGACTCAGCCTCACTGTTCCTTGGAAACTAAGAGCACTTGTTAATTTGTATGCTTTAAAATAAAGACTATAGGTCATCAAACTATGGTGGCTGGCTTTACCTAAATTTCAGTTGTGTAGTTTGCATTGATTGAATTTCCATATTTGATTTTTATCATTATAAAAGCCAGAGATGAGGTTTTTGCCTGAGTTCTCTCATAGAACCCACTACATGGCAGTCACTCAGTAAATATCTGTCAAACATTGATTTAATACCCACAAACCAAAATCTATTAATCCATTAAAATCATTTGACAGAAGCTTTGAGATTTCCAATACCTCTGGAAACTTAATCTAGGCATCCACAGTTCTCTTCTAGTCTGAGTAGATCTGTAACATATTATACAAACAAGGAATGCCTAAGAGAAGAAAACAAGGGAAGATGATAGAGATAAGGAAAGGGCATATAGGACAAAAGGAGTAAAAAATGAATTAATGAACTTTACTTCTACTTTCCACCAAATACCCTTTGATGTTGTATAGTATTTTTATGACGATCATTGGTAACTTTTATAACTAAAGAAAAAAATTTATGCAGTTGTTGATTTCTCTGTTAAAATATTTCCATAAAATACTGATATTTTTTCTCATGGAGCTTTGTCCATGGTTTGGAACATAGTGGAAATCTTGCTCAAAGTGGAGCAGAGGAAAAGATCTGGGCCTTGAAAATCAGAGAGGCACAGTCCTGCAGGAACAGCCTAACCTTTTCCATGCTACTTAGCCTCTGAGCTTCAATTTCTTCATTGTGGAAATAAGACTTCATATTATTTCCCTTCACATCAGTGTCAGCAATACAATTCTGGTGTAGGCATCAAATGAAGGTTCCAACACTTCTTAGCAGGGTAACTGGGAGAAGTTCATTTTTCTTATGAATGACACATAGATGCTCTTTCTATTGTCATTGGGTTATGGCCTGATAAACCCATTGTAATTGAAAATAGTGTGAGACCAACATGGATTTAATGCATCTAATGTAACTAACCATTTAGTTTAACAATACAATCAATCTATTGTAGAATATTAGTTCTTAATGCTCAGGATCAGATTGCTGGCTGGGAACGATGGCTCACAGCTGCCACCAATACAGACAGAGGATTGTACTGCAGGGTCCAAGCTCAAGAAAAGATCAAATTGTAAAGTCCAAAGTATAGTTTTCTAGTCAAGCATAGTGGCTTGCACCTATAGTTCCAGCTACTTGGGAGGTTGAGCTGAAAGATGCCATGAGCCCAGAACGGTTTAACTAAAGGGCCGCACTGGGCAACATAAAAACCTGTATCAAAAGACAAAAACAAAAGCAAATTACAAAAAATAAAACAAAGTAAGATTTCTACTGGATGCATTTTGCTTTCATACCATTGTGAATTAAAAAAATTTGAGTTGGTATCAGTTTACCTATCTCATCATGTTGTTGAGAAGGAAAATGTAGATAAACAGGAAAGATTCACTCTACATATGAGTATTTTGGCATTAACAAAAATGTACACTCAATTACTATTACATTTTTAATTTTTCAAACTGTAAGATATTTTGGTTAATATATATTAGTTGTACAAAAAAGGAAGTTTCATTATGTTTTTAATGTATTTGTAGGAATTTGTTTTCATTCTTATATTTGATATATATATATATAATGATACTTTTGTACATATGTGTATACATGTTTACTTTATATGGAATATTCCAATTTTTCTTTTTGCCCACAAGACCTAAAATATTTCTCATTTGAAACTTTTTGGAAAAAAATCTCAGGTATAAGAGATAGAGGTCATGTTATCCCAAGCTTGAGACAGTGATTTAATGCCTGCTTAGCCAAGTACAAGGCTCTAAGTTCAAATTCAGTTCTGCATAAAGAATAAAAAATAATAAATAGAACTGAATTTATTGCAAAAGACAGGTACAGTGGCACACTCTAACTTCTCAGGAGGAAGACAGGAAGTTTATGAGTTTGAAGGCAGCCTGGACAAAGCTGGTGAATGAATGTCTGTGTATGAAACCAAGGAGTGTAACTCAAATGATAGAATGCTTGCCTACCTAGTATCAAGGTCGAACTGGAAGAATTAATAAGAAAGATTTATCATATTATAAAAAAATAAAACTCAAAGTGAGTTGGTTGTATTCTTGTTTATTTCTGAACCACAGTGTTGTTTCGCTAGCTAGAATTCATGCTGCTGAGTGCTGGGATTACAGTTGTGTTCCATCACTCACAGCTCCAAAATGACTTTGAAGATGGTTTTACCAAGCATTCACAAGGTTAGTACCACTAACCTTGGACCTTTCATGAGGTTCAAAATCCCACAAGAATATGTCACTCTTCGCTGTACAAAAGAAATAAATGTTAGTTACCTTTATATACTTGTCATCAAATGCTTTAAACATGTGTCTTAAATGAGCTTCAGCATTAAAGAAAGATGTCAAGAATTTGGAAGGGATTTAAAGAAAGCAATCACAGAAAGAAAATAAATTGTAGGGGGAAAATCATTTAAACAGAAGACTCTGTTTACTTAAGGAGGCAGCCAAAAGCAAAACTCTGGTCACAGTGGGCATGTAAAGTTTGGGGGGATTGCATTTAAGGAGAATGGGTCCATGAGCAAGAATAGGAAAAATTTCCAAAATGCCAATCAATTCTTTTTTTTTTTTACCCTGTCTGTTGCAAAAAGACATTTAGTATTGTTTCCTTCATCATTTAGATGATCACTTAGATCTTATAAAATTATTTACCATTTTGTTGAAAGAACTGAGAAGAGGCTTTAGCTTCCCATAAATGCTACTGATTCATCTCATTGTTATATTATTGTCAATTAAAATCAGAAGGGGAAGAAAAGACAAATGAGACAAGAATGAGACACCAAAAGGTAAGAGACAGAGAGGTGGAGATAGAGACATACTGTGGCCATTAACTATGTGTTTCTACTTCAGAGGCTGATAAGGTGCTTACTTCTTTTAAATAATTAATTAACTTATTATTCTTAAGTAGTTGTACAAAGGGGTTTCAACTGAAAATGCCAGTTAGTAAGTACAATGCATCTTGATCAATGTCACCCTTTCATCATTCTCCCCATCTTTTCTAATTCTACCCATCCCCTCAATTCACCTGGTTCCATTTTCACATACATACATTGGATATGCATTCACCCACCCTTCTGCTTCTTCCATTTCTTTTTCCTGTTCCAGTTCATATTTTCTATTCTGATCTGGTGCCAATCATAATCCCAGAAGACCCAAACCAAGATACCATAACCCCAAATACTCAAATATCAAAAGATCAAAACTTCTGAAGTTACACCCTCACTCAACATCATAATTCTTAAAGATTAACATCCCAAATGTTGAAATCTGTGAGAATGAAATCCAGATAACTGCAATTCCAATCAAATAATGGAATTCTATTATAAGGCGTTCCTTATAATAACCAAATTCTTCTAAAGTAATTTGGACATTTTGGCGTTGCATTATGTTAGACAGGGTGTAGATTGAGAAAGCCAGCAAAGCACTTGTTAGAGTGATTCTGGGGAGGTGTCTCCTTTGAAAGGTAGCCAGGAGTAAGTCTGAGAAAAAATACTCCATCACTGTGCACAAGTACCATCCAACAGCTGGCTGCTAGACAGAGCAAATATAAAAAGCAAATTGGACTCTCAGAGTGGGGACAGTTTTCTCCTTCTTCCTGGGACATTGGAAAATCAGATTCACAACTTTTGGATTCCAAAACTTATCCTAGCAGTCTCCTGGGTCCTTACCCTTTCAGCTTCAGACTAGTATTTTCATAGCAGCTTCCCTGGGACTTGGAGCTGATGGGCTAACAGAGTCTCTGTATAAGCTCTATGCACATAGGTAAAATCATTGGAACTTCCTCACTAAGTGAAGGTATGTCCTTTTTGGAAATCAGCACTTGTAAAAGGCAAAATTCCTTGGGATATCCATTCTTGGGTCTAATGCACTTTCAGTTCAAGGTTTTGCATCCATCTCTTCAAAACCAAAGCTAATGATTGTGTTCTGCTGATATTCATAAAGTTCTAGATCCTCTTTATGGCCTTTGGTCAAATTACTTTCAGCTCTTGTTCTGCCTCTCACTGGTTTCTAGTTATGATGGTGCAACCATGTTTATTTTTATAAGTGTTGTTTAATTTTGTGATATGAAAAACAAACAAAATTAGTACATGATCAAATATAACTATGACTAGACACTTTCTACCTCATTGGAGATGTGGTCTAATATTACATGCAGACCAGAGAAATATTTGAGTCTTTTAGAAGAAAATCCAAAAGTAACTTATCCCATTAAGAAGATGGAGATTTACACCAGAGTCTGAATAAAACATGATCTGAAGGAAAAACAAACATGGTACATAATTATGATCATGACAGCTTCAGACATGAATGAGTTGTCTGAATAGTCTGCTAAATTAGAGGATGTTCAATATGACCACTCAATGCATCACCTTTAAACACAACAAAACCCTTTTCCCCCTCAAAATACATTGAAAAGAAATCTCACTTATAGGCCATAGAACATTATAACAGAATACCATGCCCTCACATAGAGGCAACTTCATTCAAATGAAAATAAAAAGCAGAAGAAGAAATGTATGCTAAATCATTCTATTAAGAAATTCTATTAAAGAAAAGGAAAGATAAGGATATCTTATTACAAATGAGGGAACCATGGAGCCTATGTTTCTTTGTGCCTGGATTACTTCATTTAATACTAGGATAGTCATAGAATAGGATCATGATAACTCAATAGCTATGTACATATGAACATATAAAATGATGCTAAGTGAAATGAACTCCAAGATATGAGGGAAAAAGGTTTTTTTCTTTGTTGTTGTTTGTTTCATTTTTTTTTCAGGAACTCAGAGGATTTTTTTTTTTATTATTGTCAAGGTGATGTACAGAAGGGATGCAGTTATATAAGTAAGGTAATGAGTACATATGTGAAGTTATTTCTTTTTTCTTGTGTTTCTTCTTTTCCCCTTATGGTTTATCCCTTGTTGCCACTGCATTTGATTTTGGTACCCTGTGTATTGTATGTACATGTATCTGAATTAGGGAAGGGAAGGGGAATAACAAAATGATGAGAAAAAGGACAAAAGGTGAACCAATGCAACAGCAATACTCACAAGACAACATGTTGGAAATGATTTTTACAACTTGGGGGAGGGTAATTGGGGAAGAGGGAATGTGGGAGAAAAATGAGGGAGAGAGTAACAATATTTGACAAGAAATGTACAGTTACATATGTAACTGTAACCCCTTTATACCTCACCTTGACAATAAAATTAAATTTAAAAAAGAAAAAAAGTCTATTTAGAAGTTCAGAAAGTAGAGATGTGGTCCAAGTGGTTCAATGCCAGCCTTAACCAAAAAAGCCAGCCCCCCTACACACACACTAAAAAATTTTTAAACCAATTATAGAGCTCACTAAATATTATGTAGCTAACTGATTTCTGCAGATGTCTTATATTTGAAGTGCTGATTTTAGCCTTATGACTAAAATTTAATTCCCTTAGTTACAAATTAGGCAAGGATGTCTAACTTCAGTAAAGCTACTGTCATTTAATGCTATACTTTTATCATATTGCTAGCAGTGAATATTGATATACAATTCAGTTAAATATGGGTGAATTTAGTGCATATACTCACTAAAGAAAAATTTAAAATGGGCATATGCAGACCTTCAAATTTTCATAATTTAAAACCAATTGCCAAAATAATAAATAAATGTATAAATACATAAATTTTCCTTAGAATTCTTCCCCCCCCCCTTTTTTTTTATGGTTGGTCATGAGGCTTGAACTCAAAGGTCTGGGAGCTGTCCCTGAGCTTTGTGCTCAAGGCTAGTAGCACTCTACCACTTTGCACCACAGCTCCACTTCTGGTTTACTGGGGGTTAACTGGAGATAGAAGTCTCATGAACTTTCTGCCTGGGCTGGCTTTGAACCACAACCCTCAAATCTCAGCCACCTGAATAACTAATAGGCATGACCCATCAGTGCCTGTGCAAGTCAATACTTGCACTGGGTTTTAGGTGTCCGATTAGGACTTGAATTTGGTACCTGACACTTTGCCTCATTGGCTACCACTCTACCAATTGAGCCATGCCTCCAATCCCAAAGTATTGAGTTTTTTTTTTAGGTGTGAGATTGGGACTCGAACCCCAGTACCTGATGCTTTGACTCAGGTACTATACCAACTGAGCCATGCTTCCAGCTCCTTTTCTCTTCTAATGTGGGAATAATTTTGAGGTGTGGAGGTGGCCTAGTATGTGTGTGTTCCACTGTTGACAAGATTCCACTGCTGAATGGTGGGACAATGGAGAAGCATAGAGCAATGCCTTGTGCAATCCCAAATTGCACGATTCAACAAATGAAAGCCCATCCTCACCTGGAACAACAGTATTAGGAAATACCATAACCATCATAATGATTAACACTTCCAGAGTTTAGATTTTGACTTTACAATAATAACAACCTCAGCCCTGTTAAAGTTACAAATCATAATCTAGGAACAAAAGATGCCAATAATAATACAGTACTATTCAGTAGGGAACAATAGAAATCACAAAGGTCTCAATTATCCAACACAGAAGTTGTAAACTCTGACCTGGTATCATAAAATATAGTCATTAAAAATGATTATGTTAATATCAAAATTCAACATATTATCATGCCTATAATAGATCGATAAATTTAAACAATAATAGACAACTTGGAAATGATTGAAAGAAGCTAGGAATAACAGGCTACATGTATGTTTCTATTTATATGAAATGTCCTGAACAAGCCAATAACAAAACAAAAAACAAAAACAAAAAGAAGGTCAGTGTTTGCTATGGCAGCAAGGAGGGAAGGGTGAGTTTCTTTCAGAGGAAATAGAATATCTGGAAATTAGTGATGGCTGTATAACACTGTGAACATATTAAGAAACCACTGAACTCTTTTATATAGTAGATTTTGCTAGGAGCTTAAATCTCAATACAATTTTAAGTGACTATATGTATGTATGTGTATTTGTAGATCAACATAAGTCACTGGAAGGAAAAGGGTTAAAATGCACAACACTATTTGAAAGGATCTATGTATGAGAATGAAATTTTAAAAGAAATAGCACTTTGGGGAGGGGGTTGTACTATTTTTTTCCAGGCATTAGTACTTTGTTTTTTTTCATTTATCAAAACTTATCCTAAAATCCTTCTCTTCAAAAATGCAGATATCTCATCATTGCTCTACCTCCCATGCCCACTCTGCAGGTTTCTTGACATTATATAAACTAATAAATAAAATCTACTCATTATAAATACCCAGTTAATTAATTTTTAGTAAACATACACATGAAAGTTCTCTACTGCTCATTTTCAGCTAGACCCATCTCCCACCTCTTGAAAACTTCTAAACTGTTGTCTCTAAGTTTTCCTTTTCTAGAAATTTATATAAATGGACCATCAAGTGGTCTCTTTTGTTTCTTTTTGGCTTGGCATATTGCTGAGCTCATTCACATTGAAACTGTTTATGAAAACAATCCTATTACTGTAGGAAAGTGTTCATTTTTACCATGATAGTACAATCGAAAAAAAGGAAATAAAGGTGTTCCTATTTAGAAAATTAAAAGAATGAAAAAAGCATTATAGAACCACTGTGAAATGACTGCAAATTTTTGCAATACTGTCAAAGACCACAAAACAAAAAACCAAGCACAAGAAAACACATCATTAAATTTCAGTAAGACAAACTTTAGTATTTTAACCATTCTTTTCTTTTGCCACAATCAGTACAAACCAGGTAGGAAAAAAATAGTATAATGTACAGGCATTTAAAATGTTTCCATTGAGCACTTTTTCAAATTTGTATTTATTCTGTGCTGCAAGTGTTGAAAACTACCCCAAACACCCTAATACTTAATTATTCACCCTGATTCAGTGCTAGTTTCAGAAATAAATCAAATTTATATATGCAAGGTAAGCTTAATTAGTCAAGCTTACAAGAATGTAATACCCAATTTTTAGAACTTAATGTGCTCAAGAAAGTATTTGTGCTTTTAAATTAGGAGAATGGTTCTATAATTAGTCCTCATTTGAGTATATAATCATTTTAATTTATTTGCACAAATACAGGACATTGTGCTCCACCAGCAGATAATGTTCTTCATTAACATGAGTAGGAACTTTGTACACAAAGGCAGAAATATTTCTATCTGTGATGCCAAATCAGAACTGCATACTATTGACATCATTCTTCAGTTTTTATGGTCATATGGGCATACTTACATACTTGTTAATAATAGTATAACATTCTTTTGGCTAAGTATACGGCCAATCTCTAGAAACCAACAATTTAAATATTTAATAATTTTACTGATTATTATTATAAATGGGTAATTGTTAAAGACAAAACAGGAAATTCCAAATAGCAATAATGGAGAAATTTCAGTAATTTGTAAGATAGAGAGGCAGGGGTTATACAAACTTTTTTTTGGATTAGTAATAAAAAAGAATAACAACCTAGATTGTAGAGGTGAGACAAGATTTGGTTTAGGCTGTGTTGAAATAATCACTATATACTGAACACTGAACACAGATAAGATTCTCATCTATTCATTAAAGAATAATGAACTGTTCTGTTGACATTTTTTCCACATAAAATTTGACATATTCTTGCTCTCTCTATGTTGTAGATACATTTGAAAAGATACATTTTAAAATTTATTTCTAAAGGTTTTAAAACAAGTATATCATTAGGCACAGATGAATTGTTTGACAATTGTTCACATCAAGTTTCCTTTCCAAACTGGAATTTGTAAAGATGGCAATTGTCTGATAACTAGTAGTTGGCCTTCGATATCACAAAGTGCTCAAGTGGGCTGTGGCTTAAGAGTGATTTAACCTGAGTTATTATTTGAATTTTATTAAGTCTCATTTCAAAGTCAATCCCTGCACTACTTTTTGGTAAGTCTGCTTCATGCCATCAGTGTTAATGTCTGCACTATGGTTTTCTATATTGTTTTGAACACTTCAGGCCTTACAAAAGGTTAACGCTATGTTTTATATATATATAAAACATAAACATATTTATTTACACATGTATATAAACATGTACTTGTGTATATATGCATGTGTATTTAAATATATATTTATATACACACACATATATATGTGTGTACATATACACATATGGTTTCCTTCCTCTTTTAAGGCAGCAGCCACTTGTCTGATTCATTAAATTAGATCTGCACCATTTGATTTTCTCAGCAGAAAAATAATCTGCTATGTGATCATGATCCCATTTTCCATGATATAGTATATCTTATAGGATAACAATTCTAACTTCTGTAGTTTTCTGTTCTGTTCAAAGTTCTAAATTTTCCCAATTGTATGGAGAGGAAAGCATATAACTTCCTCCTGAGAGGAGGAAGTTCCTGTTTTTGTATAGGCAGAACTACAAATGTAACCATGTAATTTTAGTGAGTGAGGCATTTTAGCTTTGGATCATATTTAAGCTGAACATGGTCTACTCAGATTAAAACACATACTTTCACAATACCAATTTTAGAATAATATATTTACATAGTATTCAGAATCATGTCATTAGATACAACTTAGAAAGCATCTTTGATTGGATACAAGTACGCCAGGATGGCACTTTGAATTTATAGAATTTCAGAACTTTAGCTAGATGTAGTGTGTACACATGTAATCATGTAATCCTGGTTTATGAGACAGGCGGATGGTGAGTTCAAGGCCAGTCTGGGTCAAAAACTGTCTCAAAAATGGAAAAAAAATGACCCCCCCCTCCATTATCTACCTCTATGGTGGGTTTCATTCCTATGCCCTAAGTTTTCCCTAGCCTTATGATTTTACATACAAAACATGTAATATTTGTCTTTGAGTGTGGTTTATTTTGCTCTAGTATTACATTCATTTTTCCTGTAACTGACACAATTTTGTTCTTCCTAATGGCTATGACAATACTATGACTATGACAAAACTATGAGTATACCTGTTAAAAGGCATTATGAGTTCATACTGTATGTAACAGTAAGATTTATAGAATTTGCATCTGTGTAGGTATGTCTGAAGAACTTTTCCCACAGACTTAAATAGCTCCCCATATGTAGTTAACTTTGTGTCCTTGGCATGCATGTATGCATACACAACTAACATACTACTGTTCATGAACTTGCCATTCACCGAGTAGATGATGTAGAGGTAGGGTATGTGTCAAACTGTCACCCCTATAAGCAAGGTTCAGTTATTCAGTTCAATCATCATACTGTCTCTATAGTACCTAAAGGTATTTGTATGTTACTGACAGAAAATGGGCCCTAAACCAAACCTGGTATTTCACCTAGTACTTAACTCAAAAAAATCAACACTTGGTTTTAATGTTCAACAAAGGAAGATTGCTACATACTTTAAGACATAGTATACTAGTCTTTCATTAGTTTACTGTGTGTATAAATGTAATTATATTATTTTTTACATAAGGAGAATTTGATTAGGGAAATTTCAACTACAGAAGACTCCATGTAACCAAGCAAATTCAATTTATGCATCAAATGCACCTCTCCATCATGGCTGGGTTTGGTTTTTCTTTGGATGGGCCTTGGTGCTGTCCCTGAGTTACTTTTGCACAGACTAGCCCTCTGCCACTTGAGCCAGTGTCACTTCCAGCTTTTTCTGTGATTAGTTGGAGATAAAAGTCTCAAGGGCTTTTCTGCACAGGCTGGCTTCGAACCTTGATCCTCAAATCTCAGCTCCTGAGTAGCTAGGATTAAAGGCATGAGTCACCAGTGCCAAGCTATCATAGCTGTTTTGATAGAGCAATAGTTAAAATATTACACAGTTTAGCACCATATTAGTTTGGAGGTAAATAACAAAAAAATTCTCTACAGTGATTTGAACTAAAAACACTTTCAGAGGAAGGCAGCAGATAATTTGATCATATGTGGAATTTAGCATGTTCAATCTAAGATTTTAATTCCCAAAGCATCATGTACCCATTCATTATAAAGAACTTCATAGTAACAGAAGGCATTCATGTGTCTGCCTTAAGAACTGTGTTTATTATAATGAAAAGGCAAAGATGGTATCTGAGGATTACAATGAAAGTAATTTTTGTAAAGCAATTTTGTTAAGTTTGAAATCTTAACCTCAAAACAATTAGTTTTTCTCTAGAGGATTAGGAATTAACGACAAAAAATCCCCACCTATTTATGTGATATCAGAGATTAGAAATTAAAATCTTACAAAAATGTTATAATGTCATGTTATGCTTGAAACCTTGTTCTAAAAAAGTGTCATTAAGTCTGGATTTTTTATTACTTAAAGTGTGCTCTTTAAAAGGTAACATTTATCTGTACATACCAAATTTTTCTCGTTACCAGGCTTGGTTCACAATCAGAAGCAGTTTCTCAGAAAAAGCCAGTGATCAATCAACATATAGCATATAATTTTCTTACAGGTTCACTTGCAAGAGAATTAAAAACCAAATAAACTTAAGATAAGGAGAATATAAAATCCAATAAATTTAAGACAAGGAAAAATATAATTCAAAGTCGTTATTTCTCATTTTTCTTTCTTTTCTGTTTTTATGATTTCTATTTTAGAACTGTACGTTAAATTGGAAGTCAAAATCAAATCCTAGTTATAAAAAATGAGACACACAGAAGAGTGCTTTAATAAAAGTAAAGTCAACACAGTAAATGTAATTGGGAAAGTTTTAATTAATAAGCATCAAATAAATTTTACAATAACTGCAATACCGAATTGTAAAATTTCAAATTTTCCTCAAAATGTTAGCAATTTCCTTTCTTCTGGGAAACATGGAGATCCAACTAAGCATTAATGTGGCCAGTTGATGTTAACATTGAATCTAAGCAGCTATCCACATTTCATGTCTACAATAATGTAGACTGTGAATTTCTCATGTCTCTGATTTTTACCAAAAATTCTTGAGATAATTTATAGGAATGTCAAGTTTCTGAAGTGCAAACTCACAAAACCCTGCATACAGATTTCTGTTGTAATGTACTAACTTGAGACCATAGTAACTTTTCTAAGTCCTTGGAAAAGACTTGTGCAGTAAGACTTATTTCTTGTTTACTATAACTGCACTGTTTTTAAGAAAGACTATCAGCTTTGTGGTTGGTTTCCTAGTTGATAAAAATCTATCAAAAATGTAATTTTTAAGGAAAAAAGTTGTTTTTCAAAGGCTGCAAGATCAGGAAAGAAATAGCACTTCTTTTCTGTATAAACACAAACAATTAAAGCTAGCCACACTGCAGGGAAATCCATACAGTATTTGGATGTTCTATAAAAATGAACAAAAGACACATGTTCACTTCCAGTCTCCCACAGTCTACTGGAAATCTTGAAAGTTGCTCTGCAGCTGTTTGCTGGTCCAATTTTAGAGTTCAAAGTCCTTTTTGGCCCTCTGATGTCTGCATCCCAGATAAATTCAGTTCAAAAGACAGAAATCAGGGCAAAGACTCCATATAACAAAGCACAAGGATATGCTACTAGAAGCTGCTGTCCTTCCATGGCTAGTGCAGAAATAAAAATCTTGGAAGCAGAAAAACTACACCATCCAATAATCCCAGCAGTGAGAATGATTCCTATCATTCCTCTGGAAACAATAAAAAAGGGGATTGGGGAGGAAAGGGAAAGGAAAAAAAAGCAGATAACATTACACATAAGGCAAGAACACTAAAAAAAAAAAACCCCACCATCCTATTACAAAAGTATGACTTTTAGCATTTTACAAAATTTAGCAGTTTTTCAAATGTTAAAATGCATTCCTCAGAGAATTCAAGCATGTTGAACTATCCTTGTGATTAAAAAGTTCATTTATAGCTACATTTTGCTCTTTTAAAACCCAAGGTTTTACAACTTTGGTGTTACTGTTATTTGGGTTGCATGTATCTTTGCTGTAGGACATTGTTAGCATGTACAGTATCACCTGTGGCCTCTATCCAGGTGATATTAGCATACCTTTCCTCATGGCTGTCATACCAAAATTAATTGTCGCAACTTTTGGCTAAGCAACACTGTTTTAGTACAAACTTTAACTTCTGTAAAATTCAAATATCAACATAGCAATTATTAACAAAAGACAATAGATTTTTCAACAAAAGCCCAAAGAAGGAACAGTATAAAATCATCAACTTGCCAAATTTCTTGTAACCTCTTCTCTTGTACCTCCACTTTAAAACTTTTCAAGTGTAACTTTCTCAGTATAATAAAGCCTAATCACTAGTAATGTCCCGTACTAGCCACAAGGAGGTGCTTGAACTCTTGCCAAAGAATACACAATGGCCACAAGAAGAGCTACGTTAGCAATAATTTACACTTTTGATTTTGATATAACCTAAAATATCACAAAGATACCTTCAAGTACAGATGAGAGCCTAAATACTTTTTTGGGGGGGGGGAGGGGGGGTTCAGTTGTGGAGCCTGAACTCTGGGCCTAGGCACTGTCCCTCAGCAATTCAGCTCAAGGCTAGCACTCTTGAGCCACAGCGTCACTTCTGGCTTTTTTCTTTTTGCTTATGTGGTGCTGAGGAATCGAACCCAGGGCCTCATGCATGCAAGGCAAGCGCTCTACCACTGAGCCACCTTCCCAGCCCAGCCTAAGTACTTCTAAAAAGAGGACAATAACAGCCAATTGTCACAAAAGATAAGGGTTTCATTACCAAGTTATAAAAATGGCGAATAGGGAATATGCATTTATTACACATACAATTTCAATAAAGCATATAAGAAGATAAGCACAATTTTCACACTGACGTTAATGTTTTTCCATTTCTTTTTCTTTTTTGGTCGGTCAGTCATGGGGCTTGAACTCTGGGCTTGGGCGCTGTCTCTCAGCTCAAGGCTAGTACTCTACCACTTGAGCCACAGCACCAGGCTTTTTCTGTTGATGTGGTACTGAAGAATCGCACCCAGTGTCTCATGCATACAAGGCAAGCACTCTACCACTGAGCCACCTTCCCAGGACAAGATCTTAAAATTTATTCCTACTATCTCTGTTCATCACTCAAAAGCATACAGAATAGACTCACCTATACAACATGTTTGTTGAACTGAAGGTGAGGTAAATGCTATTAACATAGAACTGGTTATTATCAATCCCAAGATAAAGATCAATACTTACTGTAAAGAAAATATTACTGCAAAGCTGGAAAGTAGGATCATGGGAAGAAGACAATATCCAAGGACACTTGCCACACAACCAAATGAAACACCTGTCATACTCATCAAGTTTAACAAACAAAACATTCCTAGACAGCCAATTGCACTGATCCCATATACATAGCCAAACTGGATTTTGCCAGCCTAGGAATAAAGAAAAGATAACAGGTTAAGTGGAAGAAGTCAGTTATTTAGGGCCTTATTTCACCTAAAATGGCACAAATAGAAAAGATTCAATTTGTGAATACCAAAAATCTATACAACTATATACTGTTTGTTCAGAAATTGAAAGAGTAGACTAGTTTTTAATATTACTTAAGTTTAAAGTATCATCTCCCAATATTTTCCCACTTTCCTGGTAGGATATGAGGCTGGCTAGAATTGAACAAATAAAGAGACAAAATCATTGTACAATTGTCTAAAATAGTACATCTAAAAAGAACTTTGGCAGATTCTAAGCAAATAAACTACAAAAATAAGATGGAAAGCCATTTAAAATGCTTGGATAATTCCAATTACTAGAAAGTACCCAATTCCAACTAACATGTGCCAAGGCAACTTATCTCCATTGGCAGATGAAACTATAATCTTTCTAGTACTAAAAATAATTTTATCATCCCATCATATGGGTGTTAGAAGACCTAGGGAAAAGCAAGCCAGGGTTCTGTGGGGAAAGGAGAACAAAAAAAACAACAACAAAAAGAGGAATATAATAAAGATATTTTCTCAGTTAAATTGTCTCTTGTGGAAGATATTGCTAAATACTTTTAGGATGGTAAAGATTATCTACTAGGAACTACCTTACTAGTCAATCTATATGCGCTACACCACATTCAAGTCATACTATCATTAAACAGAAAGACCTTTTTTTTTAAAAAAAAAAAAAACTAGATTCTTGACATATAAAACTCAATCTTTAGAATCTACAAATTATGGTAGATAGAAAAGTCTGAACTTTTATGGCCCAGCATTTATTTCTAAATAATTGATTTAGTACATGGAAGTCTGGATCAGTTGAGTTTGATGATTTTATCTATGCAGCAATAATAAAGCCTCATTTGCACAGTGCTTCTGAATTTGCAAATAACCTATCTTGTTTTATTTTCAAAACAATTCTGTTAGGAGGGAAGCATAGGACTATTATCTGTTAGAGGGATCTGAAGAATTAAATAATAGAAGAATTAATTAATAAATTAAATAGGAGCACTGAGTTCAAGCTCAGGTCTTCTGACTACTATTACATTATTTATCTCATAAAGCAGATATATAAAATAAATAACTATTTATTTTCACAATATTTCTTTTTGTTTTCAATATCCTTTAGCATTCTTGTGGACATGGTGAGGTACAGACAAAAATTTGCTGTCTTTAATGTTTTAATTCATTAAATGTTAAATGTATAGGAAAGTAATCTTCAGAACACTGAGCAAGATCTACTACAAAAGTAAAACTGCATTTTTTTTTTTAAGGAACAAGAGGGGAAAAATATTGTCAATCTCTGAAAAGAAAGAATTGAATGGAGGAATGAACCTATGCATTATTTACTTTGTTTTTCCTTATTGTTTTAGAACACTTCGTAGGTAAGAAATCATTTGAAAAATATATTGCACAGAATCAGAGGGAAAAGGGAAAATAAAATACAATAGAGGGGCCCATCAGGTGCACTGGACACTGATGAAAATGATCAAGTAACTCAAGGGCAGCGATGGGAGGGAGGGAATGAGAAAGAAAGAGGGAACAGCTAACACTAAGCAAAAGGAAAGAAATGTACGTATCACCCAACGTGAAAGAAATATTGAATTGTCAAAGCTTATAGAATTCACAGACTTTATAGATAAAGATAATGACAGTTTGCCTTGTGAAGGTTAAACTGTGTTTGTGACTTTAAGAATCACTATCCTACAATACTGTGAAATTTGTGTGATCACTTAATTTCAATAAAAAATTATTTTTAAAAATATACTATCAATGGAGAAGTAGTGAAGAGGCCTAAATTTAAGTAGGTCAATACCATTTAAAAGAATAGGTACTAGTAGTTTCAAAATGGCTTTTGGTGGTATATTCAAGTCTCATATCAGCAGAGGAAGCAAGTGTCTTACCAGTAACAACGTGGCTCCAAAGGCAAGGCAGAAAACCATGGGTCCTGCCAAGTCAGTCTCATTCATGATGCTGCCATCTGCTACTTTTAATGGATGCAGCACAGTCAGTGTTTTTTGCCAGATATGGTCAAAATTGATTCCCAGCTCTAAAAAACGGAAGTCAAGTAGGATTTATGACATAATTAATTTAACAGAAGCAATATTGGAGAGGGAAACAAAATGAAACACTAAGTACCTAAATAGGATCTAGTATCATTCAATGATACATCTTCAATGCCAGTCTCCACTGTTTGTGGTATTCCTCATACAATTAACTTCTGGTTTGGTATTAGAAACGATACAGAAGTGATAAAACCCTAACTACACCTCTCAGCTATGTCTGCTCAGAAAAAAATTATCTATCTATCTATCTATCTATCTATCTATCTATCTATCTATCTATCTATCTATCTATCTATCTATCTATCTATCTATCTATCTCAACAGTTTTAATAGTAAGGAACTCTTTACTTAGAAATTCAGAATATCCTGCAGGCCCTGTGAACAATATATAAAACTACATTCCTATAAATATTTAAGGGAACATTTATGGCTTTCATTTTATATTACAAGGGTACTTCAGCTATTAAAATTTCAGAACTTCTGCTTTACGTATTTGCAAGATAATTTGAAAATCACCGTATCATAAAGTAATCCCAGAAATTGCTAGTTTATTTTCATAGGAACAATGAAATACCATAGAATTCCTTTCACTTCCACAGACCAAATTTAATTAATAATCTAAAAGTCATATGCTAATATGTTCCCATATTAATACACTGTACTATCACTTTAGAAATCTAGAGCCCTCTGACCAAATGTCATTCATATACACATTGTTCAAAATGAATTACTTAATACAAAGCTTTTTCAACTCTAAGATTATTCTTTTAAAAGAAATGGTAATAGCTCCAGATTAAGATTTGTTTTTGATGACCAATTGGATACTACATAGCACATGTTGAACATCTCTACGGAAAACCCTGAAATCTGAAATGGTCTGAAATATAAAAATTTTCAACATTAATACCAAAAAGTCTGAAGGGACAACCAGTTTCCAGGTCCCATTCCTACTCTACAGAGTAGCCTTTACTTTCGCATTTCTAAATAAACTCTTTACAACTGTTTAAAAATAAAAAGTTCTAAATTGTGCAGCATTTCAGATTAGAGCTATTGAGCCAATAAAGGCTGTGAAAATTCAACATTTAAAAAACACTTCAAAATCTAAAATACTTCTGATCGAAAACATTTCAGAGAGGAGATAAGCAAACTGTACAACCTGTATAATTTTTACCTTCTAATAATGGTGGCTCATCCTCAAAGTTGTTTCCATAGAATGGCTGGCTTGTGGTTGGAGTATATGTCTGAGTTGGTTGATAAATCTGCCCAGTGTATGGCTGTTGTGGCTGCATCATGTCTGGAGGAACAAATCGGCCTTGTTGCGAGTAGTCATAGCCAGCATACTGTCTATATATCAAAGGAAATAAAAGTGGTCAGAAATATTCCAACCTCAACCATTAAAATTCCGTAAATCCTAAATGCTGATTTGATAGAGAATTCCTAGTCATGCAACTTCTAGACTAGCCACTTTGCTACCATCTGAATGGTTGAAATGATTATTATTAAATTGATCACTTACAACAAAGTCATCATGTTTTGTAGAAAATCTTGATGACAACAGTATTAACTTTTGCAACATTTAGGCAGTTCAAAAGTTACTAGACTTTAAATATTAGGAGATAAGCAAATAAAAACATAAACACCTGGTCTATTTTCCTTGCTTAATGATGGTACATAATATTAAGATTATGAAATAACTTGATGTTTCAGATGACAGATGAAAGCTTAGGATAATAGTCTTTGTACTACATGCTATATAAGTGGATATCCACTGAATCACCATTCTTCTTCACTCTTCATAGTACAATAATTTTTGACAAAATGATTAAATCTCTTCAATCAATATTAGCTGAGTATCATTGGTTCACACACATAATCCTAAGGAGGCAGAGACCTGGAAAATTACAGTTTGAAGCCAGCCTAGGCAGAAAAGTCAGTGGGACTCCCATCTCCAATTAACTAGCCAAAAGCTGGACTGGAGACATGGCTCAAGTGAAAGAGTGCTTTCTATGAGCAAGAAAGTTGAGCAAGAGCTGGTATTGGCGTGTACATATGGGATTTATGTCAAATTATTATTAGTATATATTATGTTTTAAAGAGTATTTAAAAATTTCAAAGTGGTCATATACATATAATCTTATTTGCATTATCATAAATTCTGCTTGCATAGTGAATAGTAGACAACTTTCTAGTAGGCATATTATGAAACTGCATCTTTAAATATGTTTCAACACCTTCTGGAACAATATCATTTATATACTAATGGGGCTAACTACATAGTAAGAAATAAAAGTAATTATTTAAAGGATACTTCTTTAAAGGAACTTATTTAAAGGAACCTGGGTAAAAATGTGAGACGTTACCTCAAAAATAACAAAAACAAAAAGATCTGGAAACCTGGTTCCAGTGGAAAGTACCAAACACTGGTACTTACAAAAAAAAAATACACTAGACCAACTCATGCTTATGTAAACACTATCTATTTTTTTGGCATATAATATGGTCCTCATGCTAATTATTATAATAACAAAATATAAAAATAGCTATAAGTACATATACTGTGATCAGTGCATGCAATAGATTACTATACTATTAAAAAGTCATTTTATAAATACTGATGAAGAATGATAAAAATGGAGCAATGTTCAAAATTGCAAACAATATATGCAACTAGAGTGACTGCTCTTTATAGAAAGTAAACACAAACATACACATATACTTGTATATACTTGTATAGTTCTGGAAGTATCCATTGTATATCACAAATATTCTTTCTGCTATACATGTAAACATGAAGTGCTAAATTTTTGGAATTTATATATATATATATATGTATATATATACATACATACATACATATATATATATATATATATACACATACATACATACATACATATATATATATATATATATATATATCCAACTGGAAACAGCATCAATATACTGTTGAATTAAATATCCTGTTACATTTAAAATGCACTGATCTATCTTTCTCCCTGAATGGATCCTTGACTCACGTATACTTCCTTTAAGGTCACAAATATTACCTTTAGTTATGCTATGTTTTAAAGTTTTACTCATGCCTCTTTCAAAACATGACATATTGAACTCTACAAGACTAAAAATCTTGTTTGTTAATATTACCCCTAATTTTATCAGAAAAGAAAAAGTTCAATTAGTAGGAAGCTGACAATTTCATAGTGACAAATCCTCATATTTACCTGAAGACTTGAAATTGGCCAGGGAAGACACATACTGCCAATTACTCTTTTGGAAACAATAAATCGTTTATTCATTTCTGAGAAACTATCTGACAAATACTCAAGTCTAACTAATCAGTTTATCTGCCAGCTGTTATTTCAAATAAAAAAAAGTACAAGTTTGGATTGGTACTCCAATTGCATGTGTTTCAGAACATCATAACTTCAGTATGGAACAGAAGTGCTAAGTCTGTTTCCCATACTGTCGCATAAAGAAATTAGTACAATGTAGGGTCAGGACTTAATGCTGACAATTATTGCTCTTTGTATCAAGATAATCTTTAAAGAAAACTAACTCATGGTAACCTCTGTGTGCAACATTAAAAAAAATAGTAAACAATTTGATATCAATTCTTGATTCATTCTCAAGTACCAGTGGTTTTACCAAATGTTGCAATATTAATGCAAATGTTAACCCTCCTAAAATGGTATAGGAAGTATTAGTATTGTTAGGAAAATAACTTTTGACCTTTGAGGCTTCCTAAAAACCTTCAAGAATCCTTAAGGTCTGTAGTCTACACTGAGAACTGTCAATATAATCCTATAAATTTCATATATGGAAGACAAATACTTGCAGATCATTTCAAAGATGGCATTATTATGCTAACTCCAAGATAGAATTTTACTATTGCCTTCTCGGTTAAGACCTCTTCAGGAAAAGTTCTGACTTGCTCCTGTTAATTTTAAACTAAACCATGTTATGGTTGACATGTTCTTTACAAAACCAACACTTCACAGAAGGAAAAGTAGCATATGCTAAATTACTCTTATAAGCACTCTGTATCAACAACAAAGAAAAGCCTCTTAACACAATGGCATAGGATGGCCCACTTATGTTCATGAAAATCCTCAGATATTCTGTAAGAATATAATAAGGTTAATCAAAGACAATACCATAATCATACTCCATAAGAATATCATGAGGTAATCAAAGACAAAACCATAATCTCTCTCAATATCCTTAAAAAACAAAACAAGTGGGCTGGGAAGGTGGCTCAGTGGTAGAGCGCTTGCCTTGCATGCATGATGCCCTGGGTTTGATTCCTCAGCACCACATAAGCAAAAAGAAAAAAGTCGGAAGTGGCGCTGTGGCTCAAGAGTGCTAGCCTTGAGCTGAATTGCTGAGGGACAGTGCCCAGGCCCAGAGTTCAGGCCCCTTGACAGGACCCCCCTGCCCCCCCCAAAAAAGAACAAGTGAATGGATGAAAGTCTGATATTAGTATATCTTTTCAAATTATATCTAGAAAGCAATGTGGGATTCATACACTATGATAACTGTGGAATTCCCATAAAAGGAAACCACAGAATGTTAAAAGTGACTGTAGAAATGTAAAACTAATATAAACTAGAAGACAATCTGAGTATTATGCTACTTGAACCTAGATTTTCAAACAGGGAGCTAAGCTTCTTGTTGCTTAGAGAACTGAGATGGTCATTTAAAATACCTTAAGGTTGTAGATCTATTTGCAATATAAAAGGGGGGGTGGGTAGGAAGCAGAAAGGTACAATTTTTTATAATGCCCAGAAACTCACACTACTGCTCATACATTTCACCTTTTGTTTTCCTAAGCATCAGCAACATCCATACTGCTAACTGGAAGTAATGGTCACTAAGTATCTAGAATAAAACTTCTTCACTAGTATTGAAGCAATGTTTACTGTTACATGATTTGTTTAGAATGGAATTGTGAGAATAATTAGCAAAAGAATGTATCTACACAACTACTATGTAGAGACCCAAATTAGATGATTACAGATGAAATAAAGAGGGCAAGCCACACATTTAAATGATACAAATAAAGTCAGGACAGAAACATAGAGACAAACTCAGGAGATTTCAATCTAAGTGGAATTCTGTTGAATCTAAGGATAAAGATCATTTTGTAAAAAACTGACAGGTTCTCCAAAGGCCTACTACTTATATACACAAGGATTTTGCAGATGTATTCTAGCTAATGTTGTAATCATTTTCCCTAACACACACACAACAATCATCAAAATATATTTAGGCATTAAACATATTTAGGCAAATAAATTAAGGAAATCTCCATGATTTTTCTAATTCTTCCCAATGAATTGCTTAAAGAGATAAATCCTCTTTGGTATGTAAATGAAAATTTAAACGAAAGAAAAAAAAAGTAATGCATAGGAGATATACATGCTCAGTCCATTTGTTCAACAAGTTAAATTTGGTACATATTTCATTCAAACCAAGCATATTCGAATAAGCTAGGATTATAAAAATGATAACCTATGCAAACAAATGTGTGGCACATTCATTCAGCTAAATTAATTAGAAGGACTCTTTCTGTATTCTTCTTATTGACTGACTAGGTATACAATCTCCTTTGCAGTTTTTCTGGGATAGTCTTCATGAAGTCTGAAATTGAGAATCCATAGAGAAACAGATGACACACAAATTGCATGAAGTTACACACACCCTTAAGAGAGTGGTTAATGACTATAGAGATGTATTTCCAGAAAATAGGCCCATAGTGTTCATAAGATGTCTTAGATTGCCTTCAGTTAATTTTTTTTGCCACAAATACCAGATACTATAAAAAGATAACTTTACTTTTAATAGTTTAGAGCTTCTTCAATCAACAACTAGTAGCTTCTGTAAGACTAGTCATAATTTTGCTATACAAAGAGGTTAAAAATGCTTTATTAAAGTCACAACCTTAAATTATCAAACAGTGTCATGAAGCACTCTCCGTTTTAGTTGACAAAGTAAGAATTGTACCTATCTAACTAACAAACAAGTTTTCAAGCTGAGAGACAGTGCCCAGACCCAGAGTTCAGGCCCCACGACCGACCAAAAAAAAATAAAAACAAAAAAACAAATCTTCAAAAACATCTTAATTCTTACTGGTTTGTGTTTATTTAGCTACCTGAAGTTCTCAAATGATTTGGAAATACTATTATTACTGGACGAGCTACTTTTCCTCCCCCAGGACACCTGGAGGTTTTGCAGACGACACCCAATTTTACACAGAGCGATCCCAAAGAAGATTAAGAAAAATAAAGTGCCTAAAAAGGGTTAATGTTTACAAAGTCAATTTGGGGCAGAAGCAGACATCCTAAATACGTGTTTCTCAAAGATATAAATTAATCATAACTGCCACAGTTGTACAGTTACTTGCTATAAGGTCCTCCACTTCCTCCATAATCATAGGTCTGCTGAGACTGGTCATCGATGCTGTAACTGGTCTGGAAGAAATCCGGGCTCACGTTATCAAAGCCCGACATGGCAAACGACCTGTAACGAAAGGGAAATGGCAAACACCTGTTTACACCCAAGGTCCTCCTCGATTCGTTCCTGGCCCCCTGCTTAAAGCAAATACATCTGCAAGGCAAGGGACGTTTCTTGTGTAATTGTAGGGGCCCTGCGCTGGAAGGGAAAGGGTCTGGTCTTCAAGCTGAGCCGCAGAGGGCACCGAGATCTCACGGGGCCCAGGAGCCTCCTCAGGACGAGTCTTGGGAGGAGGAGGAGCTCTGCAGGGAACTGATGCTACCAGACCAGGATGGCTGGCTGCTCCCCTGGAGACGGAGCTTCGCAGAGGACAGGGCCCGCAGGCCCCTGGCGAAGGAGGGGTGGGGGGGGAGGTCCCGGCCTGGGCAGGAGAGCGCGGACCCCCCCCGAGCGCGCAGACCCCTGCGGGTCGCGGCCAGGCCCAAGGCGCGGAGCCCTGGAGGTGGCGGCCGGCCCGGAGAGCGCAGACCCCCGCGGGTCCCTGCCAGGACGCAGGGCGCGGGCCCTGGGGGGCGAGGCCGACTCCGGACAGGACACAGCGGATCCCGGAGAGAGCGCAGACCCCACGGGGGTCGCGGCCTGGAGGCGGGGCCGCGTCAGGACAGGGACCCGAGGGAGCGAGGCAGGGGTGGGTCGGGGCCGGGGCGGCGCGGCGCCCCAGCGGAGCCGCACCGCTGCGGACAGGCTCCAAACACTGTGACGCGGGCTCGGGACACTTACCCGACGCGGAGGCGGCGGAGGCGGAGGCGGCGGCGGGGTTTCCAGAGGCCCCGAGTAACCTCCAAACTCAATTCCAGACCCAGTACAAGCCCGGTTGCTACGTGTCACCGCTCCAAAGAACTGCTTCCGGGGCACGCCTGCCCGCCCAGGCGCTGTGGACATAGTCGGCTTTCTCCTCCTGGGTTGGACACCGGGTGTGAAAGTGGGCGGGATCCTGATTCCGGGCATGCGTTTTATGGATTGGCTCTGAGAATGACCAATAGGAAGCGGGAAAGTGCTTCCGGCAGCCTGGTCCGCAGTGAAGACAGAAAGGCGCAGGCGCAGGGGCAGGAGCCAGAGCCCCTCCCAGCCGAGCTATCCAGGGAAAGGCGGGAAAGTGGGGGAGCTAGGGTGGAAAGTGAAGGCTGGAAAGCTGGGCAGCTGAGAAACGGAAGCCATGGACCTCTTCCTCGGTCTGCAAACCTGATGGCTGCAGCCTCCTGGGTCGGACCGCGGTCTGGGAGTTTATGCATATTATTGAATCATTTCGACCTCACGAGGTGGTGACCCCTCTGACGTTTCATTCATTCTGTGCTAGTTGCTAGGTAGACCAAAGTGAACCCAAGGTAGGTGTTATCCGACCTGGGTGAAGGGGGGAAACCCCATAGATTCCTGGAAGATAATTCATGCCCCTACTCATAGTTCTTGGAAAGGTGTGATCTTCTCTTGAAGGAATCAGGGAAGCCGCTGTGAGGGTGATGGTGAGGTGGGAAGGATAGAAGACAATGCAGAGCTGGGCTCTTCAGGGCCCAGAAAGTGGCCTGTGCAAAATCTGGCTTGAGCAACAAAACCCCGTATGAAAGAAGGTGTAGATCAAGGCTTCTGCACCTCTGCATTGCTGATATTTTGGTCCAGAAGATTTTTTTTTCCGGGAGGAGGGACCTCTTGAGCTTTCTGCTTTTAGTGAATGTTTTGAAACTTTCCATCCAGCAATTTGATTTTCTGGAGGCACTCTCCAGCCTGTTTGTTTTTTATGCCTGTGCCCTCAATATAATTACAATATATGCAATGTGCTGCATATAATATATAAAATATACTAAGTATTAATATATACAATATATATTATGCTATGTATAATATACTCTATATGCTATATATATATTATATATAGTTATATATAATATACTATGTACAATCTATTCTATATAGTATATCTATAAGTATATAGAGTATATTATTATAATAGTATACCAGTTTGGTTGATAGTTACATAATTTAAGCTACATTATCCAGGAGGCTTAGTTTTTAGTTATCCATGCATATAGTGATTCATCACTTTATCCACTTGGTGATATTATGGCTGAAAAAATTTTTCTAGTCTCTCATTATTCTTCTGATATTTCTATTTCTTCCTTTTCAAAAGAGACATCGCGTTAAACATTGTCTAAATGTGAATGAATTGTTGAGTAGAAATGTAATTCTACTTCTGTCTTGAAAGCAGTTATAGTTACTTAAATTTAGTCTCCAACACTTTCTCCAGTTGAGAAGCCAAGCAGGGAAATTGAGTTACCTAATGAAAATTTTTATATTGTTTGTTTGATTTTGGCACACAAGGCCATGTATCCTGCAGAAGTCCCCTGGAGATTTTGAGAACATCAGTTTATTTTATGGCAAGCCATATTATAGGCCTCTTCTTTGGAAAATTTTTTGATGTTGCTTCCTCACTCTGGGACAGGCTCCAAAAAGTTATATGAAAAGAAACTGGTAATTGTACTCACTTCTGTTAAAGTCATTGAGCTGGGTGTTTTAGGAGTAGAAAACCTGACCCAGGTCAGAAGTTTATAGAACATGATGTGGGGCTGGACCTACTGCTCTATTCATGCTCCAAAACCTTATAGACCAATCAGCAAACCTGTAACAAAAAATGGAAAGAATATTCTGATTATCAATAAAATTTTAAAATAGCTTAATAGTCATGCTAATGTAAAGACTGCTACTTTTAATGCTTCACAAGCACAACACTCCATTGTCTTGGGAAGTCAGTGAAATTGAAAGTATTTTAGAGCTGCCTAATTCCCCCCTCTGATTTATACAGGGAGGATTGTACCAGAAAATTACAGTGCAAATATGGGCAGTTTTCCCTTACTTTCAATGATGTTCACCACCATCAATTAGAGACTTGGCAGCTGTGCCTGTATCGTGTCATGTCCCACAAGGGAATCTGATAATAGCAGCTAAGACCAATATAATCAGCCAGTGTCTGTTTTTACTCTCACTGTATACTAATATAACTTCACATCCCCCAAAAGCAAACTGTATTTTCCCAAAATTATCCTTTATTCTTTAAAAAAGTTTCCTCATGCAGTTTACTATATTAAACATGTTATACAGATTCCAATTCTTATATTTTCCTTTTACTAAATTATTTGGTAAGACAAATTCACTTGAAATAATATTGGATGTTAGACTGGATTTTTTTCACATATATTTTTTATTGTAAAAATACTGTACACAGGGGTGACAGTTGCATGAGTAGGGTAATGAGTACATTTCCTACCAAGCATTGTTACCTCCTCCTTTATTTTTACCCTACCATCCCTTCCCTACCCACTTCCCCAACTCCCTCCCCCCCACTGAAATTGTAAAGTTCTTTTTGCAAATAGTGTCTTGTACATCTCATTGTTACAATGGGTCAGCCTGTATCCTTATTTAAGCATTTTGATATATCCCTTGCCCTCCCGAAATTATAAAAATGTATATACAAGATGCAGGACATTGGAATAAAATACAGTGAAAACAGGGGTTATAACACGGGGGAAGAACATACAAAAGAAACAAAAGAATCATTTTACATACATTAAAAACACTAGCAAGAAAGAAAAATACCACTTGTGCCCCAGTCTTGGGGTTCATTCGCTTAACGTCATCTTATATGGTCATATATACATAGCTTTTGACCTTTTTCTGCTTGTCCTAGACATGTACTAGTTATTGCAAATAAGAGAAAACATGGGGCCTAAGTTTCTTTGGCCTGGCTGACTTCACTTGATACAATTTTTACCAAGTCTTTCCATTTCCTAATAAATGGGGTGATCTCATATTTTCTGATAGAGGCATAGAATTCCATTGTGTGTGTGTGTGTGTGTGTGTGTGTGTGTGTGTGTGTGTGTACCACATTTTCTTGATCCATTCATCTACTGAGGGGCATCTGGTTGGTTCCTTATCTTAGCTATGGTAGATAATGCTGCAATAAACATGGTTGTGCTGATACCTTTGGTATGACCTTGTTTGTGATCGTTTGGGTAAATGCCCAAAAGTGGGATTGCTGGGTCATAGGGGAGCTCTATGTGGAGTCTTTTGAGGAACTTTCATACTGTTTTTCAAAGTGGCTGAACAAGTTACCCTCCCACCAAGAATGTAGTAGGGTTCCCTTTGGGCACATCCACTCCATCTGTTGTTATTGGATTTCTTGATTATAGCCATTCTCACTGGGGTGAGGTGGAATCTCACTGTTGTCTTAATTTGCATTTCTTTTATGGCTAGAGAAGTTGAGCATTTCTTCATGTGTCTATTGGACATTCTTATTCCCTCTTTAGCCCACTTATTAATCTGGAGGTTGTTTCTTTGAGGATTTGTTGTTGGATTTAATTTTTTGAGTTCTAAGTATGTTTTAGATATGAGAACCTTGTCCGTTGTATGCCTAGTGAAGATCATCTCCCAGTCTGTGGGCTTTCTATTGATCTTGCTAGCTATGTCCTTTGCCATGCAGAAGCTCTGCAGTTCCATGCAATCCCATTTGTCCAACCCTTCTTTGATTTGTTGTGTTTCTGGGTCTCTATTAAGAATATTTCAGCCTGTGCTAAGAAGCCCTAGAATTTCTCCAATTCCTTCCTGTAATGTTTTCAGGATGTCTGCTTTGACTTCAAGGTCTTTGATCCATTTGGAGTTGATTCTGGTGCAGTGTGATATATAAGGATATATCTTTAGTTTTCTACAGGTGTTTAACCAATTTTGCCAGCACCATTTACTGAAGAGACTGTCTTTCTTCAATTCTATTTTTTTAGCTACCTTGTCAAAGATGAGGTGGCTATAAGTCTGTAAGTTCATTTCTGGGTCTTCAGTCCTATTCCATTGGTCCTCAGGTCTGATCTTGTGCCAGTACAAGCTGTTTTGATTACTATGGCTTTGTAGTAAAGGTTGAAATTTGGAATTGATATTCCCCCAGAACTGTTCTTTCTGCTAAGGATTATTTTTGGTATTATGGATCTTTTATTGTTCCATATGAATTTTTGGATTGCTTCTTCTATTTCCTTGAAGAATGAGGTTGGGATATTGATAATGTTGCATTAAATTTGTATATAGCCTTTGGCAGTAGTGCCATTTTCATGATGTTAATCCTCCCAATCCAGGAGCCTGGGAGGTTTTCCCACTTGCTTAGTTCTGCTTTAATTTCGTTTTTCAGGTTTTATTTTTTATCAGGTCTTCAGCTCAAGGCTAGTATTCTACTACTTGAGACACTGCACCACTTCCAGTTTATCTGGTGGTTTTTTGGAAGTTAGAGTCTCAGGGACTTTGCTGCCCCAGATGGCTTTGAACCGCAATCCTCAGATCTCAGCCTCCCAAGTAGCTTAGATTATAGGCATGAGCCACCTGCACTCAGCAGGTTTTTAAAGTTTTCATCAGAGAGGTCCTTCCCCTGTTTAGTATTAACTCCTAGGTATTTTATTTTTTGTGGGGCTATCACAGAAGGGGTTGCTTTCCTAATTTCGGCCACACTCTTCTCATTATTGGCATACTGAAAAGCCATTGATTTCTGAGGATTAATTTTATACCCTGCTACTTTGCCAAAGTTTCGATCAGCTCAAGTAATTTGGGAGTAGAATCCATGGGATTCTTTAAATACAAGATCATGCCATCTGCCAAGAGGGAGAGTTTTACTTCATTTTTCCTGTTTGGATCCCTTTTATGTTTGCATCTTTTCTTATTGCTGTAGCTAGGCATTCTAATACTAGTTGAAGAGGAGTGAGAGAGTGGACATCCTTTTCTCGTTCTTGAATTTAGAGGAAATGGCTTCAACTTTTCTCCATAAATATAATGCTGGCTGTAGGTTTGTCATACACAGCGTTTATTATATTGGGGAATGTTCCATGGATTCCTTGTTTTTCCAGAGCTTTCATCATAAAGGGGTCTTGGATCTTGTCAAATGCTTTTTCTGCGTCTATTGAGATAATCATGTGGTTCTTATCCTTGCTCTTGTTGATGTGATGAATTATATTCATTGATTAGCGTATACTGAACTAGCTTTGAATCCCTGAAATGAATCCTGTTTGATCATGGTGTATGGTTTTTTGGATGAATTGTTGAAGTCAATTGACCAAAATTTTGTTAAGAAGTTTTGCATCAATGTTCATCAAAGAAATGGGTCTATAGTTCTTTTTCTTTGATGAGTCCCTGCCTGGTTTTGGGGTGAGGGTTATGATGGCTTCATCGAAAGAGTTTGGTAGTAAATTTTGTCTTTCAATTTCATTGAAGAGTTGGAGGGGAATTGGTGTGAGTTCTGCTTTGAAGAATTCAACTTGTAGAATTCAACTGTGAATGCATCCGGTTCTGGGCTTTTCTTGGGTGGTAGATCTCTTATTGTTCTTTCTATTTAGATGTTTGATATGGGTCTGTTAAGTTGGTTTTAAATCATATTAATTTAGTTTGGGCATGTCACTATTTGCAAGAAATACATCTATATCTTTCAGATTCTCAAACTTATTAGCATGAAGGTCTGAGAAGTATCACCTTACTATAGTCTTAATCTTAGTTGTTTATGTAGTGATGTTTCCATTCTCATCTCTGAGTTTATTTGGGTATGTTCTCTTTTTTTCTGATAATATTTGCTATGGGACTATCAATTTTGTTATTTTTTTCAAGGAACCAACTCTTTGTTTTGTTGATTCTTTCTATGGATTTTTTGGGTTGTAATACATTTAATTCTGATTTAATTTTAATTATTTATTTCTGTCTACTGGATTGGAGTTTAGCTTGTTGCTCTTTTCCAAGGAGCTTTAGGTGCCTCATTAAATTGTTGGCTTCAGATCTCTATAAACTTGCCTCTGAGTACTGACTTTTCTGTGTCCCAGAGGAGCTGGTAATTTGTATGTTCATTTTTGTTGAATATCATGAACATTAGAATTTCCTTTCTAATCTCTTCTCGGACCCACTGGTGGTTCAACAGTATGTTGTTCAGCCTCCATGTGTTACAGGATTTCCTTTGGTGGCATTTTGGTGTTGAGTTCTAATTTTATTCCCTTGTGGTCTGAGAGAATACAGCACATAATTTCAATGTTTCTGAATTTGGACAAGTTTTCTTTGTGACCTAGAATGTGGTCTATTTTGGAGAATGTTCTATGTGCTGCTGAGAAGAAAGTGTAATCTGAAATACTCAGTAAATGTCTGTTAAGTCTAGTTGATCTATGCAGACGTTAAGATCGGAGGTTTCTCTGCTGAGTTTTTGCCAGGTTGATCTATCCAGCGGGGATAGTGGTGTGTTAGAGTCCTCAACAATTATTGGTTTTGGATCTATGTATGATTGGAAGGAAAGTTATGTTTCTTGGATAAATTTGGGTTCTCCGTTATTGGTGAGTAGATATTTAGAATCATAATATCATCCCTTAATTAATATGTAGTGACCTTCTTTATGTCTTCTCATTTATCTTAATTTGAAGTCTATTTTATCTGATATTAGGATTGCAACTCCCGCCTGTTTATAGGGGCCATTTGCTTGGTAGATTTTATTCCAGTCTTTTGAAGGCAGAAGATACAAGGATCTTGCTTGTTGATCAAACTAGACAATCTATTTTGCTTAAGTGGTATAATTAGGTTCATTAATATTGAAGTTAGGACTGAGAGGTGTTTGTCCCTGCCTTTTTATCCATTGGGGGATGGGGGGAGAGCTGTGCCTTGGTTGTTCTTGCTGTGATTACATAGTTCTCTGTTTGTGGACCATTTCATTGCCAATATTATATTCTTTTTTTTTTTTTGGTCCAGTCATGGGCCTGAACTCTGGGCCTGCACGCTGTCCCTCAGCTCTTCAGCTCAAGGCTAGCACTCTACCACTTGAGCCACAGCGCCACTTCCGGCTTTTTTCTTTTTGCTTATGTGGTGCTGAGGAATCGAACCCAGGGCCTCAAGCATGCAAGGCAAGTGCTCTACCACTGAGCCACCTTTCCCAGCCTGCCAATATTATATTCTTGGTGGTTTTCTATGTGTAGAATGTCTTTGAGGATTTAAAAAAATATATATATATTATTGTAAAGATACTGTACAGAGGGGTTACAATTACATGAGTAAGGAATGAGTATATTTAATATCGAGCATTGTTACCCTCACCATTGTTTTTCCCCTACCATCCCTTCCTTCTCCACCTCCTGTACTTCTCCCCCCTTCCCCTACCCCCACCCTCTATAGTTGTAAAGTTTATTTTCAACATAGTGTCTTGTATATCTCATTGTTACAGTGGTTCTGCTTGTATCCCTACTTAAGCATCCCTCCCCAAATTAGAAAAATGTATATACAAGATGCAGGACACCAGAATCAAATACAGTGAAAACAGGGGTTATACCGTGGGGGAGGGACATACCAAAGAAACAAAAAAATCACATTGTACATTTTAGGTACATTAAATACAATAGCAATAAAGGAAAAAACCACTTGTGACCCTATCTTGCAGTTCATTTCACTTAACATCATCTTATATGGTCATATGTACATAGCTTTTGGCCTTTTCTGCTTGTCCTAGACATATACTAGTTATTGCAAATAAGGGAAACCACGGGACCTATGTTTCTTTGGCCTGGCTTACTTCACTTAATATATTTTTTCCAAGTCTTTCATTTCCTAACAAATGGGGCAATGTAATTCTTTCTGATCGAGGCATAGAATATAAGATATATATATATATATACATATGTATATATATATATATATATATGTATATATATATTACATTTTCTTGATCCACTCATCTATTGAGGGGCATCTGGGTTGGTTCCATATCTTAGCTATGGTAAATAATGCTGCAATAGATATAGTTGTGCTGATAGCTTTAGTATGGCCTTGTTTGTGATCATTTGGATAAATGCCCAAAATTATGATTGCTGAGTCGCAGGGGAGCTCTATGTGGAGTCTTTTGGGGAACCTCCACACTGCTTTCCAAAGTGGTTGAACAAGTTTACACTCCCACCAAGAATGCAATAGAGTTCTCTTTTGACCATATCCCCTCCAGCATCTGTTATTATTATATTTCTTGATTATAACCATTCTAACTGGGGTGAGGTGGAATCTCAATGTTGTTTTGATTTGCATTTTATGGCTAGAGAAGTTAGCATTTGTTCATGTATCTATTGACCATTCTTATTTCTTTGAGGACTTTTTGTAGAGTTGGTTTGGTAGAGATACATTGTTTCAGTTTTTCCTTGATGTGGAAAGTTTTTATTTGTCCTTCTGTTATGAATGAGAGCTTAGCTAGTTAGATTTTTCTTGATTGATAGTTATTTGTGTTTAGGGCATGGCATACTTCTTTCTAGGCCATCCTTGCTTTTATAGTCTCTCCTGAGAATTCTGAGGTAATTCTGACTGGCTTATCTTTGTATGTGATTTTCTTTTCTCCCTGGCACCTTTAAGAATTCTTTCCTTAGTGGCTATTGATCCTGTATGGACTATAATGTGGTTGTGGGATGACCTGTTCTTGTCTGGTCTATTTGAGGTTCTAAAAGCTTCTTATATCTGGATGGGCTTGTCCTTCTGTATATTTGGGAAGTTCTCTGCTAGTATTCTGCTGACTATATTTCCTAATCCATTGGATTCCCTCCCCAGGCCTTCCTATATACCTATTAGTGTCAAATTATGCTTTCTGAATGTATCTTGTATTTCCTGAAGTGATCTATCATGCTTCTTGGTTTTGTTATGAATATCTGTGTGCTCTTTCTCTATGGAGTTTGAACTTTCTGTCTCAGGGATTCTTTCTTTTGCCTCTTCCATTCTGTTTTCAAGGCTTTTTACTTTGCTATTTATCTCCCTTCCTTCTTGCTGGTCTTTCTTAATGGTGGCCAGCTCTTTATTGAGGGTTTTTTTTTATGTCTTGAATAGATTGTCTTACATCTTGGAGCTGGTTTTCAGACTTCTCTTTCCACTCCTTTATCTGGGTTTCTATCTTTTCACTGGACTCTTTCTCCTTCCTTTATCTTTTATTTGTGAATGTAATGAAGTTGTCTATTAGATTCTGGTTACTTCGTCATATTTTCTTATAGCCCTATGCATGGTGTCCAGAAAATTCAGCAGATTTGCCAGCCATGCTTTTAAAATATCTTGAGCACTATCATCTAGGTCAATCTGGGACTGCTCTATCCCTTGTTTATTTGGAGATGGTGTTGAGGTTAGTTGATTGGCCATGTTTCTTGTGTTTCTGTGGTTCTACTCATTTGGAGACAAGAACCACACCCATACAAAAATAGGACAGTCTTTTAGGGACAGAGCCCACCTGGGGTCATGTAGATGTATAGATCTTAAGAGGATTTCAGAATTATGGGTAGGTGTTTCCTTATTTAGCTCCCCTTTTCTTTGCTTGGAGAGGGATGTTGTGGTTCTGGGGTAGAGATTAGATATAGTTGTAACTTGTGAGATGATACGGGTTTGGCTGATAAGTAAACAAGATGGGCCCCTTGTACTCAGTCAAAATGGAACCAACTGTAAGTTGGGTCAGATGTAAACTTAGGGATCAATGCAAAGGTCTGTAGCTGTGGTGCCCTGGACCACAGAGCCTGTGTTATGGCAGCCAGGAAGGTGTTGGGGGGGTTCTCAGCCGGAGGGTCTGGATGTTGGCAGGACCAGGTGGGGGTGTGTGTGGCATCTGCAGCAGTTGAAGGGTCTCACTCTGCGGCCTGGGGAGTCCTGGTGGTGGGAGGGCCAGGTGAAACGTGGTTCAGCACACAGCAGTGGGCGGTGGCTGCCATGCTGGTCTGCAGCAGAGGCGGCCAGCAGCCTTGGGGGGCAGCTGCCAGCCAGCAGCTAGGGGCGGTGTCAGTGCTGGTGCCCATAGCAGCAGCAGCAGCAGCCTGATGTCTCAGTGGCTGTGGGAGCCCAGGATTGGAGCCTGGGGTCTGCGCCTGGTGGAGGCAGGGAGGGAGTAGCTCCCACCAGAGCGGGGTGGTTGGCCCAGGGAGCAGGGATTGGCTGCGGCTGTGGTTTCCTGAGGGCCAAGTTCAGGAAGGCAGGGGGTTCCACGGGGATCCTGCTGCTCCTGCAGGCACAGGACAGCTTTGGGGGCTTACCTGGTGTTGCCGATTTCTGGAGGTTGTAATGGAATGGCAGTGATTGCTGGATTTGCCCCTTCTCTGTAGTCATCCTGAGGGGCGGGTTTAGACCAGATTTTTAACAGGCAAAGAAAATTTGTTCTGATTTGATAACTGTGTTAGGACATTATGTTTGTGAAGTACAAAAGATAACTTTAGTGTTCATAAACTGACATTTGAATTGAGATCACTTGTACAACTATTAAAATAAATATACATTATATATATCTTGTCTAATTATATGTATCTTTCATATCTTCATTCATAGTTGCAATATATGTCACTGAAAGTTGCTGAATAGCTGTTAAATAACAAAAACAGTATCATTTTAGGTGGACCGATCGTTAGGTTTGGAATAAGAGTTTGATGACAGCTCTGTAAGATCTTTTTCCAGTAACTGGAGAGGAAAAGAAATGATGTATAAAGCAGGTTCGGAGACATAAACTGTGATAACAAAATCCCTGGTTCCTCAGGTGAGAGTGAAGCATTTGAAGGACAGGACAGCTAACACCTGTGTATACTGGTCCCGTCTCACAAGGTAGACTTCATATGACAGCTAACACCTGTGTATACTGGTCCCTTCTGACAAGGTAGACTTAGACTTCGTATTTTTTAACTTCATTACTCCTTGTACCACTGAGTGTTCTATTTGAAGAAGGAAACGTAAATGAAACAGATAATTTGTTAAGCATTATTAGACTAAAAAAATCATAGATCAGGGGCTGGGGGTTTAGCCCAGAGGAAGGGCGCCCACCCAGCGTGCACAAGGCCCTGTGTTTGGTCCTCAGCCATGGAAAAAAAAATCATGGATCAGAGATTTAAGCTTGAGTTCCTGGGTTACAAAAATATGAATGTGGAAAAGAAAATAATTTGAATTAATACACTGCCTGATCTGATGTCTGGCTATATATGCATTTGCTTACATTTTCAAATGTTAAGTTGCTATTAGACATTTAGAGTTGCACATATATCCTTAGATGTTTCAAGTTGATTAAAAAATACCTTGTAATCTTTTCATTGGGCAAATAATAGATCACCTTATTTTCAAGTTCACTTTATATTATTACGGTGGTTTAATTAATATGGCATGTAGTTTAGGGTATAGGTTCTAGAGCCACACTGCCTGGATTTGCATCTTCTACTAGTTACCAGCCATAGCTCATCAATAATTTGCTTAACATTTTGTGCCTCACTTTTCTAATATGTAAAAGCAAGATAGTAGCACTATTCCTTTTACATTGTGGTTAGGAAAATTAAATGAGGTCAACCATATCATATAAGTGTCGATGGCTAAGTAATAATAAACGTTTGCAGTTATTTTCATTACTATGGTGTCATTGCTGCATTATGTAATATGTTACAAGATGAAATATGATTTATTCAGGAAATGAAGAAACTCAACAAAATCTTTACATAAGTATAAGGATTCATTTTGAATAAACTACTTCTAAGATTGATGGTCTATATTCACTTCGTCCCTTCTGAAGTTTCTCTGTAATGTTTTATAATTTGCTTATTGCTACTGTGAAGATATTCATATATACTTTCATTATCTTCTGCCCAAGATTTGCCAAATTTGGCTTGTCTCCATTTAATTTGATTGGTTTGATATAAAACAGTTTTGCTTTTTATAAAGTACTATGGAAATACTTGTATTGTCACAAAGTAGGCAGAACATTATAATAAAATTCCATAGAACCATCACCTTCCCAAATCAACTCACAGTTAGTTCTACCTCTCTCATCCCTTCTGTACTTTCTCCTCTGCCATATGATTTAGAATTATAAACATTGTATAATACTATCCTTATTTGAGTATGTGGCTCTATCAAGAGTAATTTATAAACATGGCTAAGTACAGCCATTCACTGATAGGATCTACACTGTTTTAAGAAGCACATGCATTGGCCTAGAGAGAGAAAGGGTAAATGATAGCAGGGATCACATTGTGCTCATTAACTGACATGTGATTTCTTGGTACAGTTACTTAAAATGATTTTAAAAAATTAAAAAGGAAGCTCATAGGCTGGCACAATCATACTTGAAGTTAGAAGCAATGCTACTTTTATCATCATTATGTTATTTTCTTTTTTTTGAAATTTCTAATATTTTAAGTTTTTTATTGTGGAAATACTGTACAGAGGGGTTATTACAGTTACATGAGCAAGGTAATGAGTACAGCCTCCTTTGTTTTTTCCCTACCATCCCTTCCCTCCCGTCTCCTTAACTACACTCCCTCCCTCCCCCCACCTAAATTGTAAAGTTCGTTTTTCAACATAGTGTCTTGTACATCTCATTGTTGCAATGGGTCAACCTGTATCCCTATTTAAACACTTTGTTTTTTCCCTTCTCCCCAAATTAGACCAACATCAAATACAGTAAAAACAGGAGTCATACTATAGGGAAGGGACATACAAAGCAACAAAAAAATCACATGATACCTTATAAATATGTTAAAAACAATAGCAAAAAAGAAAAAAACCACTTGTGTCCCTATCTTGGGGTTCATTTCACTTAACATCATCTTATCTGACCTTTTCTGCTTGTCCCACACATATACTAGTTATTGAAAATAAGGGAAACCATGTTATTTTCATGATGCTTCAAACATGAAATGTTTTTGTTTTCTGTTTTATCTGTTTCTTCTCTTCCCCTAATACATGGGATTTAATTTACTAGGAAACAGTGCCTAAGATGAATTATGTGTGGAAATGTGTAGTTTTTAAAATTTTTTTATTATTGTAAAGGTGATATACAAAGGATTTACATAAGTCAGGTAATGAGTACATTTCTTTTGAACAGTGTCACCTCTTCCCTTATTTTCTCCCAGTTTTCCTCTCGCAACCATCCTCCCCCAGAAGTTGTATAGTTCATTTTCAACGTATTGTCTAGTGAGCATTATTCCTGAATTTGTTCACTCTTGGTCCCACCATTTCTGCGCTCCCTTTTACCTTCCACAAAACAGACAAACTTACATTCAAGACAACGGATACAGAAATAAAAAAGAACAGTGACAAAGGAGAAAAACAAACAATAAAAACAAAGAAAAAAATAACACAAAAATCATGTTTCCATTTCTTGGAGTTAGTTTTGATAAACAGTATCTTATACAATCATATGCACATAGCTATTGAGCCTTAGTGATCTCCTAAGAATATCCTCCTTTGGTCTCATTGTGTGAATGCGTAGAGTTCTGTGTAGTTTATCATGTCCAAGTGTATTTTTTTTGTCTTTACCATTCAGTTTGTTTACTTGTAGATTCATAGGCACATTCTAATTACAACAATTGAGGGAAACAATGGAACCTATATTTCTTTGGGTCTGGCTTACTTTGCTTAATATATATGGAATATATATATGTACATATATATATTTCCTTACAAATGGTGCAATATCATTCTTTCTCATGGAAGCATAGAATTCCATTGTGTATATATACCACATTTTCTTGATAAACTCATACATTAAGGGACATCTGGGTTGATTCCATATCTTGACTATGGTAAACAATGTTGCAAAGAACATGGTTGTGCTGGTCTATTGGATAAATGCTCAGGAATGCAATTGCTGGGTCATAGGGAAGGTCCATGTTTAATCTTTTGAAGAGCCTTCACACTGCTTTTACCGAGTGATTGAACAAGTTTACATTCCCACCAACAGTATAGTAGCATTCCCTTTTGGCCACATCCCCACCAGCATCTGTTATAATTAGTTTTCTTGATAATGGTCATTGGGTGAGGTGGGATCTTAATATTGCTTTGATTTGCATTCCCTTTATGGGCAGAGATGTTGAGCATTTCTTCATGTGTCTATTGGCCATTCTTACATCTTATTCTGAGAAGTCTCTCTTTATATCTTTAGCCCATTTACTAATTCTGTTGTTTCTTTGAGGGTGTGTTTTGGGGGAGTTTAATTTTTTGAGCTCTAATTTTTTTAGATATAAGGCTCTTTTCTAATGCATAGCTAGTAAAATTCTTGTCCCATTTTGTAGGCTTTCTGTTTATCTTGACATACAGAAACTTCATTTTAATGCATTCCCATTTATCCATTCCTTCTTTGATTTGTGGTGATTATGGATCTTAGGAAGTTTCAACCTGTGCTAAGGAGCCCTAATATTTCCTCTATTCCCTCGTGTAACATTTTCATGGTATCTGGTCATACATGGAGATCTTTGATCCATTTGAATTTGGTTCCAGAGCAGAGTGATATATAATGAGCTAGCTTCATTTTTATGCATCTATATATAGCCAATCCTGCTAGCACTATTTGTTGAAGATGTTGCCTTTCTTCCATCCTATGTTTTTTGGCTCCCTCATCAAATATTAGGTGGCTACAGGTCTGTGGGTTCATTTCTAGTCTATTCCATTGGTCCTCAGGATATTCCTACACCAGTAGCATGCTGTGAACATGTTTATTTGTAAAGAAAGAAAATGCCAACATGCTGGTGAAATGAACCAACCGCCATAAGTGTTTTAGGTATAGAATGTTTTTCTTTTTTTTTAAATCTTATTTTATTGTAAAGATGCTGTACAGAGAAGTTACGGTTACATGAATAAGGCAATGAGTACATTATTTGTCGATCATTGTTACCCCTTCCCTTGTGATTGTCCCACTATCCCTGCCCTCTCTGACCTCCCACACTCCTCCCCACCTCATTGCCCACCCCCCTCCACCGGAACTTGTAAAGTTCACTTCCAGTACTGTCCTGTGGGTAAACCACCACATCAAAAAGTGGTCTAAAGACTTGGAGACTTCTCTGAAGAGGAAATAAGAATGGCCAATAGACACATGAAGAAATGCTCAACTTCCCTGGCCATGAAAGAAATGCAAATCAAAACAACATTGAGATTCTACCTCACCCCAGTTAGATTGGCTATAATCAAAAAATAATAATGACAGATGCTGGAGGGAATATGGCCAAAAGGAAACCCTACTGCACTGTTGGTGGAGTGTAAACTTGTCCAACCACTTTGGAAAGCAGTATGGAGGTTCCTCAAAAGACTCCACATAGCACTCCCCTCTGACCCAGCAATCCCACTTTTCGGCATTTACCCAAATGATTACAAACAAGGCCATACTAAAGCTACCAGCACAACTATGTTTATGGCAACATTATTTACCATTGCTAAAATATGGAACCAACCCAGATGCCCCTCAGTAGATGAGTGGATCAAGAACATGTGGTATATATATATATATATATATATATATATATATATATATATATATATATATACAATGGAACTCTATATAGTTTCTTAAAGTTGTAGAAGTATTAGTTTTTGCTATTGTTAATTAGAGAATAGCCTGAAAATTTGTACAACTATAGTATGATGCTGAAATAAGGATACAGGATGACCCATTGTAACCATGAGATGTGCAAGACACTATGTTGAAAATGAACTTTACAGGGGGTGGGGAGGGGAGGAAAGGAATGGTAGGGGAAAAACAAAGTAGGAGGTAACAATGCTCAATAGGAAATAGACTCATTACCTTTCTCATTGAGATTCCACCTCACCCCAGTTAGATTGGCTATAATCAAAAAATAATAATGACAGATGCTGGAGGGAATATGTCCAAAAGGAAACCCTACTGCACTGTTGGTGGAGTGTAAACTTGTCCAACCACTTTGGAAAGCAGTATGGAGGTTCCTCTGTACAGTATCTTTACAATAAAAATATATATTAAAAATTTTTTTCTGACACTCAATTACAGAAACTTCATTATACCACTATTTATTAAAAATTTTGTATTAAATTCCATTTTATTATGGTACTTTATTTTCAAAGGGACATATTGCTGTTCTAGGAGCTTCAAGCCAGATTTATTTATTTATATCACTTTCCTCCTTAACTTTTTTTCTTCCTCCCTTCTTATTCTCTTGTTTTTTGGACAGAGTGTTGTTATATAGCCCAGGCTGGCTTTGAACTCACAATCCCTTTGTCTCAGGCTCCTAAGTGCTGAGATCATGAGCGCTCATTCTCATGCCTGTCTTAAATTTTTGTATGTGTTTTAACTTTACATTTTGTCTTTTGGGGTACATTTGTGCATATATGTAAATTTTTTAACTCAATTTTTCATTGTGATCTGATCTTCACTGAGCATCTTGATAAAAATAGTGTCTCACTGAGGTAGAAGATCAGCGAGCGTGATGAGGCCATTTTGGAAAAATACCCTAGTTTTTTGCTCACATGGATATAACAGTGTACTATTTATATCATTATTCTCATTTCATTTAATTCTCTCCTAAATATTGGATAATGCATGTCCCCTGAGAACGAGGAAGCAGCCTACCCTGGGTCTTTCCACCATGCTGTGCTGCTAAGTACAGAATGGAAGAAAGCAGGCAACATCATGTAGGAAAGCACAGCACTGCCTGCCATCGATTAGTAAACTCCTGTAACTGTGAGTACCTTAATGAGCTAGACAAGCATAAGGAAACCTCCAAGCATCTACATTGTGCTGAGTGTCCCGGACATGTTATACACATATACTGTCTCATCACTCATTTTCATATATTTGGGCTATGTGAACCTGCTGATACTTGCTATAAAAAAGTGGCAGTTTAATTTGTTCAGCCTAAAAGATAATATTTAACTTCATTTTAACTAATGAACAATCTGTGGCTTGCCATGTTTAATTTGATTACATTTAGAGTACTAAGAGTATATATATGTGTGTGTATGTATATTTCATTCCATTTCAAATGCCTTATCTCTGTCCCACAACTCTGTTGCCACTTTCAGAAAAATGTTTAAAAAAAATAGAAGAGCATGTGAAGAGTACCCTAAGGTTCAAGAATGTTAGTACTTGAACTGTAGTAACTGTGACATGGGCACCCTATCCTTTCATTGTAGTTTGTGAAAAAATGATTGGCAGCAAGCCACATTTCATGTCTGTGGAGGAAGAATAAGACTAAATGGATAAGTTGGAAAAAAATGTATTTGGCCTGTATTAGTTTCCTGGGTTTCTGTAATAATAGAGACACACACTAGGTACCGAGGCAACAGTTTACTGACTCATAATTCTGAAGGCCATACATCTAAAATAAAGGTTTCACCAGAGTTCTTCCTTCTGGATATCATGCAGAAGAATCTGCTTATGTATCTCTTCAAGCTTGAATAGTTGCTGGTCATCTTAGGCTTGTAAATAACTTCCTCTAATCTCTGCCTTCATCTTCACAGAGAATGTTTCCCTGTATTGATTCACAGTCTTTTCTGTTCGACATTGCCACCAATATAACAGAAGTCATATTGCATGAGGGACCACCTTTATCATTTTAATCATTTTATCGAATGCCTTAGTAAAAAATCTTTAAATTAGGCCACATTCATTTTCAGTGAATCAGCGTGCTGATATGTGGCTTTGGGAGGATAGGATTGAGCCCATAACATGGCATAAGGTTCCCACTGCATTCTTCTGCCAATCATAGTCAAGGTTTTTACTATAAACATGCTGAAATGAGTTTTAATGTGATTGTTAAAGATTTGGAAGTCTTGGAAGTGGCGCTGTGGCTCAAGTGGTAGAGTGCTCGCCTTAAGCTGAAGAACTGAGTGACAGTGCCCAAAAACAAAACAAAACAAAAAAAAGATTTGGAATCCTCTAACATTTTGCCAGAGAAGATTTACTATGTGGTTTTAAAATTGATCTTATGTTTATAGAAAGATAAATACTCAAAAAAGATTTTCATCAGTTTCTAAAACAAAATGAGAATGCATTAAGTCATAAATGAGTAAAGGCTTGCTAAAGAGAAATGTTAATGGCGAGAAATACAACTACTTAAAGCTATTCTATAATTTTTAGCATTGATGGTGATTTAAAATTCTAGAACTATAAAAATAAGCATTTTTTTTCATTTTCAACTTTTGTCCATAGAGAAAAATGTTACTCCTCCAATCCACTATAATGCTTTCATTATACATAGATAAAACTTTTGTTATTAAGACTGCTTATAATATCAACTAAATTATTTTCTGTAAATGAAGATTAGTTTACTTCAGTTGAGGCATGTAAAATTGGACTTTTCATTAAAGTCTGCATATTTAAGTATCTGGAAGTCATGGCCCTACACATTTTTGCCTTTTGATTTTAAATTAAGCAATCAAGATGCTGTTTGTATCTTCCATGAAGTCCCAATTTTGCACATTTTAATGAAAATCATAAGATCTTTCCTGTCTGGACATATAATGGTTTCTTTGAGAGGGAATATAAACATTGTTGATCTTTGCTAAGATTTTATTTTAGAAAGATTAACATCATTTAAAACATCATTTAATTTTAGGTTTAGAAATATAATTCCTTTCCTAAAGCCTGTCTAAACATTGTTCTTGTTCATTTCAGAATTAACTTCTGTTCTAAATGCTAATAACAAACTGAACCTCACAGTAAAATATTGAGAGGGCCCTTAGAGAGTAGCCTGAACTCACTGCGTTGGTTTTAAAGTTAACAAAGATAGAAAAATCAGGACTACAAGTGCCACAGAAAATGACCAAAATCAGCCTCCTTTTACTGGCTTCACATAATGAGAATTAAACGAGCAGGAGAGAATTTATGTCTCACTCTCAGGATTTTGCAAATGAAGAACTGAGGACAGGGAAAGTGCAGGAAAATATTGTAAGACCTAAAATTTCAAGTGCTGCCTGCCGGGACTTAGGTTTTAACCTTTACAGAGATTCATGTCTCCTGTTCTTGCCAGATATTCTAGCTTCTAGGAAGAACTCACCGCTGCCACCTGGCTAGTCTCCCCTCCCCATCAGACCTGCTACAGATGCCTGATCTTGAACTTAGCCAGATTCACCTCTGCAGAAACTGGTGAAATTATTTGGGTCAAGAAGAGTAGGGAAGACAAATGAAAGAAAGTGGAGATGCAGTCAAAAAAATTTTAAAAATCTCATAAAATTAATTGAGGGGAGGGGTGGGGGTGGATTGGGAAGGATGGATGAGAAACGTACAAGGGGTGACACTGATCAAGATGCATTATATTCATAAACTGCTTGGTTGAATGGCAACTCCTTTGTACAACTACCTGAGAATGAGAGGTCACTCCATCCTCTAGATAGTAGACATTCTGGAGCCCTTACTAGTTTACCCTGTTCTTTGGTACAAACCCCCTGTTGGTATATGTTGTCCTTGTCATTTAGGTTGTAACTGTATGTGATTTATAAATGGCTGCCACCCTCTTGTATCCATGACAGCTACCTTGTGTGTTCTAGTTATCTGGTCTTATTGAGGAAGGAGGACCTTTTCTTCACCAACAGAGTGAATAAAAGAAAATTACAACAAGAGTTTTAATCATACTAATAGTAGTGAGCATCACTGATTTACTAGATAATCTTTTCTGTGCCTGTCACCTGATAGGTGACAAAAAACTAGGTTAAATAATTAAGTGATAGAAACAAATTAGTTATATCAGGGGCTCTATTAGGGTGGAAGGTATATTTTACTTTAGTGTCTTAACTCTAGGGCATAGAGTATAACACTGTGCTTGTGGTATTTATTTATTTATTTTGTAACTATTTCTTGTTTCATATTCTATTCACTAGATACAAAAAACAGACTTTAGGTCAGCCCCTTGGTTTGTTAGGCTTCAGGCTGGATGCAAACTTGGTTACTCCAAGTCTCTTACCTGGAGAAATTGTTCCTCAATAAATCCAGTTTGATGAGATCATTACTGAATTTTCATGCAATCCAGACTCACCATACTTTGTGAACTAAAAGATCTGTACCAGAAAAAGTCTCTCACTTGCAGGCCTACTGCCTGGGAGAAAGTTTAGAGGGATCTGCCAATGAATATTCTTGTCAGTGACAATACCACTGAAGAAGAAGCTTTCCTTTATTTCCCAGAGGTACAGCCCTGAATCCTGGTGTGCATGGCACATTGAAGAAAAGCTTATCTTGAGGAGAAGTAGATTTATACCAATAGGAATCCACAAACACTTACTTTATTCCACTAGTAGTTGATGTCGTTCAATTTTCTGTCATATTCTTGAAGATAATTATCCTGTGTTCCAGTTCTTATCAATTTGTTTAAAACAAAACAAAACCAGCCAGGCACCCATGGCCCATGCCTGAAATCCTAGCTACTCAAGAGGCTGAGGTCTGAGGATCAAGGTTTGAAGCCCACTGGGACAGAAAAGTCCCTGTGAGACTTTTACCTCCAATTAAACACTCAAAATGGAAGTGGCTCTGTGACTGAAGAGGTAGAGTGTTAGCCCTGAGCACAAAGAGGCTCAGGGACAGCTCCCAAGCCCTGAGTTCAATTCCCACAACCAACAACCACCCCCCCCCTCAAAAAAAAATCCTCAAAAAACCCAACAGCAAACATCCACCAAAATTAATTCCATCAAAACACCAAAATTAAACTTAAGGAATTAGGGCAGAAAAAAAAAGCTCTCAAAACTTTGTTGCTTACAACAACTACAATAGCATTTTATTTCCTCACAAATTGCAATCTGGACTAGGGTGTGCCAGGGTTATCTGAGCCCTGCTTCACACAGCTTTAGTTGGAGTGGGGCACAAAGGCTGTGTGTTGGGATCATCTGAAAGCAGCTCACTCACGTAACTGCCTGTTGGTGCTGGCTGTGACAAGGATCCAGTCAGCCAGAATCTGTTGCTACACTATCCTTAAAAGTCATGCAACATTGCTTCATTTGCATTCAATTGGCTTGAAACAAGTCTCTGAAGATGGCTGAGATTCAAGAAGGGAATTAAATGCCAACTATTTTGATAGGAAGACTTTTTTTTACATGTGTTAAAACTACCATTTTCCAAAAGGATGGAAGTGGATAAAAAATAGTATATACTGTTTTGTAATCTGAGATGCTTATATGTATTAGTAGCAATGCCTACCCAGGACTCTTTTTTATGTTTATTTTTAATTGTAAAATTAGTATGCAGAGGAGTTACAATTACATGAGTAAGGTAATGAGTACATTTCCTATCGAGCATGGTTACCTCCTCCTTTGTTTTTCTCCTACCACCCCTTCCCTCCCTACCTCCCCAACTCCGCCCTCCCTACCCTCAAGTAGTAAAGTTCATTTTCAACATAGTGTCTTGTACATTTCACCGTTTCAATGGGTCAACCTATATCCTTGTTTCAGCATTTTGTTATTTCCTTTCCCTTCCCCAAATTAAAAAATATATATATACAAGATGTAGGGACCCTTCCCTTCCCCTCCCAAAATTGTACCAACATCAAATAGAGTGAAAACAGGGGTTATACCATAGGGGAGGGACATACAAAGAAACAAAGAAATCATCTTATAAATATGTTCAAATAGGGATACAGTAGACCCATTGCAGCAATGAGATTTACAAGATGTTATGTTGAAAAACAAACTTTACAACTTTGGGGTGGAGGGAGATGGGAAGGGGAAACAAAGGAGGAGGCAACAATGCTTGATAAGAAATGTACTCATTACCTTGCTCATGTAATTGTAACCCCTCTGTACAGTATTTTCACAATAAAAAATTTAAAAAAAGAAGGATGCAGGGCACCAACGTATCTAGGACTCTTTTTTGAGCATATAACCAGAGGGAATAAAACTAGCGTCCTTACAGACATCTGCTGTCCCATGTTCACTGCAGCTATTTAGAATAGCTATGAAATGGAAAGAACTTAAATGTCCATCACTGAATAAAGAAATTGTGGACACACACTCACACACACACACACACACACACACACAGAGTGGACTGTCATTTAGCTTTAGAAGAGCCTTCCATTTGTAATATGGATGAAGCTAAAAGACATCATATTTTGTGAACTAAGCCAAATACAGAAAGAAAAACACTATGCAATTCTTTTTATATGTAGCATCTAAAAATATTCAACAACATAAATCATAGAAAGAGACTAGGCAGGTGGCTACCAGAGGCAAGAGGATAGATGTACGGTCAAAGGATATAATGTAGCAGCTGTTATATAGGACGAACAATTCTAGCAATCTAAAATACAGCATGAGGACTATGGTTACTAATTTTTTTTTATTCATTTCATTCTTATATCAGAATACAATATTGTGCACTTTAAATCTCCATAATTAAAAAATAAAAGTATAGATAGGACTAAGAACTCACTTTCCCTGAAAAGTTAATTCCAAATATGTATAAACTAGAGCTTAACTGATGAGTATGGGGATACTTCAAGACTGAATATGTTGTTCCATGTTTTGTGATCCTGTAGACACAATCCTACAAGTGTTACATTCATTTAGAGATGGTATTCAATAACTAATGGAGCATTCAGCTTTGTACATTCCATTTAGAAGTGGTGATACATCCCTATTACCAGATTTGAACTCAATTCCTCATGCTTGCTTTGCTGACTCTCACTACTTAAACCCTGCCTCCAGACATGCTTTTTGCTGGCTACTTTGGAGAATGAAATCGTGTAGATTATTCTGTCTGGTCTGGCTTTGAACTGCTCTTCTCTGGATCTCAGCCTCATGAGTAGCTGGGATCACAAATGAGAGCCAACAAGCTTGGAGGCCATGCTTTTGTTTCTCATAATCAAGAATCAAACAGCAGTGGATAACTATTCTGTAGCACTCTTTCTGTACATCTATTGATAATCAAATTTGGTGGTTTTGTTTTTGTTTTTTTCACGCTGGAAAGAGAATGACTGGCACTCCTGTTTCTAGAATTTCCTATCTGTAGAATGTGCATGCCACGCCCCCTAGTGGTTTTCTACGTCCTCTTTCCATACAGCATTTAATTGTCAAATATTTTGGATGCTACAAAGGCAAAATTTCATTTTGTTCCTCTACTATATGCATTTGGGGAAAAAATGGAGAATGTGTTTGAATTTCTATATTTGGCTAAAACTAGACATTGTAAGTTACTGTCTTTTCACACCTGATTAGAAATAAATCTCACCTCTTTCTGTTTCTAGAGCAGGTATGTCTCATGGTCCTAAGAAGCACACAAAGTGGTTAGCAGCACCCAAGCATTGGATATTGAACACACTGATAAGTATGTTTGCTCCTCATCCATCCACCAGTGCCAAGAAGCTGAGAGAATGTCTGCATCTTATTATTTTCCTTTCCTGTCTGATGTGTGATACCAAAGACGGATTCGCTGTTCACCACATTATACCAGACGATGCCAAGTACAAAGTGAGAGAGATCTTTGTGGACATAAAAGGAATCCCTATCAGGCGACTCACAATGCTTGAATGCCCAGGGAACCTGCTTGAAATCCCTGAACTTAACCACAGCATTATTTTGCCTTTCTGATGCTCATTTAATCTTTCTAAACTGTCATGTATGTCTTTTTTTGTGTGCTGTCTTCCTTGATGCCTCTTCTGTATAAGGTTCTATTGTACTTTATTAAAAAGTTACATGCAAACATCTCACATTATAAGAGTGAATTCATTATATGATTAATTGCCACCAATTGGATCAATACTTGATGTTTTTTAGAAAGACATCAGAGGCCCTCGTCTTTCAAACCCATAAAAAATTGGGGCTTATACTAGTATCTAAATTCTATAAATACAAAAGGAAAAAATAGAAATATGAAGTCTGTTGTGCCATTTGTTCTAGATACTAATGTGTGTGTTTGTGTGTGTGTGTCTGTGCGCACACATGCACTGATCATGGGGTTGGACTCAGGGCTTATGTGTCATCCTTTGTTCAAGGTTAGTGCTCTACCACTTGACCCACAGCTCAACTTCTGGCTTTTGTGGTCTTTTGTGGTCTTTCTAGCGGGGCTGGTTTCAAACTGTGATCCATTTGAGTAGCTAGGATTACAGGTGTGAAATTCCAGCACATGGCTCTAGATCCTAATTTTTTAAAAGAAGAGAAAAGGAAAAAAATGTCTATAGCCCCTGTTCAGAATCTGAACAAATGTGGGAAATTTAAACAATAAATTATCCATGCCACCAGCCAGCACTGTCATTATCAATACTGACACTTTTATATGTAAGACTCTTAGTGATATAATTGTATAATTTCAAGAAATCACCATAAAGTGTTTTTCATATCCTATTCTTAAAAGAAAGCAGTAGAAGCTTTCAACCAGTTTGTTTAAGTACAAAGCTGTTCTCTAGATAGCCTTGTTTTCTTTCAACACACTCCAAATACAGGAAAATATATTAAATTGCTCTTAAAGTTTCATGTCTTACACAAAAAATGATCTGTAATTTCTTTTACAGATGTCAAACTTTAGTGATGAAAACTGCTAGAAACACTTGTAATTTATTTTAGAGATGTAAAACTTTAGTGATGAAAACTAACACACAATTTGTTGGTTTTTACCCACAGAGAATATGAAGATGATAGAGGATCATGCAAAGGGCCAAGAGTGAATAGGGGAGGAGAAATTCCAGCTTTACAGTCATTTTCACCACTCGATAGCAATTATTGCCCATGCAACCTTTATTAGTTTCAATTTCCTCATCAGAATAATGACAAGAAAGAAAAATGGGGTATTAGTTCAACCATTTGTCAAATAACTCTTTAACATCTGAAGTGCCAGGCACTCAGTAGTGATGAGCTACATGTTGAACAAAAATAGACATGATATTGTTCCCATGCAGAGCTTATGATATCAAGAGTGAAGACAAACATGATACAAATAGTGACATATCAAATGGTTTAAGTATTCTTAGGACTTTTCAGTTCACAAAATATAGACACACAAATATAAAAAGAATAGTTCATACCATACAAATCTTTTGTGTATATTTGAGAGATCTGAAAAATCTCATACACTTCTTAGACTCATTTGCCAGACTATTAGCAATGCAATGGAAATTGCAAACCATTTAGGACAGTTTTGTATCTGCCAATGATATAAGGCTTTGCTCTGATTAATTATTGTAATAATAGTTACTATGAATATTGAATGCATATATTCAACCAATATTTCACTTTATTGTCAGAACTGCTTTTTATTTTCTAACAGGGAAGGGTTGAAAAAATAACAAGGCTTTATGTTAAAATGTAGAATTTTGTGATGTTAAGTTAGAGTTTAAATTAAACTTAGAGTTTCAAAGATAAGAGGGAGAAAAACAGATATTTTCATAACTATGATAACATATCACCATTTCCTTCTTCAGATTTAATTTTGATCGACAACACATATAGAAAAAATGTTAACATGAGATGCCTTCAATGAATTATTAATAGCAAGCCTAGCAAGACTTTTTGTTTATTAAATTTCTTCTGTTGGAGTTGTTAACTGGATTGCTTTATGTACCTCAGAGTTAGATTGTTCCTTAAATTTAAATCTGTGTTGTCATTTATTGGCTTCACCTGTAAAAGCTATTTTGCAAGTTTTAGTTGTCTCTAAATAAAATGGTTTGAAGAGGAAAACATTCAGAGCCAGCCAAAAGAAGTCTTATTTAGAATATTGTCACAGAAGCTATGCTAGCTTAAGGATGAGATTTCACAAAATGATATTTGCATGAATTATTGCTTCCATAACTACTTCTCCAGTCCTACTGAAAGTAGATATGCTTGAACAGCACTCTTCCTAGTGAGTGCAGATCACCCATACTACTAGATGGGGAAATTGTATATTTAGACTTCTTTTACCTTAGGGTAGGCAAGAGTATCTGTTCATCTGCAGTCATTACAGGTTTTTTGCTTCTCTGACATGGAAATGCTTAGTTAAATATTGTGATTGAAGACGAACTTTGTCCAAATATGGATTTCATTTTTTTCTGTTATGATCCTTCTCCTCAGATTATCCTTTGCGAGTACTTATGAAAGCCTGGTTAGTATTTTCCGTACATCCCTCACAGGATTTCTGTTGCACAGTAAAGAATCATTAGGGCCAGGAAGCTAGTGGTTCACACCTGTAATCCTAGCTATTCAGGAGGCTGAGCTCTGAGGTCACAATTGAAAGCCAGCCTTGGAAAAAAAATCCATGAGACACTTATCTTCAATTAACCACAAATAAACCAGAAGTGGAGCTGTGGCTCAAAGTGGTAGAGCAGAGTGCTAGCCTTGAGTGCAAAATCAAAGGGACAGTGCCCAGGTCCTGAGTTCAAGCCCCACAATTGACAAGAAGAAAGAATCATCAGGGTCAAATTATCAACACATTTTCTCTTTTCTGTGGCATTCAATGGAAAGATTATGAGAAACTAGTTTTAACAATCCATTGCCTGTTGGACTTTAAATGTACATGTCTGGATGTGAGCTTTCTAATCCTAATCTCTTCTTAAACCCCTAAGAAATACTTAACCAAAACTGTCCTTTGAGCTGGTGGTGAAGTGAAGAGACATTTTTGCATCTGGCACATTTGCCACAGTGCAACATCTGTAAAGACGTGGAAGACTCTCCACGTTTCCAAATACCTATTGAATAGTTAATTACAGAACAAAATTAATGAAGAAGGAACTAACCAAATGAAGTCTTTAGAGTGATCCACAAGGATAAACTATCAGATAATAAAACAAAATAAAATATGAATTTTAAGTAATAAGTATTGGTGTGGAAGTAGGTGGCAGAGCAGGGTCAGTGGAGGCTACATAGAGCTTGAAAACACCAAATACATGACATGGTACTGTCCTTTCCTAAAGCCTTATCCCACCTTCTAGCCCTCACTAATACACAGAAAGACTGAGAACTAACACCAGACTGTAACGCTCTTAAAGGAGCTAATCTTCATACACAGAAATTCTATAAGGAAGTTAAAAGGTGAGCTGTCGGCTGGTGCCAGTAGCCCAAGCCTGTAGCTGATAGCTGAGGATCATGCTTCAAAGCCAATCCAGGCAGGAAAGTCCATGAGACTCTTAGCTTCAATTAACCAACAAAAATCTGGAAGTGGGGCTGTGGCTCAAGTGAGAGTGTTATCATTGAGTGGAAAATCGAACTCAGAACCCAAGTTCTGAGTTTAAGCCTAAGTATATGTTTTTTTTTTGGTTTTGTTTTTAAATAAGAAGGAGGAGGAGGAGGAGGAGGAGGAGATAGAGGAAGAGGAGGAGGAAAAGGAGGTGGAGATAAAAGCAAAAAGTTATGTACAACATATCAGAGGCATATTCTGAAGTCATGTTAATGCCTTATACTGAAGTCTGGGAACTTGAGTGGTAGCATTCATTTGCAATCATTTGATGAAGATAATTGATACAGAAGCCCTTACTTAGAATTTGAGGGCCTTCTAAATTTTTTCCAGATTCTATACAATACTTAAAACTGAAGTAAACATGCTGAAGATATTTAAGAAATAGCTTGTAACTTGCTGGGTGGCCTGTACTATATTATAAAAATTTAAATTCCAAGAAATTCACAGACTTTATGATGTTAACATGTGGACCTGGATTAAGAACTGCTGGTTTAAATAAAATTTCTAGGTAATGAGATTGTGTATAGAGCACAGTTTTCCTTTCATCTATGTTGTATTGCACACACACACAAGGCCTTGAGATTTAGGAGAAATATTGTCTGCATCTTTTTCCTTTCCCATTGTAATATGATAAGGCCATCACATTTTAATTCATTTGGTCACCATATACCTTATCCTTTTATGAGGAAAGTTAAAGTAGTTGTTATTTTTCTTCCTTCACCACGGCTGTTCTAAAGATTGTATGGATCCCCTGTGATAAACCTACTATTGTGTAGGCTGATGATGATAAACCACAGCCTGTGAAGGCAGACTGGGGAAATCCACCGGAAAGCGGCTCTAAAAGGAGCTACAGATGAGTTGTGGGTAACTAGGCCTTGAGAGAGCAATGAATGACGCAAACACAAATGAATTCGCCTGCAGAATTCGCCTGCATCCCAATGATCCCTCACCTCCCCCTTTGCCAGGCTTAGTCACTACTTCCCTCACATCTCCTTAACTCTATTATACCTTTCCTATCATTGCACAGAAATTGTTGTTTATGAGTTTGTCTCTCTTTCTAGATATGAGCAATTCCAAGGCAAAGTCCATGATTTATTTAGCTCTGTATTACAGTATCAGGGTTAAGAGTTCAGGCTTTAGAGTCAGACGGTCTAACATCCAAATTCAGGCCCTGTGCATACATATGCTTAGGATTATCTGAGCAAGAACTTTTTTATCCAAACCTTGTCTGAGTCCTGATCGGTCGGTCTCTGTCTCTGCCTGTCTGTCTCTCTCTTCCTGTCTCTTTTGTACCTCAGTTTCCTTGTACCTAAAAGTGTCACACTAAGTAAGCTTATTGGTTCCTTGTGAAGAATAAATGAAATAACAGCACAGTACTAGTACCTAACTAGTAGCAGTAGATAATTGGTATCATTCACATGTTTATTGTTAATTGAAATGATACTTGAATGAAAACATTTCTCCTGAATGTCTCCTACTTCACCTGCCAGGACAATGCCATAATAAGTTTCCTCTCCTCAATCCTTGTCATCTCTGTCTCCTTGCTGTTAATGACCCTTCCCTGGGACATGGTCATTTATTATTCGCCTCAATTGACTTTAGTTTTCTCTATTGTATTTATTACTGATATAAAATATGCTTACTCATTTATTGTCTGGATCTCAATATGTTGAGCAATGCTGGGCACATGGAACCCCCCAACAAATATTTATTGAGTGAATGGATTTATGTGCCTGTGTGTGCACGCACGCGCGCACACACACACACACCATAATACATGTAAAAATCCCCATTCTCTGGCATGAATGAGTCTCATTGATTGTCACCAGTGTTTATCAATTGATCACAAAGCAGCTTTTCCCTTTATTTCCCTCTCTTCCATTGTTTGAATTTTTAAAATGTTGTAAAACTAAAGCCCTGTCTTTCAGTGGGCTACTTACTTGAAGTAGATGGTAGAAGTGAGAAAGGTGAATTCGGATGTGAAGGGAAGGATGGAACTGTATTAACTCAAAAGAGAAGCTGTTGTTGAGAAAAACGCGTGTCTCATTTCTGCTCAGAATCTCACCACATTTACTTGTTGTTCCCAAGTTGGTTCAGTCCCTTAGCCACCTTATCCCCTTGGCCTTTCATGGTAAATTTGCTCTGGATACATTGGATTGTTCACTGTTCTTTTCTAAATCCTGCATATTTCCAAATATTCTCTTAACACATTCTTACACGTAGGCCTTTTCAAACTGCTTTATTCTCCTCTACATAAAAAATTTTAACTCCTGTGTATGTGATTTTAGATTCTGCCCACTTTTCAAGGTACAGTTTCAAATTTGTCTACTTGTGACATTTTCTTCAAATCCTTGTCCATCCTCACATGTAAATCCAAGTTCAACCAGCTGTGTTCTTCCTTAATCTTTAGGAATATGGACCTCTCTTGGGGAATGACTTAACCAGGCCTCCCCCATCTCTCTCTCCTTCACTATGTCTAGTTTTGTCTGCTAAATTATATTGAAGACCAGGAATGTTTTATTGTCATTCTATGTGAGCAGGCTATTAGTGCATATTTTAAAGTAAGTGCTTAGCTATATAGCTGTACATTCCCATTTTTCCTTGGGTAAATAGAAATGTTGTACACATTAAATAAATACAAGACATTCTTATTAACTGGTCGGTAAAGGTGAATTTCCTTCAACATCCATTTTTTAAGACTGAGCAAATATCCAACATAAGTATAGAGATGAGCTTGTATTTCTTGAGACCACACTGAGAAAAGTTAGTGTCTCACAAGGCATGGCAAAGTGTACAGGAGTAATAAAATAAGGGAGGTCTACTTTGTTTAGAGGTGTGAGACTAAGGTAATAGGAAAAAATAAGCAATTGAAATCATGTCTTACTCCAGAGTCCTGGCTAGAGCAGAATTACTCAGTTTCCCTTCTTCAAAGCCTCAAATCAATTCAACAGATGCTGCCCCCTTCTGTCACTTTGTCTGGCATGATGATCCAAAAATGAATTTTCAATTTCCAAGCAGTCATCATTTCTTGAGGAAAGACGATCATGTGTTCAATTGTATATTTATCAATATTTCTTTATGAATACTTGGATCATTAATTTTTATGGTGATATATCACTTTAATTACATTTCCTGTCAGTCTTGGGGCTTGAACTTAGAACTTGGGCACTGTCCCAGAGCTTTTTTGTTCAAGGCTAGTGTTCTACCACTATAGCCATTGGCCCATTCTGGCTTTAATTAAAGATAAGAGTCTCACAGACTTTCCTGTCGGGGTTGGCTTAGAACTGCAATCCTCAGATCTCAGCCTTCTGAGAAGCATCACTTTCTATAAATACCATTCTTTTTTTTTCATTTTTCATTATCATCTTTAAGTAGTTGTACAAAGAAGTTCCCATTCTACAAAGCAGCATATGAATACAATGTGTCTGACCACATTGTCACCCGTCTCTCCTAACCCATCCCTTCTCTCACTTTTTTTCTTTAATTGAGATTAGGTGATTACATAAATTTCACATATTTCACAGTATTGTGGAATAGTGATACTTAGTTAAAGTCACAAACACATTTTAATCTTCACAATGCAAATTGTCATGTTCATGGTCTATACAGTTTGTGAATTTTATGAGCTTTGAAAATACAAGTTATTTTTTCCCCATCAGATGATGTTTACATTTCTTCCCTTTTGCTTAGTGTAGGCTGTTCCCACTTACTCTGTTCCTCCTCCTGACTTCCTTCTGATAAATACTATTCTTTATGAAATGATCACTCTTGGAACTTTTAGAACTCTTTTTCACTCTTTTTTTCCTTTTGTGAGCTCATTTCTATAGATGTGTATAGCACAGAACTTTGGGTACACACCATGGACTTTGGACTTTTTTTATTGTGAGAATACCATACAGAGGAGTTACAATTACATGGGCAAGATAAGGAGTACATTTGTTATCAAGCATTGCTGCCTCTCCTTTGTTTCCCCTTCCCATCCCTTCCCATACTCCCCCCACACCCGATCTCCCCCCCCACCCAAGTTGTAAAGTTTGTTTTTTGACATAATGGCTTGTACATCTCATTGTTGAGCAATGATGACTCAATGAAGACATGTGGACAAAAGACACCGTCTTCAGAAAGACACCTCTGTCAGATTTGTGTTTAATGAACTGAGATGAGAAGGCTTGAATGAAGGGAGACTTAGCAGGCTCATGAAGTCTGTGTAACCTTGCCACCTGTTCCTCCACAAGACATCCAAATCCAGCTTTTCTTCACTTACTCCTCTCAATCTTTGTGTGAGCCACCACCACATATCACGATCCCTGCAAATTCTTCATATCAATTTTCCTACAATGTTACTCCCCTAACAATCCAGTATCCCCATAGCAGTCAAAGTCAACCCTTCCTCCCCCAAAAGAAAACCAATTAAACAAAATAAAACCCATCACTTGGAACTAAACTGGCCAATGACTTCCTACCATATTCAGAATGAAATGTCCTCCTAGCATTGTAGTTGAGGCCCAGTACACTTTACCCCAATTTGCTTCTTAGATCTACACTTTCTCCCTTTGTCACTGGGCTCCAACTCACTAGTTCTCTGTAACTTGAACAAGTCAAGTTTAGGCTCACAGGCATCTGATCCTTTGCCCATGTCCTTCCCTCTGCCTAGAACACTTGGCCCCTAGAATTTCACAGATCTGGTCCCTTGCTTCAACACAGACAGTCTGCATGATCTACCCCTTCATACCCCCTCCAAGATGTAATTTCCATATTGTTTACTTCTATTTTATTTATCACTCATATTACTATTTGAAATCATCTTGCTCTCTTTACTAGATTGGGATCTGTGGATTTGGCCTACCCTGGAAGTTTCATTAAGGCAAAGACCTTGTCTAACTTCTTCATCTCTGGGTCTCCTACCAGCTGGGCATTTGCTTAGTACTTTACCTGGCATGTGACACATACCCAATAATTATTTGGTAAATAAAAATAGAATCAGGTAAAAAAAAAAACAAATAACAGGGAAATTGAAATAGAAAAGAACAGGTATCTGAAAGAATGATAAAATAGATAATTTGATTATTAGATATTGGTAGCTGATTGAAAGGGATTGCTACAAGTTCAATGTTTAATATCCCTCAAAGGCTCATAGTTAAGATTTGACTTCCCAGTGTGGGAAGTGGTAGAATCCTTGAGAAGTTGGTTCTAGCAGGTCTCTAGGCCACTGGGAGGTATCTGCAAAGAGGGTGGTGAGAACTTCTCCCCTTCTTCTTTCTCTGCTTCCTTGCTCATGTTGGGAGTAGTTTTAACTCCACCACATTCCCCTATGATATGCTGTCTTGCCACAACCCCAAAGCAACAGAGCTAACTGATCATAGATTAGGACTTCCAAAATGTAAGCCAAAATAAATCTTTTCTCTGTATAGGCTGATTATTTGTTATTTTAGTACAATGGAAGACAACGAATTCAGGGAGCAATCGAATGAGTTTTCATTTGGACAGTAGAAAGAGAGATGAGTATTCAATTTATAGAGAAGAAACACAAAGAAGATACTTGTGTTTGACTTGAGTACAGGTTACTAGTAAGTGCACATGAAGCTGTCCAGTGAGTACAATGATGTTCAGAAGAAATCAAGACTAAACATTTGTGTATTGGAGTGATTTGCATAGTGATGATGGTCTATCCATTCTGAAGTAGATCAATGAAGAAGAGAGAGAAGAGGAACTTCTAAAATGTGCAGATTTTAACTTAAACATCTGGTATACAAGGGACTGTGCTGAGACAAGTTACATTTAACAAATGAAGAGTAAGGTCTGAGGCTCATAGAGCCAGATATGGTTGAAACTGATAATTTGACAAGTAAAATGTGTGTTATCCATACATAAGTAATAGCACTGCCACAGGGTATGCTTTGACTTACTCCAAACAAGCTTTCAGGGGGAGGGTTTGTACCTGCTCTTTGTTTTTGTTTCTTGCTCTTTGAATGTATAAGAAGTTCAGAGTGACGGTTGGCTAATATTGGTGATGTGGCTTTTTTCTATGTCTTCATTGAGCTGATATGTAAACAGTTTATTTTTTGTGGGGTGTGTATTAAAAAGGACATAAAGCCAGGTGTTGGTAGCTCACCCCTGTAATCCAAGCAACTCCAGAAGCTGAGAGCTGAGGATCGCTGTTTGAATCCACCCAGGGAGGGAAAGTCCATGGGATGCTTATTTCCAAGTAACCACCCAAAAGATGGAAATGGGGCTGTGTCTCAAGTGATAGAGTGTTATTCTTGAGCAAAAAAGCTCAGAGAAAGCCACTAGGCCATGAATTCAAGAAATATATGTAAGATGCCAAGAGTTACATGTATGGAACCCTTAGTATGGGCTAGGTGGTGAACTAATCATTCATTAGATCTTAAACATCTCTAAAAGAAGTATACTTCTCATCCCTATTGTGTAGATTAAACCACTGTAGCTCATAGGTGATGTAAGCTTCCCAGCTGGTTTATAATAGAACTGAGGTTCAGCTCTAGCCCCCAAACTTCCTGGTTCCCAAGCTCACTCTTCTGTTCATCATGTCTCACTGCTTTGCTGTGTTGAAAACAATTGTTTTAGTACTTAAATTATGTAGTAGGTTTCTTTCCTTTTCTAGCTCAAACTTGTGAATAATTCATTTTTCAGCAATGAAAGTTAACCAAAATTGCTCAAAAGTTGTTCTTTTGTGCTGAACAAAACTAACTCTTGTTCTTCTGTTAGTTGTCTCATGTTATGCACTAGCCTTAAAGAACTATTGCTTACCCAAAGTGAACTTGCCCATATTCTCAGGATGTTCTTAATTATAGGGTTTTTCTGGGTAGCTAGAATAGAAATAGTGCTCAGAATCCTCCCCCACCTTCCTCCCCCAGACTGTTAACATGCCCCGTTTAAGTGTGGGAGATCTGCTTCTAGAATGCCTGCTTGAACTAGATTGGGGCTGCGTGTGAGTGTTGTTTAGCATGATACCTGTGAGATATGCTGCTGATACCAGCCTTGAGAAACTGTCTTTTGTCTGTCAGCTGGTGTTATGATATTCCTCTGGTCAAGATGTCATCTATTTATCCTTTACATTTTTCCATGTTGCATTGAGGCTTATATTGCCCTTCAATACATCAAGGAATTTCTTTTTTGCTGTTGGTGGTGGTGGGGATGGGGCTTGAACTCTGGGCCTGGGTGCTGTCCTTCAGCTCTTCAGCTCAAGGCTAGCATTCTACCACATGAGCCACAGTGCTTCTTCTGGTTTTCTGGTGGTTTTTTGGAGATAAGAGTCTCAAGGATTTTCCTACTCGGGCTGGCTTTGAACTGTGATCCTCATGTCTCAGCCTCCTGAGTAGCTAGGATTACAGGTGTGAGCTACCAGTGCCTGGCTCCTGACACTTTTTCCACAGTTACTTTCTCTAATCTATGACAAGTCCTATCTGCGCTTCTCTTCCATCTCACTCACGTCTATCCACATCTCTCCACCCAATCTGATGCTGCTCAAGCCACAGTCCTACTTCTTTCCTATACTGCTGCCAACAAAGACAAATTGTCCTGTCCACTCCATATTCTCTGTTGTCTTTTTTGGGTCTATTTCTCTGCAACAAACATGATGGGCTTTCTAAAATAGGAGTCATACTGTGACCATCCTCCACCTAAAGATCTCTAACATCCAACAATGGTCTGCTGTTCAGGGGTTCTTAGACAATCTTTTTAGAGGCACTTTGAGCTGCTGCAGTAAAGCCTACTTATTTTACCATCCAGGATCTTCATTGATCTTTTGTACAATCCCCAAACTCTGGCTTTCCATCTTTTGCTGGTCATCTTGAACCAAAGAGTTCACTGGCACACAAGAAATGGCAGATCAAGGGACTTGGTGGAACATATAACAGACTAGGTAGGATCACTCAAATGGCTCTTAGTCTTAATTGGCTGAGATCCAAATATAAATTAACCATATGATCTACTGCTGGAATGGATTTATATATAAAATATTTCTGAGATGGTTGGTCCCCTAAGGAATCAGCCTGGCCTACAGCAGTTCTAAAGAAATTCTAAATGAGTGCCTCTTATTTCATACCCAGGAAATGTATAGTGAAGCAAGATGGCATTTTTGTTGGTCCACTAATAATTTATTAAGGGATGCTTTGTGCTAATCACAAAAAAAGGACATTGGTTAGCTCTGAGTTTCTCATAGAAAAATACATATAGAATTAGTAGGTAAGCCTATTTAATTAAATTAATTATTAAGGTATTTAAGTTCATAAATTTGATTATTCACAAGTATAGTTATTCTTTTAAGGAATGAATTTAGTGGAATTATGTCAGTAGAAAATGTTTGATCTTTGACCCTTTAAGGAGTATTCTTGTTCATAGTCTCTTTTTGTTAAAAAATTTGTATTGTAAAGATGATGTACAGAGAGGGGTTACAGTTACATAAGTCAGGTAATGAATGCATTTCTTTTTGACCAGTGTCACCCTTCCCTTATTTTCTCCCATTTTTTCCTTCCTGATCCCCTCCCTATAAGTTGTATAGTTCATAGTCTCTTCCTTCCATTTTAGCTTCATCCTACATGGAGAACTGAATGATCTCTTTGCAGTGTGAACTAAGAGGTTGTTTTTGTTCAGCTAGCTTATTTCTCTGGGACCCAATCAAGTGAAACTATCCCTGGCAGTATGTAGAACCCTGTGTTTTGAGAAACAAACATATCAACCATCTTACATTCCCAACCAACTTCTTCTGACATGACCCTGTCAACTTTTTTTCTGGAAGATTCTGAGCATATCATTCTTGTTCCTGCAATTAAATTCAACCTGCCTTAGTTAATTGGGTATCTTTCAGATGTTAAATCTTGTACTACCTACTGGGAGGTATTAGGTGAATATAAAAAGAACCCTGCTCATAGATTTCTCACAAATAATTTAAACCACCAAGCAAAAGTATTTGGAGCATAGCTGTAATTCCCAGCTCTGGCCTTGCAAGTTCTTTGATAAAATGATCTTTATCCTTGAGTTAAATCTTTCCATTAATTATTTTTCTTTACCCCTCAATCTTCTTGTCCCTATTAGTAGATGCCACTGATATCATTCATTTCAAACGGCAAGTATAACGTGTTTGGATTTTTACTTGTGGAAAATGCCTTTGCACAATAATTGCCACACTAAAATGACTGTACTAGATCACATTGCAAATTCATGTAAGATCTTTTGGCTAGGCCAGTCTCTTCACTGACTTTCCAACAATCATCATCCTTTGAATGGTTTAGCCACCTTCAGAGAGAGGAGTGTGTGTTTTTCTTAGTGAACCGATTTTGACCCTCCAAGCACAAATGTAATTAGAGTTCCCATGATCCTCTCCTGCTTTTCTAGCAGGGAGAATAAGCTCTCAGAAAGAAAAGACCAATGACTGAATAGCATGGTGTCCTTCTTTCTACTCATTCACAAAACCTCTGAGGTGGGCAGAGAAATGGGTGGAGTGAGCTGATGGGGCCAAGTACAAGTGTGATCATGTTGCCTGTTACTTATTGAACGCTTGCTACATGCCAAGCAATTGCAGGACATTAACTTGAAGGGCTGGGAAGTTGGCTCAGTGGTAGAGTGCTTGCCTTGCATGCATGAGGCCCTGGGTTCGGTTCCTCAGCACTACATACACAGAAAAAAAGCCGGAAGTGGCACTGTGGCTCAAGTGCTAGCGCACTAGCCTTGAGCTAAAGAGCCTAGGAACAGCGCCCAGGCTCAGAGTTCAAGGACATTAACTTGAATCTTTACATCAATACTGCAGAGCAGATTTTTTTTGTTCCTAATATAGATTGTACATAGTGTACCCTCAGATAAGCAAAATGATTTGCTCCACATCATATGGACGTTTTCTACTCAATTAAAAAACACACTCCTTTTCTGTACAACTAGGAGTTTTCAACTCTATTTTCTATAAGCTGTTTCAGGAGGTTTAACAGATTCCATTTATGCACATATGCAACTCTTTAAAAATTAAAATATTCTCTACATACGTTGAGATGTTAATGTAGTTCTGGTTGATTATATTTTTTAATGTTGGAATTTAACATTTAAGCTAATTCTATTCTATTTTATCTATAGATTATTTAGGAATGAAAAATAAAGTTGGCATATATACATATAATATGCACACATATATATGTCAACCAAAATAAGGAGTATGCCAATATGTATAATTTATATATATACATATATATGTATGTAAAAGAATCATCATACAGTGAATAATGAAAAATGGTTAGAAAGACCATGGAGAAAGGATTGGCCAGGGGCAGAGATAGACCTAACTTTAAAAAAAAGAACTTTTTCTAAAATAGTGAATGTACACTTACTGGAATAAATTGCTCGATAGGAATATTTTCTTTTTTTAGTATTTTCCAATTCATTTCAAGTAACAAAGTCAAGTGGGGCAGAGAAGCATATGCCTATAAGCTTGTTTATTCTAGAGGGAAAGGCAAAAAGACCATGCCTTTGAGGCTAGCCTTAGATACAGAAAAAGAGAAATAGATCCTCTCTGGAAGAGAGAAAGTGAGCAAGAGTGAGTGAGTGTATGTGTGTGTGTCGGGGGGAGGTAGGGAGTGAGGGAGAGTGAGAGAGAAGCAAGAAATTAAAATACAGTCCGTATTTCTCATGGCTAGGCCATACTGATAAGATGACAATTTCAAAACACATGCGTGGAAATTGGATTTACTCAGCTTCATTACCAAATTCAATACATCTAACTTTGAGCATTTGCCCCAGTATGCTTCCATAGTTTGAAGAGAAGTTTTAAATGTGAATTCCAGCTATAGCTACTACAGAAATGTGTACTTTCCTTTACAGATACAATCCCCTCCCAAACTTTGTACTCCACTATTACATTCAATGATGTTGCATTCTGATCTAAAGAGCGGTATTTATTTTTCACAGCTGTGTATCTTTTAAAAAGAGATTAGATCTCAAAATGATAGTTGACTTGGTAGAATGTTCTTCTGTAGACTTCTATTTACAGGCACCATGGTGATACACACTGCTTTTGCTTTCATTGGTATTTGATAACAGTGGAGTTCAAGAGTATTTTCAGGGAGACCAGGAGAGAAATGACTAGACTAAATGGTTGCTATTATCCCAAACTTTCAGCTGGATCTGAGGCTACAGTGGGTGACCTCAAAGGATTCCCCTCCTCCATCTTTAAGATGCCACAAATCTCCTCCGAATTCCCTATTGAAAGGCATTACAAGAAAAATAGCTTGTTTGTTAGTTCAATCCTTTGTTTCTTACCTGGCAATTTCCTGCCTAGGATGTCTTTGTCATCAGTCACAGGATCTCTTTAAAATGAGACAGCTTTATTTTATAGAGGAAAGCAGAGGCTACCTGAGGTGAAGTGCCTTGTCCAAATCCAAAGTGAACTCTGTGAGATGCATTGTAACATCAAACATATTCAGGGAAATAAAGGCAATTAATGGTCAAGAATCCATGACTTCTAAATCATTTTTTCCAGTGGATGATTTTCAGTTTAGTATGTACTCGCATGGGATTTTTGGAATTCTGAGATTAAATCTAATTCAGATTGAAATATCAGCTACTAAGAGCTAAGACCAGATATAAGACAGGCATTAAATAAATCCATATCAAATAAATGGATGAGTACTAGTGAAGTAAAAAAAATTGTGGCAAAAAGTGACTAGAATTTTTATTTTTAATCATTGAGGCACTGATGATTTGCAGTTGCCTATTCTGTTGTTCTGTTTCCTTCCCTGACCCCAGAACTCTTCTTTTTATTATCTTTTTAAATTGTGAAAATACCGTACAGAGAGGTTACAATCACATGGGCATGGGCATGGGCATGGGCAAGGTAACCCCTCCACCCCCACCAAAGTTGTAAAGTTTGTTTTTCAACATAACGTCTTGTACATCTCATTGTTGCAATGGGTCCACCTGTATCCCTATTTAAACAATTTGTTTTTTCCCTTCCCCTCTACAAAGTATACCAACATCAAATACAGTGAAAACAGGGGTTATACTGTGGGGGAGGGACATACAAAGCAACAAAGAAATCATCTTATAAATATGTTAGAAAAAAACGCAAGAAATAAAAACCATTTGAATCCTTATCTTGGGGTTCATTTCGCCTAACATCAACTTATCTGACTTTTTCTGCTTGTCCCAGAAATATACTAGTTATTGCAAATAAGGGAAACCATGGGACCTATGTTTCTTTGGGCCTGGCTTATTTCACTTAATATAATTTTTTCCAAGTCTTTCCATTTCCTAACAAATGGGGCAATGTCATTCTTTCTGATCGAGGTATAGAAGTCCATTGTGTATATACCACATTTTCTTGATCCATTCATCGACTGAGGGGCTTCTGGGTTGGTTCCAGATCTTAGCTATGGCAAATAATGCTGCACTAAACATAGTCGTGCTGGTAGCTTTAGTATGGTCTTGTTTGTGATCATTTGGGTAAATGCCCAAAAGTGGGATTGCTGGGTCATAGGGGAGCTCTATGTGGAGTCTTTTGAGGAACCTCTATACTGCTTTCCAAAGTGGTTGAACAAGTTTACACTCCCACCAACAATACAGTAAAGTTCTCTTCTATCCACATCCCCTCCAGCATCTGTTGTTATTAGAGTTCTTGATTATAGCCATTCTAACTGGAGTGAGGTGGTATCTCAATAAATAAGTGAGCTAAAGACTTAAAAAGAAACTTCTCTGAAGAGGAAAGAAGGATGGCCAATATTTAAAGAAATGCTCAACCTCCAGCCATAAAAGAAATGCAAATCAAAACAACATTGAGATACCACCCCAGAACTCTTCTAACATTAACAAACACATTTCCATTTCCTTGAAATTCCATATTGGGGAGAGCAAAGATCTCAAAAGCACAACTTGCTTCAGTCTGAGCATCCTTTGTATTTTCTTTGTGTTTCTAATGGGGTTGCACAACAACAAATTCAACTACTTTTTATCATGTTATGAATACTGATGGCATTCATTAAACATCCACGAAAAGCCACGGGGTGGACCTGAGGATACTTACATATACTATAATGTTTAATATGCCCAGCACACTTGGGAGGCAGGACTTCTTAATGCCATCATATCCTCGATGGAAGATACAGAGTTACCTGCCCAAGTTATACAGGGATCCCCAACTGGCGAGGCTAAAGGAGGGCTAATGACTGTGGTGAGGATTAGATGGTTGGCCTTTGTAAACAGCAGCTATTAGAATGACAAGATAATAATACAGGAGCACATAACACAACAAGCACACAGTATCTTGGCATGGGTACATTTATAAGGTCAACTCCCTCCCTGAGAGCAAAGCCAGTCAGCATGGAAGCTCTCTCTGCTCCTCTGGAGAAGAATTTTAAGGGCATTAGGTATGAGATGTGGGATTTCAGTCTACCAAAATTGAAACGGTCATTTTGAGACTATCACCTTTAATATTCAACTCTAGGGTGTGTCTGAATGGATGAAGTAGGAAACACAGGCTAGGATGCACGCACTCACTTTTTTTCCTTCACAATTTCCCTAACCCAGGTCTTAATTGCTATATGCTGGAATATGACAAAAAATTTGTGCTTAGCTTCACAGGAATCTGTTGCTGTCTGTTGTTCAGCCTTTGGGCTGCATGTGTCATCCTACAGCGTTTCAGAGAATGCCTGCCAGAAGAGAACAATAACACCAGTGGTGTTATCTGCTGACAGGAAGGACAGGAATACACTTATGGCCTCCACTTGGCTTCCTGCCTCCCGTTAAGGCACTAAGCAGCAGGGCTTCCTGACAACCTCCCTGAGACACACTCGCTTACTCTAGCACTATTAAAATCACTCAGGACAGTGTATTGCTGTGTTTCCTTCAAGCTTTTAAACTTTCTAAAGCTCACTTTTCATTTGTTTGTGTCCCTGAGGCTAAAGGAATGAAGAATATTATACATGAGGGGAGGTAACTTGAGGTGTATAGATCCCAACATGGTTAGGCTTCATGCTGATCTCAGACCCTTATCTCTCAAAAGGCCAGAGATCTCATTTTGAAATCTTAATGTTGTATGTAGATTAAAAAGATAGATATTCCCAGAGTAGGCATGGCACACATACCTGTAATCCCAGCTAGTTGGTAAACAGAGCTTGGAGGATTGTGGTTCAAGGTCGACTTGGGCAAAAAGCTAGTGAGATTTTATCTCAACAAACAAGTAGAACCAATAGTGGTTCATGCCTTTCATCTAAACTATGTGAGAGGCAAAAATAGTAGAATCTTGGTGTAAGTCTAGCTCCTGGAACAACAACAACAACAACAAAAAGAAACAAACAAAAAAAGCCCTCTTGAGTCCCTACCTGAAAACTATCTAAAGTAAAAAGAACTGGATGTGTGGCTCAAGTTGTAGTGATTGCCTAGCAAATGCAAAGCCTTGATTTTGACCCCACCACTTCCACAAAAGGTAGATATTCCCAAAGGGATTTAGCAAAGCAGTGGTTTATTATCAACTGTTTATTTAATAAAAGAATACTTATTACAAAACAATATAACATTCACCATGTTGCAAGTGGTACAGGTAATTATGTCATGTATCACAGTATAGTTGTATCTTGAACATTTTGTCCTTTAATCCTCAGAGTGGATCTCAGAGTGTGTGTATGTAATCTCATTTCAAAAAGGGCTCTGGGTCCCTCCATTCCTGTTTTTTTTAAATCTCTTTCTGTTCTGATATAAAATGCAAACTTCTATGTTTTGTGTTTGTTTTCCATGATTTATCTGTTTTCCTATAAACATGTATACCTACAGAGGGAAAAACTATTTACTAGTCATCTATCTTTCAGAGGACTAATATCCAGAATATAAAACTCAAAAATATGTAACAACAAAAAGAAAATAAACCAATCAATAAATGGGCAAATGATCTACAAGACTGTTCTCAAAGGAAATAGCCAATAGATGAATGAAAGAAATTCTCAATGTCTGTATCTATCAGGGAAACACAGTCCAAACTTACACTGGGATGCCATCTACTTAATCAATAAACAGGCAAATGAATTGTGCAGATACTTATCAAATGACAATCACAAAACCCAACCCCAGTCAGTATAGTTATCAAGAAAACAAAAGTCAACAAAAATGTTGGTGATAATGTAGGAACAAAGAAACCCTTATACACTATTTGTGGAAATATAAATTCCTCCAGCTGCTATGGAAACCAGTATGGAGGTTTCTCAAAAACTTACAAGTAGAATTGCTATGTGATCTACTTTTACCACCACTTCTGGATATATTCTGGAAATAAAATAAAAACATCAACATACCCACATGTATTGTGACACTGTTCACAATAGCCAAGGTATGAATTCAGCCTTGGTGCCTATCAATAAAGGAATGATAAAGAAAATATGATATATAAACACAATGGCATTTTATTCAGCCACAAAAAAGATTAGATGTCATTGCAGGGAAATGGAAGGAACTAGAAGTCATAATGTTAAATGAAATAAAGCATAGGAAACAAGGATTGCATATTTTCTCCAACATGAGAATGAAAGAGATAAAGTAGTAGAAAGGCTACTAGGGAAAAATAAGGAGGCAAGGGGGAGGGGAAAGCTTGTAAGGGTGAACGAGGGTAATTGGGAGGGTAGATACAACCGAAACATAATACATGCATATATAAATGTGTTCAATGTATCTGCATTAACAATTTTAAAAAGAACTACTTGTCTCAAGAATAACTTGTCCAGCTGGGAGCTGGTAGATCACACAAGTAATCCTAGCTACTCAGGAGGCTGAGATCTGAGGATTGCAGTTTGAAGCCAGCCCAGGCAGGAAAGTCCAAATAATAACAGAAAAAGCTGGAAGTGGCACTGTTGCTCAAGTGGTAGAGTGCTACCCTTGAGCAGAGGAGTTCAGGGACTGCCCAGGCCCAGAGTTCAATCCTCAGGACTGGCAAAAATAAATAAATAAGTAAATATAATAATAATAATAATAATTTGTTCAATGAAACCCAGATCACTGAACAACACTGGGAATACTAAATTTTCCAACTTTGGAATATTCTTTTAATTTGTAATACCTTTTAGCCTTGTAACTTATGCTATGAAAAACTTTCCAGTGATTTGTTGAGTTTAAGAATTCTTATGATAATATTGAGATTTTTCTTATTTTCCCTTTTTTCTCTCCATGCATAGTCTAGAAGATTTATGGTTAAAATTGGATTGTATTAGGTTGAATAGTCAGTAATCAAAAGCTTGCTCTGCTATTCTACCCCTGTGTGACCTTAGGAAATACTATTCTGCTCCATTCTTCATTTTCTGCAAATCTTACATTGGATAGTTCTATTTCTGAAGCCTTTTTTACGGTTAGATCTTCTTACTCTCTTTAACCACCTCCTCCCAAATTATTCACAAAATATTTTAATACCTGAACTTGAAAGCTATTGTGATAGCATACTAGCCAACTCTCATACAAATAAAACATTTGCTTACTTTGCAACCCCAAGCAACACATAATTTAGCACAGATTCAGATTTATCTTTTTATTGACCTGCTGGCAACAAGATGCTTATTTTGTTGTCATGGTGAACTGTGCATACAAAATAAACTCAAATCACTATTTAAAAGGAAAAAAAAAAAACTTGAAAAAGCTAGGTGCCTTATACAGAGTGCACTGATATAACACTAGATGGCAGTGTAAGTGCATCACAACACAAACATTTCCATGATCAGCCCAACATTGAAGTCATAGTGATTGACACTAGAACAGGTTAATGCCTTACTTAAATAAAAAAAAAAAAGTCAAATATAATCAGGTTTTGGAGTGTTAGATAATACTTTGAATGTGTATGGTTACTGATTGAAATAAAAGATTATTTCATAAAAGTTATTAATTTACCCTACTGTTGAAGATATTTTTAAGCTAGTTCTTGGGGCCAGGAGTTGGCAATAGACAGATGTATCTCATCAAATGTATCTCATCCACATGTTCCCCTACATTTATGTTTTTTAATTTTAAAAATAGCAATTGTTTTGGATGGAATGTTCCTTCCACATATTATTCATTGATGAAGTACTATATTCTTATCAGGGATGTGAGCCCTAGGGCTCTAGGGTTTCCAAGGGGGAAATGGCCGATTTACAGTAAGCTATTGGCTGGGCCATTATTGACTGGCAGACTCAACTGGAAGCACTTTGTTAGTGGATTAGTTGCCCTGGAAATGCCTTCCTGAAACTCTTAATGATGCACTTAAGGGAGCCCTGCGGGACAGGAGTAAAATGTCTCTTAGCAGGCGTGTCTTCCACCAGTGTCCTCCAGGGGTGGCCTGGGAGGGGGCAGGCGGTGTCCGGAGATGCTCAGTAAGGAAACAGCCCTGGAAAAGGTGGCAGGTAGCAATCCCTTACTGGTAAGCCAAGGTTACGATTCGCTTTTTACACGCTGCGAGTTTTCAGTGGGTGCCAATGCTTCATTATTCATTTTGAGAGAGTATCATTCATTTCTGCCTGTGTATATTTATTTGCCGGGGTGTGGGTGCGGGGGGGGGGGAGGTGGAACGTTTTTAATTTTTTGGAAGAATAAAAAAAGAGCTTTTGAATGGCTATGACTTTAATCCATTTGAGACCATGAGTTTAATAATAATACTAAAAAAAGAGTTAGATGTGTGTGTGGGGGGGAGGGGGAGCGTGAACACACTTGGTAGATTGAATATTGGGTCTTTTCTAGTGGGATTTAAAAGAAGGGTTTCTAGGAGCAATGTGTCCTTCAGCAGAAATGCAGTGGAGGTAAAAAGATCTTGTTTGGAGATCTGAGGTGGACCCTCATTGGGAGTGGGGGAGTGGAGGGGGGAAGATTGGTTGGGGATCAGGGCAAAGTAAAGAAACTCCAGGCTCCAGGACAGAACAGGGCAGGGCAGGACAGGACAGGACAGGAAAGGAGGGATGCCATGCGGCTGCACAGCGAGGCGTCCTCACCCCGGAGCGAGGAGCAAGCGCCTGAAACTGGTCCCCACCTCTGGAGCTCTGCGTCCCTGTCCCTGTCAGTCCCAGCAACCTGTCAGCGAGGAGGACGTGACTCGCGCTGCCTCCGCTTTCTCCCAGCCATATTCCTTTAAGATGATGTAATAGTCATTTCCCTGGATGGTTTCTTCCCTGCACTGCTGAAACATACAGCATCCGAACTGCTCTGGAAAACTGTGGAACCACCCAGCTCCGCGCCTGGCAGCAGCGCCCCCAACCCCCCTCCCCCCCCCCCCCCCCCCCGCCGGCATCTCCGGCAGTGCCGTGGCTTCGCACCGGGCTCCCGCCTGGCTTGGAACATGGGGGGCCCCTTTGCCCTTGCCGGCAGGTGGGGTGACTACTTGGCACCCCAGCCTGGAGAATCTGTCTTTCTGCTTTCTCTTTTCTGAAAAGCTGCTAAGTCCTGGTACCTCTCGCAACTCTTCTTCCTGTGAAGGATTCTTTCGCAAGGCTTGGAGATTTTGTGGTGGTGGTGTTTTTCTGCATAAGCTTTTGGGTGACTGTTTGGCTCTGCTTTACTTCTTTCAGCCTCTTCGCTCCTGACGGTTTAACTTTCTTAAGACTTGTTTGGCACTCGGGTTTGGGAGTGATTGCCTACACACAGCCATCGATACACTTCTTAGATATAAATGCATGCACATCTAGAATTATTCTGGTCCAAGAGCACAATCTCACGGGGGGCACTTTTCGTGTATACTCCTGTCCTTTGCCTGTTTGGGATTTGACAAGATCCCATTTGAAGAGACTCTGTGTGGCTCTGGATTCTGATCGCTCTGCAAATGGTTACCAGAACTGGCCTTCACCATTCATTAAGGTAAGCCCGAGACTTACTGCTTTTCCTGTCCTGCTGAGAAAACAAATCTCCCTTTCGAAGCTGGAAATTTGCCTAGTTCTTTTTAATGTACAATTATGAATCGGGATGTTTTTAATACTAATGACTGGAGACAGATGCTCAGGGATAAATACAGAGACACAAAATAGTCGGAAGAGAAGCTACAATTTAGTTCAGGAATGGCAGAAATCAGTAGTTTCGGGGCTGTTTATGTAAAATAATCTCTTCCTCCTTTCCCTTCTTTTCCTCCTCCCGCCCCCACCTCCTTCCCTCTTCTCTTTCCAGAGGTCTCTCTTTTTCTGACTCATTCTGGGTTTGGAGAAATAATTTTGCTCTTTTCCCTCAGAGGGACCTTTGAGTACCTGGGGATTTGGCCTGCCTTTGCCTGCTGAGCCCGATGGAAGATCAGATGTAGAAGAGTTGATGACATTCTGTGAAGTAAGAGCTTATCACCAGCCTGGGTCCAAACTACATTTTCAGCATCACTTCACCTGTGGACTCTTCTAAATTTTCCTTTATTGGGGAATTAACAAACAAAGAAACAAACCTGGGGCAAGGCCATTTTTAGCAGGTAAGGATCATTTTTTCCTCGCCTGCAAATTGATGCAAAGGATAAAGCTGTGACTCCACTGGACTGATCCTTTAAAGACCAAGAGAAGAAGAAAAGGACAATGGCTCTGAGTGGAAACTGTAGTCGTTATTACCCCCGAGAACAAGGGACCACAATTCCAAACTCCTTCCCTGAAGTCATAGAACTGAATGTTGGGGGTCAAGTGTACTTCACACGCCATTCCACACTAATAAGCATCTCTCATTCCCTCCTGTGGAAAATGTTTTCCCCAAAGAGAGACATGGCTAACGATCTAGCCAAGGACTCCAAGGGAAGGTTTTTCATTGACAGAGATGGATTCTTGTTCCGTTATATTCTGGACTATCTCAGGGACAGGCAGGTGGTCCTGCCTGATCACTTTCCAGAAAGAGGAAGACTGAAAAGGGAAGCTGAGTACTTCCAACTTCCAGACCTGGTCAGACTCCTGACCCCTGATGAAATCAAGCAAAGCCCGGATGAATTTTGCCACAGTGACTTTGAAGATGCTTCCCAAGGGAGCGACCCAAGGATCTGTCCCCCTTCTTCCCTGCTGCCTGCTGACCGCAAATGGGGTTTTATTACTGTGGGTTACAGGGGCTCCTGCACATTGGGAAGAGAGGGGCAAGCCGATGCCAAGTTTCGGAGAGTTCCCCGGATTTTGGTTTGTGGAAGAATTTCCTTGGCAAAGGAAGTCTTTGGAGAAACTTTGAATGAAAGCAGAGACCCTGACAGAGCACCAGAAAGATACACCTCCAGATTTTATCTCAAATTCAAGCATCTGGAAAGGGCTTTTGATATGTTATCAGAGTGTGGATTCCACATGGTGGCCTGTAACTCATCAGTGACAGCGTCTTTTGTCAACCAGTATACTGATGACAAGATCTGGTCCAGCTACACTGAATATGTCTTCTACCGTAAGTACAAAGGATTCCATTTGTTTTTGTGTGTATCTGTTCTCTTCACAGTTGTGGACAGTCCGCATGCATTGTCAGTATCTAAGGAAGACAGTTTGTGAGTGCTGTAACTCTTCTATTGTAGCTCGAGTACTAGAGGTTATCATTCAGCTCTCGTGACTTACGGAAGCAACTTTTATCTATTTTCCCAATGAAGTCACAGGATAGTCAAGCATTTTTTGAAATCTCAAGGTGCAAATGTTATTGCTGTAGAGAATATGTGGAATGAAAATGCCCATGTGTGTCTTTTGTCAGATATTGAATTTTGAAGACAAGGCAGATGATGACAGCTTGGCTATTGGTCTGTGGAGTTCGGTAGAATCAGAACGGATGACAGACTACTCTTAGACTTTTCAGCCAAACTCTGGGGGTCTATTAAGCTGGCTGCTAACGATCTGTATTCGTGAGGAGCTTGCAGAACACAAATGTTGCTCTGAATGATGTGGTCTTGGCTAGATGGCAGTGCAGACTGCTGGAAGCTCCCCCCCACTCCAGTCTGAAAGTCACTGTTATGAGCTTTATGGATCTGCTGTTTGATTCTTTTACATGTTGTACTGAGACTTGAGTTGCAGGGCAGACTTGATTAAGCCAAACTTTGTTAAAGATCTGTCTAAAAGGAGCTAGCTCCTTGAGAATTGTCAAGCACATCCAAACACCTTCAGATAACAGGGGTGGTAGAATTACTGACATAAAAGTAAACCAGAGTGGGGGAAATGAAAGGATCTTACTACTGTCTTTTAAGTGGGGATCTGCTTAAATGAAGACTTAGGTTGTATACTACCTTGCTCTTCTTTGTAAACCCATTATTTTAAACTTGGAACTTTAGTCAGTGATCTCTGAAGGAAGAGCAGCAGTAAATCAGCCTGTACTATTTGCTGTTTAACTGCTGATTTTGAACAAGGCCAGGATTTGGTGGTAATATCCAGTAAGAATCGTTTTCCATGGCTAGCATTCAATATCCTGTCTTTTTACGTTAATACAAAATTTCAAATTCAGGATTAAAATATCAACCTTTTTTAAAACATAAAAGTATACTGAATTTCTTGGACTGGTTTTAGCCTACAGTTGTATAGTTCATTTGGAGATGGTGCTAAAAATCTTGGTAGAAGGAACAGTGGGAAGCAGAGTTACTGTGAACTGGGCTATCACATTATTTGGTTTGTACAAGTGGGAACACATGGGTTATATAAACAAGAGAGCCTGTGGAGAAAAATTAAATCAGTTTAGGAGCATACTAGTGTTTGATAACAAATATTACTTGGCCCGTGACCCTATTTGCAGCCTTTATAATCTATATCTTCCTGTTGACCAGAGTTTAGTCACCAGATACTACTTTCTTCCATCTGGCAAATTTCCCATGAGGCCAGAGATAAGACTCTGGCTTTTCCACCTTCTATAAAGGAAATGCAACTATTTGCAATTCTGTAGAACAAATACCTTCTCAATTTTTGAGGAAAATGCATCTTAGAGATAGGTAAATGTAAGTTATGAATTTTTTTGTTTCTCAGGTTTTTTTTGTTTCTCATTTTGTGCAAAATATCCAGAGCTAAGTGTTAACTCTTCCTCTGTCTTAGGACCAATAAAACTGACATCTGGCTTTCCAGGGTACATAACAGCCTCCATGCAGCTGCTTAGCTATAATTATTTAATTAGAAGCTGCCAACTGTGCCTATATAAGCATTAATTCATCAAGCTGTTATGCTTGGGTTAATGGGCTAAAACCATGGGAGGTGCTCTAAAACAGGGAGTTGACTGCATGCAATGGTGCTTTTCTCTGAAGAATTTGACTTCCTCCTGGGGTGGGAAAATACACACACACACACACACACACACACACACACACACACACACACACACACACACACACACACACACCCTACTTAGATTCAAGCAATTAATTCTTAGAAATCAGACTCAAAACTTAGGAAAACTTAGGAATAGTGCAAAGTCACTTTGTCTGAATGTACATCATAGTTAAAAAAAAAAGGACAAGAAATTACTGAACTGTACATAGTAGTTTGCATTTTGTTGTTGTTGTTGGTCATGGAGCTTGAACTCTGGGCCTGGCCACTGTCCCTGAGCTCTTCAGCTCAAGGCTAGCACTCCACCATTTGAGCCACAGTGCCACTTCTGGTTTTCTAGTGGTTTATGGGAGATAAGAGTCTCACAGACTTTCCTGCTTGGGCTGGCTTTGAACCATAATCCTCAGACCTCAGCCTCCTGAATAGCTAGATTACAGACGTGAACCATTGGCACCTGGCTTAGACTCTACCTCATTAATTTTCTTGTAGAACTGGAATTATGCACCAATATGAGTTAAACATAAGTGAATGTTTTGTTCATGGAGACCTATGAACAATGAAAAAATCTACACCTGTCTTCATGTGTTTAAGAGTAAGAACTTTGCTTATCTGTATCACTTACACATAAGAAATGACATGTAAAATGCTGTAGGTGAATATGAATATTATAGAAACATAAGAAAGAAAACCCTGTTACAGTTGCCTCACAAAATATTTAGAGATGTCTTTGTTTTTATTTAAAAATAATAAGAAGATAACTTTTCACATTTCCCATCAAATTGGCTAAATAATACTTCCTTTTTCTTCAGGAAGAAGGTAATTGTATAAACATCAGACAGCTCCTCTTGCTTTACCTCTAAATAAAGTGAGAATTAAGTAATTCAGAAAAGACAAGTCCTGTTTTTGAACCAGATGCTCAATGATCGCTGAATCACTTGGCGAGAAAATCACAGGTGCCTGGAAGCAAATGGATCCTCTATTTCTAGAGCATTTCCCAAAGCCCAAGGGAGTGGAAAGATTGTTCTCCTTTGAGGAGAATTATGCATGTTGCTTAAGCTTAGTCATGAGTGAGTTACCTTGGATTAATAATGGAAAACATCCTAATTCAAGGGTATTTGCATCTAATAAGTCCCTCATAAGTAGAGACATCAATTCATGTGATAACTAGTTCAAAACACATATTATGAGGCCTGTGACTTACAGAAACGGATATTGTTTTGTCATCTCTCCGTAGGTGCTTTTCATAGGTGCTTTTTTCACTTTTATTTTTTTCTTAAATTTACAAAGTTACAGCTACAAAAGTCCCTGCATGTCTTGACATATACAACATATGTCTTTAGGTCTTATGCTTAAGATAAGGTGCTGGCAAAAAGTAGATTAGGAAATCATTTCCCATTTAGAATTCAGGTGTTTGATCTGGTATTGGGAAGAAATATATGGTTATGTCCAGTGTGAATAATTTTCCCAAGACTGACCATAAAAGCTTCAATTAAAGATCAGGCTTTCTTAGAGAAAACAAGTGGATGTGCATCTGTCCCCAAATGACGGTAGCTTTCTTCTTCTGGTTGTTTGAAAGATAGCTACAATAACATAAATTTTTACTGCCCCTAGAGATGTGAGATGCAGCCCAACTATGAGGTATGTGAAGTTGAGTCCCTTCCAGCACCTTAATACCACTTTCCCTAACTTTCCCTGTCCTCTTAATTTAGGTCTTTTGTTCTGTTGGAGTAACTCCTGCTCTCCAATTCTTTCCCTCTAAGCCATAATCAGAACTTGTCACGAAGACTTCTGCTCTGTCATTGCACTCAAAATGCTTTCAAGGCAGAGGTATTTGTGCCTAAGAGCACTTGAAATGACTGTGGGCCAGGCAGCCTTTCACAGTGTATGGAGTGCTATTAAGAATCGAAGCTTATTAATTTATAATTTTTAGGTACAATTAAATATAAGGTTTCATTGTGAAGTCAATTTAGACCCAATGTTCAGATAGATATTATTATATAGCAACAATACAGGAATAATAAGGGAAAATTTGTATTTCTTTAAAAGCCTGTGCATTGAGAATTTGACTAAATATAACAACATGTAAATATGTTTGTAAAATATTTAATTATATTGTTTTTACTGCCAGATCATCTAAGATCTGTTACCTGAGTTCAAGTCCTTGTGGGAGGAAATTAACATGGGTTCTTCCTGGACCCAGGGTCTCATTGAATGAATATTGTAGCAAGAGCAGTGTTAAGATGAGAGAGAAAGGGGAGGGAGAAGGGCTCTAAGATTCTTCCAACACTCCTGATAAGCTCAAACATATATATATATGATTGTGGGGAAAGGATGGAAGGTTCCTGATAGCCTGATGAGATTTAGATCTTATCAAAGAACTTTAGAAGTGAAATAGCTGTAAACATGCTACCATGTTCCCAAGTAAACCCTTCAAAATCTCTCAAACAAGGATAAGGAAGAGAATGAGCATTTAGGAGTACAGGAAGGCCCAGGGCAGAGGAAGCAGCCTCCTGAAATCAATAGACAAACTGTATCATTACACACTGTGGCTATTTTTCTCTGATCTTTGCTATAACTTTCCTTAAATTCTGCATACCTTTGAAAGTCACTTAAAATATTTCTGTCATGGACAACTTTCAAATACTAACAAATCTAGAAACTGGAGTTCCGACTTCTATATAATCCATCATCAATTACTATAGTTATCATCACAAGACAATCTGGTTTTATCCATACTTCTGTTTTTTTCTCCTGTTTGCACTGGGTTGCTTGGGGGGGAGGAGATCCAATATATAAATCATTTAATTCATCTACAAAAACTGCTGTTCACATCCGTAAAATATAATGTATTGAAAATATACAATACTCTTATCCATTAACAATTCTGTTTTACTATTTTGCTGTGGACCAAACCCAATGACTTGCACATGTTAGACAAGTACTCTACTGCATAGGTATATAAACAATCCCTTAAAATGTCCTTATTTTTCCTTTTGACAGCATTGCAATTTGAATTCTCAGCTTTATGCTTGCTAAGCAGGTACACTATCCCTTAACGTGTACCAACAGCCCCTTATGGGGCTAGATACAGTCAAGATAAGCTCTTGATTTATGCCTAGTCTGGTCTGAATTGAAATCCCCCTATATGTGCTTCCCAAATCACTAAGATGATGCACACTCAGTACATTTCCCAGCCACTGTGTTTTCCCATAAGTTAGGATATAAAGCACTCCACAGTTCCCAGCCATCGGTCCAGATGTAGGCTTGTAAACTTTTTTTCCCCAGGCTGGCTTTAAACCTTAATTCACCAATCCCTGACTCTCAAGTGGCTAGGCTTACAGGCTTGAGACAGCATACCTGGCTACAATCATTCTTTATTATTAGCTTGAGTATTGTAGCCACACTTGCTATAGTAGCACTTGGGAGGCTGAAGCAGGAGGATCCTGAGTTCAAGGTCAGTCTTGACTATTTAGTAAGATTCTGTCTCAAAAAACCTTAGTGATGATGATGATGATGATGATGATGATGATGATGATAATAATAATAATAATAATAATCTTTACTATATCCAGTATCTAGAGAGTGTTAAAAAGTCCCTGATTTTCTTACAACATTTTCCTAAAATATGTTTGAATCAAGATTCAAACAAAGTTCAGCCATTATATTTGGTTGCTATGTTTCTTTATTATCTTCTTATTTAAAAGTATTACATTGTATGCAATAAAATAGTAAAATGGGCTGAAGTTTCCCCTCTATACAGTCTGTTTCGAGATACCTGCTTAGGGTTGGGGATTTAGCTCAGTGGCAGAGCACTTGCCTGGTAAGTGCACAGCCCTGAGTTCTGTCCTCAGCTCTAGGAACAAAGAAAATTTAAAAAAGAGAGAGAAACTACTTGTTTGACACTATCTTACCTCCTGGGTTTCAGTGTTCCACCCCTACAGGGTCTGGGATGTCATTAACACATATTCCCAATAAATTTGCTAGATGTGGGCTATATATCAGATTCAGATTTAGTATTTCTGAGAAGACCTCTTCACTGGTGGCAAGTACCTTTTTAATTTGTGTAACTAGAGGCAAGGTAAAAGCATCTTTCTTTTCATACTCATCATTAAATAAATAGCAATTAGGGCCAATTCTCTCCATTGTCTCATTTGATTCTTATTTTTAAAAAAAAGCAATAAAAGAGTTCCCTACTTTTCCTTCCAGTCATTCAATAACTATCTAAATTTCCATATTTATTCTCATCATTGTACTGGGCTGCCAGTGGGGATAGAGTGAGCCTGCTAAGATGTGTACTCGTTCCTTTAGAGTTTGAACAGGGATCATTTGAGGTGAAAAGTTTACCTTCTGCCTATTCCAACTTTTACAATTAAATATCCTTGGATTCCCTCAGCTAGGTAGAAACTCCATTGAATTCACCATCTCTATTTCCCAAACTTCTCTCTTGTTGGTTTGTTTGTGCTGGCCCTAGCACTTGAACTCAGGGGCTGGACACTGTCACTAAGCTTATTTTGCTCAAAGCTAGTGCTCCACCACTTGAGCCACAACTCTACTTCTGGGTCTTTGATGGGTAATTGGAGATAAGAGTCTCACAGACTTTCCTGCCCAGGCTGGTTTTGAACTGCAGTCCTCAGATATCAGCCTCCTGGGTAGCTAGGATTACAGACATGAACCACCAGTGCTTGGCTCCTGATGCTTCTTTCTCCACAGTTACTTTCTCTAATCTATGACCTATCTACTCTTCTCTTCCATCTCACTCATGTCTATCCATATCTCTCTACCCTCACTGATGCTGCACAAGACACAGTCCTGCTTCTTTTCTACACTGCTCCCAAGAAATAAAAATTTTCCTTTCCACTCCATGTTCTCTATTGTCTTCTTTGGGTCTATTTTTCCTGTGGCAAACATGATGAGGTTTCTAAAATAGGAGTCATACTGTGACCATCCTCCACCTAAAGATCTTCCCACCTTCCAATGGCTCTTTATAGTTAATATGTCTCCCTAACAGGTGTCCCTTCCCTTTATGGAATTTGCTTCCCTCTGTAACTCCTACTGCTGCCACTCAGTTCCTGAGTGCTGTTACACACTTGCTTCTCCATTATTTTATATTAGTTCCCTCTGCTTGGATCTCTTCTACTTACTTTGACTAAATTCACTTGAATCCAACTAAAGTTTACATTTTCTGGGATAATTTTCCAAGTCTATTGTATCAATAAAGTATTTCTTAGCTTTGCTTTATGAGACCATAATTTCCTCTACATAGTTAAAAAATAATATTTGATTTGCTCATATATTTACAGGAACTCTATTATGAACTGCTATGTTCATAATAGTTGGTATAATACCTAACACTCATACTGTAAATATTTCTCCAAAAAGAATACCAATTCAAAAGAGTGCACAGTGCCTTCTGCAATATTCTGTTGCTCTCATAAATGCACCTGTCTTGGATATATCATTATATTATCTCTTAAAAGAAGAACTGAGAGCTGGACACTAGTGGCTCATGCTTGTAATCCTAGCTACTCAGAATGCTGAGACCTGAGGATAGCAATTCAGAGCCAGCCCAGACAGGAAAGTCCCAGAGACTCTTATCTCTAAGAAACTACCAAAAAACCAGAAGTGGAGCTGTGGCTCAAGTGGTAGAGCGCTAGCTTTGAAGAAAAGGAGCTCAGGGACAGCACCCCGTCTCTGAGCTCAAGCCCCCAACAAGAACACAAACATGAGCAAAGAAGAACTAGAGATCAATGATGGAGTGATTGATACATTAGATAATAACAGTGGTGTTTTCTAAGTTTCACTGAGTGCTATGGATTTTACATACAAATTAGAATTCTTTCTGTAAGGTGCTCTACCCTTTCTCAGCTCCAGGGAGCTGAGAAAAACACTTACCAGCAGTCAAGGCTCTTTTGGTCTCCCTTTAGTTTATTCCTCCAAGCAGGAGCAAATTGAGGCTGGGTGAGGCCAGTGTCTAAGGAAGAGCCCAAGAAGGATTCAGAATTCAGAAAAGTGCTCCAACATTGATAAAAATGTCCCCAATAGAGAAAGAGCTCTACTAGAATACAGAAGGTATTGTGAGATTTGCCTACTTAATTTTCTTATTGCTGAAGGATTCTATTTATTCTCTCTTCCATTTCCACAAATGCTGAAAAAAAAATTTAGTGCTAAAGGCAACTTGGCATGGTAGTTAAGAACCTGGATTTGGGATCTCAGATGAGAGTATTCTATTTACTTAATAAAAAAGGATGCCCGGGTTGAATTCTTGCTTTTCTACCTACTAACGATGGGTTCATTAAAAAATTAACTTTCTTCCATGACTCAGTGTCCTTACCATGAAAGCAGAGATGATAACAACAGTGTTTACTCAGAGTTGGTATAAGGATCAAATGGTTAATAGATTAGAATGTACTTACAATGCTCCTCATACTCAGTCAGTGCCATAGAGTGTTCTGACCCCTGGAAGTAGTCATAAGTTCTTCCTTTACGGAACCTGTCAGAGACCAATAATCATTTTAGCTGTCCAACTCAGTCTAATGACCTATGCATACTTAAAAATATTCAAAAATGTGCTCAATATCATGGCTGTTTATTTTAATTGAAATGGAATAAACATGAAAGTAGCTCCATCAAAGGACTTCAAATTAAATGGCACAGTGTACTCCATAAAATTGGTATGTGTCAATTAAAATATTATGTTGCAATAAAAAGAAAAGTATGTTAGTAAAAGTTTGTTAGTAATAGAAAAAAAAACAGAAAGAGAAGAAAAGGCTTCAGTGGATATTCCATAGTGGAAATCATTAACAATGGACTTCCCCTGCAGTGATTTCCACCTATGGCCTTTCAGAACTTAGGACAATATAGAGTAGAATTGAAAATTAAGAATGCAATGTAAATTATATGTTCAGCTCCAGCAGAATTAGAACAACTTTTTGTGGGTGTCTCAGCCTAGAGAATATTCCTCACAGTGACAGAAAATGGTTGTTGAGTGTGATGCTGACAAACAGATTATTTATGTTACAGGAGAACTGAAAACAAGGCATTTTACTTCACATGGGGTATAGCTGTGCACTGTGGTAATAAAAGGAAATAAGACTGTTAATATGGGATGGTTACCTTGCCACCCATTCAAAAGCTTCCCCATGCGAAGAAGTTCAGTTTTCTATATTTATTCATCAGCCCCATTTCTGGAGGAGGAAATAATAAAGATGATAAAATGTGATTAAGAGTTTGTCACATTAATGAAAATGAGAGGTAGCTAGCTCACTGTCTGTAATTTGGTGGCAAATGTAACAGACTTTCTGGCCCTGTTGAATATAGTGTTTATTTTCTTATTTTTAAATTTTATTTTGTTGTAACGATGCTGTACAGAGGGGTTACAGTTACAGCAGTAAGGTAATGAGTACATTTCTTGTTCAGAATTGTTACTCCCTCCTTTATTCTCCCACTATCCCTTTCCCTCACTCCTCCCCCATGAGATTGTTTTGTTTCCTTTGAATATCATGCATTTTTTTTTTGGACAACAATATAAACTTCTCAGGTCAGCACTGCTAGGCAACAAAACAGAGCAAAAGAAAGGCAAGTTTTGCTAATTTTTGTTTATTTGTTTGTTTTGTAAAAGGGATTCTGGAATAGCAGAGAAAGTGAAGTGATCAGCAGCAGGAAAATGATATATATGGATGCTAGAGTGTGTTTTGGAGGAAAAAGAACCCAAAGGGAGCATCCGTGACATGGATGACTGTTCCCAAACAGAGAAAGAGCTAATCTACATTACAAAGCACATTGAGCAGCATTCTTCAGGCATCACCGGTCAGGCATCACTGCTAACTTTCTGACAGCTTAACCATTCTGTGACATCAGTATTTTATATCAGACATTATTCCATAGGTGCCTGAAAATGTACATGGTGAGGCAAATAAAAACGAAGATTCAGTTTTTCTCAGATTCCTTTCCAGTCATCTAGAAGAAATATCAGAGAGATACCTGTATGAGTTCAGTTTTGTCAGACTGCAGCAACACAATAGGGAAGACATTAATTCCTATTGGTTTATGAAGTCTTAGAAAATGAACAGTTTAGTTTAGCTTGGCTTTTCTGGATGGATAATGTGTGGCATGGGAAAGGAGTGATTGATAATGTGTGGTACTTTCAACATTTTTAAGTCTTCTTTGGATGCTTAAAATTATGAAATATTTACTGAATTTGTTTGAAAATACCTTATTGATATGTACTTAGTAAAGATCTGTCTCATACAAAGTATTGTTTTATAAGACTGTCCACTTGAGACGGGTAGAAAATGTCAAATTTGTATGCAAAGAATCTGGATTCTGATTCATGATCTCTTCATGCTAATGATTTTCTAGTACTTCTCACAATCTGCCAGGGAAGTGATTAACAATCTGCACAGATTTCATTGATTAGACACTGCAGGCACTTCACACTTCCGTCATCTGTACTCTACATACACACAAAAAAAATAGTAGTGAAGTGCAGTCCTAATCGCTAAAGCATCTTGACTTTCTTTCATCAGAATGCCCTTCTTCAACAGGCACACTTAAGTGTAGCCTCAGTTACTTGCTGTGAGTTCTGCAGGCTTCCTTCTGGCCACATAGATAAAAGCCAGGCACTGTGAGCTTGCTTGGCTCTTTGCTTTTGAGTACGTTAGGTTCCTAAGCATCTCATAGTGTGACTCAGAAATTTCTGGAAATATTTGTTGAATGCATGCAAAGCACCTGAGATGACACCAAGAGATTTAAGTACAGTGAATATTTTCATAGAGCCTGGGCTTTAGGAAGAGACCAAATCAGTAAACAGGAATTTTAACCTAGTGTGATGGGGAATTAGAAAGTGACATGAGAATAGAGAAGATTCTTCTAACTGGAACTTGGGGTGTTAAGAAATTAAACTAGACAGATATCAGTAGCTTGTGCCTATGTTATTCAGTTATTCAGGAAGCTGATATCTGAGGACCATGGTTCAAAACTAGACCAGGTAGAAAAGTCCCTGAGACACTTATCTCCAATTAACCAGCAAAAAAGCCAGAAGTAGAGCTGAAGCTCAAGTGGTAATCAGCCATGAGCAAAAACAAAAGCTGGAGAGGTCTCTGTGTTCAAGCCCCCAGTACAGGCACACATGTAAAAAAAAGAAATAGAAATTAAACTAGATTTATATTAAGGTGAATTGAAGCACAAATACTTAAATTTTAATGTATCTGTTGACCTTAAGATACTAGATGACTGATGGAGTCATAAAAGTTATACCTTAGATTGGCTTAGGAGAGTTTTAAGACCATTAACAATCCTATAAATTCTCATTTACTTGGACTATTTCTAATGAGAGCTGCATAAATTAGTTTAGTTTTGGCCACAACCATTATTGTCCTTTTTCACTCTAATTCTCTCTTCCACCAAAACTTTTGACTTGTAAAAGGCTTTAATGTATGTGCAAAATCAGAGTTCAGATATTAGACCATACCACTAGTAATAGGTTTTAAAGGTACTCTATAATTATAGCTGTACTCTCCTTTTTATAAAGATTCTCAAAGTGGTATGTATCATTATTATGATGATTATTTAAACTTGAAGATTACTAATTTACCTTGCCAATCTTATGCATAAGTCATTTCCAGTGACCGCCACTGTGCTAAACCCACAGGAGGTGATCCAGAAAATTCGTTGAGTGAATAAATACATTTTGAACACTATTTTAAAGAAGAATAAATGGATCAGCATTTGTGGCTTGCTTTTCTTATATAATTTACTTTTACTTATGGAAGTGCCATACAAGCAACAGCAAATATACTATTGGATTCCATAACATCATTCAATCTATCTGCAGAAAAGTACTAATTCCATCATTTCCTCCCTGAGGATATCTGAGCAAGTGTGTTAACTTCTCTACTCCTCAGATTGATCCTCTGTCAAAGGAAATGAGGGAGCTCTGTCACAGCAATGCTGTAAGACCTAAGGCTCACTCAAGCCTTTCCTTTACCTGTGTACCCCTCAGGAGATAGGTATTTCATCTGTAGGTCTATTAGTATATTGGGACCCAGATGGAGAATCTGAGAATGTTGATCCTATGATTGAAACAGAAGCCAAGTTACTACATATTGATTTTACTCTGGCCTATCCATACCACTTCGGACCACAAAGAGAGAAAGAAAAATCATTGAATCAATCCCACAACTCAAAGTGATTCTCTTGGCATGTTTGTCCTTTCAGCCCCTTCTGAAGGCACACTTGCTCTGAAATGTTGCCCACCTTGGTCTTTTTACAGTTTTTACCACTAACATTCTCCCTTCCATGTCATACCTTCCTGCATCCTACCTTTTCTTCAAGGTCAGGCTTTAGTGAGTTTACTCACCAAAGAGCCTCTGCTACTATCTCACCTGAAGCCACCAATCTTCCTAGTTGCTCTTTGCATAGAACCTTGTGTATTGACATGCTAGTACCATTCATATATGTGATTTCTGATTTTCTTGTTTCTTTCTCCCCACTTCTCTCTTGAAAGCTTTGTAGAGGTAGTTGTAGATTTTTTTTGCTCTTTTATATACTCAGCACGATGTGTAATCCTCAGCTAGACAGTCAATAAGTTATTTTTCTGTACCTTCTCTATCTAACTATATAATAGAATTCTCTCTCATGGTAGAGGTGACTTAATTATACATGCATTTCTCTCTCTCTCTCTCTCTCTCTCTCACACACACACACACACACACACACACACACACACACACACGCTCATACAACACACAAACACATTCAAATATAATTACACCTACATGAGGATGCAGCATTCATTAAAAAAAAAGAATGAAAAGGCAAACTTAAACCCAAAGAAAGAAAGCAAACAATGTAGACAGGATTGGAGAAGTTACTTTGAAAAGTCATGTAACCTTTCTAATCCTCAAGGACTCTTATCATGAAACAGCAGTAGTGGAAGATGTGTCATGCTTTATTTCAGCCTTTTCTCAAATGGCAAAAGTTTAAATGGCTTTCCCTCCCTCCCTCCCTCCCTCCCTCCCTCCCTCCCTCCCTCCTTCTTCCTTCCTTCCTTCTTTCCTTCCTTCCTTCCTTCCTTCCTTCCTTCCTTCCTTCCTTCCTTCCTTCCTTCCTTCCCACCTTCCTTCTTTCTGGTAGCCTACCAGGGCAATTCTAGGAAATCTGTGGTTCAGATTATAACTGTTGAAAAAAATCTAACCTGGCTACTTGGAAAAAAATATAAAATTTGTTTCTTTGTGAAACTGGCTTTTTTCTTTTTTTTTTTTTTTTTTTTTTGCTAGATTCATAGTTGTTTTTACTTATTTTGAATTCATTTGACTTACATTTTAGTTGTCAGAATAAACCCGGATATGAAAGTGATTATTAGAAAAATAAAGGGCAAAAATTAAGTAAATTCTGGCAGAGTTCATAGAAAGTTTCCTTAAATAACATATAAATGATATATAGGGTATATACAATATGATATATATGAGACATATTATATGTATATATTTATAGCCACACAAGCAATGAGAATTATTTTTTTAAAAGGTTGGAAAGTAGTTCTTAGGACTTTGCATGATGCCTACCTACTAGCTTTAATTTATTTCTATATTGTGAATAAAGCTTAAGTTTGGTAAGTTATTCTATTAGATCATATACTGCCTCCAAAGAGCTTAAGAAATGGTGGTTAAAAATCTCTAGTTAAAGTGGTGCTTTCTATCCTGACATGAAGAATTGATTATAAACAAAAAAGCAATCTATTTTGGTGTGGTTTGAAAATAATCTCTCACATCAGCTATATTCTTCTGGATAAAAGCAGCAGGAATGCTTTCTTTTTATCATAGCTATATTTTCACATTTTTTTATAGTCTGTGATTTGCCTTGGTAATTTTCTTCCTTTTAAGGGAAAACAAGTGTTCTTCAAAACAACCAAATGCTATGTAATCAAATAATTGCTATTGAAGTCTTCCTGACTCCAGATACAAATAAGATGTATTCATCCAGTAGTATGTATTTAAATTCTGAGACATTAACAAGTATCCTTCACTGAGCTTTGTGTCTACATTATGTAAAGTGGGTCTTGTCTGGGCCATATAAAACCTCTGCAATGAGAATCCAAAAGTCAGAGGTATTTAGCTTATTAAAGATCACTGTATCTATATCTATATCTATATCTATATATATGAAATTCTATGCCTCCATCAGAAAGAAAGAATGACATTGCCCCATTTGTTACGAAATGGAAAGACTTGGAAAACATTATATTAAGTGAAGTAAGCCAGGCCCAAAGAAAAATAGGTCCCATGGTTTCCCTTATTTGCAATAACTAGTACATGTGTAGAACAAGCAGAAAAGGCCAAAGTCCATGTACATATGACCATATAAAATGATGTTAAGCAAAATGAACCTCAAGGTAGGGACACAAATATCTGTTTGCTTTCTTGCTATTGCTTCTAACATATTTATAATGTACCATGTGATTTTTTTGTTGCTTTGTCTGTTCCTCCCCTATAATATAACCCCTATTTTCACTGTATTTGATGTCAGTGCCCTGCATCTTGTATATACACTTCTCTAATTTGGGGAGAGGAAGGGAAAAAACAAGATGCTTAAATAAGAATACAAGTTGACCCATTGTAACAATGAGATGTACAAAACACTATGTTGAAAATGAACTTTACAACATCGGCAGGGTGGTGTATTTTGGGTGGGAGGGAAGGGATGGTAGGGAGAAAACAAAGGAGGAGGCAAAATGCTCAACAGGAAATGTACTCATTACTCTGCTCATGTAACTATAACCCCCCTGTACAGCATTTTTTACAATAAAAACCATACAAAAAAAGATCACCTCACTAATGGCAGCTTTGGAATTTGTTAAAAGGAATGAAGAGTATCTGTCTAGCATTATGCTTGAGAAAAATTCATTGGTTTGTACTAGGAATGGGGTAAAGTTGGATCAAGGGAGAACAAGGGCTGAACTTTAAAATAGCTCTCTCTACACTACAGACATGTGTTATCTAATAGTTGGCACAAGCAGAATGCAAACCCCAATTGCCCTGACCCCAATTTTGGCATTGTGAGCCATCATGCCATACCACAGAAATGCCAGATGGCATGGATGTCTTTTTGAGATATCTAAGCAGCTATTCAAGGAACCACCTCTCAAGATCCACCAAAAAGCCCACGCAAAGACTCCAGTAGGGTGTGTGGATGATACAAGGTGCTCAACACAGCTGATTTTCTTTTCTTTTCCCCTTTAAAGTTTAAGTCTCATGAACACGATTTTCCCATGACACAGCTTCAAAAAAGTTAAACCAGATTGAGCCTAGATCTGTAAATCTGTCCTCAGTTACCCACACAGAACTTCTGGGATACAATCTCTTCTCCCAGAGACTCCTACACAGCATTATTTTTAAGTATTTGATTTCTTAGGTACCATAGATATGAAAAGACACAAGATTTCATCACTCAAAGAAGATGTCAAAAATTTGAAAGGGAGTAGGGACAATTTGTCCTTGTCTGTCTCCCTTCCACCAGCTATCTAACAAAAAATAAATACTATGCCAGGCAGCAGTCATTCACACTTGCAATCCCAGCTACTCAGGAGACTGAGATCTGAGAATTACCGTTCAAAGCCAGCCCATACAAGAAGGTCTGCTGAAACTCTTATCTCAATGAGACTCTTATCTCGAATTAACCTGCAAAAATCTAGAAGTTGAGCTTTGCCTCAAGTAGTAGAGTGCCAACCTTGAGCAAAAAAAGCTAGGAGACAGCATCTAGGCTCTGAGTTCTAGCCCCAATATCAGTATTGAATAAATAAATAAATGAATAAATCCAAAAGGCATATTAGTGCTTTTGGGTTCTAGAATCAATAGCAACACTAATCTGAATGACATATCTTGGAAGACCATACCAGGTATTCTGGAAGATGCTGTTACTTCTCAGAGGAAAGAGTCACATAAGCATGAATGTATGGCTAATCTGAAACTCTGTTTAAATCATAGATATCCCCTCAAATGAACTTCTCTTTTTCATCATCTCTCTCTGTTTTGCCTCTGGGGACACCTATTGGGGATCATAATTTTGCATAACCATTTGATGTCAATAATTGTTTCTCATTATGTGAAAAACTTCAGATCATAGCAACAGCAAAACTGAAACCAAAAATAAACAGAAAAAATTATTCTTGAATTTCAAACCAGTTGACTCTCTTTGCCTCTTTCCCTTCTGAATCTTGGTGAAAATCCCAGACCTCCTAGAGACAGAGAACTAGAAACTCTTATTTGTCCTCATTTCTTGAGATTTTTTTTTTTTGTCTTTACCCACTTAAGTGTTAATTGTAAAATGAATTTTTGATGCCATTGATTGAGTGTGATCACATAAGTGCTTTTGGTAAGTGCTTTGTACATATGCTAATGTTCACTCTTTAGAACAGGATTTATCATTAGAATAAGTAAAAGAAAAGGACCTTCTCTGCCGCTCCCCATTTATAGATAAGAAAACTTAGACTTTGGAAAACCTTTAGTTTAGTGCACAGCTTTAAGCAACAAAACTGTGATTGAGACCTAAATCCAGTCTGTCTAACTTTAAAAAATATATATTCTTTCTAATTGCTAAGTTACAGTAGATTGTCAGCTCGGGGCAGATGTCTCTTATCCATGAGTTAGTATTTTCAAATCAATTAATGATTATTTAGTGATTATTGCTATATACAAGTGATTATTCTAATAATCATTAGGTACTAGAATTCATGAAATAAAATGGGTGGGGTTTTTTTGCTTTTTATTTTGTTTTTGCTTTATTCATAGTGAGAATGATCCTGGGATTATTGTGAGTTTGACTTTGGGGGGAAATACGTCTATATGACTTTATAATAGGTAACTTTTGCAGATTGTTTTATCTTTGACAGCTTTGTTCTTAGAGTTTTATGCACCATTCATTTCTCCAACAATTATTATTAAATGACTACTATATGTCAAATAGTATTCTAGGCACTAAGAATTCAGTGAGTAAAAAAGGGAATGTTGTTCCTTCAAGTACAGTTTATTCTTATGTGTATATATGTCTATGGATGTATGTTTGTGTTGGTGTGGAAAAGGATAATAAGCAATATTAATAAGTAAAATGTAATTTACATATGACTATGGAGATAAGAAGAAAGGGCCAGGCACTGGTGGCTCATTCCTTAATCCTAACTACTCAGGAGGCTGAGATCTGAACACTATGGTTTGAAGTCAGCCCAGGCAGGAAGTCCATGAAGTCGTATCTCCAATTAATCATAGAAAAAGCCAGAAATGGTATGCGGCTCAAGTGATAGAGTGCTAGCCTTGAGCAAAAAGGAGATCATGGACAGTGCCCAAGTCCAGATTTTTGAGCCCTAGGACTGGCAAAAGAAGAAGAAAGAAGCAGAAGCAGAAGCAGAAGAGGAGGAGGAGGAAGAGGAGGAGGAGGAGGAGGAGAAGGAGAAGGAAGAGGTAGAGGAGGAGGAAGAGACTAGCACTGTGTATTGTAGTTTCAGATAATGGCAAACCATCACTGAGTTGGTGACATTTAAATAAAGGTTTGTATGAAATGGGGCTTCAAACTGTTGAGCATCTGACAGGCAGAGTGAAAAAAGCATGTGCCAAGATGCTGAGGTAAAGTTCTATGCGTATTTAAGAAACAAATTAGGGTAGCAGTGGAGCTGGAGCAGCTAAAGGAGAGTCTAGAAGGAGGGTCAGATAATAAAATATGCAGATATTTGTAGACCTTTAAAGAACTTTGGCTCTAATCCTGGGTGACTTAGGCAGCCATTGTATGTTTCTGAGTATTTAAGTTTCATGACAGTCTGCTAAGTTGGAAATTTGATTTGTGTTCTCATAAGTTAGATGTATTCAACTCAAGTTGTATAGATTGGTTTGTGATTGAGAAGGGTAAGGGTCAGGCTTCAGATATAAATTTGGTCCATGTACTGGTGGCTCATGCCTATAATCCTAGCTACTCATGAGGCTGAGATCTGAGGGTCATGGTTCAAAGCCAGTCTGGGCAGGAAAGCCATTGAGATTTTTATTTCAATTAATCACTGAAAAATCTGGAAGTGGTGCTGTAGCTCAAGTGGTAGTGCTAGCCTTGAGCAAAAGGAGCTTACAAACAGCACCGAGGCCCAGAGTTCAAAGCCCAGGACCAGGAAAAAAATTTATATATATATATTACACACACACATACACACACACACACACATATTTGGGAGTCATGATCACCTAGAATGTATTTAAATTGAAGGGACTAGATGTTAGCTGCTAATACCAGGGGCACAATTAACAAAGTGAATTTAGAAACAGAGGCTTGAGCTCTCTGGTATAAAACTGGGAGTTGAAGAAGAACTGCAAAGCAGAATCAGAATGAGAGGCTTTTAACGTGGGAAAAGCCAAGAGAAGTGTGGTATTCTGGAAGTCAGGTGGAAACAAAATGCTTTATATAAGAGGGAATGATTAACTGAGACAGAGATGGATAAGGGGTAATCTCTCTGAAGGGTGGTACCCACTGGATATAGTTATATGGAGATCCTTGGGAAGGTGGACAATAGTAGGTTTTGTGAATGGGTGACAATGAGATTTTTATTAGAATAGATAGGAGTTAATAGCATTGCCATATGAAGCTGACGGTGAGACTCACCTATTGTGTGTAAAGACTTCTGTGCCATGGAAAATAAGAAGGGTTTGGGGGATTTTCACAGGTTTGGGCCATTTGTCTACCAAAATTCATATCTCTGTTGTTTGGTATGTTTGGTATCTAGCAGTTGTATGATTTGGGTGCACTTTTCAGACTCTTTCTCATACCTCTATTCCTTTTACCTAGGTGCTCTATTGAGTCTTTCTCTTGATTCATTTACTTAACAAGTGTTTTCTGTACCTGCTCCCTGTCAGGCTATTTCTAAATATTTAGGACTTAGAGCGAACAAAGTTTCCTCTCTCATTAAAGTTGCATTCGAGTGAGAGCTGTAGATTGATAGGCAAATGAATACATACTTATTACATTAACTTAATCAATATCTGAAGCTGCCATTCCTTGCCTGTAACTCATCTAGTTACAGTTCCTAGTCCAGTGGTATATATTATTCCTCTGTAAATGACATGACCAAGACACTGTTAATTTAAGTCATTGTCCATGAATACTACCCAGGATTTGCATTTGGTTAACCTCTGCAGCTGATAAAGCTCTTTTCCATTCTCTGCTGTTCCTTTGCTTCCTTCTGGTACTAAGTAATACAGAAATGGAACCATCACTCACAGAAAGGAGAAAAGTTTCCAGTAGTATCATTATTCTTAATTAAAGAAGTAGGAGTTATCTTTTTCTGGTCTGAAGTGTTAGGTGTCCAAAGGCTTCTTCTGAATGAGACTTTCTTTTGGTTGTTTGGGAAGTTCTCTGCTAGAATTTTGTTACATATATTTCCTAGCCCCTTAGTTGCCTGTTACATATAAGCCACAAATTAGTTCCTATATTCGAAAGAGGCTATCCTTAGGTTTTATAATCTTAGGTCTTATATCATTAGGTCTTATGATCCTATATTTTATATCTTAGGTCTTATAATCTTATTATTTTAATCACTAGGTCTGATAATGCCACTAATAATTCTAATAGCTGATATTTTTTGAGCTCTTACTTGTTAAGTGTCTTAGATCTACTATCTGAACACATGAAGTCATTGGCTCAGACTAACTAAGCAAATTATCCAAGGTCACACAGCTAGTGAAAGGTAGAGGTAAAGAGTTTCCAGATTGTGGGCTCTCAACCTCTATATAATTAGGCTAAGCCAATAATAGTCTTATTTCTGGCAAACAAATATCTTTGAAATTCAAGGTATGTTCTTTGCTCAAAGTAGATTTGAACATCCTTAGAGCAACACTGTTCAGAAGAGTGGTAGAGTAAGATATGTATGTAATTAAAAAATTTGCAGCAAACACAGAGAAATAGAAAAAATAGCCACTAAAATTAATTTGAATACAATATTTTAACTTGATGTAACAAAACATCATGCCATTAAGTTTTTAAAATATACTTATTTGGTTCAATCTTCAAGTTAATGTTATTAAAGTCTAAATAAACTTTAATAATTTAGACTCTGAGTCCATGTGGTATATTTTAAGTGCTCAGTGGTCACATGTGTCAAAGGCTACTGTATGGGAAAGCATAATTTCAGAGGGTCCCATTTTAAAGGTCTCCCAGTTACTTATAGCTGCTGTATACAGACTTATTAGCAGATCCTGAGATTTATTTTTTTTGAGTTTTTTTAGGATTACTCTTAAATACAAGCTTGGGAAACATGCAATTTTTGTTTCAGACAAAGTGATTGTGTCTAAGTCATTGCTGAATTCTGTCTTCTAGATTTTTTAAATGCTGTGCAGGTATCTATTCCCGGCCTAAATGAGCCCCTGAGCACATAACAAATACCTGTCAACTATTAAATAGTGATGATCAATTGACAGTTTGTTTAAGGGGCAAAGAGACTGCCTCTCCCATCATTGGAGTTTGAATACTGGGCCTCAGACTTGTTCAGCTTACTGGCTCTGCTGATGCTCACATGAGCTGTACCCCTACCCTAGTGTTTCAATGATCAAGTAGAGATGTGATCTCACAGTCTTTCTTGCCTGGGCTGGCTTTGGACCTCAGTCCTCCAGGTCTAAACTTCTTAAGTAGATAGGATTATGCACATAGGATTATAGGCTTGAACCATCAGCACCAAATGAGTTTTATAGTTACTTCGTTGTTATTGCTGTTGTTGTAGGCACAAGCTGATTTTTTTTGGGGGGGGGGTCTGGCCATGGGGCCTGAATTCTGGGCCTGGGCGCTGTCCCTCAGCTCTTCAGCTCAAGGCCAGTACTCTACCACTTGAGCCACAGCGCCACTTCTGGCTTTTTTCTTTTTGCTTATGTGGTGCTGAGGAATCGAACCCAGGGCCTCTGGCATGCAAGGCAAGTGCTCTACCACTGAGCCACCTTCCCAGTCCACAAGCTGACTTCTTTAAATAAGTTTTTTACTGTGAAAATACTATACAGAGGGGTTACAGTTACATAAACAAGGTAATGAGTATATTTCTTATCAATCATTGTTGCCTCCTCCTTTGTTTTTCCTCTACATCCCTTCCCTCCCTCCTCCTCAATTATACTTCCCCCTCTCCCTCCATCACCCCCACCTCCAAACAGGGGTTATACCATAGGAGAGGGACATACAAAGCAACAAAAAAAATCACATGTACCTTATAAATATGTTAGAAGCAATAGCAAGCAAGAAAAGAAAAAAAAAAAACACGTGTGTCCTTATCTTGGAGTTCGTTTCACTTAACATCATCTTATATGACCTTTTCTGCTTGTCCCAGACATATACTAGTTATGGCAAATAAGGGAAACCATGGGACCTATGTTTCTTTAGGCCTGGCTTACTTCACTTAATATAATTTTTCCAAGTCTTTCCATTTCCTAACAAATGGGCGATGCCATTCTTTCTGATGGAGCTATAGAATTCCATTGTGTGTGTGTGTGTGTGTGTGTGTGTGTGCATCACATTTTCTTGATCCATTCATCTAGTGAGGGGCATCTAGGTTGGTTCCATATCTTAGTTATGGTAAATAATGCTGCAATCAACATAGTTGTGCTGGTAGCTTTAGTATGGTCTTGTTTGTGATTATTTGGGAAAATGCCCAAAAGTGGGATTGCTGGGTCATAGGGGAGCTCTATGTGGAGTCTTTTGAGGAACCTCCATACTACTTTCCAAAGTGGTTGAACAAGTTTACATTCCCACCAACAATGCAGTAGAATTCCCTTCTAGCCACATCCTCTCCACCATCTGTTGTTATTGGAGTTCTTAATTATAGCCATTCTAACTGGGGTAGGTGGAATCTCAATGTTGTTTTGATTTGCATTTCTTTTATGGCTAGAAAGGTTGAGTATTTCCTTTTCAGGAAAGTTTCTCTTTAAGTCTTTAGACCACTTATTTATCAGGCAGTTGTTTCTTTGAGGATTTGTTGTTGAGGTATTTAATTTTTTGAGTTCCAAGTATATTTTAGATATGAGACCCTTGTCCATTGTATGTATGAAGATCTTCTCCCAGACCATGGGCTTTCTATTGATCTTGCTAGCTATGTCCTTTGCCATGCAGAAGCTCTGCAACTTCATGCAATCCCATTTGTCCAACCTTTGTAATAGCCCCACAAAAAATGAAATATCTAGGAATTAGCTTAACCGAAGAAGTGAAGGACCTCTATGATGAAAACTTTAAAAACCTGAAAAAGGAAATCAAAGCAGAAATTAGAAAGTATAAAAACCTCCCATACTCCTGGATTGGAAGGATCAACATCGTAAAAATGGCAATACTTCCCAAGGCTATCTACAAATTCAATGTGAAATTTATCAATATTGCAGCCTCATTCTTCAATGAAATAAAAGAAGCAATCCAAAAATTCATATGGAACATCAAAAGACCCCAAATAGTAAAAAACAATCCTTAACAGAAAGAACAGTGCTAGAAGAATCATAATATCAAATTTGAAACTCTACTACAAAGCCATAGTACTCAAAACAGGTTGGTACTGGCACAAGAACCGACCTCAGGACCAATGGAATAGAATTGAAAACCCAGAAATGAACCCACAGACATATAGCCATCTAATCTTCGATAAGGTAGCTGAAAAAATAGAATGGAAGAAAGACAGCCTCTTCAGTAAATGGTGCTGGCAAAATTGGTTAATCACTTGTAGCAAACTAAAGCTAGATCCTTATATATCACCCTGCACCAGAATCAACTCCAAATGGATCAAAGACCTCGGAGTCAAAGCAGACACCCTGAAAACGTTACAGGACAGAATTGGAAAAACCCTAGGTCTCCTTGGCACAGGCCAAAATTTTCTTAATAGAGACCCAGAAGCACAATCTGATTTGGTAGTTATGATCCTTAATCTTGCCATTTTTCCTTCCGTGTTAAGAGAAAGTCTGATTTTTTTTTTTTTTTTGTTGGTTGTGGGGCTTGAACTCTGGGCTTGGGCGCTGTCCCTCAGCTCTTCAGCTCAAGGCTAGCGTCCTACCACTTGAGCTACAGTGCCCCTTCTGGTTTGCTAGGAGCTTATTGGAGATAAGAGTCTCATGAACTTTCCTGCCTGGCCTAGCTTTGAACCATGATCCTCAGATCTAAGCCTCCTGAGTAACTAGGATTACAGATGTGAGCCATGAGTGCCAGGCAGAAAGTCTGATTTTTATCATTTCTAAGTTATTGCCTTATTATATTGAAATCTACATTGTGAGGACTTGATGCTATTATGATCTACAATTTTCACATGAGCTTTATAATCAGTCATATCCTATCAGGAGTGATACTCTCAGACAATTGATACTAATGAGGAAAATTAAAAGAAGAAAGAACAGAGATGGCTTAAGTTGGTTATCAAAGTAAACAGTTGTGTTTTTTTTCTTTTCCTTCTGCCATTCCTTTGTACAAGTTCAGTGTAGAAATCAAAGAGTTTGGTGATAATGGACTTGAGAACCCAAAAGTCTGTGCTGTTATCTTACATGGAACCAGTGTCAGGGTCAGCTGTAAATTAGAGTAGGTTGTACATTACAGGGAACCCATTGTTAGGTCAGTTGTTACATTAGAGTACATTGTACATTAAATGGAACCAGTTTTCAGGGTCAGGTTTACCTTGTTTTACATACTTTAGGTCTTTCCTAAACAGGACAGATAATGAATATAAAGGGCCCATGTACCTTGGCAGATACGGCAAAATTGCCCAGCCTCTTCCTAGGGAAGAGGCAAGAATTGAAATGCATGCACGTGCGTGCACATACATTCATATTCATCATTTAATTTCAGCATATCTGCTTCACACATAGGAAACCATAAAATTTACTAGACAAATGATTCCTAGTATTAAAACACAATTATAACATTTTCCAGTTAAGAAAAAGAATTCACAAAGTGAAGAGCTGGTCCACTGTGCAGAGTAGAATCTCCCATTATTGTGCTTTCCTTTTGTGTAGAAGTGTTTGTATTCTAAGCCATCCATAGCCAAATAGGTGCTGTGCTAATAGCCAAGTCTCAGTCATGGGGATGAAAGAAGTTATTTTTGCTTTTGATGTTGCTTCTGGGGATTCCAAGTTAAAAAGTCAAGATGAATTGTTCAAACCTTACTTGCAAGAAACATGGACCATTTATCTCAAAATTGGTTGCTCCCTCGTCTCATTCCATAAGAATAAGTACAGATCTTGAACTCTCTTTTAATAAGTAATATATGCAAAGTCTCATACTGTAAAAAATGTTGTTTGCCTTGCACAAATCACATTATTCTTATCAGCTGTATCATCTCTATCTAAAGGATCAGAAGTTTTTAGATGACTAGAAGCATTGAGACAATGAGGCTATTCATAAGCAAGTTCACTCTAACTCTGAAGATAAATAAATAAAAGTGACTCAGTGGGAAGAATCAGAAGGCAAAAGTCCATATCTCATTTGAACTGCTTACCAGCTCAGGGGACCAGGAAATGGCCTTGAACAAACTGAGCTTTTAAGTTTTCTTGCAAAATATAGGGACAGATTCACTCAACTTGTTTGCTTGTTTTATGTGTTAAATGGGATGATGTTTATAAGAAAACACTTGCCAAATCATAAAGCACTATAAAGCATTGTATCAATATGTATGCATGTATATACTATTCACATTGCAGTCTCTCCTAGTATTTTCATAAAGTTATTATAGTCAAAAATGAATTGCTGAGATGGGTCAGAAACCAGTCTCCTCTGCCTGACCAGTGACGCAGCCCTTTCCTTGCTGAAGAAAGGAATAAATCACTATCTTTGTCTTTTGTAGATGAAAGCTAAAAGCCTCTCAATACGAAATAAATAAAATGATTGCCAAGAAACATATACATAAGTCTTACTAATGCTGAGCTCAATTTCTTTCCCAGGAAAATATACAAGCACACCCAGTTGATGGATTGAATTATTCTCTTGTGGTTTTAGGATATGTCAGTTTGCATGGGTGTAATCTTGTTTTTTATGCATAAAGCACAATGTACTGACTCAGTGATTTCAACTCTTTAACTATCCATTCCTTGTAATGGATATGCATTAAGTCCACTGCTTCCTTTTCTGTTGGAGGTGCTATGTGCCTCTCCCAAAGGTCTGCCTTCCCTGTCCATAAGAGAAGCTAAAGCACTCAATCTCTGCCACTTAAATGAGATTGTTCAAATCTTTATTTCCATCGGTTTTATTCAACTACAGAAGCTGTGAGGGTGAGATTTACTGGGTTCAAGTAAATACTCTTTCTATGAAGTTTTTCTTGCTTGTCTTGTTGCATGCAAGTGATTCAAGCTCTTGATGACTCAAATTTCTCTAAGATGATATTGGGTCTACTTCATGGAACTACAGGGATGGTTAAACAAAATAATTATTGTAACTGGTTAGTAAAGTGCCTGGCTCATGGTAAACTCTTAGTGAATGTTATCTCTTATTGCTGTTCTTGAATATAGAAGTGAAAAAACATTAAAGGATTTTACGTGCTTTTAATTTCTTATCAAGACATACCTTTTGAGATTTGCAAGTGAAAATTCATTTGTTTGGGAGTAAGTCTCATTTTAATATTCAAAAACATTTTAATATTCAATCTTTATTTAGAGGGCACAAATCCACATAGGAGTGTAAGTAACATGGGTGTGTACAAGTCCTTACCACTTGTCTGTACTCCCATGACTCATCACAGCTCACACTTTAGGGCTATGCATTCAGTATATACTATTATAACTTTCATACTAAAGGGACATTGTAAATATAGTCATCAATCTTGGCAATGTTATGCTTATAGCATTGACATCTTTAGGCAACAAAGCATGTACTGAGGCTTTCTATATGTAGGCACTGTTGTGCCCATATATGCTTCTGATGGTCTCCTGAAGAAACAATTCAAGTAGTTATCAGATAATTATGAAATGCTGTATCTAAGAGCAAAAAGTAACATCAACTCTATTGATTAAGCAAAACCTAGAGAAGAGACAACAATTGAGCTTCAACCTTTAAAGATGGTAGGAATGAACATGATGTGTAAGTGTCTTTATTCTGTTTTTTAATATTTTGAATAAATGTGCAAGAATGATATTTCTGGATCATAGGGTAGTTCTATGTTTTTCTTTCTTTCTTTTTTTTTTGAGGGCTCTCCAAACTATTTCCAGCAGTTATTGCAACATTTTGCATTCCCACAAATAGTGTAATAGGGTTCCTTTCCCCTTATATCATTCCCAGAATCTGTTCTTGTTTCTATTCTTGATCATGGCCATTCTCGCTTGGGCGAGAAGGAATCTCAGTGTTGTTTTGATCTGCATTTCCACAAGGACAGGATACACTAAAACTACTTGCACACATGTTCATTCTTAAACTATTCACTGAACAGACAGGTGCCCTTCAAATGACAAATGGATCCAAACACACACACACACACACACACATGAATTTTACTCATAATGATATTATGTTACTTGCAGGGAAATGGATGGATCTGAAAAAAAGTGTATTACATGAAGTAACTTAGACTCAGATTAAAGATACTCATTTTTTTCTCATACATAGGAACTAGATCTAAATTATAAAAGTACATGGAAACACATGCAGAGTCATATGAAAAGACCTACAAACACATTTAGTAAAGTTTGGTCTATTTGTGGGAGGATGCAAGTGCTATAATTTCTTTGAACCACTAACTTGCAGTTTAACAAATGAATACCAGGAAGCTAAAATTTCTGTGTCAGTAGGGGAGGGTGATGTCAAGGGGAAGGGCCATATGAATGGAGAAGGACAGATACATATGAAGTTTAAGGTACATATATGAAAATGGAACTAGGAAAATGGAGAGGATTGCTAGAGTTGGGAGAAATGAGAGAATGATGCAAGGAGTAATACTGATAAAGATGCATTATATTCATAAGCTGACATACTGAATTGAATCCTCCTCATGTAACTATTCAAAGATAATTTAAGCTGGGTGCTGGTGGCTCCTGCCTGTAATCCCAGCCACTCAGGAGCCTGAGATCTGAGGTTTGAAGCCACCCTGGGCAGGAAAGTCCTTGGGACTCTTATCTACAATTAATCACAGAAAAAGCCAGAAGTGGAGCTGTAGCTCAAGTGGTAGAGCAGTAGCCTTGAGCAAAAACAGCTCAGGGATAGCACCTAGGCCTAGAGTTCAAGTCCCAGGACTGGCAACAAATGAAGTAATTAATTTAAAATATTTAGAAAAAGGTGAGTTGGAGTTGATCTGGAAAGAGAGGATCTGGAGTGGATGGAGGGCATGTGGATGGAGAGAACTGCAGATATGGAGACTGGAAACCTCGAAGGCATGGCCCCATAGACATTATGGAATGGATGGGTAATCTGACATGTCCAGAACAAAGGATAGTAAAAATCATGTTACTAACTAAACTTGCCGAAAAATCATGAACATAGCTCTCCTATAAAAATGTAGGAATAAAAATATGCATACCTCATTGTGTTTTATATAAAGATTACAAAAGATATCATGTTAAGGAAACCTGTTCTGGGGATAATAAAATTTTAAAAGAAGTGGAATAATAGAGTAGGCCGGATAATCTTCCAAAAACATTAGTGTGAGTGACTTGACAAGCACATGATCTAATTTAGCAAAAAGAAGAAGAAGCTTGTAAGTGCATTTAGCCTTTGATCTAAGGAAACATCATGGGATGAGCATTGATCTGAGAGAAAGGAGATTTGCTGTGCTAATAACTGGATGATAACCTAGAAAACTGCCTAATCTTGTGAACCTTGCTTTTCTTACTTGTACTTGGTGCTTTTAGAAGTCTCAACATTTATGGATTTGTTGTATTTGCAATAGCAGTCTCAGAACAGGCCTGTTTTAATGGCTTTCTGGCTCTCCAACTAAAAGATCCCCGTAAGTAATATAAGCTAGATAGTCAGATATCACTGATTAGCCCTAGACCTGTAGGAATATTAGGAGATCTATGCATTGATTTTTCTTTCTTTCTTTCTTTCTTAATTTCTCTCTCTCCTCCCTCCCTCCCTCCCTCCCTCCCTTTCTTTCCTTCCTTCTTTCCTTCCTTCCTTCCTTCCTCCCTTCCTTCCTTCCTTCCTCCTTCCTTCCTTCCTTCTTTCCTTCCTTCCTTCCTTTGCTTGGGATTATGTTTCCTCCTCCTCCTCCTCCTCCAAAGCTGTTTGGCCTTTATGATGATCTTGACTTGTGCATGACACACACACACACACACACACACACACACAATATATATTACTTTTGGCAGTATCTCAGGTTTCTTTATATTTAAAGGTATGTTATTTTGTGCAAATGTCTGTACCTGAATTATTTTAAGAACAGAGATTAATTTCTTTTGTTTATTTAAAAGACATTTATCATAAGTAGTGGAAGCTTTAATTAATTCAGAAATAATCCAGATAAGAATGCAATCATTGGATGAATCTTGTTCTTTGATACAATCTGCTATTCTTCTTTTGGTTGAAGAATTGAGTCCATTACAGAGAGTTACTGAACTATTGAGCTATTATAGAGAGATGGGTCACATTTCTTGCCATTTTCTTGATTTCCTCTATTTTGCTTTTTTCCCCCTCTTCTGGCATTTACTAAATTGATCTTCTAGTCACTTTTATCTGATATGTTTCTTTGATTTGGATTATTTTCTTCAGATTCTATGCTTTCATTTTCTGCCTTCATTGTTATTTTCATAAATCCTAGGTTTGCTGGGATTGCGGGACTCCACCTAGAATTGTTCTCCCACTTTGAAAGTGTTTTTTAATTTATTTTTCAATTACATGACTCTATTTGATCTTAATGGGTTTGGCTAGAAAGTTCTAAACTTATTTTCAACCAAATTGGCTTGTTCTCTGTTTCTTTAACCCATTAAAGAATGGTCATTTGCTGTCATAATTCCGATTTTGCATATTGAGTCAGTATCAAATTCCATTTAAGCAGATGGTACCAGAATTTAAACTTATGTTTATCAGATACAGATGGCCTGAACAGTGAACGCCTCTGTTAGTTATTTTATTTAGAACAGTTTAATATTAATAATGTTGTGTCATTTTTTTCTTTGTGACTTTGTTTTTCCAGTGATTATAAATGGCCATCAACATCCCTCCTATTCCTTACCCTTTTGTAGTTTTCTTTTTTTTGGGGGGTCCGGTCGTGGGGCCTGAACTCTGGGCCTGGGCGCTGTCCTTCAGCTCTTCAGCTCAAGGCTAGCGCTCTACCACTGGAGCCACAGCGCCACTTCTGGCTTTTTTCTTTTTGCTTATGTGGTGCTGAGGAATCGAACCCGGGGACTCATGCATGCAAGGCAAGCGCTCTACCACTGAGCTACCTTCCCAGCCCTCCTTTTTTTTTTTTTCTTAACACAGATTGTCTCTTCTAAATACTTAGTTTCTAGATTGCATTTGTTTGTTTTGGAATAAGGAAATGAGTTGTTGATGAGTCTGGAAGGAAATGTTTAGGCTTGTCTAGAGTTTCTAATCATGCTCTGTCTCTGTGCTCACCTCTCTTCTCTGTAAATTTCCAGCCACACAGACAAATGTAGCCTGTAGCAGCTTAGGAAGTTAGTGTTGACTCGAGAGATGAAGAAAGAAAACACTGGAGAACTGAGTTACTAATCTGAGGTCACATTGAAGAGTGTGGAGGAGTCAGTGTCAGGGCTATGTCTTCCAATTGCTGTTTAGTTTTCTTTTCAGACACCATACTCCCCTGGAACCACTCTGGTTGCTTAGCATCAGATATTGTTACTAGTGACTGGCATTTTTCCCACATGGAGAAACTGATACCATCACTATGGAGAACAAACTCTGCCAACTTTCTCAAACAAAGAAAGCCTAAAAATTCTGCAAACATTTCATAGCTCTGATCTGGAAAGTAGAGCTTGTACCACCAGATGGCATGGAGACATTGTTATGATGGAGGAGGCAGGAACAAACATCCAAGAGTTGATTTTGAACACAGGGTCACAGGAGAAGTAGGCCTACAGGTTACATAGTTGAAATAGATTCAGGAGGGACACTATTTCACTTTTCTTTTCCTATTTTCTCAAAGATTCCTGAGGACTGACTTCTCAATGTCCCATAGAGTTTTATTTAGCATGTGATTCCTCTGAGAATCAATGAATGTAAGTTTAGATTGAATACATGGCCCTATCTAGAGGATGGTGAGATTTTTGTCTCATGCTTCTCCTTGGCTATTGGTCTTACTGATACTTCTCAGTGGGTAGGCTAGTTCCATCCCCAAGAGTGCACTGAGCCACTCTTCCTGTGCCCAGATCTCTGTTTGGAAGAACTGGGTTATAAGAAGCCAAGATCTGGAAAATGAGTGATATAATTTGCACCCATCTTTTGGTGCATCTGTCAGTGTCATTTTTTTGAGCTACTGCTGTTTAGTTATTCCACATATGCTTCTTGAGTGCATGCCTGACACTAGGCACAAGGGATACAAATCGGAAGAAACACATGCCTTGTCTCTTGGGAGCTTCCAAGGAGGGAAGACAAACAAGTAGGTGGAAGATGATAGTTATCCATCACAGCAAACTTGGTGTTCTGATGGGATCAAGCATATGGACTGAGAGGGCAAACAAAGCCCATGGAGGACACCCATTGAAGGCTTACTGAATAAGAAAAGAAGTCCTTAATTGCAGCTTACTAATTGTGTGATATTTGGCAAGCCTAGACCTCAGTTGTTTTATCTGAAAACTGAGGATAATAAGATTTTCCTGATAGCATCTCAGAGAGTTTATGAAGATCAATTGAAACAATACACTTAGAAGCACAAAGGAATCCATATAGCTGTGTAATGGAATTTTTAAATGATCTGTTGTTCCTTGTGTTGTGTATGGCCATAGAATCTTTATTAGAAATTAGAATTTATTAATAATTTTGTAAGTTTCCTGAAAGAATGTATTTCAGCCAAAGAACTATGTCTGTGAGGCTTTATTTTAAATCACTTTCTTTATTTAACAAAGCCATATTATCTAGGCCATAGAGACAATGGACTTTTACTTCTTTATTTTGCAATTTTTTATTGTGATTAAGTGATTACATAAATTTCACAAATTTCACAGTATTGTGGGATAGTGATAATTAGTTAAAGTCACAAACTTTACTTTTACTTCTTATATAAAGTCTATTTTTTGCTTGTCCTGGGGCTTGAACTCAGGGCTTGAGAGCTATTCTTGGACTTCTTTTGTTCAAGGCTAGTGCTCCCCCATTTGAGTCACATCTCCATTTCTGAATTTTATGGTAATTTATTGGAGATAAGAATCTCACAGACTTTCCTGCCTGGGCTAGGTTTGAACCATGATCCTCAGATCTCAGACTCCTGAGTAGCTACGATTACAGGTGTGAGCCTATGAGTCACTGGTGCCCAGCTTTGAATTTTACTTTTATCTATTTGAACCCTGTGTTGACAAGTCTTTAGATTCTCATTGACAGTTTAAGATGTTACCAGTCTCGCCTAAACACATTTCAGAATACCACCATCATAAACAATCAAGACTTTTTGAATACCTATATTGTACTGTGCAGGAAGGAACATATAAGGAAAAATTAGACTGTCACTATTATCAATAATCTTATATTCTAATTAATGAGCATGACTACTACATAATAATAGTTAACACATCTACTTAAGCCATGTGCAAAATTTGGGGTTATAGAACTTATTCTAGGCTCATGGAGACAGTGGGAAGTCCATGGATATTTAAAGAATGGATAATATTTGGATAAACTAAAACCAATGGAGAATTATTAATCTGCACAAGTGAAGGAAAGGCATTACCATTGGAATGTTCAGAGTACTGCTCGTTTCTGGGATCATGTTGATTGTCTAAATTTATTATGAAGGGCTATCTGTACCCTAAATATGTGCTAATGTCTTTACATGGACTATCCGATTTATTCCTCTAAACAAACAAATGAAGTTGATGGGATTAAGAGAAATTACATAATACTCCATTAGATGCACTGTTGTCAAGTGGTAAAATCAAGTTTCAAACTCAGATATACCTGCATCTAATGCCCATATTACTAACATGTTAATGCCATTAGAATGACATTAGAAAGTTCCAAATGATTATCTCAATAATCAGTCAGCATTTCTGAAACTTCTTAAGCATCTCCTTAAACTAGACTCTTCTATCATTTCTTTCTTCATCATCATAGATTTTTTTTGCTTTGTATTCTGAATAGTTAATTTTTGAAAATTTGATTCAACACCAGTCTACACAGAAGAATTAAAAAAAATAATACAGGATCCTTGTATACCCCATATCCAGATTCTCTTTATGTCAACATTTGACATAATTATATAGAGTTTACCAAAACCAAGGAATTATTCTTAGTGTAATATTATTATCTAAAGTACAAAACTTTAACTTTTAAAATATTATCTTATTGTAAGGGTGATATACAGAGGGGTTGCCGTTACATAAATAAGGTAATGAGTACATTTCTTGTCAAACATTGTTACCCATTCCCATTCTTTCTCCCACCTTCCCTCCCCCCGAGTCCCCTTCCCCCCAGGTTGTAAAGTTCATTTCCAACATAGTGCCTTGTGAGTATTGCTGTTGCATTGGTTCATCCTTTAAAAAATTTACCAACTTTTTGATTAATGTATATTTTCTACTGGAGAACCCAGTTCATGGCTCCATATTATATTGGATCATCCTGTCTCTGCAGTCTCAATCTATAGAGATTCTCTAGGCTTTCCTTAATTCTTTAAATGATCGTCCATATGAGTTTTCCCAGTGTTTTCTTGTGATTAGGCTGAAGTTATGCATTCATTGGGAAAGTTGTCAGTAAGTGAGCTACCCTTCTCAGTGCTTCATAGCTGAGATAGTTAATGACAGGATGCATTTAAAGTCTAGTTCAATGACCCTAGACTGCTCAAGCCAGTGAAATGATAAAAGAGGAGTTGTAACTCTGAAAAGCACTGGGTTGGGGATACCAAGACTAGAATGGGAAGAAGTGAGCACTTCCTCCTATATTTTACCCTTCCCATATATGAAAGCAACAGGGTAGAAGAGGACAGAATTCCTCTATACATTGTAAAACTGGACAGAATTCCCCTATCCAGTTATGCATGCTGAGCTTGTTCTTTATTTATTTCTAATAATTTTGGCAATACTGGGGTTTGAATACAGGGCTTCACCTGACTGCTAGGCTGGTGATCTATCACTTGAGTTACAACTCTAGTGACTTTTGCTTTCATTATTTTTCAAATAGGGTTAAGTTTTTCCCGGGCCAGCCAGAACTGGAAGGTTCTGATTTATGCTTCCAACTGTAGCTTGATGCCCAGCTTTTTCTGATGAGATGAGGCCTCATCAGTTTTTTTTTTTTATTGTGAAAATACTGTAGAGGGGGTTACAATTACATGGGCAAGATACTGAGTACATTTCTTATCAAGCATTGTAGCCTCCTCCTTTGTTTACCCTTCCCATCCCTTCCTAGCCTCCCCCTGCCCCCCACCCAATCCTCCCCCCCCACCAAAGTTGTAAAGTTCATTTTCAACATGACAACTTGTACTTCTTGTTGTTGCAACAGGTCCACCTGTATCCTTATTTAAACGACTTGTTTTTCCCCTTCCCCTCCACAAATTATACCGACATCAAATACAGTGAAAGCAGGGGTTATACTGTGGGGGAGGGACATACAAAGCAACAAAGAAATAATCTTATAAATGCTTTAGAAACAAATGCATGAAAGAAAAAAAACATTTAAATACATATCTTAGGGTTCATTTTCCTAACATCACCTTATCTGACCTTTTCTGCTTGACTCATATATATACTAGATATTGCAAATAAGGGAAACCATGGGACCTATGTTTCTTTGGGCTTGGCTTACTTCACTTAATATAATTTTTCCAAGTCTTTCCATTTCCTCACAAATGGGGCAATGTCATTCTTTCTGATGGAGGCATAGAATTCCATTGTGTATATATACCACATTTTCTTGATCCATTCATCTACTAAGGGGAATCTGGGTTGGTTCCATATCTTAGCTATGGTAAATAATGCTGCAATAAACATAGTTGTGCTGGTAGCTTTAGTGTAGTGTTGTTTGTAAACATTTGGGTAAATGCCCAAAAGTGGGATTGCTAGGTCATAGGGGAGCTCTATGTGGAGTCTTTTGAGGAACCTCCATACTGCTTTCCAAAGTGGTCGAACAAGTTTACACTCCCACCAACAATGAAGTAAGGTTCCCTTCTGTCCACATCCCCTCCAGCATCTGTTGTTATTAGAATTCTTGATTTTTGCCATTCTAACTGGAGTGAGGTTACCACCTCACTCCAGTTGTTTTGATTTGCATTTCTTTTATGTCTAGGGAGGTTGAGCATTTCTTCATGTGTCTATTGGCCATCCTTCTTTCTTCTTCAGAGAAATTTCTCTTTAAGTCATTTGCTCACTTATTTATTGGGCAGTTGTTTCTTTGAGGATTTGTTTTAAAGCTGGCTGATGGGGATCCATGATCACCCAGATCTTAACCTCCCACATAGCTGAGCTGACAAATGTGGGCCATGGGTAATTGGCCTGAGTTGTCTCAACTTTGAAATTTACTCTGAAAGGTCTTTGGATTTTGTTTGAGTCTGATATTCAGCTTTGATAGCCTTTGGTATAAAGATAAAAGTTTTAAATGAGAAGAAGGTATTCCAAATAATAACAATTCCTCTCTGACCTTTGGCATGTCTTCAAAACATTTTTCAAAAGCATTCAAGTATAAGGTTGAAAACCTGACACAACAGCTTTTGTTCAGGTTGAAGTGAAGTTTACATAAGAGACACTCATCATGTTGGAAAATAGAGGGATATCACAATAGAATCACTCTGTTCACCAGAGCCTTTGAATTTTCACATACAATGGAAACTGGAAATTGAACTCTGATCAATTAAAGGCACAACATTTTTATTTGAATCTCTTAGTGATGGCCTTTGGTGGATCTTTTAATCTTGTACAAGGAGAAAAGTAAGACTTTTGACTGAATAAAATGGGTGGATTGTAAGCATGCAGATTTTATTGCTATCATTCCCCTTCAAATGCAGTGATTTTCTGGTTACCTGATTGGAAATGAATCATGAGTCGGTGGCAGAAAAGAACACAATACAATAATTCCAGGGTACAATGTTTTGCTATGAAGAATCAATATTTGAATATTTGCATTTCCATTTTTGAAGGAGTAGATTAAATAGCTAAGAAACCATAACTCATGTACTTTTGGGTATGGTTGACATTACTTTTAATCTTCATCCCCCCAAAAGGTCCCCATGAATCCCTGAATTCTATCAAATGTGAGAAAAATCTCATCTCAATGTCTTGCCTCATTTAACTCATTTAACCACATCTATGGTAGGACACGGCAGCAGTGTTCTAGCTGAGACTCCAACAGTCCCATTTTGTCCTTGAGGGGAATGATATAAAGTGTACCTTTCTTTAGCTACCTTCTCTAAAAGTTATTTATAAATTGAAATTCATGAATTCAGAAGGAGAGCTGACAATCTGAAGATTGTCATTGTTTTGTTGCTAAAGGGTAGCCTGTTTTTGGAATGTGTTTGATATTTTAAAATTTGTCATGGTAAATATGAAGATATATGCATATTGCTTTAACTTTTAGAAGCCCAGACATTTCTTAATTATTTAGGAATTATGCACCATTACTCCAGTTTACCAACAGTGGTTATCAGACTCTTTTCCATAAAATGCATCATTCTTACCAGATGGACTCCTCAAAGACAGAATATACACATGAATTAATTGAATACTTCTGCATGGGGATTAGCTTGTTCTTCACTATTTATGTATTTACTTACTTATTCAATAACTGGTTTACGTTGTGGGTATTTATTTTTCACTTTGAGTTAAAATAAAATACTACTGTTCTGAAGTATTGTAGTATATTTTGTATTTATTATATAAGTATTTCTAGTTTTATCCATTGGTAGCTCTTTCTACAGAATCTTTACTCTTTTGGCATATCACATATCACTATCCTTGGGTTTGGTGTGTTTCCCTTATTTTTGCAAAAGTAGACAATTGGTTTTTGATTCTACAACGTCTTCCAGGTTTATTTGGCTACTTATTGTACCAGGTTTAGAACTGACCCTTTAACTAAGAGGCTTTGGTTTCTATTATTCCCTAACACTGGGTTTCTAATGGTATTATGAGAAATCAAGACTTTGGGGCAGTGGTGTTCATTTCTGCTAGCGTTATGTTGTTTCTTGCCTTCTCAGTTAACAGACCAAGAATGTATGCATGTGTGTTTTAACTCATGCATATTTATGATTACAAATACCATACTATGTAGATATTATACTATGCTATATAGATACTATAACCATTTGTATCTATATTACAACATGAGTCTTACCATATGGGTTGTTCCAGCTTCCTCCTCTTGCTTAGCTGTAAGATCCCACTCCAACAATTAGAAATCGGTTTCTACTCTCTGTCATCAATCTCTGCTTAATGTTCAACTCTAAAATTCAGTGGAATAGAATTTTAACAACCAGCATAAAGTGCTTATGCCCATTTTTAAAATTTTGCTTTTAGTTTTATAGATTACATTCTTTCACAAAGTTACTTTGTTCAGAAACTTAAGCCAGAAACTTTTCTCTATTTTTAACAAGGCCATTGTGTACATTTGTAATAAAATTAGGATATTTTGTTCTATTCTAAAGTAATCTCCTACACTTACATTATCTGGCCTTTATTTTCTTAAACCTTCTCTTTTTATGCCTTGTTTTAGATTTTTTTCAATTGACCTATGTTCTGGGTTATACTCAGTACAACTGGAATTATTATATTCTTAAATAGTCTTTATTATCATTATTATTATTATTGAACTCAAGATTATTATTATTTTGATTACTGAATTGTCTTGCTTGGTTCTAATATAAAGCAGTTTGCGGTTCTCTGTCAAGATTTTCCATCGTGTCTGTAACCTTTTAAAATATATTAAAATAGCTAGTGTCTAATGATTTTATTTGGGTTTAATGTGCATTTGTTTACACTATCATTTAAAAACTACCTTTATTATCCACTTTTTCAGTTAAATGAGGTCTAAATTGTCTTCCTACAGAGAATATTTACTTTTGCTTTAGCAAAAGCCTAGTGGTAACTCCTGTGTTACCTTAATCCACATTCAGAGATTGAAATAATGTGAAAAGAAGCCCTCATCTTTTTAAAGATGGATCTATTTATGGTATTTGCCTACTTTGGGTACTACCTCTTCTCCCAGCATAGCATGGGCAATTTCCAGGGCTTTATTACCCTGATGGACTCAGGAATCCAATTTCTATCTCAGACAGTTTCTGCCCTGCTTCTCAACAATTGCCTTTGGAATTGACAGACACCCAGTGGAGTCTCTAAAGGAGATGATTCAGTCAAAAGGCCTACAGACACTTGAGGGTGTGGCAGTGAGTTGTACTGAGGCCTAGTTCATACCTATTTTTATTTTAGTTGTGACACTACTGCGTTAGGAGTAAATTTGAATGATCAAGTATTCAATTACCTTATATAGATAAATTGAGAACTGGCAAGTCTATGTTAAGCTGGTACTCTTATAATAAAAAGAACACACAACAAAAAGGAAGATACAAGAAAATTTAGTGAAGGCTGCCAAACCAGCTCCATAGGACTGAACTAAATGATTTCCATATTTATACTTTCAGTCAGGTTACCACGTGACCCAATGGATCTCAATTTTCCAAATCTGTGGTTTTGTTTGGGATTGGAGAAGTATCTCTATTTTCAGGTGTCTTTTCAAGTGTGACCTCAAAAATAGACCCAATTTTCAGTTCCTCACCTTCTCTAATCAAATCTTCCAGGAGATCTAGAGTGGTCAGAATTCTAGTTTATATATTATATATCATTTTGATTTTAGGAATATTTATCAGGAAAGGTGAAACTACTAACAAGATCCCCTTATGATGCTTTTGAGAATCAAATGAGATTTCATATATGAAACTCCTTAAGAGCTAAAAGGTCACATTTTTAAAATTAAACGACTAATATTAGTGTGGATTTTAATCAGATGTTGGTAAAGATAACATTAGGAGCTCTGGATATGATAACAGAATGATAAAAATATTTTGTAAGGAGAAATATTAAATTGGGAACAAATTCCGAATTTCTGAGGATATCAGCTTACTATAAAACTGTTTACCACAGCCCTCAAATTTCCTCCAGTAAGTAATATCAGTCTGAATTACCTTATAAAGCAAAAAAAAAGAACATATATACAAAAGTACATACCAAGGAAGGTAGAGCCTATGATGGTGCCTAGCCAATGTTCAGATTTATTATAGCTAAGGGACTGTGAAGATCTCATAGATAATATCCTATATTCAATTCCTTAAGTTAATACAAAATTAATAATTAAAACCTCAATGAAAATAATTACATCAAAGTTCTGTCTGTATTGCACTTGTTATTCCATTATATTTTAAATATTTTGAAAGAATTCAATTATACGGGTTGTCCCAGTATTTTGTACCTTGAGGGTTTCTTGGACATGCCAAAATCCAGTTGGTCTTAAGAATTTGAACTTGCTATTCTGTCTCTCTCTGAAATGCATTAATTATTTTTCTGTACTAAAGGTTCCTAATGATTATTTCAATTTGAGCCTATGTGTGATCTGAAAAAGCTCTCTTGTAATCATTATAACACTTCTAATCTTCTAAAATGATTATGCTGGCTATGATTTTGCCTCCAATGATTAATTAATGCATCTTATGTTGCAGACCTTACACTCTGCAAAGCATTTCAAGTGGGTTTTATATCAATAATACAAAATCAATAGGTCAGACAATGCCCATTTTGTATTTGAAAACGAGACTCACAGGGACCAGCTCACTTCCTTAAATTTACTCTGATTTTAAGTGGCAATCTGACCTGACCTTGACCCCATGTCTCTTGACTTTGAGTCCCTGTTCTTTCCACACACTATTCTTGCTCTTTATGGCTACCACAGGCACTTCCTATCAGACACGGTAGCATATAACCAAATGGGTCAGATAAAATTAGAAGTGGTCTCCAATTTTGCTGACTCTAATCACTGTCCATTTTTAGACCTCAAATCAGATATATTAATATCTTCTGTCTTTGGTATATCTAAATATGTTTCTTTAATTTACATACATACATCTCTGAGTCTAGCTACTCCTGATACATTGGGGAACACAATAAATCCTCCCAGAAACATTATTCTTTTTAACTCAACTCCATTTTATGGTCTTGGGAGTTTATAATCTTTGAGACAAGTGAACTAATGGTTGGTTTTGATACATTCCACAAACCACAGCACTTTCCACAAAGGTGAGAAGTTGCAAGTCATTTCCACCTTGGGTTATTTCTGGCACAATAATGAAGAGGACTCACCATGCAGGAGCTTTCTCTGCAATCGTTTGCTTCTGTGTTAACCTACTGACTGGCAAATTTAAAAATACACACTTTATTAGAGATGTGGAGAGAGAGGCTCCTTCCAGGGTATTTGTGACTTAGAAATCCAAAATTGACAGCTTTCTATGCCTTTATTTATTGAAGAGACAGGATTTACATTGTGCTGAAGGTTTGTGGAAGGACAATGAAGTAGCCTGTATTCTATGAAGGATTCAGAGGTGTAAAGTCTAATCTTAGTACAAAGGAGTATACAGTTTACTATGGAAATCTGAACTTACTCCTAAATAACTGTAATACAAATGTGTCTGGAAATAGATACAGCCTAGAGCCTAGAGTTAAAAGCCGGATCCTTGGAGTCACATTGACTTGGATTTAGATTGTGACTATGGGTGGTTTGGACAAAATACTTAACCTTCTAAACCATTGTTTTCTTATCCAACAAGGGTTTATGATACTTAGATTATTACATGAAATCTATCTGTGAAAAAAAGAAATCTATCTGTGATATATTTATGTAAATGTATAAACACAGTTTGGGGGCCACTGTAATTGGTCAGTAGATGTTAGCCTTTACAATCAATAAGCACATAGGTATATGTTTTCAAATGGTGCCTCTTCACTCTCTGCTTTCAATAAGTGAAGTTTACATAGAATAAATGCTATTAGTAATGTTGTAAAAGGAAGTTGGGGATCATAATTTCAAAATACATTGCAACTAAGTAAGAATTATGTTTGTATAATAAGTGCACATTACAAATAAATGACAGGGATGTAAGGCAGGAAAGGAGGAGGGTGAACAGAGAGGTTGAATGAGAATGTGTCTGATTGAAGTAGTTCATTTGCATATAAGCATCTTCAAACCTAGTTGCATACATATATTCCAAGCACCAAATTAATGGTAGATTTGAACAGAACTGAGTAGTTCATTTACAAGTGGCAGAAACAGCAGTCATTTCAGTGCCACTTTAAAACTAATCTGGGCATACCAATACATTTTGAATATGGCAGTCATATACTTTGGCTATTTACACAGTTAACAAGAACTCCATTTTCTTTCTCTCTTTCTCTTTCTTTTTCCTTCCCCCTATCTTTCCCTTTCTCCCTTGCTTCTCCTGCCTCAGTCTCCTGAGCTCTGGGATTAGAAGGATGCACTAAAGTGTCCAGCCACAGTCAACTTCTTAAAGGTGATATTAACAATTTCTATGCAATGTGGCCACTTATATATGCAGGCATGCCAGTGGCAGCATATAATTTGTGATATCAACAGAGTACATGCTGAAAATCTCTTCTTGAAATGTTAGGTGCTCATCTGATTTTTAAAAATTGGTTACTTTAACCACATAGAGAAGGCTTTCTTTTTACAAAATACCATCACTAATTTTTAAAATGTGAAAGGGATTATCTCCCCATTTATCACATTTCATTTTTTCTGTCTTTTTTATTAAAGTATAATTAACAAATAAAATTGTTGATACTTAAGGCACAAGAAATGATATTTAATAAGTATAAAATGATTATCACAACTGGGCTAATTAATATGTCCCTCACACCAGAGTTATTTTCTGTGTATTTCTGTGATGAAAACATTTAAGATCTACTCTTAATTAGGTATGGTGGTGCAGCCTGTAATCCTGGCACTTGAGAGGCCAAGGAAAGAGGATCTTAAGTTTGTCATCAACCAGGATTATGCAAAATTTAGAAAAAAATACCTAACTCTTAGGAAATATAGCATGAATATGTTGTATCTTAGATCACTAGAACAGATTCACCCTGCAGGACCTAAACTGTTAACCCTCTGACTAGCAATTAAATCTAAATGTTCATTTATGTGAGGGGGAATATGGGTGCAGAAATTGCAGCTATTAAGTAACACTATCTAAAGCATAATCAAGGTTAATCTTGATGTGTTTTTCCTTGTTCTTTCTTTTCAGAAAATCTACAACGATTTTAACATGCCATTACTAATTTTCAGTGTGTCCATTTTCTTTAGATGTGAATGGTTGATAAAACATTTTGAAAACCACTCAAGCATATGAATAGTAATAGGAATTTATTACTTTCCTAGGAAAACTCAAAGAGCCAAAGGGATTCATCTTTGATTCATGCAGCTGTTGGCCTGGCAACTGGCATCTGTAATCTCACTGGTGTATTGTAGTCTCTGTGGGGCTTGACAAGATTCCCCAAATGTCATTCCTCTGATTTCTGAGATTTCAGGAAGGTTAGCCAACTCATGTTAGAAAATCTTTATTTTTTCCAGTCTTGGGTCTTGAATTCAGGTCCTTGGGTGCTATCCTGAGCAAAACTGCTCAGCGATAGTACTAGTTTTGCTTGGGATAGTACTTTCTCATTTGAGCCATACCTCTGCTTTCAGCATTCTGGTGGTTAACTGGAAATAAGAGACTCTAGTTGAGACTTTCTCAGCTTTCAACCATGATCTTCAGATCTCAGTCTTCTGATTAGGTAGGAATACAGGCATGAGCCATGGCTCCTGGCCTTCAGAAAATCTTAATGGGACATTTTTCTGGAAATAGGATACAGGTAAATTGTGGTACATTAGTAGAGCCTGTGGGTAGAAGCTAGTGTTAGTGAAATTTTACTCACCTCAAACCTCCCTGAGTCTGGGAGAACTGTATTGCAGCCAGGGTTCAGGTTTTGTTGTCTCTGGTCATCTTATCTTTCCCTTAGCACCACCTTTCCCTCCTTTCCTTCTTCATTATAAATTGATACCTTTAAATTCAGGAATTTATTTAGACTTCTGTGATCTATTTTTAAAAGTCAGATGTTTTTGCAGTTGTTTCTCGTTCTCTTAATAAAGTAGATGGAGTAAACACTATTATATTTTAGTGGCTGGGGCTAGTTCAAGTATTAGGTGTGTAGTTTGTTTGAGGCCCTACGTTTAAACTAGTTCTGTGAAGAGAAAAAAAAAAAGGGGGCCACAGTTTAAATATATCCATGTGTGAAGGAATTTCCCAATTTTCCTCTCTCCCTTTTGTAGTCATCTTTATCCCAAATTCCCATGTTCTCTTCTACACCACTATTTACAGGTAGACATGTATTTCCCTGTGTAACATATTTTCATAGTTCATGATTACATGCTACAGATTGACAACCCACATGCCACCTGGGTATCACTAAACTTTGGGCGTTATGAAAAATTTTAATCATAGATAGAAATAGAACATCGTAGTGAACCCTATGTATTTATCAGATATGAATATTTATTATTCTTATGTCTTCATGAGGTCTAGAACTGTGAGTCACACAAGGAAGCTACTTTTTTTTTGGAAGGTACTTTCTATATGTTTATCAAATGGATATCTAGTTTACTAAGTGGACTTATTTTCAAAAATAAGAATCAACTTCAGATAACTTCACTACTTGGATTCCTTCCCCTCATTTTTGGATTCAGAAATGAACACATACAAGATGTATGGCTAAGAGAATAATATAACTATTGCTTTTAGAAAGAGGGCTATCTGGGCATTGAGCTATAATTGTTTAAATTATATACTATTATACCTGTTTAGTAGAGAGAGACTTATAACAGACTTTCCTCTAATTAAAATGATTTTTAAAAAAATTATAAGTGAAGAGTGTAGCTGTTTGGAAGTACTTGACTGTAAAAGATCATGTGTTCATGTGCGTGTGTGTGTGTGTGTGTGTGTGTGTGTGTGTGTGTGTGTGTGTAAATACTAAAATTAACTGCTAATCTGGAAAACATGATTTATGCTTAGAAGTTTACAAGAAGCTTTTGGGCCCCTCCCCTCCAGAAAGAAAGAAAAGAAGAAGGTTGTTGGTGGTGGTTTGTACTGTCGCCACTATCACATAGATGCCCACTTGAGACTTGGGGAAGAAGTAGGCAGCTGAGGCTCTGCATCTCTAGGGTAACAACCCGCTGTCTACTGACTTGTGTATCCAAGGCCTGATAGGCCTCTGGAGAAAAGTAATGGAGTTGGCAAAGGAGTATTCTAACACTCACTGCCTATCTGGGAAATACTTATGTTGCATTTGAGAATAAGGTGATAACCAAACCAGAAATAACCCTTCTTCCTTTTTTTGCAATGTATTTTATTGTAATGTCAATAAATGTGTTTTATTGAATTCTCTATTTCTCTCTCTGTGTGTCTCTCTTCTCTGTCTCACTCTATCTCTTAAAAAATGTAATAAGACCAGCATAACTATGTTTATTGCAGCATTAGTCACCATAGCTAAGATATATATGCATATATATATATATATATACATACACACACACACACACACACACACACACACACACACACACACACACACACACACACACACATATATATTGGAATTCTATGCCTCCATCAGAAAGAATGACATTGCCCCTTTGTTACAAAATGGTAAGACTTGGAAAAAATTGTATTAATGGAGTAAGCTAGACTCAAAGAAGCATAGATACCATGGTTTCCCTTATTTGCAATAACTAGTATATGTCTAGGACAAACAGAAGGGGTCAAAACTATGTACATATGACCATGTAAGATGATGTTAAGTGAAATGAACCCCAAGATAGGGCACAGAGGTTTTATCTTTGTTGCAGTTCTTTTTAATGTACTTATAATATATTATGTGATTTTTTTTTGCTTCTTTGTATGTTCTTCCCCCATAGTAAAACCCCTGGGCACTGTCCCTCCGCTCTTCAGCTCAAGGCTAATGCTCTACCACTTGAGCCACAGTACCACTTATGATTTTCTGCTGGTTTATTGGAGATGAGAATCTTGTGGACTTTCCTGCCCAGGCTGGCTTTAAACCGTGATCCTCAGATCTCAGCCTCTTGAGTAGCTAGGGTTACAGGCATGAGCCACCAGCGCCTGGCATGTTTGTCCTCTATGGAGAAATGTCTACTCAATTTATCAATCTATCCCCATTTCTAATTTTTTTTATGTTGAATGAAATGGCTAAAGCCAAGTGCCTCTGACTTTGAAAAACCATATATTTCCTAGTATCTCAAAATCAGTCGAATTATAAAACAACATTTTTTGTTTACCCCCGAGGCATGTCAATCCATCAACATTTAGCAAAGAAGTAAATCTAAAACAATCATATGATTTTTAGAAATAACAAAGAAAGACTTTACAGAATAACAGATATTTTTATGATGATAATGCAGAATTGGAAAACAAAATACTTGACTTGGGTGAGGTCAACCAACAACTTTGTGTGTGTCTGTGTGTGTGTGTGTGTCTGTGTGTGTGTGTGTCTGTGTGTCTGTGCGTTAGTTCCTGTCCTGAGGTTTGAACTCAAACCCTGGATACTGTCTCTGAGCTTTTTATTTTATTTTTTTGCTCAAAACTTGCTCTTTCCTACTTGAACCACAGTTCCATTTCTGGCTTTTTGGCTTTTGGGTGGTTAATTGAAGAGTCTCAGTCTTTCCTGACAGGGTTGGCTTTGAACCTCGATCCCCAGATCTCCTGAGTAGCTAAGAGACATTTCCCCAGCACCTATCTTCAACCAACAACTTACTCACTGAAGTAAGTGTCAGTGCATTTTCTGGTTGCATACCCAGTCACTCAGGGAAATATTAATTCTATAAACACTTGATTGATACTGTATCAATTTGTACTGGGATTCTTCAAGTTCCTATTGGAGAAAAAATGAATCATGTTTATGTTATTGTTTTCTAACTGAATCCAGAAACTTTGGCTGTAACTTAAACTGACCAGGGTCCTTCCAGTGGGAATAGGCTGAACATCATTTGAAAAAAGCAAAACCAAAATGTGTAATGATGGTCCTTTGTAGGAATACACACGTTGTCTTGCACATTTTATTCTTATTTGGAGTCCAAACCAAAAAAAACTCTTCAAATATTACAAACAATGTGACTTCATTCAAAAATATTTCTTTTTTAATCCCATTAAAATAAAATTGCAAAGTCCGGTTCTAAGTGAATTATCAGAACACCTTCTCAGGAGAATCTATTTGGGTTTGGCAATCAGGAACACATATAGATTAAGTTTATACAAGGTTGATTATATCCTACACTGCAATAGTAAGAACAGTAACAGTTAAGTCGAGCAGGAGAGACCTTCAAAAAGTCTCCTGGGAGTCTTTTAATAGTGACAGTCTGCCCGACTTCACCTGGGGTGAGTGTGAAAGAAGTTCCTTCCTAACAGCACTACCAAAGAAACATGACATCCTTCCTAAAGGGCCTGGTGGCCAGAGATGGAAGCTGGGGACCATTCATCATGAAGCTTAAAGGAAACCATTGTTTACTAGAAACTTTTGGGCTTTAATCTTATTGCATGTGACAAATATGAGCCTTCAGTAGATTATACACTAGGTAAAATAATGGATTGGATAAAAGGCATGATTAACAGTTCATGTACAAAACTTGAAAAGATGTTTTTTTAATATCTTAAAATTTCCAAGCTATTTATAGTCTTTTTGAGTGGGGAGTAGTGAGAAATCAGACTATGCAAGATGAACAATGTTAAAAGAAGCTTTGCCTTTTGTGATGTGCTATATAGATCATAGTCACCAAGATTTTTTTTTGTGGATCTCATTCTACTTTATATGTGAATTACTTACTTAAAATCTCTACCTTTAAGACCGTGAGTTTTAAGAGGATAGGGTGTGTGCCTTATTTACCCTCATCTTGCAACACACAGTACAATGTCTTGTTTGTAGTCCATAACTGAATTCAAAGAATTATTTTTTTTCTAAAACCCTCTTGTCACCATCCAACAGAGGAGCTTTGATTTTGCAGAATTGTAAGAAAATGTTTCTTAGAATTTAATAGCAAGATAAGTGCTTTTTATCTACAAGGCTGGACCAATGCAATTGAGAACTCCCATAGTGAGGGAACTACTAAGAAAAACCCATTTGTTTCATGTTGGCCAATTCAAAAATCATTCTGAGCAACAATACCTTTTCTCCTTCTACCATAGAGCTATTTTAATTTTATTTACTTCCCTTTTTATTATTCTTAAGTAGTTATACAAAGGGGTTTCAATTCATCATGTCAGTTCGTGAGTACAATGGATGGTGATCTGTGTAAATCCTTCAATCTGTCTCCCCTCTCTCTCCCAACACTGTGGAGCTGTTGGTAGAGATTTAGACACGTTTTGTTGTACTCTGTGAGTCAGTTTATCAAGCTGAGCATTGAGGTTTGGGACTGACTGTGAGACAAGACATAATAGATACCGACCCCACTAAGCGTCAAGAATTGAATTAGACCTACATTGCTGAATGTAGATAAGTGAAGCTATCACCATAGTAACTGTTCAACTATGGGAATATCAATCCATCTAGCTGTCCCTCAAGTATTCAATTTTTTTCACCATTTACACTATTCAGGGATTAGTTTTTCTTTCATGCATCGAACATGTATAGGACATTTTCTTTGTCCTATAAGGGAACATTCTAGATCTGAGTAATGCTAAAGTAAGTAATATTGATATGAAAGTGGGAAATGAAGTTGGAAGAATTCTGTTTGAAGACAGTGTCCTATATCCACTGAAACACTAGTAAATATCTAATTAAACTAATTGCTACTGTCAAAACCCCAAACCAAAAAGCTATATGTCACTAGTCATTATGGTTTATCATTAGACAAAACACAAAACTAAGCATTAGATACAGCCTAAAAAGTGAACATATAAAAGATGCTAGTAAGCAGAGTCCTGTTGGCTCTTGCCTGTAATCCTGGCTATTCTGAAGGCTGAGAGAGGAGAAACAGTTCAAAAACCAGCCAGGGCAAGAAAATCCTTAAGACTCATATCTCCAATTAACTACTGAAAAGATGCTAGTAGGCCTGTGTCTCTGTTTTGCTGCAGATACATTATTTAGCAAGACTAAATATATGACCAGCATGTGGTCTAATTAAAACATTAAATAATATTATTTATGACCATATGCCAATGCTATGTGATAAAAATAGACTAGAGGCAAAATATGTGCAAACTTAGAAGAGATTACTTGCTAAAAGTTGCTAAAAGTTCTTATGTTTTTCATACACTAACACATATACTTTAATTCAGGATGAAAATAAGAAAATAGTTCATTTTTTTCTTGAATGCTTACTATAGTCAAGGATATCTAAATGATGATGTTTTCAAAACTTTTATCTCACTTCTTTTGCATAGTTATGTGAATTTAGTGCTATCATGCTGTTGTAGTCATGAGAACATGAAAGTTAATTTAGTCATCCACCTGTAGGGAGCTGATTCTAAGAAAATGGATTCAAATCTATGCCCATCTACCTTAAAGCCCTGCCCTTTCATCTCACCAAACTTTTATACAAATACTTTTGGTAAGTCATAAAAATGGTATTAAGTATACTCTTATGATCTGGGAGCAATAAGGTAGCAGGGCAAATATAAATACGATACTGCCTGATTAATATCAAATTGAGCTATTTTTCTAAAACATGTACTATTTTTAGCCCATCTTCGTGATACAATTCAAACTTGTCAATTTGTATTGTGACCGAGATAACTGACTATAAATTAGTGTCCCATTTGGATTCATTCTTTTCTCCTATTTTTGTTAACATTCTTTTCTCCTACTTTTATTATTTGTACAGAGGTTTATTACTGTGATAATTCTATATAGGAATACAATGTATTCTGATCAAATGTATCACCTCTATCAATCCCTCATTCTCCTTTCCCCATCCTATTACAATTTTTATGTGTTTCATTGTTTCCTTTTCATACACGTATATAAGGTATTCGACTATATTTATTCCTTCCATGCACTCTCATTTCCCATACTTCTCCTCTAACTGGTACATACCCATCCAAACAGAACTTGTTTCATATTCCTTTCTTCTTTGAAGGACTGGATTCTTCATATGAGACAGATATGTGCTATTTGACTTTCTCTGTCTAGCTATTTTACTTTATAAGTGGATCTTTACTTTTACTTCTACCTCTGCCTCACTTTCTCTCTTATGCTTTATTTATTTTTTTTGCAAATGACATAATTTCATTCTCCTTTGTGGATGAATAATATTGTACTATGTTTATGTAGCACATTTTCCTTTTTCTGTTTTATTTATTTCTTCATTATTATCTTTAAGTAGTTGTACAAAGAGGTTTTAATCTAACACGTTATTCATTGGTTGATGGACAGCTCATCTGATTCCACATAGTTTTTTTGTGAAGTGTTATCCTAAACATGTATGTATGAAGATATCTTACTGTAAGTTGATTTACATTTGGTTAGATGTGTGCCCATGAATGGTATAGCAGGATTCTGGTCGTGGGGCCTGAACTCTGGGCCTGGCCGCTGTCTCTCAGCTCTTCAGCTCAAGGCTAGATCTCTATCACTTGAACCACAGCACCACTTCCGGTCCTGAGGAATCAAACCCAGGGCCTCATGCATGCAAGGCAAGTACTCTACCACTGCGCCACCTTCCTAGCCCCACATGGTAGTTCTATCTTTAGTGTCTTAAGGAACCCTCGTAGTGATTTCCATAGTTGCCATACTAATACACATTTGCTTTACTCCTACCTCCTTGCCGTCATTTGTTATTGTCTGTTTTCTTAATGATAGCCATTCTGACTGGGATGAGATGGAACCTCACCAAGTGCTTTATCTTGATTTGCATTTCCTTTATCGGTAAGCACATTTGAACAGATGTATTTCGTCATTTATTTCTTAGCCATTGGTACTTCTCTTGAGAACTGCCTGTCAGTAATTTTTTAAAGTATACCCTCCTGGGTAAAGAAAGATTTTTTTTTTTAATTGTGAAAATACTGTACAGAGGGGTTACAATTACATGGGCAAGATAATGAGTACATTTCTTATCAAGCATTGTAGCCTCCTCCTTTGTTTCCCCTTCCTATCCCATCCTCCCCCAACCCCCCACCGAACCCTTCTCCCCTCCCCCCCACCAAAGTTGTAAAGGTCGTTTTCGACTTAAGGACTTGTATGTCTCATTGTTGCAATGGGTCCACTTGTATCCCTATTTAAACGATTTGTTTTTTCCCTTCCCCTCCACAAATTATAACAACATCAAATACAGTGAAAGCAGGGGTTATACCATGGGGGAAGGACATACAAAGCAACAAAGAAATAATCTTATAAATGTGTTAGAAACAATTGCATGAAAGAAAAAAAAACATTTGAATATATATCTTAAGGTTCATTTCCCTAACATCAACTTAACTGACCTTTTCTGCTTGACTCAGACATATACTAGAATGTTCAGAAACAAGACCACACTAAAGCTACCAGCACGACTATGTTTATTGCAGCCTTATTTACCATAGCTAAGATATGGAACCAACCCAGATGCCCCTCAGTAGATGAATGGATCAAGAAAATGTGGTATATATACACAATGGGATTCTATGCCTCCAACAGAAAGAATGACATTGCCCCATTTGCTAGGAAATGGAAAGACTTGGAAAAAATTATATTAAGTGACGTGAGCCAGGCCCAAAAAAATATAGGCCCCATGGTTTCCCTTATTTGCAATAACTAGTATATGTCTGAGAAAGATGTTTTTGTCGGGTACATGTAACATGCTTTACACTCAGAGGACGCTCAATAAATACTTGCTGTTGACTGAGTAAATGATATTGATGATACTATAAGTTACTTTCTTTCACCTCAAGACCATCAAGCCCTTTCTTTGTTAATGAAATAGACACAACTAGGTAATCCATCAACAGCTAAGGAAAAACTTTCAGTCATCAACAAGCCACTTGTTTTGATATGATGAACATTTTACTAATAGTACCTTAGTTTACATTCACGATATTTTACCCAAAAGATGTTAATGAGTCCAGTGTTTTCTTCCATGTCATAAAGTGCTATACATGTCTTGCACACCATGGATCAGGTCTAGGGACTTCATGTGAACTTTTATTAGCAAACATTGAGTAATAAGCATTTTAAGGCTGTGAAGTGCAAATGTTGAGGAAACTTTTACATATGAAGGTGAAAGATGACCTAGGGGAGCTAGTGGTGTCTAGGTAGATGTTTCCCCCCATTTATGTATGAATAGACTAGAAGAAATCCCAATTACTGAAGCTGTTTGTGAACATCCTTTCTTTGGCTTCATGTGTAGAAGAGACTTCAGGAATAAAATTTTCTGAAAAAAAAAAAACTTAAAAACTTTGATGATCAGAAAAAGAACATCAAAATCTACAGCTTTCTGAAAAAGCAATTTTCCAGGCCAAGTTTCTTGTGTAGATCCATTGAAAGGGATAAGGATCTCAGTTCTTCTTAATAAAAGGTCTTGGCATAGCAGGCAAATAAAACTGTTATTACTCCTTCTTAGAACAAGGAATAAAATGGTTTATTGCCCCTTTCTCAAAGAAAGCACAATAATAAGGTCAAATGAAACATAAAGGAAATTATATGGTCATTTGGGTATAATTGCTAGTGTATAATTGGTGCACCATGTTAACAAAAGGAGATTGCTTTTCTCTGTCTGTCTGTCTGTCTGTCTCTGTCTGTATGTGTGTTCTAAGTTTGGTTTATACCTTGACAATTTTACAATTAACATCTTATCTTTGAGTCTGTATTTCTGTTTCTTTTTTATGTTTTACTTGTCATTCTTTCTTTTTCTTTTTTAATATATTTTATTTTATTGTAAAGATGCTGTACAGAGGGGCTACAGTTACATGAATAAGTTAATGAGTACATTTCTTGTTGAACATTGTTACCCACTCCTTTCTTAATCTCCCAATATCCCTTCCCTCCCCTTCCTGGCCACCCCCCTCACTGCCACCCCCCACTTCCTGCCCTAAGTTGTAAAGTTCATTTCCAACATAGTGTCTTGTGAGTATCCTTGTTGCAATGGGTCATCCTGTGTCCTTGTTTCAGCATTTTGTTATTCCCCTTCCCCTCCCCAAATCAGATAAATCTATATACAAGATGCAGTGTACCAGAATCAAAGACAGTGATTGCCCAGGATATTTTTCTAAGAGATCATTATCTTAAGAAAAAAAGTTTAGACTGTTAGTATTATGTTTTAAGTGATTATTATCATTTAAAAAAAATGTAATTACTGACTACAACATTTTTTACATTTTCATTCTTCCTGAATCTACTTTAATAACCTGTGTATAGTATGTAAATATCTGTCTGAAATGAATTAAATGACCTCATTTGTATCTTAATTAACTTAGCAATGGAGGCTGTCAGGCTAAGGAACTTGACTATCAAGGATGTAGGGTAAAAATTAACAAATTAGAAGAGTTACAGGAAGCAAACCTCACAGACAAATCTAAAAATCCCCTTTATACAAAGCTAGGACTTTAGAAGAGAAACATTAAAAAAAAATAATTATTTGATTAATAAGGCGCACATGTGATTAAAACACTCTATATACTGAAACTTGAGGCCTTCCTTAGAAGATTAATTTGAAAAAATAATGTGCCAGAGGTGTCCCTCAAGTGTCCTGAAGTCTGCCAGATGCCTCTGGGTTTATTTAAAAGGGGAGAATTTGACCCAATCTATTACCTTGGCTTTTGTACCACCGCTCTGCAGCAATTCTTAAATCCTGAGATTTCAAAGTGTTTTTACAAATGTAAATTAACAGGTCTCATCACTTCTCTCCAAAGAGATGGCTCCTTTAATAACACAGAAACTTACCTAAATGGTTTTTCAAGGTCACCTGACATGTCCTTTGTGTAATCTGGAAATGGATGTTCAAAGGGTAAAAAGACCTTGCCGTCTCATTGCGGATCCAGAGTTTTGGCACCCCTTGGCAATCACCACATGGGAGACAGAAAGCTTTCTTGTTAAATTTGTACAGAGAACCTCCTCTTAGCCTTCAGCATAGCAAGTACCCACATACTTGGAAACCCAGACTTCAGTCTTTCCCTTCTCTTAAAAAGAAAAAAAAATGCTGAGCATTGGTGGCTCACACCTGTCATCCTAACTACTCAGGAGGCTGAGATCTGAAGATTGTGGTTTAAAGCCAACCCGGGCAGAAAAGTCCCCATGAGACTCTTATCTCCAATAAATGAGTCAAAAAAGCTAGGAGTGGTGCTGTGGAGCACTAGCCTTGAGCACAGGGAAAAGAGGGCTCAGGGCCAACACCCAGGCCCTGAGTTCAAGCCCCAAGACTACCAAAAAAAAATAACAGCAACAACAAAAAGAAATAGTTCCTAAAAGTGGGTGAAGAAAGGACATGACTGGTTTTAAGATGTTTGTGAGTTACTTAGAATAAATAACCCATTTTAGGTTCCCTCTTTCTCCTATGAATCCATTTATCAAGGATGTATCCTCACTGTGCTGGACTGAGGGAATACTTCAACCTGGCCCACCTTTGTGAGACAAGCAATAAACAAGAAATAGATACCTTGTGGTCAGTGCTTTGAGTTGGTGAGCTGGGTGAGGTGAGTAGAAGGGGGTTCATGAAGAAGGATAAACAGGTGGCATTTTCACTGATCCCTGAGACATGACTCTAAGGCAGACTCTTAAAGCATCAAGGTAGGCTTGCTGTAGGCAAAGACAAAGAAGAATTAGAGCTCAAGTGGCAAAGAACTTGGCATAGTAGAATATGGCCAACACCTAGGGAGTCAGGACCAGATAAGCAGGAGATGAGGCTGTGGGGGGAGGGCAGGTAGAAAGGATTGTGCACAATTATTTTAAAAATAATAATCAACTTGTGAAACATTTTAAGTCAGAAATAACATGATCTGATTTATATCTATTAGTAATTCAATTTGTAAGTAAATTACAATTATACATTTTTATAATATGATTTATGTTCTAAAACTAGTAAATTATGGACAATATCCTTGCTTGTGACATTTTTGCCTGCCTGTACATATCAAATGGTTTACTGTGGAAGGCTGGCTTTCTCAAGTCTTATAGAGAACCAGGAGATAGAAAAACAATGGTGTTCTCATTTAACCTTTACCATACTAGTCCCCTGAATACTTAAGAACTTAACATTGCTTTGAAAGCACTACCTGGCTATTTGCAACTGATTGATTCATTGAGCACTAAATTACTGATAAGCTGGTCTGTGTGTAGGGGGGGGGTGGGGTGGGGGTTGGTCTTCTGATTCATTGTCCCCAATAGCACTTACACAGACTTCAGTCTGGCCCTGCTCACTGTTTTTTCTTCTGGCATTGATCATCTATTTGAGATATATGTGTTATTGACCTTTATTTTTACAGTCTTATCATAGATACAGGTATAGAATGGGAGCTCAAAAAGTGATGGACAGATGAATAACCAATTAGTTATCTGTAGAATGGGCTGTTTCAAGTCAGGAAACATTTGAGTGTGAGAAAGGGTACTCTTAATGACTCGGCTAGGCAACCTGTATAAAGATGATCTGGTTATAGTGAACTTGGATAAATGGTCACCTTGAAATAAGGATACTGGGTCTAATCAGTGTCATCTTGGCCCTGTGGTGGATGATAGGGATCTGGGTTTAACTGGTGCCATCTTGTCTTAGTGGAGGAAGGTGAAGTCCCACCTCCAAGTGATTGGTGTGCCTGAGTTCCTAGAGGCAGGGGCAGGGACTTGGATAATAGGTTACTGGACCTGCCAGTCCTGGGTCATGTACTCCTTAGAGACTCTTGAGCTCCCTGTGACCCTGCCTCCTGACTAGGAGCCTATTTAGGCCCTGACTAGCTTAGGTGCCATTTTGTGCCATGTCTGGTGTCTGTTGACTCTCCTTAGGTGAACTCTCCATTGGACTTGATTTGGTTTGTAGGGATTGCTTTTTGGTTCTCTCCTTCCTCTCTTAGGATCATGGCTCAGTTTTCTAACAGTGTTCAGTGTATCCAAGGCTGCAACCTTTCTGGGGATGTGTGTCTGACTGCAGTTGTTGGTTTTCTAATAAAGACTCCCAATTTTCTAATGAAGACTCACTCTCAAAATGTGGCTTCTCTGTTTTTCACCACTGAATTCACACATAACATCCTTATAATCATTGTGATGAATTATCAAAAGAATTGTGAACTCTTCAGTCTTTGCAAGTTTTAGAAGCCAATAATACTCCAGTTTCCCTGTTTAGTTTTGGTTTAAAACAATGGCTCCCAAAGTAAGGAGACATTACAGTATCAGACCTGTTTGCAGGTGATGAGGATTAAACAATATAGATTCATACTCTCACAATTCCCTTTTATTTATTCTTGTCTTTCTAATTACCACAAAGAGAAGTTCTGTTTATTCTTATCATTGTTTTCAGTATGGGGTCTTGAACTCCAGACCATCTGCTTTCGAGGCAAGGGCCCTACCTCTTGACACATGCCTCTAGTCACTTATGCTTTAGGTTATTTTATAGAAAGGGTTTGAAAAATCTACCAGACTTGGTCTTGAACTAGCTGTTTGCATAGCTGGAGTGAGAGGTAAGTACTTCCATGCCTGGCTTATTTGTAGAGAGAGAGTCTCACTAACATTTTGCTTGAGTTGGCCTCAAATTGTTTTCTTCCAAATCTCTGCTTTTTAATTAACTGGAATTATAGATATGAGCTACCATACCTGCATGATGCTTAATTATCTTTTATCTGTCTATCTCCTACTAATAATCTTTTTAAGAAAACTAACTAAATTTAGAACTGGAAACTGCAGAAAATGATATTTAGTTGGAATTTAATATTATTGTGTTAATTTTATTCTTTTATACTTCTCTTCATGGCTAATTATGGTCATTTTCCTAGTATATAAAACTTTAACTTTTTCAACTCTACAATTGAATCCACATCTTCCCACATGGTAGGCAAGGATCTCAATTGCTTCAGCTGTACCCATAGCCCTTTTGCTTATTACTATTTTTTCTTATGCCAGTATTGGGAGTTGAACTCAGGGCATGGGCACTGTCTCTTACCTTTTTTAGTCAAATCTAGTGCTCTTCCACTTGAGATAGAGCCCCACGTCTGACTTTTGGTGGTTAAATGAAATGAAAAGTCTCTTGGATTCACCTGCCCAGACTACCTTTGAACTATGATCCTCAGATCTTAGCCTTCTGAGCAGCTAGAATTATAAGAAGGAGCCAGCAGAGCTTGGGGTTTTATTTTGTTTTTAGGATTGGCTCTGTCTAACTTTGTTCAAGCTGGTCACCAACTCTTCTGCCTCTTGCCTCCCAAGTGGCTCCCACCATGCCAGCTTTAGTAAATTGTAAGTCTCAAATAGGTTCTAACATTATTCAGATAAAAAATATGACTGGGAAAGCAGCTCAAGCCAGTATTTCCTTTTTTTCTTCGCTTATACCACTGGATTAAGCAATAGACATCTATTTCTCACTGTTCTGGACATTGATAACCCAATATTAGGGGACCAGGGTTCTTAATGAGGTCTCTCTCTTTCCTGCTTTAATGTAGTTACCTTCTCAATGTATTTTCACATAGTAGAGAGAAAATGCAGTTTTCATTCCCTATTCACATAAAACCACTATCATGATGCCTCTACCATCATAACATCACCTAAACTTATCTTCCAAAGCCTCCAATCTATAATTTTTTTATTCTACAGTACTGTGCTTCGAACTTAAGGTTTTGCACTTGCTTGGCACGAGTTTTAATGACAAGCCACATGAGTATTTTAAGATTTTATTTGTAGGGAAGTATTTTGCTTTCTGCCAGGCATGCCTGGACCACAGTCTCTCTATATTAGGCTTCCCATTATTGCTGAGATAACAGATGTACATCCAGCTCACCCTCAGTTGACAATGTCACGCATTTGTTTTTCTGCCTGGGGTGGCCTGAAATGACACACTGAATCTCAGTATTACATATATCTTAGGATACTTCACTCCACAAGGCATTAGAAAGGGTCTCATAAAGTATTCTGCCTGGGTTTACCTGAAACTGTGATCCTGAATAGTTAACTTTCCAAATAAGTAGGATGACCACTGGCACCTAGCTTATCCTATCAATTCTGAGGGAAAATAAGTATGTATTCTGCAATGCCAACTTCACTGTTTATTTGAAAATGTTCATATGAAATTATATTTAAAACAACTTAGGAAAATAAACATGTCATATATGATATTGATTTTTTTCTCTTCTCTAATATTTTTTGCATTATAAGATTATGAATATTCCTTGTTAGAATAGAATCCTGGAAAATTACACAAGAGCACAAATGTAGAATACCATACAAACCAAGCAATTTCATGTATTTTTTGTCACTTTGTTCTTTTAGAATATGATGGCTTCAAATGTCAAAATGCTTATATTGATTTACATAAAATCAGAAAAAGAGTTGAAGTTTTCTGTATTGAAAACAATACTAAAATGATTTGAGGTATCAAAACTTCCTTTCTGTGCTTAAAATTTTAACTTACTCAAAATTTGTATGCCTATAATATTGACAAAATAATGTAAGGCATGGCTTTATCAAATAAAACTTTGTAATAGTATAATATAGTATAAATTAATAGCATAATATAAATTATATAATGAGTTTTGTGATGTGTGCATTTAAATCTTTGTTTTTTTCTTAACCTTACCAGAGATGCATAGTAGCAATCTTACTTCCTTATTATGAAACCATAGCAGATTGAGTTGTGTTCTAATTTTCAGTGAGAGGAAACAGTTTTGGTTCTATTCCCAAATCAAGACTACAGGTGCATGGAGATCTGCTTAAAATAACAGTACTGTACATTCACAAATGTGTATTTACATGTTTTCTAAAGCAGAAGGACATGAGCATGATACAACATTCTTACCTTAATCATCAGCAGGTAAAATAGTTAACAAAACAACAACAAACATTAACAATATTGACAGAAACCCTTATACAACACTATAACAACCAACTTCTCACTGACGATTTAATTTTTTCTCTGTCTTCTAGGACTTCTCTATTCAGAAGAAGAATGACTATGCTATCACTTGATCGCAATATTATATGATGAGAAAGGAAGGTATAATAAAATATCCTTATAGTCCTTTGACTCAGTGAAGATTAGGTGCAACCTGTGATCTAAAAACAAATGCCTATCCATGCCCTCTGGCTCCACTCGATTTAAGTTCCAACAATTTTAAAGACTAGTGTCTAGGAGCATAAGGCAGACATGATATTGGCCAATATCCTCTGTGACTGAAATAGTGACTTGTTCTTAGAAGATGCAATAATATTTATAGAGTTGGAAAAAGGGACTATTATCAAAATAGATCTGATTTATTAAATAGGCAAGACATATCCAGGCACTGATGGCTCACGCCTGTAATCCTAGCTACTGAGGAAGCTGAGATCTGAGGATCATAATTCAAAGCCAAGTAAGGCAGGAAAGTCTGTGAAACTCTTCTCTCCAATTATCCACCAGAAAACTGAAAGTGGCACTGTGACTCAAAGTGGTAGAGATCTAGTCTTGAGCAAAAGAGCTCAGGAACAGTGCCCAGGCCTTGAGTTCAAGCTCCAAGACCAAAAAAAATAAGGCAAAACATATTTGACATTGTGATTTATTTTTAATTTAAATTTTATTGTATAGGGTATACAGAGGGGTTACAGTTACATAATTCAGATAATGAGTTCACTTCTTTTGGAACAGTGTCACCTCCTCCCTCATTTTCTCCTAGTTTTCACTTCCTGACTTTCCTCCTCCCTCAAATTGTGTAGTTTATTTCCAACATAGTGTCTAGTGAGTATCATTGCTCACCCTTTGTCCCACTGTTTCTGTGCTTCCCCTTTTCCTCCTCAAATCAGATAAATGTATATACAAGACAAAAGGACATTGTGATTTAATATGTCAATTCTAGTTCCCACCATAACTCTAGTTTCCACCATAACTCTATCCATTAGTTATTATCTGTATCTGCTCACTAAAGAAATGGGCTCAAAATTGTTAAGTAATGTCCAAAGTTCAGATAAGAATAGGACCAGGACCCAAACTAGATGTGTCTAATACCAATGCTGCAGTATTTTTCTCTTATACAATAACAACAAAAAAAGAGTTACCTGATCTCAAATAGGGCTTTATATCTGAAAATAAAACTCTTATCCTTCAGATTCACAATCAGGATCTTCTGTATAGTCAGAGGATAGAAACATCACAAAACAGACAATGAATTCAAATAGATCCTTGGGAACACAAAGGAGATTCTTCCAGTGATTTGCCTCTAAGGGATTGGGAAGAGCCTTCAATAAAGGCTTGGATTCAAAAACAATGACCCTCTGTCTCTGTCTCTCTCTTTCTATATATATTTGTATATCAAGTGACAGAACTAGGAATATAGATTTAGATCATGCAGACATCGACATAGATAGATACACACACATCTTCTCTTGCCACTGCCTAAATTCTTTTTTTTTTTTTTTAAAGAAATTCAGTCTGGGGACACTGAAAGGCTCAGAGGGACAACTTCACTGGATATCTCCTTTGCATTCTGTCTCTCCTTGGAGAGACAGATAAATGGGTAGTTGTAACCAATCCACATAACGGAACAAAGGATGGTACCTACACAGTTCCCTGGGAGATGAGACTATCCAAAAGTTCTTTCAGTTTTCAATTTTCTACAGCTTTATAATTTGCCTATTTATTGTTTCATCAAGAACACCACAATCAAGAATCTATTGGACTTTCAAATAATGCTGTATAGGAGCACATAAATGCTTTGGCTGAACTTCCTTCCTCAAAGTATACTTTTTTCCTTACTTGAAGAAAAATCTATATCACATGAATAGGATTCTTGTAATTGTCTATCTATTGTATAAAATTCCAGCTTCTAGGTCAGTTTAAACAGGCAAGCCACACAATGTTGTGAGCCCAGAGAAACATAAGTTTCTGTTTGCTATTTTTCTTGTCTCTATTGTTCTTGTCTCTAGGAAAATGCCACTGAGAAAGGTCTTTGTTTAATTTCTTTGCTGACTTAAGGTCCCTGTTCTATGTCAAATGACCTCATCCAGGTCTTAAGTATGAATTTTATTCAGTGCATTTTATTTCACTGATTTATATTCTTTGACCAATATACTGTGCATTGCTTTAATTGTAAAATTTGTTTCTCTAATCAAAAGGTAAAATTAAAGGAAACTGTGGACAATTTAGGAAACTCTGTATCCAATCCCATTTCCTAAATGGCAGATTCTCACAGAAGATGGTGTCCTGTTTTGTAAGAAAGCCCTACTACTTATGAGCTGAATGATATTGAGAACTTTAACTTTTCTTCTCAGCTTTCTTGTCTATTAGCAGTAGATAATGACTGCTGTGTACTAAGAAGATAATCTGGATTAAGCTAATGGATAAAAGGCATTTAGAGAAAGCTATGGCAAAATGGGAAGTGCTTTATCATGCTAACTGTCCTCTTTTTGCCCTGTTTGGTCTGTACACATTTGCTTGTGAAACTCTTCTTCCTGATATTCAGAAAACATACAAATAATATTGATTGACTAAATGAATGAATGATTCCTTGTGTTTTTACCTCAATGGTGGGGCTATATCTATTCTGCTTTCCATCTCTGCAGATTGTATTTAGCAGTCATTCCCACATCTCCTTGCTTCTACTATAAAGCCCCCATAGAGGATGTATGTGATTAGTAGAGTAAAAAGTTTGGCATTGTTTTGAATTAGACACCAGTCTCTCCTCCCAAGTGACAAATCTATTATGATTTTTTGAGCTAACATAACTTAGCGCTTTTACATTTTTACTATTGACAGAGGGATTTTTTTGTTTTTGTTTTTTTGTCGCTCATGGGGTTTGAACTCTGGACCTGGGTGCTGTCCCTTTAGCTATTAAGCTGAAGGCTAGCACTCTACCACTTGAGCCACAGCGCCACTTCCAGTTTTCTGAGTGGTTTTTTGGAGGTAAGAGTTTCGTGGCCTTTCCTTCACTGGGTTGGATTTGAATCATGATCCTCAGATCTCAGTCTCCTGAGTAGCTAGATTACAGGCTTGAGCCATTGACACCCAGCTCAGAGATCTCTTTAAGCAAAAGCATTAGTTGAAAATTAATAAGCTCGTCTGGAAGTTTTGAATTTCTTCCAATAAAAGGAGATGTTAATTCTAGATGGTTCTAGGATGTAATGAACTATTAACTACCAAGAATCCATCTCTCTACCTGAACAGTTGCCCTGACAGAATCTGTGGTAAAGATTTTGGAACTTCAGGGTTTCTTTTTTTTCTTTTTTCTTTTTTTTTTTTTTTGGTCAGTCATGGGGCTTGAACTCTGGGCTTGGGCACTATCCCTGCACTCTTCAGCTCAAGGCAAATGCTCTACCGCTTGAGCCACAGCACCACTTCTGGTTTTCTGGTGGTTAATTGGAGATAAGAGTCTCACTGACTTTTCTGCCTGGGCTGGTTTTGAACCATGAACCTCAGATCTCAGCCTCCTGAGTAGATAGGATTACAAGTATGAGCCACCGGCGCCTTGCCCTGGGTTTCTTAACTGCTTGGAACTTCCAGGGGTGAGGGAGTGAGTAGTAGCTATCTGTTGCTCAAATCCAGCTGTATGATAGAGATCTGTGCATCAAACATTGGAATAACTTTTAGAGGCCAGAGTGGGGACCAAAAATAATGTGTCCTCCAGTCATCATAGGCCTGGGCTTTGCTAGCTAGTTGCTGTTTATGATCACAGGGATGCAAACTAAGAGATAGTCAGCAAGTATTGTCCACTTTTCCACTGTTACATGCCCTTGACTTGCAGCTGAAATGACTTCTAGGGAGTTATAAGGAGGTCTTCCATTTTTCTCCCTCTATTATTTTCTCTTCTTGGGAGCCATAAAGTATACCAAAGACAAGGTTAGTCAAAAGCAGCTTTGTACATAGAAAATGTTAGCTGGTCATTGAGAAAAGTCCTGTGCAGTACTTAGGTTTACAAGGCAGGCTGATCTTTGACTCAGAGGCAGCTTGTAGTATTCAAATAAAAATCAGACAAAGCAGTAAACAGTACCAAAAAAACCAGTAAGTCGTGGGGAACAGTGAGATAATGATTTCCAGAGCTACCATGTTCCAGTATTCAGTTCTCAACAAACAAACATTATGCATCTAAAGAAGTATGAAAGCATGATACCTTCAAAGGAAACTAAGTTCTGTGATGTGGGAGAAGAAGAAGCAAAGGGAAGGAAGGGAATATGAAAGAGTAATAGAGTAGTGAAGATGATCAAAGTAAATGCAGTTTGCATGTATGAAAATGTCACAATAAAATCTTTTTTGTACAATTAACACATGTCTTAAATTTACCAAATATGGTGGCTTATGTCTGTCATAGCAGCTAATTAGAAGGTAGAGATAGGATTGCAATTCAAGGCCAGCCCATGCCCAAATATATGACTATGTCTCAACAAGTAAGCTAACTTAGTGGCACAATCTATAATCCCAGATATCCAGAGGCAAAATTAGGAGATTGTGTGCCAAGGTTAGTCCAGGCAAAATGTTTGAGACCCTATCTGTAAAATAATTAAAGCCAAAAATAGGCTGAGGTCATGGATCAAGTAGCCTAGCAGCTGCAATGCCACTTGATCACAGTACCACCAAAAGAGAAAAAAATGTTCCAGAAACTACACATGAAAAAAGATCTAAATAAAGGATCTGTTAAGAAAAAGACCTTAAAACTGTTGTCTTAAAGGGCTAAGCACTAGCTGTGAGCAGGTAGCTCATACCTGTTCTTTTTTTTTTTAAGAGGTTTTTTTTAATGTACTGTGTGAAGTTATTTCTTTTTTCATTCATTTTTTTCCCCTTTGGTTTAGGAGGCTGAGATCAAGTTGGAAGCTAGCTTGGGCAGAAAAGTCCAAGACTCTTATCTCAACTGACCATCATACAGCCAGAAATGGAGTTGTGGTTCAAGTGGTAGAGCTCTAGCCTTGAGCAAAAATGCTCAGGGACAAAGACCAGGCCTTGAGTTCAAGCCCCCAAAATGGCATACACACACACACACACACACACACACACACACACACTCAGATAATGTGCTAAGAACTAAAGATGAGATGATGTGAGCAAGTCAAGAAAACAATGTATAAACAAAATGGAAATATAAATAAACAGATAAAATATAAAAGAAAAAAAATCAAAGGAAACAGAACAAACAAAAAAATCTCCAGGGAAACCACAGTGAAAGTAAAAATACCAGTGGAGGGAGTCCCAGGTAGATTAGAGCCTATGGAAAAATTAGTAAAGTTGAAGAAGGAACAATGAAAATGGACAAGTCTGAGGAAAAAAATGATAGATAAAAAAAGTGAACAGCTAAGACATGGATTGCATGCTTATAAACCCAAGCAAAAGAAGCAATTAAAAACCAGGATATAAAAAGAATTCCTAAAATTCGACCACAAAACATACAACCTAATTCATGCATAGGCAAAAGACGTATATAGATAAATCTCCATAGAAGATATACAAATGACTGATAAGTACCTGAAAAAGTGTTCAACATTATTAAATAGTAGGGAAGTGCAAATCAACACTATCAGTAGGTACTACTTCATACTCATTTAGGAAGCTACCATAAAAAGTACAGAAAATACATTTATTCCAGAAGGAATTGTCTAAAGGATCATCAGAATTTCTACACTTGGGGAAGGAAAGAATGGTCACATGTTGAAACATCTGTGGATAATTTTCCCAGGTCTAAATGAAAGACAAGGAACATTTAAACATAGTCCAAGTCATGGCGGGGGGAATATATAAAAGGAATTTTCCTACCCTTTTTGTAAAACCTAGTTTTCAAATTAATATGCTGTCATTTTCATCTTCCCAATAAGGCTGCTTTCCTTAAGAAATAACTGCATAAATACATGAACCCAGAAAATAACAAATGTTTTAGGAAGTTATAATGTTGTATACATTGGTGGGAAAGTGAACCGCCGAAAATAGTATTCAAAAACTAGATAGATACCATGTGACCTAGCAATTCCACTTCTGGGTACTTCTATATTCCTAACAGTTTTATTCACAGAATAAACAAAAGCAATCCAATTGTTCACTGATTGATGGATGGATAAACAACATATGAAATATAAATCCACAAGGATATTATTCAGCTTTAAAAAGAAGAGACATTCTGACATATACTACAATATGGATAAGCCCTAAAGATATAGCATTGAGTGAAACAAGCCAGTTACAAGAAAGCAAATATTCTACATTTGCACTCCTATGAAATTCTTAAAATAGTGTTAATTGAAGGCAGACAGAGCAGTAGAAGTCAAGGGCTAGAGAGAAGAGGGAAGTTAATGTTCAATGTACAAGATGAAAAGTATCATGCAGATAGATGGTGATGGTGGTTCCAAAAACATTATAAATATCTCTAATAACAAAGAATTGTGCACTTAAAACATTCAAGATGTAGGATCAGGCCTCTAATCTTTGCTACTCAGGGCCTGAGATATGAGGATCAGGGTTTGAAGCCAGACCAAAGAGGAAAGTCCATAAAACTCTTATCTCTAATTAATCACCAAAAGGCTGAAGTAGAGCTGTGACTCAAGTGGTAGAGCACACACACACACACACACACACACACACACACACACACAATCTTTAAGTTGTGACATGTTTATCTCACATTTATTTTAAAACAGTAAAAATTGGAAAAATAATCTCACGTGGGCATTTTAAGATTAAAGTATTTACAAAATTAAAATTCTGAAAATGTCTCCTTTTCCTGTTATTTTCATTTTCCTCTTCTTCTTTCCATCTTTTTCTTTCTTTCTTTTTTCCTTTTTTGTTTTTTTTCTGGGGAGGGTCCGGTCGTGGGGCCTGAACTCTGGGCCTGGACGTTGTCCCTCAGCTCTTCAGCTCAAGGCTAGCGCTCTACCACTTGAGCCACAGCACCACTTCTGGCTTTTTTTCTTTTTGCTTATGTGGTGCTGGGGCATCGAACCCAGGGCCTCATGCATGCAAGGCAAGTGCTCTACCACTGAACCACCTTCCCAGCCCCTTTTCCTTTTCTTATTCTTGAACTTTCTCTTCCTTGTCTTCCACCTTCCCCTCCTCCTCCAACAGGAAAAGAAGATGAAAATATCATGGGGATGGATGATGGTGATGGGTTCTTATCATTCACGACAGGAAGGGGTGTAAAATGAAGTAGCTTGGTTAGGTTATAGGTTACTCTGGACTAGAATAAGGAATAAAGGCAAAGTAGGTAAGGGATAGATCCAAGATATCTTCAAAAGCCATGTTAAGGTAACTTTATACATACATATGTACATACATATATGTACATAGGACACATAATGTACATCATAATACATATGGATATTGTATATAATGATATATTATATAATTTTTAATTTTCCAGGGTGTGACATTACGAACTAATTAGTATTTCTCCAGCCACCACAAACACTGAAGTATTTTTCCAGATCATGATTACACCTATAAAAATTTTAAATGAGAATAGTTGGTGTTAACGTTTACCCTTTATGTTGTAAGGTCTTACTCTCTTTGTAGTTAGATTCCATTTTTTAACCATGAAAAGGGCAGAGAGGGTACTAGCAAGGACGATTCCATCTTGCTATTTCCTCCTTGAGATTGTCTTTGCTCTATCTTACCCTGGCCAACCTTCTGCTTCTCTCTGCTGGGAGTTCTGTGCTGCAGGTGTCCATTCTATCTTCAAGGCCTCCTGCCTGGAAAGGTTTTCTTTTTATTTTTCACTTACCATGTTCCAGAAAACTTCTAAGGAGGTCCAACAAAGCCACAGTGCTTCTGAAAGCTAGCAGTTTAAATTGTACCTAGGTAATTATAATTTCTTTAAGGGTGGCCATTCCTGTGGTAATATGTATTCACAGTAAAAAAGTTTTCTTGAATTTCTTTAACAGCATATTAAAATGCAAATCAGTCTTCCTATTAAAGATTTTGGGAAGTTCTCTGACAACACATTTAAATGCAAATTGCTGGAGTGCAGATGCTAAAATTAAAGTTGGGGAAATAGAATATACTTTCGTGGTGGAACTGGAGCTCTGGAAAGAGGAGCTTCAGGACTTCTGAATTCTAATCACTCGCAGGGCATGATTGAAGTTGGACAATGACCCTGGAAGACAGCCCCTACTGCTAGCTGCTCTTTTTTCTTTGCACTGAATTCTGAAAAATGGATCCACGCAGAACTGATTCCCTTTCTTCCTTCTTTCTCTGTCAAGCTGCCTGGATAGACAGGGCAAGGCGAAGTTCTGGATGTTCTGTTCGCATTTTTTCCTTTTCCATTCTGCCTTGCCTTATTTGCAGCCCATTGGAGATTGCTCCCTTCTCTCCTGCTGTCTTCAGAACTGAATTGTCACAGGAGTGGATCCCCATGGCAACAGCACAAGCAAACGCGTTCCCAATTCTGCTTTTGTGACACCTCAGGGTCTTTCTAATTATTCCAAAGAGTGTAGCGGGATTCTCAAAACAAAATTAGTGTTAATTCACTGTAAATTTAAAACTAAATATGTTTCACTGTGGTTTGGGGACACTGACAGGTAAAGCAAGTGGTGTTGAGTAACTGGGGTGAGGGTAGGCGTGAAGTCCAAAACAGAAATGAAGGCCTGCACTGTAGACTTGAAAATACAAGGTTATGGACCATTTCAGAGCCCAGGGATTTCTTAGGAATGGGTGGAATCAACTCCAGTCCCTAATATGTGGCTCTCAGAATAATGTTCTCACAGCAGGTGTCCTGAGAGGAAAGCCTTTCTTGTTAAAGCTGGATGCTCCATTCTGTGACATTGCTAGTCCAGTTCCTGCCTTTAGAAGCCTGGCGAGTGGACTTCAGAAAATTGCCTAACACAGGAAGTCTTTTTCATTAGAACCTTTGCTTTTGGTAGTACAGGGCCTTGTGTAGAAAGGTATTCTAACCTCATTCATTCATTTAGTTAGTTGGTCATGGGGCTTGAACTTAGGACCTGGGCTCTGTCCCTGAGCACTTTTTGCTCTGCCACTTTGAGCCACAGCCCCACTTCTGGTTTTCTGGTGGTTAATTGGAGATAAGGGTCTCATGGATTTTCCTGCCTGGGTTGGCTTTGAACTGTGATCCTCAGACCTCAGTCTCCTGAGTAGTTAGGATTATAGGTGTGAGCCACAAGCACCCTGGTTGATCTAACCTCTAGAATCATACTTCCAAACCTAAAAAGTAGTTTTTAATTCTATTAATATGTGATTATGATATATTGTATTGTGCTTTTATAAAAAAGAATACCATTCTGCAATATGATTTTTGCCTTAATAGTATTTCTTAGGACTTACTGGTTTGGGCATTTATAAGTTTAATTCATTTGTTTTGCTTTGTATTATATAAAACAATAACATCACAGATTAGTTAATTTCTTAATAGCAGATATTTAGACTATTTCTAATCTTTTATAAATAATACTGCAGGCAATCATTTAATCATTTGGCTAGAAGTTCACTTTAGAGTAATATGGGAGCATGAAAGTGATATCTTTTCTTTCCCATGGTAAGGGTAGCAGCCAACATTGCTATAACAAATGACAGGTTCACAAAAGAAAAACATAACAAATTTATTTAACCAATGCTTTACATGATGCTGGAGGCTTCTGAAATGAAATTCCAAAGATAAACTCAGGTAAAACCATTTTTTTTCCTTCTGCAGAGGTTCAAGGAAGAATGGATAGCTCTGTGGAAGTGTAACTGGTAAAGGGGCTGTCTTCTACTGGTAATGGACAGATGTGTTTTGATCTCTCTGTGCTACACATCTTCCTCTCTGACATGGAGCCAGACCTCTCTGAAATTCAGGTCTTCAAGGTAGAAAGGAGAGAATGATCTTTTCAAGTTTTATGGCTTTCTTTGAGGTAGAAAGGGTCTAGTTTCCATAATTGCCTTGGAGAAGAGGAATTCTTTCTTTGGCTTATAAATGGTCAAAAGATGAAGATCTTCTGTTTGTGGCCTTTCCAAACTACTTCAGTTCCAATGATTTTTAGCAGGCCAAGATGCTTCTCCTGCTTCTGAATTCCAGTGTAAGAGTTTGAAATGGAATACGTATTATCCTAAAATTTCCAGCCTACGAGTCTGGCACAAACCTGAAAGCATTGTTTTTTTTTTTTGTTGTTTGTTTGTTGTTTTTTTTTTTAATCATTGCATTCTGCTTTCTTGGAAGGAGAGATCTCTGTCCTCTATTGAGATTCTATTCCATAATTTGTGTAACTCTAATTGATAGCTTCAAGAACTTATATCATAATGACAAACACATCCTGTATTATATATACAACATACTGACAGAATAAAAAGTAGAGTTTTGAGAGTTTAGTCAATTCGTGTTTTCATTGTTGCTAAATCTTCATAGATTTTATTCTTCCTCAGTATATATTTTCCCCTGAAGTGTTTAATTTCTTTTGGAAACTTTGTTTAGGGAAGAAATAATAATTGTATAGTTGCTTGAGTTCTTTAGTGGATCTCTTCATCTGGAAACCTGAACTATCGGGTGAATTCAGGCAATATTCACTATGGTGATAGGATGATGATGATGATGATGGTGGTGGTGATACCCCATAGGGCTGAACATTACCCCATAAACTATTGGATAACTTGCTGTTATCATGTGCAGTTGAACTTAGAGAACACAAAGTTACCCGTATGGTGTACTTTTAATCATTGACAGGTGTTCATGGAAAAGCATTTAGACTAACAACATCATATAACATCTAAGAAAGTTGAATCTCAAAGGGTGGTATATCCCATTCAAGATCACCGAGAAAGATAGTGGAGAGGTCAACATTATCAACCAGATTTAAAAAAAACTTATTCTTAAAAATTCCCATCTGCCAATGGCTTACTATGCAGGAGGCTGAGCTCTAGAGGATTGTAGCTCAGGGAATAAAGTTCATAAAACTCTTCATCTAACAGAAAAAGCTGGATTTGGGCATACATGCCTGTCATCCCAGTTACAGTGGAAATATAAATAGGAAGATAACAGTCCAGGCTAGCCTAGGCAAAAAGTAAGATCTTATTTCAAAAACTAAGGCAAAAATGGCTAGAGGCCTGGTGAAAATAGTAGAGCACTTGCCTAACAAGCATGAAGTTCAAAGTTCAAACTCTAGGACTAGCAAAAAAATAAAAAGGTCACATATGATGAAATTAATTTTTCTTTTCTGTTTTGATGAATATTTCTGTGAATTTTGACCAATTTTTCAGCACAATCAGAATATAAAACAATTGTATCTATCAAGAAAATTACCTGTTAATTTTTTTGTCCTCAGATCTTACCTATCATCTCTAACTCCTAATAGCTCCATGGAGCTCTAAAATAAGTGGTACTGTGATTTTCAGAATTCCACATAAATGAAAACATAGAGTATATAAACTTTTGAACTGAGATACTTTCATTTACATGGCATATTTAAGGTTCATCTGCTTTGTTGATTGTATTAGAAATTTATTTTTCTTTGTTAATTTAACTGAACATCATCAGAGTCTTCTTTGATGTTACCATTTAGAAAGAATAACTCTATATTTTCCATTCAAGTATAAAGTCCTTTTGAGTTCATTTCATTGAATGTGTGAGATATCAATGATTTATTTTTCTTTTTGTGTTTGGTGTCCAAGTATTCAGCATCATTTGTTGAAATGCTGTTCTTTTTAAGAATGTGTAAGATTTTTCTATTTGTTCATTCCTCATGATAAGGAAGACTGACTAATTTTTGTGTATTGACCTTTGATACTGTGAACATGTTGAATGAATTCCTCAGGTAAAGGAACTCCACTTTTGAAGATTTTTGAGATTTTCGAGAATGACAATTCTGTTGTCCATAAGCAAATAGCAATTTACTTGTTTATTTGCTTCCAATCTGAGTATATCTTATTTCATTTGTGTGCTTGCTACATTGGCTAGGGACTTAATGATCTACAATAAGAACTATGGAAGGTCAACTCTTTGTCATGGTCTCTATCCTAGCAGTGATGTATTCATTCTTTGGTTAATATGATGTTGCTTGCAAGTTTTCTTTGGCAAAGTAGCAGGGTATAAAATTAACCCTCTAAAATCAATGGCTTTTCTGTATGCCAACAATGAGAAGAGCGTGGCTGAAATCAGGAAGCAACTCCATTTGTAATAGCCTCCTCCCCCCAAATAAAATACCTAGGAATTAACCAAAGAAGTGAAGGACCTCTATGATGAAAACTTTAAAAACTGAAAAAGGAAATCAAAACAGAACTTAGAAAGTGGAAAAACCTCCCATGTTTCTGGATTGGAAGGATCAACATCGTGAAAATGGCAATACTTTCCAAGGCTATCTACAAATTCAATGCGATACCTATCGATATTCCATCCTCATTCTTCAAGGAAATACAAGAGGCAATCCAAAAATTCATGTGGAACAATAAAAGACCCCGAATAACAAAAACAATCCTTAACAGAAAGAACAGTGCTGGAGGAATATCAATACCAATTTTTAAACTCTACTACAAAGCCGTAGTAATCAAAACAGCTTGGTACTGGCACAAGAAGAGACCTCAGGACCAATGGAACGGATTTGAAAACCCAGAAATGAACCCATAGACCTATAGCCATCTAATATTCCATAAGGGGGCTAAAAAAATAGAATGGAAGAAAGACAGCCTCTTCAGTAAATGGTGCTGGCAAAATTGGTTAATCATGTGTAGAAAACTAAAGCTAGATCCTCTTGTATCACCCTGCACCAAAATCAACTCCAAATGGATCAAAGACCTCAGAGTCAAAGCAGACACTCTGAAAACATTACAGGATGGAATAGGAGAAACCCTAGGTCTCCTTGGCTCAGGCCGAAATTTTCTTAATAGAGACCCGGAAACACAACAAATCAAAGAAAGGTTGGATAAACGGGACTGCATGAGTTTGCAAGTTTTCATAGCAATGTTTTATCAAGTTAAGGAAGATCCCTTCTATTTTTTTTGAGGGGGTTTTGGTCTTGGGGCTTGAACTCAGGGCCTGGGCACTATCCTTGAGCTCTTTTTGCTTAAGGCTATTACTCTATCACTTTGATCCACAGAACCTTCCAGTTTTCTGGTGATTAATTGGAGATGAGTCCCACAGCCTTACCTGACCAGGCTAGGTTTGAACTGTGAGTTTCAGATCTCAGCCTCCAGAGTAGTTATGATTATTGGAGTAGTTATGATTATCGGTGTGTGAGCATTCAGCACATGGCTCAAACTCAGCATGAGTTTGCTAAAGTTGTTTGCTTTTATTTGAAGTCATGAATAGATGCTTAATTTAATTTTCTGCATTATTGATACAATTTTCTTCTTTGGTTAATATGGTAGCTTACACTGATTTTTTGGGGGGTGGGGAGGGGTCAGTCCTGGGGCTTGGGCACTGTCCCTGTGCTCTTCAGCTCAAGGCTAGTGTTCTACTGCTTGAGCCACAGCACCACTTCCAGTTTTCCAGTGGTTTATTGGAGATAAGAGTCTCACAGACTTTCCTTCATGGGCTGACTTTGAACTGTGATCCTCAGATCTCAGCCTCCTAAGTAGCTAGGATTACAGGCGTGAGCCACCAGCACCCGGCTTGATTTTTTTTAATAATGAACTAGCCTTGTATTATTACGACAATGAACTTCATTCTGTCTTACTCTGTGCTTCTTTGATATATTGCTTGATTGATTTGCCAATGCTTTGTATATAATATGTTTGTGGAGATAGAATTGATTTGTAGTTTTGGTTTCTCTAGTTGCTTTTATCCAACTTGTGCATCAGTGACGTTTTGGCATCATAAACAATACTGAATGCATCTCTCCTTTTCTGGAAGATATTGCAAAGACTTGATTTTATTATTGATTTCTGAAGTGATTAATTGACTTAATAAATGAAATAATCTGATCCTGGAGTTTTTCTATGTGGAAATTTTGTAAGTTATGAATTAAAATTTCCTTTATATGTACACACATATACATATATGTATATATATATAGAGAGAGATGTATTCAAATTACCTATTTGTTGGTGGAGTGAGTTTTGACAAATAGATCTTTCTCTTGGCTCATTTCCTCCAAGTTGTTGAATTTATGGACATAAAGTTTTTCTTTGCATACAGTTGCAATATGTATAGAGTACATAGGGATATAGCCTCATATTGGTCATCTGTGTTTTTCTTCTGTTAGTCTAGGAAGGCTTTTGTCAATTTCATTGAGCTTTACAAAGAAGCTAATTTTAGTTTCATCTACTTTCCTATTTCTATTTATTCTATTTATTACTCCCTTCTGCTGGATGTAAGTTTCGTGCAATCTTAAAAAAAATTTCTTCAGACAGAAATGTCAACTATAGATTAGCAATGTTTTTTTTATTTCTAATATAAGCATTCTATGTCACATATTTTCTTCAAAGCATTGTTTTAGGTGCAGACTATAAATTTTGATCTATTATATATTCATTTCCATTCAATTCAGCATCTTTCTACCTTTTTTTTGTCATTCCTGGGGCTTGAACTTGGGCCTGAGCATGGTCTCTGAGCTTTTGTGCTCAAGGCTAGAGATCTACCACTTTAAGTCACAGCTCCATTTCTAGCATTTTGGTAGTTAATTGGAAATAACAAATTTTCCTGGCTGAGCTGGCTTTGAATGTGATCCTCATACCTCAGCTTCTGAATAGCTAGGATTAGAGGAATGAATCATCAGCACCCAACATTGCCTTCCTTTTTTAAATCTTGGACTCATGGATTATATAGAAGTAGATGCTTAAACTTTGAAATATTTGGGGATTTTGTAGATATTATATTTTTATTTATTCACATTTTAGTTTTACTATAATCAGAGAAAATTACCTTAATCATTTCAAATAAAATATAACTGGTTTTATGATACAGCATATGGCCTGTCTCATTAAATAGATTCCATGTGCTCTTAAGGAGAACATGTATTCTGTAACTGTTGAGTGGAATACTTTGTAAATGTTAATTAGGTCGAGTTGATTGATAGTATTGTTCAGGGCTGATAAATCCTTGTTGACATGCTCTCCACTTGATCATTTGATTACAAAGAGATGAGTGCTCAAGTCTGCAGTGCAGTTGTAGATATGTGACATCTATTTTCTTGTGTATTTTAAATATTTCCTATTAGATAGTGGTAAACAGGAATTTTATGTTTTTAAGTCTTATAATTTAATTCATTTTTATCATTTTACGATGCTTCTCTCTGGTATGATATTATAACATATAGTGACTAAATAATATATACATTCTATTTTATACACACAAACACACACACACACACTTTTTTTTCTCCCCCCAGTTTTCTGGCATATTGTTCCTTCCTAAAACCTTGGGATTACTGTAATGATAAGACTACCTTTATTATATTAATGAGATGAGTGCTGGCTAGGAAACTTCCTGATAGCTTTAAGATGGAGGCTGTTCATGATCATGGGCAAAGTAGAATTAGAAGATTGGGAATTTCAAGCCAATCCTCAACCTCATGAGAGGCGAGAAGAGCATAAGACTCAAGTTGAACTGATCACCAAGGATCAGACTTAATTAATCATGCCTGTATACTAAAGCCTTCATAAAATCCCCAAAGTACAATGTTCAGACAACTTCCCTGTAGTTGAAGACATAAAAGTACCTCCAGGGAGGATTAAGAGTGGGTTTGAAGGTACCAAAACCTTTTCTATATGCCTTGCTCTATCCTTCCTTTACCTGGCTAGGTACTTACTTGATTAATAAACTAGAACATGTAAATAAAGTGCCTCCCTAGGTTTTGTGTGCTGCTCTAGTAAATTAAACAAATTTGAGCACAGTCAGGATTAATGTTCATCCAACTAGAACTATTGGTGACAAGATATTACTTGGGAATGATATCTGAAGTGGGAGGTGGTTTTATGTGACTGCGAGTATAACAATCTCACACATGTGGTGTAAGAAACGTTGGGTGGGGTAGGAAAGATGTAAAAGAGACTTCGAAGTTGCTTTTGCTGAAATGCAAAAATGACTATCTTTTGGGCCCACAAGGAGACTAAAAGCTGGATAAAGGCCCTAGGTCTTTGCCTTTGGGTCAACTCAGCAGTTCATGCAGGTATGCTAATCATTTAAGCAGTGTTGGTCTCAAAACTAGTGATAGAAGATTGAGTAGCTCTGAATTTATCTAATCTATCTTATTCTCTTTCCAGGTACAAAATAAGAGTAATTATAGCAGTTTACTGTCACTCATCCCAATTGATATGCTTATGGAACTACCTTGCTGAGCCAGAACTAAGATAATGATAAACCAAACTGTGATTTGGCCGTGGTTGCTTAACTAAGCTTATCTCTCAATCTCTGCCAGAATTCTCCCTCGGTTTAAACCTAAAGCTCTTGTAAAGACCCCAAAGAAAGACTGAGATGTTTGATTTCCATCTTCATAATATGTCTATATTGCTGGGAATTCTTTCCTATGTTTTTGTCCTTACTTGTTTTGTTTGAATGTTTTAGGTTGAGTGGCTGGACATCCAGCCACTAGAAATCCCAGAGTTAGGTTTTTGGTCTAGGATTACTTTTATAAAGAGACCAAGAAAAAGTGCTAGTTTTTATTTTTATTTTGTTTTCTGTCTCTTTCCTTTTAATCTTTTTTTTATCCCAAAGCATATTTTTTCTTGGACTTATGCATCTATTCTTAGGACTGGGTTTGACTTGTAAACAAAGGACCAAGAGAGAAGGCAGACAATTCTAACCACAAAGGCCCCTTTTGCCAGATCTTCTGGTAAAAGAGAAATATGTTATCTCAGATTGTCTACAATTCTGCATAGGGCTGTAACCATATGACCAAAGCATGTGTGGCTCAAGTAAGGATAATTTTTTAAAAAAGTTAAACTATATCAGTATGTTGGTACCCCACAGTCTCTATCTGTAGTGTCCCGCTTCCTTGTTACCTGATTACAAAAAGTGAGTAGAAGATTTCTCTGGTAGGGTTTCTTGGTATGTCCTGCTGCATTGTTTTATGGAGCTGAAGCTTGTAGTTTGGGGTGGAAAGTAGGAATGACTCAACCATACCAGTTATGCTAGTTATGCTCTCATTTCCATTATCTACATTCAGCATAATTACATAATGTCCTTAATTAAGAAGTCAGGTCATTTTAGATGTAATCAGTGGGAGAGAAAGCCTGGAGTGACCCTATCCAACCAAAGCTGGGAACACTCACTACCTCTTACACCAGCTTTGTCCTCATTGTACTTCACATTATGGTCAACTCTTCAAATGTGTTTCCCTTAGTTTTTGTTCATTAGTCAAATGGATCTTCCATCTTAGCTATGGTGAATAATGCTCTGATAAACATAGTTGTGCTAGTAGCTTTATATGGCCTTGTTTATGATCATTTGGGTAAATGCCCAAAAGTGGGATTGCTGGGTCATAGGAGAGCTCTATGTAAAGTCTTTTGAGGAACCTCCATACTGCTTTCCAAAGTGGTTGAACAAGTTTACATTCCCACCAACAATGCAGTAGGGTTCCCTTTTGGCCACATCCCCTCCAACATCTGTTGTTATTAGATTTCTTGATTATAGACATTCTAACTGGGATGAAGTGGTATCTCAATGTTGTTTTGATTTGTATTTCTTTTATGGCCAGAGAAGTTGAGCATTTATTTCTTCATGTGTCTATTGGCCATTCTTATTTCCTCTTCAGAAAAGTTTCTCTTTAAGTCTTTGGCCTACTTGTTGATGGGGCTGTTGTTTCTTTGAGGACTTGTTTTTGGAGGATTTAACTTTTTGAGTTCTAAGTATATTTTAGCTATGAGACCCTTGTCCATTGTTTGGCTAGTGAAGATCTTCTCCCAATCTGTGGATTTTCTATTGATCTTACTAGCTATGTCCTTTGCCATGCAGAAGCTCTGCAGTTTCATGCATTCCCATTTGTCCAACCTTTCTTTGATTTGTAGTGTTTCTGGGTCTTTATTCAGAAAATTCTGGCCTGTGTCAAAGAGACCTAGGGTTTCTCCTATTCCTTCTGTAATGTTTTCAGGGTGTCTGCTTTGACTTTGAGATCTTTGATCTATTTGGAATTGATTCTGGTGCAGGGTGATACATAAGGATCTAATTTTAGTTTTCTACAAGTGTTTAACCAATTTTACCAGCACAATTTACTGAAGAGGCTGTCTTTCTTCCATTCTAGTTTTTTAACTCCCTTGTTGAAGATTAGTTGGCTATAGGTCTGCAGGTTCATTTCTGGGTCTTCAGTGCTATTCCATTGGTCTTCAGGTCTGTTCCTGTGCTGTTTTGATTACTATGGCCTTCCAGTAGAGTTTGAAGTCTCGTGGTGTTATTCCTCCAGCATTGTTCTTTCTGTTAAGGAGGGTTTTTGCTATTTATTGTTCCATATGAATTTTTGGATTGCTTCTTCTATTTCATTGAAGAATGAGGTTGGAATATTGATGGGTATTGCATTGAATTTGTAGATAGCCTTTGGCATTTTTCATGAAGTTAATCCTTGCAATCCAGGAACATGGGAGGTTTTCCCACTTTCTTTGTTCTGCTTTAATTTCCTTTTTCAGCTTTTAAAGTTTTCATCATAGAGGTCCTTCACTTTTTAGTTAACTCCTAGGTATTTTATTTTTTGTGCTTTCCCGATTTCAGCTGTGCTCTTCCCATTATTAGCATACAGGAAAGCCATTGATTTTCGAGGGTTAATTTTATACCCTGCTACTCTGCCAAAGTTTTGAATCAGCTCGAGTAATTTGGGAGTGGAGTCCATTGGGTTCTTTAAATATAAGATCATGTCATCTGCAAAGAGTGAGAGATTTACTTCATCTTTCTCTATTTGGATCCACTTTATGTTTGCATCTTGTTTTATTGCTCTAGCTAGGCATTCTTATACTTAATTGAAGAGGAGTAGAAGGAGTGGACATCCTTGTCTTGTTCTTGAGTTTAGAGGAAACAGCTTTAGCTTTTCGTCATTAAGTTTAATGCTGGCTGTAGGTTTGTCATACACTACCTTTATTGTATTGAGAAATGTTCCCTGGATTCCTAGCTTCTCCAGAGCTTTCATCATAAAGGGGTGCTGGATCTTGTTAAATGCTTTTTCTTCATCTATTGAGATTATCATGTGGTTCTTATCCTTGCTCTTGTTGATGTGATATTTTACATTAATTGATTTGCATATATTGAATTAGCTTTGCATCCCTGGAATGAATCTTGTTTGATCATGATGAATGATTTTTTTGATGACTTGTTGAAGTCGATTCGCCAGAATCCAGATGCCCCTCAGTAGATGAGTGGATCAAAAACGTGATATATAGATAGATAGATAGATAGATAGATAGATAGAGATAGATAGATACACACACACACTGACATTCTATGCTTCCTTCAGAAAGAACGACACTGCACCAGTTGTTAGGAAATGGAAAGACTTTGAAAAAATCATATTAAGTGAAGTAAGCCAGTCCCAAAGAAAATTAAGTCCCATGTTTCCCCTTATTTGCAATAATTAGTATACATATAAGATAATCTTATCAGATGAGCTGAAAAGCTCAAAAGCTATGTACGTATGTCCATATACAATGATGCTCTATGAAATGAACCCCAAGATATGGACAGAGAGGTCTTTCTTTGTTGTTGTTGTTGTTTTAAATGTACTATGTGATTTTTTTGTGTCCTGTTTTGTTCTTCCCCCTATGGCATATCGCCTCTTGTCACTGTACTTGATTTTGGTACCCTGCATCTTGTATATACACTTGTCTAATCTGGAGAAGCGAAGGAAAAAGCAAATCGCTGAAACAAGGACACAGTATCACCCACTGCAGCAACGATACCCACAGGCCAGTATATTGGAAACGAACTTTACAGCTTTGGGGGGGGGGAGGAGTTTCGGGTGGAGAGGTAAGGGATAGTGGGACAACAAGGTAAGGGGTAACAATGATCGATTAGCAATGTACTCATTGCCTTACTCATATAACTGTAACCCCTCTGTACTGCATCTTTACAATAATTTTTTTTTTTTAAATCTTGATTTAACCAGGCACTGGCGGCTCACACCTGTAATCCTAGCTACTTAAGAGAATGAGATCTGAGGATGGTGGTTCAAAGCCAGTCTGGGCAGGAAAGTCCGTGAGAGTCTTATCTCCAATTAACCACCAGAAAACTGGAAGTGGCGTTGTGGCTTAAGTGGTAGAGCACTCGCCTTGAGCTGAAGAGCTGAGGGACAGCGCCCAAGCCCAGAGTTCAAGCCCCACAACTGACCAAAAAAATTGTTTTATTATTATACATGAAAATTTTCTTATTATACTTAGCAAATGTAACCATTACATTTGTAAGTAATAATCTTTTCAGGCAATTATGGATTCATTTTAAGCAGTTTAATAGATAGTTATTTCTATCAGAGCCTTTAAAGAAAGACTTAGGGTTCAGAGTACAGTTCAAGCAGTATAGGGCTTAGCTAGCAAGGCCCTGAGTTCAATTCCCATACAAACATCAATAACAATAAAATGCGACAACATGAACAACAAAATGTTTCAAGGCTCTGAGATTCCTTGATGCAAGTGAGAAAAGCTCCAAAAGAATGCTTCTCTGAAGACCATGTCTTCATAGGTCAAAAGATATATGTTACTGGGGAAATGAAGATTAATAAACGTTGGCCATCATCAATGTATGTATGTATGTGTGTATACCAAAAGATGATAGTTATATCTATATGTATCTTTTGAAGTGGTCATCAATGAAACATAGCAACATTTTGCTTAAGCTGCAAAGGAACTATAGTAAAAGTACAGAATTGATCGATTCAGTGAAATAAATTATGGACTTAGGAATCTGTCTTTTTTCCTAGCAGTGTCTGATACAGCTTTCTACTGGCTAAGCAAAATTTTCCTCCTAGTCACTCATCATTTTAATCTTCCTCCAGAGCAAATCCAGCAAATAGAATCTCTCTCTTAAAATTTTAATTGAAATTTAGAGGTTTGCATTGACTCTGCTGAACTGGGTTTTCTATATTTCTATGAGCCAGGTCTGAGTATGGAAACAGAGCAAACAGAATGGAGACCAATGAAGACAGGATAGGCACTCTGAAACAGTTGAAGTCCTGTGAGTGCAGGAAGGGACATTGATGCTGGAAAGACAAAACAAGCAATATCAACTATGTAGACAAGCTGAACAAAGAATAGAAAGCTATGAAAGAAACTTTCCCCACTTCCCAGTATGACTTAGAAGCCTTTTCTATGTAAGAAGGAAAGTTCAAAGGCTGTTTTCTTCTAAAAGTCTGACAGCAACAATTCTCTTGACTCCAGGGGAGGAGGGGAATATGCTGAGTTTTTGTAGTCACTGATTTTAGCATTGACACGTGTAGGAAATGCCCTTCTCCAATAACATTCAATAGCATATACAAAAGACAGGCCGTGACTCTTTCTTTCACTAATTGCTACCTGCTACATTTTGTTACTCACAAAAACAATGATAAGGAACAGATTTCAAGTTTCAAAAGAGTGTTTTTCAAACTAAAGAATCAAATTATGTTTTCTTTTTTATTGTCAAAATCTTTACAGGAATGGGTAAAATGCACCAGGAATGAAAAGCAGAAGGAATTTTGAAGGAGAAGAGTATAACATTTCTATAGTTATGGATATGTCTCTGTCCTCTGTAGTTGGTATCATAAGTTGGTTTTCTCAGGGTTCAGTGTAGAGGGTCATAGCCAGAATCCCTAAATGACCAACCCAACTATGCCATCACAGAAGTACCTGCAGTAACCAGCATTAGTCTATTGCTCACAGAAGCATGAAGGTGAGATGCTTCTAAGCTTCCCAAGAGATGGAGTTTTCTGCAGGGAGATGGAGGTGGTTTTGAAAGGGATATAATGAATGTACCACAAGGAGTCCTGAGGCATTGCATATCACACATGTAAAACAAACTCCTGAACCAAGAAAGAGCCAAGCAATGTGAGGACATCTCCTGCTCTTTAGCACTGAATAAAACTGGAGAATCTAAAATTATTTCTCAACATTGTTGCTGAGCGGAGTGAAAGAAAACTGACAATGAAACAAGAGCTCTAAGATTTTACTCACAGTATGTCTCATAGAGTAGTTGATACAGTTATCTTTAGCCATCTGAATATGGTTTGTGTATCCTAAATAGCCACTTTGGAAGGCAGTGACATGAAGGTTTTTGGGTTTTTGCTTTTTTTTTTTTTTAGCACAGCATGTTTATGGGTTCACAATGCATTTATGCTAGACATGGGCTTTGCACCACAAATATAAAGCTGATGAATCATAAAAGGAACATTTCCAATAGACAACTGCTTTTCAGATTGCTGTCTATTTGTAGATGTAAGGCTGTGATATCAAATGATAGTATTTTATGGTTGGTAGTCATGGAATTCTTATCAAATGACTCAACACACCTGTAGGAAAGGACCGGCATCATTTTGAAGCTACTTCCTTTTCTTTAAAACTGAAACTACCAGACAAAACGATTTTTAGATATTCACAGATTTTTACTTTATTTTAATCATAGGCATGAGTCTTTAGAGAAGAAAAAGGTGACTTTAGTAGTTCTAACATGCATCAGTTTTTTTCTGATAAGTTTTAAAATTATTTCATCATTGTGAAGATTTTAAAATAATTTAGTTAATTGCTTTTCATTTGGTTTTGAACCATATCCAATAGCCAAGCAGGAGTAATTGGATCTGAAATCTACAGAATTATTTTATATATAACTCTGGCTGCTTTGAGATAGTATTCAAACCTCACATACATTACAAATGTGTGAGTAAACATAGCCTCTTATTGCCTAAAATATACAGTGCCTTTGTATTATATTTCTTCCAGCTAAAAAGAATTAAATGTGTGGATGGGCTTATAGCATCTCTCATAGAGAAGCCACTGAGATCTCTTCTGTGATTTTTTTTGGGAGCAATTAATGTAGTTTCCTTAAGCCATAACATGACTGTTTTCAAAAGGCTCTAGGATTTGTGAAGAAAAGGAAATCATCTAACAAACAAATACCCCATATCTGATATGAGGTATGCAAGCCTTTGAGCTCCATAATTTAACTATGCAATCTAACAAATATTTGTAAATATCCATGATCCAGCTACTGTGAACAAGGCTGACACTGAGAAGATGAATAAGATGTTGTCTGTGGGCAAGGGTGCTGGTTGCAGGGAAACAGATGCCCTTTCTAATTGGCATTCTGTGTTATGCTTTTGAGATTGTGATCTGATTTTACTCCAAAATGCACCGTTATAAGAAGGAATTATACTCCCATCTCTGTTCTTCATCTTAAGAATATTTGCAAAGTCCTCATAGATATATTGAGTTACCTTGAACTGGATTAATACAATGGTAATGTGCTTAACATAGTTAGCCAGGAACCATCTACCTCCTATAATAATGGTAGTAATCAGCAGAAGCAGAAATAGCATCAATGATAGCATGTCAAACACTTATTGAGCACTTACTATGTAACAGGTATGCCTACCAATATATGTTATGAGTTGTTTCGCTGTATCTATTTGTCTAGTTCCTCCTAGAAGCAAAAGCTAAGACTAAATTATACAGGGGAATATTTTGTTTGCCATTGGTCTGAGGAAGATTAGGCAAGATGCTTAAGGAATCCTTGAGTCCAAATTGGCTGTTGAAGTCCCATGGCTTCTAGAAATGAGTGTGCCTTAGTATCTTTCCTGTGTTCTGCTCTGATATGGGGAAGCCTATGCTTGGTGGGACATTGATACCAATGCTGATACGGATCCCAGGCCTGCTCATTTACATGTCCTATAATTGGAAGTCCACAGATGTGTTGTCATAGCCACCATCCCATACACTCACTCTGTTTTGGAGATGAGAAAATTTAAGGGAGATTAAATAATCTACCGAAGATTAATAACTTGAAACTCCTAGAGTAGGCTCTGCATTCATGAAGTCATATTGTGTGATTTGAATCACTCACAAGGTTTATACTCGGATAATTCTTAAGCTTTAGCATGAATAAAATCACCCCAGATACTTATTGAAGATGCAGATTAATGCCTTCTCACTACAGATTGCAGCTCAGTAGATCTGGGTTGAGGCTTCAGAATTTACATGTTTTTTTTTTTCCCAGGGCCCTCTCTGGAGATGTGCTACAAATGATCTTTTAGTCAGATTTCTACAAATTCTACAATAGCATTAGAATACTTGGTTTAGAAGTAGAAAAGAGTAGCTTAAATTCTTCTTGTGCCTATCTTTAGTTGCAAGACATCAGATAAATTGCTTAACTTCATGAAACCTAGTTTACAAAGTTGTAAATGGGGGTAAAATAATAACAATAGTTAAAACATAGAACTGGCGAGGCTGTGTGAGTTATTGCTGGGGTAGACGGGAATTGCATGTGTTCTGAGGAAAGCTGTGACAATGAAGCTTATGATAACCCTCTCTGAACCCTCATCCCCATTTAATTGCATTTTAGAGCATGAAATCAAGAGAGCTACAAGGATAAAGTATATATCCACATGGAAACTTGGAGAATGTTTTAAGTATGGAAAGCCAGGTCTTTTAGAAAAATAAATTGGAATAGACTGAATGGTGGAGATAGCCTAAATAAAATGATTACTTTTTATTAGAAATGTTCCTTTTGTAACCGAAGATATTCTTCACTCATTGTAAACATGTGTATGCCTGATTCCATATAACTGAATACTTTCCAAATACTAGGAAAATAAATGCTCAGGGGAAAGCAGTTTCTATAATGCCCTTTCCCCTCCCCCCCAAAGATACCTTGTTGTGCTGTGTCAATAATCTCTTTCTTTGAAAGTATCTGCCAGCAATGTGCCTTACAGGCAGATGTCAAAATTTCTCTTTTGGCAAGGTAGCATTGCCAAAACATTTGCTAAAAAGTTCTGGTTTTATTTTCTCTTGATGCCTGTCAAGACGAGGAGCTCTCAGCTTCAATAATTTCAGCTAATATCTCTGGAACTCACCCTTGAAATTTCTGAATTATTCCATGCATTTTCTCTTGAGCTTAACCACCATGTCAAGCGATTATCTTCCTATTCAGACAGAGCCACAAGGACTTTTAAATACATCTTATTAATTAGGTGTAATGATCATATTTCAAAAGCATTTTCACATGAATTACTAAGATGCAGCAATATAGAGTGTTAAAAATAATTCAGAACACCCAAATAAAAAGAAAAGTCACTCTATGAGCCAAGGTGATGAATAAAGACTTTCATAAACAAGTATGTTAGTGGGTCCAAAGCCAGCAAGCACCACCCTGTGAGTAGGCACAGGAAAAGGATGTTCTGAGTTGGTGGAAGTGATGACGACGTGAAATCAGGCATGGGTTTCGTGAAACCCTTTCATGACTCCTGGGTTGGCATTGGTCAATGACACTAGGCTTTCTGAGCAAGTTTAACTCTTGCCTGCCTATATCATTAGCCTATACCTGAGTACATCCACTGATCATTGGTCCACATTGTCCCTCTATCTTTCTTTACTCTCCCAAATTGTATGGCTCTTTTCTTTTGTACTTCCTCAGAGTCTAGCATACACTGCTAATTTGACACATAGTATATTGTCTATGGTATATCTAAAGATCAAGAATTCTTTACCTCAGCTGGGCTCTGTGCCAGTTAAGGGTAGGTGCAATATTGTCAACATCTGCCCTATATGTGATCAGTGCTTGCTCATTACTATTTCAACTGAGTTGCATTGCATACCACATGTTTGGAAGATGCTGTATATAATCTTAGAGAGAAAACTTCTCTGTCCTCAGGGCCTCCTGTAATGTAAACCAAAGTATCGTTAAACTGGAGATTGTTAAAATGAGATAAAATGGAGGTTCTGAGAAAATAGATGGGGAAAATTATTCCAATTTTGTCAATCACTATTTTAAATTTCACATTTATTTTAGCTAAAAACAATAGCTACCAGAGAGTTTAATATAAGTAGCATCTCTGAATTTTGCATCAATAAAAATTGCAAATATTACCTTATTGTGCCAGTAATTTCAGATTCTAAGAGTATTGTTCAAGTTTTGCTACTTCAAAGTTAGGGCAGTTATTAGACTACTGTGAGATCTGGATACTTAATACATTAATGAAGGAACTTGTATCTCTATATAGACATAAACTATTTCAACAATTTTTAAAATATAAATTGGTTTCATTGTAATCCCTTATATCTTTTTTATGCATTATAAAGTATATTAGGAGAAAAAGTTCCTGGACTGTTTACCAGATTGCTGAAGGGACATTTGGCCTAAAAATGGTTGAATATCGAGCTGATGGCAGTGACCATCAGGATACTTGTCAGAGCCACAGTTTGGGACATAGGTGGAGGACATGTGTCCCTATTTTGGAACACAGTGAGGATGTCCTTGCTATGAGAGTGAATATTGGACATCCAGAATGCTATTGAGCAGGAAAAGATTTGTCAGGATCATTCCTTTAGGAAAATGGATCTGGCTGTTTAGTATAAGGCAATTGAGAATTTGCCCCAGTGTGTAATGACAAAGATAGATCAAAGACAATGGAATTTAAGACATTAGGATTTAAGTGGAAGATATGGCAGAAGTACACACAAAAGGAACATTAGAAATAGTTAGCGGTGAGGTTCAAAAGTGATGTTTTGGGCAGAAAAGAATATTTCTACCTTAAACTAAAATCAAAATAGGTAGGTAGGTAGATATAGGTTTGGAGATACAATGTGAAACTAGGGCTCTGGAAGTCATCAGCTTAAAGAGAATTATGTGGAATGGAAAGAGGAAGGGTTTACCATAGAAAAAAACAAAATGAGAAAAGAGGCTGATTGATAGGTCAGAAGAATCAGTATGGGCAGGGAGATCTCAGTTTCTTACCACTCAGAGGCAATCAGAGATCTTTGTCTGTGGAGTCAAGGAACAGCTGGGCTCTTAGGTTCTGCACGTTTTCTGGAGACAGCTATACTGCCTAGGAAATGGCTCATGATCCTGTGGCCCAAACTGGCCTCAAAGTATGAAGACACAAGGCACAAAATTCACTGGCCTTTTTTGTTTTCAATGCTAGTTGAGCCAGAGGTCTTATGTATGCTAGACTAGTACTTTCTTATCTTCCTCTGACTTTTTGACTAGAGGTTTGGTGACCCTGAGGCCAAATCCTGCACCCACTGTTTCTTACCTTGATGAACTCTTGGGTAAGTCCCTGCTGATCCTCACTTTTTACAGTACCTACCACATCTTTATTACATCTCTCTTTATCGAAAGATCACTCTGACCATTTTCATTGCTATTACTTTATCCTCTCTAATGTTAACCTCTCGATTTGTGATAGTTTGTGGCTCTTTTCTAGTGTTCCAGTATGATCTTACTTCTTTCAAGGTTTCAAGCTTTTTGCTATAATACTGAAATCCTCAGAACTCTGCAATTAGCTGTTCCCTCCTTACTTTTGTGCCATTTGTGAATGTTTAAGAAATCGTATAGATGGCTGTTATTTAACACTTCGCTAATCATTGAATGCTTGTTGTTATTTGTTTCTATACATTTTTAATTGTGGTTTTCAAGGCATAAAAAATTTGTTTGTAAAGGGTGATTCTTAGAAATATCCACAGGAATAAAGATGTGGTAATGCATGACTAGTCCTAGCAACTCAGAAACTGAGGTAAGAGTAACACTTCAACCCTCAAGTCTGAGGGGCAATCTAGAAAGATTTATGTCAAAAGTAGAGCTTTATTTTTATATGTCATTGCTATCTCTGACCCCATCCACTGATGAAATTTTATTCTGAGGTATCTTCTAATTTTGACTGAAACTTGATCCATGGATAGAGACCTTGAAGAATATTCATATTCAGCAGAGAAGATAGTAACCTACTTATAAGACTTCATCTGGATTCCAAAGCCCCTTAGGTCTCTGCCAATTTCAGAGATGAATTAACCGATTAATAAACAGCACATCCTTTTTGTTTCATTAGTCTGTCTTTTTAGGTAATTAAAGAAGAAACCACTTATATTTTGCATAGAACTTTGAATGTCTTTCTCTAAGATTATCAAGTGATTTAATCAGATTATAAATCTTGCATCTCTTTAAATTAAAACTGCAGTGATTTTGAGTTAATACCAATACGTCATGCTTTATTTTGCTTTTGCTGACACTAAAATGAAAATAATGACAGAATAACCCAAAACAGTTTATAATGAATTTTTAAATAGCTATCGACATACTTCCAGTGGATACTCATCAAATGTAAACTGATAGCATAGTAATGCAGTGGCAGCCTGCTTTTAACTAGATATCCAAGGTATGTCTTCTGGTGCCTAGAGACCTTTAATGTCACTTACATACTCTCGGTGAATCAATGTGAATGTTTGAATGCGGTCTTCACTTTTACTTATGGTGGTTATCTGCTCTGCAAGTTACTTAGCATTCTTTGCTTAACTGCAATTCATAGCATTTCTCATACACACACTTATTCCTGTGATAAGGACTCTGGATAAGGAAGAGAGAATGAAATCTTAGTATATAGTATTATATATAGTATTCATTCCAACATCTCTTTTGATTTGCATAACTGGATTTAGGTGGCAAAATAACACAGAGCATGGATGTGCTTTACAGTGGGAAGAACTGGGTCTTCAAGATTCATCATGTGTGTGTGTTTACTCATTTAACTTTTTTTTTTTTGATTGGTCGTGGGCTTGAACTCTGGGCCTAAGTGCTGTCCCTGGGCTCTTCAGCTCAAGGTGAGTGCTCTACTACTTGAGCCACAGCACCACTTCTGGTTTTCTAGTGGTTTTTTATTGGAGATAAGAGTCTCATGGACTTTCCTGCCTGGGCTGGCTTTGAAACGCAATCCTCAGATCTCAGCCTCCTGAGTAGCTAGAATTACAGGTGTGAGCCACTGGCGTCTGGCTCCTATTTAACTTTTGAAAACCTCAGTTGCTTATTTGTAATAGTAATTTCCTTGCTCAACTACTATTTGCTGAGCATTTACTGAGTGAAAGGAAATATGTAAATTGCCAGGGTAAACAGTCTTTGACTTCATAGAGCTTACATATTGAGTATGATAATAATATCAATCATATAAATATGCAAATTAAATATTGCATAAGTACAGTATTAGGCACAATGCCAGATGTATAGTAAGGCTCAAAAATGGGTAAATATGATTATTAGTAGTAGCAATATATGAGCCACCAATGGCTTGCTCTATAACTACCCTATCACCTGACACACACGGCTCTTGTCTTAGGTAGGCTTCTTTATAAGTAAATCCCCAGTTGAGAGGATGTGAAAAATTAATTAATTAAGCATGCTCTTCCAGAAACACACTAGTAATGAATAAGAGAAAGCAGAAAAAAAAGCAGAAGCCAGGCAAGTGTAGGATTCAGTGAAGGCAAATCAACCTTCAAGGAGATTTTGGAGGTAAAATTGCACATCAGAGCAGTCTCAACCCAAAATAAGATGAGAGTTTTCATCATGCTATACGTGACAGTCATTGACTAAATTAGGGTATCATAGGGGACTGTGGCAGGCAGTATGGTAGCCTCCAAAGTTTCCACATGTCTGTGCTCTATTATGTTACTTTACATAGCTAGTAGGGCTTGCAGCTGTGATTAGACTTTCAGGTGGGGAAAATTATCCTGGAGAGAGATGGCTTGTTCAGATTATATCAGTTCTTAAAAGTAGAAGCTCTTTCTTGATGTCAAATAGATGTTGTTCTTCAGGCAGAAGGATAAAAGAGAAATGGCACTGCTAACAGAGAAAGGAAACCATCAGTGAATGAAGAGGAAGCCTTTAGAGTCTGAAAAGAGAGGTTAACTCTTCCATTTAACCTCCAGAAGGGAATACAACCTAGTAACATATAGTAAGAGCTGTTTCTTACTTTGGATATATAGGATAATAAGTTAATAAATTTGCATTACTTTAAGTCATGAAGTATGGGGCAGTCTCTTATTGCAGCAAGGCCAAAGTGATGTAGAGACAAAAAATCATAGGTACTTTATTAGCATGCAGAAACTTGTCCAAAGAAAGACTACAGGTACAGGAACAAGTCACCAAATTAGAAAGAACACAAAACCAGACAAGAAACTCTGGGAGATGGGGGAATCCACCAACAGTATGCAGTATAGAGACAGTCTGTATAGAGTATATAGTATAGAGCCCAGTACAGCATATAGTATATAGTCTCTATAGAGTATACAGAATACAGTACAGTATAAAGTATACAGTAGAGTCTATATAGTCTGTATAGAGTGTAGTCTGTATAAAGTATGCAATATATAGCATAGTATAGAGATATAGTATGTATAGAGTACACAGTGTAAAGTATATTATACAGAAAAGTCTGAAACAAGAGTTTATGGAACAAATGGATAGATTAGTGCATGAACAAATACATGTAGATATGCCAGAAATGGTTTCTTGTCACAAGTTTATAGGTTGGTAGCTCTCATTCAGAATACATTTTAATCAAGACTTTCTTCACATTTAATTATTTTTTTATTTTTTAGGTTCAGGTGAGTCCAGTGGATTTCACAAGTAAGAATATTTTATAGATACAATACAAATAAACAAGTGTTAAAGCTAAGCTACGTAAAAAAAATCCTTCAGAAAATTCAACAATTCTTTGGAGAATTTCATTACATTGTAAGTGTCTGGCTTGGAAACTGCTATAACTAACCAGCTGGAGGGTTCACAGCCTCTTGAGCATTTGGAAGGAAAACAACTACCTAGGAATGAAAAGAAGCATCCTGTAGAAGGAAATATTTTGAGAAGTCAAGGTCAAGGAAAAAAGGGCTAAGGAAATATTTCCTATTTTTAAATGAATATCCTTCCTCTTTTCTCACCATTTGTTTCTGGGTAATAAGCCTAAATGAATTGTCTTCTGGTAAACTTAGAATTTATAAACAATATAAGTGGATGACGGATTGCACATTCATGTGTTCAATATTGGAGAAGGTCCGCTGATTGGAATATTAAACATAATTCAAATGAGGTTGCTCATATTCTGAACTTGGGGATATGATTTCTCCACCTTGTGTTTCAGCTCACCCAAGCGCAAAAGATACTTTTCGATCTAATAAAATGGAAATGAGATTATGAGAGCCAGTCTGTGAAATATTAGCATCAAATCAATATTGTGTTTTGACTCTTAACTTTCTTTTATCACCTTTAAGTGGCTTACTTTTCCACTATAAAATGTGTATATTTTTGTTGCTGCATGAAGATTAGAACTACAGTCCCATGGGTGTGTCCCAGTTACACACAAATGTGACAACAGGAAGAATATTTTTAGCTGAAAGCAAGAGAAAATGTAAGTTAAAATAATAAAAAAAAATTTAAGTTAGAGCACTAAGAGATCTATTAGCTCTCCAGTCTGGAAACAGGACAGACCACAGATTGCTCTTGATTTAAGGGGACAGTCAAAGGTCCTATGCCTTCCATATTTGTACTAATTACTGTACCCCAGGCCCAAGACACCACTCCTCACAATACCAATGTGGCTGCAGAAGATCACACATTACATCCAGATACATATTGCGTGTGGTGAAAAATAGTTTTACTAAAGTGAATATGCTTTCAAGAGAGAACAAAACCTTCAAGAGGCCTTAACATAATATATCCAAGGAGCAAGGTAGGCAGCCATTTTTAGACTTGCCACTGACTGCCCCTTCCAGAAATGGGGAAGGTGGAGAGATAGCTATGGGGCCCAAACTCCTGGGAATAGGCACCCAACTGTGTGGTAGCACAATGCAACAATGTTGATTTAGCTCAGTGTCTGCCTCCAGATGTCTTCTAGAGCACAGCTCTTTGGGGGAGGGTGTTTGCTGATGAATTAGTATATTTAAAGTCCAGAAAGAGTACTGTCCAATAGCTCAACAGAAGTTTGTGAGTCTCTCAAAGAAAACACGATTATATGTGACTGTAATATATCTAAAACGTCATCCATTCACCTTCCTCTCTGAGCCCCTTTTACTTGGTTTGTCCCCAACTCCATCCCATTCTAAGTGTTTTTTTTCTTGTCCCTCTTCTTTCAGATGTAGCTATTTACTTTGTAGATTAGTTTAGCCTGGTCTAGGTTGCTTTGTATATGCCGTTTCACCTAATATCCTGAACACTTAGAAGAGACAAGCAGAAAAGGTCAGATAAGATGATGTTAGGCAAAATGAACCTTAAGATAAGGACACAAGTGTTTTTTTCTTTATTGCTATTGTTTCTAATGTATTTATAAGGTGATTTTTTTTGTTGCTTTGTATGTCTCTCCCCCATGGTATAACCCCTGTTTTCACTGTATTTGATGTTGGTATCATTTGGGGAGGGGAAGGGAAAAAATTGTTTAAATAGGGATACAGGTGGAACCATTGCAACAATGAGACATACAAGATGCTATGTCGAAAAATGAACTTCACAACTTTGGCTGACCAGTGGCGGGGGGTGGGGGGGATGTAGTCATGGAGATGGGAGGGTAGGGGAAAAACAAAGGAGGCAACAATGCTTGATAAGAAATGTACTCATTACTTTGCTCATGTAAGTGTAACCACTCTGTACAGTATTTTCACAATAAAAAAATTATTAAAAAGGGAAGTGTCAGGAATAAAGTAGGCTTACACAGAATGCTGGGGGGCAGAAACAAAGCACAATGTTATGAGTAAATGAAACTTTGCAATGAATCTTTCTTTTCACCTATCAGCGAGTTTTGCGGAGAGTGCTAGACAAGGGACCACTAACACTGACAGAAGCCTCCAGATTCTCTATCATTCTCTTTCCCAGTGAAGACCAAGAGGGCAGATAAGAACATTTTGCTGTTCTCCATAAACATACAGTGTGCTGGGCTGACAGCATTGCTCTTTCAGAATAATACTATATTACCTATGTACAAACAGTGTAGTCCCACTGATCTCAAACGCATGTTCCATTTCCTGTCTGTCTCACAAGACTGTTAATTTCCTTCTGCCCTTGGGTGAGAGTGGCTATTTCTCTTCAATTTAATTCTTTTTTTTATGCTCTATTATAATGCTGTTAAAAAAATGACCACTCACTCCATTTGGATTCTTTTGCCACCTGCTCAACTGCATAATCTGCCCTCTAGGGTTGAAAGAATTAGTTTACATCCACCATTAGTTTTTATCACTTAAGTTTTTGTCTATAGTTTAAAGGAAAGTGTTCAGGCAGACACTTAATTGTAAAACCAAGTCAGCTAGAACGCCATACTTTGGGGACAGTGTTGCTGTTGATGCCTTTGAGGGCTGTTCTGATCAATGAAGCAAGAAGCAGCTTAAAAAAATTTCAGATCTCTTTGTTTCAGGTACATTCTATAAGGCTTTTAATGTGAAAGACATGTTTACCTAGATAGTTCACTGTTTTAAAGAGAAATTAGATATTAAGCCTAAAAGCTGTGCGCGTCACTAGAGCTGCCTTAGGATGTCCACTGTCTTCCTTTGAAGATCAAGGCTTTGTGCTTTGGGGCTAGGCATTGGTTCATTCAAAGAAGTGGGCATAGATTTTTGTTGCTTCCTAAAGGAAAATAAGACAGAAGGAGCACATACCATTTATGCTACAGTTTTGCAAGAAGACTGACCGGAGAGATCTTGATTCATTTCCTTTTGATACCAGTCATGAGACTAAGTGCACTGGTTCCAGAGAGTTGGAGCATGCAGGAGGTCTGTCTGGGCATGATGGAGCACTGGGTACACAAAGGAGAGTTTGCAAACTTTAATTCATTTAAGACAGTGACTGGGCCTGATTGGAAATCCTTTTACTAGGTGAAGTTTGAGTTTCATTTTAAGACTATGGAAGAGTAAAAAGAAAAGAAAAACTCTGTCATGCTAGGTGTTTCACAAATTATATCACATAACCTCTAATGACATTAGTGTTACAAAGGAAGCATTTTGATTTATATAACTTGATTAATGTTACCTAAATGAGAGTAACCATTACCATGAAGGCCTTCCCATCAATCTAGGATATACCAATACCTTTATGGATAGTAATATTAGGAAAAACCTATAATTTTAAATGGGAATATTTTCATTTCAGTAAACCCAGTCTAAGACTGACATGAATGCATGTCAACACTTTATCAATTTACTGGTTTCCTTTACTGAATAATGAAAAGTGTCTCATTTTGTTTTTAATTTAGAATAATGGAGAAGTCAAGCCTTTTGTTTCACTTTTTGTGGGCATGTTTCTAAGTCTAATATTTTGGATTATAATAATAGAAAGAAAGGAATGAGTGTGAGAGAAGAACTCAGTAGAAAACAAAAGTATTTACTCTAGGTATAATAAACTAGTATTTCTGTATGTGTGCGTGTGTATGTGTGTGTGTGTGTGTGTGTGTGTGTGTGTGTGTGTGTGTGTGTATGTGTGTGTTCTGGCCCTGGGGCTTGAACTCAGGGCCTGAGCATTTTGCCCAAGATTAGCACTCTACCACACTTGAGCCACAGCTTCACTTTCAGCTTTTTGGGTGCATTTTAATTGGAGATAAGAATCTCATGATCTTTCCTGCTCAGCTGGCTTTGAACCGCAATCTTCAGTCTTACGAGTAGTTAGGATTACAGGTGTGAGCCACTGGCACCCAGCTAGAATTTTATTTTTAACAACAAAAAAGTATATGACATTTATTCATTTTTCTTGTCATTTATCTTGTAATAAAGCAAGAAACAATGCTGGTATTACTAGTACAAAATTAAGTTTTATTATACAATGATAAATGAACAAATGGATTGCAGTCAAAATGTTCATCAGGCTGGGCGCTGGTGGCTCATGCTTTTAATCCTAGCTACTCAGGAGGCTGAGATCTGAGGACTGTGGTTCAAAGCCAGTCCAGGCAGGAAAATCTGAAAAACCACTAGAAAACCAGAAGCGGTGCTGTAGCTCAAGCAGTAGAGCGCTCAAGCTCACCTTGGGCTGAAAAGCGCAGGGACAGCGCCCAAGCCCCACGACCGACAAAAAAATAAAAATAAAAAAATTCATCATTCCTAATTTAGGGCTATCTTAGAAATTAGTACAGATGTTTCATAATCAACATGACCAGATTGTTTCTAAACCAGTCAAATCTGGTGACTGTGGTTGACTCTAATGAAACAATTCTGTGTAATAATTTGGCCTGAGCACATGCTTATATTACTGGATGGTTTTCTATATCTCAAATGAAAGGGCATGAATCACAGCAGATATAGACATAGTCAAGAGATTATGGGGAGATAAGTTTCAGGACTCTGATGTAACCAAATACTCCTTTATGAAAACAGATCTAGGTGTTTTATACCTGGTATCACCAAATATCTCTGCTTCATAGTCACTGTTCAAATTCTCTCATGCTTTATCTCTTTTCAAGCTGCCCTGAATGCTGCTGCTAATTTTGAGTATCCACTTTTTTTTTTTTAACAATGTGTAAGTTGTACTATTTAATAGAGCACAAATTACTTTATACTATTTCACTGGGATAATGTAGCAGGAAGCATTTTGTAAGCCACAGGGCATTTTGCAATATAATATGCAAGTGATAATTGACTTTCTACATTCAACTATACAGTGGGTCCTTATTGATCATCCAGCATACCACAGAGATGATGGTAATTACAAAGGATATGAGATAAAGAAGCTAGTGAAGATCTGACACACTGGTGGAGGAGGGAGCCATAAAACTCATAGCTAATATCAACCTGGCTGAAAGAAACAGGAGAATCATCCCAAAGGATTTCATCCAAAGTGATACTACTCTTCAACACTAAGAAGTTTGCTAGAATAGTAGGGGGAGAAAGGCATGCCCCAAAAGGAATACTTTTGAGATAAAAACAAAGATAGCCATTCTCCAGAAATGGTAAAAATTGATAGTAGTACAGTATGAAGAGATTAGAAAGGAAGGGACAATGATAGAATTAAGTTATGAAGGACCTTGAGTTTAGTAATAAAGGACAATGAGTTCTCTTAAAGGAAGTGGAGTTTTTGTTTTTTTTTCTGAAGGCAATAGGAAAGATTCTAGGCAGAGAAATAATTGATTCGGAAACCCCATGAAGATAATGCTAAAAGGGAATAAGAATAAAAGGTGAGAAAAAATTGTAAGCTGTGTAAGTTGATAGAAGTAGAGATGGCAAATGCTTAAGACAAGGGTGTATACTCTCAAACCGGAAGAAAATTCTAAGCTCCTTGAGGTTACTAAGCATTTATTCATGTTTTGCTTGTATCTTTCCCTATGATTCTAAGAAATTACCTGTAGAAAATAGGTGCTCAGAATATTCTGACTTAGTGGATGAGGCCTTAGAGAATTTACTTGCAAGACAAATGATAATGGCTCACATCTGTAATCCTAGCTTTTCAGGAGGCAGGGATGTTCATTGGTCTCTATCTCCAAAGTAACTAGCACAAAGTAGGGATGGAGACATGGCTCACATGATAGAATACCTGTTTAGCAAGCAAACTCAAGGAGGCCAAGGCCCCAAGATCAATATACCAATACCACCAAAAAAATACACCTCTCTAAGAAAATGCCAAACCAAACCAACAATAACAACAAAAATTCATTTGTAGGACATAATCCTCACCCAGTAAACAAGGTGTGTTTGGTAAAGCTCTGACATTTTTAACAGCATGGACATGACCAGTTGGTTTGTCCTACTATCTATTGGTGAAAGAAGTATCTTAATGCTTATCTTAGCAGCCAAGGGCTTAGTAGTTAATCCATCAAAAGTCTTATTTTTTGGATCTTCAACATCTTTGCTTTATGTCTTAGAGACTTTCAGGATTCATCAGTATGGAAAAAGAGGTCTCAAAATCATTATATTATGTCATTTTCTGGGTTTATTTTCATTTTATTATCTCTGTAATAATAATGTTTCGTTTATTGAGCACTCTGGAAGTCATGCTTCTAAGGACTCTTGAGATATGTCATCATTTAATGTTTTACACAAACCCTACAAAGGAGGCCTTCTCAGTTTTCTACTTTAAAAAGGAGATTGAGGCATAGATGCTTAATTGGTTCATGTGCAAATTTCCAGAGGCAATACAACCTGAAACCCTTGTTTTCTGACCCCAAAGCACTGTTCTGACACCAAGGCAGGTCTTACCTTGTCACTATAAAGAGTGGGGAGACTGATAGGGTTAGCAATGCACAGTGGTCGGTGTTTTATACTAAGTAACATCACTGTGGTGTCTTTATGGGTGTTGAGGGTTCAGAGATAAGAAAGGAATGAAAAGGAAGAAGAGGAATAAAAGAAAAGCAAAGAAGTGAGGTTAAAATGAGAATGTGAACAATTATTTTAAGTGAGTGATACCCATTTTGAATGAAAGGGAATTTCTGTTAGGGTGTGTAAGGGGTGGTCTGGGAGTTGTGTCCTGATACAAGAATGATAACAGTTGTGAGGGTGTTTTTGTGAATTGCAGCTTAGTTTCCCTCAGATTATTTCTAGACCTGTTACAAAATCAGTAAATCTTCACCTACTGCTTTTCTTTCAACTTAAGATCAGTTTAAGTGACTTCAGCCTTCCAAATACTTATTATCATACTTCAAATACAATATCAAAGAAAGAATGACTTAACAATAAAACGATGTGTTTCTGATTCCAGGCCTGAGACTCATATATTAAATAAGAGCAAATGCTGTGCTGTCTAAGATATGCTTTGTAAAATAAAATGAAAGATTATGCCATAGTTGTCTATGATGGATAGAACGCCTTTTATAATTTGATATAGACAGGATGATGAAAAAGCCCACATCTCTTCTTTATTCATTGTTCTGTCTCTTTTAATTTGGGTTCCTTTGGGCTGTCCATAAGCAGCAGGAAAGAAATGCAGCCTACAGAACAAGCAGCAGGATATTGTGGAAATATATAACTCATTTCTATATTGTAGAGGGGAAATCTAATTACCACTATTGATCATTTATCAGGCCTTTGTTTGCCCTTGTTTTGTGTACTATTTGGTTATATAATTGGAATCATTAATGCGTTGGTGCTTCCTTTCAGAAGGCATGTGGTTTGTTGGCCCTTAACTACCTTGATGAAAAATGCAAGGGCAGCATCCCTAAGAATGCAGGCAAATTAATTCTTCTCCTCACTTTCTTCCTCCCTCTTATCCTCCAATTCTGATTAGATTGAGAGTTTAAAACTTACATGCCATTGTGGACCTGGAAAACGAGTATGGGATAAAAGGTATGAGTTCAATCTATAGCAATTAAAGAGTAGATGCCAAACTGGCTTACAGGTGTTATGGCCTTAAACACACTCAGAAATACCCTGTCACGGAAAATACACACACAGCCCTATTTGGCCATTCCTAGGCTATATAATTTACATACCAATATCTGGGTCTAAATTTTCTGGCTGTACAAAAGTATTTAAATACAAAAGGGAATGAAAGACCTAGATGTAATTCTTTAGGGTAAAAGAAAAACTGAAAAAAAAACTCTAATCATGTCATATATAAATAGACTTAGTTTCAACAGAACAAAAAAAGCCCAGGATGTCATAGTTAAATATAAGTAAAATGTGCAAAGCTAGTGTGGGCAGTATTGTTGTGAGGGAAGAAAAGAGCAATAGAATTCCAAAGTGCAACACGAAGAACATGTCACAAAGCATCGGTACCTCATCTCCCCACAGCAGCTACCTTTGAGCTGACTTTTGTGGGAGTCCAGGTGTGGACAGAAAACTTTCACATATATACACTGCACATAAAGGAAAAGCCTGGGAAGTACCTGGAGCTTACAAACACAAAATGATGTTTATTTTGAGGAGAGTTCGAGGGAATGCTCATTAATCAGTTTAGAGATGGGAAGAATTTGGCTTAATTACTCCTTAAGGACAGGGTATATTTTCAAGTTGAAAGTATAAAACATGTTCCTTCGGCCTGTGATTGAAGACAGCTTGAATAAGTGAGCTTACACAAAAGCAATAGAGATGTGATTGAATGTTGGGAAGAGTAAGATTTTAAAGGGAGGGGTAGTAAAGTCTCTTTTGAGAGATGTTGAAGATGCTTTGATCCCAGGCAATGATGATGCACAGAACATGTAAGTAATGACTCTGGTTGTCCTGAAGATAGATACAATGGAATAACTTACACCCTACATCTCTGACCATCTTGTGTGACAATCATCATCATCACCATCACCATCATCATCCTCATCAACATCCCCATAACCTCCACCTTTTAATCATATCAGGCAGATTTCACAGAACACTAGGGCTAAAGTGTTCTGGAGGTGCTATAAATAGAAACTTCAAGATCACCAAAACCATCAAGATCTATCTGTCTATCTGCCTGCCTGCCTGCCTGCCTGTTTGTCTGTGCCAGTACTGGGGCTTGAACTCAGGGCCTGGGTGCTGTCTCTTAAATTTATTTGCTCAAGAATGCCAGCTTCACAGAGGTTAATTGATGGTTAAGAGACTCATGAACTCCCCTGCCCAGGATGGCTTTTGAACAGTGATCCTCAGAACTCAGCCTCCTGAATAGTTAGGATGACAGGCATGAGCCATAAGCACTTCACTTAATCTGGCTATGGTGTTATTTTTCCTGAGCTGGTAAGCATCATTTCTTATCATGTGGCTGCTTGCTCCATCTGACTTATCTGGCATTAAGGAAACTATTTAGAACTCCTCAGAGCAGGAGATCAAATTCATGAACTGTTTCTTCAATCAAATCCCACCCATATTTCCAGGGGAGATATTCTATTATATTTCACTTGAATTAAAGTGTTCATCTTAATCCACCTTGGTGTAGACTTGGAGGATACACATCTAAAATTCATATGTTATAGCCCTAACATGTAGTGACAAAGAATGGATTCGTTGGAGGACTTTAGAAGATGTATTAAGTTGAAATTAGGTTTGGCTGTAATTCAGTCTGACTGGTGTCTTTATAAAAGAGAGGAAGTTTGGACCCACAGAAAGAATCAAGGATGCATGTTCAACAAGGCCTAGTGTGGACAAACCAAGGAGGAGTCTAGCCGTATACCATAAAAACTCAGGAGAAACTAACCCTATGGAGATCTAGACTGAGAAAACAAATTTTTCTGTTTTAGGCCATGTGACCTGTTAAATTCTGTTAGGTACTCCCTAGGAAACTAATATAGATGATCAGTGTAGCTCTTAGAACAATGGAGTTCATTGAGAACTGAGAAGATACCTCATAAAGTCTACTATTATTGAGATAATCCTTATCATTGTCTATGACAAGACTCCAGTAGCACTATTCTCTCCCCTGAAAGGAATTTATAACTGTATCTAAATATTGTTCAATGTAACTAATCTCTTCTGTGCTCTTGGCTGAGGCAGAAACATCAAAACAGTTTGTGCTTTTACAACTGAAGCTGTGATAGAACTTACCAGAATGATCTCTACTCCTCCCTTCCAACAGCATCCTGGTACTGAGGGTCTCATTTTTCCATCTTTAGCTATACTGGTGGAGCTATGCTGTGCAATCAAAACCCACCTCATGTCAGGCATTGCCACTGGGACTAGCTCTGCTATGAAGTGAGCTTTGTAAACTCCTGGGTACATTGGTAAACCAGTAAATGAAATGACTTTCTCATTGACCTAATTTGCTCACACTGCCTCCTTACTTGCCTGCTTGGCTTGGGCAGAGTATCTACCCTGGGACTGTTGTGAAGTATAGCACTGCCTGCAAGCATTGATGAATCTCACCTTCTAACTTCACTATCCCTCAGGTTCTCCTCTATCACTAACAATAGCCTTTCTCAAGGCTTCCACACAGGACTGGATATTCCAGCTGTTATTTATAGAGGTCAGAGTTTCTCTCTCCTGAGAACATCTTTGCTATGCAGTGGATACGCTATTCAATTCCACACTAGTCATAAAAACCAGAACCAAAGAAAAAGTCTGTCTCCTCTGAATTCATCTGGTGGAAGAATTCCTTTAATCTTGAAATTGCTATCTTTCTACTATAGGATGCATTTTCTTTTTGTTCATTTAATTTTATTGTATTGTAAAGGTAATGTACAGAGGAGTTACAGTTACATAAGTCAGATAATGAATACATTGCCTTTTGTACAGTGTTACCCATTCTCTCAATCTCTCCCAGTTTTCCCCCTCCCATTTCCTCTCTCCCACCAAGTTGAATGGTTCATTTATAACATAGTGTCTAGTGAATATCACTGCTGGATTGGTATACCCTTGGTCCCACCCTTGGGCTTCTCCTTCTTCTCCCCAAATCAGATAGACTTATCTACAAGACAACGGGGACAGAAATCAAATACAACAATGAAAGAGAATGTACCAAAGAAAAACGGGAAAGGAAAAAAAAGAACCACAAACAGTACATTATAAAACCTCTTGTTTCCAGAGTTCATTTCAATAAGCATCATTTTATATAATCATATACACATAGTTATTGATCCTCTTGTGATCCTCTCCTAAGAATATTCCTCTTTGGTCTCACTGTGTGAATGTTGAGAGTATGGTTTAATTAATCATGTCCAAGAGTAATTATTTGTCTTTTACTCTCCATTGGGTTTACTTTTAGATTTATAGGCGCATTCTAATGATTACAAATGAGGAAACCCTGCAGCCTATATTTCTTTGGGTCTGTCTTACTTTGCTTAGTATATTTTCTCCTAGATCTTTCCATTTCCTTACAAATGAGGCAATGTCATTCTTTCTGATGGAAGCATAGAATTCCATGGTGTATAAATACCATTTTCTCGATCCATTTGTCCCTTGAGAGGCATCTGGGTTGATCCCATAACTTAGCTATGGTAAACAATGCTGCCATAAACAAGGTTGTGCTGGTGGTTTTAGTGCGGCCTGGTTTGTGGTCATTTGGATAAATGCCCAGGAATGGGATTGCTGGCTCATAAGGAAGGTCCATGTTTAATCTTTTGAGAAATGCTCATACTGCTTTCCAGAGTGGTTGAATAAGTTTATAGTATAGTACCATTCTCTTTTGGCTGCAATCCCATCAGCATCTTTATTGTTAGTTTTCTTGATAATGGCCATTCTAACTGGAGTAAGGTGGAATCACACTGTTGTCTTGATTTGAGAAGAAATGTTCAGCACCCAAAATATATCAGATTTGAGATGTGTAGGATTTTAGACTATTTGCATATACATAATGAGGTAGTTCATGGATAGGATCCAAACCAAAATTCAAAGTCCACTTACATTTTATATATAACTTGTAAGTATAGCCTGAGGGCTCCTTGGCACAGGCTGGAATTTTCTTAATAAAGACCCAGAAACACAACAAATCAAAGAAAGGTTGCACAAATGGGATTGCATTAAACTTCAGAGCTTCTGCATGGCAAAGAACATAGCTGGCAAGATCAATAGAAATCCCATGGATTGGGAGAAGATCTTCACTAGCCATACAATAGACAGGGGTCTCATATCTAAAATATACTTTGAAATATACTTAAATCCCCAGACAACAAATCCTCAAAGAAACAATCGCCCGATTAATAAGTGGGCTAAATGAGAGACTTCTGAAGAGGAAATAAGAATGGCCAATAGACACATGAAGAAATGCTCAACTGCTCTAGCCATAAAAGAAATGTAAATCAAAACAACATTGAGATTCCACCTCACCCCAGTTAGAAATAAAGCCATACTAAAGCTAACAGCACATCTATGTTTATCAGAGCATTATTCACCAAAGCTAAGTTATGAAACCAACCAAGATGCCCCTCAGTAGATGATTGGATAAAGAACATGTTATACATAAATACACACACACACACACACACACACACACATATATAATGGAATTCTATGTCTCCATCAGAAAGAATGACACCGCCCCATTTGTTAGGAAATAGAAAGACTTGGGGAAAGTTATATTAAGTGAAGTAAGCCAGACCCAAAGAAACATAGGTCCCATGATTTCCCTTATCAGTAATAACTAGTATATGTCTAGGACAAGCAGAAAAGATCAAAAGCTATGTACATATGATCATATAAGATGATGTTAAGCAAAATGAACCCCAAGATAGGGGCACAAGAGATTTTATCTTTGTTGCTGTTGTTGTTTATATATAAATATATATGTATATATACATATATATTATGTGATTTTTTTTGTTTCTTTTGTATATTCTTCCCCACTGTATAACCCATGGTTTCACTGTATTTGATTCTGGTGCCCTGAATCTTGTATATACATTTTTCTAATTTGGAGAAAGAAGGGAAATAACAAAATGCTGAAATTAGGATACAGGTTGACCCATTGTAACAATGAGATGTACAAGATGCTATGTTGAAAACGAACTTTACAACTTTGGGGATGGGGGAGAGATTGGGGATGTGGGGAGAAAAGGGATGGTAGCGGAAAGACAAAGGAGAGAGTAACAATGCTTGGTTGGAAATGTACCCATTATCTTACTCATGTAACTGTAACCCCTCTGTACAGTATCTTTACAATAGTGTTTTTTTTCTTCCCTGCTATTGTTTCTAACGTATTTATAAGGTACCACGTGATTTTTTTGTTGCTTTGTATGTTCCTTCCCCATGGTATAACCCCTGTTTTCATTATGTTTGATGTTGGTATAATTTGGGAAGGGGAAGGGATAAAACAAATTGTTTAAATAGGGATACAGGTTGACCCATCGCAACAATGAAATGTATAAGATGCTATGTCGAAAAACAAACTTTGCAATTTAGGTGGAGGGATGGAGTGTAGTTGAGGAGGTGGGAGGGAAGGGATGTTAGGGAAAAAACAAAGGAGGAGGCAACAATGCTTGATAAGAAATGTACTCATTACCTTGCTCATGTGATTGTAACCCCTCTGTACAGTATTTTCACAATAAAAACTTATTAAAAATATATATTAAAAAATAAGTATAGCCTAGAGGCAATTTTGTTCAATTTAAAAAAATAATATTGTGTATGAAATAAATTTCATTGCAAGGAACTTTTGACTTGTAGTATCATGTCAGTACTCAAATAAGGTATGGCTTTTAGAACATTTCAGATTTTAGAATTTACATGTTTTAAAGTCCTAATTCCTTAGTTACCCCAAATTCCTTCAGGTAACTGGCCCACCTTTCTGGCCTTATCCATAAGAGGTACATCTGGTTGCTGTCAGTTGGTTATTACTGACCATGCCTTTGTTTGTACACTATGCTGTTTATTCACTTTACAATTTCCATGAATTTTATGCATCTTTGAAATCCTAGAGCAGGAGTATGTCCTCCATAGGAAGGTGCCAATCTCCACATTCAAATGGTGCTTTCCCTTGAGGTCCTATGATACATTCTGTATAATTCCATTGCACAGGCTTTTTTACTGTCTCATTATCATTAAAAGTATTTTTAACATGCTATGGTGAAACTTCATGACATAGTAAATACACATACACACACACACACACCACACACACACACACACAACACACACACACAATACACAATGATAGGAAAGTAAAACAGGCACTGTTGAAGGGTGGGTACCAGTGAATAAATTTGAGGGGTGAATAACTAGAGTACATGAATGGGGATACATAGAGGGAACTAGAATGTTGACACCTATTGGAATAGTTCATAGAAAGGAGCAGGGTATGAATGAGAGTGGTGGAGAGGAAAGATTGATTAGGCTGCCTTGTATGCTTACATGGAATGATCACAATGAAGCCTCCTTTGCACTACTAATGTATGCTGATAAAAATGTTCATAAAAAGCATTTAGTCCAAAATCCCCCACAAAATTCCTTTATGATTGAGACAGAATCATGTTCTCCTTTATATCCTCCAGTACTTATCCAGTGTTTTTAGAAGAATAGCTATTGTCTAAGTATTTACTGTGTGCCCAGCTATGGGTGTGGTCAATGCCCAACATACATTATTTATTATATAGGATTTGTGTTTTTAAAATGAAGCAAATAAGACCTATTGGTTAAATAACTTTCCCAAGATCACAAAGCTTGCAAATAGCAGAGGCAGAAACACATTTCTCTCTGACTTCAGAGCCCATACTCCTCAGGAGTATTCTAGAGCGCCACTTCTGGCTACTCCATACATTAATGGGGAACTCATCTGGATTAAATAGCCATTCCATTTTAAGAACATAGTGACTTTAAGGTGAACACATGTATCTTTGTTATTCCTGCTGATGCTACAGCCACCTGCTGTAGCTAACTTCTTTCTCTAATTTTTAGCCAAGAAGGTTGCCGGACAAAGGCTCAGGGAATTAAGAGCCCCCTCGTGTCATTAGGGATCAAGGTACGTTGCTGATTTTGACTCAGCCATGTGGTAGCTGAGCAAAGGTGATGTGTTGGATGTATTTGCCATGCCCAGGAAAGAACAACCGAATGTTCACCGGCACATTAATCATGCTGACAGATGGTCTGCCTGGCTCGGGCTCTTAAACAGTCCCTTCCTATCTCACAAGCTCACTAGCTCACTGCTGTGAACATTTTAGTTGGGAGGGAATAATATAAGATACACTCTCAGATGAGGGTCCAGGGCAGCCTTATTAATAGAAGGAAATATTATGCTCTTTAACATTTCAGTGATTGTATCCTGTTTGCCCACCCCCCACGAGCACATTTAAAATCTATGCTCCCATTCTGATCCCTCACCCTGCCAAGTTACAGCTTCACACATAACACTGAAAATGGCTACCACCAACCCCGTCAGGTAAGCATTCATTCTGAGGAAAGTTGCTATCCCTTGACTTTATTTTTGTTGGCTCAGTAGGCAGATTCTAATTTGGACTAGGCAAAATTTAGCATGTTTGAGGCTGGTGGGCAGGTGTTGATTTTTGTCACTGAGCTGCTCGAATTGCTAGGACCTCCAGATTTTCTAGGCTGACATCACCACCATAGGAAATTCAAATTGCATTTTGAGGGAATCTAGAGTCTTGATGAATTCTATGTTGCGTAGGTCTGATTGACAGTGCCTTGACAAGTGTGTGTGCGTGCGTGCGCGCGCTGTGCGCGCACACACACACACACACACACACACACACACACACACACACTCACATAACCTAATGAAGATTAGATAAATCTGCTTTTCATGCTCAAATCTTTGGGTGGATTAAAAGAAAGTAAAATACAGAAGACAAAAGAGGGTAGAATGTGACAGCTACCCACCCCCACTTTAGCATAGAGCACCCACTCAGTGTGGAGCTGTCTGTACAAGGTCTCCTTGAATTTTCAGACTAGTTCTTTGAAGTAAGTTTCACAGGCCCTGCCTCATAGAAGAAAAGACCTAGCCAGAGTTCACAACGTAGCCAAAGTTGCCCAGATAGTAAGTGGTAAGGTTGGGATCTAATACCGGTTAATGTGATCCTAATATTCACCTCTGTCTGCTGTGATGGAATGTCACCTTCCTCCATACATTTCACACTGCCTTTTCTCTGAAACAAACCAATTAGTAGTGAAAGGAGGTGAAATGTTACAAAGGATCAATACTTTCTCCTTTACTGCAGTGTTTAATGGACAGTTCTGTGCCAAACTGCCCAAAGCACTTGATGTACCCTTAGAACACCCTATTCAAAACTCTTAATTGATACATCCTGCAACTTCAGGAGGGAAGATATCCACCCTGGATATCGTTTTGACTGGAGACCGGCAGCATTTAGATTTCCTTCATGTCTTGTCAGGCAGAAAAGTTAATAATGATTCAAGGTCAAGCCAATTGCTTGCAAAACCCAGGAGATACTCTGTGGGTTGACACAATCTTGGCATGCTCTGAATGAAGTCTTCATTGGCTGTTAATATTTTAGTCTTCAAGGCTTTACAAGATTGGGAAATAGGCCAAGACAATTCGTAATCCTCATGACAGAGTCCTGAGACCATACAAAATTCTGTTACTTTTTGAGGCCAAAATATTAGTACTAAATCCCCTGGAGATCTGGATACAGATGGCAGAATAAACCTCGAAGGCATAGCCTAGAGATTTGTGAATTTACTGAGCCAATCCAGAAAACAATAGCTTATTATAGGAATCATATGCAAGCCCCAAGCTCATGAAACTCCCCTTAAAAGTCCTAACATGATGAAACATATTAGGGTATGATAAGTGAGAGATGGAGACATGTAGTTATATCGAGGAATTTATGTTTTAGGGAGTAATATGTGAAGAATATAGAAGGAGAAGAGTAGGAGGAGAGTAGAAGGCAGGAAAATTTGTGTACAATGCAGTTTATTTTTGGTTGCCCATAGTGCCATATATATTTAAAATATGAAAATCCTTTTCAATCTTTTTTAATGAAGTTTCATTCTCCCCTTCCATGTATGCTGCATTTTAAACTAGCAAAAACACAAGTACTTATAAAAATATGTATCCTCATGATAGAAAGTAGATCTTAAAGAGAAAAAGTAGATCTTACAGTGTGATTCACAGCTGGCTTCTCTAAAACACAGAGGAGCCCCATAAAATTAGTGTAAAGCTCATTGAGTTGGTTGTATGTTTCCTGCTTCACAATTGTTCTAGCCGGGGTGAGGGGAGTACAATTGGTTGTTGAGAATTGGAAATTCCCAATTTATAATGTGCTGTTCAGTAAATATTTCTGAAGGATTGACTAGGTGACAGATACTTTGCTACAAATGCATCTCTTAGAATTAGACTGCAACAATTCATTCAAAATCAAATAAAAGGAAAATGAATTCGACTTGGTTTCTCTCCTGATGTACTGAACTTGGGATTTCCTCTTCACTCACTGTTGTAGAGTGTAGCTGAATGAAAGACTTCAGGACAAGCATTAACACTGCCAGTCATATCCATCAGCCTTCATTCTTCACATCCATCACTCTAATTAAACATATACAATTGAAATAAAACTGTCCATGTTACACCAAGGAAGTATTCTAGCCCACCTTTCTAATTAAGCCTTTCTATAAGGTCCTTTCATATAGAAGTTCAGGAGTTATCTAGTAGAAGGAAACTAAATGAATTCTTCCTTACAACAATTTTACTAAGCATTTTACCAAGAATTTTACTAAGATAAGTGTTTAAGTTTAGTTTGCTCACTGCACTGATGTGGTCTGACAACCAAATGCTACATTTGGCCTAATAGGTGGAAAAGAGGAAATTATGGTTGACTTTGCTTTTTGTGTTAGTTGGATTTGTTTCTTTTTCTGAGGCAGAATATCTATACAAGACACATTAAGGGAGGAAAGACTTATAGACTACCAGTTGCAGAGTTTCAGTCCAACATGGTAGAGCCAAGCAGCTTATATCATGATAATAAGGAAGTCAAGGGAAGAACTCATTTGTCTAGCACCATCTTCCTTTCTCCTAGACTGGGCTCCTAGACTGGTTGATGGTAACATTCTCAATCAAGGTGTGTCTTCCTCATTTAGTTAATCTGCTATAGAAATATCTTCATCAACATATAATTTATTAATCTCCTAGGTTCTTCTCAATCCAATCATCAGCCAAGACTAGCTAACATCTTGTAAGGCAATGATTAAGAGGATCATGGTTCAGGGTCAACTTAGGCAAAAAAAAAAGTATGAAGACTTCCATTACAACAAAGAAGCTGGGTGTGGTATTTCCTATGCCATGGTTGGAAGCTTTGGTAGAAAGATCTAATCCAAGGCTCTCCCAGGACAAGAACATGAGATGCTATTGGAAAATAAAGTTAAAAGAACAAAAGGAATGACTCAAGTGATAAGTATTGGGTAAGTTTAAGTCCCTGAGACCAACACACCACAGGAGCATTAAGAAGTAGATCTTTTCAAATATGGAGGTATCTACAACCAAGGAAATGCAAGATAATATACTGCAGGCAAAGTCCTGGAGGGACAGATGTGCAGCCCTCCCTCAGATCCCTTTCTCCAGTACACCCTAGGCATTGGACATGGGGTTGAAAGTCACTGTCAAGTACAATATCAGCATTCCTGCAGCAGAAGAAGTGACAAGGTGAAAGAAACTTGTTTGGATTCTTTAGAAAATCGGTCACACTTGTCTCTCCTAAGCAGTCTTTAAAGGAAGTTTTTAATAACTTGACTTCTAGTAATTATCTTAAGTTGGAAAAGTAGGTGGGAAGGCCAAGAGCGGTGGAGGAAGAAGGCTGGATAAATGAAAAAGGAGTTAAGGAAAGTTTTATACAAAGCATAAAAATGTTGTTAGAGCCTGTAGTCAGGGAAAATTTAGGATGTGGAGAAAAGTTGAGAAAACATGATTGGGAGTTGGTGGTGCAAGCAAGTGGGAATATTTTGGGGTTTTATGTAGCTCTGAAGTGAAGAAATGGGTACAAAGAAAGAAGCAAAAACATCAAATATGCTAAAATGAAAAAGCTCACTGTAGCACTAATGGGTCATATTCACACAGCACCCATCTGCTGTAAGAAATAACCAGCCATTCACAAAACTGCAACTTTTGCCAACAGAAATCCTCTTCCAGACACAGCTCCTCTGCAGAGTCTTTAGATGAACAGTTTTGCTGTGATTGTCTTGGGACTCATGTTTTCTGAATGACTTGTACTTTTTCAGCTATGATCAGAAATGAAATACTAATTCTAAAAATCATGATGTTTCCTTATCAGACAGTAGGTTGAAATTTAGAAAATGTAGCTGCAATTTTTAAAAAAATGTGAAAGTAGGAGCAACTTATTCAGATTTACGGCATTTTTTTTTTTTTTTAACCTTCAGTTAGTGACACCTAAAATGTGGTTAAATATAGTAAATATTCTGTTAGGGTTGAAAACCAACATGTGATATTTACCTTCATTACCATTATGACAGTCTCTTAATTGTAAATGATAAGTCAAAATATTAGGTGATTGGTTTGATCCAGATAGACAGGCAACCTAGAATATTAGATTTCCCAGAACCTTTTTTATTTATTTTATTTTATTTTATTTTATTTTTTTGCTAGTCCTGGGTCTTGAACTTATGGCCTCACCAGTGTCCCTGAGCTTTTGTGCTCAAGATTAGCTCTTTACTCTTTGAGCCACAGCTTTACTCTCAGCTTTTTGCTTATTAAGTGTGTGGGCTGTCTTCAAACCGTGATCCTCAGATCTCAGCCTTCTGAGTAGCTGGGATTACAGGTGTGAGCCACTGGCACTTGGCCTTCCCAAATCAATTTTGCTATCAGTATTACCATTATAAGTAATGTAATAATAATAGTAAAACTTACTAAGCCTACAGCATGCTAGGCTCACTTGACAATTTTCACAAACTATGGCGCTAGAATGAAGTCTCAATATGATTATCTTATTTTCTCAACTCATATGGAGGTAGATGACACTATTGTTTCTACACTTTAAAAGACAATCATCTGCTCGTCAAAGAAGTCATTTAACTTCCAATCTCTACCCATAAATAATGCATTTGACTTAAAAGCCTGATATTAGGTTTCGTGTAGGTAAACTCTCATTTATAAGAATCACATGAAAGCATAGAATGACCAGAATAATTTCCCTCTTACTTGCATTTCAGTTGGAACATGAGAGATTTGGTAATTAAGTTTATTAACCAGAAGCTAAATACAGATATTCCGATCAGAACCCATTGTGTCTGGATGGTAATGGGAGTACTTTGCTCCTTTTGATTTTGATTTTGTGACTAGGAGACATAAATTCTTTGGAATATTGGGAATTGCTGAACTGTGGAAAATAGAGTTAAAACATGACTGTCTTGGGAGTAATGACAGCTTGAACAAGGAAATTTCTCACATGAGGTTTTAGGTGGTCTATTTGCTGTTCCTGGAGTCTACATGCTTGGTGAAAAATTAACTATACCCTGAGTGTTGTATTCTGGCTTGGGAGAGGTGGGTCTGGTGGCCCCAGTTACTAAAGTCTTGTTAAAGCCTGGAATATAGCTTCAAAGCAGTCTTGAACCCTGATTTCTGTTTATTATTTAAGAACATGTCTTTTTCGTTAATGGAAAGGTGGGGGATTCAGGAAAGATTTCAGAAAGAAAGGAAGTCAGGCTATGTGTCAAAAGAAGCTGGTTATATCAGCCAGCCCTTCACGTCTTTTGGATGGTACCACTTCTGCAGATTCAACCATTATGGATGAAAAACAACTCAATTTGTGCATGTACTGATTGTTTAGACTTTTTTCTTGTCATCGTTTCCTTAACAATACAGTCTAACACCTGTCACCATAGCATTCGTATTTTCTTAGGTATTGCTAATAACCTTGAGACGAATGAAATTTTATAGGAGGATGTGTCTAGGTTATACACAAATACTGCTATCTCTTATGTAAAGGATTTGAATGTCCATGTGGGGACATGTTTGCAATGGGCAAAGCAGATCCTTGAATAAATTATCTGAAAGTAGAGGAAATGATTCTACTTCCTTTAAAAATAGATACCTTTGGAGTCTTTACCTCCTGTTTCCTGCAAGGAAACCTCCTCTCCTTTCACTTAGCTCTTGAACTATCTAGCTGGAGCTCACTGTTTCCCTTAATGGTTATAATATCCTGGATCCAAAAGAGACTCCAAGACACCCAGATAAAGGAGCTAGGGACTTTATTACAGCCATGCTGGGTCTGTTTCCTACTACCAGGAAAGTAGGAGAACGGCTCCGAGCTCAGGGTAGGATGGGTTTTTATAGGGGTAGGTTACATGGAGTTATATAGACGAGCCAGGCAAGGCCGGCTTGGCACATTTTCATTGGTTATGGTTATGTGATCTTTAAATTCATTTGTTCTTTATGGCAAATATCATACGTAATAATCTGCAATAGGCTGCCCAAAGTGGGACCACTCGGTGGTGGTCTTTAATTGGAGGTCAGAGGTGGTGTCACCTGTGGGCTTAAGGCCTTGCTACTGAGGCAAGCAAGCAAGGTTACAGAAGCAACACGTAGCAAAACCATAGCCTTGAGTCATAGGAGCAAAGGCAAAAAATCTTGACTTGGTCAGCAAGACCAATACTATCAATGCAATTGACACTATTACAGAAATGATTTTTATTATAATTTTCTGACTAATACAGCAACTCAGTACAGCTGGTGATAAGCCTCAAAGTTGTCAGTAGCCTTCTGCAAAACTGCCAGCTTGGTAAACTTGATTGAGTGAGAGATGTTCTTTTGCATTTAGCAAGAATGGAGAAGAGGCTAAGCTGACCAGTAGCCAGCCTTTGCTTGGGGTTTTTCTTTTCCAGGAGGTTTTGCCCCTTATCAATAATTTTGTTCCTTTTTCTGATTTCACATTTTATTTCTCATGGATATCCTTCTTTTCCAAGGGAATGGGGGTTCAGGGGAGAGAGTAAATTTCCAACAGCAGGAGGTTTGAGGCCAGGCAATAGGAGGAATTTCCTGCCAGTGAATAACAACTCAGATATTACAATGGTGTACAATGGTATTCTCTCTCTGTCTGTCTGTCTGTCTATCTCTCTCTCTGTCTCTCTTTCCCTCTCTCTGTCTCTCTTTCCCTCTCTCTCTCTCCTTTCTTTACTACTTAATAAACAGGTCTTTAACATTTTATTTGAAAACATTTTGGGTGATACCTATTGAACTGTTCTTAACACATGTCCAAGCACAAACATGCAATGGGAACCATACAGGACATTTAAATCTTGGAAATTTCACACCAAAAACCTGATGGGCTATGTCAAAGAGACAAACTTCACCTCTGCCTTTGCTTCCTTTCAGTCTCCCCTTGCTACTGAGACTTCTGTTCTAAAAACAAGTTTCTGTAGAGAGACATGGTCAAATGAAATGTGTTCTTAGCTATATTTGCTAAGACAGTATTGTCTGTGGCCAATGAAAGAGTCCAGCTGTCATCATAATTAGGTAGTACTTCTGAGTTTGTACTTTTATAACCTATTTTACACAACTTAAGTAACTCTACATGATGCAATGCCATCATAGGCTGACCCCTGCTTCCTGAACACTGCTAGCTACCTCTAACATATGACCAACTTTGAAGCAGTTGTGACTCACCTCAGCCTGCGTTTTGGGAAACCCCACTATAGAAGCCATTCTTGCAAAAATCAAACTCAGTAAAAATAGCAAATCTGTTCTATGCTCCTGCTGCTTTTCCTTTTGAAACTATTTTCTGAACATTTAAACATTTTTTTCTTTGTTAAAGAGCCTTTTATATTTCCCTTTTACTTCCAAAATACGTATATCATTATTTCTGGAAAGCATAAATCATATACTGTTTGTTGTAAAATTTTAAACAGTGCAGAAATATATAAGGTAGAAAATGGAAGTTTCCTGCAATCTCACTCAGAATATAATGATGATTATTATAAAAATAATAAATTGAAGTAATATGTTCATTAAGTGCTACATGTCAAGCTAGGCTACTTCTATGCCTTAATATACATAGTTTTCACCATAGTTCCATGGTAGGTAGTACATGAGAGACCAGAGGAATGTAAAGGTTAAGTGAGACATGATAAGTAAGCAGTAAATAGAGAAGGTAGACTTTATTTACTACTACTGGCAATCATGAGGAACAATAGCAAAGAATCAAAGAACAAATCATAAAAGATAAATGATATTTTACCTGAGGCTTTAACTTTAACACACACATTCATAGAATTCTTTAATCATCAATATATTACTAGAATCATACATAACGTAATTTTAAATTACTGTAAGTTTACTGTAGGGTAAATCCTGCAATGGCATTTTCCCTTCCTTCTTCCTTCCTTCCTTCTCTTTCCTTCTTTCTTTCTCTTCCTTCTTCCTTCCTTCCTTCCTTCCTTCCTTCCTTCCTTCCTTCCTTCCTTCCTTCCTTCCTTCCTTCCTTCCTTCTTTAGTTCTTTCTTTTGTTCTTTCTTTCTCTGTCTGTCTTTTCTTTCTTTCTTTCTTCTCCTCTTTTTTATGCATGTTTGTCTAGTTTCAGTTTTCAAAACATAAGGTGCTGGATTTGTAGCTAGCACTGGACTTGTGCTTAGTATGTATGCAACTCTGGATTCAACTCTCAGTACTCACAGTAAAACAACACTCTGAGTCCCCAAACCCAAAATCCCAAAGCAAAACCAACCATCCAAAAAAACAAAACAAAACAAGAACAAGTATTATGACATGACAATTAGAAGGAAAAATCCTGTAGCTACTTTCTTACATTGAGCCAACACTAGAAAATGAAACACATGGATAAGAACTCTTTTTGAGGGAAAGGCTTATTTTCACTGGTGTTATCAAAATCAGCATTTTCAGTGTAGTCTGTGGATTCCCTGCTATCAGAAACTAACAGCTTATAAGATGCAGATTCTTTTCTTTTCCTTCCCTCCCTCCCTTCCTTCTTTTCTTCTTTCCTTCCGTTCTTTTTGTGGTACTAGGGTTTGATTTCAGGACCTTGCATTTGCAGTACAGGCAATTTGCCACTTTGAGCCATACCTGCAGCCCATGAGTTACAGATTGCTAAACCTCAGAGTTGCTAAATATAGATTTTTAGGAATCAATATGTTCCTGTGAACCTAGTACAGTTTGAGAGTTGTTGACTAAACAGAGAAAGCCTAAACTGATTTCATGGCCTATGAGATCTGGCCTTGTAACAGTCTGTAGGGTATACCCCTGCCCCACCATTTATCTAGGAAAGCAACACCCTATGCTTGGAGCATGCAGTATTAGTCTGTCTTCTGTTCCTTTGCCCATTTCTTCTGGGAGTACTCACCCTTACATTTTCCTTTCACAAGCTACTGAGAAAATCCCTTAAAGTCCTTACTAGTGTCTTCTGTCTGATTTCTCCCTGGACTGCTTATCTCCTAAAGCAGAGCAAAGCAGCTTCTTCACTATAACTTTATTGGTTTCTCCACCCTGGTACATTGTACTTCTAAGCATGCATCCCCCAGATTTCCAATTATGTTTTAACCTGTGCATTGCTCCTGCTACACTGTGAAATCTAGGAGGGCAGAGACAGGATTTTGTGCATCTGTATTTCTCAAGCATCATTCCTCAAGCTTGGCAAATAATAATGCTCAACAAATATTTGCTGGATGAATGAGCAAGTAATCTGGGGAAAATATGATCTCCATTCAGCCCCCTCCCCACACCATGCTGAGCTGGAAGTATGAATGCGATGCCTTCTCCTAGCTGTGCAATACTTCCTTCAATTCTTTGTGGGGTGAAAAAAAGAAAGGCACAAGTTTCTTGCGGTGATCATCCTTACTAGACTTGAAAAAAAAGCATCGAAGACGTAGCCCAGATTTGCCTGCTTAAGTCTTTGTTATTTTGTTCCCTTCACAGCTGGGGACTAAGAGGAGAATTTTATGTACTTATTAATATGGACTTTCATCTAACTTGGTTGATGTGGATAGTACCTGGTTCACTGTACAATAACACATAATACAATACGACTGTGTGTGATAGCCCAATCGTGGTGAGGAAATGTATAGATTTACTTATGATTTATTCCATTTTGTGTAATATATTCTCTGCAGATACTGGTCTGCATGCAAAATGTGATTCTTGGGATGCCTCCGCAGATACTCTTGTTTCAGAAAGGTAATCGCATTACGTTGCCCCTTTCAGATTTACTAAAGGGAAGTCTTAGCACTCCCATCAGATTTGTGAGTTGTGCTCACATTCACTCCTATTTCCTTGAGGTGGTTTTTCCATCAGGCCCTGAATCTCCTTGACTCTGCTTGTCAGTTGGAACTGAGATGCTTCTAAAGTGCCTCATATGCAGTATGAAGTTACAGAATAGATTAGAGGAGAAAGAAAACCCTTTGAGGAAAGGACCTATTTTTCATGCCTTCTTGATATGTTCCCCCAAATGAGATGTATATACCATTGGTTTTAGGTGTTCATAGGAAAAAACACACACATTACTTTTAAGTGTTAGATATGTATTATTTAGGAAAACTCAGGTTAGCATATAAGACATCATTGAATAGATTTGATGCTCACAGGGAAGTTAAAACAGTTACTCAGGTTGAAACATTGAGGTACTCTAAAGGAAAATTTAAGAAAGTAGTATTAAAAGGTGTATGAGGAAATGGCTATAGGAATTAAGGTGGTGTTACAGTAACTAAAATATGAATTATACATACTGAATACTTAATAGTTATTTATTGGAATGAATGAAGAATAGTTAAGACAGCAATAATAAATGAGGTATTTTCTATGCTTGTTTTGGGAAATTATTTTTATTATCCTTAAGCAGTTGTAGGAAAGGGTTTCAGTTTAACATGTCAGTCTGTGAGTACAATACATGTCAATCAATGTGACCTCTTTTATCATTCTCCTAGTTGATTCTGACATAGGAATGATATTTTTATCTTCATTTTACAGATGAAATAATAGAAGCATAGAAAAAACTTGTGCAAGCCCTTATGGTTGGTCGTGTTAAATCTGTTTTCTGCTATCAAACCTTCTGTAGCCAAGTGTACCATACTCTAGGTACTATGTATCTATAATTATTAAAAGTTAAAATGTGGTTTTTATTTCCTTCCACCTGGCTTTTCTATGGTTTAAAATATGTATAATTGCATTAAACATAAGCTCAATTAGGTATGCCATGATACATATTCGACTTGTTTTATATGTTTAGTAAACTGTGTTGGAGCTTCAATTGTTAAACAAAATGCATTTTGTGAAGTTTCATAAAAATCTCTGCCTACTGTTTATGTGCATTCTCTTCTATCCTGTCCTTGAGAATTCTTTAGCTTCATTGGTCACTGTCATGAGAATGTAACAGAATTTCTTAGGACAAGATTACTATGGTTTTATCATAAATTGACCAACAAAATACTTCATCTTAATAGCAGTAAGGAAACCTTTCTTTGGACAACTGGGTGGCTTACAACTCTTCTGGTCATTAACATGACTGTCGGAAGTAGATGTGAAAACTTTGGAAGTGAAATGAACTTCCTTTTTTTGTATATATATATAAATATATTTTTGGGGGTGGGTCCTGTCGTGGGGCCTGAGCTCTGGGCCTGGGCGCTGTCCCTCAGCTCTTCAGCTCAAGGCTAGCGCTCTACCACTTGAGCCACAGTGCCACTTCCAGCTTTTTTCTTTTTGCTTATGTGGTGCTGAGGAATCAAATCCAGAGCCTCATGCATGCAAGGCTGCATGCAAGGCTGCCTGCATTCTCCCACCTTCCTTCATTCTTCTACTCCTCTCCCTTTGGTCCTTCTCCTCCTTGCAAATACACATTTTCTAGTACATATTTTGTTGGACTTTGACTTAATCTTCCTAAAGAATTACACTATCTTTCTAAAGAATTATACTATTTGTGCTCCCCATAGTCTATTATACTTCATTCATTTGCAACCACTTGCTTACCACCCATTATGTTTACTTACAGATTTATGGGAGGCATTTTAGCTACCATAAGTGAGGGAAGCCATGCAACCTGTGTTTCTCTGAGTCTGGCTTACTTCATTTAAGCAATTTTTTCCAAGCCTTTCCTTATATATCCATTAGCAAGGATAATAGTGCAAAATTCATAAGGAAATGGATTGATGGGAAATGAATTTCTTAACAAGTATACCATTTATGTTGGTGATCTTGCATATTAATGTACAAATACACCAACAAATATTATAAGCTGATATTTGTGTCCACTTAAAATTTCCAGTGAAATACTTATGTGAACCTAAAACTTTTACCCTCCCTGTTTCCTTTTTATTTATTGTGGTCTTTTCAGCATCAGGAATAATGATGTGTTTGTCAGGCCAGTTGGACAGGGCTAAATAGTGATGAAATCTCACAACCTGATAAACAAAACCTAGTAACCATATTGAAAACCTTTCATCACACCTGTGGAGAAATCTCAGGACAGCAGTGCCTTCTAATCCTCACAGTTAGAATCCTTCTAAATTTAGCAACCTGTGTCTCTGAGGGTAGCCCCTCTGTGTAATCTGATAGCTAAGGGAAGAGGCATTTGGAAGAATCGGTCAGAGAATTTTCTAGTTTCATTATAATTAGATTTTTTTTTTTACCCATTTGTTCTTTGGTTCAGCTCATTTGGTACCTGTGGAAGGTCATAGTATCGGGGTTTGAAATAATTTCAGAGTTGGATGACTTTTTAAGTGCTGAAAAAATCAGTTATTTCTTTAATTGCTTTTTAGATTTTGAACAATAATATTAGTAAAGCAATAGGTCAGATCACAAGTAGAAGGTGAGAATTCTGGGATTTCTTACATAATATAAATGTCAATTTCTGAAAAAAACTTATCTGTTATACGCAGGAAAGCCAAACACCTCATCACTGATAATTAAGACCAGAAGGGACATTTGACATCCTTTTTTTCTAGAATTTTCCAAAACGTGGGTCATAAATCATCTGCTTCAAAAATCTCTGGGGGATGTCAGAAATGCAGATTGCTGGTCTCCAAGGTAGCTTACGTTAACTTCAAGGAAATACTAAGGTATCAGAAGCTCACAGGTAGAATTTGGCAACAGCTTTCACATCCACAGGGTACACAGAAACTGAGGCATAACACTGTGAACTGACTTAGTAGTAAACCAGGCAGTTAATTACAAGCTACCCTGCTTGGTTATTCAGTACCTCCTAGGTGAGCTTCAATTTTTTAATTCATTTGACATGCATCTTTCTGCCTCAGCTGTGTAGTTATGTAACTTAATTACTTCTTAGTTTGATTTGACGGCCTTATTCTATTAGATAAGATGTGTTAATTACTCTGATGGCAATATGTGGTAATAATGGTTCGGTGTTACATTAATAATTTCAAGATCATGAATAATATGCAACACCTCTGTGTCTGAGCCATTATTAATTTGTTTTACCCGCGCTGAAGTGTTTAAAATTCAGTTTCAAGCATGTCTTCTCAGAGGAAAAAAGAATAATGCATGTTCTGGGAAAAAAACTCCCTTTATTCTGCTCCGAAGTCTATCCTCACTGTAACATTAGCTGTACATTGTACCTAATTAATAAGGCAAAAATCAATTTCTTTTTAGTTTTAAAAAACACAGGTAAATCAAAACAAAGCTTTTGCCAATAAAGAGAAGCAGTATAGTGATATAAATTGCGTGTAATTGTTATCATGTATAATTCAAGCAACAATAATTTGTGTGTGTGTGTGTGTGTGCACACACACGCACGCATGCACGCCCACCATTCATGAGGGTTGAGCTTAGGGCCTGGGTGTTGTCCCTGAGTTTTTGTGCTCACGGCTGGAACTACAGTAACTCCACTTCCAGATTTATAGTGGTCAATTGGAAATAAAAGTCTCAAGACTTTCCTGCCCAGGATTGAGTCACAATTCTTAGATCTCCACCTTCTGAGTAGCTAGAATTACAAGCCTGAGCCACAAGTGCCTAATAATAATAATAATTCTATAATCGTAATTTTAATGTTCCTCATTTACATGATGACTAAGAAGTCTATTTTGGGAGAGAAAAAGAGTGGACATCTGTTGCCTCTATCTGCCCAGTATCTGAGCGTCTAGGTGGGAATCATCTTTATCTGTTCATAGTTAGACAACCAGTCCCAGATTGACCAATCAACAAATTTCATTTCCTTAAGACTTGTGACACAAAATAGTATATGGTGTTAACTGTTCTAGTCCAAGCCAATGTAGAAACTATGTAGAGTGGGGAAAGTTATCTACTAAAATCAAGGGAAAGAAACATGAAATTATTAACACTTATTTTACCACAATGAAAAGAAAGTCTACCATCACAGGAAAAAACAAAACAAGATAAAACAAGAGCATTCTTTCCTCTTTTACACCTGAGTCTTTCCTCTGTCTGGATTACTTTTTTTCCTTGTCTACCTAGCTGTTTCTTACGCCCACTTCTGGGCTCAGTTTGAAAATAATCAGCACCACTTCCCTGAGTCTACAGTCTAGTAATGGTTTTTGTTTAATGCATTGTTAATCATGAAGTCTAATATTTAAAAATCATAGATCCAATCTCTGTTCATTGAAATTTATATCTATTACCTCAGCACAAATGATTATAAGATCAATGGAGAGTAAATAATTATAATTAAAATCAAGAATAACAGCAGCTAAAATCACGACCAATTTAGACAGTATTAATATACTGGTAAACTCTGCGGCAGCACCGTGATGGATGTAGCAAACATCAGCAAATATTTTGGCAAACTGATAGCAGTGTTTTACTTTAACATTGTGGCAACTCCAAGCACAGAAAGAAAAACACTGCCTATTTTCCTATCTGGAAGCTCAAAAAGTCGGTTTCATAGAAACACAGAGCAGAGTTGGGAGCACTAGAGGCTAGAAGAATTAGAAGGGCAAAATAGAAGGAAGTTGAATCCTAAGTCTCAAAATATATTTAGATAGGAAGACTCAGTTTCTGGTGCTCAACAGCATGGTCAGTGACTTTAAACAGATTAAAAAAAATTGAACCTTCCTAATACAAGGAAATATAAATGTTTAAAAAGAGATTATTAGCTACTCTGATTTGATCCTTATGTATGTATGGAACTGTCATAATCTCCTACATAGATATGTACAATTATTCTTTGTGAAATAAAAAAAGAAAAACCTAAATGCAATTGCGGCAGTTCCAACTCTCTGTAGGTAAAGTACGCACAGCAAAATCTTGGTAATTTGCAACCCCCAGATCCCAATAGTGAAATTATTTTTATTCACAAACATCTTATTTTATTAAGCTCTGATTATTTCCAGTAGTGGATTATTAGGAAGGATTATTAGTCATTCACACCCATAGATGTATATATGCATAAATATGTATATATAAACATTTGGAAGAATGTGCCTTTTGCTTATGAACTGAATGCTTTGGATTACTTTGAGGACTTAAAAAGAGCCAGTCCTGGGGATTGAAATCAGGACCTGGGAATGTCCCTAGACTTCTTTTGTTCAAGACCAGCAGTTGTTACCACTTGAGCCACAGCACCACTTCTGGCTTTTTCTGTTTATGTGGTACTGAAGAATTGAACCCAGGATTTCATGCATGTTAGGCAAGCACTCTAACACTAAACCACGTTCTCAGCAGCCTCACTTTGCAGACTTTATCTGAGACTTTGTTTAAAGAACCAATGGCCTATACTGTGCAGTGTATTAAACCAAGTCTGATCAGTAAAAACAATTACCACTCCCTAGAATCCATGCTAAGAGCTAGATTCTTTCTAGAACCTTTATGTCACGCTGTGTTTCAGGCAATTGTTTGCTGGGTTTTCATATCATGTTTTTTTTGTTTGTTTGTTTAGATCCTATATCCATTTGGTTCCTCCTCTGGGGGTTGTATGACTGCCATTTTGCCTAAATCATTTCTTAAGGCAATAAGAACCTTCTTTTTCCATTGTCTACTTCTACCTGATGGTCATTGTGGACAGAGCCTCAGTATATTCGCATGTTGCCTAATTGTTTACTGTTATTAACTGATTTGATTTTCTCTTTACTACAACATGAATAGAGTAGAGAACAATGAGAGGTATCATCTATTCAGTCCCTAAACTCTGTGGAGCCTTAACAGACACTGATTTGACCTATACCACAGTATTTTCTTCCTTCTTTAGATGTTTACCAGAACCTGCAGTTGTAGGAACAATGATTTCAAGTTGCAGGAGCTGCTTTAATAATGCTCCATAATTGTTTCTTCATGTAGCTTACTATGTAAGGACTCATTGGTGTTGAAATTAAACAGCTGCATTTGGAGATTAGGATACTAGGTTAATATTCTAATTTGCTTCCTAGCATTAGTTGGCAATACACTCTATGTGACTAACTTTTCATCTGCTTTCAAATTCATTTTCATTCATTGGCAGAGATTTGGGAAAGGTTTGTAGAAAAATGACTATGGAAGTATATCATTTCTTCTACCAAAGTTCCCATTCCATCGTCTATATTTATACAATATCACCAAATAGTACCCCACATTTCTTTTTTTCTTTTTTTTGGGGGGTCCAGTTGTGGGGCCTGAACTCTGGGTCTGGGCTCAAGGCTAGAGCTCTACCACTTGAGCCACAGCGTCACTTCCGGCTTTTTTCTTTTTGCTTATGTGGTGCTGAGGAATCGAACCCAGGGCCTCAGGTATGCAAGGCAAGTGCTCTACCACTGAGCCACCTTCCCAGCCCCAGTATCCCACATTTCTGCCCAATATATTCTTGCCAACCCAAAAGTCAATGTGAATGTTTAATTTCCATCTATGAAGTAATCCCATGATTTAATCTTCTAGCAGCATCATGTCATATAGGCTTTTGAAGAACCCACCAAAAAGGATTTTGTTTTTAAGGACTGTCTTTGTTTGCTATCTATAGTTAAAAGGGCAGGGTTTTATAGAGAAGATCTCATCTTTCTGATTATGTGGGCAAAAAAAAAAGATTATTACACTATACACACACACACACCAATTATTTGAGTTAAAAAAATAGGGTTGTAGGGGGCAGGGGGCTCATACCTAGCTACTCAGGAGGCTGAGATCTGAGGATCTCAGTAAAAAGCCATCCCAGGCAGGAAAATCCATGAAACTCTTATCTCTAATAAACCATCAGAAAACTGGAGATGGTGCTGTGGCTTACGTGGGAGAGTGCTAGCTTTGAGCTGAAGAGCTCAGGGACAGTGCCCAGACCTACAAGTCAAGCCTCATGACCTCCCCAAAAGGATTATTATGCTATATATACAAATACATGCAAACTCCAACTTCATTTACATAGCATTAGCTTGAATCACCATACTCTCTTCTCAAGATTTCTGTAATGGCCTCCTGTCTTATCGCTTTGGCTCCAGGGAAGCTTCTTTTGTCTAATTGGATATCTGATCATATCAGGAAGCTACCAAGAATCTGCACAGACTCTTGATTTCCTTCAGGATTTGATCTAAACCCTTCAATGGAATCAAATGTCCTTTACACCCTGTTGCTTTCTCCCCACACACCCTTTTCCAGCTCTTTATCTATCCTTCTCCCCCCTGGCTTGGATTCTATGCTCAGATGACCCTGTGTTCTGGCCCCTGTGCTCATCTGTCTCTGGGTCTTTAAGCGAACTCTAGTTTTCTTTCCTCTTTTCAGCCTATTTATTCATTCTTTGTCAAGTTTCCTCATAAACTTGATAGCTTTCAGGAAGCTTTGCATACAAGTAAACATTCATTCAATTAACAGAGGTTTTATGGAGAAGCCTTGCAATGTTTTCATGTATATTTCATTTATGTTTAATGAAAAATTTTATCAGAAGGGTATGAATAATTAATGAGCCCCTCCATCATAGTGGTTTAGTAAAATGTCCTGTACTATCATAGAACTAAGCCCATCCATGAAGGCATTATGAAATGTTTTTTTTTTTTAATTTTATTTTATTTTATTTGAGAACATACTGTACAGAGGGGTTACAATTACATGGGCAGGATAATGCATACATTTCTTACCAAGCATTGCAGCCTCCTCCTTTGTTTGCATTATGAAATGTTTTGCAGCCATTAAAAAATAGACATCAAAATGATCCAAATATGAGATAAAAATCTTTTCCCATCAGTAACTGTGGAATGTCTCCCTTCAAAAACATCCTCTCTAGGATGGATGCCTGTCTGTGACAATAAAGCCCATGAAAAAAATTGACTTTAAGAGAGTAGCAGTGAATATAGAATATCAATATGATCAGATATGATGAATGTCAGAGAGTAGCAGGAGAAAAATAGAAAATAATTATCTGATAGAAGAACAAACACATCTATCTCCAGTGTAAGATTTAAACCATATTTATAGACTTTTCCATCAAGTATACTACTTTGTGGTGGTGAAATAGTTTTCCATCTAGCTTATCAAATGCCACTCAATATGTGCAACTCAAAGTATTAAGATTAAAATGGAAGCATTTGTGTCACAGATAAAATTGGACCTTATAACTAATCGAGACTTCTAATTTCAGTACCTTCCACTGCTCTCTTCCTAACTGAAGATAACTCTAGGGTGGGGGTGTTACTGATCTAGATTTTCCCCCCACCTGATTTGAAAGTCATTTTGGCTTCCCTCACTAAAAGAGAGTGAATAATAATTTCTCTAAAAAATGGAAAATAATTTTTACCTCTTTTAAAGTATCATCAAAAATCATTATTTGCTTTAAGGGAAGAAAATATTCCAGGAAAGATTTTCTAGAAAGCAAAGTATTCTTAAAATAATAAAAGATGATAAGAAATATAGTCTATATATACACTATTATTCATAGTATGTGATATATATATATATACATATTCTCTACTCTACTCCTTTCAGAAATTAATCATATATTTTTGTTATTGTAAAGGCAATGTACAGAGGGGTTAATATTTTATAAGTCAAATAATGAGTGCATTTCTTTTTGGACAATGTCACCCCTTCCCTCCCTCCCTCCCAGTTTTTCCCTCCTGTTTTGGCCCACAATTGTATAGTTCATTTTCAATATATTGTCTACTTAGTACCATGACTGCAATTTGTTCATCCTTTGTCTCTCTGTTTCTGTATCCCTCTTACCTTCCCCCACCAAAGATGGATAAACCAACAAACAAGACAAAAAGAAAAGAGAAAAGAATTTTTGTTTTCATTTCCTGGAGTTTATTTCAATAAATATTACTTTATATGCTCAGAAGCACATAGGCACTGCACCTTTCTGTTTCTTTCCTAAGAGAATCCTCCTTTGGTGTCACTGTGTGTGAATGAGTAGAGTACAGTATAATTTATCATGTCTTGGTGTATTTTAGATCTAGTTTCCATATATGAGAGAAAACATGTGTCGTTGGTCTCTCTGAGCTTGGTTTACCTAACAATATGATTTGTTCTAGGTCGCTCCATTTCTCTAACAAATGACATAATATTGTTCTTTCTAATGACTGACTAAAATTCCCTTGTGTGAAAGTACCACATTTTTTTAATATCCCAAGGAAGAAGTTCTAGAAAGCAAGCCCTAACAAAATATTCTCAAGATACTAAAGGATGGTATGAAATATAGTCTATATACTATTCCTCATGATTGCTTCTTGGCTTTTTGGCTAAGATCAAGTGCATATTATTCTTCATGGTATATGACATAGCTGTATATATTTTCTATGCTATTCTAAAGTGTATATATTATATACAAATATTCCTAAGTATATATAGTATATATATTTAAATGGCTATAAGCATATATGTATGTATTAAATATTATAAAATAACTATTAAATATATTAAATAAAATATGTATAACTATGTATAAACAATATATTAAATTACATAAAATGTATATAAAATACATATTACATATGTATATGTGTATAAATGTATATACTGATATATATGTATATACATATATCATATTTATCATATATAATGTATAATCTTTATAACATTCTTAAGTATTTTTATCTATCTGAAATAGATATGAAAGCTTTTCTGTATAATGTTATGATCTGCTCTGAACATATTTGAAATACTTAGCATATTTGAATTCAGTATTGTTGCAGGATTGTAGGAGGAGTTTGAATAAGCTTAGGAGTTCTGAGGAAAGCTGAGCATTCAATAAAGATGGAATTAAACCATCCATTTGGACCTCACTGTGGAAGTAAAATGTTCTGATCCAAAAGCTGTGGTGGCACCTTGTTCAATAAAGGAGATGTTGCCTCTGGGTTTTAGAGCGATGGTATGTGCAGACAGAAACACATGGTCCTTTCTGAAGCTACATAGTCTTGCTGACTGCAGCTAAACACTTATGTCCCAGTGGCTCATATGATTAAAAGTTCTTTGTTTTGAATGAAGTGTATTTCTTTTTTAGGAGTGACATATATCTACTTGTTTTAGAGGTTCAATAATTCCTCACGGATCTATGTGTAGACTACCTTTGTTTCTCCCTGTTCTTCCAGGGTAATCTGGCTCTTCCTCCTACTGTTACCTTTCTAGGGTAGCTTTTCTGATCATCCTTGTGTAGTGTGTGTGTGTGTGTGTGTGTGTGTGTGTGTGTGTGTGTGTGTGTGTGTGTGTGCGCGCGCACCTGCATGTGGATGTATGATATGACTATGTGTATGTTTCTATTACATCCATTATAAGGTTTTCTATACTTTTCCCACACAGATTTTTTTTTGGGGGGAGGTCAGTTATGGAGCTTGAACTCAAGGCCTGAGCACTGTCCTTGAGCTCTTTTGCTCATTCATAGCACTCCATCACTTTGAGCTCTATACCTGGTTTTCTAGTCATTAATTGGAGAAAAGAGTTTCATGGGCTTTCCTGCCTAGGCTGGCTATGAACGGTGATCCTCAGATCCTCAGATCCTCTGCCTCCGGAGTAGTCAGGATTACCAGCATGCACCAACAGCACTCAGCCCACAGAGCATTATTTAAGAAATTAATTTTATTCGGTGTTTTATATTCACACCTAGTCTATCTTCTTTTGGGTAACTCCTGATAACACATTTGTGTATGTCTTCCCAAATGACCAAAATTTTGACTAATATTGCTGCACATGTAACTAATTATGAATCATAGAGTTAAAAGATCACACCCCAAAGACAATATTTTTGTTAATCTTTTTCATCCTGTTTTTTATTTACAATATGTTGAAGGTATTTTAATGAACACATTGACTGGCTTCATTTTTTAAAATAGCTTTGTAAGATTTCTATGCATGATTTATGTTTGATTTTTTTCCTGGTTTCTAATTGTAAACAATATGATTGTTTAAGCCTGTTCTTACAAACACTGCAATGCAAAATACTCATGCTCTTCTATAAACACAACTTCCCAAACAGAGAGATTTCATTGTTGAGAGCAGGTTCTTATTTAATATTGGTAGTTTACTGCTATGGAAAAGTTACATCAATTACTTTTGCACCAGCAGAATATCATTATACATGAAAAACATTTGTTTGCCTTTTCTCTTTCCTCTACCAAGCATGTAAGAACACTCAGGCAAATCACTAGTTTTTCTCCCTTGTTCCCCACTGTAGCTAACACATGCTCAATAAATATTTGCAGAAGGAAGAAATGAGGAATGAAAATGTCTGCTCATATTTTAGCCTCTCTTATACAGTCATAGTTTTGACATGGCAATATTAAAGTCATATGTTAATGTGACACTCAAAAACATTTGATAATTCATAGAAAGTTGTAAATGTGGTCATGAATCCAAAGGCGATTAAGCAGAGTTTCCTCATTCATCTTTTTTGAAGCCATGGGAGAGGAAGAGATATTTCTAGAATTAATCTGTAGCTCTGTTCTTCAGTGCAATCTATTCTCTTGGGCCAGCATATGGTCTACCCCATGATTTGAGGGTGCAGGAAAGGACAGGAAGTAAAAGGAACAGTCTCCTCTTTGCCTGTGGCAGGAAGTGCATTCCTATGCCAAATTGAGTAGCATATTTCATCTGAAGGGGAAACGTTGTTTATGCGTACTGTGTTCTCCATGTAAACACTGATTGTAGCTCCTCAGGCCCTGATGGCTAGCCTCTTGTCTCTACTGCCTGACCACCAAGCCACTCCATCATCAGACCACAAGTGCGTGTCCTGTGGCCCTTAGAAAGTCCTGACAGCTGGAGACCCATTATGGGCTTTGCTGACCTGATTTCTGGAATCAATCCCCTCTGATCCTTTGTCAAAAAGTGTTCTCATCTTCCTGAGTCTTATGACTGAAAGAAACTTTGCTCTATCTTTTCTTCTTTTTAAGTAACCAGCATCTGATTTCACATTGCCTGATTGAAATCAATTGTTCTTAGTTCACATTGGCCGATATAGTGATCTTTAATCTGTCTTTTTTGTGTGAACAAATTGTATATATAAATATGCCACACATCTATCTTCCTGCCTGGAGGCTTGTCATATTTTAAGTACTCTATTGCTTTCTAAGGTACATTTTTTGAAATATTATTCACATCCCAACATGATTATACATCTGAGGGAGATAAAATTACTCTTAGAGGTATTTACTTTCTCCTAAGTTTTCACCAACCTGATACCTATTTGGCTGATCAATCCTGACTACTTCAATGAAGGTTTAACGGATGTCTCAGATTACCTGGTGACTTTGGTTCACTCAAAGAGCACCTCTGTGTCCCTGTAATCTTTAGGATGCTTCTTTACAGGCTGATAAGATTTATGGCCACAAGCTTGAAAAGCATAAAAATGAGATTGTCCTCATGAGAGCTTGTCTCTTCAGGTTAGTGTTAATGCAGAAGCCTTATTTACCCACCACATCCCAATACCATGAAAAGTTAATCCACAGCAGAGTCTAAAAGATGGCTCTTGTAAGGAATCATGGGGCACCTAAAGCCGACATTGCAATCAATGAAAACATTTTAATGGCCCTCTTGGGTTTTCCTACAGGAAATCACGAAGCTCTTTTTGTACAAAAACAGCAACAGATTTTGTTGGTGGCCTTGACTCAATCTGTTAAATATATTTGAAGGAACGTGGATATTAGTAAAGCTGGATAGGAATTTTCAGGTAGTGCCAAGAAATAAGCTTCTACAAATAAGCAATCAATCAAACAAACAAACACACAGACATGAGTATTTGCATAGGTCTTAGGAGTTTGCAAAATACTTTCCATATATGCTATGTTCAGTCCAGAAGCCATAGGAAGAATATTGGGCAGGTGTTACTACAGATATTCAGTTTTAGGTATATTTGAAGTTGTGAGGCACTGAGAAATATAAGACTGAAATTCTCACAAGTGTCTTCTCTATGGATTATCTTTTGTGGCTTCCAAACTGAATAGAGAAACTGTAGATGCTTCCATGCTAACTCTACAAAGCAGACAGAAATAAGCTGAGCAGCTAGAGCTCAAATAAAGTGATCATTTGTAAGTTGTTCATCTTATTGGAATAATATGAAAAATCCATACAGATAGTTTGATAGTTTGAAGGTCATCTGGGGCTTATTTTCTGAGATTGTAAATGTCATTTATTACAGAATTACCCACCTTTGATTTATTTAAAAGTACGCAGCCATTAGAAAGAACAAAATAATGGCATTTGTAGGGAAATGGGTGGAACTAGAACAAACCATGTTGAGCAAAATAAGCAAGATCAGAAAGACAAATGGCACATGGTGTCCCTGATATGCATATGTTAAATTCAAATGCAACAAGCTATGACAAAATAAACAGGACTCAAAAAACAAAGGACCTTTTTTTAATTTGTTGCGTTGTTTTTAGATGGCTGTATGTTCTCGATCCCACATATGGTATTGGTATATACATGTGAGGGAAGCTAGGAGGAGGGCACAGAATCAGAGGAAAACAGTGAAAAATTACAGCAGAGAGGTTCATCAGCTGCACTGGACATTGATGAAAGTAAACTAAGCAATTCAAGGGTGGTGATGGGAGGGAAGGAATGGAGAGAAAGTGGGAACATTTTACACTAAGCCAAAGGAAAAAAATGTACATATCACCTGATTTGGAAGAAATAGTTGTATTGTCAAAGTTTGTAATGTTCACAAGCTTTATAGACCATGATAATGACAATTTGCTTCGTGAAGGTTAAAATGTATTTGTGTCCTCACAATATTGTGAAATTTATGTAATCACTTAATCTCAATAAAGACAATTTTTTAAAGATTAATATGTCCAAATTTCCATAGGTTTATTTTCCTTGGGGGGAAACAGGTGGAAGAATTTATTTTCCTTAGATAAGATACAGATCAGACTGTTTTCTAGAGTGTCCAAACTTGTATTATTTCTATAATTTCAGACAAGAAGCATGCATCAATTTAAATACTCAAGAGTCCCTACTTTCTATGAAAGGGGAAAATTTTTGCTAGGAAAGAGTTGAATTGAAATCCAGGCAAATAAACTCTAAATCATCAAAAAAAACTTACTGAGTGTTTCTATGCATGAGGCACTGTACTTTAGAAGAAGACTAATACATAAATCTCTGCTTTTGAATGCAATGATATTGGCATTAGATAACATTACTGATGATGGTATATAATATGTAAGGCAACTTGTTAATCACTTAAGACTTATTTCCAACAGGCCCTTATGATTGTGGTTCTCTTCTCATTTCTTTATTCCAGATAAGGTAATTGAAGTTCATATGCAAGAGTAAGCTGGTAAATGGCAGACTTGAAATCTACTCAAGATCTAATGAGACCCCAAAGCTCATACATCTTGACCTCTCTGTAGTCCTTATTTCTCATCTGGCTCATGATCTGTATAGATGGACACAGAATCAGATAGATTAGCAATGACCAAGGGGGAGTTTAATGATCAGGGAACAAATAAGTAATAGGAACACCAAGTGAGGGAAATAATAGACAATTTGATTTACTTGATGGATCTGAACTTTAGTCTTTAATTGGCTATAGAATTTTACTTGGCAAAGAAGAAAAGCATTTATTCTAAAGAGATAGGAAAGCAGGGGCCACCCTGTGAAGTTACATGTATGCATTTCTATTTTGTACTGTAGTCATTCAAGTATTAAATCAAGTATCGCTGATTATGGACAGTTTCTTGATTTCTGATAGAGTTCATGGTACTCGGTGTAGCACTGATAGGAGTGGGCATGGTCATGCCATCCATCACTTTTGGTTTAATCTAGACATTGAACTAGTTATTTCATTAACTAGTGGTTGTTCATTAAGTGGTGGTTTCAGTAACTCAGTAAGTATGTAAGCTCCTGAAAGTCAATAAATTTGTCTTAGTTTTTATTAGCTCTCCACCATGTGCTGAGTGCTACTTAAATATTCAAAAAGGCTTGAAGTCATCATCTAATTCATAGTGAGTACAGTAGCATTGGTGGAAAAATGAGCAGGAGAGGGAGAATGAGAGTTGTCAGCTGTCAAGCAGTGTATTTCCCTACATGTAAAGCTTATGGTGAGTTGGGGAGGGGGTAGTCTCCATTTCTGTACAGACTTGAAGGCTTTGAGGTTTTCAACTGAAGGCACAATGTTACTGTCACTCATCGATATTGGTATTCTATCATTAGAGCCTACAAAAAATTCTAACGAATTCCTTGGAGTACTCTTTATCCTTAAGGAGCAGTAGAAAAGTCCTAGCACTTACAGGAAAGAGAAGAAGAATGTTTTGAATGTAATTACTGAGAAAATGCTTCAGGGTAGGTAAATTTTACTTTTACTTCAAAACTAGAATTTTCCTTACCCTTAAGTTCTTCCTAGGGTGCTCTTTATACCAGATAGGGTTTATGTTTTTTTCCTGTATTGAGAAATTAAGATCTTTTGACTTCTACTGATGTCAAGATGGCATGGTGTAATAAAAAAATTAGAGGAAGGACAGGTGAATTTGAAAAATATAAACAAGAGAGTTTTAGCAAATCAAATACACAAGTTTTCTTCCCCTCCCCTCCCCTGTCCCAATTAAACAATAAAATAAATAAAATATTATAAAACTTCAAGAACAAACAGTATATTCCAGAAGCCAATGTCTGGTGAGGAATGTTAACATTTTGGAAGTTAGCAAGTGGATATGCAGTGATAAATGACATAATAGAGAAAAGAAATATGGATTTCAGTGGAGAGGAAAGACAGTAAGATAGATCCTGGAGTCAGTGACCAGCCCAGAGGGACTGAAATTCCAGCTTGCTGAGTACATTGGAAGGAAAAGGGGACTGAAAATAGAGGAATCTGCTGAAAGCCTTCATAAGGAACAATTAAACTACCCATGAAATCTTCCACTTTGTGCATTTTTCTTGTTTGGCGAGAACATAGACAATTTTCTTCAGACAACTGAATAGGGAGGCTTTGGATTAGAGACTCAAGCCTATCACAAGGCAATGTTCAGATACTATCACAAAAATAAAGGGAGTAAGTAGAAATCTCCATGTTGACTGACAAGCCCCTCTACTTTTGCATCTATAGTTGGGAGATTACCCTTCTGGTTATCTGCCAGTTGGAAATGGCACAGCAAGAAACTCATGTGCTCAATGAGGCATGGGAAAATTCTCTGGAAGTACTAATGTTTGGCATCTCCCAAAGAAACAACCCCATCTCCACTGGATTGAGTAAATAATAAGAATAAAATTGAGAAAGAAGAATTTAAAATAATGTGGTTCATACTAAAGAAGAAATCTACTACGGGAAAGCTACAAGGGGCAGAGAAATGGATAAGCCTTGTCAGAATGGAGCCCAGGTTGTACTGAAGGACACAGATACAGATCCCTCTCCTACAACAGCCGCACCACAGTCAAGGACTCCAATAGTGGAACTGTGGGTGGGATGTGGGGTGCAGACAGAGCCTGAATCCAAGGAGGTACTGTGGAAGAGATAGAATTAACTGAGTCATGTAGAATAGAGACTCCGTATAAACAACCCTAGTCAATAAACAGAAAAAATAGGAGTGACTAGCTAGTGAATACAAAAGGTTAAGAGGTAGGCAGACCAGGAGCAGTTCAAGATGGAGATGAAGATGGGTGAAGGCATGGTGAATAAAGGGTCTCAAGGGGCAAGCCAGGGATCTGATCGTGGGAAAATGGTCTTGGTTAGAAAAATGGAGAGTTTTGCAAATTCCTTCCTAAGTAAGGTTACTAGGACAAAGTACTTGAGTACACCTGTTGGGCAGGTCTTGTCCACATTCTCATGGGACTACCAAGGTAGTGCTGCATGTCCAGTGGCATCCCTCTAGATAAAAGGACCTTTGAGTGGGACCACATGCTATTCTTATACAGACAGAATCCAGGAAGGCAAGTTTCCTCATGCAGTCAACCCTGGAGATAACAGAGCTGTCTAAAATGTGTTTCTGAGAAGTTCTAAGTCTTCCTCTTTGCTGATTGATGCTGGAGGAGCAAGGACATGAATAGAACAGGCTCTGAAGCCATCTACTTACTTCATTCTGCTGCCCATAACTGTAGTGTGGATAATGAGCAGAACATGACTGTATGGAAGAGCTGCAGTTTCAGCTCAGTTTGTACAACTCTACTACTCCAAGACAGAAACAGGTTGTGCAAGAATGGGTAGACTCAGAAGCCAGGAGTAGCATCTGCATATGCATGCTGTGAATTAGTAAGCAAGCTGTCATTGTGGATTCTCTCTAATGGCTTTTGCTTTGATCAGTCTGATAATGCTTCTGAAACCTCTTCAGCCCTGGTATCAAGCCTGATGGATGGCCTGAGGCCATCACTGGTATGGCCCTGGTTATACCCAGGGAATTATTTAAAAATCCAGAGTGTTTCTCACCTTTTTTTAATTAAAGAAGTTGCCAGGTTTCAATAGTAGGCACGTGATAATCCAGTTTCCCATGATTTCTTCTAGATGAAAAAGACAAACTGTTCTGTCAGGGTAGTTCCAAGAAAGAAAATGCTTTTCACATGTGATAAATCCATTTTTTTTTTTGCCTTTAAAGAAATTTTATTGGCAACTTACAGATCTTGGGCCTCATCTGTCACATGTCACTTTCTTTTTTTTATTGTGAAAATACTGTACAGAGGGGTTACAATTACATGGGCAAGATAGTGAGTACATTTCTTATCAAGCATTGTAGCCTCCTCGTTTGTTTACCCTTCTCATCCCTTCCCATCCTCCCTCCCCCCCCGACCCAATCCTCCCCCCACCCCAAGTTGTAAAGTTCGTTTTTGACATGACAACTTGATGGCCAATAGACACATGAAGAAATGCTCAACCTCCCTAGCCATAAAAGAAATGCAAATCAAAACAACATTGAGAAACCACCTCACCCCAGTTAGAATGGCAAAAATCAAGAACTCTAATAACAGATGCTGGAGGGGATGTGGACAGAAGGGAACCTTACTGCATTGTTGGTGGGAATGTAAACTTGTTCAACCACTTTGGAAAGTAGTATGGAGGTTCCTCAAAAGACTCCACATAGAGCTCCCCTATGACCCAGCAGTCCCACTTTTGGGCATTTACCCAAATGTTTACAAACAAGACCACATTAAAGCTACCAGCACAACTATGTTTATTGCAGCATTATTTACCATAGCTAAGATCTGGAACTAACCCAGATTCCCCTCAGTAGATGAATGGATCAAGAAAATGTGGTATAGATAAATCCATTTTTACCCATATGCCTTCTCCTTCTTTTTTCAAACCAATTCCTACTCATTCTGATACATATATCATACCACTCCCATATGTGAGTATAGTTGTACATTCCTCTCACATTTGCAAAACTGCATGGAAGATTCCTGGGATTCTGGGAATTCAAATTCTACCAAACTCAAGACAAATACAAAAGTCAGTATTGATATTAATACATAATGGGAATTATTGCAAAATATATTCTTATATTTTACTTGTTTATATACTATTCATTTTCCCATTTCTTCATTATCTTTGTAATTACTATCTTAGTAAACAGTACCTAATATTGTATTGAGCTGATGTATCATGTTCAATTAACTTTATTCTAATTTGAATTTCAAATATTTGTGAAATATGAACATTGTGGATAGTGAACATTTTATTTGTTGCTGAGTGATTTTACCAGGATAAACATCCTACAGTGAAATTATTTGAGAAATAGATATGAGAAACTTTAGAGCTCCTAATAATTATTTTCACACTGTTTTACAAAAAGGGTAAACTTTTTAAGTTACTAGAAGTGTAAATGTGTCAGTTTCATCAGCATTTTCTCAGTAATTTGCCATGATTGTAAGACATTTTGCTTCTTAAATCTATTGATCTATTAGGTGTGAAATAGAATAACAAACTTGCCTTAACTTGAAATTCCATAATCAGTGGGATGAATGAACATTTTCCAAAATACTTCATGTTTACATTTTCTCTTGTGTACACTGCTAATGCTTATGTATTTCACATCTGAGTTTTCTCATAAAGTTTAATGAGTCTTTTAACTAGTATAGGAATTAACCATTAGGATGCTATATTAGACATTTGTAGCTAGTCATAACTTCGACTCAAAGAAAGACTTACAGTTTCTTATCATCATTCATCTGTCTGCTCAATAAGCAACTCTTAGATAAATCATCACTAACCCACCTCCAGAAAGCCAGGCAGGAACAGAGAGAGAGTAGGAGTCCAGAAACAGAGCTATGGGTCCAAGTCCTGGCTACAGTACCTACTAGTTAGCTTTGGGTAAAATGGAGACTTGAAAAATATCTACTGTATAGGATTGTAGTGAGTATGAAAATAATCATTTTAAGTAAAATACTTAGATCTATGATTTCCTCAAAGCAGTAGCTATGTAATGATAGTTGTTATTATTTTAGAAGCATGTGTATTAGAGAGAAATAAATCCCGTGTTACTTATGAGTGCAGAAGAGTTGAGGAAGAAAATTTGGGCCATCTTCCCAATTCTTTCCTGACCTACCCTGGTTGAATTGATTATGATCCTTTTTGATGCCTCAAGGAACATTAATCAAGAAACTCCTGCATCAAGTCACTGAGATGAATTACAGTATGTGGATGAAGACAAAAATATTCTTGTGGGAGCTTTAACTCAAGGTATAAAAAGTACATATTCAACAATAGCCTGGTGCAGTGGCTAGAGTATGGCCCAGGTTCAAATCCTCCCTCCCTCATAAACTTGCTGTGTAAACTTGAGGAAGGTGCTTGACTTGTATGCAATTTGAGAACTTGTAAAGCTGAGGTACTATGTAATGGTACATGAGTCATAATATATATTACACAAGTTATAATAGTGCTAGAATGTGTGCATGAGTGATTCTGTCTGCATCCTCAGACATAAAACGTGCTGAGGAAAGAAAAATGGTCTACCAGTGCAGAGAGAAGCCATTTTTAAACTGATCCTTAAGGGATTTAAGGGTGAAGAATATCAGTAGCTGGGGTGGCATTGCATGAAACCAAGATTTCTTTATGGGAACATGCAGAATAAATGTCTAATGCACTTTTGATGTGATTGAGAAGACTGAATGAGTATGGTAGACATAAGTGGGCAGATTACTTGTAACTGAGAAGGTGCTCTATAGGTTGGAAATTACTCATTTGATCAAATATAACACTAACCTACTGAGGGAAGGCATGGCTGAGGTATAGCAGTGATGGAAAAGGAGCAGAAAAGCCAGGTGTGTGTGTGTGTTTTTTCTGGTGGAAGGCCAAAGCCCTGCTTCCTGACAGCCCTAAAATGATTCTGCTTCTGCTCACTTTTCTTTAGGTCTTTGGGAGCAGAGCTAAGAGACACTTAGAACATACAGAACAATTTGTTGGTGCTTAAGAAGAAAAAAATACGACCATTACCTTTTTGCTGCACTGAAGAGAAATCATCTCCATTTAGTCATCTCCTGGGGCTTGATAGGAGAATGTTTTCAGAGAGACATTTTGACTCATCTGTGGAGCATGACACCTGATCAGTCTCCTCAACTACCTCTTCCCAAGCACTTATTCTAGTGCAGGCCCTCTGCCTAATGCCCTGTGTACACCATTTCATTGAATCACCTCAAGAACCTTCAGAGCAAATGGCTTATTTATTCTCATCTTAAAACTAGGGAATCTGAAGCTCTGGAGAAGTTGCACAGCTCAACGTCACAGGGCTAGGTTTGAACCTTGCCTGCCTATCTCAACAGCTACTTTTCCCAGCAGTGTCTAACAGTAGCTTTACATCATCTCTGTGCAGCTGTTATGCAATTCCGGACTTGTCTCCCTCTCACTTCACTGATGTGCTTTTATTTCATGCACTTTCTCTACCTCTCTCTGTCTCCCCTGTACCCCTTCCTTCTGGCTGAATTTACCAGGTTCCCTGGCACTCAGTCACTCAATATTGATGGAAAATCAGCAACATACCAAGCACTATTTAATGATCCTATTTGTCTGTTTTGTTTGTTTGTTGTTTTGTTTTTGTATTGGTTGTAGGCTTGACCTAAGGGCCTTGGCTCAGTCTCTGGTTTTCTTTTGTTCAAGGCTAGCATTCTACCACAGCTCTACTTCTGTCGCCTCAACCCTTCCTTTGATAACTTTATTGAAGATAAGAGGCTCATGGACTTCCCTTTTCAGTCCTTCTCAGACTGGTTTTGAACCATAAAATTCACAGAAAGACAGATAAATGCAACAGAGCTGTGTTTAGGATATATTACCAGGTTGCAAGGCTCATCTGTAGCTCAAGGCCTGTAAATATGTCAATTTGTGAAAACAATACATCTTGATCAATGTCACCCCTTTTTATCATTCTCTCTGGACTCTTCTAACTGTACCCATCCCTTCAAGTTATCTAGTTCCATTTTCTCATATATACACCAAATATTATGGCATTTTCTCAAGGGTAACCAGCCTATATTCAATGAATAGAGCTCTGGGCTGGCCAGAGAAAGTTAATTTTATTATAGGTAAAACTTCTTTCAAGAAGAGTATTCACATTATTGATTCTTTTTAATTTAAAAAATCAGAATCAGAACCACTTGCGTAACTTCACCTGGTACTAACCGGTTGTTACACAGTGTGAAATGAGGGCATTGACCACTCAGAGCTCATATTTACAAGCAGAGTAAGACATAGAGAATTGAGTTTATTACCAGGGTGCCACCAGCTTCTTGTGGCAGATGCTCATCTATTTATTAAATGAATAGGATGACTATTCCTAACCCCACAGGAAATAAAATATTAATCTTTCAGTCTTTGTCATCCATTAATAGTACACATTTGTGTAACAATAGAATCCTGTGAATTCGTTTCCTGAAGTTTTTATGTAAGTCATTTCATGGAAATTTTTTAGTAGTATATCATTACTTCAGCTTTCTTTTGGCGGTCTCCCGGGAATGTCTGACAAATGGGACTAGCCACCAAGTTATATTATGTTAAGAAGTTTAATTATCAGAAAAGAAGTAACCTTTAACTACCAGAGGTTTTACTATATATATGCCACACATTCATTTTATAGCCTGCATACAGATTAGATATAATTTTAGCCTGTAAATCCATTTTCTTGAAGTATACATATTATCTATGCCTTATTCTTATTCAAGGTAATTGCAAGCCTCAGTTTATTCTTCTTGTGATTCATATTCATTCATTTGCCTATGCAGGCTAGGCATAATCTTGAACTGTGGGAATCAAATAAATAATAGGAATAAGATAAATAAGGATTCTTTTCTCACAGAAACTTCATTCTCCATTGGCACTGTCTAGTAGAGATTTTGTGCTGATGGAAATTTTCTAATATGATCAGATTAGATTCGATTAGATTAGGTTATTATCTGCTTTTTCCTATATGGTAGACACTAACCCCCTTGTGGCTATTGAGCATTATGGTATGGATAACATAACTGGAAGGCTGGACTTTCCAGAATTCTATGATTTTAATTTATATAGCCACAGTGAGCTAGAGCCTGCTACATGGCATAGCACAGTTATAGGGGGAGAGACTGACTTTAAATAAGTAAATTAAAAACCCAAGGTTTTTCAGACTGAGGTGGTATGATGGAGAAGCAAGCAGGTCAGGTGATGCAGGTGATGGGCAAAGCTGACTGAAGCATGGTGGTTACAGGTGCTCTGGATGAGCAGGAGCAAGACTTATGAGTATCAAGGCAAGTATCAAGGCTAAGCTTAGAATTTAACTGATTGTGCTGACATATTTGTACCTTCTCAGGACTGGAGGTTTCTATTTGGGGATGACAAAGTATTCTTTATGAGAGAAATGATTCTTTCTGGAAGACTGAAGCAGGTTCAGGAGTGACTATAAAGGCTTCTCTCAGATCTGGCCCATTGGAGCTACCATCTCTACTCTGTACTGTAGTTGGTGGATGAAGTTGCCCCTAAGTCCTGGAACTTCCAACACTTCTAGTTTCTCAGACTCCAGGTTTCCATAGATACCACAGGATATATTTACTATCTAACAACTACTTCGCACATCGAAACCTTTTTTGATTTATCTGGAGAACTTAATTTCTTTCTCTGACTCATTTTTTCATCTGCATTACAATATCTGTTACTGTTCTCTTTCCCTTGTCTTCACCTAAGAACCCAAATTGTGTTCTTTAAAAATATTGTTTTTTAAAATTATTTTTAAGTAGTTCCACAAAAGAGTGGTGATTCAACAAAACAGTTTATTCAACAACCTGTTTTGATCAATGTTACTCCTTTCAACATTCTCCTCTCTCCTCCCCAAGGCAACCCTTTGCTCATTTTTCTTAGTTTTGTAGGACATGCATTGTATTCTTTCATTTATCCTTTCTCCAGTCCACCAACTCCTTTTCTGGCAACCTCTCACCCAAGTCGTATCAGGATTCCTTTCTTGTTGTTGCTACTAAGGTTTGAACTCAAGACTGCACTTGCTAGGCAAAGCCTGTCTTCAGCCTTTTATTTTTCAGACAGTATCTTGGATTTTTTACATGGGGCTGGCCTGAGATCATAATCTTCTTGTCTTCACTTCTTGTGCATCTAGAATTGTAGGTGTTCAATAACATACTCAGCCCTCCATGCTTCTAGTTCTGGTGATCCCCCCCCCCCCCACTAACCCCGTATCACCACAAAGCATAGGTGCTTTGTGGGAAAAACAAAAAAACCCTCTGGTGTGACTTGCATTATTATAGTCATTGCCATAATATTATTGGCATCATTGGACCCAGGGAATTACAAACCACTCAGATAGTAAGTCGTTTAGCCTATACTTAATGCTTTCTCCAAGTACTCTACCTCTCTGTTTCCCCACTCCCCCTTAAGACTATGGGACTACTTCTCAATTTGGAAAGCTCCAAGACCCCAAAAGAAATTGTTTCCTCTCTCAGTTTGAGGTGTACAGCTTTTATTTTTCCATTTCATTCACAGCCATAGTTATAGCTGCAGAGAGACAGTATACTACATAATTTAACATGCTTTATCATTTTAAAATTTTTGACTAAAATCAAAACACCAAACTATTCTTTATAGAGAATATAAAATCTCAAAAGACATGCTTTGTAGATATCTTGAGTTTATTTATTTATTTATTGCTCTGGTTCACAATCCTATTCCAAGAAGGCAGACCTTCTATCTGTTCGTTTTAAATAATACACACCAGCTCTTCTGTCTCCTACTTTAATGCAAGAGGTGAAAGAAGTCCTCTGAGAGAGCCTGAAATGGGGCTGTGGGAGTGATGATTTCACAGTGTTTAATGTCAAAGTTGGGCTGTGATGGCTCCTTCTTTGATTTATGGGAACCTTTTGTTCGTACGAAAAGATTTATAGAAGTCATGTCAGTTTGGAACACAGAGACTCAGACTTGGTCTTGTTTATGGATCTTGAGAATAATACTAATAAATATTTTTTATCTATCTCTCCTAATTCTTTCATAAGCATTGAAACTTAAAACACTTCTGGGAAAGGGGACTGCCATGTGAGCCCAAGCAGTCGTGCAGTATCTTATTTATGTGTGTGGCCTTTATAATTCTTACTGCTTTGATTTGAAATTTAGCTCTACTTCTCATCTAGCTATGTGACCCTGAACAATCTTACCTTAGTTTCCTCATTTGTAAAATATGAATAGTAATAGTACCTACCTGGTAGGATGACACAGTATTAAATGAAATAATATAGTAAAAATATGCAAGCATATAGTAGAGATACCTGCAAACTAATGCTTCTTGAATGATACTAATTCATAATTAGCCATGTTATTCTATCAGGCTATCAACATTGCCATTCAGACTAGGAATAGATGAAGAATTTTTATATACACTCAATGTACCCTATAATGCCATAAAGACAATTAAAATTCTGTCATTTGTGGAAAATGGATAGAATTTAAAATATTCATCTTAAGCAAACTAAATCAGGCTCAGAAAGACAAATATTGCATTGCTTTCTTATTGCAGAATCTAGACCATGACATGAGTGTCAAATGAGGACTGTTTAGAGGTGAGTTCTGGAGGGAGGAAGGCTACAGGAGAGGGTGAAGGGCGGATGATTATAATGGAGGCACTCTATAATGTATGAAAATAGAAAGTTGAAATCCATTGCAAATTGTTTTAAGAGGGAAAGGGAATTAAGAAGAGTCATAGAGGATTAAAATTTGACCAAATGATGTTACATGCATGTAGGGACATGTCACATTGAATCCTCTTTGTACAAATAACGTGCAACAATAAAATAATTACAAGCTTAAAAAGAAGAAATATGTAAACTGAAAGGTAATAGCAATTATTAGTATTTCTAAAGTTATGGACTGCTAAATGGTGTAAATAATACACACTGTGTCTTTTCTTTGTTTTTAATCAAGTTACATCCAATTGAAGCTCTTACAATAATAAGGGTATCCAATATGAGATAATGGAAAAGATCTTTTCACTTCTCTATATCCTACCATTACCACAGGACCTAATCCTATGAGGAGCCATCTTCACCCCTCACTATAGTTCCCACCATGACCCTTGTTGGGTTGGGAGCTGGTCCTCCTTTGCTATCCATCAGCCACTGTCCTGCAAAGAGACCTCCCACTTCACCCAAGACTCCCATGTAGACTTCTCCAGCTAAGAAACCAACTCTTCTCCATTACATTGCATGTATCTAACTATGGTCATGATGTCTTCGATCACGGAATCCTGAGACCTTACTCCTGGGTCCAAGCTCTCTCCTATGTGATAAGTAACTTGACCTCCTTCAACCTGAAAGTCACATGACTGGCTATCACTTCCTCTGGAAAACTCCAGCTTCATCCTCTTAGAAAAACTCAAAATATATTTCAAACAGGAAGCCAAAGGCCAATGTTGGTATATTTTGTAAGAAAGGTTATTTTTTTTTAATTTTTGAAGTGGAATACCTATTTACTGATAGTTGGGAGTCTAGTTTGGACACTAAATTTGCAGAAATCTTTCATTTGATATAATTCCCACACGTAAGTCATAGCCTTTATAGGCAAGTTGTGTGTGTGTGTGTGTGTGTGTGTGTGTGTGTGTGTGTGTGTGTGTGCAAATGCTGAGTCTTAAACTCAGGACCGCACACTCTTGCTTGGTGTTTTTGCTCTAGGATGGCCTTCTACCAATTGAGCCACACTCTCTATTTCCAACATTCTTGTTTTTAAGCAGTGACCCACTACCATTCCTGCATTAGTTCATTTTCAGTTGTTGAGTACTTGAGCCTGGGTAATGTATGAAGAAAAAGGTCTGAATATGGAGCCTAAGAATCCAGGATTACATAGCTCTATCTGTTTGGCCTTTTCTGAGGACAGTATCCTCATGAACTACATTTCTCTGAGCCCCACATTTTAAAAATTCTACCACCTCCCAACCCCTTGCAGTAGGACAAAGCAGGCTTCCAGCCCATGAACTTTTGGGATCACATTCAAGCTAGAGCAATACGTGTCATTATCTGCTTTTCATTTCAAACCACAGAGGTGAATTGCTTACAAAGCAAGAAATCCAGAGTTGGCTCTTCTTATAAGAGGAAAATAAATATTAATATACTCTGGTGAATTCTGCTCTGGCAGGGTGAAGGCAGAAACATACATCTAATAGTGTCGATATTAAATTATAAAACACCTGGATATAGTTAATTTTTGTTTCAGAAATCTGAGCTATACTTCACTAATGGATATCCCTCAACTTGTGGTATGTAGAAGAGAGTTTAATCCCATGCTTATCTTGCTACAGTGAATCCTCAGAGAATGAGGACTTACCATTAATAAACATTGCAAGTGTTAGCATCTTGGAACACAGAAGTCTGGAGTGTGCAAGTCCACCAATGAAACATATGTTGCATTAGACAACTGACATCTTAATGAAACTCTGATAGTTCTTTTTCAGGAAAAACCTGAGCGGATGTTTCTTTGTTTATCTCTTTTTTTCTAATATTTATACAGGCAACCATCATTATTTATCCCTTCAATCACACAAGACTATTTTGTGGGCAAACTCTGCACTATTTTATTTTCTCCTTAGAGATTTTGTAATGTCATCTACATTATTTAAATTTTTCTTATGAATCCAATAATTCTTAAACACATGGTACAAGAAAATTAATTTAGAAGAAGCAGACAATTGCATTTAATTGAGTTGTGGACTGATGTTTTGCAGCTGTGGAGATATAATCCAGGAAAGCAAGTACTCTACTAGTGAGTTACATTTATGGTTATATTTTAGTTTCACATATATGTGGCTACCATTGAGGTAAAATGTGCTTTAAAATAAGTTACAGAGTTGAATGTGAGCCATACATGAGAATGCTTATAATCTAGGAAATTTATGGCTTCCACTCAAATTTCCTTTACAGAAATATTTGATCCCTGTCCCTTGTTCTTTTTCTTCGTGTGTATCTCTCTTTGCAACTCAGCCTATAGGCATATCTTGATCATACTATATAGGTATAGTACTGAAAAGAGAAAGGCCAGCCATAGAATCTTGTCTTCATGGCGTTCGCTCTAGAGAATAGAGGCTCTGTTAAAAAAAAGTACAATATAGTTGACACATGAGAAAAACAATGATATGATTAATGTAACACCTGGATAAATGGGCTCTTTGGACCATTTAATTATTTTCTCAGATGCTATGTATTCCAAGGATCTGACATTAAACTTGGACCTAGAACATCCAGAATGACAGTCAGGAAATGAGCATTCCAGGAACAGATAGCAATGCAAACAAGGATGTAATATGTGGCTTTGCCCTTCATGCTTGGAGAATGAGGATGTGTTTATGTGGGCAATGATTCTGAAAAAGGAAGATGAAGGTTTGTATATGCTGTGCTTGTGATTTGAACTTGATTCTGGAGGTAATAAGGAATCTGAAATTGTTTTGAGTCATATGACATCAGTAGTCATCAGAGGAATGCAATTTGAAACTACAATGAGATATCAAGTCATACCTATTAGAATGCTGATGATACAAAAACAAAACAACAAACTGTGACAAAGCATTAGTAGGTGTATCCATGTGGAGTAAGGAAGGGCTTGTGGGTGGGAATGCAAATCAGCATAGCCATTGTGGAAAAAAATGTATGGAGGGCCCTCAATAAATTGAAAACAGAGTTACCATATGATCCAACAATCCGTCTGTGTATTTATCTGAAAGATGTAATCTGTTCATTGGAGAGAGAGCTATAGTCCATTGAAACACTCTTCCCAAAGTTACATTATGGAATTAACCTAAATGTCTATCAACAGATGAGTGGAAAAAGAAATTGTGATATACATTCACAATGAAATGATATTCAGCCTTAATAAACAAGGAGATCCTGTCATTTATGGCATGAATGAACCTGGAAGACATGATTTAAGTAAAATAAACCACGCAGAGAAAAACGAATACCACTAGATTTCTGTTGTATTTAGACTGAAAGTGAATTCATGGAAACAGAATATGAAATGGTAATTTCCAGAGGCTCAGAGTTGGGGAGATATTGATCAAAGGACACCCATTTTGACAAGATCAGAGGAAATAGTTCAAAATGACTCTCACACAACAGTCTCACTGCTAATGAAACTATATTCTGCATGTGCAAATTGGTTTAACTCTTGTCACCTCAAAAATATATGGCAGGTAATTCATGTGTTATATGGTTTGATTTAGCCATGTGTGTGTGTGTGTGTATGTGGTATATATGGAAACATATTATATACCATAAATACACAAACTTACCTGCTAATGAATAAATTAAAAATAAATAAGAGCCAGGTGCTGGTGACTCATACTTGTAATCCCAGATACTCAGTAGGCTGAGATGTGAGGATCACAATTGAACTTCAGCTTGTGCAAGAAAGTCCTTAAGATTCCTATCTCCAATTTACCAGCTAAAAGCCAAACACAGAGCTCTGGCTCAAGCAGCAGAGTGCTAGTCTTGAGCACAAAAGCTCAGGGACAGCACCCAAGCCCTGAGTTCAAGCACCAGGCCTGGCATATAAATTACTAACTAAATAAATGTAAATAGGGCCTTACTATGGCCAATCCCATGTCTTGGAAGTATAATAATATCAATAACACAGAAGAAGTTAGGAATTTAAAAAATTCTATCCAGAGTTGAAGACTGGGACCAAGGATAGCTGACAGGTAATCCCAGTGAGCAAGACTTCAGATTCTAGAGAACTACGTGCTTCACACTGGGAACTAAGGCAAATATACACAGAGTAATGGATGAACAAATGTGAAGTCAGTGATGTTCACTGTTTCCCTTTCTACCGTAAACACCAGTGTCTGCCCACTCTTGGAATTTCTCCTGAAACTGAGGCTACTTGGTAAATCCTTTGGAGTGACTTTTCTGTCCCTAAGACTTAGGTTTTGTTGCCCTGTCCATAAGATTCCTATCTCTAATTCACGAGCTAAAAGCCAGAAGTAGAGCTATGGCTCAAGCAGTAGAGTGCTTTGGTTTCTGTGACAGCAAAGCCTAGCAAATTGAGCCCTGTCCCTATGGAGCTCTGAATTGCAAGTGTTAAAATTTGCGATGGAGTAATTTGGCCATGCCCTGAACCAGAAGAAATGGAGTCATTTGATTTTTTCATCTACTCCAATGGCACCATTTGCTATGATTTCAGATCAAAGAGCAATGTGGAATTATTTTTGAATTATTTCAATATATGAAATCTGAACACAGGAATGATTTATGGAAACAAATCATCTTACTTGGCACTGATGGGTTTTTATATATTATTTTTCAGCCATTTATTTTTAAACTCTTTGAATATTCACTGCTCTGCCAGTGATCTGCCTGCTTATAAATACTGAACCGGCTGACAAATCACCTTTAACTAGGCTTCGTTCATGCCACATAGAAAGTAACATAACCATTTCAGCTGTACAAATCTAGGTAGCTCAAATAGGAAAGACAATGAGAACTAAGTGCTTGCTTCTTTCACTCTTGGACATAGGGTTGTCCCCACAAGGACCTTTTAAAAAAAAATCACCTCTCAGCACATTCCAAGACAAGGAGAGCATGGAAGCACATTTGTTCTTGAGAGATCTTAGTGTATATCTTTGAACTGATCTGGTCAGTGTTATTTATTGCTGATCGTCTCCTGTCTGAGAACACTCAGGTTTAATCACGCGTAGATGCAAAAAAACACAATTTCCCAGAACATTTATCCTATTTCCCTAGCTGAAGGAGGTAAAACTAGAATGGGTAAGGAAGGAGCAGTGTGATGCTTAAGATTGAAGCTAGATGTAGGCAGAGATTGGTTGGCTTCTTGCCAGACTCCCATTGCTGTGGGATTTGCTGTAATTTTCATTCTTTAGTCCTCAGTTTCCTCACCTGGGCTTAGCACACTGAATTTTCAAAATTTCGTTATTGTGAAAATTCAAATAATGCATATAAAATGTTTAAAAGTGTCCCAAATATTTGAAGAACTCTCTAGTTTTGTGTATATAACCATGTATTTATGTCCATCTGAGTGGTAATGGAGCTCTCTGCTTCCAACATTGCTGGGTAGGAGTGCTGTTTTACTAATGAAGAATTTCCCTAGATTTAAGGAATTGGCATTTAATGATATGGATATGTAAATACATGTTAATAATGACTCTCTAGGTAAATACACATTCCTGTGACCTACTTTTCTTTGAATATAGCCTGGAACAGAAATAAGATCCTAAAGCTTAATCTACTCTGATGTTTGTTTTAGAAAAATAGCATGAAAATAATAGATGTTTGCGTCTTGACAGAAATTTAAGCAATGGAGAAGCATAACATGCCACATCCTTTTGGCTGGATCTCACCCTGAGTTCTGAGATTTATCTTAAACCAATCAAATATATTTAGCAGATGAACAAATAAGTGCTTCATTGAGTACATATTTTATTGAAATTTTAGAAGGAAATACGACTAATTTATCTCAGTTTTTCCTTAAAATAATTAAAAAGTAATGAATACAGAAAATTTTACTTAAAAACAGAGGAAACATTTGAAGACAAAATTATTCATACAAAATTATAAGCAAAACATCATACAGGTATTCCTATATGTCCCAACCAGGATACTAAAAGTTGAATTTTTATTTGATAAATTTTATGATATTTTGGGGATGCTACATAAGAAAATACTGTAGTAGAGAAAAATTATCTTATGCGTTAAACACCTGGAAATAACTTATTCACCACTGAAATACATTTTGAAGGCTCTTCAAAGTTTACATTAAATGTTCATATATACACACCATATTCATATAACACTCATTCATTTACCAGCTACTCAGGAGGTAGCTCAACAGAGTATCATAACTCAAATATAGCCTAGGCAGGAAAGCTAAGAAGATTCCATCTCCAAAATAACAACAAATAAAGTCATACTACAGGTGTGGTTAGAGAGGTACAGCCCAGCCAACCAAACAAGCTCAAGGTCCTGAGTTCTAAAACATGATCAAATAACCACTCCCTGTTTCTTTTATCATATAATTTATCAGTCTTTCCATGTATGTGAATACATATATATTTCTGATAAATATGTAATATAAATATGTATAAATAGGTATATATATAATCAATAACTCATTTATAAGAACTACAACTAGCAAATATATTACACATACATGTGTGTTAATCTGATTATTCTCTTACTGATGTTATCATAGGCTTCTTTAAATATCTTCACATAACAATGGATTCTTTCACATTTTCAAGTATTTAAGATCTATATATACTTTCAGGAATTTTTTGATTCTTCTTGAGCTCACTTCCTAAATTTTGCAAGGATTACCTTTCACATGTGATCATACATAAATTATAATAAACTGTAACTCAGAGTGCTTTAATGTATGCTTAAAGTTATAATACCTTAGTTTAACTATAGAAATATCATGAAATGCTCTACTACATACAATTTAATGTATGCCAGTAAAACACCCTAGTTTTAGACATTGTGAGTGCAACATTCTGGCAGACTCATTCAATAGAAGATGTAGTTTGTGGAGATTTCTGCTTTGCTGGGCCTGAAGCATGTATTCAAATCTGTTTGGTTGATAAGATTTACATGTTAAATGGAAAGCTTGGTAGATTGCTAAATAAATTTCACCAAAGATGTAAAATCTTTCCTAAGTTTTCTTTTAGAGCACCATGCATTTAAATATTACAAATAATAATAATTCATATTAATATTAAAATGTAATATATAAAAAACTCAATATGAACAAGTTCCAGGCTGTTTTTTAAGTATTTTGTATGCCTTGTCTCATTTGGTCCCTTCCCACAATATCCTGATAAGGTGTTTGTTTTTGTAGCCTAATTTTACAGATGAATAATGGAATATTGTAGATATTTAGTGAGCTATCTGCAGTTCTATAGAAATTTCTGGAATATAGGTATATCCCAGTTAGCTCATGCCTGTGCTCTAGCTCTTCTGTAGATAATCATTTTCAGATGACAATATTACGTATTATTTGAAAGGCAGAGCTCAGGGGAGGTGCTCTGTATATGGCCTGAATGTTGCATTTTAAAAACCAAAATACACACAACATCCAAAAAAAAAGGTAACCTAAAATTTAGGATCTCACTTTTTCAATCCAGACATTTGGAGAAGGAATATTCAAAACGTGGTCATTTGCATTTGAGAGTCATCAAACCTCCAAACCCTCACACTAAGTATCAACGTTATGTTTTTGTAGAAACATGTATGGAACTGAAAAGCATCATGTTAAGTGAGATAAGCCAGACCCAAAAAGATAAACATCATGTGGTTTCATTCATATGTGGAAACTAGACTTAAATAATAATAGTAGTAGAACATGATTACAAAAGAGACTATTATAGAAATAGATGATAAACTACACACATATATAGTATATATTTCATATACATATATATGACATATGTATATCTTATATGTGTATATGACACACATGTGTGAAAATAGCACAGTGAAAGCCACCAAATACCATTTAAAAGGAAGAGGGAGTAAGATGGAGGCTAAGAAAGGGTAGCCTAGATGAGATGGATTTGATCAAAGCCCATTCATCATATGCATTATAAATACCACAATGAAAGCCCTTTCAACAATTAATTTATACTTAGAAAAAATGAAAACCTTAAATAATTAGCCAAGAGGAAAAGAAACATAGATGGTGGCAACGAGAGATTGCTGGTGGGCCACTACCCACTGGAAAGAGACCCTGAAGTGCAGACATGGAAGACAAGCTGGAGACCAGTGGACCTGGGGGTGTCTCTCATCTCTGTGGGCTTTGGTTTCCTTCTGCAAAATGGCAGACTGGGAGACAATCCCCAATCCACTTGTGATTCTCAAGTCATTTCATCTCACCTATTGGTTTTAACAGCTTGTTTTAGCTGCAGTTTCTGACAATTGATCCTTCTCTATCCATATCCACTTTACTTCTCTTTTTCTTTTCCTCCACATTTTTTTAGGTCAGTTGTAGACATGTATTAGGAATTCACCAGCAAAACTTCTGCCTTCCTATTCCATTTATTCCAGCGATTCCCTTTGCCCAGAATGACCTTCTTGTTCTGCTTTCTCTATAAAAAATCCTATCTACTCTTCTAAATCAGCTTAAAACTAGTAAGGTCAGCCCACTTGGGAGAAATATCTCTGTAGATTCTGAGGCATTAAAAGGAGAAACGTTAGCCCTGTTGACCTTCTTCTCCAGAGCTCACAGAGTACAAGGAACTTTTGAATTCTACTGAGTTTATCACTGTCTTGTTTCATATCTGATTGTCTTTTCCTAAAAATTCTGCAGATATGTAAGGCAGGGGCCTATATAATTTATCAGGGTTAGAATCTACTACCATATTTACATTACTTTGTCCATTTTTAGATCATATATTTTACTCATAGAAAAAAATCATTGAAAAAATTCCTGAATGTAAAACATAAAATTTTCAGGGATATGTTTTTATCTGGATAGGTCTATTTTCACCTATGAAATACTTAAACACTCATGAAAACAGGTCATTAATCTTATTTGCATATCTGAATCAAAATAAAATTTTTTTATCATGGAACTTAAGTTTGAACTCAGAGCTTTGCACTTCTTAGGTGGGTGCCCCACACTTTGAACCATGTCTCTGGACTTTTTTGTTTTATTTATTAGCTTTAAGGTAGGGTCTTGGTTTCTTTATGGGCAGCCTTCCAGCCATCTTTCTTTCTGTATGCTTTTTATTGTAAAAATACTGTACAGAGGGGTTACAGTTACATGGTAATGAGTACATTTCTTATCAAGCATTGTTGTCTCCTCCTTTGTTTTTCCCCTACCATCCCTTCCCTCCCACCTCCAAAACTACCCCTCCCCAAAGTTGTAAAGTTCATTTTCAACATAGTGTCTTGTACATTTCATTGGTTTATTTTATTTTATTTTTAAATACATTTTATTGTGAAAATACTGTACAGAAGGCTTACAGTTACATGAGCAAGGTAATGAGTCCATTTGCTATTGAGCATCATTGTTGCTTCCTCCTTTGTTTTCCCCTATCATCCCTTCCCTCTCATCTCCACAACACCCCCTCCTCTGCTGTCAAAGTTGTAAAGGTCATTTTCAACATATGTCTTGTACATCTCATTGTTACAATGGGTCAACCCGTATCCCTACTTAAGCATTTTGTTTTTTCCTTTCTTCTCCCCAAATTAGGGAAATGCATATACAAGATGCAGGGCACCAACATCAATTAAAGTGAAAATTGAGGTTATACCATGGGGGAGGAACATACAAATAACAAAAAAATCACATGGTACATTATAAGTGCATTAGAAACAATGGCAAGAAAAAAAAAATATTTGTTTCCCTATCTTGGTGTTCATTTCCCTTAACATCATCTTATATGGTCATATGTACATAGCTTTTGACCTTTTCTACTTGTCCTATACATATCCTAATTATTGCAAATAAGGGAAACCATGGAACCTATATTTCTTTGCACCTGGCTTACTTCACTTAATATAATTTTTTTTAAGTCATCCCATTTCCTAACAAATTGGATGATGTCATTTTTTTCTGATGGAGGCATAGAATTCTATTATACACACACACACACACACACACACACACACACACACAGACAGACACACACACACACACACACACATACATGTACCACATTTTCTTGATCCATTCATCTACTGAGGGGCATCTGGGTTGGTTACTAAAGTTAGATCCTTACATATCACCCTACACCAGAATCAATTCCAAATGGATCAAAGACCTTTAAGTCAAAGCAGACACCCTGAAAACATTACAGGATGGAATAGGAGAAACCCTAGGTATCCTTGTCACAGGCTGAAATTTTCTTAATAGAGACCCAGAAACACAACAAATCAAAGAAAGATTGGACAAATGGGTTTGCATGAAGCTGCAGAGCTTCTGCATGGAAAGGGACATAGCTAGCAAGACCAATAGAAAGCCCACTGATTGGGAGAATATCTTCACTAGCCATACAACAGACAAGGGTCTCATATCTAAAATATACCTAGAACTCAAAAAATTAAATCCCCCAACAACAAATCCTCAAAGAAACAACTACCTGATAAATAAGTGAGGTAAAGACTTAAAGAGGAAACTTCTCTGAAGAGGAAATAAGAATGGCCAATAGACACATGAAGAAATATTCAACCTCTCTAGCCATGAAAGAAATGCAAATCAAAACAACATTGAGATACCACCTCACCCCAGTTAGAATGGCTATAATCAAGAACTCTAATAACAACAGATGCTGGAGGAGGATGTGGCCAGAAGGGAACCTTACTGCACTGTTGGTGGGAGTGTAAACTTGTTCAACCACTTTGAAAAGTAGTATGGAGGTTCCCCAAAGACTCCACATAGAGCTCCCCTATGACCCAGCAATCCCACTCCTGGGCATTTATCCAAATGATCACAAACAAGACCATACTAAAGTTACCAGCACAACTATGTTTATTACAGCATTATTTACAGCCATCTTTCTATCAATGTCTCCTTCAAATCTAGACTTATAGGTATGTATCACCATACCTAGCTTGTTTTCTTGAGATGTGGTCCTGCTAAATTTTTAGCCAGGCTGATATTGAACTGATATCCTCCTGAATAGCAAAGATTTCAGATGTGAGCCACCACACCCAGCTCAATAAAACCTATCAAGGTGCATTTCTTTAATTAAACCTATCAAGCTTTCAGCCAAACATTAGGGAAGAAGCAGAGTGAGAATTAGTATTCATGGACCCGAATTTAAAAGCTTCTTTCAGACCTCTTTTCCTACAGATTCTCTAAAACCACTCCTGTGTTCTGCCAAACTAATTAACAGTCCTTCTTGAATTAGGAAAAACAAAATAAAAACCTCCAATAACTTATTAACCTCTTCACAAAGGTAGAAAACTTTATTCACTTCAGCAGTCCAGTTTATCAATGTTTACTAAAATTTACTATGAGTGACAGCATTCTAGACACTTAGAGATAAGCAGAAAGAGAAATGCTTGTTCTTATGTAGAGTGATGACTGAAATTGTAGCATCCTACAATACTCCTATAAGGAGCATAGATGGCATAATGATTGACAAGGGTTACTTATGAGATGAGCAAGTTACCATTAGAAACAAGAAGAATAACACCCTCAAACTCACTTGGAAGATCACACAGCTAGACTGGGTAGTGAAGGAGCTTGCAATAGTCTTGTATGATGTAATTGATGCTAATGACTCTTAATTTGGGAGGAGATTCTTAACAGTAATTCCCTGGTGTGTGAAGGCCCCGCTGTTCTGATTTTTCCTGACAAGAGATCAAAACGCAGCCATTCCTGATTAGTGTGAAAAGATGGTTTCATCTTTTTCTTCTTTAAAATTGTATTTTATTACCTTTAAGTAGTTGTTCAAAGGAGTTGCCATCCAACAAATCAATTTATAACTATGAGGCATCTTGATCAATATCATCCCTTTATCACTCTCTTCCCAACCCCCTCCCCCCACTGCTTGATTTATTCTCCATAGGAAGAACGGCTCTATTTCCTAATGTGTGTTTGTTTGTATGTCTGGAGTTTTTGTTTATTTAGACTGCTTTTTATGCAAATAGTGATTTGTCAGCCTAGCACCTTTATGAGATGTAAGTCTGGAAAGAAGAGAACATACTCTCTAATACCTGATGCTAAAATACTACTTCTCTCTTTCACTCCTTTAGCCTTCCTTGCCTTCTCTTCCCTTTCATTTTCTTTGATTATCTTTTCCTTCCTTTCTTTTATTAATAGGGTACACAATTTTGTTCCCTATATATTAAGAACACAGACCAAAGAGCTAGCATTTGATTTAAACTTCCAATGGCTTTTCCATTTCAAGGAAGAAGTAATGTCTATCTAGAAGTTTAGTGTATTTTTAATTGGCCTTGGCAACTTGAACCAAAGGAAGCAGGCTCTTGGCCTAGGAGTGGTCTGCTCTTGTGTGTACATTATAACTCTCCACAAACTATTTAGAATTAGAATACCTGCTTGTGAGTTTCATAGTCTCACAAGTCAACAGTAACAACACACATCTATTCAGTGGGACTGCAGAGGAAAGAAGAAAATGGAATTGTATTTTTATGACTTTGTTGTAAATTATTAAATGTTCTCTGTGGGATTCTAGAGTGTGAATGAAATGGTCAAAATGCTATTGGATGTTCACATGGGTCACTGAGAGTTCTAATTCAAAGTGTCAATGCTTTAAATTGTAGATTGGATATGAGAGCTCCATATGAAGTACTAATTAAGTCAATCAGATGAGGTTGTGTTCAATTTCTGGTTATCTCATTTATGCCTTTGGACCACTTACAGGCTAAGACTTGATTCTCTCATCTGTATAATAGATGAGAATATAGTCTTAAATCTTATGAACTCAGAAATACTGAGATGATTAAATGAGGAAAGAAATGGAGATTGCTAACTATAACCACTGGCACAAATGAAACACTTAACTAATTACAGGTAATAGTGATATAATATTTTCATATAAGATGTTATATGAAATATGATATGAAATATAATAGCGTATATGAAAATAAATAAATAAAAAGCTGAAAATGGTGGCACATACTTGTATTCCAAGTTACTCAAGAGATAGAATTAGAATGATCACCGTCAAGGCCAACCATGGCAAAACACAAGAGACTATCTGAAAAATAACTAAAGCACAAAAGGGATTGAGGCCATGTCTCAAGTGGTAGAGCACTTGCCTTGTAAATGAGGATAATTCACATAATTGTCATTTTGAGGGGAAAGGTCTTGGGCTGTCATTGAACGATGGTTTTAGAAGGTATTCTCTGCTTAATGGTATGCAGCTACAATGTTCAAAGGGAGGAAATCCAGCCCAATGTTCTTGCTACAGTGAGAAGTAGATCTACTTGGGGAAGAGATGGAGACATAGGCAGTCAAGCAGAGTTAATCTGAGAGTTCACCCCCTCATAGCACCTTGTCATCTCCAGGTTTACTCCAGAATATAATCTTAGAAAATGTGGGATCAGAACCTATGGTTCTTTCTTGAGAATCTCTGGGACAATTTAAGATGAGAAGACAAGTCTAATGTGTGATATTCTAACAATGGAAGTTATGGAGGGTATCTGGCACTGGCCACTGTTACCAGAGTGTGAGAAGATGGAGAGAAATACAATCTAACTAAGTTATGCTCTGGCTTACCAAATGCTCACAGCTCAATGGATATTAGAATGTTTGATGGAACATGGGACTACAAGAAGGACTTCACACAGGGAGAAATATTTGGGCTGAGCCCTGAAGAATGAAGATTTAGTAGGTGAGGAAGGAAATGAGGAGATGTTTTTAGCCTAAGCTTACATGACACCCACAATTTTCTGTGTTCCTCTTTGTATAGTATGTGGAGAAAAACATGTTTTCCCTTCTCTGTTTAGCAAGAGTCTTCTTGAAGTGTGATCCTGTAAGACTTGCTCAGAATCACCTAGCATGCTTGTTAAAATGCAGGTTTAGGTTCTCCCCAGACTTACTCAAATGTAATTTATAGAGTTTGGGCACAGGAATTTATTTTTGTAATAAAAAAAGACTCACATTGCAAGGGATTTGTGCTGTTTTCATTTTTTTGGAGCTTCTGATGTATTAAAGTTGAAGAAATGACACCAAGAGGTTGAACAAAATTGTAACCTTTTCTCTATTTTAGCATGTTCAAGATAAAAATGTGTTTATAGTCTTTTTGATATTGCAAGTGACATTGGAAACGTGAAACCAGGTGCCAGTGACTTACGGCTGTGATCCTAGCTACTCAGGAGGTTAAAGTTCTAAGGATTATGGTTCAAAGCCAGCCTGGTTAAAAAAGCCATGGTATTCTTATTTTCCATTAGCCAACAAAAAAATATCCAAAAAGAAAAAAAAAAACAAAAAAACAGAAGTGGATCTGTGGCTCAAGAAGGACAGTAATATCCATGAGCCCGAAGAAAAAGTTTAGAGACAGCACCCAGGCCTTGAGTTAAAAAAAAAAAGAAAGAAAAATTAAATTGGACCATGGGGTTTGGGGCAAATGGAATCATGTTTGTCATTGCTCAAGGGCAAGGTCTATTAGGCTGCTGTAACAAAACATCATGTTAATAAGCTGCTGGATGGTTTATCAACAGCAGAAATTCATTTCTAATAATTCTGAAGTCTGAAAGTTCAAGTTCAGGTTGGTCAGCAGACGTGGTGTTTGCTGAGGACCTTTGTTTGGGTTCAGAGTCTTCCTGGGTGTAACCTCAGCAGGTGTGAGGAGGAGGCGGGGAAGAAGTGAACATCAAATCCCTTCCACAAGGCCATTAATCCCATTAATTAGGAAAGCCCGCCTGCAGAGGTCTTACATGTCAATCATATCACCATGAAGGCTAGGATTTCAACGTTTGAATTTAGGAGGGAAACAAACATTCAGACCACAGAACTTTCATCGGTGCACGTTATGAAATGCTAAAATGCTAATTTGCTGATGCATATTTGGATTTGCTAGCTAGTTGTCCACCTTCATTGCACAGAGGAAACTGAGGCTCAGGAAGTTCTAAAGGGGACCACATCCTCCTTTTCAAAGGGGAAAAAAGTAGGCTGACACAACCATGCATAATAAATACTAAATTGGAACGTACACTTCTCCAGGTGTGGAAAATGCCCTGTCTCTGCAGGATTGATTATAAATGGAGCATCTTCGCAGAATGTTTCTCACAGCTTAGGTTACAAGTTCTCTTCATTACAAACACTTCAGAATGTTTTCTGTATGATCATTTCCTCTCAGCACCTGCCAGAGGGTGGCACAAAGCGGTAGAATCTCTTCAATGGAACTAGATTCTCCTAAGTAGGCCGTTATTAACCCTCTTTTGTGAGGAGAATAGTCATATTTGTCATGAATTCTGAGCATAGACAGATTGAAAAGGGACTTTTAAAGTTTTATGTGCCACAGCATTTGATTTTTATTAAATTCCAGTTTCTATGTGTTAGACACTAACACATTGTATCTACATTTTATCCTTTATGTACGATTGTCATGCCTCTGAATTAGTGACCTCAACTTGGCATAACCTCTTCTCCCCATGAACAAGCAAGGTGACATTTGGCAATATCTGGAAATACGTTTTTGTAGTTCCAGTGGGGAAAATACCTGTTTAATAAGACTGATGATGTTGCTAGACTTCTGCTAGTGCACAGGTCAGCATCGAACAGCAATGCATTGTTTGGCCCCAAAGTTAATTATGCCATGGTGGAGAAGCTCTCTTATTCTTGAGTTCTGAGTGTCTATATATAGACTTTAAGGAACTTGAGGAATTTCAGAAAACTTGTGCAAAATTTTGTATGTATACACACGGTGGAAAAGTAGTTTGAGTTGTTCCTCAAGGGTGACAAGTCACAAAATTTCTGTCCCTGCCATGTCCTCTGCTAAGGATATTTCCTTGTTGCTTTTTGGGGGAGTTATTTTGGTTACCTTCAGGGAAACTTATTTAGTACATTTTTGATTAATGCATCCAGATAAATAATGGGACAATCTGTCTTGAGGTGCTAGCACCAGCCAGGCTTGATTATTATTTGCATCCTCTTTCACTCTCAGAGGTGTCCTGGTTTCAATGGTAAGCTATTAAGTCGCTGATCTGATGAACTGTGTCCATGTCAAGTCTCTGTGAGCTTTCAAGCATTTTTCACTGTTGAGGCATAAACTGTATAATTTTTAAAAATCCATGCATGAAAAATACATGAATATATAGAACCTTTTCACTGTTGAAGACCACCTCAGGCAATGTAATCCTTTAGGGGCATGGCAGGAGGGAAGATGATATGACAAGTGCCAAAGTTATGCTAAATATTTTACTCAGTGTATCTTTATACACTAAAAACAGATACCATTTAGAAATCTCATTATGGATAGAAAGCACTTGCCAAATTAGGGTGTGTTCTCCTTGCAATCTGTGGCCTATAAAGCTAAAAAAAAAAACCTGCAAAATTGCAAAATGTAAATAAAGCTTAATTCCAACAGAGACTTATTTTATATATTCCTCTGTTGTTATGAAGCTGGTATTGTTATTAGTGCATTCTCTCTCTCTCTCTCTCTCTTTCTCTCTCTCTCTCCCACCCCTCTCTGGGTATGTATGTTAGATTTATCTTTTAATTGCTTTCGGGAACGTCACTTAGCATTGGCTTGAATCCAAGAAAATAATTCTATAAATGAAGTTGGAGTTCATTTCCCTTAAAGTGTCTTTCAGTCTAGGATTCCATATCAGTTCATTCACCCAGTCACTCACTGATCTCTCTAAAGCAATTGAGTACACAACCAGGCCCTATGTGTCTAGAAATGATCATCTCAGGATCCTGTAGGGCAAGTCAGTATCCAGGGTTTTCCCCTTGTATGCTCTAAGGGGGAAAGAGGAGAAAGACAATTCAGAAAAGAAATAAGCATGTTCATTTATTATTTGGATGCTGTTCATCAATCAATTTCTGTTGGGAGAGGCCAGAGCTTCTCTATTAGATTGTGAACTTCTTCCAGGAAGGAAGGAAATCATCTCTTCCCTTGGAATATTTTATTTAAGAGCAATCGGGAGTGTTCACTGGAGCATAGACTTTGCTTCTAGATCTGGGTTGGAATTCCAGCTCTAAGACTTAATATGTCAATGTTGGTTAGACAGTCTGTGATTTAAGGCTTAGTTTCCTCCTCTATGGGTTAAGATTGGTAATAGAATTTTCACTATCCATTTAGCAGGGTAGGGTTATTTAATAGAAATCAATAACAGGCTGTAGAAAGCCTTTAACACATAAGTACTCATGAAAAAGATAGCTCAGTTGTCACCTGGTACAAATATCACAGCTTAAAGAACATAGAGATTAGAGTATGGAAAACTTGAGCTCAAATGCAAGTCCTGAAATTTACTAAGGGCAAGTGAATTCATCCATCTTAGCTTCAGCTTTCTTTTGATTAGTTAAAGAAGAAAAGTTGCACACAGCATAGAGTTGCAAAGAGTCAAGAAAGTGATTCTGCATATTAATAATTACTTTAGAAGTCTTCAAAGTCTTCAATGTCTTTTAATCATTTCAATTCACTTGACTGACATTATTCCTTGAATGAAAACTTTTCATTTTCCCACTCTCCTATTATTATTAAAATATATTTATTGAATGAAAATCTGAATTCAGATTGGTTTTGTGTGTGTGTTTGTGTGTGTGTGTGTGTGTGTGTGTGTGTGTGTGTGTGTGTGTGTGCGCGTGCGCGCGCGCGTGAGCGCACGTGTGCTATTTCTGAGGCTTGAACTGAGGTCCTGGGAACTGCCCTGAGATCCTTTTGCTCAAGGTTACTGCTCTACCATTTGAGCCACAGTTTCACTTTTTTTTGAGTAGTTAGTTGAAGATAAGAAGGTCATAGACTTTCCTGACAAACTGGCTTTGAACCACAATCTTCAGATCTCATGTATTTGTTCTATACCATCTTTGTTTTTCTGCTTGTGACCCTAGTAATAGTGGCTTCAGCTTCCTGTTCTGCCTCTCTCTACTTTGTGATGGACTCTTCATGATAACCTGATGCTTAGTAATGATGCATGTGCTCTGCTCCAGGAACACCAGAGTCAAACTAGAAAAGATGAGTTTCAGAGGATGATTGCCTCTGGATAGGGTAAGTATCCAAGGACAGGAGAACATGCTATTAAGTTGTCTATTCTCATTGCATTTTTCCTTCACCTGTACATGCCAGAAAATATATCCCCATCATGAGATATTTCTCAGAACTCTAGAAACAGCTGGAGAGATGCTTTCATGTCCCTTGACCTCTGTCTCTTTGAAACTCTCTCTTGCCAGTCATTCCCTGCAACTATTTTTATTCCAATGAGACTGCTGTCTATTTTGCTCGTGAAGCTTGTAGAGTAGCCTAGGAATAAAGCAGGTTGATTGACTATGTAGGTTGATGATGACAACATTATTTACTGTAATTCACACTTAGTTAAAATGTAGTTTTAATTATTATTATTATTTTAATTCATAAGAGAATTGCATTCTGAAAGTCTCAGTTCTCAGCTTCCTGATTCCTTATAGCCATTTTTGGAATCAAAATTATATCCTAAGCCTAAAAAAAAAAAAGCACAGTACAAAAGCAAGTTCTGGCCCCTTCCCTGCCTTTGGGTTGCAGGCATTTTGTATGTAGCAATTGCCTGAAGGTAGGGCTGTGGTCATGCTGCCAAACTTCTGCACCTGCGATTCCTGAGTCTGAGCCAGGGCTGCTAGCTTTCTATCAAAAAGGAAGCACGCTTGAAAGGAGGCATAGAAATGCATTTTTAGTTTTCATTTTTTAATTTTCTCTCTTCCCTAATGGGTGTGCTTGGACAAAACTGAGTCTGTTGGGCAGTGTTGAGCACAGATTGTGACTTGCTGGCTTCCAGGAGCCAAGGGCACCCATAAGCATGACCGTACAGGTTAATATGTGGACAGAAAGTCAACTGCACTTTATTGTACTGAGTTTGGAAAAATAGAGGGACTTATTACTATGTAACTACACAGTCATTACATAATTTATGCTCTGTAGAATACATAATTAGAGCCACACTGACTGTATAATTTATTGTCAGTAGGCTCAGTTAAGACTGCTCAGATACCGATGTACTGTAATTATGTAGTAATTGCTATTCTTTGAATAAAAGTAGTAACCAATAAAGTGCAAACTGGCAAGTAATTGCTTTATAATTATTTTGGGAAAGGAATTGTTCCAAGTAAAACAACTGGAGATAAACCGATGAATATTTCATTTGATGGGAGATGTTGACTAGCTAAGAGAAGCTTTGCAGTCATATCAATACAGATGCAGTACTATTTATTTTTCTGTTGTTACTTTAAGCAATCTGGGTTGAAGGCTGTTTCTTAGAGAATGAGCCCTACTTATGACCCTTTTAGTAGTTATCATTAGAGATTGCTGTCAAAATGATGTTCAAGTTAATTCAGAGTAGAGTAAAATCTTATTTTTTGTTTTTGTATCTCCCTTAGTTGTTTCCTTGATAATGAAATTGTCATTACTACAAGACAGGAAAGCATTTATCAGTCTTAAAAGCATTTTATTTAATTACCAAGTTAACTTTTACAAGTCTCAGAATTCCTTGCTGTGAGGAGTTTTTTGTTTGTTTGTTTTTCCCCTAGAAAAGCATTTAAAGGATTTCCCCTAAAAAAGGATTTAAAGGATTTCCTCTGGAAATATTTTGATTTGCCATAGTTTCCAACTTATTTGTTACTAGATAGAGAAGGGCAAGAGGAAAATAATTCATATTCACTAGCAGGTCTTTAAAGTGTCCTATCTTCTACATATGTCTAATCTATTTCCTTAATATTTATTTATTTATCTACTCCCCCTAATGAAATCAATGGGGAGAATTTCTTCTGTTCTCAGGTTAGTTATAAAAGAGAAAGAGCTGTAAATTAATTAAGCCTGTGTAGTCTGAACATTGTCTACACTTGCCTTCTATTCTCATTTGAAATTTAGGTAACATAATTGCTTGGATTTTCAAGAACAAAACTAATAAGAATCAATATTCTTTATCACTTGCTGGAGGTTATTTAGCCTACTACTTTCTCGAAAATGTATTGCAACTAACCTAAAAGGCAGTTTCATGTGAATAGCAATTGGGCAAAATGCTGGAGTTTCTCAGGATGTAAATGCAATGCATTCTTCTGTATCAAACTCTAATCAGTGATCAACCTGATAATGGATTAGAATGTGTGGAGTAGATGAAGGCATACTAGCTTATTTACTTGCTATTTGCTATTAAGTAGTAGACATACCTACTTGTACTATCAATTGAACTCAACTGAGAAACTTATGAAAACTAAAAAAAATCTCAGTTGAAACAATTTTCAACTGCTAGGCAAAAAATAACTGATAGAAATATGTGTGAATATTACTCTGTTGTTGGTGAAAAAGCACTAGACTATCAATCCAATGTGATTTATACATACATCATTACTATAAAGGTACCTAAAACATTGGCAGCAAAGTTTGTCCTTGGGAAGCCATAATGAGATTGGGGTGAGAGAGGGCATACTTGAACAAGTATATGTATTTGTATATGAACATATACAAAGCCCTGTTTTACCTACTTGGAATATACATATAACCCCATGTATCTATTTTCATAGATTAGAAATTCATGTGACATTAACAAATGCTGTTATTGTGGTTATTATTAGTCATCTGAACTATCCTATCTATGATTTCTCTGCTGGAAGTGACTGGTATTCAGAAAACTTGCCCTCAGAGTCTTACTACCCTTTGCCATCTTTTATCTTTCTGCAAATCCAGCATGGACTTAGGAGAAAATCCCATACACTCTAATGATCTATCCTGGATAGTGAACTGGAAGAGTTAAACGTTTGGAATTCCAATACTTGAAATAAGGACTCAGCCATTCCTTTAATGTATATGTTTTTGGAACATTCTGATGCTTTAAGACACCCGCTGTGGCTGTGGTCCTCTGCTGAAGAACCCTGTTATCGATGGAGTTCACACCTCATATACACACGGGAACGAATCCTGTAATACACTAGTCACAAATGACTTGGCAGGGTTTTAAGTCAGAGTGGACATATATGAGCCTATTCTCTGAGGTTACTCAGCACAAAGCTCTGGCCTAAATAAAGCCATTTGGATGAGTGGAGGAAATCAGCTCCAATCCGATCCTGACTAGAAAGAACTGGAATTGTCCACAGATATGCAGAGAAGACCAATCATCCAGCGAATGGTTTCTGTCTCGTGAAGAATCCGAGCTTCTCACAAGGCTGCGATCCGAAGCTCTTGCTACAAAAGCCAAAATGGGCAGAAAACTATCAGGATCTCTATCTTCATGTGACCAGCAAAAAAGACTAGGTCCCCATTTTAAGCTGTGGTCCTACGTGCATTCACTTATTGTAAGAATTGTTGTTCTTGTCCATGGTTATCTGGCCTTGTCCTGCTAATTGAGCTGAGACCACAGGAGAATAATTGATTTTTCTCTCCCCTCAATTTCAGCTTGGAGTTTGGAGCCTTAGTTACATTGGACACCTGAATTTCATAAAGATCAAGTCTGGATTTAATGGAAATATGGGTTTGGAGCTGTGCAGAAAGTAAATCTACCAAAAATAAAAAAGGAAGGAAGCATGCAAGGATGGTTGGGCACGGAGGAGTGGTTTTGCGTGTCTATGAGACTTCCTTTCTCATTCCTGGTTCCAGTCTCTTGATATAGGTTATGAGAGATTCTTTTGTACCCTTAACATGAATCTTAACATTAAATATCAAAACACTTCCCTTTCCTTTTCCTTTTTTGTTTTATTTAAGGAATGTCTACTAGTTACAACTAAGATCCATCAGCAAATGAGCCAGATTCTTACAATAGCCATGCATTTCAGTCTCAGAAGTACTGAGACCCAGAGTAACCTGGTGTACAGTAGGCTGCTGGACACAATTCATAGTTTATTGTTCCTTGCTAAGAAATCCAACTGAGGAAGGCAGTCAAACCCTGGAATCTTTTGAAATACTAAAATACTAAATGCCTTCAATGTGTTCTAGCATCTACAAAATTGTATCAATGTTATCTCCCCAAAGTAAGACCTACTACAAATATTGAAGTAAATTAATAAGGTATATTCCTTTGTAGAGTTGGCCTATGAGTAATAAGAAATAGAAGTTAATGGTTGTGTATAGTAAAGTGTTGATTCTCCATGACTTTTGTCTCTGGTATTAACTCTAATGGATGCATTACCTTACATGGCAAAAAGGAATTCACAAGTGGGATTACAGTTATTAATCAGTTGAACTTAAAATAAGGAGATGATACTTGGTTGTCCAGTTGGGCCCAATGTAATAAAATGAGGATAAGAGAAAAGTAGAAGAGAGAGGGGCTGCCTAGGAATCAGATTGGAAAAGTCAGATAGACACAGTATGATTCAGGATCATGAGGAATAGGGAGGAGAAATTGTGTGTGATCTCTAGATGCAGTGACCATTGGCAGTTAGCTACAAGGAAAGAAATCCTGCCAACCATTTGGATGGACCTGAATGCAGATTAACTCCCAGAGTCTTCTGAAAATAGCTTCGTCCTGCCAGACCTTATATTTTGGCTTTAGAGGACCCAGATGAGAGAACCCAGCCAAGCCTCAAACACCTGGACTTCTGATCCATGAAAACGGAATAGTAATAGATGAGTATTGTTTTAAGACCCTAAGTGTCTGCTAATTAGCTATAGTATAGATAGGAAATGAATTCAGGTGTTTTCTAGGCATGGTGCCAAGGTTTCTGTAGTTGTTCAACTGTCATCATCAAGAGACCTTAGGAAGCAAGGATTCTTGTATCTCTGTGACCAAGTAGAAAGTTGAGATGCAGAAAGATTCAGCAGCTGTTTTGAACAGAATTTAGTAACTGGCAAGGCAAGAATCTGAACCTAGGTTTGTATACATGGGGCTCAAATAAAACATCGCTGAGCAAGTAAGATGTCAAACTCTGGCCAACTGAGAATGCAAGCTGGTTCATCCTCTTGGTAGATAGTGAGTTGCAGTTGTGTCAGGTACGACACATTTTACTGCCCCTCTGCTTGCATTATCGTAGAGTAAGGATTTAGACAGCAACTTGGCACCTGCAGAGGGTGACCACTGCCCCATGGGGGCTATCCAGCCTCAGTCAGTCATTATTTGAGCTCATCTGGGGCATGGCTTCTGCCGGCTTGGCAAACCTGATCACTGCATCATAGGCTAAGCTCTGAAGCATGAAATAGGGTTTTATACTGGAGCCTGAGAGACCCGGTACACAGCGTTTGGTTTGGCTATTTTCCCCCCTGCTGTTTGTTTTTAGAGATGAAATAAGGGCAGGCATGCAAAAGGTCTCCTAAGCCCCCTGTACGAGAATGCAGCCATTGTTGCAGTCAGGAATACAAATAAGGGGAGGTAGGGCAGCTCTTAGGGTCCTAACAGGCAGTCGACACTTAATATGTGTCATTCATTCCTGGGATTATTACCACAGCGATTATTATGTGATTATTTTAGAGGCATGGAGAAAGCTCCCTGCCTCCAAAATGACTCCTTCTCTCACAATTGTGAGACCTTTCCATTCTTTTGGCTTAAGATTAATGTTCTGAAAAATGTGTTTTTCTTTCTTTTTCTTCCTTTTTGCCTTTATCATTGTTCTCTTGACACCACTGAAATACACATTGTTAAAAGAAAGTAGCAAACAGCATAAAGGGTGTTACGGATTTTCATTCTATCTAAATCTAATATCCCTGGTAAGGAGAATTTGTCATTCATACTCAAGTACTGCCATTCCCCAGTGTAAAATACATTTTATTGGAGAGATGTGATTTTAGGTGACTCATACATGAATGCATAATCTCAATAGTTACAGATTTTCCAATGTGAATGACAAGGAAATATACATAGCACATCAAGTGCATAATTTCTTAATAAGGCTAACATTGGCAGGAAGGAAAAACAATGTGTTAATGAAAGGGAAATATGAAGTGCATAATAACATGAATGGGTACAAAGATTGGGAGGGAGTATATGGGAATTCTGGGACTCTGCTGTAGTGTGAGTTCTCAATTTATCGGATTAGTTCCAAAAGGTACATTAGAAGACTAAAGAGAAAAAAAGTCCCTTGTCCCCTGAGTTGTTAAATGATGACCACTACAGGTGCATGTCAGGGCAGCTATGAAGAAAGGGTAGAATAAACTCCTAACAGAGAAGTTTGAGATCATTCTGTCAAATGTGATTGACTGCCTTACATTTTTTCCCCCTAGTTTTATCCACACTGAAGGATAAATTAATGTGATTTCCTTTGGCCTGTAAGAGTGATGTTGGCTTCCAAACTTGCTTCACCTGCAAGTAGGTTGTCCACTGAGAAATCCATTTATTTGTTTTGTGGTGACAGAATTTACTTTGACTCTACTTGAAAAACAACAGGCTTCACACAAGGTTGGTACCAGAAGGGACCTGATCTGCCTTATTGTTTTATAGGCCAGAAGCTCAGAACTCTGAAAACTTAAATGATTTTTTGAAGGTCTAGCAAATAACTAATGACAAGGATTGCACCACTGTCTGTGTTTTGGGACTCTTGTTAGAGGCAGGGAAGAAATGCAACCTAGTAGAGGAATGAGTTGAGATGCAAGATCCTGTATTAATGCACGGTAGGGGCAGACACAGAAGAAGTTAACTTGTAGATTTTGTTTCACTCAGTCTGATGCATTTACTTTTATATTACTTTTTTATTTATTAAAATAAATATGTACGATTATTACTATTATTAATATCTAGTGCTAGAGGTTGAACACAGGATCATGCATATGCTAACCATATACTAGACTAACTCACTCTACTTCCCTACCCCTTCAGTACTAGCGTTCTTAAACCATTATAACATATTACATATTAAAAAAAATTAAATGGCAAGCTACTTGCAAAGAGTATGCTCTGTGTGACCAAGTGCTCATCCTGTGATTGCTATAGTGAAGAGCCTTTCTACTGTCTACTGTAAAACTGTCTAATGGAAGATATTGATATATATTTTGGTATAGATTTTTAAAAATCAAGCAAGCCAGGGATCCTTAATTTGTCCCATAATTGTCTTTCTCATATACAGGAGACTTGGAACCCTGTAATTTACAGGAAGAGTTAGAAAGGAAAGAATATGGGCTAGGAAGGTGGCTCAGTGGTAGAGTGCTTGCCTTGCATGGATGAGGCCCTGGATTCAATTCCTCAGTATCACATAAGCAGAAAAAGCTGGAAGTGGTGCTGTGGCTCAAGTGGTAGAGCGCTAGCCTTGAGCTGAAGAGCTGAGGGACAGTGCCCAGGCCGAGTTCAGGCCCCACGACCGACAAAAAAAAATTTTTTTAAAGAAAGGAAAGAATATGCTATGATTATTTAGTCATATATTTAGAAAATAGATAACATATTCTTATTTATAAAAACATCATATTTATGTGGCAATAAAGCATAAAGATAAGCTGGCCAATAGCTTGTAACAGTTCTTCTGTTTATTCACACTATCTTTATAATACATCACAAATATATTTTAAAAAGAACAAATATTGGCAGGTGCTGATGGCTCACACCTATAATCCTAGCTGCTTAGGTGGCTGACATCTGAGGATTGGGTTCAAAGACAGCCTGGGCAGGAAAGCCATGAGACTCTTATCTCCAATAAACTACTCAGAAAAAGCTGGAAGTGGCATTGTGGCTCACGTGGTAGAACACTAGCCTTGAGCACAAAGAGGCTCAAGGAAAATATCTAGGCCCTGAGTTCAAGCCATGGGACCAGCAAATATTACAAAAGTATTAATTTTGCTTAAAAGCTATAGAGCATTCCATTATTTTATCAGCTCTCCATCACAGTTCTAACAATGGAAAGAGGATTCTATTTCCTACAAGATACTATCTCTTGAGAAGCAGAATTCTTTTGGAGTTGAATGCCTGGTTCTGCTACCCCAATTCTTTCTTTTCTGCTCCATAATATTAATTAGTATATTATTAAATTCTGGGTTCCACCTTTGGATTTGAATATCTAAGTTTGGATCTTTTGACTACCTTAGAATGCCTGTCTCTCTCCACTTTGACATATTAACCTCACTCTTCCTTTTACCCAAGTTTATTATATATAGTGCAGTGGTCTAAGGGTGTTAATTTGCTTCTGGATCAAAATCACTTCTAAAATAATGATTTTGTGGTACAGAGTAATAAAAATTCTTTTTTTTTTTTGTTTTGTTATTTTTCCTGAGAGATATGCAGACCCAGACTACTTTGAGATTTGAGAGTCAAACAATAGATGACCACGATTATAAAAGTTACAACTTCTCAGCCTTTCTGTGTCTCTCTGATAAGATGAAGAGACTTCTCAGTCTAGTCACTAGGGAAGGTTTCCAGAGGTTCCATATGTATTATCAAGCAGACATAACTCTTAAATGAGGCTTAAGAAATATTTGATCAAAAACACTTATTTTTTCCTGTTATGTTATATATAAGTGAGCTGCTAGGCAAAAACATTTAGCATTTATGAACATTGATCTCTCCCTACAATAGCTCAAAGCCTCTCCATTCCTCTCCTCCAGCAGCTGTCAGTGGGTTCTTACTTGTGAACTTTGCCCAATAACACCCCTTCTTACTGGCTCATTCGATAATCAGAACAAAAGAGAACAGTGGATTGAACATGTCTGTCTCTCGACAGCTTAAAGGTTAGGTGATAATCTGGCATGTTGAACATTGAGAGGAAAGGTCAGGAAGCTTCTCATTGATTCATTCATTCATTCATTTATTCACCACTGTATAAGTGAATCTGTTGAGGTTCAACAACCTCTGTTCACATGAAATTTGTGAACAAATGAATTGGAGAAAGTATTTTAGTTTTCTTGATTATGAAATATGAATAATAGTATTACCTGCTTTGTTGGATATTTTGCAGTGATTTAAATGGCAAAATTTTCACTGGGCCTGTTATAGAATTAGCCTAAAATAAAAGAGATTTTCTTTTCTTTTACTCTTTCAGCAGTACTGGGGATTGAATTCATGGTTTCATGCTTGCTAGGGACACATTCTATCACCTAAGCCACAACTCCATCCCAAAGTTATCAGTTTGTTCTTTTATTTGTTAATTTCTTTAGAACCAATTTCCTTTTCTAAGTTTTCCAACAATCTCATCCCCCCTTCAATACATACTTTCCCTGACATTTTTCAATTTTGTGGTATATGCAAGGAATTCTTTGTTTTTTGGGGTTTTTTTGGGTCCGGTCGTGGGGCCTGAACTCTAGGCCTGGGTGCAGTCCCTCAGCTCTTCACCTCAAGGTTAGTGCTCTACCACTTGAGCCACAGCTCCACTTCTGGCTTTTTTCTTTTTTCTTATGTGGTGCTGAGGAATCAAACCCAGGGCCTCATGCATGCAAGGCAAGCACTCTACCACTGAGCCACCTTCCCAGCCCATTGCAAGGAATTCTTGACTACATTCTCCTCCATTTCATTCACCTCCATTTCATTCACCTAGTTCTCCCCTTGGCCCCACACCCCTCTTGCATGTACCCATTTCCTGGTGCTGATTTTATTAGCTTTGACGTAGTCTTTCCAAAAGATTATACTATTTGAGCATTCCATAGAGTCTATTATACTTCAGTTAATTTACTTGTAACCACTTGCATAGCATTCAATGTGTTGATAGATTTGTGTTTACCACCAATGAGGGAAACCATGCAATCTGTTTTCTGTATCTGGCTTACTTCACTTAATACTATTTTTACAAGTCTTTCAATTTCCTTATGAATGGTACAATTCTAATAGATGAGTAAAATTTCATTATGCATATATACTACATTTTCTTGATTTATTTGCCCATTAAAGGGCATCTGGGCTGATTCCATATCTTTGCTATGGTGAATAGAGCTCCAATTCTTATTTCAATTTCTTTATAAACAGTTTATTAATTGCCCATTTGTGCCAGCTGATGTGCCCTGGGGGCACTAAAACATAGATCCATCAGAGTTCATTGCTTGGATGAGGGTGGAGGCTACAGATTTTATAAGCAGTTCATTTGCTACAGGTGAGTGCATAGTCCTAAAGACTTTGGTGAAGGATGTAAAAAAGTTCTAAACAACCTCAGCACTTAGTATAAGGCCAGCTGAGATGGGGATGATGTCATTAGGGGAAGCAGGAGGCAGAAACAATTCAAAAGAAAAAAAGAGGTTCCTATATTGCGTTCTGTGGCCTGCCTTGCGCTTCCCTTGAGATGGACTGGTGGAATGTTTAGTAGTGACTTGATACAAGTAGAAGGACCCTGATATGAAGGGGTTAGAGACATGTGTGACAAATACGGCAATCCTGAAAAGTTGTGTGCTAAATTATGGGCAAATCAAACCTTTCTTTTGTTCAAGATGGGAAAATAGCCATCCATTTTCGGGTGGTTAAAGTATAAATGTTCATCTTAAGAAGAGAAAACAAAATAAAGAATCCCGAACTGAAGAAAATGAAGGTCATCCTGTGACCACACCATCTAAAAGTAGTGCCTGGGGTTGGTTTATTATACATATTTTCCACATGACCTAAGATACTTCCTCAGTTGTTACATGTCCATTATTACTGCATCTTTTTATGTGCTTTTACATCATACATAGTTCTTTGCTACTATTTAAGTGCATGACTGAAAATCCGTTGCATAAATATCCTAGGCAAAATTCCTAGGTGTAGCTTTGTCCCAGGCAAAAAAATTGGTAAATCAAATCTTAGTGTTTGGCTTATATTTATAATTAATAAGACAAATTTAGCTAGTCTATATGCATATATTGCTAATTGGAGGATATATATTTTAGTTTCCACTGTTATTACAAATTAGCAACAAATGTTGTGGTTGAAAATCACACAAATTTGTTTTCTCATCATTTTAGAGATGAGAAGTTCAAAATTCTCTAAGCAGAATTCTTTCACAGCATCTTCCAGAATCTAAAGGTATCTGCGGGTCTTTGGCTCCAAACCACATCATTCTAATTTCTGTTTTGGTTAACATATCACATTTCCTGTTGAGTCATTTCCTTCTTATAAATACCCTTAGTATATACTCAGTGTTCATATGGATAATCTAGAAGAATCTCAGATCCTTATTTAAGCGCATCTGCCATGTAAAACAACATAGTCACAGGTATTAGAATATAGAAACTTAAAGGGGGTCATTCAGCCTGCCAAAACGGCTGAAATTGAAAGCACTAGGATAAATTAGGATCTGTAACCTACCATTGCCTTTAAATAGATGGTTATGACTGATATGCGGTATATTCTTCTGTGCACTCTTGGACAGGTGGAGATGATGAGATGCAAATTCACCTAAGAATACATTGAAACCCAACATTATTAGGGAGAGGGTGACAGTGAGGTCCAATAGTACATTTAGCATTTGAAAGTGTATAGTGAGTTAGATGGTGATGTGGTTTTATCTGGTACATATTGTAATGTAGATTAAATGAGAGGGAGAAGATTAGATTATTTTTATTTTAGAAATTTGAGTTTGCTTCTTCTGAGTCATCACATGAAAACCTTTATTTTTTCATTTTATTCTCTCCTTTTTTTATTTTTATTTTTTGGTTGTACTAGAGTTTGAACTCTCCTACTTGCTAAGCAAGTAATCTAATATTTGAGTCATACTGCTAGACCTTCCTTCTTTCTTATTAAAATATGTTAATTGTTCAAAATAAAGAGTTTTATTATGGTATTTTCGTATACACATATACTTTGCTCATATTTACCTTTTCATTACTCCGTCTGATACCCTATTCCTCTCCTTCTTTCCCCCTTCTCCATCTATAACAGCCCTCCTTTTACTTTCAGATCATCTCCTCACCCATTCCTTAATCTCACACGTGAAAGAAAACACGCTATACTTCTTGATCTCTCCATTTCCCTGTGAACAACGTAATTACACTCTTACTGTGACTCAGTAAGACCACATTGTGTATGTATGCTACCATTTTTTAAAATTGATGGTCATCTCAGTTGATTTCAAAAATTGACTATTTTGAATAGAAAAAGCATAGACATTGTATGCAGATATATCTAGACTAAGCTGAATTTGATTTTTTAGGAACATATAACCCAACGTGGTACAGCTGAATCATTTGTCTTAATTTAACTTCATTGTAAAGATGCTGTACAGAGGGGTTACAGTTACATGAGTAAGGCAATGAGTGCATTTCTTGTTGATCATTGTCACCCCCTCCATTGCTTTTCTATATCCTTTCCCTCCCTCACTTCCCCACCCCCCACCCCTCCAAAGTTGTAAGAATTATTTCCAACATAATGTGTTGTGAGTATCATTGTTGCAATTGGGCCCTATTTCAGCATTTTGTTATTCCCCTTCCCCTCACCAAATTAGATAAATGTATATACAAGATGCAGGGTACCAAAATCAAATACAGTGACAACAGGGGATATACCATAGGGGGAAGAACATATAAAAGAAACAAACAGGAAAAAAAGCCTGGCACCGGTGGCTCACACCTATAATCCTAGCTACTCAGGAGGCTGAGATCTGAAGTTCACCATTCAAATCCAGCAGGAAAGTCCCTGAGACTCTTATCTCCAATTAACCACCAGGAAACTGGGAGTGGCACTGTGGCTCAAGTGATAGGGAGCTAGCCTTGAGCTGAAGAGCTGAGGGACAATGCCCAGGCCCATGACTGACAGAAAGAAAGAAAGAAAGAAAGAAAGAAACAAAGAAACAAAGAAAGAAAGAAAGAAAGAAAGAAAGAAAGAAAGAAAGAAAGAAAGAAAGAAAGAGAAAGAAAGAAAGAAAAGAAAGAAAGAAAAAGAAAGGAAGGAAGGAAGGAAGGAAGGAAGGAAGGAAGGAAGGAAGGAAGGAAGGAAGGAAGGAAGGAAACAAAAAAATCACATAGTACATTAGAAACAATAACAACAAAGGAAAACCTCCTGTGTCCATATCTTGGGGTTCATTTTGCTTAGCATCATCTTATATGGTCACATGTACCTAGCTTTTGAGCTTTTCTGTTCATCTGGTAAGATTACCCTAGATGTATACTAATTATTGCAAATAAGGGAAACCTATATTTCTTTGGGTATGGCTTACTTCACTTCATATGATTTTTTTTTCACATCTTTCCATTTCCTAACAAATGGGGTGGTGCCATTCTTTCTGATGGAAGCATAGAATTCCATTTTATATATATATGTATATATATATATATATCAGATATATATCAGATATATATGTATATATATACATTAGATATATATATCAGATACACACACACACACACACACACACACACACACACACACACACATATATCTCACATTTCATGTCTGGGCTAATTTATGTTCATACTAGCACTGCCCAAGTATTCCTTACCCTCTACTCCTACCTCCCCTTCTTCCTTTTTTCCAAATTTGTTATTTTCTTTCTTGCTGAGGGTTATCTAATGGGACTGAGATGGAATTTCAATACAGTTTTTATTAGCATTTTCCTGATGACTAAGGATATTGAATATTTTTTCATGTGTACTTCTTCATTTCAAAAGTTCAATTGCGTATATATTGACAGGATGTGCTCTTTTTAGCTTGTCTCTATATTCTGAATATCAATCCCTCATTGGATAAAGAGTTGGCAAAGATTCTCCATTGTCCTGTAACTTCTCTCTTCACTTCTTCGACTATTGTGTTCACTGTGCAAAAGGTTTCTCATAGAGGTAGAGTTCATGGCAAAAGGAAAGCCAAGCATTACTTATGTAATTCCTCTGATTTTGATTTTCAGTGTCTCATGGCTCATTACCTGGCTTTTAATATACCTCTAGGAAACACAATTGACTTTTTGCTTCTTCTGATGAAATTGTTTTTACTTGGCAAGTGCGGATGGTAGATTTGTAGCCCTTATTACTGAAGAATTACGGAAGATTCTTTCCTGAAGATTCTTTGCTTCTCATTGGAGACAGGCTTGTTTTGAGTACACTTTCGTAATTACCTTCTACTCACACATAAACACACACACACACACACACACACACACACACCAACCCCAATAAAAAAACAGGAGAGAACTACTTTTTAGGAATTTTCACTTTACAACAGCTGCTGTCTCCCAGTACCCACTGCATTTCACATTACTCCCCATTTATTGTGACAGCTTTATGGCCCCTCTACTGGTGGTTTGCACCTGGCCAGTGAGTTAGCTATCTCCATGCAGCCAGCCATGGTTTCTGTGCGAAAGCCTTCATTCAGCATCTCTCCATCTAATTGCTGGAGTCTTATTTCCTCCCAGATCATGTTATTCTCTGCTCTGACCTCTGAGAAACTTAGCCATGGTCCCTGACTTGCAACATGGCTGGAGTAGCACAGATCTCTGCAAGTTTCTTGTACTCTTGATATATACACAGATCTTCTAGTCTGTAGTAGACCTACACTGTCTCTTCACATGTACATGCCCTTCTTCTATCACAATAAGTCTTTGACTAAACTAGAGCTTAGCATTGAATAGCCTTCTGATGTTGTGAAAACATGGGTCAAGTCTCACCTGTTAAATAGAGACATGTGTGGTTTGAATTTATTCATTTATTTATTTATTTAAAAGGAAAACACCTTACCTGGATCCTTATCCCTCTCCCCTCTCATGGCTTGGGCCGTAGGGTGATAATTCCATGTTGATTTTGCAAAAGAGAGCAATACCACTGGTGATAGTGAAATCCATACGTTCAGGATTATGGTGTAAAACTCCCGTTGATGCTGATTAAGAGAAAGAAAATTCTTTCTTATTTCAGCAATTCTATTGTCTGTCCTTTGTGTAACTCAAGTCTTCACTTCAGTCTGCATACATAAATATGGAGATGTGAAACTCCAAGAGTAGCTTTTTAGGACAGCCACATCAAACCTTATATTCTTAGCTAAATGCTACTTATTCTGACTCACTTCTATTTTTTTTCTTATTGTACATTCTTTTGCCTTCTCTTAGGATGCCTGGCTACCAATATTTTTATGGATGATTTTGAACTTCCTGCTTGGTTGATAGCTAACTCTTTACAGATAAATATGTCCAATGTCATAGAGTTTATATTATATTATTATATTATAAGAATATAGATTATAAGAATATATTATATTATAAGATATACACTATCTGTGTAATGATACTATAATCTTGGTAAACTTCTTTTAGCTTTACTGAGAAAATGATTAGCTAGAATCTCCAGTCTTTGTCTATTTAGCATTGCCATAAGTAAGTTTCACAGCTTGGACAGGTTAGGAAGAAATTATTTCCCACTGCTCTGGAACTGAGAAGTCCAGTATCAAAACATGGTAAATCTGGCAATGGCCTTCTTTTGCACCATGATTCCATGTTAGAAGTGCAAAAGACATAAAGTGGGAGGAAGGAGCCCTGACCTCATTTGATTGTCAAAAAGCTATCCAGAGTGTCTGCCTCACTCCCTCGCCATCAGCACTAGGCTAGAGTCATCAATGACTAAGCTCCTCTTAAAGGGTCCACCTCCCCTTGCTGCTACACTGAAAATCATGTTTAATGTGAACTTTGAAATAACGTTCAAATCATGACACTTTCACATTGGAAGGTCCCAGGAAAGAACCAAGCACCTGAATTTCATGGAGCAAAAGGAAGCTGATCTGTGTAATGTATGAGTACAAGAAGAAGCAGGGAGTCTTGGCTTATACAAGATGAAAAGAAAGACTAATTTATGGAGTGGCCAGAAACACTTGAGAGAAGAGTCAAATATCCTAGGTATTTGTCCATGTGAAGTTCAGTATAGAATAGTATATGGCTCCTTATTACAGTGGGCTCTACAATGTCAGTCCAAAAGAATTCTACATTGTTCATGATCTGCATGACTCCATAAGGGAACCTGAATAAGGGCTGAGTTGCATGTGCATGGGAGATTTCTGCAAACTATTCGTTATAGCAAGCAGGAGTCCTTGTACTTACTCATTCAGATTTCAGATAAAAATTGAATAGGAAGCCGAGCGCTGGTGGCTCACGCCTGTAATCCTAGCTACTCAGGAGGCTGAGATCTGAGGATCGCGGTTCAAAGCCAGCCCGGGCAGGAGAGACCGTGAGACTCCTATCTCCAATAAACCACCAGAAAACCCAGAAGTGGCGCTGTAGCTCAAGTGGTAGAGCGCTGCCTTGAGCTGAAGAGCTGAGGGACAGCGCCCAGGCCCAGAGTTCAAGCCCCACGACCGACAAAAACAAAAAAAAAAATTGAATAGGATAATGGAGTTGGCCGCATTTTTTTTTTTTTTTTACTTTATTAAACTAATCTCCTTCCCTATCTCATCCAACAGGGTTACAATTAGATCTGCATTGTTAACAATCTTCATGGATCTGTTCATGCAATCACTATGGAGCCTTGATTTTACATTTCCCAAGGGTTTCTTGATTATTTGAACAGAACATCCCCAAAGTCAATGTTTATAGAGGTCCTGGATACATCATATAAGTGAGTGACATCTAGAGGGATGGCAAGGACTGTGGCGAAGTGGTGAGTTTATATCCTGAAAAGAAGAGGGTAGTTAATACTCTTGGCTCTGATTTTCCACAGGACACAGCAATTAGGAACAGAAAGAAGAGGGTAGTTAATACTCTTGGCTCTGATTTTCAACAGGACATAGCAATTAGGAACAGAATGTGATGTTTATTAATAATATTGGTTTGTGCAATTAAATGAATTATGTCTCTGAAGCCAGAGTCCATCCACAAATTCTTGCTTGGCTCAACCTGTTCTTGAGTAGCTTATCCAATGATTTGAATGCTTCAGGTCGAGTGGGAGTAGGAGAATCCCTCTCTAAATTTCGACCTCTGAAAATTCTCTAAACTCCACTCAATATTTTCATGGTACTAAGAAACTAACCAGATTTCTTTAGCCTGGTCTGCTACAAGTATTATCACAAGTTCACTAAATTCCCACTAAAGTCTCAATTCCTGGTAAGTCTCTTTTCACAGGGCCAGAATGTATCATGATGATAAAATCATTGCAAAAGATCAGAAACACACATTGAGTTGCATTGTATGATTAACTGGGTAATTGTCTTTCCTATCATTTATTCATCTTATATATAGACTTTCCTTTCTGCTACTTCTATCTGTAGTTTCACATGCAATTAATACATACCATAATTTGTACTTTTTTAGAGAGGGAGGCATTAACTTGGATTAAAAAAAGAAGAGCCTGAGGCTGCAAGTGTTTCTTGGTGGTTAGAATGTGTGTTTAGCATGATTGAGGCTCTGGATTCAATTTTCAGTATCAAGATCAGAACAAAACAAATACTGCATATTGATCCAGATAACCATGTGCGTCTTGGATACTTGAAGATGCTCCTATAAGTTTCAAAAGTTATGGACTTTCCACCTTCTTTGCCACAGAAGCAGGAAGACTAATGTCCAAGACTATTTTAGAGATATAAAAGTACAGGGGTACAGGGGAAATATGTGGTGAAAAACCATAGAAGAACATGGGGAAAAGGAATTTCTAGATCTAGAGGTGAAACAAGATTGATGTTTATATGATTAAATCATATGTATTATTAGTTCAAAAAGAAAACACAGAAAACTAATGATAAGTCAGTTTCTTGCTTCTTCAGCCTATTGATAAATATGCATATTTTAAAGTAATCTAAAAGATGCAAATCAATATTACTTTTATTTCTTTGAGAAAATATATGTTATTAATCAACTAAAATCGTGTATCTACCTAGTCACTAGTTTTCATTCATAAAACAAAATGATGGAAATAGTTACCTCATATTAGATATGTGTAGTAAAGCCAACTTACAGGACTTCTCTTAAATCAAAATATATTTGAGTATGATTTCTGCTCTTCTGTTACTTTCTTGTATAATTCCTTTAAAAGATGGTTTAAATGTATTAAAATCATTCCATGTGGCAGGTTAACTCAATTAGATTTATCTCTGTTCTGGGCAGGAGAACAGACTTGTGCTTTTAAGTTATTCAAATGATCAGCTAATGTACCAGGCATAGATTGAACTAGACCAATGTAATATTTGGCCTATTTTCTCTGCTTCACTGCACATAGACAGATGATTGCTTTGTCTTAAATGACTTTATGCAATACATTGAGCTCATACTAACACTTGTCATAGGAGAGAAAGCAAGTATCCATGAAATGGGGTTTTGCTGTACTAATTGTGAGTTTTCTCTAGATGCTACAGCTTCAAAGAAAATATTTATCATTCATGGGAAGGGGATGCATACTAAAATATTGACCTTTGGTTATTTCTGGATAAACTTTCTGCCTTTAGTATATTTGTATTCAAATGTAGATTCTGTTTATCAGAAACTATTTGAGGCAGGTCTGTGATTTTCTTCACTATCTTCTCTCCTGTCCATTCGGTTTTTCAAATGGATATAGCTGCCCTGTGGCCAAACTCCTCAGATGTTTCCACTGATACTAAGATTGATCCTGGAGGAATTCTCCTTTATGATGAACACACTCTTTCCATGTTGAGTTTGATTTTGGATGAAGACTGAGAAATTCATAAATAGAGAATTTTTTCATGTTCTAGAGAAGGAGGGTCTTCAAGGAAGGTTGGAAATTGTAGTAAGATGAAATTTGGTTATGTAAGTAAGTACTGTGACGATAAGGGATGTGAAAGAGCAGAATACCTTGGTGAGGTGGGGTTTGGAAGACATTTTAGCTAGTCATCACAATAGATTAGAGATACAGCGTTTATAAGAAGGATTTGGAGCATGCTATAATCCTAATTGCAGTTGCCCTTTGACTTTCAAAGATAATGCAGTCTACATTTTTAGATAGATTTTTCTGTAGCTATGGTGGAAACTCTGAAATGAGTTACTCTTTCTTTTGAACTAAGTTTTCACAATCATCTCTACCAATTCACCTAATCAGGTGACCTCCGCTACTTCCCCGCTGGCTGGTGTCAGATATTCAGAATGTACTCAGAATGAATCAGTCATTGCACTTTGAAATCCTTATCACTGCCTTAAGAAATATAAGATGATGTTAAGCGAAATGAACCCCAAGATAGGGACACGAGTGGTGTTTTTCTTCCTTGCCATTGTTTCTAAAGTATTTATAATGTACCATGTGATTTTTGTTGTTGTGGTTGCTTTGTATGTCCCTCACCCACGGTATCACCCCTGTTTTCACTGTATGTGATGTTGGTATAATTTGGGGAGGGGAAGGAAAAAACAAATTGCTTAAATAGGGACACAGATGGGCCCATTGCAACAATGAGATGTACAAGATGTTGTGTCGGAAAACAAACTTTACAATTTAGGTGGCGCAAGGGAGGGGTGTAGCTGAGGAGGTAGGAGGGAAGGGATGGTAAGGGAAAAACAAAGGAGGAGGCAACAATGCTGGATAAGAAATGTACTCATTACCTTGCTCATGTAACTGTAGCCCCTTTGTGTAGTATTCTCACAATAAAAACTTAATTAAAAAAAGATACACAGTATTTTATAACACTTGAAATAATTATGTATATTAATAGTTGTAAAAAATATACTAGGGAAATTATACTCAAATTGACTAAAATTCAAATGTTTTCAGTTAGTACTGAAACATGCATTATATCTCAAAAGAGTCTCTACATTTAATTTTCTAATGTTCAGACCCTATGCCACTATAATATACATATAGTTTAAAGTATACCCACAATCACAAGCCTGGCTTTGCTTTTCTTTGACTAAGATGCTATTTCCTGTTACCTAGAATTCATTTTTAGAGCCCACTACAGACACCAGTACTTCCAGGAAGCTCCCTGGATCCCATCCTCCTTCCTCTTTATGGGGTTTACTAGACTTAGCTGCTCAATACATCTGTATAGGTGAGAACTTATTGTATAGGTTTGCATACTTATTCTCCGATTGAGTGCCAAGAAACCAGTGTCATATATCTAACAATGGGCACCTTGTCCAGAATATAGCAGATGGCTCACTAGCCAAGAATGGATGAATGTTTATTCTTGAATAGGAAAACCCTAGATTCAAAGCATTTCTAGATTCACTGTAAGGTTCTTGGTATTTGTCTCTTGAACTTCAGAATTTGTTTCCTCTCCTTTTCAGATGTATACTGGGTTACTCAAGGCAAATTTGGCTTGGATGGAGAAAATAGGAGTGTTATGTCATTCTAAATCCTTACATTGCTTTTTTCAACTAGTGCATTTCTTGCCTGCTTTTCCATATATTTTTAATTTTCTGTTCAGAACACTCTGGATCTACTTGTATGGAGCTTCAGGGTGGAAGTTTACATCTATCCCTAACCTTCCCATCCCTTGCCACACATAAATGGGGACATCTCACATTTCTCTGGTACATTACAGGTAAGTCTGAAATACAGAAGGTAAAAGAGGAAGAGTCATCAGAATTGAAGAAAACCCAAGTCTCTTAAATGATAGATGAGAATTTCAAAACTTGCCACTTTAGCTGTAAACTGTACTTGCTAGTCAAGTTGAGGAATTAAGCTACTATCTCTGATCCCAAGGAACTGAGATTTTACTGCAGCCAGAGCTTCAATTTTGACCTTTCTTTTCACATTTGGTTAAGTTATTCATTCTTCGGTTAAGCTTCTTTGATTTGAAATATTCAGATCTACCTCTTCCTACCTACCCCCTCTTCCCTGCCAGGGATAATTTCCTTGTTTTCTCCCTGGCATTTTCTTACGCCACTGAACTGTATCATGTGTTAATAAGCTTTTTACTGTGTGAAATTGTTTTGTTTCTATAGCTGATTTGAAGGCAAAAAGGCCCTAGAGAGTGAAAGAGAGAGAGAGAGAGAGAAAGACAGACAGACAGACAGAAAGAGAGAAACATTCTGAAATAATTAAAATGATTACAGCAGTAGAAAACATTGCTTTACTAAAACTGCAAAATTTTCTCAGGAGATATTTTTCTTTACAATAGCCCATGAGTCTTTAGGATCTGTGTTTACAAATCAGATGGTGTCTGATAGCTTATTATTATTATTATTATTAAACAGAATGAGAGTCAAATGCATTAAGGTGGCCAGCCATGAACCTATCTTCTTCATCATCCATTTCATTCTGGTTGTGCCATTTACCTTTAAGACCATCTATGCCAGAGACCTATCTGTGATCCCGATGAGTTTGAAGCACTTGATCATAAAGAAATATTATGAATGAAACATATATATATATATAATTTATTCAATAAAAGTTGTGAATTGTGGACATCTCTTGTGCAAGAAAACCAAAATGTCATCACTATGGTGTGTGTATTTTGAAAGGAAAGTTATGAAAGGAAATCTTCCCCCAGGTAAAAAATTAGTCCCCACATGTATGTGTTATGCATATATGTATTTAGTTAGTTAGCTATCTATTTATTGAATTATTAATTTTTTTAGTTAGTTAGCTATCTATTTATTGAATTATTAATTTTTGTGTCAGTACTGGAGCTTGAACTCAGAACACAAGCATTGTCCTTTACTTTTTATTCAAGGTTGACACTGTACCACTTGAGCCACAATTTATGTCTCTTAGCCTTTCTTGTTCAGGTTTGACTATGAAACATGATTCTCAGATCTCAACCTCTTGAATAGCAGGATTTCAGGTGTAAGCCATTGGTCCCAGCTCCCACTTACTTTTAGAGGAACACTAAGATTTTTTGTTGTTTTTTTTTTTTTTTAAGATACATAGAAGGTATTGAAGTGGAAGAGAGTTTATATGTGTCATATCAGTCCCTGGAGCAATCTCATGTAGATTAGCTGGCACATGAGGCTCATTTTTGAATGACCTCAATCTTTTGTATAATGAGTTGCCCATTATTTCCTGGAAAGATAAGTTCTAGGCTCTCTTTGGGCACCTTTGTAACATTTCGAAGCTGGTAAGGAGGCTAGAGCTGGAAGTGAAGGAAGTAGATAAGGAAGGAGATGGGTCCATCCATGCTGGATAACTTTTAACAAATGTGTTTCACTATAACTTTAAAACTCATTTAAGAATAGTGGGTGAACTCAGTTAAAATGGCCATTATCAAGAAATCTAATAATGACAGATGCTGGTGGGGTATGGCCAAAAGGGAACACTACTACACTGTTGGTGGGAATGTAAACTTGTCCAACCACTCTGGAAAGCAGTGTGGAAGTTCCTCAAAAGACTAAACATAGAGCTCCCCTTAGGGGAGCTCTCACTTCTGGGCATTTACCCAAATGACCACAAACAAGGCCACACTAACGCTACCAGCACAACTATGTTCATTGTAGCATTGTTTACCATAGCTAAGATATGGAACCAACCTAGATGCCCCTCAGTAGATGAATGGATCAAGAAACTGTGATATATATATGCATATATATATGTATATATACATATTTGTATATATACATATATATACACATGTACATGTATATATTATATATACATATATATATATTATATATAAATATTATATATACATGTATATATAAATATTATATATACATGTATATTATATATACATATATATACATATAGATGTATACACACACACATGCACAATGGGATTCTATGCTTCCATCAAAAAGAATGACACCACCCCATTAATAAGGAAATGGAAAACTTGGAAAGACTTCATAAAGGAATAGAAAGACCCAAAGAAACATAGATCTCATTGTTTCCCTCATTTGTAGTAATTAGTATATGTCTAGGATAGTCCTAGCAGATGAGCAGAATAGCTCAATAGCCGTGTACATATGACAATATAAGATGATGCTAAGGAAAATGAACTCTAAGACATGGAAACAAGAGGTGTTTCTTTATTGTTATTTTTAATGTACTGTATGATTTATTTTCTCTTTTGTTTTTTTTCCTATGGTTTATCCCCTGTTGTGACTGTATTTGACTTTGATGCCCTGGGTATTGTATATACATTTATCTGAATTAGGGAAGGGGAGAGGAACAACAAAATGGTAAGACAAAGGGCAAAGGGCAAACCAAGGCAACAGTGAAACTCACAAGACAATATGTTAGAAAGGAACTGTACAGCTTAGGAAAGGGGGTATTGGGTGTGAGGGAAAGTGGGAGAAAAAGAGGGAGGGGATAACAAGTTCCATAAGAAATGTACTCACTACTTTACATATGTAACTGTAACCCCTCTGCACATCACCTTGACAATAAAATAAAATTTAAAAAAATAAAAAGAATTTGACCATAAAAATAGAAATAAAAATAAAATAAACAAAAATTAAAAAAGAATAATGGGTGAAGCTGAGCACCTGTGGCTCCTACCTATAATCCTAGCTACTCAGGAGCCTGAGATAAGAGGATTTGAAGTCAGCCTGGGCAAAAAAGCCCATGAGCCTGGAAGTGGAACTGTGACTCAAGTGGAAGAGTATTGCCATTGAGCAAAACAGCTTAGGGACAGCGTCAAGCCCCAGGACTAGCACAATAAAAAAAGAATAATGAACAGCTGTAACATGTCAGTCTCATCATTAGGTAACATCCTGACAAACAAATTGACATTATCAATAGCTACAGTGTGATTTATGTAATGTATAGATTAGCTGCTACTACACAAGTGTACTGCTATTATAACTGTAGCCAAATTTTAAATCTTACTTATGACATACATCTTTTTATTTTTAATGTTAATTACTTGAATTTTTAAGTTTTCGAATGGATAAATAGGTAACAAAGGATATCAAATAAGATGACATATAAAGTAAGAGACACTGTGCTTGTATAAGTCCTTTCATTGTATAAAATGCATAGATTTTGTGATACCAGTTTTGCCTGTTTAGAATAAACAGTCAGCGCAGCTAAGTGCAACATTCTATAGTTTTCTGTTTTGTACATGTCTGTTGCTACAAATAAACAGGGAGCCTGTGAAACATCATCCTTTCACAGTTCATTGTCTGGTAATAATATACAAGCTTAAAACCATTTGCGTTGATTAGAGTTGTCACTGAAAGGAAATGCTGATTGAGGCAATAACCTTTCTGCAAAATAAGATTTATTTTACCTGTTTCTTTTTACTTGTTTAATGTGGCTAAAAAAAATATGAGGTGGCCAGATTTTTTACAAAAAGATTATGTTCAGTTGCTCGTAGGCATTGATGACTTGTGTGAACAGAGAATTTTGCCTATTGCACACAAATCATTGATGACAGAGGTGTAATCAGGAATGGACATATGTATTTGGTATTTGCTTTTTCATGCTCTTCCAATATTCTTCAGCAATATGCATGAGGTTAAGCCACAGTTCTTTGTTTCTTATTTCCCTCAAACCATTTCCACTTCTGACTCTAGCTGTCTGTTTTTATTTCAATTTATTATTTTCTTTCAATTATTATTTCTTCTTCTGGGTACAATGGACCAATTATCATCTCTTTTCCAAATAAAATTTTCTATTTTCCTGATAAAATTCCTTCATGCTAGTCTGTCACCATAGAACTACTTTTTTATTTTTTTTACATTCTCTTAATTTAAAATGTGGCCACTATTTAGATCTCAAGTTTATGTGTTATTTTTCTGGACACCCAGAAGATGATTCAACTCTTGATCCTAGTCCCAAATGTGCAAAAATATGTATGTCCATCTCTGGGCCAGTCAACTACTCCATGAGTAGTGCTCATGTAACAGAAATGTTGCTCCTATTCAAATCATGTATAAGTACCTGTGGTGGGGTTAGGGGGTAACAGTTGTTAGTATAGGTTACTTAAAATGAATGTGGTTGGTATCTGCTACTTCCTCTGTGACTCTGGTGAAGCTGAATAACCTTTTTATTTTGTTGTTGTTGTTGTTGATTGTGGTGCTTGAACTCAGGGCCTGGGCTCTGTCCTTAAGCCTCTTTGTACTAAAAGTTAGAGCTCTACCACCTGAGCCACAGAGCAGCTTCTGGCCTTTTCTGAGTAGTTTGTTTATTGGAGATTACAGTCTCATGGGGACCTTTTTCTGCCTGGGGTGGCTTCGAACTGCCATCCTCAGATCTCAGCCTCCTGAGTAGTTAGGATTAGAGGTGTGAGCCACTGGTGCCTGGCTAACACCTCTATTTTTAAAAGCAGTGAAAGTTGTTTGTAAAAACTTCACATGTCATCTTTTTTTTATTAAAAAATATTGATTCTGGCTAGACACTGTGTTGAAAATAAACTATACAACTTGTGGGTGGAGATGTGAGGGAAAATTAGGAGAGAGCAAGGGAAGGGGTGACATTGTTCAAAAAGAAATGTACTCTTTATCTGACTTACGTAACGAACCCCCCCTTACATCACCTTACAATAACAATAAAATAGTATTAAAAACACTGGTGCTGGATGGGATAAGGAGATGAGAAAGGATAACAGAGTTTGAATATGATTAAAGTACCTTGAATGTATGTGTGTGAATGTCATAATGAAACTCCTTACTCCATGCAATTAATAATTGGGAGTACCAATAAATAAAAATGCTGGTCATAGAGAGTAAAGCTAAGCTATCCAGTCGTCACAGGATTCAAAATGTTGTATCTTTAGAAATGTACACATTTAGACTATGATAAAATGGTTACATGTAGTAGATTGGAAGGAAATCTCAGCTAAGAGCAGGGCAAATAATCTTAAGCTCACCTCTGCTGAAGAAATGAGTAACTATTGACTTAACTTCTCAGTGGATTGGAAAGGCCCTCTGTGGTGAATTGAGTGTATGTGTGGAGACTGAGTGCCTCATATCTCTGATGTCAGTTCCTTCACTACAGCACTTGACTTATATAATCCCTGAAGTATCTTTGTGAGGCTAATGGCAGGAGAACATCCTTGAGAGTACAGTTCTGGAGATTTTCTAAGCACTGTAAATGTACAATGATTAGTCCTTTGAGATGGTGTGTAGCTTATTGTTCTTAGTCATTGACCTCTCTGTAGAAGTGCCGTACACAGCACCACGGTCACATTTCTTCCAGCTCTTGCTTTCTGTGTTATTTTTCCTTATATCATAGCTTAAATTCTGTATTCATGTCTGGGACTATGACATCCATGTTCATGCCTAACACATTTACTAAGTGATTGAATATGCATGTCTGCAATGATAGGGAACATATCTTCATCTTTTTCTATTTCCTGGATTTTTTAAAATAATGCAATGATTCTAAGAGCTATTCAATTGATACATGTGGGAAAAGGAAGGAAATACAAATGAACATATGCCATAATGTCTTTGGAGAAAATCTTCAAAACTAGCCATTCATCCAAAAATTAGAATTGATCAAAAAAAGTGAGAGTATTTCAGTGTGAAAGTGTGCACATGAGAGTCTTTTGTAAGACATAAGTGGATAGAAGAGTAAAAGGAGTATATTCTTACCACAAAAGATAACGCCAGGGTCAGCAGACAAAAATAGTTTACATCTAACAGGAATGATGGGACAAAGGATGAACAAATTAGCAATAGTACTCACTAGACACTATCTTGAAAATGAACTATACAACTTGTAGGTGGGGATGGGAGAGAAAAGCTGGGAGAGAGCAAAGGAAGGAGAGACATTATTCAAAAGGAAATGTACTCTCAGTCTGACTTACATAAGTGTAACCCCTCTCTACATCACATTTACAATAAAAATTAAAAATGCATAAAAAAGAAAACAAAACAGGCTGAAAGCCCAGCATTTGATTTAGTCCCTATGTAAGCATCAACACAGTCATATTATTGTAATCTACATTTTATTAAATAAAAGAAAATAATAAAGAAAAAACAGAAAGCTTCGGCAGTTTCAAGGTACTTCATGTCTACTGCTCCTATTATTCTCTCAATGACCTGTGGAGGGTGGCATTTTTATTATCTCCATTTTACAAAAGAGGAAACAGGCTCATTGAGAAATGATCATTTGCTTTTGTTTACATGTTTAATAATGAAGTTAAGGTTCAAGTCTTGGTTTTCTGAATCTGAAGTCTTAATTCCTTGTTTCCACATTTGAATAAATATCACCTGCTAGTAATCTTCTGATTTAAGGAATAGTATTATTTCTTGTTTATTCAAAGTATATGAAGTATTAAATAGCACTTAAAACATGAGAACAAAGGAGGATACTCTTAGGATCACAAGGGCTCAATAGCTATGTGCATATGATCTTATAAAACGATGCTTATTGAAATGAACTCCAAGAAATGGAATCAAGAAAGGTGTTTTTTTGTTGTTGTTGTTTTTTACTGCTTGCTATTCTTTTTTTCCCTTTACTTTTTCTTTGGCATATTTCCATTTGTTGCTTTGTTTTCTTCTTTCTTTTTTATTTAAATTTTAATTTTTGTCAAGGTGATGTACAGAGGGGTTACAGTTACATAAGTAATGTAGCTAGTACATTTCTTGTCAAACTTGTTACCCCCTCCCTCACTTTTCTCCCACTTTCGCTCCCCCATGTCCCCTTTCCCAAGTTGTACAGATCATTTCCAACATATTGTCTTGTGAGTATCACTGTTGCATTGGTTTCCTCTTTGTCCTGTCTCGCCATTTTGTTATTCACCTTTCCTTCCCTAATTCAGAAAAATGTATATACAGTACTCAGGGTACCAAAATCAAATACAGTGACAACAGGGGATAACCATAGGTTAAAAAAAAAGAAAGAAATCATGTAGAACATTAAAAACAACAAAGAATATCCTCTTGTTCAATGTCTTGGAGTTCATCTTATATGGTCATATGTACATAGCTATTGAGCCATTATGCTCATCTGATAAGATTATCCAAGATATATACTATTTATTACAAATAAGGAAATGATGGGACGTATGTTTCTTTGGGTCTGGCTTACTTCACTAAATATGATGTTTTCCAAGCCCTTCCATTTCCTTACTGATGGGGCAGTATCATTCGTTCTGATGGAAACATAGAGTTCATTTTATATATATTTTATATATATGTATATATAACACATTTTTCTTGATCCAATAATCTACTGAGGGACATCTGGGTTGGTTCCTTATCTTAGCTATGGTAAATAATGCTGAAATAAACATGATTGTGCTGGTTGCTTTAGTGTGTCCTTGTTTGTAATCATTTGGGTAAATGCCAACAAGTCGGATTGCTGGGTCACAGAGGAGCTCTATTTTTAGTCTTTTGACGAACCTCCAAACTGCTTTTCAGAGTGGTTTAACAAGTTTATAATCCCAACAGTGTAGTACCATTTCCTTTTGGCCACATCCCCTCCAGCAGCTCTCTACTATCTTCCTCTTTTTTCTTATTTCTGTACTCTTTGACTTGTATATAAGTTTATGTGATTTGGTCAAGGGAGGGAGAATCACAGAAAGAGTGGGATAAAGGGTGAACCAATTCAGCAGTGATACTCTCTAGACACTATGTTAGAAATGAACTATACAACTTGGGGAGAGGGGAGAGAGGAAGGGAGGGGGGAAACTAGGAGAAAATGATGGAGGAGTGACACTGTTCAAAAAGAAATGTACTCACTTCCTGACTTACATAACTGTAACCCCTCTGTACATCACTTTTACAATAAAAATTTTTTAAAGCAAACAAAGTATATGAAGGAATCAAAAACTCCATTTGTGTTTTGGAAAAAAAAATCAGGCATACTCCAAACTTCGGAAGATGCATAAATCCCTGTGTATGCAAAAAGCATCTTTAGTGAAGACTGTGGCATTAAAGAGCTCAGGCATGTGACAATTTCTGTCATTTGTACGAATGACCCACTTATAGAGGTATAATTTTCAAAATGGATATCTTCATCATTTGAAAGATGATCTAGCAAAATCTATGTGCCCATCACTCTGTACAGGGGTAGGTACATAAGCAACAGTTGTATATAATAAACTGTACTCTCTTATGCTTTTAACTAATCAGAAGTTCTGATATCAAATGTATTTTGTAACATGACTGACATTCATTACTACACAGCAGAGTTAGTATTTCTGTTCTCAATGAATTTTATTGTTTTAGGGTCAAACATCAGATAGAACACATTCTTTTTTTAATTTTTATCTTATTGTAAAGATGCTGTACAGAGGGGTTACAGCTACATGAGTAAGGCAAGGGATACATTTCTTGTCGAGCCTTGTTACCCCTGTTTTGTCTCTCTCCTACCATCCCTTCCCTTCCCCAGCTCTCCCACTCTTCCCCCACCCCCAAAGTTGTAAAGTTCATTTCCAACATAGTGTCTTGTGAGTCTCATTGTTGCAATGGGTCATCCTGTGACCTTGTTTCAGCATTTTGTTATTCCCCTTCTCCTCCCCAAATTAGATAAATGATTATACAAGATGCAGGGTATCAAAAAAAAGAACACATTCTTTATCATTAATCAGAATAAACAAACCAGATTTCAATTCTAGAGAAAGGTTTAAAGGTAACAAACATCTGTTGTATTGTTGCTTTCCTTTCATTAAAAATGTTTATCTTCACTTTTATTAATTTACTCTGAATATTGGATTTAACTCTTATTCAGGGTTCATTTTCCTCAAGCAAAGTTTCTTTGAAATTTAGATACCATGGACTATATATCATTTAGTCCAAATACTAAACTTCATTTTTTCTCTCTAGCTATGTAATTTATATAGTTTTGCCTGTCTCTGTAAACCACAAGAACTATCACATTTTTGTTCCTTGTGATTTGGGATAGAATGGAGGTAATTTAGGCAATATAATTTAGTCCTGTTACTCTTGTCTTTCTGATTCAGTCATTCTGAAAGGCAGAAACATGGAAGAAATACATTTTTCATTAAACAGATAGTTATTGTATACCTATTGAATACTTGTTGAAGACACAGAAGACAGATCAGTGTACCAAGACTTTGTTTTCATGAAACTTTCATTCAGGTAAAGAAAATAAATTAGAATACATGTTTAGGCAAATATGTGTATGTTTGTGTTCATGCATATGTGAATAAGCATGTGTGGGTAGTCAATATCTTAGAGAAAAGTCGTAGTTGGTGAAAGTGGCAATAATGAACTTCAGGTTAAGGTTAGGACGCTGTAGATACACAGAGCTATAGGAAGTTGTTATCTGAGGGCAGCATCCTGGCTTCCTGCTCGTCAGCGACAGTTCCTCTGAGATTGCTTATTGTGGCAAATGGAATAGGTCCTCAAGTAGATGCACATCTCTGCGAACACGTTATTAGAAATAAATGATTATAAAAGATTGACATTGTCTTGTAAAGGATAGCAGGATGAATCAGAACTCTGGATAGAGTGTGATGTATAGCCATGCTGATAAAACTTCTTTTGGCTATGGCAAGCTGCACTTTCTGTTAGTCATAAATATTTTAGGTTCAGCTGTGACTTGACCCTTTCTTTGTTGGAGAAAAAAAAAGAAAAGCTAGTTTCTCTTTCTTCTAAAGGTCTTAGTTATTGCTGGAGCAATGACCTAATTAAAATAGGATTTCCATATACAGACCATCTCTGAACGCTTGCAGTCTCTCTGGTGCCTGTTGGGGATATTCATTACACCTTTTCATATTTGAAAAGTTCTTTTGTCAAGATGAATGAGGCCCATCATTTATCCTAGAAGCAAGTGGCCACTCATATTTCATTGTTATGCATTTCTTTTAATGAATGTGAATGGAGTTTGAGATCATTTAACTCTTTAATAAACTTTGTGTGTGTGTGTGTGTGTGTAGGGAGAGAGAGAGAGGCAGGGAGGCTATCTGCCCAGTCGGATGGCTTTTCTTCTTTCTAGTTCAGTCCTACCTATAGGGATTTTAAATCTACTTTTTGAGAACAAGGAGAACTGTACACTGGAGGCACCTTGTGGCCGGAACTGGAAATGGTGATGTGCTTGGATATGGGACCCAGGAGGATAAGAGGAACATTGAAGGTCTTGCTTCCACAGCTGTTAGAAGGACTAGTGCTTGGGACTTAGGGGTAGATTCATTTTCACAGTGGCTGAAAATCCAACAGTTGAGCGGGACTGCCCAAAAGAACTCCCACCGGCTTTAGGAAGTGTTATTTTCAAGCCAAGATGGATCTGGTGAGTCCCAAAGAGGGCTCATTTGTGATGCTCACATCATCTATGTGTTCTCACCTTGTTTGTATTACTTTCCTTCTTTCTTCTCCATCTCTGCTCTTTGGCTCTACTTTTTCCATGGTTGTGAATGCTTTTGTTAGCAGACACGAGTTTTCCAATTGCTACACATGCCTTCTTCCCTCCTTTCCCTGAGATCTCGCCCAGGCCTGCCCTATGCCTCTCAGTGTAATCAGAAGGCACCTGCATTCTTTCCCAGCCAACTTGTCATAGTGCATTAATGCCCAGTACTCCACACAGGGTAAGTCTTCAAAATATGTTTCTTGAATCAATGCTTCATATGTTACCATATGACAGATTTTATAAAGGCTCTTTGGAAACATGCCTTTCTATGAATTCATAATGTCCACTTTGAGGTCCTTTGAGATATTAGGAAAATGCATTTATGAAGTCAGGCATTTGATAGTTTTTTTTTTATCTGATCAGTTCTTTCGGACAGAGAATCTGAAATGAATAGCAAAACTGAAGGTCAGCCTCTGCATATCTATTCAGAATCTGGCCCAGGTGTTATATTAATAATGTTCCTTTCATTAACACAGTCCCCACGTGAATACTTCTAAGGCTGACCTTCTGGAATCAAGAGACAGGATGTTGTGAGGAAGCAATAAGCAGATGGACAGTCAAATTTTTCTGATTCACCTTCTGGAGATGATGCCCCTTTACTAGTAGTGCCATACCAAGAGAACCTCTTTCTTTTTCTCCATGTCTATTTTCTCACTGCAGAATAACTGAGTTATCTTAGCTACCTACTGTGGATATGAAGGGTCATTTGCCTTTATGGAGATGAATGTCCTTTATAAACTCTGAAACAGAAACAAAAAACATAAAGCCATGTTTCATTTTAATATTTAGACTTCCATTTCCAACTCTATATTGGTGGTGTTTTTGCTACACAGATTTTAACTGATTTGTGGATATTTATTAGAACTTAACAGTAAAATTATGCTGAATTTATTCATGTGGAGATAGGTGCTTGGTCTAAGTAAAATTGTGAACTATGTACAGAAGTTGGGAAATAAATACTGCTTCTTTCCTTGGTAAATTTATTCACACATGTGAGTAATTCTATACTTATACATTTATTTTGCAAGCTTTTATTTTTTAAGAATTTAATTTTATTGTCAAGGTGATGTACAGAAGGGTTAGAGTTACGTATGTAAGGTAATGAGTGCATTTCTTTTTCTTTTTCATTTCTTTTTCTTTGGGTCCGGTCGTGGGGCCTGAACTCCGGGCCTGGGTGCTGTCCTTCAACTCTTCAGCTCAAGGCTAGCACTCTACCACTTGAGCCACAGCACCACTTCTAGCTTTTTTCTTTTTGCTTATGTGGTGCTGAAGAATCGAACCCAGGGCCTCAGGCATGCAAGGCAAGTGCTCTACCACTGAGCCACCTTCCCAGACCATGAGTGCATTTCTTGTCAAACAGTGTTACCCCTTCCCTCGTTTAATCTGGTTAGTTGCTGGGAAGGAACAAGTTCTATGTGAGAAGGTTGAGGGAGAGTGAAAGCCTGCCACTGAAGGAATGGCAGTGGAAAGTCTGCCAGGTGTGGGGAAAGGATGAGATGGAGAAAAGAGCACAGGAGCAAAGGGAACATGAAGACCATGAAGTGAGGAGCAGTAGGGAGAGACTATTGGTAGTCTAGCAGTGAGTAGAATGATGTGACCATAGTCCTAGGCCAGAGCTTAGATCTCACATCAAGCCATGATTGCACCAGAGTGTGGGAGCAGGAAACCTATGTGACTAATAGAGTTATGTTAAAGAAGAAAGCATGCTAAGTACTTTGTGGCTGCATTTGAGGCAGATGTATGGAAACATTTGAGACTATGGCAGTGGTCCAGACAAGAAATAGGGGCTGCTGGGTGCTGGTGGCTCATGCTTGTAATCTGAGCTACTCAGGAGACTGAGATCTGAGGATCTCAGTTCAAAGCCAGCTCAGGCAAGAAGTCCATGAGACTTCTATCTCCAATTAACCACCACAAAACAGAAATGGCGCTGTGGCTCAAGTGGTAGAGCACTCACCTTGTGCGGAAGAACTCAGGCAGTGCTCAGGCCCAGAGTTCAAGCCCCATGACCAACAAAAAATAGAAAAACAAAGAAGAAGAAGAAGAAAAAAAGAAATAATTACTGTCGATACTCCTTTCTATATCCTTCTAGTCCTTATTTCTCTGCAGTACAGTTGGGTTCCATGCTTTAGGTCTCCTCTCCTTTGGCATATAAACGTAGTTATTTATTAATTTATTATTTTTGAATAGTTGGACAAAGGGATCTGTGTTTCTTTGTACATTTTTATTGTAAAAATGCTGTACAGAGGGGTTACAGTTACATGAGCAAGGTAATGAGTACATTTCCTATTGAGCATTGTTGTCTCCTCCATCCCTTCCCTCTCTCCTCCACAACTACCCCCTCTCCTGTGCTTTCTTTCCTATGTGGAAGTTAGACCTAAAATATACATGAAAATATATACAGGGCCATATGCAGATATCACAATCTTCATGGCTTTTTAAGAGCAGTTTTCAATACTCTGATCAATGAAGCTGTGAGAAGGAACTTGGGTCTCTTCTGGAGAGGAAGTTTATGAGCACATATGTGATCAGCTATGTGCTCTATCTACTGCATGAATGTATATGAAAATGCTATTCTAAGTAGAGTTATCTTGGATGTAAACTCTTGAGTAACACCAAGTCTTCATGCCAACCAGGAGGACTGGTACCAATGAGACTTTGAGACATGTTACTCTTGAGGACATTGTCTAGGCTGTTACTGTACTCACGCATAAGCATCTGAATTAATTGTCTGATCAACTTTTTTGTACACATATGTTGATATCATGATGTCAATTAGTGGCATTTTACATTTTCATCACCCGGAGCAGTTTTAATAGCACATTATACTTCTAAATTTTGTCTATAGAAGTTATCGTGTCTGTTTTATATAGTATTTCAGAGCATCATTCTTACAGCATTAATTAGTTAATATATAAATATTCTAGTCTTTGAGAAGAGTCTTCTGAGGACTTTTATGGATGCTCAGTTATTTACTTTAGTTATCATCATGTATCTATCATTCAACAGAGATATAATAATAGAAGACTTAAACATATGGGAAATTTGAATTTCTGCATTTGTACATTGTATTTGTATATTCCAAATATTGTTGGAATTCTAAGATGCTTTCTATTTCTATGCTGTTTCTCCTTAGCTAAGCAAAAGTGTATAATTTGAGAAACCTAAATCTTAAACAAACATCTCTTCTTATTAAGTGGGCCAATATATACCTGTGTGTATACCATTTATATAATGTGTAGTGGCATACATATATAATATACATATATTTGTGTGTTTATGTTTGTGTGCGTAAATATAAATGTATATATATATATATATATATATATATATATATATATAATCTATTTTAAGAAAGCCAAGTCAGTTTTCCCTTGCCAGCTGGGTGCCTATTTCTCACACACTTACCCATGCTATAGGAGAGAGCAGGCTATGTATTTAAAGCATTGGCCCATTCTCTGACAACCTGCATTCCTGAGTTTAAATAGCTTGTATGCTGCATCAAGAATAGGAAGAGTTAATTGCCTGCTTTATTTTGTTGGGAAAGGCAGCTTTTATTTCACATTGACTTTCTGCATTCTCTGGGCCAATTTGTGTGTGACAGCTTGTTTCCCAGATCCACATTTGTTTAAAGCTCTCTAACAGACTGATTCTATTTTTTCCATGCTTTCCCCCCCCCCTTTTTCTTTACTTTTCTTTCCCTTTTTTTAAGCTTAAAAGAACATGGCTTTGCACGTGGTTAGGATTCCAGAAAAGTCTGTAGACCATGATTGGCAGCTTCCCCTGTTGTGCAGATGTGAAATGAGGAAAGCTAACTTTCCATGGACTTTCTAGTTTCTATTTGTCGTTTTTACAGTGGTGCTCATTACAACTATCTCCTTGCCAGATGGAAATCTGACTACTCACTGGATATCTATTTTCTGCCACTCATGCATCGTGACAATGTCAGACAATATGTCAGTAAATTCCCTTCAATATACTTTTTGCATTGGGTAGATTGGTGACATTATGTACAATGCTTGATATTGACAAGTAACTACCTTCATGTTTATCCATGACCAAAGGAAAAGCAAATCCAGACAACTCTCCATAGTCTGGAAGGTATGAGTAGTGTTGGCAAACACATCAATCATTTTCTAGCCATGGTTGTTCTCTGAAACAGAACTGAGGGCAATGACCCATGCGAACAACTAAAGCATTAATTTGTACCTAGCTAACACTAAAAGTTCCTATTTTTGGTAACATGACAGACCAAGCTTGGCTTAAACCAGTGGCCTTCAAAATGTGCTCCTTCATTAGAACCATCAATATCACCTAGAATGTGTTAGAAATACAGTTTCTCATGCCCTAACCAAATCTTATTAAATCACACTCTCCAAAGGTGGGCCCATAGATCTGCCATTTTTGGCAAGGGAGGGGGCAGCACTGAGAAATTAACTTAGCGTCTTGACCTTCCTACATCTACTACTTGAGATATGACCCCAATCTTCAGAAGTATGTTAACTTTGGCAAGTCTGGCCTTGAACCTTGATCCTCCATTAACGTCCAAGTAGCATTTGCAACCATATTCAGCCCTGTGTTTGTACTGCTGAGTAAAGTCAGAGAAGCATTGCAATCCTGTGAGTGTTGTTTAAATGGGTTGATGACTCAATTGTTTCAGAATCTGTTTCCTTTTTCAGTTATATGATTGGGGTAGGAAGCCAATAATTTAGGCAATGTGACCAAAGTATCTGTATAATTGTTTTCCTAACTTCTTTTAAAATTTACCCATGGAACAGGGTCTCCTTTGCCTTGTGTGAAGAGTTCTCAGAGGCCCTCTCTGTACATTAAGATGCAATAGACCCTTTAAAGGTTACTAGTTCTAGCTGAGCACTGGTGGCTCAGCCCTGTAACCCTAGCTATTAAGGACACTGAGATCTAAGGTTCTGAATTTGAAGCCAGACTGGACTCTTATTTCCAATTAACATTCAAAAAGCTGAAAGTGGAGTTGTGTCTCAAGTCATATAGCATTAGCTTTGAGCCAAAAAGCTTAGGGACAGTGCCCAGGCCTTGAGTTCAAGTCCACAGACAAGTACCACTCTCTCTCTCTCTCTCTCTCTCTCTCTCTCTCTCTCTCACACACACACACACACACACACACACGCAGAGACCCACAGATACACAAAGGTAAATAGTTTTGAAATTGTTAGGCTTCTCCTTATCCATAGTTTGGTTGACTGAGCCTAGCGATACATAGTGACTTTCTGCATCTTCCCTTGCTCATGTCCTTCTGGCTTAATGTTCATGTTTCTTGTCACATCCATCTCTTTTGGCAATTCCTGCCACTATCATCACTTTGTGAGTTCCATTGCCTTCCCAATTTGGTTCTTTTGGATAGAATTTGAGCAATTCCAAGGCTTGCTTTCTCTTCCCAATATGGTTCTAATTTGGACCATGAGAACTCCCCTCCTTCTGCCCCCCTCCCACCCCAATCATTTTTGCCTAAAATCTGTGCTCAAGTAAAGTGAAGGCAGGGCAGGTGCCTGGGCTCCCCTCTTTCCCTCCCGGCTCCAGCATCTTAGTCATTAGCAAACTCTGGTTCATGAACCAACTCTGGCCTGCTGCCTGTTTTGGTGAATAAAGTTTCGTTGGATCACAGCCATATCCATTAGTTTATTATAGTGTATAGTTGCTTTTACATCACAATGAGCAAGAGACTGTATGGATTACAACTCTTAAAATATTTATAACTTGGCTCTTGGCAGAAAAAGCTTGCTACTTCTAGATTTCACAGGAATAGGGTGTGGTGTGGTGGAGGGGGTACACAAATGGAGGGGAAAAAGGAGGAAATGGAAAGTCAAACCCCAGTCCATTTTCCCCCTAACACCCAAACTCTAGGGATTTATGAAGCTCTTGAAACACTCAAGGACTTCTCTTTGAAGGAAAGGAGATGGCCACATGGTATAAAAGAAACCTCTATAAAAGAAATCTCTGTGCAAGCCTTCTTTGTTTCTTTGACACCTTTATCCTGTTGATGTAAGTGCTGTGTCCAACAGTCAGACCAATATTCCATATACACAATCTTGGTCCACTATCTTATTTCAATATCTGATATTTATTGTCTCAGGTCCTTGGGCAAATATCAGAATTGCCAGATAGTTTAGACAGGTAAATAAACCTCTAATGATTGACTTACTCTTGATTTGAGGAAGGTGTAAGACAACTGCCAGTAGACTCATGGTTAACTCATGGTTGACAATTTTGTTTTACTTAGTTGAAGTTTTGTTCTGTGAAATTAATGTAAATAGAGTAACACTGAAACTTTATGATTGTCTATCAATGACCCGCTCAAATAGCAGCATATTTGAGTTACTTTTAAAGGCCACATCAGGCCTTCAGATTAAACTCAGTAAATATTAATTAAAAAAAATTAAAATACAGTAAATGGAATATTAGAAGCATTACCTTACCTTTTTTGAACAGGCTCAAGAAAGCTAGGCTCCTGTTCATCAATATTCCACTATGGTCACACATCAGGTGGCTTTCCAGTCTCTGAGATGTAAACTGTCCTGTAACATTTCTAGTTAATTATTTGATGATTTATATACCATTTAAAAGCATTTCTGGGTTTACTTTACAGGGCTTGTTATCTTGATATGGCCTAATATTTATTGAAAAAAGGTGAGGTGACTACTCAAATTTCCCTTGAGAATATCCAAAATACCACAGCAAAACTTGTCAACAAAACTTTGATTGGCTTTTGATTTTTAATAGTAACCAGATATTTTGTTAATTTACAGTATGAAAAGATATCCAGAAAAGCATTTATTAATGTTTTATGTATTTACTATGGGATTACAATAACATATCATCCAGTAAAGAGAAGACTTTTCTAAATCTCTCATTATTATACACATTTGCACATTTCTTTTAATCCTCAATTTCCACTGTCTTCTTATGTGTAAGTCCAGTCTGATCTATTTTAGGCCATCGTGATTATGAGCTCAAGGTAGTTTACACAGTCATAGCACAAGGCATGTTGTTAAAAGAAGTGCGGATTTTCTTTACTTCACTACTAATTCCTCATTAAGTCCCTCTAGCATGAACTCTAGAAAATATTAGCTCTCCTATATCCCCCAAGTTCTTTTTCTAATTTATTCACAAGTTTTGAAGCCTGACTAGATGTGAAAATGCTATCTGCTATAAAAAGGTTTAAAATAGTTATACAAATAAGCCTCAGATATACTTTTGAATATATTACACACAGGGAAACATACACGCAGGCTCACATTTATACAAATCTATCCCAGAGGGAGACTCTGGTACAGACTTTCTTGTTTTAGCTATGCATTTGTAATACTTTTTGAAGAACATTCTTAGTTCTCAGAGATTTAGGAAAATTTTGCAATACCAACAAACCAGGGCTTTTTGCTGTTCGCTTTTAGAACATTCCATAACTTCAACACCTTTTCTGCAAAGGTAAAACCTGAGTTTCTGAATTTGTTCTTGTGGTTTAAAAATATCTAAACGTAATCTCTTAAGAACCAGAGTAAACTGGTTGGCACAGTTGCTAATACACAAGACCTCAGTGCTGATTTATATTGTCTTAGAGCAAATGTTAGCAGAATTCCTACTATGTGTGAAGTATGCTACTTGATACCAGAGCCATGCACATGGAACCTTAGGAACATTCATGACCGACATGTGTTGTTTCATCCAGGTTATCTAACATAAAGATAATTCATACATAATTATATTTTGCTCCCAAGTTATCTAGGTCATAGCTTTCTCCTTCATTCCCTGAATTATAAGTACTTGCTATTACTGGGAGCTTTCTTCTTCTCAAAAAGTTTTTTTTTTGGCTAGAATCAAGTATAATTGCAAAAGCCACAATATTACTTTACTTTTTAAAAGCAGCAACAATTGATTTATTTTTTAATGACAATCCACTAATTATTAGGACAAGACCGTGGGGGAAAGTTACTAGACAGCTTTATTTTCTTTAAAAAATATAGACACTAATGAGGCTTCTCTGGCATTTTAAATCTGTTCTTTCAATTTGTATTTGAATAGTACTAGTTTTCCTTGAGCAAAGTGGTGGTGATTTATTTTTTTTCATCTGACATATCCATTATGAGTATATTTTTGATGTGCAACCATCTGAAGAGATAATGAAAATATATAAACATTTCCTCATGATCTTAGGGATCTGACTGAAATGTTAAAATAGATCTCACTGATAATAAGTCCAGTCTATGAAATAATTTATTGTAATCTTCACTGCTCTGATTGACAAATAAAAAATTATATGTAGAAATGAGTTTCCCATGAATGTAGCAAAATAGTTATGATATTCTTCCACTCATCTCATTTTCTCATCCTCTGCATTTCTTCTGGAAGCAAAAGAGTACTGAGCTCTGTATTTCCTAAATCTTAGCATGAGAAAATATCTAATACTAGCTCTATCTCTGATAGCAGAAAAAGGGTAAAGGAATTTGTACACAGCGTTGTTTTTGTTTTTCAATCCATAAACCCACTATTGGTTTTCCTTCAGCTAAGGGCTCCACTGCCCTCATTTGTAAGGTCATGGCCATAAAGTGGACACAACTGTGGCATCACTGTGTTTTTACTTTTAATATTGTTGTTTGCTAACTCTATTGATTGCTTTCTGTGTGTGATATAAATGAGCCCATGGTTTATAACTTGATGAGTTTATCTCAGTTCTCTTTCAAGCAGGGATAGGTATGCGTTTTTCTCAAGGGTGACTGAGTTCTTGTAGGAGTAGGTGCTTTATGGAAAGAGGGGGAAGAGAAGACATGTAGGAGACTTTCCTCAGAGGTGCTCACACACACTTGACTAGTACGTATTTTATATGTCTATTGGTTGTAAACAAGAGAGGATCCACAGCCCGAGGTGTAGGAAACAGGTATTTAATGAGGAATTCTTTGGTGGTCAATCCCGCAACATTCTAAAGCACACAAAATCTATCAGAACCTATTATCTAGGGGGCAGATGCAGAAGCCATCTTACCATATAACGCCTCAGGGAACATAATCAGCATTTGTCTAATTTTATCATCAGTTACAGTGCTGGAAAGAACAAGGGGAGTGGCATCTGAGCCACATGAAATTGTTATATAATGTACACTGCTCCACGTGGGAGGAATCTGAGATATTCAACATCATTGATAAAGTCCTAGAGATTGATCCATGAACAAAGCTGATGAGGTTTCTACCTACAGGTATGTTATAATATAAGGAAAATAGGCAGACAGTTTTTTTAAAAGCACTAAATAGTAGATATTCATAAAATTTAAAAATTTAAAAATTCATAAGTACTTTAAAGAAAACTTAAAATTAGGTTCGCTTATTAAAGTCCTTGCATAGCAAGCAAAAGGCTCCGGATCTGATTCCCAGTACTAGTGTGAAAACAAAAAAGAGGACAGAAGATCATAGTAATAATTGGGTAGCAACTTAGCATCATTAGGCAAATGGAAAGATGTCTGTAAGGAGGAGGCCTGAAAGCTAAGGCCTGTGTAAGAAGCCAGATAGGTACTCATGGGAAAAGATAAAGACAAACTACTCCAGGCAAACAAATACAATGGCCTTGCGCTGTGAAAAGTCTTACAAGTTTAGGAGCGTAGAAAAGGCCAATGTGATTGCAGCAGAGTAAATAATTGGCAAAATTTTGGACAGAAGGCAAGGGACATAGCACAAGAACTTGTAATAGATCAAGGTACTTGGATTTGAACTCAGGGAATCTTGCAGCCATGACTCTTGTCTTTTTGGTTCTATTTTGTTTTTCAGATTTGGTCTTACTTTTTAATTTAATTAATTAATTAATTTACTTTTGCCTATGGACAGCCTTGGGTCACAATCCTCCTAATTATGCCTCCAGTATGTCTGGGATTTCAGAGCTCTGCCACCATTGCTGGCTCCTGACCATCACTGTCACCACCACCACCAACAAGAATGTTTCAAAACACAAATTGTCTTCAACTTGCTAGTTAGTGCAGCTGTGATCACTATGCCAATTTTTTATCTTCTTGCTCCTTCTGAGGATGGGTCTTATTAAACGCTTACATGGTTCACTGACTTTAATATCCTCATGGGGCCAAGCACCCAAGATATGAAATTATTAATTAAAAAATATTGACAAGAAATAGAAATAATAGCAGGTCTGGGGATTGGGAGACACTGGAAACCTCAACTGTCTTCTTAATTCCAGACATTTCTTGCTGTTAGACCCTCCACACACAGCTATACCAGTGTTATGTACACACACTCAAAACAAGTGCACACCAGTGAGTGTTAAAAGGAGAAAAAATCATTCTAGTTAAAGTGTAATCTGATTTCCGTGTAATTGTGACATAGCTGGTGGTTCCTGGGGACCCTGGGGCCATCTGGGGTCCGTTTCATAGTGCTGAGAAGGAGCAGACAGGGTTTGCAGGTTTTGGAGCAGACAGGTGGATATTTGCACTACTAGCATCACCTGGGGACAACAATAATGTGTCCACCTTAGCATTCATCTTCTTATCCATTTAGCATCTCCATTTGGACCCTTACTAAAATGTAATTTCTAAGCTGGGCACTGGTGGCTCATGCCTGTAATCCTAGCTACTCAGGAGGCTGGGATCTGAAGATCATGGTTCAAACCCAGCTCAGGCAAGAAATCTCTGTGAGACTCTTATCTCAATAAACTACTCAGAAAAAGCTGGAGTGGGGATGAGGCTCAAATAGTAGAATGCTAGCCTTGAGCACAAAAAGGCTCAGGAACAGCACCCACACCCTGAGTTAAAGCCCCAGGCTGGGGCAGGGGTGTGGGGGGGAATCTAGTTATTACTAATAGGGCTTTCTTCCTTCATTTTGAAGAAGTTCCCCTGGAATTTCTTGTAAGGCTGGCATGAGGAGGACAAATTCTCTCTGATTTGTTTTGTTTCTTTGACAGTTTATATCTCCTTTGTCCATGACATTAGAACAGAATGAAGTGGAGTGAAGCACAGTGTGGATCTAAGTATTTGTGATTCTTGTGCTCATTTATCAAGTGAAACACTTGTGGAAGACTTATATCCCAGGACAGTGTTGAGCTCTGGGAGCAGAAAAGACACAGAGACATGGTGCCAGTGGGAAGGCAGTCTTCTAGCCACTCAGAGAAGCCCAAAGAAAGAAGAGAGGAAGATTCTCTCACATTCTGTTTTGTTTTTTTAAAGGTCAAATTGGTACAAAGACCATGACCTTACATATGGTATTAACAGCTGTCATTCCTTTCTGTCAACTGAATACTGGCACTACTAACTGCTCATTGGTTTTAGAAGTGGTGATTTTTGTGCTATTTATCTCTCAGTAGCATTGGTAGCAGGAAGATATTTACTTGGTGTGTCTTTCAACACCTCTTCTGGGTGGCCAAAGAGACAATGACTTTTTTAAAAAAATATTATTATCTTCAAGTAGTTGTACAAAAGTTGACACTTAACAAAGTAGTTTATAAATGTTACCACTTTCAACGCTCTCAGTCATGCCCTCCCTACCTACTTCTTCCATCAGTCTTCTTACTTTTGTAGGCTACACATTGAATCTTGCCTATATTTCTTTCTTCTTCATTCATCTATTCCTTCTCCTTTGACCCTACCACATCCTTTTTCAGTAGCCACTTGCTGGTGTTTTATTTTGCTGAACTTTGACTTGGCTTTCTAAGAATGAAGACCAATGGTACCTTTCTACCACTCGCACTCCTGGTTTTCTTCCCTGTGTCCAGTGTAGTCACCTAATTGACTACAAATGGATGAGGCAAACTGGTTCAATGAGGAAGAAGAATATAAATCTTAGAGGCAGACTGATCTGGGGTCAAGTCTTAAGGGGTAAAAAGTAAGATATCAACAGGGATTGTTCTTTCTAGAGGGCCTAGGAAAGAATCTATTCTTTACCTCTTCCAAGTATAGTGGCTGCTAGAATTGACTCATGAATTCATCATTGCAATTTTTGCCTTCATGGTTAAACAGCTATCTTCTCTTTCACCTCTGATCTTTCTACTTTCCTCTTTCATATAGGCCCTTGTGCTTACACGGCACAATTCAGTAATCCAGGCTAGTGATTCCATCATCAGATTTGTGTGTGTGTGTGTGTGTGTGTGTGTTTGTGTGTGTGTGTGTGTGTGTGTGTGTGTGTGAGAGAGAGAGAGAGAGAGAGAGAGAGAGAAAGAGAGAGAGAGAAAGTTGGTACACAGGCTTGAACTCGGAGATATCCATTTTTGCTTGGCTTTCTTACTCACTGATGGCATTTTATCAGTTAGTCCATTCCTCCAGCCAGCTTTTTGCTGATTAAGTCACATAGATTTTTTTCAGCCTGGGCTGGCTTCAAACCACAATTGTCTGGACTGTAACAGCCTGAGTTGCTAGAATTACATGCATGATTCACCAGTGACTAGTTGAAGGTTTTCCATCACATTTTCGCTTTTATACCACCCATTGTCAAAGTCACAATGACATATCAAAGTCCTAACCTCTGCTGAATGTGACAGTAGTAGGAAAGAGGATCTTTGGAGATGTGATCAAAGTAAAAATAGCTGTATTATAGTGACTGTGACTTGTATCTTAGTATTACGGTGACTGTGACTTGTATCCTAACAACACAGGAAAATTTGATCGCAAACATACAAATAAGAGAAAAAATGTGAAGAACAAAGGAGTGACACAAATGGAAGACACCATGGGACAGCACCAGGAAAGACTGGACTGATATGTATACATGTCAAGGAAGGCCAATTAATGACAAAGGCTAAAAGAGAAACATGGAAGGGATGTTCTTCCTGAGGTTCCAATAAGAAATCATCATAGACAACTTAATTTTGTGTTTCTGGCCTCCAGAACTATGAAAGAATAAATCCAATTGTCTTAAGCCACCAGTGTTTTATAATTCATTATAGTAGCCCCAGGAAACTAATATACCATGAAAGATAGCTTATTCACAGATTCTGAGAATTAGTGCCTGAATATCTTTAGGGGATCATTATTCAGTCTACCTGGCCATGCAGAGGTGGTATGCTGTCCGTTTTTTGCTCCCTTATTCGAATGCAAGTTTTTTGGGGGTAAGGAGTATCACACTTCAGCCATAGATCTAAATGCAAGAGAATTGAGACATCCTAAATCCTCATAGTCATTCTAAGTTGAGTTAACATCATTGCATCCACTAATCTACTAGGTGGAAGTATAATTAGTAAAAAATAGAATGAGGAGCCTAGGCATACACTCTTGGAACATTAACATATTGGATGTGGCTCTGAAAGGGCAGAATCCTATGTTTAATGCATAACACTCTTAAACCACAGCCCAAGAACATCTCAGAAGGTAAAAATGTCTTTCTGGGGATAAAGGAGATTAAAAGCATGGCAAAAGAGTTTGGAAACTTTTTTTTTTTTTTTTTTTGGTTGTGGGGTTTGACTCTGAGTTTGGGCACTATCGCTGAGCAATTCAGCTCAAGGCTAGTATTCTACCACTTGAGCCACAATACTACTTCTGATTTATTGGTGGTTTACTTGAGCTAAGAGTCTCACGGAGTTTCCTGCCCAGGCTGGGTTTGAATGGCAATCCTCAGATCTCAGTCTCCTAAGGATTATGGGCATGAGCCACCTGCACACAGCGAGTTTGGAAACTTTCTATAAAACAGCCTTCTCATCTGTTGGAGAATAAAAGATTATTCCCTTGGGGAGAGATAGGAAACTATGGAGAAAAGATAGCAGATCAGTATTAAAATTATATAGATTTCAGTTAATTCAAATATTATTATTACTACTATTGTCTTTATTGTGTTATAAGCTCTGCATTCTTGACTGTCTAGTTTTCCTTCATATTCAATCAATATGTTCACCCTGTAAATTTGGGAGAGATTCAGGACTTGATAAATGTGAGAGATATTTCCTCAAACATTATTTGTATTTGTCTATTTTGTAATCTGTACAAGGGGTACTAAAACCACGATACTTCTGAGTTAGCAGATATCAGCATGCTTTCAAAAATGAAATGTAGAAACATATTATTGTAAAGAGAAAGTATGTAGGCCAAACCAGTGGGCTTTTGTTTGTGTTGAGAACCTAGAACGGGGAATTTGGCATCAAGCCTGTGGGGAGCATTCCATAGTTAACTCTATTATGGATAGTTACAGGTTGCTTTGTTGTGATGTTGGTGGGGAAAATTATGGTTGAGACAATGTAAAGATCTTCCTGGTCCCTGATCCCTATCTACACAGGTGGATGTGGCTAAACTACATTTCATAGATTAGATCAGAGCTGGTCTTGAATACAGAGTACTGTTAAGGAACCCATGCTTTGACTTCTGTTTTGTGTCATGAAAGAATTGAGACAGACTCTTTTTGGTGTTATACAGAGATTAAAAAAAAAAAAAAAGAATAGTTGTCAGGCACCAGTAGCACACACTTGTAATCTTAGTTATTCAGGAGGCTGGGATCTGAGGTTCAACGTTCAAAACCAACCCAGTGTAAACAAATCAAAAAGTCTTATCTACAATTAACCAGCAAAAACCCATATGTGGAGTTGTGGCTCATGTGTAGAGTAACATCCTTGAGTAAACAAGTAAACAAGAGCACTGATGCTCTGAGTTCAAGGCCTAGGACTGGCACAAAAATAATATTAATATTAATGAATATAGAGTGTTATGGGCAACAGGTACTTTCTTTAGTATTTAACATGTTATTTGTCTAAAAAAATTGATGACTCGAGTAATTTGTCCAAGATTCTGGATAATAAATACCAAAGTTACAATTTGAATCTAAGACTTTCTAACTCCAAAGCTTAATACAGGCACCATAAAAATTAATAATACTCTGTGTTAAATGAAATCCACTTTGTTTTGGTACTCTCTCTGTAAAATACAGGATGAACATTATAGTAAAGGTAGAGCCCTGAAGTATGGTTTCCTACAGATCACATTCAGCTAGAGCTTCAGGTGAATTTAGGTCAATGAGTATGTTGTGAGCTGAAAAGACTCTTTTTTCTAGGCCCCTGTGATGTTTAGAAAATTACTTTTCAGGATGCCTTAATCCCTGCTGTCACAGCATGTATCTCATTCTTCTTGTTCTGTCCTTAGCAGAGAAGGAGACCTGCCAGGAACTATCGCCATAAAATGAGCCTTCATTGTTCTTGATTGTTCTTTATGCCTCTGTCTTGGTTTTGTTTCTTTGTTTCTTTGCAAAGGTGAAGACTTAGACTCTGCTTTTCACAGCTTGCCAGGTAGCTCTGAACCTGGAGCTTCAGGGCCAAGTATTCTAGCAAACGTCACATCTGCAGGAGGCTGCTTCCCTGAAAACACTGGTTTGACTGGGCTTTTGTTGGCAAATGCTTCTGTTTTTCATGCAATTGATTGGGGTAGTAGAAAGAACCAGTGGGGATCTCCAATAGGATGACTGGAAAGACACAAGCTAATAGGGCTTTCTGGTCAGACTTAGTCTTATCTCATTTAGAAACCATTGGTGGTGTTAAAACCTCACTGGAAATCCTACTTAACTTGAAGTTTCCAACAAAGTGGATTAGAAAAAAAAAACAACAAAACAAAACTAAGCTTGACTATTTATAGAACAGATTTACTGAAAAGTAGGAAAAATTGATATATTATTTAATTCTGGTAAAATACAGACTTTATTCACAGTGATGCCATAAATATCTTGTGAACAAAGTAAACCATTTGCTTAGAAAGTCATGTGACTATCCTGTCCTTTCTGCCTGCCCAGATGGGGATTATTTAGGAAGTATTCTGAGAATTCACAAAACTTTCTCAGCTTAATCAAGGAAATTCACATCAAGCCTATAGTATTTAGCTTAGACAAGGCTACCTTCACCCTGAGTAGTGACTGAAAGCTAACAACTGATGTATTACAAGTATGAATCATACTTTGTCTCAAATTTGTTATCAACAAAGTAACTTAGTTTGTTATAATATGCCAAGGTAGGGGAAACAGTGCTTAAAAGGCAAACCATCTGACATGAACAAAGAACTTAAAACTGAACTTGTGGTTGGGAAACCTTTGAATGTTTTGAAATGATTTGAAATTCCCGTATGTAAGGGACAGCACCCAGTCACCCACCAATTGTCAAAAGGCCAAATTTGTTCCCTTTCCATTATCTTGGGATCAAAGGTACTAGTTTCCACTCATCTCAGTTCAAGTAACACATATATTATGTTGGTGTAAGTAATTAAGTGGACAGGTATCTTGAAGCTTGGTCAATAGCAGTAACCAATGGAATATAATAGATATGATAGAAGATGCAGATTAAAGCCATTGGAAATGGGGTAATTCCAACCATGAATTAATATGACAACTGCCAGATGCTTTAACAATATTTCTTTTAGCTTCCACAAGCCTCACAATGAAACTTGATTGCAAGAAAAATAATTGGGCATTCTCAAACTTGATATTTCCCCGGATATGGAGTCTAAAATTGTATTAATTCTTGATCCACTTCTTACATAGGATCGAAGAAGAGGAACTTTAATTGATATTTAACAGTAGAATCTGGTTCCTTTGGCCCAATGTTATAGATAGTAGAAGGTTTTTGGTGAAGCTAGGAGTAGTGGAAGATATATAGAAAGAATTAGAAAAATAAGATGTCTAGAGTTACCAGTGTCTACATACTTTATGATCTGTTTCTTCTAATATTCTCTTAATTTTCTAATCTACTAGCACAATTTTATGTTGAAATACAGTAAAAGATAAGGCAGAAAAGTTTAACTTAGAATTTCATTTGAGATTTGTCACTTGATCTCATGGAGTTGATGTTTAATGTAAAGTGGGAGCTTGGAGATTTGAATGAAGGACTTCTGTGGTGATATATCTGTGCTTACATACAATGTGCTTTGATCAAGTTCACTTTCTTTATTACTCTATTATTCCTCTTCTTATAAAAGAATTTCATGGCTTTTATTATTCTATTTTCATATCACATGCAGGACTTTGCTCATATGAGTAGGAATTTATTTTTTTCTGGCAGTACTAGGATCTTGCACCTGTTAGGCGGATGTTCTAAGGTAGTCCACACCTATTGCCCTGGGTTATTTTCAAGAGAAGACCTTGTGAAAGATGTTTTTGTGTGTGAGCTGGCTTTGAACCTCCATCCTTCCACCCTTAGTCTCCCTAGTAGCTAAGAGCACAGCTGTTATGCATTGGTGCTTAGCCTATGACTGGACAATTTATTCTATTTTCTATATATTTAATTTTTCTATAATAAAATATTTAAGAAGATAAATGCAATCAATCCTGCTTTTCTATAAGGGTTTCTATTTACAAGATACATAGAATCATAGCCCTAGGAAAGTAGAAGAAATATATTTGCAAGTCCAAGAAGAGATTTAGGAGGCAGAGCCCCACTGCTACAATTTTCTTAAAAGATTTCTCTATAGCAGGTACTTTGAAAGGTTGAGGATTTAATAGAGAATTGGTATAATATTTGGGAGAAAGCATGGGTTTTCTTTACAGGTATAATTTGTGTACAATAAAACTCAAGTGATTTAAGTGTATGGTTCAAAATCTACAGTGCAACCATCAATAGTCTGGCTTTAGAACATTTCCAATTATTGAAAGGGCTTGTATTCAAATGATACGAGAATTCTTACAACTCAATCAGAAGATAATCCAACTAATAAAAGTGAGCAAAGCTGACACAGAAACTGTACTATAGAATGCACAGAAATGTCTAAGCTCTTTATTTATTAGGGAAAATCCACAATTAAAAAATAGCACAATGAGTTATCATTGTAAGACAACTACTAGAATAATTGAAGGTAAGAAGGTAACTGAGGACGATGGCCTCCCATCATTAGGTGAATGAAAAATGGTATGGACACTTTGACAAAACTGCTTCTAGTTTCTTGCAAGATTAAAAAGAAATATGCTATTAAATAGCAATGTTATTCCTGCATATCTATGCTAATAACTCATTAGAGACATCTATCAACTGTTAAGTGGATGAATAGAACTTGGCATATCATACAAAAGGAATATTACTCAGTAGTATAAAAGACTGATACACACCTATCAAGTATAGAGGAAACTCAAGGACATTATGCTAAGTGAAGGCATAAAGTCAGAAAAACCAAGGTGGTAGAAAACGTATTATGACTTGTTAGGGGCTAGAGACTGGATATACATGGAGATGAAAGAACTAGACAGGTTTAAGGGCAGTAAGTAAGTATTCTTTACATATGCTTACCATTGCTCTCTTGCACATTAATTGGGATAAGGCACAGGGCCAGGAGCAGCTCTGGTATGTGTATAATCTTTCTTAATATCTATACTCAGTCCTGCAGAAAGTATACTCACTGGAACACCATTTTGGATTCTATATCTTGATGGAATTCTTGAAGTCTTAGCTTCTTTCTCTACACAGTGTGTCAGATTGTTGTAGGAATAAATCTTCACATGAATATATTTATGGCTGTAAATATAAAGCCTTTTTGTTTCTGGAACAAACAATAGAAATGAGTCATTGGCTCATTTGCTATATTAGTCCTAAAGTGTTACACTGATTCAGGCATCAGTTCAACAGTGATAGCTGGGTAAAGCAAAGTTATTGAACATTGATGAGTATTGTATTGAAGGTAGTTTTCTTTATTTTGGCCTGATGTTCTCAGAAAGATGCATTTTACCTGTGGCTACAATCTGGTCATTCAAGATTATCCTCTGTTGTCTATACCCTTCCTTTCCCTTCCCTTTCTTTCCATTTCTTTCCCTTCTCTCCCCTACCCTCCCTCCTTCCTTCCTTTTTTCCTCTATCCCTCCATCCCTTCTTCTCTCCCTCCCTTCCTCCTTCCCTTTTTTTCTTCCTTCTTTCCTCCCTCCCTCCCTTCCTTCCATCCTTCTTTTCTCCCTTCCTTCCTCCCTTCTTCTCTACCTCCCTTTCTCTCTTCCTTCCTATCCTTGGCTTATTCCCTCCCTTCCTCCCTCCCTCCCTTCCTTCCTTCCTTCTTTCCTTCCTTCCTTCCTTCCTTCCTTCCTTCCTTCCTTCCTTCCTTCCTTCCTTCCTCCCTTCCTTCTTTTCACTCTTCTTTCCTCTCTCCCTTTCTTCTTTCTTTCTTCTCTCTTTTTCACTTCCTCCCTCCCTTCCTTTCAATTTTTTAATTCTAGTCCTAGCATTAGGACTCAGAGCATGGATGCTTTCCCTGAGCTTTTGTGTTCAAAGCTAGTTTTCTACCACTTGAACCACAGCTTTATTTGGAGATAAAAGTCTTAAAGACTTTCCTGTCTAGGCTGGCTTTGAACTGAAATTCTCAGTTCTCAGCCCACTGAATAGCTAGGATTACAGGTGTGAATCACCAATACTTGGCTTATTTCCTTTCTTTTATTCCAAAGATTCAACCATCTCATTTTGTAATCTTATTTGCGCTCTTGAATGTCAACTCATTCTTTCTTTAACTTCAAGATCAAATGCAACCTTTTCAGAGAGGCCTTTTCTGATTACCTTTGGTATCAAGCACTGTCTCACTGTTTTGTAATTCATTTTTAGCTCTCTATTGTCTGTCTTCCCTGACAAGGCTATATGCTTCATGAGGACAAAGTCCTTGTTTCTTCTATTCAAGCTCATACCTCTTGGTACCTGACATACATAGGTGCTTAATCAATACTATTGAAGGGTTGATGAGCTGAAAGTCAGAAGCTCTGTGATCTGTTCCATTGTTCCTTTTACCATACTGTGTTAATTCCTAGGACTCACTGAGCTTCTGCTTTGCTTCTAATCAAATAAATTGTTTTGATTCAGGTTACTAACGTTAATTTTATGTATGGTTTAAATTTTTGCATGGGTTGTCCACTATTGAATCCTATGTTTCTGTATGGTCATAAAAGATGTAACTGTAACCCCTCTATACATCACCTATACAATAATCTTTTTAAGAAAAGAATGCATCATAGGTTAGAAATTCTAAAACAATGCATAAATAAACTGTTTCACATGAGTGAGCCATTCATGTATAGCCTAAGACAACTTTGTTATTCACCATTCATTCAACATTGTTTGAGAAACAGGCAGAGATTTAGGCTCTTTTGAATGCAGCCATGAGCAAGACCATCTATTTCTCAAGGTTCTGACATTCTCAAGGAACAGATGACCATGAAGACAGGAAATTTCAATAGCGTGATAAGTACTATGATGGAGAAATGTTGCATGCTGATTTACAAGCAAATATGAGACATGAGAGATGTCATGATATAGTGACAGTTCAGGCAAAGTCAGAGACACCTTTGCATAGCTGAGAGTGAGAAAGAGAAGCATGTTGCAAGAGGCCTATAAATGAGAGGACTCTAAGTTTTGTAGTTAGACTATCTGGATCTGAGGCTGCAACCAGGTGATGGTCTAGGATAGAAATGGCTAAACCTCAGTCATCCAAGGCTCTGGAACAGTCAACGGAGGCTGAGCCAGCGTGTTTGAAGGCTGTCTAGTTTAAGAAGGAGGCCTTGTTTAGTATCTTTCTGTATACATTATCCATAGCAGGATAATTTGTTTGGTTTGTGCAGATGTAAATTACTTATTTTCTATTACACTACCTATTCAATCTATTTCTAGGAACAATATAGACAAGATTAGCATTCCCTTGTTATTTCACTTGACTTTTGTAAACTCCAACACATAAGTAGACATTTAACAGGGGTAATTACTGGTGAGTATTGGCAGAGAAATTCAGCTGTTTGCCCCCCCTTATGGAATATAGAAAATAACACCAAATAATACAGTGAATTTTCAAACTTTGCCAATTCCCAGTAACAGCCTCATGTTCTGAAGTTGCTATTGGTTCTGGGCTTGTTCATTACTCTGTGACATTTGGTCTTTATTCTTGATGTGTCAAGTTCCCCAAATTCTCAGTCTGTGTTGTCATGGTACTTGAGGTTGGGAACTAGGCACTATTCTGTCAGAAAAGGGCATTTCAGAGATCCTATTTTTCCTAAAGCCTTGATCAAACCTGTAAGCATAAGAAACATGAAATTGTGCTAATTTGTAATATTCTGGTAACCTGAAACTTGCTTATTAAGACATCTAAATAATTTCATTATGGTCTGAGTTTTGTGGTTATGTACTGCTCAAAATCTTATGATGAAGTACTAATTCCAAAACTCAGAATGTGACTGTATTTGGAGATAGTACTTTCAAAGCAGTAATAAAATTATGTAATCAAGGTAAATCCTAATCTAGTGTGACTGGTGTCTTTGTAATACAGCAAGATTAGTAACAATACCAAGTGAAAATAGAGAAGATAGCCATCTACAAACCAAAGAGAGAAGAAAGACTGGTACTTTAATCTAAAACTACCTGAAAACAAGTCTCTGTTGTTTAAGCCACCCATATTGAAGTACTTTGTTATGACTACCCCAGAAAGCCAACACAAACCAGCATAAATTCATTAATGCAAAAATTTAAGATTACACACAATTGATTCATTTATAAAAAGTATATATTTTGGTGATTTAAGAAAAGTGTGTACATATATTTTCGAAGACGTTATTGTCAGAGATGCTTATGGAAGGATATTATCTTTCCCTTCCCCATAAGTCTACCAGAGCCCCTTGTAAGAACAGGAAGTTGAGGGATATATAAAGGGTTCGTTATCAGAAATTCTAGTATATAATACAATAACACTAATCAGGAACTGTTTTGAACTCAAATTATATTGTGCTTTTCAATGAGCACACTTTTAGGATTTGTGCAATTTACAAGCATTATCTTCAAAATTGACAGGTCATCAGGGGTTTAAGCAGTTGATGCTGTAAATAAGCATCAATCTAGGCATTAATGTTCTGGTAATGGTTTATCTCCATGGATCTCAGCCTTCTTCTGTGTACCAGAGAGAGTGAATTGGCCTACATAACCTTGTAGGTTCATCCTATTATTAAAATTCAAAAGAGGTGCCCCAGTGGGCAAATATTTTTGAAAAGCATTGTATACCAATAAAACCTTTTGGTGGATTTTCAAGTAATCTCTCTAGTTACAAGTTTTAGAAGTCAGTGTTTAGAAAAACAAAAAAAACCCTTATCTTCACTTCCAAACTTTGAAAGGGTTAGTGGAAGCACTATAAAATGGAATGTCTCCAATGTCCTTTTAGTTATTTCATCTATATTTTCCTCTCCATGGGGTCAACATTGTGTATTGCTGTAAAATAAATCTAGCTTCTGATTGATAATATAAAATACCACATACCGGCAGAATCCAAACAGGTTGGCATGGCAACTGATGACATTTCTATCCTGCAGAGAATCTTAGGAGTACATGGCCTCCATGTCCCTGTGAAATATTTCCTGTTATTTCTGTAGTGGGAATGTTGGAACTGTTGTGGTGTGAAGATAGGCAGTCATCTGACTTGAATCCTCAGTTGATGACTTCTTGTGGTCTGAAATGATAATTTCTTAATCATTGAATCCCAGGGGCCCCCATTAAAATATAACATGAGCTTCACATAAAATGAACAAGTAAATATCAGAATATCTTGCTTGGACATCATTTCTAGCCTAAGATATTTCACCAATTTACTTTGGCAAAGTTTTATTCAGTATGATGCCATAGCTATTTGCCATTTTTACTGCCCAGCATCTACTCACACCTGAATTCCTCCTGAGATTTCATCCAATCTCCAACTCTTTGTCACACTGAAATCACATTTCCCCAGCCACAAGAGTGCTCATGTGGTCTGGGTCTTCCAAATGAGAATTTTCTGTTTCTGTGGCCCAGTGATCAGTGAAGAAATGCACATATGAACTAGTTGCATTGAGATACACTTTTGGGTGATAGAAGTGACACCACCTGCAATTTGGTTGGTTGAAGTATGAATATTGAGAAGTTTGAGGCTGTTGGCAGCCATTAATCAAAGCTGAAGATGAGGTCACTGTGTAGCAAAACAGAGCAAAAGGATGGGAAGGACAATGACCAGGAAGCATCTTTTGAGTCACTCCCAAATCTAGACCTTGGGTATTTGTCTGCTTGGGTTGGCTCCATGCATTGATCTTCAGATCTTAGCTTCCTGAGTAGCAAGGATTACACTGGTGCCTGTAGAGAAGTGAAAGAATTTTGATAACAATGAAAGTTGCTTATCATTCATTAGACATTTGTCCTATGCTATGTTGTACACATGCTTCATCTTTTCAGTCATCACAATTCTGTGAGTGGTGCCATTACTCTTTTCAAATGTTTATAAGAGAAATGCAGGTGTAGATGAGCTTTCTTCATTATTGAGTTGAACTGTTCTGCTAAAACCTTACACAGGGCGCCTGAGATCTGAGGATTGCAGTTTGAGGCCAGAACAAGCAGGAGTATCTGTGAGATTCTTATCGCCAATAAACTACTCAGAAAAAGTGGAAAGCAGAGCTGTGGCTCAAGTGGCAGAATGCTAGCCTTGAGCAAAAGAAGTTCTGAGACAGTGCCCAGGACATGAGTTCAAATTTCAGAATCTGCACACACAATAAAAGGAGTTATACTGGAAGATATAAAAGGCAAAATGAAAATTCAACAGCCATATTCGACTCTGTGCAAAGCTGGACAGTTCTGTCATCATTCTGAGACTCCAATACCCAATGGGTAATTTTATAAGATTGGATGAGGCATACTCAGAAGAATTCTTTGGAGAATGGTGAAGTGCTAGACAAAGGGAAGATATTTTTTATTACAGTCATTCTGGGCTCAAATAATTAATTTTTCCCACTGACGAATTTAATTGACTTTAATTATTTATAGATGAATTTAATTGACTTTATAGATCATGAAATATTCTTGCTTTTAAAAATCTCATGAAATTTGCATAATATCAAATTAATCATTTTATAGAAAATGATTCAGTGATATTTAATATAATCCTAATTTTGGTAGCCACCAACACTATCAAATTAAAAAACATTTTATCTCTTCAGAATAAAACCCCTTACTAGTCTCAGCCTCAAGCCTTCATTTTGTCTTGATGAATACATTTTATATCTGTAAATTAATGCTATATGTGACTTTTGATGTGACTTCCTTCATATATTGTGTATTCTACATGATCTATATGTGTGCATATATATGTATATATATTACATTCCTTTTTATGGCAGAAGATCATTCCATTGCATTGACATGCCAATACATATTTGTGCATTTATGCTTACACAGGCTTTTTTTCTAGGTTGAGATTTGTTTTAATTTTTTTAAATTTAATTTTAGGAGTAAGGAAGTGAGTACATTTCTTGTCATACATTGTTACCTCCACCCTCATTTTCCTTCCACTTTCCCTCCTCCATGCCTCCCCACAAGTTGTAAAATTTATTTCCAACATATTCTCTTGTGAGTATCGCTGTTGCATTCATTCACCCTTTCACAGGCTTTTTAGCTAATTCCACCTTTTAGCTATGGTGAATAGTTCTGCTATGAATATGTATACATGTATTTATTTGAGTATCTGCTTTTGATTCTTTGAGAGATGGAATTGCAGGCTAATATGATAATTCTGTGTTTAAGTTTCTGAGGAATCACTAAACACTTTTACAACGTAGAGCCAGTTTTTTAATTCCTCTCACCAGAAAGAGAGTTCAAGTTCCTCTTCATCGCTGTCTGCACATAATCCATTTTAAATATATTATTACAGCTATACTAGTGGGTAGAAGTGGTACTTTATTGTCATTTTTAGTTGGCATTTCCTAGTAACTAATACAATTAGTTTAAAATGCTGCACTTGTGATCCTTAATGTAGATTTTTTCCTCCCTGCATTGTAGCCATTTGATTTGTTTCCAACACATTTTGGAGATACCCTCAGTGCTGACATACTTCCCCATGATATACCTAGATCTCAGGTTACCAACTACATTAATATCTGAAAAGTTGACTGAGTAATTTTTACATGCATCTTCTAATAAAAATCAGTTGCTTAACTCTAGAATGCATGTCTAAATTGAACAGGAACTTATCTCCCATGTTTGTTAATACATGTGCTTCTTCCTTTTTTTTTAGTTTTTGTTTTGTTGGAAGCAGCAGTGTTCTAAGGGCAGAGGTAAGGCTGCCTTCTACCCACAATTGTTTTTCATGGAGATTAAGAAGGAAGAACCCTTTTTTCCCTATCAATTGGGGAAATTTTGCTGAAATAGAACTATGTCCAATTGATATGTCCAATTGAATTATGTATGGCAACTGAGTACTTGAAATTTAATGTGATAAGGAACTACCTGAAGTTTTATTTTTATCCAAGTGACTTAAGTAGAAAGTGGATAAAATGTGTCTAATAACTACTATATTGTACAGGGCAGTTGTAGTTTATGAAAATTATGATTCCCTGAACTAGATTTTTTAAAATAACAGAGATGGAATTAAATTTATCAGATTTTCATCACTGTGACCAATGTGACCACTGCTTACTGGTGAGTGAGGAACATTAAACATAAAGTTGGAAGATATTTAGTATTTAAGAAGTGGCAGTGACAAGACCTCCTAGGTTATTGGAACTGTAGGTAAGGAAGAAAGGAGAATTAAAGATAGCTATATAAGTGCCTTTATGTGCTGGTACTGGGCTTGAATTCAAGGTCTGACCTCTACCTCTTAGCTTTTTTACTCAAGCCTGGTGCTTTACCCCCTTTGCCATATCTCTGTTTCTGACTTTGCTCTGGTTCATTGGAGGTAAGGGTTTCATTGAGTTGTTTTCAAACTATGATCTTCAGATCTCAGACTCCTTAGTAGCTAGGATTACAGGCACAAGACACTGGTGCCCAGCAATATATGTGTGTGTATTGAAGAAGGGAAACTGTCTTTCATCTTTATTTTGGGAGCTGGCTTTACTTTAAGACTCTTATGCCATTTATATAGATACATAAGTGGCCCAAGGTTTTGCTTGAAGTCTATTAAAACCAAAGAGAAATCCCCTGCTTAGAGCAGCCCTAATATATCCTAGAGGATCACTTCTTGGAGACCCATCACAGCAGAGATGATAGTAAAATGGCTGCCTCCTTGTTCACAGGTAACCCTGAGATTATATCACTTATAACAGTGGCTGACATCACCCTTTGAATGCAAATTTCATGTTCCATAAAAGTCATCCCAAAACTCACGGAGGAAATGTGAGCAGAGGAGTTAATGCAATGTGCTCTTGCCTCTATTCTAATCTAGCATCCCAAGCATCTCTCTGCTCTTTGCTTGTCTGCCTCAGGGAGTTGAAACCCCACTTTGTTATTGTGTTTCCTCAGGATCTCTCTCCAGCTGTGGTACAGCAGGCCACAAGGCAAGTATCAGCCTGCCTTGGCTGCTTCCTTATAATTGGAAAGTCTTATTCAGAATGTACATGCATTTTTTTAATCGGTCGAGGGGCCTGGGTGCAGTCCCTCAGCTCTTCAGCTCAAGGCTAGCGCTCTACTACTTGAGCAACAGGACCACATCTGCCTTTTTCTGCTTATGTGGTGCTGAGGAATTGGACCCAGAGCCTCATGCACGCAAGGCAAGCACTCTACCACTGAGCCACCTTCCCAACCCCTGTACATGCAGTTTTTAAAGAATTCTTAACCATGAATGCCTTATTGTGGACTATATTCTGATGCTCTCAAAATTATACAAAAGAGCCAGGCAATGGCGGCTCATACCTACAATCCTAGCTACTCAGGAGTCTGAGATATGAGGATCTCAGCTCAAAGGCAGCCAAGGCAAGAAAGTCTGTGAGACTCTTGTCAATTAACCACCAGAAAACTGGAAGTGGTGCTGTGGCTCAAGTGGTAGAGCACTAGCTTTGAGCTGAATTGCTGAGGGACAGTGCCCAGACCCAGAGTTCTAAGACCCACAATCGACCAAAAGAAAAAAAAATACACACACACACACACACACACACACACACACACACACACACACGGTAGTGGGGAAAGAGGGAGATGATAAATTATTCAAAGATAAATTATGTGAGTTCTCAAGATCTAGTTCTATCTGCAAACAGGCAACTCATGATGTGCACCAAGAGAATATTTCCCTGGGCCTGAAGATGTATTTATAGTGGACTATGTGTGCAAGCTGCTGGCATGGGGATTTGGTCCAGCATCTACTCACATAGATGGATTTATAACATGGCTGCTTTGCTATAAAGATGTGGAAAGAAGCATGTTGTATGAGTCTGGAACTTGGAACACACAGATGACATGCTGTAAGTCATGTCATGTGGCCTGGGCATGCATTTTAGAGGGTGAGCCAGAGCTGAAGGGATTTGCTTTCCAGAGGCATAGGTGAAAATGTGGAAGAATCAGGAGAGGCATGCATGGCCAGTGCACCTGTCCTGGGTATAGTGGTAGATGTAGAGTGGGTATATAGAGTGGATGCTGTGGGAACCACAAAAAGCAGGAAGACAAATAGGCCTGTTCATGACCAACTTAGTCAACAATGACCAACCTAGAAAAGAATAGGGACACAGATAAAGAATACCTGAAGCCTTCCAAAAACAAAGCCAGTAAAACTTGAATAGGAATTGGTGTGATCTTACTTTCTGGGTACTGAAAGACTGGTAAGTCCTGGGATGTCAGGTTAGTCACACAGGCCCTGATTGGGAAAATATTTGTCTCTATGTGCAGTGGAACTTTAATCAAAAACCTGGAGTGGATCGCTTGGTAGAATTTCAATCAGTGTTCCTAATCTATTTATCACATTCTCTGATTCTTAAATGTCATCCACAATCTCAGCTTTCTGAGTGATAAGGCCCAGAAAGTGAAACTAGAAACAAATTGTCTGGCTAACCTCTGGGCTACTTAATATGTAAAACCTGAGTGAGCCATTAACTTTGCCGAGCAGATAATCATCAAGGCTCTGGTCTAGCGTTTGTGAAAGAGAAGCCAGGAATTTCTGAGTTACTGATTTCCATCTAAATGTTCCTGTGTGATTGTGGTTGATTTGGGAACGGGAATGGTGTGCCATACTCATCTTCCCCACCTACTTAGGCAGCTTGAAAGTTAGAACATTCACATTTTTACAGTTTCAAACAGAACTCCAAGGGGAAGTGTTTATGCTCCCCTATTTCTGTGACAAATACAACATGCTGTACTGAAAATTTTCAGCAAGTCCTGTTTATTTTCATTGCTTGGTACAGATCCACTGCAACCCTGTCTCCAAGGAACACAGGCCTGGGAGAAACGTGTGATGCTATTGAACAACAGCAAAAGGCAGATTCTCCTAGCTCCTTTGTCTACTCGATAAATTAATTTATGTAATAAGATACTAAAAAGCAAAACTAATTCTAATCATTACATCTTTTGTTAAGTGGCATATGGTATTCTAGAATGCAAATGTATTTATTGCTGTACTATTCACCAAAGCCAAATTATGGAAATTGCCCAGAATGCACGTTAGTGGATGAATGGATCAAAAAAATGTGACTCTATCCATCTGTCTATCTATCTATCTATCTATCTATCTATCTATCTATCTATCTATCTATCTATCTATCTATTCTTCTGCCTTTCCGTCCATGCGTCCGTCTGTCTGTGTGTCTGTCTCTCTGTCTTTCTGTCAATCTATCTATCTATCTAGAGATGTATGTATGTATATGTATATATATATATATATATATATATATAAACATAAATAAGGTCATATGCATACCTACAAAAATATATTCACTAAAATATAATATATTTATGGGAATTTTAAAAGTGAACTCTGAACAAATAATCCCCAGTTGTTTGTGTATGTACGTGTGTGTGTGTGTGTGTGTGTGTGTGTGTGTGTGTGTGTGTGTGTGTAGGGAATGAAATCAAGAAGAGAAGTATAGACAAATGAAGAGAGAAATAGTGGGAAACTGCAGTCATAAGAATCAATGTAATTATGTGAAAATAGAATAAAGAAAACTGAGGGGATAAGTGGGGTTAGGAAAGATAAAGGAGAATGCTGAACAAGAGGTGATATTGATTATGATTAATTATACTCACAAACTGACATCTTGAATTGAAACCCCTTTGCATGTGCACTTAAGGATAATTTTTAAAGTGACACAATATGTTTAAGATGAATATCTGATATGAGGAAATACTTGCTCGATGGTTTATGAAAACAATCGATTATAATAATTGGCATCAACTTCTGTAGGAGAGGTTTGGAGGTGAGAGCAATCTTATTCAGTAGTTCCATCAAGTGTTTCACGAGAAGCTACAAGGTAACGACCAAAAAGAACATTTTCCTAATAGTCATTTGAGTGGCAGGTCAGATCATGACCAAGAAAATAATGAATCATTCACCTTCTCGTGACATTTTTGGCACCTGGATGGAGCCAGCTATGACAAAGAAAAGAGAATCGAATTCTCGGCTGAGAACAGTGAGTGCGAGCATCCTGAGGTGAGCTTGAATACAGCGTGTTTGGGGAGCAGGAGGAATGAAGCATTGTTCGCTGGAAGAGCTCCAGGAGAGGAACAGTTGATAAAATAAAGTAAGACAGGAGTGGAGGTGCCTGGTTATGTAAGATCACATGGGGCTGGAGCAGACTTAGAATTCTATTACCACAACACAGGAAGCCAACTTGTAAGCAAAGATGTAGAATAATTTGATTTATGGTTTGGAGATATCACTCTGACTGATACGTGTAGAATGGATAGGGAAGAGGGAAGCAATCAGACTTGATGGAACATGAGACAGACATGGAGGACACAGTGTCTTTGAAGTTAGGATCAGTGTGGCTTTCCCAAGGGTGTTCTCCATCATTCCCAATGTTCTTCCCAGAAGGGGCATTTGCCAATGCCTGCAGGTATATTTTTTGTCATTACGGCAGGGAAAGGATGGAGACAGTAATGTAGTAAGTAGAAACTAGGAGTGCTACTAGGTGTGTAACAATGCAAAGAACAACCTTTACCATGAAGAATGATCTAGCACAACATGTTTACATGGCTGAGCTGGAGACGTTCTGGAATAGAATTATCTTACTGGAACTAAGAGAAGCAGGTGCATTCTGTTTCCATTCTATAAAGTACACAGGACTAGCTGAGTGATTAGATGAGAAGGTGAGAGAGAGGGAAATGATCATTGTCTGGGACTATCCTGCATACACATGTGTGAAAGACTAGATAAGATAGAAAAGGACCAACAGTGTGACAAAGCTGACAGATTCTCTACCACATCAAACGTTTGTGCAAGCAATGGAAGAACTCAAGGCACACATTGAGTTATAGTAAACAGTTTCTTTTCTCAACACTGATTTTGAACTTTGTTGTACATGGAAGAATCAACGTATCCATCAGTGTAGGTGGCCAGAAAGGATCATTTGCTTCATGGCTAGTGATATCCGGAACCTTATATAATATATATATAATCATATAATATATTTAATAATATAATATACTATATATATAATTATATAATAATTCCATGGGAATTATTCATGCATGGAACCGTGAAGGTGAGTGAATGAATATACCCATTCTTCAGCATCTTACTAAATCAGCAAGCATAAGAGCTTCCCTTGGCTTTGAAGCATACTTAGAATGAATTGAAAGACATTGGTCCTGAAGATTCTACCTCTCTACTCAGCTCTAGCCATTCTCTTCTTGAGGAATAGCTTCTGAACCTACTGACTATTCTGCTGTCTCATGTATCTTCCAAGCTTGAGCTTGCTCCCACTGTAGTAGGTATTTTGCATTCTCTGTTCTTTTTTTCCTGGAACACTTTGGCCATAAGGATAATGAGATTAGAGATTATGCAATTGGAGGGTGTAGTTGAATGTCCTTGGTGGTAGGAAAACTCTAGGTTCTAGGAAATAGTATCACAGACAATAATATCTGGCCATATCTGGAGTAAAGAGGTTCAAGGCAAAAAAAGCTGGAAATGAACTCTTAACTCAGAAGAGATGGGTGATTGGAATAAATGGGGTTAACTAGGCTGAACTCATATTTTAAGAATCAATTGTCAACACCAAGCGCTATCTCCAGCAGCAATTGCTAGACACTCCTACTTCATTTTCTGTGTCCCTTTCATATTTTCCTGCACCCCTACTTTATGGAGGCCTAGGGATATATGATGCTTCATTGGTCTCCACAGCCCTTATCCTGACTTCTCTGGGGAGGGGTGGAAACTCCAAATGATCCATCATTTACATTTTCCAGCTCATTTAAAACTTTGTGCTGTCTTAATCAGCCAATTTAAAAGGCTTGAGGAGTACAGGATATATCTGAAATTAACTGATCATAAATTGTCTATATATCTGCTTGGACTTAAAAAATTTGAGGATGAGCTGGGCGCCGGTGGCTCATGCCTGTAATCCTAGCTACTCAGGAGGCTGGGATCTGAGGATCATGATTCAAAGACAGCCCAGGCAGGAAAGGTTTATCTCCAATAAACCACCAAAAAATCGGAAGTGGTGCTGTGGCTCAAGCATTTGAGTGCTCACCTTGAGCTGAAGAATGCAGGGACGATGCCCAAACCCAGAGTTCAAACCCCATGACCGACAACAACAATAACAACAACAACAACAAAAAATAGAGGATGGTACTAGGGTTTGAATTACGAGCCTTATACTTGTGAAAAAGGCTCACTATCACTTAAAACATACTTTCAGACCATTTTCAGGTAGGGGTCTTGAATTATTTCCCCAGGATAAACTTTATAAAATGTGATTCTCCTACCTATGGCCTCTCACATGGCTGGGACCAAAGGTTTATACCACTGTGTCTGATTTATTTGTTGAGATTGGACTCTCACTAAATTTTCCTTGGCCTGGCCTCAAACTAACACACTCCTGATGTCTGAAACATGAATAGCTGGAATAATAAGCAGGAGCTATCCTGACTGGACTATATAGAGTCCTAAGAAATATTGATTCCTAGTGGCATGCCAAAAGTTAATAGTTAATTGATAGGGAGTGTTACTGGGTTTGTTGTAGGTGACTGATATACGGCTAAGTTTGAGATCCACTACCTTAGATTGTACTCCTGTAGATAAGATATAGCTCCAATGGATATGATATAAACTTTGAATTAGATTGATTTGCTCTTAAAGTTAGAGCATTCTCCAAATGAAATGTTTTGTTTTCTAGTCTGTTGATTTAATGGAGGTGCCCATTCTCATCATGAGGATGCTTATTGATTTTTTTTAAAGTAAGATAAAAACAATCACAGCTATGGATTGTGATGACTGGAATACCCCCAGAACAGACTCTAAAGTAAGAGAGATACTGGATTTCCCTTCTCAGGCTTGAACTTGTAGCAGCAGAAAGCCTATATTTTTGCTATTTTTAGGCCTAATGAATCTTTCCCCCTCCTTTACATCCTGTAGAAGGATACAACTTGGTTGGCAGGGTCCCCAAAGCTCTGTATTCTGAGCACAACTTTCTCAAGGTCTGCATTGCTACATAATCTGACCAAGACCTGTAGATGATGGCCAACCATCCTTCAGTATTTCTTGCCTATAACTCAGCATCTTGAAGACAGTTCTAGACAATGATATCCTGTTTGTTTGTTTTTTAATGCCAGCATTTGTATAAAAGCCAATTACAGGGCATTTGTCATTGTTTTATTTCATAACTTGGTAATTTGATTTAGACAGGGGCATTTCTGTTGATAAATCTAGGTATATTTCCAAGTCAGAATCCATTTATTAAAACCCCAATTAGAATCCTGCTTTCTCATCCATCACAAGACCTTTAATTTTTGTGTAGTTTTGGCAGAGTGTTCCAGGAACCATGTTTGCCTGAATGAGTGACTTAAATCAAATTGTCATTTTACAAGGATTACCTTATCTCTAAACTTCAAGACAAGCCATTCTTTATGTACTCTTTGAATAATAAGCAGTGTTGTTCTCAAGCTCTACTGCTCCATTATTGGAATCCAGCTCAGGTAATAATAGATATAGGAGACCGCAGCCAGAAATCGGTGTTCTTCAGGGAGAAGTAATTGGCTGGGGCCCTTGGGGAGTTGGGATAAAGGCACTAGAGAGATGAATGCAATGGGAAGTTGAGTTAGCAACAGTCAAGGTTGGAAAGAAAAATGATATGACTGTTGAGAAGGGTAGATATGCTGTTTCTAGACTGATGTTTTGGATGTTTTTAAGCTGAATACAATGCTCCCTGCCCCAAACTTTTTATTTTTTTCTTGTCACTATTAGTTGTCAAGACTAGTATTTCTTTTCTTCTGAAATGTCCTGGCACAGATACATAGCTATAAAACATCTTCAGCAGGTGGCAGTAAAAGAGCTAGTCCTTAAGGACAAAAACAGAAAAGAAATTGGACTTCAGAGAAAGGAAGAGAAGATCTAAGTGACCAGCGATGAGAAAAATGGAATAGATTGACTTGGAAGCAAAATCCTTTCAGTAAATCTTTATTGACTGCCAAGTTTGGCAGGCAGGGCATTATGAGTGCATTTGTGGGATGTTTTAGTTGAAACTGTCAAAAACCCATCTTGAGCAAGCTTAATCAAAAGATAGTCTCATTGATAGAGAAGAAAGCTGGGTTCTGTGTGGCTACTGTTTCCTGCTTGCAAGTTGTGTTCATTCTCTCCAGCTATAGGAAGTTTGTCCCTGAGCATGAGGGCATGGGGCCTCTCTCCACCATTTTATATTTCTTATCTTGACTAAAGATGCAGGGTTTTCCCTGACTGCTCAATTTGACCCAACTTAAGTTATGCATCTCCTTTAGCCCATTATTCAGCATAAGGAAATAGTAGGCTGTAAGTGACAAGAACCTGTCATATTCCTTTTTGTGTTGGGGGCTGGGTATTATATTTGATGATTAGCTAGGGAATCATGTTTTGAGTTTGAAAGAGAAACTACTTCAAGGAAAGAAATCACTCTAGAAAAGTTGGGTATAGAGGTGAGGATGGTGACATGGGGTGTACAAACTTTCCCCGAGCAACAACTGGCAGGAACTACGGTAAAGAATACAAAAAAATCAGGTAGACCAGGACATGGCCTTCCAGGAAGACACATCCTGTCAGGGAGGAACATGTTCACAAATTCCTTTCGCATCCAGTGATCAAAGCAAAGATGTGTAAACAATGTTTCTGAGCAGAAAAAATGAAGAATGAGTGGCTCATGAGTAAAGAAGGAATTGGGCTGAGAAGGGAGAGTAGACCCAGTTTATAGGATCGAAAACACATGAGGGTGTAAGATGACTGAAAGGAAAGCCATGAGGAAGAACAGGAGGTACATTATGAAATGCACAAGCTGAGTTGAGCCTACAGCTTTCCCAGGCAACACAATCCATGTACAGGCTCCTGTGTGGTCAGGGCTTTTGCTTATCAGAGAAAATTAACAGTCTAAGAGGCACATTTTTTTTTCTCTGTGTTTGAAGCATGGTTATCTTCTAGCTAGTACTTTGTATTGTTTTGTATTCCAAGAATAACACTCACTGCCTGTTTCAAATAAAAGAATGAACATTTTGAAATGGAAATTGTTAAATTAAGACGGTAGAACACATCCAGGATAGAAGGATGAGGGGAGTGGAGAAACACATGCCAGGCAGTGACAGGGATCCATGCTTTGTTAGCTTGTCCTGGGATAGATAGACATTACCAGCAGCTCTGAGGGTAAGTGTGTGGATGTGGCTATGGCAACCACTTGCTCAGGCATGTAATTTCCCACTTTTGGACCTCAAGTTTTTCATCACTAAAATGATCAGATTTGAATTAAAGGAGGGGTGGCCAATTGTTTCATCACATATGCCAATCTTGATCAATTAGCAGTGTGAAGAGAGTGTCTGGATTCAGTGGGATCAGCTTCCGGCAACAAAAATAATGATTTGTGGAGCCACCATGTGTGCTTCAGTGGGACTTCGTTTGTGAGAATTTTTCCATGTGACAGATAACACATTGTCCACTCCTGGGAAAATAGGAGGAACCTAGCTCAACTTTCCATCTCTCCAAACAAAAAAGTCTCAGCCACTATTAGCAATAGCCCTGGAATAAGATTTTTGTCTTGCTTTCGAGTTTTTCATTTTATAATCATTTGCAGAAATTTTTAGTGGCATATACCATGTTGAGAATATAATTTTAGCCATAGACCCTTGTATCAAAGTGAAAAAAATGTCCCATTTTATACATAATACTTCTAGGGATTCATGGTCCTGCTGAAGACCAAACATTCATCCCCAAGGAAGTCTTTCTTTGTTTCTAAATTAAATGCCCTTGCTATTAGACTGAATGTTATTTTATTGATGTGTGTTAGGTCATTTCTAATTATAACTTGAAAAAAGGAGAAACTTATTACATGTTTAAATACAGTTGTCATTCTCAAAACTAAGTAGTACAATTTGCATATGCAAATAAACATTTTGTCCATTGGTTATAAAGAAAACTGGGAATTTCTTTTCCTTGAATGTCAACTAGGTTGTTTCACTTATGTATAATAGTACTTGAGTTAAGTAGTTGCTCTCAAGAGATAAAGATCCATGCTTAATATTTTCAAAAACATGATGCGGTGATTGGATGAATGACTTCTTAAGGGTCTATATCACTGGTGATACTCATAATATTCTAGTAGATGATTAAACAATTCATTAATGCACAACTTATTGAGTTGTTTTTAATGTAGCTCTCCAACATGGTTCTAATATATAAGTGGCTGCAAATCTTAGTACACACCTAAATCACTTGGTATGTTTAAAAGCAGTATTCCAGATCCAGCTTAGAAAACATAGAGTCCTTGAGTCTATGAAAGAATTTAAGAAACATGCATTTTAAAAATCTTTTTATGATTCTGTTACAGCTGGTTCCTTGATTATGCTTTGAAAAACATTGTACTAAAGAGCTTGGTAGTGTGAGACAAAGATCTAGTTGTTTTTATTGTAACAGAATAACATTACCAAAAAAAAGATACATTTGCTCAATAATGTGAATTATTCCTGCTTCAGTGAGCTGCAGTGAAATTAGCAGAGCTTAGAAACATTTTGAAGAATATTGCATACCATAATATATGGATCTGTGGAAAATATTAACAGCAAATCATACGTCTTTGGAATCACAACTAAATTTCCTATATTATGTTTTCTCAATATATTGACCATTTTAAGTTGCCCGTTTTCTCACATGGTGAGAGGAGTTGTGCGTTTTCTATAATTCAATAAAAATGAAATTGATGATGCTGCCCTTCCTTCTTTCTTACTATTCTAATTCACCTTTCAGGATATGTGCAGTTATGGCATCTTAAGACCATTTCAATGTCATTTGAAATTACTTTGGTTATCATTAGAAAAGAAATAAAACTCATACCATCTCTAATTTTCTTTTCTAGTCAGAGTAGGATGTTCTTCAGACCAGTCACTAGCAGACACACAGATGGAGTCGGGAAATATTCAGCCCTTTCTGAAGTACCTTGGTGATCTATTTACAGACCTCATGCTAAGGAAGTGTCATCACCATGCTTCCTGAAACAATTGTTAACCCCTTGTGATGAAGAAGCAGATTCGGGGAAGGAAACTTCTCAAGGTCACCTAGCTAGTAGCTGACTGACCTTCTTAAACTTGTAAATAATCCTTGTGTAGCATATCTAATAAGGAGGATTTAGTAAAATGATACCTATGAGGAATAAAAAAACCCTTCAGGTTTGGATGACTATATGTCAGTAATATATTTTGATGAGAGAAAATGATATATTGGATCAGATGTATGCATTAGTCACAATGCTTTGATAACATGAGTTGAGTTAGCTAGTTTGATCACCACTGTGAGAGATACCTAGAACACAACCTAAAAGCAGGAAGATTTATTTTGGCACATGATTTCAGAAGTTTCAATCCATTGCCAACTGGCCCAATTTCTTTTTGGCCTATAGCAATGACAAAAAGAAAAGCTTGCGTGCACATACACATAATCATGTGTATATAACAAATGCTTATATATGTATATATAATGAGTATATATATAGCCTAAGTGTATGTCTGTACATCTGTATATGTATACACACATATCTGTGTGCACACAGATCTGTATTACACACACACACACACACACACACATCTGTGTACAAACACACACACAGACTGGCTGGATATTTGGGAGGAAAAAAATAAATTTCTTAAAATAGACTCAATTAGCTTTCTAAAATTATTCCTGCTATTAATCTAGTTTGTCTAAGTCCTAAATCCCAATTTTCTTTTTTTTTCCTGTTAACAATCACATTTTTTTGGTGCAAGTCCTGGGTCTTGAACTTGGAGCCTAGGCACTGTCCCTGAGCTTTTTTGCTCAAAGCTAATGCTCTACCAGTTGAACCACAGCTTTTTTATTATTATTATGGTTTTTTGTATATATTTTTATTGTAAAGATGCTGTACGGAGGGGTTACAGTTACATGAGTAAGACAATGAGTACATTACCTATCCAGCATTGTTACTTCCTCGTTTTTCCCCTACCATCCCTTCCCTCTCCACCTCCCCAACTCCTCCCTCCCCTGCACAAAAGTTGTAAAGTTTGTTTTTAGCATAGTGTCTTGTACATATCAATATTACAATGGGTCAACCTGTATCCTTATTTAAGCATTCTGTTATTTCCCAAATTAGAAAAATGTATATACAAGATGCAGGGCACCAGAATCAAATACAGTGAAAACAAGGGTTATACTGGGGGGGGGGGGGGGGAGAAGAAATACAAAAAACAAAAAAATCACATAGTATATTATAAATACATTAAAAAGAACAACAAGAGAGATAAAACCACTTGTGTCCCTGTCTTGGGGTTCATTTCACTTTGCATCATCTTATATGGTCATATAAAAAAATATTAAGTGAAGAAGTAAGCCAGGCCCAAAGAGGCATAGGTCCCATAATTTCCCTTATTTGAAATGATTAGTATATGTCTAGGACAAGTAGAAAAGGTCAAAAGCTATATACATATGAGTCACAGCTTTTTTGTAGTCCATTGGAGGTAAGATTCTTCTGGACTTCCCTGCCTGGGCTGGCTTTGAACCTCGTTTCTCAGATCTTAGCCTCCTGAGTAGCTTACAGGTGTGAGCCACCAGCACCAGCTCCCTATCACATTGTACGTCCTCAGTATGTAGCAGATGGTTTGTGCATATGTGTATTTTTTTTTTTGTCGGTTGTGAGGTTTGAACTCTGGACTTGGGTGCTCTCCTTGCTCTCTTCAGCTCAAGTGCTCTACCGCTTGAGCCACAGCGCCACTTCTGGTTTTCTAGTGGTTAATTGGAGATAAGAGTCCCACGAACTTTCCTGCCCGGGCTGGGTTTGAACCGCGATCCTCAGATCTCAGCCTCCTGAGTAGCTAGGATTACAGGCGTGAGCCACTGGCTCCCGGCTTGTGTATATGTGTATTTTAAATTTTCACAACAATATAGGCAATTACCATTTCCTAGACATTATTGACGTTACGATTTCCATCTTACTCATGAAAAGAATGGACTAGAAGGGAGAGTAAATATGTTTTTCAAGGCCAAATAATATTAGCTGTTAGTAGCAGAATTTGTATCCATGTATTTCTGACTTTGAAAAGTGGTTTTCCTAGCGGCTTGTCTGTAAAGTCGCCATTTCAGGCTCATCACAGGGGCCACACAGGTCATGAAGATGGATGTGGCAGATCACTCATCTTGGATAGAGACTTGGGCCCAGAAATATCTCCCTCCTATTAGAAAACGACAGATCACACGCAGTGATAAATTGCAGCTGTTGCTCACCCCTAGTGTCAAAAGGCAACAGAGTAGTGTCCATTGCAGTGATTGGCCCTGTCTCTGGCACAGCTGTTGCTCCCCTAAGGACTCTTTCTGTAATGCATCAGACTTCTCATGTTTTCTCCAGAAATGCTGGAACTCTAGATTTCTCTGTGACATCTAGTTGCTAAAAAGTGGTTTAAAATTTTTTTTTAATTTTAAAGAGCATGTTTGCTATGTAAAACATGCCAAGCAAAGTTTTTAGAACATAATTTTCTGCCACTGCCATTAACATTTATCTTAATACATATTTATTATTTTGTATATGTTTATACATGTTTATGTTTACATATATATATGTTTTCATTGTTATTGTAAAGATGATGTACAGAGGGGTTACAGTTACATGTCAGGTAATGAGTACATTTCCATTTGAACAGTGTCACCCCTTCCCTCAATCTGTCCCAGTTTTTCCTGCCCATTCCCACCAGCAAGTTGTATGGTTCATTTTTAATATTGTGTCAAGTATCGGTGCTGCATTTGTTTATCCTTCGTCCTACGTTTTTCTGTGCCCCCCTTCCCCTCTCCCAAACAGATAAACTTACAAACAAGACAAAAGATACAAAAAATAAAACCAACAAGAAAGGGAGAAAAAAACCCTCTTATTTCCCTTTCTTGGAGTTCATTTAGATAAATATTTAATATGATTATATGCACATAGCTTGCACTTAAGAATATACTGAAAACAGGCATATAAATGGTATCTGCCTTCTCCAACTTCCCAGATATTCTGTGATATGTTCCTCCTTCCTCTGTTTTATTATGTCTCTGTGGGTTTTCTTACAAGCTTGGGAGAGATGACATGTCTATAACAACCATGGTCCTTGTCGTCTTTAAGGCATTGTCTTTCCTTCTCTAAATATAGGATTTCACTCTTTGGCTTAGGAAATGCAGCATATTCTGATAGTGACTGACATGGGGCTGTAAGATGACCTATATTCTGTTGGTTAGGAGTCTGTCAATGGGAGCCACAGCCACACCTTCTGATTGTGCTGGCCCCAAAAAGGACTAGGGAAGTGGCACTACTAATCTGTGAAATTGTTTTCTTCTTTCTAGCACACTGAAAGCTAATTGCTTCCTTCAATGAAACAAAACTATACACAGAGCCTGTTTGTTGACCTGGGAGACTACTCACCTGTGAGTCAGTTTATCTCTGGGGTTGCTAAGCCTTTGTTGCTCTAACATAATTAATCCCGAAGACTGAAATGACCCCTAGGAGAATCCTTAGCTTTCTGGGTGATCTTGTCTTTTGTTTTAAGATCTGTAGCCAGTTCTTCAGCTAAGAAGTGATTTCTGGGGCTAGGAATGTGGCTTAGAGTTACAGTGCTTGCCTAGCATGCATGAGCCTTGGGTTCAGTACCACATATACAGAAGAAGCTGGAAGTAGTGCTGTGGCTCAAGTGGTACAGTGTTAGCCTTGAGCAAAAGAAGCTTAGGGACAGTGCCCAGGCCCTGAATTCAAGCCTCATGAATGAGAAAGAAATAAAAGTGATTTCCCTTTGCTTCAGAAGTAGTAGGGTGCTTATAGTTGATGCAGGAGTTAATAGCTAAACTAATTGCATTGTCACAGAAGGATGTCATAGTATTCATAAGTATCATATATTCAGTATGCAGACCTTAAATGAAGAGGGGTGTGTAACTCCTGGAATACTACTGCTTATGTGGATTATGGTAATCCTCTTAAATGCCAGATGGAGGGAAGCTTAAGCCCTATTGGCCCCTTACTTCATCTCATTTACTTGAAGCCATTTTTTCCAATCACTTTAATGTAATGTTATACATTACACAATTTTCGGTATAGTGGAAGGGATAGATTGTATCTGGACTAACCTCATATGGGTTTGAAACTATCAGCCAATATCTACTTCTTGGTTAGCCTAGTCAATATCTAAAATATATGTCACAGCTGGGTCATCATAGTGACATTTATCATCTGATGGGGCATATGAGCAGAAAATTCCTGAGTCTGAATATTGAGACATATTTGCTAATGGTGTCAGGTGTCAGATTACAGACCTTTCTTCTTCAGGGGACATCAGAGAAGCAGAGTTCTTCCTTTCAACTGGAAGGGGAAGGCATGAAGGGAGGAGAACGGAGAAGTGTTCTGGTGAGCCAGTATTGAGATGGGGAAATGGCTACTGGTAAGGGCAAAGAAACTATAAGTCCATGGTTGTATGGATTTCTGGAAACAAAAAGATTTTCATGGTCTTGTTTTTCAGCTCATGGAATAGCCTATTGAAGAAAATTTGAAACCCTGGAATTATAAGAAGGAAAAACTAATAATCAGATCCCTACTGTCTCCATTCCATTAGGCAAATCTAAGCTTGGCTTAGGTATTTCCTTTGCCCTTAACTTGCTTCATTTCATTATCTATTAGTCAAACCAGCAATGGTATTTTACTCACAGATTATTTGTGAGATTTAAGTGAATTTAAATATGAAAAGCAATATAATGCTACTCCATATCCATGTACCTGTCTATTGGTCTACCTTATCACATTATTCTGTCAGTTGCTTTTTCTCATGCCATTTTTATTGTGAATATCATGTCGAGTCCTTGCATATAGAGTTATCTTATTTTTTAGAACTCTATTTTATATTCCAATATGTGAATCTACTATAATTATCAGCCCACTATTTTCTGACACTTGTTTTATTGCTATGATTAGATATTAAAACAGAGTTGTGCAATAAATATCCATACATGGTGTCCTTCACTACTGATGTCAGGATCAGTAGAAATGAGATTTCCATGAAAAAATCCACGTGGTGAATTTGTAAATAAGTTCTGTCAATTATACTTCAAGCAACTTGAATTTATGTGTACTGCTTTTATTAGTGTTGGAGAATTACATTCTCTCTGCATTTCACCGTGTCTTGCTGGAGGTGAATTTGTATTGCAGCTGTTGTTTATCCTGTCTTGTGTGCTCCTAAACATCCAGCATCATATGTGTGTATTTGTATGTTTGTGTAGTTTTGAGGGTTTTTTCATTAAGAATCCCCTAACTTACATTGTCTTCACTATCATATACTCAGTGCCTCAGCATCATGCTGCCATGTTACGCACTGTGAATCTATCTTCCCAGCATTCTCAATGACATTGAATTCAGATATCCACACACCCAATGGCGAGGAGCAGCTGTGTTTGCAGGAGTGTATTTATAGAGCTGCTTTCTCTAGCTCCCCATGGAAGCCACTTGGGTTTTAACTAGGTGACTTGTTATACAGATGCTACTACAAGGTGGAAACTGGCCAAGTTCCAACTCTTTTCTTCCTCTCTTTTGAGCTGAAGCTAAAGTCCTGTGAACTAAATGAATGTTTGCAGTTTAGAGAAGACAGATGTTTGTGGCAACAGATGAAGTTGATGACCAGCTATCTGTGATGAGTATCTGATTCCTGAACTATCTCCCGCATAGCTCTGTTATAGTGTCATGCTTTCCTCCCTAAGGATTTAACTTGTATACACACACACACACACACACACACACACACACACACATGTATATATAAATGAACTCCAATGCCATATATATAGATATATATACATAGAGAGAGCTAGAGATAGAGATAGATAGAGATAGATAGATAGATAGATCTATATGTCCATATATAGATAGATAGATAGATGCCACTGAAGTTCATTTTAGCCCTTTGCTTTTATACAAAAAGATTATTGTAAGGGACTTGGAGGATTAGCATTATGGAATGAAAAATGAACCAAGAGTCAGGAGACTTAGATTCATAGGTCCCTGGAGAGCAGATAGTTAGAAACTATAGCCTCTGTCCAAATTTCAGAACTACTATCTGCATCCTGGGTAATACTGGGTAAAATGCTCAACCTTTTGAAGCCATAGTTTCTTCTTATATGAAATGGTTACAACAATGGGGTTTCCTCTGATATTGATCAACAAGCTTACTTACAGATCATAAAAATTGACTCTGGATGTTTTAACCACCAGGACACTTATTGTAGGGACATTTATAGATAAGCCTTTGGTTTTGGAACTGGTCCTCAGAAGGGTATACTACAGGCCTGATGGAGCTAGAGAGCTCTAGCTACATCCCTTGGCATCTACAGTGAATAAACTGTCACATAGGCATCTTGTTTGTACCATTCCTCCAAGATTCAATTTTTTTAAATCAGGAATAACCAATTGTCCAAGCCTTAATTAAATACCCATACCCAAACTGCCAAAGGACAGAAGCATGACTATCTTGTTTGACCCCTATAGTAGGAAAGAAATTGCTCTCTCCAAGAATATTGCAAAGTGAAATAGTATCATGTTTGCTCATGTGGATTCATGACCCAGCTGTCTTGAGTCTTATTACATTTGTGCTTAATGGTTAAAATGCGGATGGTTAAAAGACTGTCTATTAGGATGATTTTGGTAACTAAATGAGTTGATATGTATAACATCTGTCTTCAAAATTAATTTTCCCAGATTGGAAGGAGAGTAAAACTAGGTAGTCAAACACAAGAAGAAGCACAAACCCTAACAAAAAAATCTACCCCAACAATGTCAACGCTGACTTGCCATAAGTAATTTATATCTGTTTCTCTTACAACTCTTCGTGAATTTCAGCTCAGCAATGAACTTGCTCCAATCAGCCTGAGCTGTTATTACTTTCTTCATCTGTAAAAGGAGAGTGTGAAATTTAGATGGGACTTTTCATATATCAGACAACGCTAAGATGTTATGAAAGACACCAAGGTGGAGACAGCCTACATTGGGAAAATTTGGAGAATAGCCTAAGACCTTATTGGCTAGTTGATAGCAGCAAGATACCAGTGTCTGCTGAACAATTGATATGAAGCTAGTCCAAATTGAGAAGAGATATGAATTCAAAACTTAAATCTTGGTGAGACAAAGAACAAAGGGGGAACCAATGCAATGTGATACTCACAAGACACTATACTGGAAATGAGCTGTACAACAGGGGTTTGGGGGAGGAAGGAAAATGGAAGAAAAATGAGGGAGGGGGTAACAAGTTTGACAAGAAATGTACTCACTACCTTACTTATGTAACTGTAACCCCTCTGTACATCACCTTGACAAGAAAATTTTAAAAAGGAAAAAGAAAAGAAAAGAAAAACTCCTTAAGTCTGTTTCAGAGAATTAGTACAAAATAATATAATTTTTTTTAATATTTATTTATTGTAATAATGCTGTACAGAGGGGTTACAGTTACATGAGTAGGGTAATGAGTACATTTCGTAGTGAGCATTGTTACCTCCTCCTTTTTCCCCCTACCATCACTTCCCTCCCCACCTCCCCAACTCCTCCCACCCTCCCACCCCGACATTGTAAAGTTTGTTTTCAATATAGGGTCAGCCTGCATCCCCATTTAAGCGTTCTGCAATAGCCCTTCCCCTCCCCAAATCACAAATATGTATATACAAAATTCAGAATACTGGCATCCAATCCAGTGAAAATACCATGGGGGAAGAACATACAAAAGAAACAAATTAATCTCTCAATCTTAATTAACATTAACTGTAACCAGTTCACCCATTTCTTACTTTCTAAGTCTGGCTACTGGAGAATGTAAAACTACATTTGTGGCTCACATTATATTTCTGTTGGGCAGTGTTAGGCTACATCAGTTATGTACCAGAGTAGTCTGTTAAAAGAAAAGCTTTTCTTCAGTAAAACATTTCTTCATATTTATTTTTCATGATATTTTAGTTTTCAATTGGTATAAATCCTACTTATCCTCTTCTATATAAAGGAATGATTGAGCCAAGTTCAGTGGCTCAAGTCTGTAATCATAGCTACTTGGGAGGTAAAGATATGTAGATCACAATTCTGGCTACCCTGGCATGATAGGCGATAAGACACTATCTCAACCAAGGCTGGGCATGGTGTTGCATGGCTGTGATTCCAGATAAGGGGAAAGCATAGTGGCTAGGTACAGTAGTGCGTGCCTGTCATTCTTTCTCCTGTGACATGGGAAAGCCCAAATAGGAAGATTACAGCCTAGGCCAAGCCAGGCATAAATCAAGACTGTACCTCAGAATTAACCAATGCAAATACACAGGTGCGAGAGGATGGATCAACTGGTAGAGCTTCTGTTTAGCAAGTGTGAGGCCTTGAGTTTAATTCCTAGTACCACAAAACAAAAGAATAATTAAAATATAATGGCTCAGATACAACTGAAAAGGACTAAAGTCCAAGAATAGTCTATCATTTGGATTGAGTGAATGCAGAACTTAAATTGCTATCAACAGTCTGAGAATAGCCATGTAGACCATCCATGTATGGGTCTCCATCCCTGCTATTTTCTGCATCACTCTTAGGCAAGTTCTTACTTCACAGTAGACACAAAAGCCATAGGTCTGTGTAGTTTTAAGCTTATTAGGATAGAAGAAAAGAGATGTTCTCAGCTTCTTAGTGCCTACTACAATTTCTAGTTTCAGTCTTGTGTTTATTCTGATACGACATATGGTGTTTTGATGCATCAGGATGCTAGAACTGGGTTACCTATGTAACCCAGAGACAGCATTGAAACATGAGTCATTACAGGAAATAGTCATTGTGTTTCTAGTCCAAAGCAGAGTGGTTGCTGGGAAGGGAACATTGGTGATCAGCCTTTTAGAGTTGGAAGAAACAATGGTTCTCTTCTTATGCTGTTCATTTATGTTCCCCAGAGCCAAATAACCCATTAGTCATCTTCTCCCAGCTCTTCCTCACACATCTCATCCAGCTGGTCACCAAGTCCTATGAGTTTACCTTTCTGACAGTTTTATAAATATTCTCATCTGAACCTGAGTCTTGCTCATGCTTTCTATCTGCTTTCCGTGGTTCTAAGCTTGTTTTGCCAAATCTCCAAATCGCTACACTAGTTTCAATTATTTAACTAAAGAAAGTTTCCATCAAAATGTACTAACAGCCAGGCATGGGGGTTCATACTTGTAATCCTAGGTACTTGGGAGGTAGAGATATGAAGGATAAGAATTCAAAGCCCAAAAGATAAAAAGAAAAACAAAAAGAAAAGGAGATGCTATTCAAAATATGAATGAAAAGGCTGAACATATGGGGAAAGCGGCAGTGTGTCTACCTAATGAGCACAAGGCTCTGAGTTCAAATCCAAATAGTGTTAATGATGGTGATAGTAATAACAATGGGAATAAGAATAAATGTAGAAACTAAGCCAAACGAACGAAAAACCTATGACTGAATGAATTTCTAAGGAGAATATTTCCTAAGTTAATCACAACCAAGTCAAGAAAAAAAGACACTTCCAGACATTCTTGGAAACAGCCCCTTCCAAGTGCTTGATTCCAAACATTACTTTGTTCTCCCTGAAAATATCCATCACTCTGACTTCTGTACTATATATTTCCTTGACATTCTTATAATGAGGGTTAAGTTGGGGAGTTCGTTTCATTGTAGAGCACATGCACAGGCCACAGGTACATACCCAGGATGGAAAAAGAGAAAGGATGGAAGAAATGAAGGTGACTTTTTGTTAGATTTGATAGAATATTTTTATTTGCCATTGATTGCATTTGTGGATATAGAACTTAAGATACCAAGGCTGACTGCATGTCATAAAGGTCTATCTTGAAGTGTTAACTCCATGGACCCAAATGATCTCAATAGCAATGTGGAAGAATGGAGTCTGTATACAGAATCAAGAGAACATCACTTTCATAGTTACAAGCAGAGGAATCTGGACAAAATTTAAATGGCACATTAATGAAGCCACTGAAGAAAGCACAGTTTATACTTTATGGAAGCTTTCATGAAGTAATTTTGGAGAGAAATGAGGTCTTTCTAGGTAATAAGAAAGCTGCTCACATGAGGGTTTAGGTTGGTAGGTGAAAGTGAAAGTCTATTAAGGAGATGAGAGACTTTAAAGCAAGGAGGAAAATGGCCAGATGGACTGGAATTGAGAGCTAAAGCATATAAACAAGTGTTTGACCCATCAATATTTACTGCTAATCTAGAAATTTGCCATGTAAGCAGCAGCTATTGGGTCTGGAAAGCAGAGGAAATGAGAAGAGTTCTATCTGTAACTGGGAAGGTGACTTTTTTTGTTGCTATTATTGCTGCTGTGTTTTGAGACAAGGTTTTACTTAGGCTGGCTTAAAATTGGTAAATCTTCTGCCTCCCTCCTGAAAAGTGCTAGAATTACACATCTGGCTTGTTTGAAGTTTTAATAACCTAATCCTCTCTGTGGGTGTGAAGTAACGGTCACTGTATTTTTCTAATGACTAATTATGTGGAGCATTTTTTTATGAATTTTTTACCATTTGTTCTGTAATGTTCATCTAATCTTTTTCTATAATTGTGATATTTACATTTTACATCAAAACATGTTTCCTCTAGAAAGCACATTTAATATTGTCAATATGGTTGGATATATCTTTGCTGTTTTGATTTTTGTTCCTTAAAGCTACTTATGTTTTTTATAATATTTTTCTTTGTTGTACTAGATACAATGTGTAGTATACCATTGTCATTCCCTTATCAATTTTAAAATTTAAGTTTCTGTATTATACACTTTATCTTATATCAGAATCTAGTTTATATCTGTACTTAGTTTTAGAGAACTGATCCTGACTTTCATATGGCTGCATCTTGTCTGTTGTGCTAATTTTTATTTTGCATAATTTTACATATTTGCATAATTTTATGTATTTTAAAAAACTAAAAATAATGTAAAGCTTGTTATACTTACCTTCTTATTAACCTTTTTTTTTGATTCTTTACATTGCTTCCAGTTAAGTCAGCATATATTCATTTCTTAACTTCAGCACAACCTTGTTCTACTTAGACTCTATTGTGTTGTGTTTGTCAAATATGTTGCACTTCTACATGAGATATATAATTATTCTGTATATATATATATATATATATATATATATATATATATAGATCATATACATATATGTGTGTGCATATACAAGTATATGGATATATATTCACACAAATACCTTTAAGGACTCCTTTTATGTGAATCCAAATTATCACCTGGTATTTCTTCTTTTCAGCAGAAAGAACTATCTTTAATTTTTCTGGTAAAGTATATATGTTAGTAGCAATTTTGCTCAGATTTGGTCTTAATTTTGTACTGATTATTTAATGACAGTTTTATTGGATATAGGACTTTTAATTGATAGAATTTTTCTTTAAACTTCTAGCACTTGAACTTTGTCATCCCATTATCCTGTGCTCACAACTGCTTCCAATAAGAGGTCAGCTCTTAACCTCTTTGGAGTATGTTATACAATTGAGTCATTTTTCTTCTGAAGCTTTTAAGGTCTGGCTTATTCAGAGGCAGTGTCTATTGCCTGCTCTTTTTTTCTATGCATAGGTCACACTTCCCTGTTTCTTTGCAATACTCGATATTTTGTAATATGAATATTTTTGATAATAACTGTATTGTCTTAAGAAGGAACTATATAATTGGTAAACTAACATTTTTGTCGCTTCTTTTAAGTAAGTCATTTATTTAGCTAATTTTATTGTTTGAATTTGTACTCACATTGTATTTTCTGGTGTCACTCAGAGTTTCTTTTATTCCTTATTTGTATCTTTTTTTAAAAATTTTATTTTTATTTTTTTTTGTGAACATACTGTAGAGAGGGGTTACAATTACATGGGCAGGATAATGCGTACATTTCTTATCAAGCATTGCAGCCTCCTCCTTTGTTTACCCTTTACATCCCTTCCCAGCTTCCCCCCCCAATCCTCCCCTTCCCCCCCCCCCACCAACGTTGTAAAGCTCGTTTTCGACATGACAACTTGTACTTCTCATTGTTGCAACAGGTCCACCTGTATCCTTAAATGACTTGTTTTTCCCCATCTCCTCCACAAGTTATACTGACATCAAATATAGTGAAAGTAGGGGTTATACTGTGGAGGAGGGACATACAAAACAACAAAGAGATAATCTTATAAATGCGTTAGAAACAAATGCATGAAAGAAAAAACATTAAAATACATATATAAGGGTTCATTTTCCTAGCATCACATTATCTGACCTTTTCCGCTTGACTCATACATATACTAGATATTGCAAATAAGGGAAACCATGGGACCTATGTTTCTTTGGGCCTGGCTTACTTCACTTAATATAATTTTTTCCAAGTTTTTCCATTTCCTAACAAATGGGGCAATGTCATTCTTTCTGATGGAGGCATAGAATTCCATTGTGTATATATACCACATTTTCTTGATCCATTCATCTACTGAGGGGCATCTGGGTTGGTTCCATATCTTAGCTATGGTAAATAATGCTGCAATAAACATAGTTGTGCTGGTAGCTTTAGTGTGGTCTTGTTTGTAAACATTTGGGTAAATGCCCAAAAGTGGGATTGCTGGGTCACAGGGGAGCTCTATGTGAAGTCTTTAGCAAGATCAATAGAAAGCCCACGGATTGGGAGAAGATCTTCACTAGCCATACAACAGACAAGGGTCTCATATCTAAAATATACTTGGAACTCAAAAAATTAAATCCCCCAACAACAAATCCTCAAAGAAACAACTGCCCAATAAATAAGTGGGCTAAAAACTTAAAGAGAAACTTCTCTGAAGAAGAAAGAAGGATGGCCAATAGACACTTGAAGAAATGCTCAACCTCCCTAGCCATAAAAGAAATGCAAATCAAAACAACATTGAGATACCACCTCACTCCAGTTAGAATGGCAAAAATCAAGAACTCTAACAACAACAGATGCTGGAGGGGATGTGGACAGAAGGGAACCTTACTTCATTGTTGGTGGGAATGTAAACTTGTTCAACCACTTTGGAAAGCAGTATTTGTATCTTTTAACCTAGGTCTAAACTTTAGGAACCTGGTTAAATGTTGTATGTTAGCCCATTTCCCAGCCATATTTTCCCTCTTAACTATTGTATTTGTGAATGATGTGGAGGCTGCTATCAACATTCACTGAGATTACAGTTCTTTGCCAGACATCATTCAGGGATGAGCTGCTTGGTGGTTCGTTCTCTGACAGTTTTTGAGAGAATCCAACTGAGAATGTGCGCAAGTATAGTGGACTTCCGGAGATGACTGTAGTGTTTTTAAGTGTGGCATCCTTGGAGTTTCCCCTGGAACAAAGTAGCCTACTGTTCTTACAGTACTTTGCAAACCTTGTATTTAAGTGCTTTGTGATGTAGAGTCTTCAGTCTTTGTTGGTACATTGAGAAATACTTTAAATCATGTCCAGGTTTGTCTCTGACTTCTGAGGGTGCTTTCTAGAATATGTCACATTCTTTCTGTATCCAAAATGTGCTATGATTCTAGAAGGGCGCTTCTTAGCACTCTCTCCCTCCCTTCTTCCCTCCCTCCCTCCCTCCTTTCTTCCCTCCCTCCCTCCCTCCCTCCCTCTCTCCCTCTCTCTCTCTCTCTCTCTCTCTCTCTCTCCTTTTTTAAAACCTTTTCTCTATTAGACTCCTGGCTGCTTTGCTTGTATTAAAACTTGTATTCCCCACATAATCTATCTCCAATGTCATCGTTGATTTTGATAATATTCTGGATGATGAAGTTGCCTACTCTCAGTTCTACACAAATTCAAGTGGAACTGTGTGTATCATTATGGAATATAACTGAGGGTTATTTCTATATGAGTAGGAGCTGGGAGAACATGGTTTGTTCCTTGTTTTAAGTGACTTAATGACTGGAGCAAACTGGTTAGGGAAAATTGTTCTGGGCCTGCTTTAGCTGAGGCACAACCTAGAGTTTAGTAGAGGAAGAAAGAACAGGTCTTCATGGCCATGGGTGCCTAGAATCAAGTTTTTGCAACAAGCTTATGAAGGCAAAGGATGAAAATGTGGCAGCCTGTATATTACCTTAAGCAAAACTGCAGCCTGAGCCTGGGTTATAGATAGTAAACTTCCCACCATCATGACACATTTACAATAGAATTCTCACAAATTACTCCAGAGATATAGAATGGGAGCATTTTGTGGGAAGAGTAGTGGCTCAAATGCCCTAGGTTCAGTCCCTATTCTTATCAAATTTAACAGATTTTTTTTCTTGAATCCATGTTTCTCCATTTGCCAAATATAATTGTGACCATCTCTAGATATTTAATGACTTTTGAAATGGTTATTACCAGTTACATGTTGCTTTGCTGGAGGTTTTGGTGACCTTTGTATTCCATCATTCTGCAAGTACTACCTGAAGGCATGGTGTTTTTATTTATTGTTGTTGTTAGGACAGAAAAAGATAACCAATTTATTACCAAAGTTTATTATAAATGAATACACTTTAAAAATGATATTATACTTTCATTTATTTAGTATATTTTTACTTAATGGTTCATTTAGTTAAAGAATGACAGTAAAAGCTTGATATTCGTGTGTGTGTGTGTGTGTGTGTGTGTGTGTTTGTGTGTGTGTGTGTGTTTGTGTATGTGTGTGTGTGTGTGTGTGTGTGTGTGTGTGTGTATGTAATGGTGCTTGAACTTAGGGCCTGTACATTGTCCCTGAGCTCTTTTGTTGAAGGCTAGCTTTCTACCCTTTTGAGCCACAGCTTACCTCCCGCTGTTCTGGGGCTTAATTGGAGATAAGAGTCTCAATGACTTCCTTCCCTATGCTGGCTTTGAACTGATCCTTAGATCTCAGCCTCTTGAGTAGCTAGGATTACAGGTGGGAGCCACCAGCATCCATTAACCAGCTGTTTTTTTAACTTCAATTGACGTAGTCACTGTAAATAGGTAAGACTCATAATGGCTGGCTATGTTGTATTTTCTTGTTTCTGGGATAAAGCAAAGTCTCATTCATCAGTCATTTGACCACACTTTGTCAAGCCTACCTGCAACTCAGATAAAAGACAATTTCTTTCAGAAGCAATCATAACTGAGAGAAACGCTATTGAAATACAACAATCTCTAATGAGGAACAGTCATCACCACTGCCCTACTATCTGCCCCAAGACAATAATGAACAATGAACTGGGTAGGACTTAGTTCATTAGGACATATTTCTATGAAGAGAGAAGGGATAATACTAATGAAGAATGCAAGATGTATGGGTGGAAGGGGAGGCAGCTCAACATAATGAAGAGGGGTAATGAGAAAGAGGAGAAGAAGCCCTTAGAAGATACTCAGCTAAAGATAGGGTGAAAGAAAAAAGAGAGAGAACACACCATGTAGCAATCTAAATACTAAAGAATTTACACAACAAAGAAGTCTGTGAATGGGGAAATAGAAAAAATAAAAGAAAGGGCTTCTCTGATGGTGGGTATAAAGTGAGTAGAAATAGGGGAAGGTGTTGGGAGAGGAAAGGAGAAGATATGTATGGTTTAAAGGTGAAGCTGTGTGTTGTGGTTCACATAGAATGACTGCAAAAAAAGGAAGCAGAAATAAAATGAACCTGAGAAAGAAATATAAACAAAATACACACATAAAACAAAATACCAAATGGTAAAAAGAAAAAAAAGTTAATGTTTTTTGTTACTTTTCTAAGTTACTGTGTTTACTTTTATTTTTATTTTTTTGTGAGTCTAAACTGAGATTAACTCTACAGGCTAGTTAGTAGACTGAAGCCGGAACACAGAAAAGTAGATTTAACATACAAATTGTAATTTCCTAGTCTGATTTCCTGAACTTATCTTCTAACCTCCTAGATACCAAGTCTAGTTTTCTTCATCAAGGACTCTTACTATCTGTGGATTGAACGCTGGTAATTTTTTAAAACATTTTCAATGTTTTTCACTCTCATTAGAACCCTTTCCAAATCTCTTAATTTTTTTTTAATATTTGAAATGATATTGTTTTACTAAGATGTTTATAATGGTATTTGTATCCTTTGTACTTCTAATTTAGAATTCATTGCTGAAATTATTTATTCCTTTATTGGTAATTCTTTTATAAATATTGTCATCTAAGTTCTGAGTTTTTTCTAATTCCAGTGTGTTTCATTCTTCAATGTGTTATTCTGATTTATGAGTGTATTTGAATGCACTGTGGAACAATGGACTGTGGTCTTCATCTCCTGTAGATGCATGTTTTTCTGGCATAAATTCATTGCATGTAGGGCTGTCATTTGCTCCTTTATCTCTTTTTAACATATTGTCACATGGGAATTATTATTCTATCACTTATTCTTTTTATTATATGTTAGTATAGAACTTGATCTCAACAGTTTTATATTGATTCATCATATATATGATTATATTTTCTGAATGCTTAGAATGAGATGGAATGCTATGAAGCTTTTCTAATTTTAGAATTGTGTTGATATAATGTTGATGTAATGTTGCATGATTTCTGAGATGTCCTGAATGCATTCCTTTTCCACAGTTTGGCCTAGACCTTCTTTTTCCTTCATGAATACTCCCTGTACCTGGTTCAGTTTGTTTGCTATCCCAACAGCTTCTTCTCAGCCTGTGGCTATTTTAGAAAGGAGTCTTGGTAGGTGAGCACTGAGGACTTTGGGTTACCTTGCTCTAATGCATTCAGTTTATCCTTTGCCCACCCCCCAAATATTTGTTACAGAAGAATTCTATCAGTGTCCACTCTTATTTCCAGATTGGCTTACTGTGTTTCTATGACACATTGTCTGACTAGTTGAAGTTCTATTCTTCGTACATTTAGGTCTCTCCTTATTGCTTTCTTGTTCTCCCCATACGGATGTCACATCATGTAGGTCTTGTGTGAAAGGGGATTTGTTTCCTCTTGCCCATGTTTTGATATGTATGAGGAAACGAGTGACTTAATTTTTTTTCAAAATGTTGAGCATGTGTTTTGCTTTAGTTGGTTGGTTTGGTTTTATGTGGGTTTGAAGTGAATAAAGAAGAAGGTAACAGGGGTTAATATGATAGGAGGATATTATATACATATGAAAATAGCATAATAAAATCAACAAATAATACCTGTTAAAAACTAGAGGGAGTGTGCGGCACCTGTGGCTTATGCCTGTCCAATAGTTCTAGTTACTCAGGAGGCTAAGATCTGAGCGTTGTAGTTAGAAGCCAGCCTGAGTAAGAAAGTCTGTGGACTCTTATCTCCAATTAACTACACAAAAGCCAGAAGCGGTGCTGTGGTTCAAGTGGCAGAGCACTAGCCTTAAGCAAAACATCTCAGAGATAGCCTCTAAGTTCTGAGTTCAAGTCCCAGGATTGGCAGAAAAATAAAAAATAAATAAGTAGAGAGAGCAATAAAGGGGGCTAAGAGAGATTAATAAGGATAATTTGAATTTGACTAAAGTATATTATATGCATTTAATGATCACAATATATCTCTTTTGTATGATTAATATATGCTGATAAAAATTATAAGAAGGTGCCAGGTGCCAGTGGCTCATGCTTGCAATCCTAGCTATTAAGGAGGCTGAGAACTGAGGATCACAGTTCAAAGCCAGCCCAGGCAGGAAAGTCTCTGAGACTCTCATCTCCAATAAACCACCAGAAAACCAGAAGTGGTATTGTGGCTCAAGTGATAGAGCACTAGCCTTGAGCTAAACAGTTGAGTGACAGTGCCCAGGCCCAGAGTTCAAGACCCATGATTGAACAAAATATATATATATATGAAAGCAATGATCTCATTTCTACCAACCCCCTTAAAGCCTACAGGGATATATATTGAAAAAAACATGTCTAAATATGATGCTTCCATTCTATAAAAGCAGTTGTTTTATATATGTAGATTATTCTTACATGAAGCAGATAACTTATTATGTCTTACAAGAGAAGTTTCCAGACTTGTTTTATCTTGGAATTATCTATCATTCTTCCCAGGATCTGGATGGTCAGGCTATGTTAGGTCAATTAAGCTAAAAGTTCTGAACAGTAGTTCTAGGCATCCATTTTTACAGCTCCCTAGGTAATACCAGGGCTTGAGATGCGCTGACTAGAAGACCATTTTCAGATATTGGTTCTTGTCTCCTCATTCCCTTCATATTGATGTTCTCTAATAGACCCGCAGGTACATCATCCTTCAATGATGATCCATGTGTCCTTCTTAAACTTCACTACCTTATTAATGTTCTTCTTTATTTGCATATACTCTTCTCTCTGCCTAGAATTATTCCTTCCTCCCCAGATGTCTATTTATCTGCTCATCATCATATAAATTGTAAACTTAGATCTAAAGATGATTATAAGTATGATATTTTACCACAAGACAACAAAGCTGACCAACTCATTGTGAATTTATATTCTCTATTTGTGTTCTGGGCTGAGTGTTAAACCCTAACTATGTGAGTATATGAGACCATTCCTCATTCCTGCTTGGAAATGAACTTCAGCTCTCTCCAGGTTTCGGTGGATTTGTGGAGACTATGAATTCATCTTTGGAAGGTTTGCTGAGTGAATTGCTGACCAGGACATCTATAGGGTGTTTATTTCTCTAGCTGAAGATTTATATTCATAACACCGAGGCTGAAGTTGGAAATTAGACCTGTCACTTTAAAATATGCTTCGACTATCTCTGGTATTCTGAAGAGTGGGTTCCTATCAGCAGTTGCATTAAAACAACATCAGAGACAAGAGCAAGCACATTTCTTAAATGACAGCTCTGAGGAGCCTTCCTGTTTTAGATTAAATCATGACTCCAAAAGCTAAGCCCTGGATTAAAGATTTTGATTTGTCTTGATATTCTCTTAATCAAATCTTCTTTTCTTAATACGTCCACCCTGAGGAGAAATGAGAAACCACTTCTTCCTAATGGCTTTTATTGTATCCCATTAGGTCCCAATAGACGCTAAGCAACTCATCTTGGTGAAATAAAATAAACTTTTGGTTTCATTTTCTGTGAACTATCAGGAAGCTGGTTAGAATATTGCCAGAGATTCATCTTCACAGGGTGAAGAGATGATGGTATGACACATGGAAGGATTCGCACTAAAACAGCAAGAATATTTATTTTTATTTACAGGTGATTTTAAGTCTTTTCAGTGTTTTTGCCTGACTTTTTTATATTTTTTACAGTGGACATTTGTATTTACATATAAACTTAAAGATGTACAGAGTATTCCCCTAAGGTAGTAGAAGCTATCTTTATCAAGACTTAGGAATAAACTTAATTAAAGTGATTTAATAAATGTAATTGTGGGTGTACATTGAAAATGACTCAACTGGTGAAAGAAATTAAAATCAGGCACTTAAGCCTTGTGCATACAATGCTGGCTACTCAAGAGGCTGAGATCTGAGGATTGGTTCAAAGGCAGCGTACACAGGAAAAATCTGTGAGTCACTTATCTCCAATTAAATACCAAAAGGCAGGCCGGAAACCATAGTTCAAGTGATAGAACACCAGCTGTGACTGAAAAAGCTGAACAAATCCAAAGCCCTGAGTTCAAGCCTTATTACCAACATGTATGTGCACGCATACACACATGTGTGCATACACAACAACAATAAATTAAATGGGGAAACACTCTTGGAATTCTTAACATTGCTAACATATTTCTACTATCTTCTTATCAAAATATCAATGGCATTTTTCACAGAAATAGAAAATTTATATTAAAAATTAAAAAAAATCACACAGAATAACAGGAACCCAGAAAAGCCAACATAATCATATGATAACTCAAATGTCTAAATAGTTCTCTTAAATTTAAGATCTATTATTGAGCCATGGAAATAAGAATAGTATGTTACTGGTATAATGACATATATGAACCAAAGGAAAAAATAGCCCAGAAATGAGTTCATGCATATATAATCGCCTGTTGTCCTACAATTCTGCCAAGAATATACAGAAGGTAAAGGAATAGCCACTTTATCAAATGGTGCATTTCTCCATGTGAAAAAAAAATGAAACCGGACCTATATCTTATACCATAGACAAAAATCAACTCCAAATGGATTAAAAAGAGAAACATCTCAGCAGATGTTGCTGTGGAACACCTAGAACAGCATAAGAATAAATCTTGCTAGTGTGTTGGCAGAGTCTTCCTGGCTGTGTCACAGAAAGCCTATGCAACAATGAGAAATAAAGTGGCCTCACTTTATTTGATTGCATCAGACTAAAAAATTCTGCACAGCAAAAGAAACAATAGAGTAAAGGGACAGCTTACAGACTGTGGAAAAGATTTGCAAATTACTTATCTGGTAAGGGACGAACATGCAAGATGTGTAAGAAACTTTCACAACTCAATAGCAAGAACATCAATAAAATAATTAAAAGTGAACAAAAGATATCACTCCAAAGAAGACACACAAATAACTGCCAGTTGGAGTCAAAGGTCTTCAGCCCCACTAACTCCCAGTGACTTAGGAATCAAATCAAAATGAGGTATCACCTCAGACCTGTTATGACAGCTATTATTAGAGAACAAAAAATAGAAACTTTGGCAGAGATGTGAGAGAAATTGGAAAACTTATACAGTTGGCAGAAATATAAAGCAGTGTATCTCTGATAGAAAACTGAGCATTTCCTTAACAATTAAAAAAATACTGTAGTGTAACCCAGAAATCCCACTTTTGAGTATATATATATATATATATATATATATATATATATACTCAAAAAAGAAAAAAAATATATATATATATATAGCCAAAATAATTGAAATCAGGATTCCATAGAGATATCTGTTCTATATTATTGCAACATTATTTATATAACCAAGATAAAATCATAACCCAAAAGTACATTGACACATTAATGGAAAAAGAGAATACGGCATCCACATACATTGAACTTATTCAGTCTAAACAAAGGAAGAGAATAGTATCATAAGAGACAGTATGTATGAATCTGGAGGCCAGGACACTAAGTGTACTGATCCAATTACTGAAGGATGACACTTAAAGTACTCACCCAAAAGAGTCAAACTCATAGGGAGAGGAAATAGAATGTAGTTTGCCAATGATTGGTTTCAAGAGGAAAGGAGGAGTTGGTGCTCACAGGTCAGATTTCAGTTATGCAAGATGAATTAAGTTGTAGAAATCTGTAACAACTTTGTGTCATAGTTAACAATGCTATCACAATTTTTTCTTTTTTTCTTGGTGTGAAGCATTTGTTTGCTTAGTTATTTTTGTTGATACTGGAATTAGAACTCAGGGCCTAATGCTTGCTAGGCAGGTGCTCTACCACTGGAACCATAACTTCTTTCTTCTTGGCTTTAGTTATTTTTCCAACAGGATCTTGTTTCTGAGGCTAGCCTCAGATTGCAATACATCTACTTAGGCCTCTGCCATAGTTAGGATTATAGGGTTGTTCCATCAAAGCCAGTTTTTTTTTCTCTTTCTCTCCTCTCTCACTCTGTTGGTCTCTCTTTAAAAAATCACCATATATTACAAAAAATGGTTTCATTTTTGTATGCCCATACATGCACATAATTTGCTTTGATCAAATTTGCCTTATCTGTTGCCTTATTTCTCTCCCCATCTTTTAAATAACTCTAACAGATTTCAGTTTTTATTTTCATATGTGTGTATGACTTACCCTCATGTCTCCTCTCCTCCTACCGTCCTGTGATTCCCATTCCCCAAACAGTTCCCATTTTACATTTCTGTCATTCATTTTTTCAGCTGAAAATTTATTAAGAAACTAGATTTCATCTGAGGTGTTCTTATCACAAAACAACACCACACCCAACAACAAAGTAGCACAGGTGATGATTGTGTTTGTTATTGTGGTTGTGGTCATAGTCTCATGGATGTATGAGCATGCTCATCATATTTGCCTGTATTAAACATATGCAGATTTTGTGCCACTTAATTTAATAAATTTATTTATTTAATAAATTAATATAATAAATCAAATATACTAAAAATAAATAAATTAAATAAATATCACTTAATAAAGCTAGAAAATACTATTTTTAGACTTCACTGTCCTTTAGATATTTTTTCATCTATCGATGCATAGGAGGACATAGGAGAAGCCAATGGCTGTTTGTGTTTGTGTGTGTGTGGACCAGCTTTTCCCACCCTGATCAGCTTTGCCCATGTCAATTTTGACTTGCCAAGAATTAATGGCGAGGAGGGAGGCATTAATTACATGTGAGAAAGGACAAACCGTTACTGTAACAGGACTGAAGCACAGCTCACTTCTTTTTGAGAAGATCTATTAAAATCAAACTTTAATCACGAATTGTGAAATAGAACGCAGGCAGTTAGGAGCTGCTAAAATATTAACACATCTCTTGGAACAGAAACCCGGGCACTTTATTATCCTCATGACTGGCTCTGGGATTTTTATAATTAAGTCTTCCAGTTTGATTTATTTAGACTCTAAGCAAACTTTCAAAGTGAGTTTGAGGGGCTTTGTACTTGGAACATGAATGCACTGCATTTCCCCAGGCAAGTTAGAACTGCGGTCTCATCGCTTCAGCATCGGGCCTCAGACTCAGGTGTTCTCACAAACTTTTCTTCAGCATCCCTACTCATTATCTGGAAGGAGGACCTCAGACAACTTCTTCAGCAATGTCAATTTTTAAGAGCGGAAGAGCAATGGAAAGATTTCGTAGTCACAGCATATTAATTTTTCCTGGGCTGATCTCGTTGGCACAACTAATAGGCTCTTCCTCTTCCACCTAAGGCTTTGTCTGTTTCTAAATAGGTCAAAATGAGTAGAAATGAGCAGACCCTCACACACACACACACACACACACACACACACACACACACACACACACACACACACATGCTTGCATGCACACATGCACACATGCACGCATGCACACAGACACATTAAAACATATCTCTTTCACCTTCCAAGAAGCACTTTTGGTACTAAGGCACATTGAACATAGCATAATTGTGAAACTGGATATGTGGCAAATGATCATAATCTCAGTTTTAAACCGTTCTGTAAAATTTAAGTCATTATAAAGGAATAGGATTGCCAATCAAAGAAGTAAGTGAAACCAGAAATCAGTAAAGATTTATTACTTAAAGTTTGTCTAGTAATACTATGTTAGAGAGAGAATGAGAGAGAGGGAGAAAGAGGGAGGGAGATAGAGAGGGAGGAAGAAAGAGGGAGAGAAAATCAACAGTACACAGAACTCCCTGGAACTACCCCATGAACTGACAGAAATGGACACTGCTTTTCTCTGAAGTGCCAGATGTTTGATAGTCCATTATTTGAGAAATAATAAGACTACATGCAGTATATCCTAGAAGAAGTGGTGAAAGCATTCATTCAGTCTAATGTTGCTCTGTATGGGAATGAAGCAAGGAATGTATTATAAACTGTAGTCTTCAATGAAGGCATAACATTCGGCATCACCTTTGTAGATCTCTAGGGCAATGATCCTTACAAAGAAGGCATCTGAAGCAGATTAAAAATTGCAGTAATTCATTCTTGGTGCTCATCTCCCTTCTACTTAGCCATGCCCAGTCTCCCTGGCCAGAGTCCCCTACTGAATTTATCCAAGCAGCCTTCAGGAAGTTCCTATTCTGATCAGCTTTCTCCTGTCAAAAGTGATTGGAAACACATCCCCTTCCTCAAGTCTTCCTCTAACCTTTAAGCTGGAAAGAAGCTACTTTATCCTAAGTTGTCAGTGTCTGCTCATCATACCAAGATGTCTTATGATCTGCATGAGTTTTGGTAGGAAAGTTTGGAGGACAATACACCTTAAAAATGATGATGGGATTTAGTGTCAGAGGTCTTCAGTTTAAGTCCACATTAATTGGAAAACTTGGAAAGTGCCTTTAAGCTGAATCTCAATCTGCTTATTTAGCATATTGAATATAGATTCATTTATTTCACAGAGAAGTATTATAATCTTTTGTAGCTATATAAAAATCCTCTAATAAACTATTTAGTATTGTGTAACATAGTTTTTGTTATTATCTTCATCATGATAGAATTTCTTGACCAGAAAGTGAAGAAAAACTTATTTGGCAGGGAGGACTGTCTATATCAACATTCTAATACCAAAGCCTGTAACAGATATCTACTCAATTGGGTTTAGACTGGACTTAGTCTAGGACTGATATTTATAAGATGCACTAACCCTTTGCAGGAGTTAATTTCCCTAAAGGATCAGAGATGACTCCAAAGTTGTCTCATGGCTAGTCTGTCAGTGTAACATTGAGCACAGTCAGAATCAATAGATTTGGGGGATGGCACAAGGGATGAATGGGACAAAGGATGATTAATCGACTTGGATTTGTTTGATGAGAAAATTGCCACAGTATTCTTTTAGCCAGGTTGGAAAAATCATCACTAACTATCCTTAAGCACATACATGAGATTTTGTTTTATGGTTATCTCTCATCCGTATCCTATGCACTATTTTGCTGCAAAACTAGCATTTGGGAAGCTATCTGTCCAACTTGACATTAGTCCTTTCGTTCTAGGAACAATGTTTTTTCAAGACCATCCATACACCCTATTATAAAAAAGTATTCAAGAACAAGAAATCTGCATAAAATATGTTTTATAGATTTTGTTTTTGTCTCATGAACATGATGTGGGTTCTCCATACTTTCTAGGAGACGATTGACTTTGCATTTCTAAAACTATTCTTTTTTATTTTTATTTTTTTTTGGTCAGTTGTGGGGCTTGAACTCTGGGCCTGTGTGCTGTCCCTTAGGTCTTTAGCTCAAGGAGAGTGCTCTTGCACTTGAGCCACAGTGCCACCTCTGGTTTTCTGAGTGGTTTATTGGAGATAAAAGTCTCTTAGACTTTCCTTCCTGGGCTGGCTTTAAACCATGCTCTTCAGATCTCAGTGTCCTGAGTAGCTAGGATTACAGTTGTGAGCTACCAGTACCCAGCTTCTAAAACTATTCTTATTTCTTGCCCCTGATAATATTCACATAATAGTCAATCTAATTACAGCAAAATTTTCAAGAAGATGCATAAGTTATGAATGGACCACATTTCAAACATTGACCAGATACCTTCTCATATGATCCCTTGTCATTAAATTCATAACTGGGCTTCACAGCTTTCAGAAATCATTACTTGTTTGAATGGGAAGATTTGAGATTCCATACTTGAAGTTTCCTTCACTTTGGCAACTCAGCTTTGAGAAGGAATGCATCATCCTATATCCAATTATCATTGCTTCCCTACCCTAGTGGAACAGAATGATTTTTCTTCCATTTATGAGTTTGTTTCATCAAATCAAGAATTTGGTTATTATCTGTGTTAGGCTACATTTTAATACTTTGTAAGAAGCATTAGGCCTGCGCTACATAGTCTATATAGAGTTTCTCATTGTAGCAAAAAGTAAATGCACAAAAAAATAAGCCTGCATTTTTAAGGCACTAAAATATTGCGAACATCCCAAGGTAGAGTAAAGGGGCTGTTGCTACTCCTCTTATTATAGCCTCCAGAACTGTCCCATCATATTCTGTGGTTCCTACATTCTGAAGTCAACATTCTGCTTGAGATGTGTTCCTTTTTAAATACCTGAGATTGTGTGGATCCTGAGTCCCATATGGAATGTTCAAAGTGAGCAAGTCAAGTGAGGACCCCATTTTCCCTTCCTTTTCTGGGTTGCTCCTGGGAGGGTGCAGTCAGAAAACCCAACATTGGTTTGGAACTCCATGACATCATTGGAATTGTGTTAGATGGTAAACATGTTCTCTGCTCTTGAGAGATATACACACAGATCTTTGGGATAGAATTCTCATCAAAATGCTGGATATTCTTCCTAGAAAAAGTGTTGGATTTTCCTTTGTTGTAATTTTCTTATACTCATCATTCTAAGAAAAGTATAAAGTAAGAATACTAGGTAAAAACTGCTGGATTTTATTTTTTTTCCCCTTCAAGAAATAGGCTATACTTTTCAATAGTTGATGGCTGCTCTGGAGAATTTAGACCTCAAAAAAAGCCATTCAACCTAAGAAATCCTGGACTGTATTAGATTGATAGACATATTATGGCCACAGCCAGTGTAATAATAGATTTCATTTACTAAACAGAAAACTTTGGATTGGTGTTTACATGCGCAAAGTCTTCCAGACAGTGGAGCTATAGCAATAGACAAAAGGCACAAAATCTGTTGATCTCTTGAAGCTTGCTTTTTTTTATTGTGAAAATATTGTACAGAGGGGTTACAATTACATAGGCAAGGTAATGAATACATTTTTTATCAAGCATTGTTGCCTCCTCCTTTGTTTTCCCTTCCCATCCCTTCCCATCTCCCCCTCCACCAAAGTTGTAAAGTTCGTTTTCGACATAACAGACTTGTACATCTCATTATTGCAATGGGTCCGCCTGTATCCCTATTTAAACGATTTGTTTTTTCCCTTTCCCTTCTCAAATTATACCAACATCAAATACAGTGAAAGCAGGAGTTATGCCCTGGGGGAGGGACGTACAAAGCAACAAAAAATCATCTTATAAATATGTTAGAAACAATCGCAAGAAAGAAAAAGCATTTCAGATAATAAGCTTTGAGATGATTGGTAGAAAATGCTGTTTCCAAAGTCGTTCGGAAGTCATGGCACCTAGCTGTCTCTAGTAACCCCAACTCCAGCTTCTCCCTGTGAGTAAGAGAAGGCTCTTCCTACTTCCTTTCAACTAAGGAACATGGAATAGAGGCTAGCAGGGGAATCTAAATCTCTTTGCTTTCCACATGGATCTTTACTTCCCAAGTGTTAGATTTCTTCCTTTTCCTTAGTCAGAATTACAATCCCTGTTCCCTATTTAGGGATCACTCCAGTGTGATACTCCAGCATCACCTAAAAAACAAGAGGCACATTCCATTTTAGTTGGAGGAGCACTTGTTACTTGCCTCTTCTTGCTTTGCTAAAGATCGCAGTGGTCGATAATTTAGGGACCAAGAGAAGACAAAATAGGGAAGCCAGAGAAGAAAGTTCAAAGAAAACTCAAGGGATGGTTCCATCCCTTAATACATGGCATTAAAACAGTGTTTAATGTTCAAATCACTTCAGTTTTACTCAATAGTGGCTCCAAAACACTATTGTGCTATTAGTTCTTACTGCTTGTCTCTTACTATGTCTAATTTGTAAATTAACTTTACCACATGCATATATTTGGAAAAAGCTGTAAACTGAGCTTGGCACTTGCTATTCATGGTTTTACCAATCCACTGTGATCTTTTGACCTATTGTCTAAATAAGAGTAGACTAATATAATATATATTTAAAAAGGAATCTAGAATTCATTATTCTTTGAGTATTTCTAATGCTGCTTCCACTTCTATCTTAGCATAGGAATAGAACACTATTTTTGACCTTTAATTGAAAACCCTATTTTTTAACACAACCTGTTTCTATGCACACTAGCTATGTACTTCTGACTGGCTGTATCAATTTGTTCCTTTCTATGCCTCACTGTATACACACACACACACACACACACACACACACACACACACACACACACACACAGATGATTTATCCAAGACTAGCCTCATTAAGAGCATATTATAAAGCAATTTAGATATCAAACTTTTTCCTATTTCTCATTCAGTTGAGGAAAGTAAATTGCTATAGTCTGGTGTTTACCATTCATTTTCTTAATGCACAACTCAGAGATTCCATTTAACTTCTGAATGTATTTTTGGCTGAATAATTTATCTTTGGGCAAGACCAGGCTTTTGGATCCCTTTTGACAACACTGTCTTTTTACTTTTTCTTTTTTGATTGATCCACAGTGATTGTACATGAAACTATTGTCTTGCAGATTATGCCCCCATTTTCTAGTAGGAAACAAAAAAACACCAAATAAATAATACAAATCCTCTTGTATTAATTGACTATACTGATGAATATTTGAGAAGAGAGATAATCTGAAACTGTCTCTCCATAAACATTGTCTCATTTAATATTATACAATTCTCTGTTGTTGTTGTTCTTACATTATAAAATTCTTTTTACGTGTTTTATTGTAAAAATATTGTACACAGGGGTTACAGTTACATGAGCAAGGTCATGAGTACATTTCCTATGGAGCATTGTTACCTCCTCCTTTGTTTTTCCCATACCATCCCTTCCCTCCCCACCTCCTCAACTCCTCCCTCCCTCCCCACCAATTTGTAAAGTTCGTTTTCAACATAATGTCTTGTAGGATTCTTATAGAGAAGTTAAGATATAAGCTGAGGGTAAATGCAGAAAATTTCTAAATATAACATCCAAGTAGGTACTGACAGAAGACAAGTTTAAGCTTCAATTGAGGTAACAGAGAAAACAAATTAAGATACACTTGGATGAAATATGAACTTGAGACTGCAAAGCAATTATCACTGGACTGTATGTATTCAAATGTAATGAGTACTTAATATATCTGTAATCACAGTTTAATCAATTAAGTTATTTCACTTATTTGCTTATGCAAATGACAGGGATGAAGTAGCCCTTACAAATCAAATACTGGAGACTGGAGACCATCACCCTGCTGGTAAGGGCTTAGAGCCTAATGCAGGCTCACAAATGGTGAGTGGAGAGCTCATTAACAGCATTCAGGGCTTGGGTTGGATATGGAGGAAATCAAGAGACATTGTGGAGAAAGAAACCAAAATGTTTGGGGAAGGGGAGGGAAAAAACCAAATACTTAAATAAGGATACAGGTTGTCCCATTGTAACGATGAGATGTACAAGACACTATGTTGAAAACAGACTTTACAACTTCGGATATGGAGGGGAGGGAGAAGTCAGGGAGGTGGGAAGGGAAGGGATGGTAGGAGAAAAACAAAGGAGGAGGTAACAATGCTCGATAGGAAAGGTACTCACTACCTTACTCATGTAACTGCAACCCCTCTGTACAGTATTTTTACAATAAAATATATACAAAAAATAAAAAAAAATGAAGAAGAACCCCAAATGCCTCTTATCAGGGCACTGTCATGTTACCAGAGCAGAGAAAAGAGGGAAGAACTTTTCAAGGCAGAAAGAGCAATCTGAATAAACTCAATGAGGCAAAGAAACTCAATATGCAAACATTAAGGAGTAAAACAAGGAGTGGTAAGATATAATTAAGCAGAGAATAAAACATACCCAGATCCTACTGTGTCCTGATTAGGAAAATCCAGCACCCAGGAGGCCCAAGTGCAAACTGAGAATTGTGATAACACCAGTGATATGAACTCTATCTCTGATGCTATGATATTATGTCTATTTTGCCCCATGTTTGCATTAGCCTTTTCATTTGGCATGAAGAAACTAGTAGTAGGCATATATAGGTCAATGATAATGTAGGGATTTTAGGAAGTTAGCTAAAGCTATAGAGCATGTCAATACTAGTCTGTGGTTGGAGCAGAACAACTGTCCAGATGTGTAAAAGCCTTTCCTCAAGAAACCTAGGCCAGCTATCTCTGCGCCCCCACTGCCACATGGATTGCAATAAAACAAGTATGAGTCCTCTACTTGTGAAAAAGCTCCTATTGTGAATGCAAACTCATTCTCTTTGAGTGAGAACAGCTGACTAGCTCTAATGAAACTGGAAGTTTAGTAATGATCATGAGAAGTAATGGTAACAAGAAGCGTGCTTACTCAAATGGTTTTCAGAAGCCAAGCACCAAGCCAAGAACTCTGCATTTATGTCTCAAGCAAGCTTGCAGGGCAGGTTCTGCTATTGTCTGTGTAACAGGTGAGCACACTGACTTTTGGCAGCTCACTCCCATCACCCAAGTGTTCAGCCACAGAAGCAGGATTCATTCTGAGGTTTATCTGATCTTTGTCTTATTTGTCCCCATTCCCCCTGTGAAAAACTGCCTTTCTCATACACCACCTGTAGCTTGAGCTATATGACACCTGTGTAATGCCATATGTGAATTGTAGGTGTTTGATAGACCATAGGGAGAATTCTTCCTCTGTTCCAAGACTTCTGATGCTAAGGCTGCAATTCTATAGATAAAAGGACTCTATTCCCAGAATGCTTACTAACTAATGACTCCTTGGTTCTACTGCTAATAGGGAAAGAAGAGAGGAGAGGAGCAGAGAGGGGGAAAATGGAGAGAAGAGGAGAGGACAGGAGGTGAGAGAAAAGGAAATGAGGGGAGGAGAGGAAAGGAGGAGCCATGTTTCTTAAACCTTAATGGAACTTAGTTTACTATTTGCTTATTAATTCAGCTTCAGTGGCTGGGCTGTAACTGATATCTATTAGGAGCCCTATCCCTTGACTAAAAACTTAATACTTAAAGAGAAGGCATGATATAAATCTGAACACACTGTGAGCCTGTTGGTGTTTAACTTCAGGTTTGTCTCCTGCTCCTGAGAACCCATGAGGCTATAGGGTTGTCTTCTTGCATTTCAATGTGTGTGCAGCTATTTTATTTCTCCCTGCTGTACAGAACACACAATCAGGTATTAAGATGTGACAGGATAATGGAAATGAGAACGCGAAGACAGCACATGGGAAGGCAGTAATTAAACAGGATGCATGTTTATCATAGTCTGACATTGTTTACAAACAATATAATGCTTCCTGATTGTAGAATTAAACTCCAGACTCTAGTTTGTGAAGTCAAACAACTCCAGCAGGTGTGCATCAGGAAGAGGACTAACCAAGTGAGTGCAGACAGTAAAAAGACGAGGAGAGTATCTTCATCAAATAAAGGATCTTTTTTCAAGATGTGGATCTCAGGAATTGGATAGCCAGTCTAGCAGCCTCATGTTCCTAATCTGTGAAAGAGGAACAAGGCTACCAATTTCAGATTCTCCCTAATCTCTCTCCATCTTCATCTCTAGAAATCACCACATCCTCTTTTCTGGACATCTGTGATTGACCCGTTCTGCCTTCCTTCTCTTTCACCTATTATCCAATCTCTAGAGCACATCCTCAGAAAGCCTCAATAAAATCATGCAATTTTCTTGCTTTTGTGCTGATTTTAAATTCTGCATCTTAAATATGACCTTTGTGGCCCAGTATTTAGCTCATATCGCTGACTTTAATATATTCCACCATTCCTCAAGTCCAGTTTGATCCAATTTTAAGCCAGATTTCTCTTGTTTATAAATGCCATATTCATACACCTCACTACCTTTGTATCTGTTATTGCTCTTTCCAGTAATGAATCCTACCCAATCTCTAGAGATTGGTTTCTTTTGAATATTTTTTCTCAGATATAATGTCATTTTTCCATAGAGCCAACCCACTGCCTACAATTTCCCCACCCCCATTCATCCTCGCCTCTTGTTGCATTGTCTTCATAGACCTCAGTACTACTTGAAATTTTATTATTTTTTTATTGGCTTGGGATAGAATGTAACCTTCCTGTGGTCAGCTGTGTTACCATGACCTATAGAATGTGTGGGAAATGAGTGAATGGATAAGAGAATTAAATGATCTCCCAAAATGCAAAACATTCTATAACCTAATAATTAGTGTTACACAAATAGAGGATACTATAATTGCCCATCTCCTGCTAAGTTATGGCTGGGCTCAAATCTTTGTGAAATGAACACAGTCTTCTGCTAGTAACTCTCTTAAAATTAGCACCTTACTTTTTATGAGCTTATTATAATCTATAGCCTAATGAAAGACAATGTTAGCACAAGAGTGAAGTTAAATCTCCTACATAAGTGACAGCTATTCTACATTCCGCATAATTGAGTGGACACAAACATGTCACCCATTTTGAATAAAAGGGCTTTTATGGAATTCTAGTGGGGAGGGAGTGAATGTGAAATAGAATTTACAAAGAGAGAGACAGACAGACAGACAGACAGACAGACAGACAGACAGACAGACAGACAGACAGAATTTATCAACTTAGATGTTCTGTAGGCCCCAACAATTTCTAATGATGTTCTGTAGGCCCCAACAATTTATAAATTGAATTCCTTTTCTTCTTCCTTCCCCTTCCCACCTCCCTGACATCTTCTTCTTCCAAGTCTGTTATTTCAGAGAAAGTATGAATGTGCTGGGCACCTGCTGCATAAGCCAAGAACTTCTAGGAGCATTGTTTTTGTTGTTGTTTTGTCGGTCATGGGGCTTGAACTCTGTGCCTGGGCACTGTCCTTCAGCTTAAGGCTAGTGTTGTACCACTTGAGCCACAGTGCCTCTTCTGGTTTTCTGGTGGTTTATTGGAAATGAGTCTCATGGACCTTGATGTCCCGGCTAGCTTTGAACTGAGATCCTCAGATCTCAGCCTCCTAAATAGTTAGGATTACAGGCATGAGCCACCAGCACCCAGCTTAGGAGCATTCTTTATTACTGTTACTATTATTATTACTGCTGTTGTTATTGTTATTATTGTTATTGTTATTATTGGAGCATTCTTAACAACTGTTTCCTCCTCTTATCAACATATAAAACTTCTGCCTCTTGAAAAGTTCTTCAATCTGTGGCTCCTTCTTTCCATTTCAAAAGTTATTATTTTACCAGCTTCCTAAATGGACTCCAACTTCTTTGTTCTACATTTTTTTCCCTTTTTTGGGTGGAACGGGAGATTGAACTCAGGGACCTTGCATTTAGGGGCTCTACCACTTGAGCCATGCCTCCAGCCTCTTTTTGCATTGGTGATTTTTTTATTTTTTTGCCGGTTATGGGACTTGACCTCTGCCTGGCCTCTGCCCCTGAGCTCTCCAGCTCAAGGTGAGCACTCTACCACTTGAGCCGCAGTTCCACTTCCTGTTTTCTGATGGTTTTATTGGAGATAAGAGTCTCATGGACATTCCTGCCCAGGCTGGCTTTAAACTGCAATCCTCAGATCTCAGCCTCATTAGTAGCTAGGATTACAGGTGTGAGGCACTAGCACCCAGTGCATTGGTGATTTTTGAGGTAGGATTTCAGATTATCCCTAGGTCTGCTGAGACTGTAATCCTTTTATTTATGCATTTCCATGAACCACTGGACTCAACCATGGTTCTGCTCCCATAGTTAAATAACAGGTGTGCCTCACACCACTCAGCCGTTGGTTGAGATGGAATCTCTAAAACTTCTCTTTGCGTAGGCTGGACTACAGTCCTCTCATCTCTGTCTCCAGGATTACAGGTCTGAGCCACTGCACCCGATTTCCACTTTTCCTTTTCTATCACTATCCACTTTTAAACACTCATCTCATTTCTGTCCAGTGGTTCTTCAGTTTAGAATGTATAATCTAGCTCTACCTATCTCTTATCTTTGTCACTGATAAGCTACTCAGGAACTCTTCTGAGATCCCTAAATTCAGTAGACTTTGGATGCTTTATACCCTCAAATATTACCCACTCTACTTGATGATATCTCACACAATCCTTATAGGCACTTCTCCTTCATTAGCATCTATTTATTCTTCATGCTGTTTAAATCCAGATCCTACTTCCTCCAGAAAGACTGCCTGAATTTGCCCTACTCCCTGAAGCCATGTTAAGTGCCATGGAATTATATTATAGAGAATTTTATTTTCCTAAAATACCTCTCTGGTTCCTTTCATATGTTTTCCAAATCTTTTGGAAACCTGATTCTGCTTCCTCCCTCCAGCATTTCTTATTTTATCTCTATGATTTTTCTATCATTTCTCTTTCATTCAGCAATGAAATTGCTTCTTTTACAGTCTCCTATTTTCTTTCTTACTCATTGGTGCGAGCATTTGTATTGCTTAATCTCCCGTTTTTTTCATGGCTCCTCCTCTTACTCTTTTCATTTGCCTTTTCTCTTCATCAGTTTAGTGATCAATATTAGATTCTAAATTCAATACTTCAATAACCACTAATGCAATGTTCTGATAGAAACCTTGCCTAACTCTGGAGTTCCAAAACATATTATTTCAGTATTTCTTGTTGTCCTTCAAGTGAACAAGGTGGATTGAGAAAAAATCTGGTCTGATCAAAAGAGAGAGAGAATAAAGTGAAAAGTCCAGCCAGCAGACCTAGTTTCTTTATACAATGCTTCTTCTTTGTTTCTTTTATTATCTATTTTTTATCACCTTTTCCCCAAATGTTAAAAACTAAAGGATATTGCTGAGTATTTTTATCATATATATACAGAGGGAGTATATTTCATTAATAGGCCCCAGAATTGTAGCCAATACTCCAATATCTATCTCTCTAACTTCCCTATGGTTGTTGCAGGCTTATGCTATTATTTTTTATCTCCTCTGGTTTAGAGATTATTAGTGCTCATTAATTTGGGCAGCACTCTGGGAACTGCTCGTAGGTTACACCTATCAAACTATTTGAAAAGAATATATTATGCAAAGTAAGCATAGATTTTCTGGTAGTTTCTATGCTTGAGGGATATTTATTTGTATCAGAGGGAATCAGGGAGTCTTTATGTAATTCATATGATGTGTGTGTTTGTGTTTGTGAGTGTGATAATATTGTGCTTAAACTCAGAGTCTCACCTTGTCACTCATTCTACCATTTGAGCCATTTTGCTAGTGAATTGGAGAAAAGAGTCCCTCAGATTTGTCCAGAGTGGCTTCAAACTGTAATATTCAAATCTCAACTACCTGAATAGCTAAGATCATAAACTGCTTGTGCCTGGCCATTAGGTTTTAAATAACAGATGACTCTTATCTAACAGGTTAACAAGAAACTGTCACTGCAGTGCACAATTTATAAGTTCTTGCAAGAGTCCTCAATTGAACTTAGTGTTATTATAGGTCAAGCACGGAAAGCATTTTCCCAGAAAAGCCAAGAGAAGACTTCTTTTTTTAATGGATCCTTTTCTTAACAGTGTTTTTATTAATAAGCATGTGCATCAGGACTGTTTCTCTAAATATCTATACAAATACATCAGTTCTTCAGTAGAGAGTTTATGATGAGAGTACACAGTAGAGATACTAGTTAAATAATATGAAGATGGATTTAGGATAGAATGCATACTGAAATAAGAGCTGAATAATCTGGAGTTCTATACAGGTATTTGCATTGAGTTTTCTTTTAAACATTCACACACTATGATTAATGTTTTCTTAGCAAACTCAGTATAAAAAGTAATTATTTTTTAAAGACCCATCATTATTCAATGGGCCTTGAATATGTCTAGACATTGCAATCATGCTGGGCATAAATGAAATCATCTAGTTTTCTACCTCATACAAAAAACATTTGTTATCTGGGCACTAGTGCTCGTGTTGGTAATCCTAGCTACTGAGGTAGCTGAGATCTCAGGATGTCTGTTCAAAACTAGCCTGGGCAGGAAAGTCCTTGAGGCTCTTATCCCCAGTAGACTACCAAAAAGCCAGAAGTAGAACTGTGGCTTGTGGGGTAGAGCACTAGCCTTGAGCACAAAAGTTCAGGGACAGCACCCAGGCCTTGAGGTCAAGTCCCAGGACTAGCACCAAGTAAAAACTAAAAATAAAATCTTTCATTATAAATCCAAGTTGTGAAGGACTGGACGTGACTGCCTAACCCTCTACAGAAACTCTTGAGTCAGAATGTTTACTCCACATCACCACTCCATCTTTTAATGAAATGATGAGTTGCTTAAATTCTCTGTTCTTTGGTTTACTTTCCTGCAAAATATAAATGGCAGAGTCTTCTTCAAAGGGGGGCAGTCTGTGAAGAAACTGCACAGACCAACACATGGCATGTATATGTTTAATTATTAAGAAGTTGTTCGAAGAGGTTTCAGTTCTCTAAATCAGATACAATGAAATGAGTACAACGCATCTTGATCAATTTCACCTCTTCCATGATTCTCAACAATTTTCTCCCTCCCTTCCCTATCCTCAAGGCATGTAGTTCAATTTTTTTTCATTTTTATTCATTTTTTATTGTGAAAATACTGTACAGAGGGGTTACAATTACATGGACAAGATAATGAGTGCATTTCTTATCAAGCATTGTAGCCTCTTCCTTTGTTTCCCCTTCCCATCCCTTCCCATCCTCCCCCCACACCCCTACCCAATCCTCCCCCCCCCCCCCACCAAAGTTGTAAAGTTCGTTTTCGACATGACAACTTGTACTTCTCATTGTTGCAATGGGTCCTCCTGTATCCTTATTTAAACGACTTCAATTTTTATGTAATATACATTGAATATAATGACAGCATTTGCTCACCTTCCCTCCATTTGTGCCCCCCTTCCAAAAAATTGTTTCTGATGCCAGGCATTTATTCTGTTAAACAGTTTGTTAGTTGTTCAGAGGATTTACACCATTGGACTCCTCCCTAAATGTAACATCTGTTAATCAGTTTGTTTGTGTATATATGCATACATCTCTGTATATGTTGTTATGTTTGTTTGTATTTTAAAGTTCCATGTATGAGAAAAATCATGTAATGTTTGTCTTTCTGAGCCTGATTTACTTCACTTAACATAATTTTTCTTGGTCCATTTACTTCCTTGAAAAGGATATAATATAATTCTGATAGATGAGAAAATATGGAATTTAATGTCTATTCTTATTGTCTAATTTTAATAAAGGTCATGGTTAGTAAGTATGGAAGATATTGGCTTAGGTCCACTTTTATCCCATTTTCAAACCCTAATTAAAAGAGAAATAATTAATTAGTGACCAATCAGCAGAAATACAGGCCTGTGAAGAACTTCTAAATTCTTCACGTTTGACTTCTGTGATGATCTGAAGGCAGACTAGTGAAAATGAAATGTTTTTCCCATTTCACAATGGGAAAGGACAACTCATTTTCCTTCTCTCTTTTTCCCTGGGCTGCTTTTTCAACTTACTGCTAATGGGATGGTTGGTAAGCTCCTCTCACAAAGATAGAATTCCATGGAAATGTCACACAATGAAGGAACAGGAATTATGGTTGAAGTCATAGCTACCAAAATGCAAAGCCTACTTTTGACTTTTACTAGCTTTATGACCATGAGCTAGCTAGCAAAATTTCATCAAATTCAGTGTCCTCTTCAGATATGTGTCTCTGCACAATGGTCCCTCTATGGAAGCCCCATTGCCCCCCAGGAGACATTTGGCAGTACCTGGAGACTTTTCCAGTTGCCTCAACTGAAGGCAGGGAGGGAGGGTGGGTCTGCCTGCGCTCTTGGATGGAGGCCAGGATGCTGTCACTCATCCTACAGTGCTCAGAAGTCTGCCACAAGCAGCTACGCAGCCCCAACAGCAATAATGTTAAGCGTGAGACACTATGTAAGGCACTTGCTATAGCATGTGACACACAGTAGGTGCTCACAGATTATTAATCCCATAACTGTTGTTTGAGTAAGTACTAATTTCTAGATATTGCCCATTAAAGTGAGCTCCCAGGCTTCTTCCTCTGTGGGCCCCAGCATTGTGATAAACTAGTACACTTGAGATGGTTCAAATATATTCTGGGAGGAGGATTTGTACCTTAGGTTCTTTTACATGTTAATTAAGAGTAATCAATTGTTTACAGCATGTCAATATCTGGTACCTAGGAGGGGGAGAGTCATTTCTAGTGACCTATTTACCCTACGAGGTTAAGAATTAAGTCATGTACTTCCTACTTCTCTATACAGACTGTGAGTGTTTCAGTGAGATGATGGAGGAGAAATGGTCGTCCTCTTTCTCCCTGTCTGTCTGTCACTTTATCCACTCTACACTTTGAAGGACTCATTTTTACTTCAAACTACTGGGTCGTATGTGTGTGTGTGTGTGTGTGTGTGTGTGTGTGCTTTCACAACAGCCTGCAAACAACAGATTCTTCCCAAAAGATTTCTTTTTATTATTTTTAAGTTTCCCAGGTGATAAACTGTTCCAATGGGAAATCCTCTCCAACTGGGTTTGATTTATCTACCTTCTGCCCACATGGCACCACATCTTTCCAGCTGTCTCTGCCATGATTCCAAATAAAGTTCCGTACAGAGCATGGACTCTGACCTGCTCTTTTTTTTCATGGGTGGGTTGATTATCTTGGGGGCATATAGGCGCCTTCTTGATCTCACTGCAGTTTGATTTCTAAACCAGTGCAAAGGCTCTCAGCTTGCTAACCATAAAGTTCTGCATCAGTCTCCTGGTCCAAAGTTTGCTGGTCAACCCTGACCTCCTTCAAACTAGTTTATGATCCACAGATGCTTTAAGGTGGTTCTTTCTATTTCATTTGTGTTTCTCGTAAAGTTCACAGGTTCTTTTGCACAATTGCCCTGGAATAATTTTACTTGAATTTTACATCAGGAGAATCAATAATTTAGGTTTGCATTTGCCAACAAGCAGTGATTATTGGCTTTGATTTCTTTTTCTCCTGTTAAAAAGATAAAACATATGAGTTGGTTGCTGAATATTCATTAAGTAGAATTAGCAAATATACCTTCAGTAACTGGAAAATGACTTTTTACATGGTCTAATTAAGGGCATCCTTCAAACTCTATTGATACCAGCACAGTGCTGGTTAAAGTGGATAATGTGGAGAAATAGGAAACATCTCATACGTTAGGCAGTACATCATGGACATGTCTCCCCTCATTTGCAACTATTTCCAATGAGTTCAGAAAAGGAGAATTAAATGTCTTAATAACAAAAACAAATGCATAAGAAAGACTGAATTTTCAAGTTGATCATCTTTCATGGCTATTAAAGGATTTCACTGGAGTGGTTTTATCTTAGAGTCAGTCTTCAAACCTCTCCAGCCTGGAAATATTTTCAGATATCTCTTGCAGAAAGTTTTCCTGGTATTGAAACATGTGCCTACCAACAAAACCAGAGGGTATTTTTTAAACATTATTGTCAAGGTGATGTACAGAGGGGTTAAAGCTATATAAGTAAGATAGTGAGTATATTTCTTGTCAAATTTGTTACCCCTCCCTCATTTTTCTCCCACTTTCCCTTCCCCCAACCCTCTACCTCAGTTATACACATCATTTCCAACACATAGTCTTGTGAGTATCGATGTTGCTTTGGTTTCCCCTTTGTCCTTGGTCTCATCATTTAGTGGTTGCCCTTCCCTTACCGAATTCATATATATATATATATATATATATTCTATATTATAGAAAAATATATATATACATTATATATACAATACCAAAATCAAATACAGTGACAACAGGGGATATACAATAGGAAAAAAAACACAAAAGAAAAAAGAAATCATATAATACATTGAATATAACAACAATAAAGGAAAACCTCTTGTATCCATGTCTTGGAGTTCATTTTTCTAGCATCATCTTATATGGTCATATGTACATAGCTATTGAGCTATTCTGCTCATCTGCTAGGACTATCCTAGACATATACCAATTATTACAAACAAGAGAAACCATAGGATTTGTGTTTCCTTGGATCTGGCTTACTTTACTCAATATGATTTTTTTCCAAGTCTTTCCATTTTCTAACAAATGGTGAGGTGTCATTCTTTCTGATGGAAGCATAGAATTTATATATATGTATATATATATATATATATATATCTCATATTTTATTGACTCATTTATCAACTGAAGGGTATCTGAATTGGTTCCAAATCTTAGCTATGATAAATTATGCTGCAGTGAACATAGTTGTGCTGGTAGCTTTAGTATGGCGTTGTTTGTGGTCATTTGGGTAAATGCCCAGAAGTAGGATTGCTTAAGCTCTATGTGTTGTCTTTAAAAAAAAATTATTTTATTGTAAAGCTGCTGTACAGTTACATGAGTAAGGCAATGAGTACATTTCTTGTCAAGCATTGTTAACCCCTCCCTTTTTGTTCTCACACTATCCCTTCCCTCCCCCAATTCCCTTACTCACCCCCCCCCAAAGTTGTAAAGTTTATTTCCAATATACTGTCTTGTAGGTATCATTATTGCAATGGGTCATCCTGTGTCCTTGTTTCAGTGTTTTGTTATTCCCCTTCCCCTCCCCAAATTAAACAAATGTATATACAAGATGCAGGGTACTAAAAATCAAGTACAGTGACAACAGGGGATATGCCATAGGGGGAAGAATATACAAAAGAAACAAAAAAAAATATAGTACATTAAAAACAATAACAATAAAAGACCTCTTGTGTCCATATCTTGGGTTATTTCATTTAGCATCATCATCTTTTTTTTTTTGGTCTGGTGTGAGACTTGAACTCTGGCCCTGGGTGCTATCCCTTAGCTCTTCAGCACATGGCTAGTGCTCTACCACTTGAGCCACAGTGCCACTTCCAGTTTTCTGGTGGTTTATTGGAGATAAGAGTCTCCTGGACTTTCCTGCCCAGGCTGGCCTCCAATCTCAGCCTCCTGAGTAACTAGGATTACAGGCGTGAGCCATGTGTGCCTACCTATTTAGCCTCATCTTTATTTTTTTATTAAGAAGTTTTTTATTGTGAAAATAATGTACAGAGGAATTATAATTACATGAGCAAAGTAATGAGTACATTTCTTATCAAGCATTGTTGCCTCCTCCTCTGTTTCCCCTACCATCCCTGCCCTCCCTTCCCCCTTTCCTCCACCTCCGCAAAAGTTGTAAAGTTGGTTTTTTGACATAACATCTTGTACATCTCAATGGGTCCACCTGTATCCCTATTTAAACAATTTGTTTTTTCCCTTTCCCTCCTCAAATTATACCAACATCAAATACAGTGAAAACAGGGGTCATACTGTGAGGAAGGGACATGTAAAGTAAAAAAGAAATCATCTTATAAATATGTTAGAAACAATAGCAAGAAAGAAAAACGATTTGAGTCCTTATCTAGGGGTTCATTTTGCCTAACATCAACTTATCTGACATTTTCTATTTGTCTCAGACATATACTAGTTTTTGCAAATAAGGGAAACCATGCGACCTATATTTTTTTGGGCCTGGCTTACTTCACTTAATTTTTCCAAGTCTTTCTATTTCCTAACATATGGGGCAATGTCATTCTTTCTGATGGAGGCATAGAATTCCATTGTATATATATACCACATTTTCTTGATGCATTCATCTACTGAGGGGCATCTGGGTTGGTTCCATATCTTAGCTATGGCAAATAATGCTGCAATAAACATAGTTGTGCTGGTAGCTTTATTATAGTATTGTTTGTGATCATTCAGGTATTTTCCCCAAAGTGGGATTGCTGGGTCATAGGGGAGCTCTATGTGGAGTCTTTTGAAGAACCTCCATACTGCTTTCCAAGGTGACTGAACGAGTTTACACTCCCACCAACAATGCAGTAGGGTTCCCTTTTGGCCACATCCCCTCCAGCATCTGTTGTTATTAGAGTTCTTGATTCTAGCCATTCTAACTGGGGTGAGGTGAAATCTCAATGTTGTTTTGATTTGCATTTCTTTTATGGTTAGTGAGGTTGAGCATTTCTTCATGTGTCTATTGGCTATTCTTATTTCCTCTTCAGAAAAGTTTCTCTTTAAGTCTTTAGCCCACTTATTAATTGGGCAGTTGTTTCCTTGAGGATTTTTTTGGAGGATTTAACTTTTTGATTTCGAAGTATATTTTAGATATGAGACCCTTGTCTGTTGTATGGCTAGTGAAGATCTTCTCCCAATCGGTGGGCTTTCTATTGTATATACATTTATCTGAATCAGGGAAGAAAAAGGGAACTACAAAATGGTGAGACAAAGGACAAAGGGTTTTGATGTAAAATGAAAACAAAAGCAAAAACAGAAAACTGATTTACACTCATCACTTTAAATTCTGGAGCTTCTGTGTCCTCCTTCCATGGGAGTAGGGGTGATGAAGAACAAGTTGGGAATCAGTGGGATGGCTCGCACCTCTAATTCTAGCTACTCGGAAGGCTGAGACATAGGAGATATCCGTCCAATGCTAGATATGGCAGAAAAGTCTGCAAGACTGCATCTCCATTCATCCAGCAAAATAGTGAACTAGAGGCATGGTTCAAGTGATAGAGCTCCAGCTGTGAGTAACACCAACCAAGAGCATGAGACCTTCAGCTGAAGCTCCAAAACCAACACATGGAGGAGGAGGAGGAGGAGGAGGAGCAAGAGGAGGAGGAGGAGGAGGAGGAGGAGGAGGAGGAGCAAGAGGAGGAGGAAGAGGAGGAGGAGGAAGAGGAGGAGGAGGAGGAGGAGGAGAAGGAGCAAGAGGAGGAGGAGGAGGAGGAGAAGGAGCAAGAGGAGGAGGAGGAGGAGGAGAAGGAGCAAGAGGAGGAGGAGGAGGAGGAGAAGGAGCAAGAGGAGGAGGAGGAGGAGGAGGAGAAGGAGCAAGAGGAGGAGGAGGAGGAGGAGGAGAAGGAGCAAGAGGAGGAGGAGGAGGAGGAGGAGGAGGAAGAGAAGCATAGCATCACCTAACAGGGTTACTCTGAATATTAAATAATGGAAGTTATTAACCACAATAAAAGGCACATATAGAAGGAAGAGGTGATATAAGAAATGTACTCCTTACCTTACATTATTGCACCCACTCTATATACCACCTATATAATAACATAGAAAAGCAAAAACAAAAACCAAAAACAAAAACAAAACTGTTATACTTTATTAATAGCTAACAGTCAATTAAGAAACCATTCAGAAAAAATATAAACCTTATGAGAAAATCTGTTAACACTATTTTCCTTAACTCAAAAATTTTCTCATAGATCATAATGACAAACATCATATAAAATAATCATCAGAATCTATGTGTTTTAAAAAATCTTACAGAGTAGTAAAATAAAATAACTGATAAAGAGAAGTCAAACAAAAATGGCACCTATGGGATCCTCAATAAATTATATCTTTATGCTAATTTTCTGAATTTGTAGGGATAACTATGATCTTATTTGTTATTGGAATTCCTTCATAAACAGAAAACAAAAGAGCCTCAATTTGTGTCTAGATGTTGGTCAGATTTGGTAGGGCTAGGGTTGCAAAGAGCCACCAATCCAAAGAAGAACTTAGCCATAAAACAGCTTAGCAATACTTAAAGTGCTTGCCTCCAGAAGTATAAGTGCTTGGAGAACAAAAAGGATAATTGAACAGATCAAGTTTGTTAATATGAAGTAATGTTTCTGGTTTCTTTTAACAAGTAATTGTAGATTAAACAAAAAGAGAATTTTCTAGGTTTATTATTATGAACCTACCCCTTAGGACCAAATGAAGAAAACGGTTAGAGGCAAGATTCATTCTGTCACTATTTCTCAGCCTTGCCTGTCTCTTAGCTCCCTTCCTGTTACGTGAATATCTGCTCCAATTGGTATGGAAGGTGGCCATCTCTCCAGCTTGCCAGCCACCCACATTCACATCATGGAGCACAGAGGGCCCTTGGGTTCCAGCTGAATAGTACCAGTGAGGACTCAACCCGCTTGAGTCACATGTCTAAGCCTGACTCACCACTGTGGTCAGGAGCTGGGAAATTTGTTGTTTACGTGTGGGCCTCCATATTAACGGAGAAAAAAGATTCTTAGGTGTCAGTTGAGAGAATCTATACATCTTAGAGGACTTTGCTTCAGTTTATTACAAACTTGGTGGAGAAGAATAGTCTGTGGGATGAAGTAGACCAGGTAATAGGTTCAAGGTGGGCCATAGAATTTGAAGTGGGGGGCTGGGAAGATGGCTCAGTGGTAGAGTGCTTGCCTTGCATGCCAGAGGCCCTGGGTTCGATTCCTCAGCACCACATAAGCAAAAAGAAAAAAGCTGGAAGTGGCGCTGTGGCTCAAGTGGTAAAGCGCTAGCCTTGAGCTGAAGAGCTGAGGAACAGCGCCCAGGCCCAGAGTTCAGGCCCCACGACTGGACTCTCCCTCCCCCCCCCAAAAAAAGAATTTGAAGTGGGTGCATAACGACTTTGGGAACAGGTGTAACCAAGTATAAAATCAGCGCGAACAAAGCTCAGGCTAAGCAGAAATATAATGAAGGATAAACACAGAACAAACAAAAGGACTTGGAAAACTGGATGAGTACAACTTCAAGAATCAAGCGGAGACCGGAGTAAAAATACAGAATTTCTTGCTTTTTGCAAGGCATTGCAGTTTAGTAAAACCTAATGATGAAAAATTCAAGCTGGGAAGGTACATCTAAGAATTTTGGTTTGGAAAGCTATGTTTCATTTAAGTTTTATGATGTTAAGGATTTTTTCCATTAATAAATCCCATGAGAAGTGAACAATTAATATATCCACATATACATGTGAATACCCCTGAGAATGCTTTTCGTTTGGTTTCGGTGCCAGTCCTGGGCCTTGAACTCAAGGCCTGGACATTGTTCCTGAGTTGTTTTGCTCAAGACTAGCACACTACTAGTTGTGCCACAACTCCACATTTGAGTTTTTGGTAGTGTATTAGATACGAGCCTCATAGACTTTCCTATCTTGGCTGGCTTCAAACCTCGATCCTCAGTTCTCAGCCTTCTGAGTAAGTAGGATTACAGACATGAGTTACCAGCATCTGCCAGACATGTACACCTTTTAACATTTTGGGTGGGCCTGTTTCATTTGCTGCTGTCACTATTGCTCAACGTGTTTGCCACATTTGTATTAAACGTTCAGTGACATGCCTAAATATTTTACATTCTAATGACCTTTTGTATCAAATTTTTCTATCATGTTTTAACTTGGCAAAGGTTTTCCCTCACACACAGACACTCACTCAAAACAGTACTTTGTCTGTGTGCCATAGGTTTCCTAATGCATTTGTTTGTCCAGTGCATATTTAATGAGCGCCTGTATGCTATTCTGTGCCTTGTATGCTATTCTGTGCCTTGTATGCTATCCTGTGCCTTGGCAGTCTGACCTGTGTGTTTCCTGAAATGAGTCCTAGAATTCAGAAAGAATTCCCTATGAGCCTGTAGCAACCGCCACAGCTTCATATGGAAAACAGACTTCAAACCAATGAAGCTGAAACATCCTAACATGCATTATGAGCCTGTGCAAACATGGACCAGGAGGTTGACATGAGCTTAGATTAAGGGATAGCCTCAAAGCTAACTTTGTGAAGTTGTATTTGTAAGACCACATCTCTGAAAATAAGAACTACTTCACTGATGTATGTGACTAGCAGAGGAAAACTCACTCCAGTCCTGAGGTGTGAAAGGTGATAGCAGGGGTGGGCCTGACCCAGGTGATAGCTTTCTTTCATACCCATATCCCCCTCCTTCGTAAGAACACTCATTATAGCAGGTCAAGAGTGGTGCCCTTCATTTCCTTCACACTTCTAGCAGCATTGGTGTGTTTGTTATTATGATGTTGCCTCTCAGCTCCAAAATTCACCTCTAGATGCCCAGCATTGGGATGTCAACTCTTGTCATTCAGGTTAAACACACTGTTCCTTTGTCCTGCTGGTTTCCTGTGATATTCTGTCACTAGGGGGAGTTAGAGGAAGGCTGTGTGAGCCATGAAGGGAAGAATGGTTCTTGGCATGCACCTTGCTCCTATCCGCAACTACCCAAGTTCTATTCAAGTTTTATTTACTGTGAAACCAGTTAACTCCAGTTCCTGATTCCCATCACCTCTATAATCCTCAGAGGCACACTTCTTTAAGCAGAATGCTTATCTATGACATCTGAGTTACTCTACAAGATAACCTCTCTCTGGAACTTTTAGGATCTGGTGATTACATACACTTTTTTTCTTTTTGTCAAACATGGTGCTTGAACTCTGGGCCTGGGCGCTGTCCCTGAGCTCTTCAGCTCAAGGCAAACACTCTACCACTTGAGCCACAGCACCACTTCTAGTTTTCTGGTGGTTAATTGGAGATAAGGGTCTCAGGGACTTTCCTGCCTGGGTTGGCTTTGAACCACAATCCTCAGATATCAGCCACCTGAGTAGTTAGGATTACAGGTGTGAGCCCCTGGCCCCTGGCTGACTACATACTATTGTCTCCTTGTTTATTTATGTGTCATCTCTTTGTGTTTTCATTTCTCCAATATCTTATGTTAATATGTTCTGATATGATAACTGGTAGGTTATTTGGTTTCTTACCTGGCCTTACAGATACAAGGATAGGTTACTTTACTTCCTAATGAGGATCTCTAGCTGGGCCTGGCCAAGGCCAAACAAATGTCCATGCGTGAGAAAAGATCAACACCAAGCAAAAAATGATGACTGTAAAACTGAAAGATGCATTTTTTTTTCTCTCAGAAGTTTACTATTCCCAATCTCCACTCTGCAATCTCTTTTCCAAGGTTAGCAGAATTATAAAAACATCCATTTGGCCATTATTGACTTTTCAACTGGGATACCAAGAAAGTCTTTCAGCAGCCCCGATAAATTATATCTGGCCACCCAGCTCCCAGACTGGCAGGCTCCTACATCATTGACAGAGAAGACAGGGAAAGTCATTTTCCCAGCTGTTGCTGGAAATGTTGTGCGTTGTGCTTACAGCCATTAGCAGGTGAGAAATTTGAAGTGTGGGTAGATTGCAAAGCTCTTCTAAAAAATGCATAAGCACTTTGTGAGTTTGCTAAGTCATGTTTCACTCAGATAGGCTTGAATTTTTCATGGGAGAGAAATATTTCCTAGTCTTTTCCCTTCTACTTCAGATAAGTAAAAGTTCCCATAGTTAGGGCTCTCTGGAAGTGACTACTTCCCTTCATAGTGATGCGGTATGCTTGATGGAGCCTTAATTATTTCAATGTATACACATCTCTACAACTTTCTGAATTTCTTGTCCGTCCCCATTTAATCTAAAATTCCTCTCTGGCATGGATGGAAATTGATTTTCTTTTTTTGTGTGTGGTTATTTTAATTTTGATGGTACAAGGGTTTTTTGTTTTGTTTTGTTTTGTCAGTTGTGGGGCTTGAACTCTGGGCCTGGGCACTGTCCCTGTTCTCTTCAGCTCAAGACAGGCGCTCTACCACTTGAGCCACAGAGCCACTTCCAGTTTCTAGTGGTTTTTGGAGAGAAAAGTCTCACAGACTTTCCTGCCTGGGTTGGCTTTGAACCGCAATCCTCAGATCTCAGCCTCCTGAGTAGCTAGGATTACAGGCATGAGCCACCAGCACCTGGCTGGTACAAGGGTTTTAACTTAGGGGTTTTAGATGGCTAGAAAGGTGCTCTACTGCTTGTACCTTGGCCTCAGTTCTTCTTTAGTTAGTTCCATTAGGGCCTCATGTTTGTGCCTGGACTGCAATCCTTCTTGTGTGGCTGGGCTGACAGGTACACACGCAGGTTTTATTGGCTGAAATGAGGGTCTTCTGAACTTTGTCACTATGCTGATCTCACACAGCCATCCTTGGGATCTCTGCTGTCCCATAATTCTCCCAGTCTCTGCCTCCTAAGGAATTAGATGCAGGTATGAGCCACTGACCTTGCCTAGGTTTATTTTCATATGCATATGCCAGTCGATTTTTAACCTGGAGGACTCATTCATTTGTTAAATTTTAAACACTATATCATAAAGGCATATCCCTTTCCAAAACATCCCTTGGCCAGGATGCATGCCAGGCTTTCCCTGGCTCACCATTCCCACAACAGATTAGGTCTTACTAAAAGCTCAATACACATTTCCTGATGGGTCAAGATGTAGCATCCATGTCCTTCAGCCATAGCGATCTGTATAGTTTATAGTAGACGGCTGTTTAGTCTATATCAATGGAAACATAGCAGTATCATGCAATCTCCTCATTTGTTTTCTTTACACAGAAATATGCCTGGCATATAGTGCCACCAATATGTGTGAATGAATGGAATGCTTACTGTGTGTCTCAGACTGCAAAACTGTGAATCACATTTATTTTTCAGATGAGGAAACTGAAACTCCAGTAATTTATCCCAAGTTCCACAGGTGAAAAATTATGGGGCTTGGTCATGGAGCCAAAGATATGTTTTGCTCTGTTATCAACTTGAGATAACTCAATACCTGTATTTGGCTCACTCATTCATACATCAACCTTACTTATAAATCAGGCACTAAAAATCCAAAACAGCTTACTCAAAAATATGAAGGGCTTTGGGTAGAGTGCTTGCCTCACATGTGTTAGAACCTGAGTGAGATCTCCAGCATAAAAATAAGAAAGAGAAGGAGAAGAAATTAGAATCTTGGACCAACTAGTTCATATTGCCTCTATAAAAGGCAATTGATTTATTTACCAATAAATCAGACTTCTCTTGCAATGAAATGGTTTTCTAACCACATCTGGTTCATCAATTCTAATGTATTCTTTCCCAAATGGAGAGAAATATTCCAGGCAATTTGGAAACCTTGGCAAATTGGAAGTGAAAGTATGTTGTAATTTGAAGCATTGCAGTACTTATGAGCTCATTTTTTGCTCTAATTGGGGGATTATAGAATGCCCTGAGCCACAGCAGTGACCTCTCATAGGTCTTCCCAGACTTTCCAGGGCCTCTGAGCACATCTCATTGGGACTGTGAGTGCAGAAGGGTCTGGTCTTTGCAGCCTTTTAAAGTTCTGATATAAAACCCCTTCACTGTGGATTAGGCCTTGGAGAGAAAGTAGTCAAGCAGGCAAAGCTGCCCCTCAAAAAGAGATTGGGTGCTTATCTTTTCAACTTCATTCTTTTTCACATTTCACAATGATCCTTGTTCAATACTCTGTCTTTATCCCATTTTCTTCCTTCGTTTTACAATAATAAATGGGCTGCACAAGCCATCTTGTGAATTACTAAACCAAAATAATAAACAGATAAACTGTTCTTAGGATATATTGAAATATGATTGCAGGGACTACATGAACACAAGACTGCTCAATTTCTCTCTCTTTCTTTCTCTCTCTCTCTCTCTCTCTCTCTCTCTCTCTCTCTCTCTCTCTCTCTCTCTCTCCCCCCCCCCTCTTATTTATTTATTTATTTGCCAGTTGTGGGGCCTGAACTCTGGGTCTGGGTGCTGTCCCTCAGCTCTTCAGCTCAAGGCTAGCACTCTACCACTTGAGTCACAGTGTCACTTCCAGCTTTTTCTGCTTATGTGGTACTGAGGAATCGAACCCAGGGCCTCATGCATGCAAGGCAAGCGCTCTACCACTGAGACATCTTCCCAGCCCCTGCTCAATTTCTCTAAAACTGATAGTGCCCAGATAAGTATACTTCTGTTTGCCTGGAAGCTGGGACATCCCAGTGGACATTGAAATGTATGATCATTCCAGTGCTTTGGGAACAGGAAAGGGAGGAGAAGCATTGCTGGAGCCAGGCCTCAGCTTTGGTGTGCAGGGGTTGGCTGCATATAGAGACATACAGGAATTCCACACAAATACACAGGAACTCCTCACACGAGCAGTTGTTTAAAATGATTTTTAGAGAAGACTCAGATTTCCTTTGATTCTATTAATTGAAATTACTTCCGTGGAAGAGATAACTCTTAGCCAGAAAGTCACAGGGCTTCTATTTCTACTCGCTCAGCAAGGTAAATGGCCACGATATTTTGGTCAGCTTGCTTTAAGGTAATGTGCTTTAGCAAATGTGCCCAGAAATATATGGGATTTTTTTTTCTTCTATCAATTCTGGGCTGCCCCTCCTTGTTCTTTTTTTTTTTTTTTCAATGCTACATTCAATGTTTGAACTTTTCCCCAAAGGATCATACTAGATCAGTTCTGGTCTGATGTGATTACTTTTCTTTAACTCAAGTCATAAGAGCCATTTCTCAATTGAGTCATATTAGTACAAGAATGGCCCAGTTTTTGAGAGCATTCTGTCTACTAAAGGTGAGGAATGGTGCCATCAAAATCCACACTGGCACACCGAAGTCACTCTCCGCTGCAGATATTTTGAGTCACCAGCTTGTTCACGCTGAGCCATTTCTCTCTTGCATGAAGGATATTTACTTGTAATAACCAGGGATAACTAGGACATTTCCCCTGTTGATATTCCTGTTGGCTAATTGGATTGTTGTATATAATATAATGACTATATAAATACAGTGATTATCCAGTCACATTTTCTAAAATGGCTTAAAAGAGAGGGTAAAAATTAAAGATACTTCTAGGGTAGTGACTTACAGGAATTTTTTTAACTCCCTCTGGAATGATAGTCTCAGGATAAAGCTGCTACAAATGTATATCATTCAGAAGGCTACACATACCTTTACATATAGTTCCATTTCTAAATTTCTTCCAAATGTAGCTATAAAGCAGGATCCTGTTATAATGTTATTTCTTGTTTATCAGAATATTATAAATAGGTTTTCTCTAAAAAAGATAAATACTGTATTATCTTTGTTTTCAATGTTGTAGCATAAAGGAAATTATTTTTTCTTTAGTTTCTACTACTCCAGTGAAAACCATATGAAGTGTCCAGCCAGGGAGATATGATCATAACTCCATGCCTTGGAGAAGGCTATGAGTATCCAGGGTATGGAAGGCCAGAAACAATGACTTGTTACCAGATTCCTTTGTGCTATGGATTTGTGGGTTTTTCCAGTTCAGGAAGCTACCAATTGTGTAGCTGAAACATTGTTCCATCTCCAAATTGGTGAATGCTATTTTATTAGTCAAGGGAATGAGGAAAGAAGGACATACTGGCTTAAAAAATAAAAGGAGTTTTGTGAATTGTATAACAGAAAAACACACTGACAAGGCTGACTTCAGGCATGGCTAGATCCAGGTAGTTAAAAGTTATTATTAGGATATACTGTCTCATTGAATTTTTACTGTTCTATACACTGCTTGCTGGACTATAACAATGAATACTTATTGTGTCCATGTTAAGGAGTTCATGGTCTAGTAGCTAAGATTCATAGAATTATGACAAACCATGTTATGTGCGATGATAGAGACACATAAAATATAGCCATAACTTAGAGGAAGAAAAGTTAACATTTCTGAGGCAAGGTGAATAAGGACCTTCAAGAGAAGTTCAAGCTTGAGCAGTGTTTTGAAAGAAAAGCCTTTCATACATGAGGGAGGTTTATTAAATGAAAGAATGATGAATTGCCTTGTCTGTGACATTTGGGAGAGCTGTATTCAAATCCCAGTTCTGTCACTCAAAAATGTGGAAACTGATGTGCAAGTTCTCCTGAATTCCCAGGGTCTTGGGTTTCCATGCATAGAAATTACAAGTATGAGTGTTCTGCTCTTAGAATCATCATGAAGACCAATGCCATGGTGGGTGTACAGAACTTAGATGAGGCTAGCACAAAGTAAGCCCACCTTCACAGGTCACTGCATCCCCCCCCATCCCCTGCCACCCCTGTGGTACCGCATGAGGGTTAATATGAACCATGGTAAAAACCCAGTGCTATCTTTATTGAGTGCTTACTGTATGCCACACACCCAATTTCCCTTCACTGCTATAAAAATCCTCTCTGTAATCCTAATTGGAAGGTGTTCTCATCTCGAACTGAAGCTGTAAACATGCGTAAGAGGTGGGATTGATAGCTAGGGTTTCCTATCCAGGACTGTTTGATTCAGTGCCCACCTGCTTAAGTATGATATTATGTACAGCATTCCACAGCACTCTGAGCAGCCTGCATCCCTTGATGGCGCTGGTTTCTAGGTACCCATTGTTGAAGCTCCCCCTAACAGCTGCATTGTGCTGAGTGTGTGTCTACTGAGTGCTTTGCTGTCTGTCTCTCCATGCTGAACTGACCATCGTTAACCACGTGGGTCCTGTGTGTCCATTACAGGCGAGCCTTCCCGATGGTCATCCTCACACTGCGACTGCTGCTGCAAGAACGGCAAGGGAGACAAGGAAGGTGAGAGTGGCACTTCTTGCAATGACCTCTCCACGTCCAGCTGCGATAGCCAGTCGGAGGCCAGTTCTCCCCAGGAGACCGTGATCTGTGGGCCAGTGACGCGCCAGACCAACATCCAGACTCTGGACCGTCCCATTAAGAAGGGCCCAGTGCAACTGATTCAGCAGTCGGAGATGAGGCGCAAAAGTGACCTCCTCCGGACTCTGACTTCGGGCTCCAGGGAGTCGAACGTGAGCAGCAAAAAAAAAGCTGTTAAGGAAAAGCTGTCTATTGAGGAAGAGCTGGAGAAATGCATCCAGGATTTCTTAAAGATCAAAATTCCAGATCGGTTCCCTGAGAGAAAACACCCATGGCAATCTGAACTCTTACGGAAGTATCACCTATAGGAGAGGGCTGAGGGTGGGGGCAGAAAAATTAAAAGAAAAACAGACAAAGGTCACCATTTTGAAATAAACCTCCTAAACGAAATGCATATTTTAAAGGAAAAATAACACCTAAAGATACATGTTTGTTAGAACACAACAGTCTATTGATAAACTACTGCCTACTTTACCTAGTTCACCTTAACATGTAAATCCACAGGGTAGATTTCTTTCCAGATGTGGAAATATAAGAACACTCTTCTGTTTTTGATTGGTTGGCTGGTTGTTAACTTGTTTCTAATACTGAGTCTTGAGTACAAGTACCAGGTACATGAGAGTAGCTGGCAGGCCTTGGGAATCATGGATTCCAAACTGGGTTGATTTTCCTCACTTTTTCTACATCGTCCCTTTGAACAAGGATAGATCGTAGAAAGAGATCCGCCCAATGGCATTTGTTTGGATTTTATAATTTTTCCTTTTTCTTTGTCTAGGGGGTAAAGGGGGAACGGCAGATTTCTATGACTTTTCACTTAAATCTATATGTGCCAGTTTGTACTTACTCCGTTTGCATGAGTATTTGTGCAACACAAGCACAATCGTCTGTATATACTCACAGTGCACATGTCCCAGGGCCCTGTGCCCCTGTTGTCAGCAGCCCCTCTGAGAGCACTTCAGATAAATGTGCCTCTGCCTCTTTTCTTAAAATTCTCTCAGGCAGATGGCCTAGACTCTCTTGGCAGCACTGTCTGATGTCGAATAACCCTCACCATCAACAAATTGTCTTCCTTATTTAGAAATGAATACCCTCAGGCTCCATTTTTCTGCCATGTTCTCTCCCTGCATTAAGAGAGGATGAGAAGAGCTAAGTCAAACATTATGTTAACAACGTAAGCAGCCATGGCTACCCCCAAAATGACCCACCCTGAGCCTTCTCCACCCTGAGCTGAACCCTTACACACTTCGCTTGATGATTCTGAGCTCTGTTTTTCTAGCCCACATTTAATGGAGGGAACCTTTGCACACACCCTACACAAGGTTTGTCTATTGCTATAAGTTGTAGTGCTAAGAACAGTACCCAGTAATTGAGTAAGGGTCTAGCCTTGTGTTTGTGCGTTTTAAAGAATATATATTCCACACACACCCTAGTCATTTTTCATAAGAATTTTAAACTACAGTGCTGTATTGTTACTGTGTGGCACTAGTTTAAATTACCTTCAGGATCCTGGGGTTTGGCTGTGTCCATAGTAGGACTTGCTTGTGGGGTTCTGTCCTGTCTATAAGAACCCATGACTATGGTTCTATAAGCACACATGACTGGGGCTCCAAAATTAAGGTTGTGTCTCTAAATTCTCTTCTCCCCTCTCTCTCTTTTGATTCATTTTTATCCTGTGTGGACACAGTCAAAAAAAGAAACTGTTAATAGCCATTCATAGCCATTCATTCACATGACTCTGTATTCTGTTGATGTACCAGTAGTTCTTTGTAGACTTGTGCTTATTGAAGGTTAAACAGTTTAAATTATTTTTGACATTCCTCAAATGTTTCAGAGACAACTGAGAAAATGATTTGTCATTTTTTTGTGTGCCAAGCACTACTAATTTTTTGTTGTGTGTGTGCGTGTATGTATGTGTATCACAAATAATAAAAGCAACTGAATGATGTCTATAGGAGGGAAAATTAATAGCAAATTCCTTCTTTCAGAAATCTTTCCATTAATGTACATTTACTATGTACTGATTCTGTTATTAGTTGCCCACTGCTATAAAGATACCTTTCTGAATTATTTAAATTCTTGCCAACTCAGGTGAGCAGCAGACTCCGACCCAACAATTCCTGGCCCTGATGGTTCAAATGATGCACAAATAAATCTTTAGATTTACTTAGTTGCAAAAGAAAGTTAATTTGGAGAGTTGAGATGTCAAAGAATATTATAGTTTATGAATTTTAGTGGTGGTCTTTTCTGTATTAATGTATTAGGAAATATTACATTACTGATAACTTAGCTTTATTTGCAAAGCCTACCAATATTCTTCATTCTTTTCAGTGTTTTTGATGGTGCATCAAAATGCTATCACCTTAATAGTAGAAGATATTTAAATATTTACAGAGTTCAATGAGTCTGGAAGACGTTAAGTTTGAAACTCATGTTGCCCAAATGGCCATTTTCTCACTGAACGTGACATTAAAGAATGTAGGGTGCAAATAAACTTTTATAAATTTCAGACCTGGCCCCAATGGTATCAAGATAGAGACTCAAGAATTGACAGAATGTGCTGGCAGCCAAGTCATTACATCTATTGCAGTCTTAAAATAGGAACTGAGATGCTGACAAAAGTGTTCATGAAGTGTTCATGGCATTGGTCCTTCCGGCTTTGACATTGTGATTTTTTTCTGCACAGATACTCTATACCTCCACAATACTTGTAGACATTGGCTTAAAACAGCAGAAGCATACTTTTATTCAGATTACTCAACACCTTGAACTAAGTCTATGTGGAAGAGTTCATCCAGCTAATGTTTACCATTTGGGATTTAGAAGCTGATGGTTGCTACTTCCTGAAGCAGCATGAATGGCTGAATTCAGTGACTGTGAACTGGAACCCATGGTTTTAAGATTCTAAATAGTTAAGACCACAGAGGGCTCTTAATTGGTTTAAAGATGAATAGAGATTAGGTCAGTAAAAGGCTTAGAGGAACTTCCATGTGCCTGAAAGTCTTAGGTAGGACCTATTTGGAGTAGTTATCAAATTGATCAAGGTGGCCTGTAACATTGGAAGTAATTTCTAAATAAGTGAGCTATGAAATTGTATGTTCTAGTAACTCCAGTAAATCAGGCTGAAGTTAAAAGAGTTTCTACAACATTTAGTTAAATGAAGGACAGAACAATATACACAGTTCACTTCTTAAACTTGGTTATGACAAAGGCTATAGATTACTGATATGAAGAAGCCAGTAGTCTCGGAAATCATGTGTAGGGCCTCACCTCACTTAGGCTGTTTCTTGGGAATTCCTGTCATGTTAAATCCAGTGACTTTGGGGAAGTGATCTCTTAAAAATGAATAGGTCTGCTGAAATCAGGAAGATATTTATAAATTCCTCCCTATCCACCATCAAAAAGGGGGTCTTCATTCACCAGGAAAAGAGGAGAGTAACATGAAAATGCAACATTATTCTATTACCTCACTTTTCCTCCTTCTGCTAAAAATAAAGATGTAGTCATCAAAGCAACCAAGTGCAGTGGCTTCCAAAAGATGCAGTGGCATTTTTCTTTGAGATTACAGGCTCAGTTTCTTTACTGGAAATGCACGTACAGTGATTTCAAATCAAAGGAGAACAATGCACAATCATAAGCATTCCCTTCGTTCTTCATTCTTTCATAGTTGTTTCTCTTCCAACTGACTCATTCTGGAGTCAGGGGTGAGGAGCACTGTATAAGGGGGACTGCCATGGAAGTTTTCACTTTTCAATTGTTTTTGATCGGAGGCATCTTTTCACCACAGCCACAGGTGTGCTGCTCATCTGGAGCATCTAGTGACTACTGATGATGCTTCTGGACTACTTTGGCTTCCTTGGAGCTTAACATCCTTCTCCAAGCATGCAGATGAAAGATATGTAAGGTGTTCTGCAAAATTACCTGACATCAATTCCCAAAATGGGAGCAAAAATTTGATTCTCCCACATTTTCCACTGGTATTATTTCACTATTTCTGTTTTGTTCCTACCACAGTGGATTAATCCAGATAATTTGAGTGATGGTTTTTTTGGTTTTTGTTTTTTTGGCAGTGGAATTTGACTAACCTTGACCTTCTAGATGTTTTTGTTTTTGTTTTTTGCTAGAATCAATGACAAATCCTGTGAGCTTATAGGAAGAATTCCTTTCAACACCACTTGACATAGCAATTTTCCAAGGAAAAATGAAGGGAATGATTTTTTCCCCTGGCAGATAAATGTGTTTGTCAATTTGCATGCTGGTTTTAGGTCGAGTATGGGCCATTTCTCTCTGTAATGTCTTGGCATTGTTGGTGTCTTGCATTCTATATGGCCCACTGTTCCAATTTATTTATTTTCTTTTATATTGTCAAAGAAACACACTAGAGAAAGAATCAGAATGAGCACTCTGAATTCTGAGTTACAATGAAGTTAAGTGTCATTTGTACAGGACTTTACCATGATTAATATCTGCAGAGAAATTAGATGAAATGAAATCTGCTGGAATGGGTTTGATTTATATTGCCTTCATCATTCTGGTTTTAGATGAAATGGCTATTGCTCTCCACCCCTGATGAAAGAAAAGAGCCCTCAACTTTAAAAATCACAGCCACAGAGCTTATTTGTTTGAAATGTCTGCTTGTTCTCATCTTGTTGTGTACTTTGCACTGGAGAGTCTTTCCTAAGTAACCTGAAAACTTTGTTTTATCTTGTTAAGTTTTGTGTTGCTTGGAGAATTTTTTTTGCCATGAGTCTCAACATTCAGAATAAACAAAAAAATCGATTACAGTGTATTTTAGAAAGCAAATTTCCTCACTCTACTCCAGAAGGTTCTGATTCAGAATTTTCAGGCAGCTCCCAGAGATGGGCATTTTTAGTGGTTTTGATGAAGATGGCCTATAGACCTTACTTTGAGAGACTCTGCTGTTTGAGGAACAAAAGCTAGGACTTCCTCTCACTGTCTTCCCAACACAAGTAGTTAAAGAATTCATCATCTCAGTAGAAAAGGCTTGGGAGAAGAACTTTCTAGAATCCAAGCAGAGAAACTTTCCATGGCCACTTAGATAATTTATTTGCCTCTCAACTACAATCTCTTCCAACCTAAAAGTCCTGAATCATTACAGTTTTAGGGGAATGAAGGCACATCTCTGAGTAAGCTGAATCCTAATGATACCCATGAAGGAATAAGAATAATGACATTTCCCACAGATTGTTTTCCTTTCTCTGACTGAAACTGAGAATTGAAGATGATTTACAGTTAAATGATATATATATGGCTCCAAAGATAATTCTATTAATGGCCCAAACAAATGCCATCAAAATGAATATAGAATGAGTGATTATCCTTGAATTTCATCAAGAAAATTCTGAACTGTTAAACTGCTTGTTTCGTTCATTGGATTCAAGCAGGACTATACAGGCTCTCAAGTAGTACAGATACTGAAAATGTAACATAATTAACAAAAAAATGTGAAACAGACATGATATATGGGAACACAGGCAAAAAGGAGAAGAAAGGAGTAAATTTGCTTGTTACTATCCCATATGTAATATCACAAAGAAGGGAACTTCTTTAATGTCCAGGCATTCTAACTAGAGATGGCCACAGCATGATTATTCAACCCAAATACAACAGCTTAAAACCTAGGTTGTAATACTTGATCCAGCTAATGCTACCTACGTAAGAGAATAGTTATGCCATAATTGCATATGGTTCAATGGATAGAAATGATTGGCTCATCACAATCACCAGTGAATATGTAAGCAACAATACTCCTCCAAAAAGGGAAGGATATCTAATAAATTAATCAATATAAACATATGATTGAGATTATTTGATAAATATGAAACAAAAACTTATTCAGTATGTTGTTTTCCTCTTCTATTCCCTACATGAGGTCCCTTACTGTGTCAGCCTCCTGAGCTGTAGAAAATATTCCTCTTGTTGGTGGAAAAAAATTGGTATGTTAATTGGGTAACGAATTTTAAGTTCTAAACTGTGACTCTGTATTTTTAAGATAAGTTACTTTTCTAAAGAAGCTCAGTGCCTATGACTCACACCTATAATTTCTCAGAAGGCTATGATCTGAGAATTGTGGTTCAAAGCCAGCTGGGCAGTAAAGTCCATGAGATTCTTATTTCACATTAACCACCAAAAAAACACCAAAAAAACTAGGAGCAGAGCTGTAGCTTGAGTAGTAGAACATCAGCTTTGAGTGAAAAAGCTAAGAGACAACATCCAAGCCCTGAATTCAAGCCCCAGAACCAACACAGAGAGAAAGACAGAAAAACAGACAGACAGACAGACACACAAATAGATATACATATATATGTATACACACATACACACACACACACACACACACACACACACACACACACACACACACACACACACACTGGATGAGGCTTAGTGTGGTTTTGCTCCTAGTTGACATATAAAAGTACTTGTGAACAGAGAATTAGCAAGTTTCATCTCTACTGACCTGCTCTAACTTGTCAGGTTATTCCTAGAACTAACCTTTACCTAATTTATCTGCATTTGCACAATAAATACCAACATAACTTCAGTTTCTGTCCTTGTGGACTTCATCTATCACAAAGTAGTGAATAGTTTACTTTAGAATGGCATCGTGTGTGTGTGTGTGTGTGTGTGTGTGTGTGTGTGTGTGTTTCTGCACATTCAAGCCCAAGTGTAATTTTTGGGTTAGTGCTGTCACTAATTAATATTTCTATTAGTGCTTTCTTAGCCACTGAAGAAAAGTTCGTTTAAAAGAAAGTTTAACAGCTTTTTTTAAATTTCTGAACAATGTCTTTTCTATGAATGTTAGTCCTTGAGCATGTGGCTGGTCTTCTGGAAGTTAGTCTTCTGATGAAAATGTTCAAACATTACAGATTCCTGGAGGAAAGCAATCAATTGATTTTCATTTATAGAGTTAAGTGTGATATCTTACTGAAGAAAGTGGATAAATAAACAAAACCCCAAATAATAAGAAAATCAATGCCAAACAAGCACTCTACTACTGAGTTTCATTTCTAACCTTTAAAATCCATCTTTGAAAGCAAAAGTAGATATAAAGTCTGCATTGATTATTGGCAGTTTTTCCTCTATTATAGTCAGTTGCTAGTAGTTGATCTTTTGCATTGGAGACAATAGTTCTCAACTAGGAGTGGTTTTGTGTATCAAGGGTCTGTAGCAATGCCTGGAGACAGAAAACTTTCCTTCTTTCCTTCTTTTCTTCCATCCTTCCTTCCTTCTTTTCTTTCTTTATTTATTGTTGTACTGGGATTTTGAACTCAAAACTGTGTTTACAACCTAGGTGCTCTTCTACTTGAACCACAACGTAGCTTTTTTTCTTTTACCTTTACTTATGGGGGAGGAGGGGTAAAATCTTATTTTTTTAAACACCAGGGGCCAGTCACAAGTATTTCTGCTTCTACCTATGCGTCCTAAGTAGCTGGAATTACATACATAAGCTACTGTGTCTGTTGAGCTCTGAGACAATTTTGAACATCATGATTTGGGACACAGTCTGGAGATGTTGCCAAAGTCCTATGCTCTACAGGATTACCCCTTCCAGCAAAGAATTATTCAGTTAATGCTACTTAGGTTAGAAAAGTCTCTGAATTAAGGATTGGTTTAATTTTTCCATAGCATTTTCTCAGTACCATGCTTAAAAGGACTTCCTGAGAATGATGATAGAACAAAGCAGAACAATAATAGTTTCCAACTTAAATGTATATTGCACTTATTTGAAGTAAAGTGCGTGCTATCTTTGTATAGGTGTGATTGCTGAGATTTAGAGATAGAAGATGTTGTTTGCCCAGGGTTCTATAGGGATGAAGTAGCCCACAGTTTAGGTATCTTTTTCTTCTACTTCAATATTTCTTCTTTAGAACACTTGCATGTCACTGATGTAGTCAACCTTGAACAAATAATGTGCAGGTTGGGAAGTACTTTCAGAGGCTTCTCAGTTGATATTTTTCAAATTGGTCAACAGTAAACAACAAGATGCTCTCAGAAATGAGCTCCAAAATGGGTAAAGTATGGGGAGCCATAAATTTCATCATTATTAAAGCTCAGGATTGAATATCCACTCATTAAATCTTTAATCTTGGAAAATACATTTCCTAGTCCTACACAGGGGTGGCTCCCCTACCTATTTTCAAAGATGCAACATGTCTCCATCCCAGCCCTAACTTCTGAGCCTGATTATTTAGTATGCAAGTACTGGCTTTATTAGGACCCAAAGCAGATTTGTGGTCAAGATAATTAGATGGTTTTCCATACCAACAACCCAGTGATGGAATAAACATCATGACCTAAAACATATTCAATCTTTATTTTGAAGGATGGAAACTGATGACCTGTGAATTCAAATCAGGCATGCAGATCTTAGTTGGATTCAACCAGTATTTGTGGAGCCAATAGTGTGTACATGTCATTTTGAGGAATCTATAATGGAGTCAAATTTGAGCTTAGTTTTAAATCACCCCAATTTTGGATAAATGTTGTTCCTGTACCAAGTCCTAATCAACATTCTAAAGGTACAGGTTAAATATTAAGCTATGAATAGTGTATAAGAGGGATTTATTATTATCTGCTAGTCAGTCCACTAAGTGTTTTACATGCTTCATCTCACTAAATTCTATAGCAATCCAATGAATTAGGTCTTATCCTGCCTTCTTTTTTACAGATGAGTCAGTGAAGCTCAGAAACAGCAAGCACCACATAAAGGCCCATAATTTAACAGAGACAGAGCTGTATTTTCATCTGGGTTTATTGGACTTCTCAGGGTGATGGCTTAACTGTTTGTTTTTAAAAATAATTTTTTTCTTTCTTTCCACTAGAGTTTACCTGCATCTTATTTCTTCTGTAAGCAAAGGATCACCAGGCATTAGTGATTTCACATTGCAAATACTATTAGACATGCCTCTCTAGGGGAGACAAAGGAAAGTTGAATTTGGAGGGTGGTTCTTTCTGTCACAAGTTGTATTTTATGTCACAAACCCTATCAAAGACTTGTTGAACAAGTATATGGTAAGGGCAGATACCCTATGAAACACTAAGTGGTGGATTGAATCACTGGCTATGCTGTGGACAGAACACCAGGACAAGATTCTAGGGAAAGGAAATAGGATGATGATTGTGTGCGTGTGTTTACACAGATGTGTGTCTTCTATGTATCTTTTGTTGCCTACTTTCAGCTTTTTAAAAACAATCAGCTTTCATGGAAGAACAGAAATTCAAATCAATTGGCTGCTGTAGAATGTCATTACTAGTCTATGTTAAGAAAAAGAAAAGCAGCTTCAGAAAAGAAATGACAATGAAACTTGTAAGTGTGAGAGAGGAGTGTGTGTGTGTGTGTGTGTGTGTGTGTGTGTGTGTGTGTGCGTGTATGTGTGTGTGTGTGTTGTGTATGGCTGTGTATAAATCACATGTACATATGTACATATGTGTTGACATTTATCTAAATGTATATTTATATAAATATCTATGTATCTATACATATGTATGGACATAAACACATAGCTTGAAACTTTGGAATTTTGAGTTTAGGAAACATTATTATTATTACAATTTATATTTGTTTTCCTAAACAGTCTAATATATTTTTCATTTCACAAATTCTCTTCTATTATGAATGTATTTGAATGTATTTATCTATTTAGAGCACAAAGAATATGATCACAATTCTTATATATTTAACACTGATGAATACCAAACCAAACAAAAATGCATTTAAAGGAATGTCAAACTTGTAACAACTGGCTTTCTTATTGAACCATTTAAGTGGAATTTCAACCTCTGTGTTTCCAACTTGTTCATTCCAAAAACAAGAGAAAATCTACCAAATGAATGCTGATAGTGTTCAAAGAAAAGAAAAATGAAAATAGGTGTATAATAGCACAAACTCAATTGTCCTGGTGGTATTTTCCTTACCTCTTGATTAATTTGCCATCTCCTAGTTGATTTATCATTCATTCCAATCTCTTGTGGTTTACTGATTGTAGGAGAAGCTAATGATCTGTTTAATGATTTTGATGTTATAATAAACAATTTATATTATGCATTTTGTAAATAGATTCTAAAGCTTAAGGGCACATTGTAGTAATAACCAAACAGTCTTTCGTCTCCTGCAAATAACGCTTTCAACTTATTTACATAAATAAAAAAATGGTTGTTCAAAGAAGAAACAACATACAGTCAAGTGGAAGAAAACATTGCCTGTCAGATGATTGAATTAGGGAGACTCTTAAAGACACAGTAAAGGCTTGTTCTCATTTATAATCATGTGTTTTGCATATTATTGGAGAATGTGAGAAACCTTTGACATTTACCTATGCAAACAGAGCTTTCCTGGAGATCCTTGGGATCAGTTTGTATGCACACAAACCTGTCCCTTCAGAAACTTAGCCTGCATCCCCACCCAGGAGATCAAGCACCTCAATCCTCTTTCCAGGGACCGACGAGGTGTGCCTATACCACAAGGCATACTTGTGAACTAATCTTTTACATAGACCTGCAGGGGTAGTCTTCAAACCTCCTCCCTTTTGTTCCAATTAATTAGGTATTTTAGTAATGTTTAAAGAACCTAAGAAGTGATTAGTTCTTCCCAACATTTTGGAACTGAGGGTAGGTTTTCATCATCCTGGTTTTAAGCTACCTTGCCATTTTCTTTTATATGTTTACTCTTCATTCCAAAGGAGAATGATGAATTGAGATTTTTTTCCCTTAAAACATTATGTTTAATTCAGAGAAGTACAAATTAATGCATTAAAAGAAAGTATGTGGGGTGGGGATGATTAGGTGTCAACATTCCTCCCTCATTTTTATTTCTACTTTGAGGAATATGATTCATGAATTTGTGGGAAGGTATCCCACACAGAAACACCAACTTAGGATGACCTGCCTTTCCAAAAGTGCCATTGAAAATTGTTCCTAGAATCTGCTAGAAGGGGATCACTCATTAGATTGGTAATAGAATTCCATGTCGTCTATGAAATAAGACATCTTGTGAGGTGAAAGAAACTTCAATAAAAATCTTAAAATCTTGTTCTTTGCATCATTTACTACCAGCGAAGCACTGGGTAGAACCTAATAGATGAAGTAATTTGTTTCAATTAAATTGATATGTTGAAGTAATACCAGCTCCTCTCTGGACTACATTGATGAGGTTGCCCGGAAATCTACAAATATATTTTACTAGAGATTATCCAACTCCATTTTACATGTCTCTGATGCTTTGAATGTGACTTTACAACAGATGCAGAAAGCAGAATTTTGTTGAAAGTAACACTGAGTGGTGATTTTCCACGGGGTATGGGATGGGGGCACCTTGCTCATGTTATTTTTTTTCCTAACCTCATTCAAGCACTTGATGACTTGGGCCAATTTGTTGTACAACGATGATCACCAGTGATACCCAATGAGATTACCTCTTCTCCTTCCCAATGCAGTTTGCTTGTACATAAATGTAATGTCAAAGTTGTTTACAGATTCTTTTTGTGTATAATTGTGATAGCAGATTTAGCTCAAACTTTAAAGGAATCTGTTTACCAAATGGTGTTAAAATGAATGTGTTTATTACAGTAGAAACATCATTAATTATGGACTCACATGAATGCATGTCTACATTCGTCAATTTCCAACAGCTCGGTTAATTCAGCAAAAAGTCTGCAGTCTGTGAATAGCAAATATACATAAGCTACTGTGACTCTAATAACTCAGTGACTGTTTTACCTTGGTATGTAACACTGTAGATCTTAGCCTGCTGTATTTTTTCTTATCTGTTTTTGAGAGAGAAATGTGATAAAAATGGTACCAAATCATGTCCCTATGGAATGGCACACTATCTTGGTTCACTCAGAAGGCAACAGCCTATAGATGGAACAATAGTCCTGAGCAATATTTAAATAGATATATACATACCTATGTATACAACATCATTGATGCTAATTATTACCATCTATTCTCACTGCCAATGGAAACAAACTAGTATTTTCTTTGGATTCACTGGTGGTAATGGAAATAATTAATTTGCTATCAACTGCTTTCATATTCTGTTTAGTTTTTATGGTAGATGATACAGGAGCAGTATCAGTATTGTAAAATTGTGTGGTGAAAATGATAAGAGTCATTCTGTGGATATATTTTAAAAGGCAGAACAGAAAATATATTTCAGATTCTTGTGTGAATATAATTACAGAAAAATAGGTCACTATTTTTATGTGTTTCCATAAATGACTCCATTTCATATACATTGTAATTAAGCACCAATCATAATAAATCATTTGGTAACATTTAGTTGTTACACATATATATCTATTTTTAGTATCTGTATGAGACTGATGACTCAACATTATTTTATACTAACTCAAGAATCTTGCATGAAAGATAATTACTCTTGCAATCACTTCATTTTTAGTTGGGTGTAGCTTGCTGAACAGGGGTACAAAAAAAAGACTTGTTAAATTGGTTGTTTGACATACTCAGAATGAAATTACAGCATGTAGGGCCTTTACATTTATTAATTGTTTTACTGTTTATCAGACTTCATTGAGCCCCAATTTTCCCATCTGGAAATAGAAAATAAAATAACAGATTACATTATTCCATTGAGAATTACAATAGATATTATAAGTTAAGCACTTACCACAGTGTTTAGCACATTTAATAATTCTTATCTATCCTCATGTCTCCTATCCCAAACCCAAATTTTTGTTTGTTTTTAACTGTATTTTTTTTTGTCTTTTCTTTTTCGGTACTGAGGATCAAACCCAGGATGCTGTACTTGCTATGCAAATACTTTGCCACCAAGCTACATCCTAGCTCAAAATGCAAGTTTTAAAATGGAGTTTGGCCTCAATATTCTCAGTATTTCTGAATATATTTCTTTTTTCCCACCATTAGTTGTTTATGACATTGCCAACAGAGCTAAATATCCCATATGCTTTTTAACCAAAAGGGAAATTACACAGAAGAGTTTGGAAAACAATTTGGCGTTTTGCTACAGCAAAATGTGTCCACAAAACACCTCTCTCATGACATGCTCTAAAAAAAAAAGAAGATATTAGGTGACATATAGTTTGAAAACTGTGACTTCTTTTACATGTTGCACTTTGTAATTTTAAAGTTCTCTTTGATCACATTTAAATCCCTAGGAGTTTCACAGTAAAGGAACTTTGGAATTTTGTTAAGCTCAAAATCTCCTAGACATTCCCCAGCAGCAGCACAGTATTTGTCATTTGAAATACACACCTTATAGTGTTGATTTAGCCGGATTCTTTCCTCCAACAGGAGGGAAAAATGGGTGTCCGTGGGGGTGCATTTGGGACAGGTTTAGAAGTTATGGGCTAGGAATCCCAATCACAGACTCAGGCTAGGATACTTTTTTCCTAAATCACTCTCATATACATGACTGGACACTGTAATGGGCTTTTTCAAAATTCATTGCATCCACCCTTCACAGACCCAGAGGACAGAGTCACGTGAGATGCAGAAAGCCAAACAAGAGAAAGCTGGGTATTCAGTGTGGAGGAATCTTTTAGACACAGCACCAAATTGGTTGATTCTAAGCACAGAGGGTCTGCTTTGTCACCATAACCTACTTTTATTAAATGCAGTCATCACTATGGTACAGACGCTAGTCTAGGTTGAACCTCGGGTCGACAAAATGATAAAAAGCTTTCCTTATGAACGTGATGGAGAAACTTAGAGGGGGATTTTTTCCACGAGTCCTTGTGTGAGAAGAAGCGATGAGTTTTCTCCTGATAAACTTAACCTGGGTGGGGAAATGGTGAAGTTGATCATATCCCAAGGCTCCAAACTTGCTTCTGTAGAGCCACAACTTCATGAGATTCAGGACACAGGCATATCCATTGCCTCCGCTGTTTCACAAAGATGAACAAGGGGAGGACCAACATATAAGAAGAAAGTTTGCCTGCACGTGTTCTGGCAGCAGCCTTGGAAGACAGATAGTAGCAAGGAGCAGGCCACCTTTGTTCTGTTTCATATTGAAATGAGTTCCTCTACAAGTCAGGGCTCGTAAAACACTCTCTAGTCACTGTGGTATGAGAGGTGTGAACCAAGATTGCTCCCCTGACCTACCTGAGAGGCTGTAGAAGACAGAAAGTGTGCATGGGGAAGCATAGGTGTGAAAATACAGCCTGTGGTGGTCAATAAGGGAAGACTGAATTCCTGGTTTTGCTCTTTGGAGAGATTTGGGTGGACAATTTCCTTATTCATCTCAACACTACACTTACAAGGCAGTGCTTGCATATGACCACTGTCCAAAATCTCATCCTCTGACAGATTGAGCTGAACAGAAGGACCATAGCTTGTGGAATGAGAGCAATGAAAGAGTCAAAAAAAAAATGTCTTCTCGAACAATACTTCTCCTCCTCTCCAATTTTAATCTGAAGGAAATGTTCCTTCTCTCATCAACAAAACATCCAGAGCCTCCATCAATCTCTACTCCAGTGGCACCTGCCTCTGAAACTGGTCCCTGTAGGTGGTTATCCCAAGAGGAGGCTGACAAAATCTGCTTCACCAATGTTAGCCTAAAATAAGTGAGCCTCAGTTCCTTGCCAGGCTTCAAAATAACAATATGCCAGCAGCAAATGCTTAATTGGGCACATGTTTCAAATGCTTAAGGTGCCAAAGAGATTCTAGTACACCAAGTAGACAATTGATTATTCTCAGCAACCATATCACAAATGCTCCACCCCAAAGCAGTCTGAGGATAAAACTTCACCTTTACCACAGATTTTTGTCTGTGATGTGTTTTACACCTCCCACCACATGCCTTGTCTTTATGGTAATGAGAAAGTGAATGCCCGTAGTGTCTTGAAGACAGTTGGTCCACTGAAATCATTGTGCTGTGACTAGCTCTGGACTCAAACATGCCATCCCAGTCTATCTATCTGCTTCCTGATGAATATAAAGCAATTACATGTGATATCTCCAAGACATAAAATCACAAACACACGTGTTCCTCATGACACCAATAAAACTTGGATTTCTCCTTTCTCCTGCAGTGTCTATTTCTAGGTGGACATTCCTGTCTATATATCTCTTTATTTTGTTTGCTCTTACCACGCATGGACTAGGCGATGAACATGCTTACTCAAGTACAGCATCCCCCATCCCCTACTTCTCTCGGTTTCCTCAGTAAGGATCTAAGCAAAGAGTTGAAAGCAAATGCAACTATGTCCTACATTGCCATCTTTCTTCCCTATAAATGTTCATGTAGACTGTCACTGGTCTCTTGGAGGAAGAGCAGTGGAAGCTCTGTTGGCTTGAGGTTTACATAAAGTGAGGAACAAAGAAGAAGTGAACTGAGTGTAGTACAACTTAGATCTTAAGTTGTGTTGTTCCAGAACTATTATGAATGACCCTTCCTTTCCTGGGATGAAGTAAATAGGCAAGCCTTTGCCCTGCTAATGTCCGTATAAGCCCAGGTCGGTTGACTCATTCTTTGTATTATACAGAACTCCACCTTTTGCTTCATCAAGTCAAGTATGACATTCCATCTTATTTTCAATACAGAAGAAAAGGGTGGGGAAATATGGAACCTACTGAGTGGGAGATGAGAAGTGCAATGATTGAACAATTAGGTCTATATACCAGAGGCACAAGGCAGGTTTCCTGGTAGAGTAAATGAACAGCATGGTAATTGCCTTGATCTACTCTTTAGGGAGTTGCTCCTGCATGTAGCTTTATAAAACCCAGCTTTGTCTTCTCAGTAGGATCCTGTCCAAAATACTTTCTGGCACCTTAAAGTTTTCAATAAACATATCTCATCATCAATATTTTCTGAAAGATAGGGTGAAAGTTTGCAATTTGAGAAGGACTCTATCTTATTTTTCTATAACATAACTTATTATGGTGTATGTAAAGCTATTAGTAAAGCTGGAAATACAGAAGATTAAAAGTTAGCTATTTCATAGAAACATATCTAGGACAGTTGTTTCTTATATTTGTGCTACTCTTTTTAAATAAATCATTGTCATTCGATGAAAAAGCATACAAAAGGTCTCTTCTTGTTTTCATGCAGAAAATGGATTATCATATTCATTATATAACATTATTATAATGATTATAATTGGCCTCATCCTATTAGTCCAAAGATAGTGCAAGCCCCCTACCAGCCAGGCATCAGAAATGCACAGATGCTTGGGTCAAAGCAATCTTGTAAGCATTCCATTACCTTAAAGGAAAATCTAGAGGAGGTCTCAACACAGGTGCAGAGCTCTGAGTTTATGTATTATTGAAGTATGTGGAAAAAAGCAAAAAAAAGCAGGAGATCAAACACTTATGGTCCCTTCCCATGGTACGTGACCTTAGGTATTTTCTGTGGACACTGTTTCATTGACTTCAGCTCATAAACTTCCCCTTCTCAAAATTTCCCATCCCTCCTACACTATTGCTTCTTTGATTTTGATTATCTTAATAGAATTTCTCACAATAACTCTACAGAAAAAATAATAGGCAATAAGAACCTGGGTTGAAATTGCTTCTGGAAAATAAAAAAAAAGAAAAAGAAGGATGTAGTACCTTGTATATCAAAGCTCACTTTGTGGATAAGTAGCATGGAAGAATAGATCCAGCTCCATGAGAGCCATGATGTCTTTGAGTCTGAATTTTCATAGAACTCAGCAATCAGATGCTATATACTTAAATATTCTCCCAATGAATTCCACTGTACCTGTGTATATTTATCCATGTAGGTAAATGTTTATTTTTGCAATCAAATTGACTAAAGATGTATGAATAAATGGCAAACTATATAATTTATTACTATATAAGCATATAATTATTTATGTGAAATATATTAGTTACATACAGGTAGGATTGTAAATGCTGTCCTTTTATGTGTTTTGATTAGAGCTTTTCTATGCACATTTGAAAATTTCATTTAGGCAGCATTCAAAACAAATAAAATGAAGTATTCTGGAGGAACAAGTGGCTAATGATTGAGGAATCAGGTAGGGGATCAGGTGAGCAATTACTGAGGGCACCGGTTGAGGGCTTCTGGTAGGCTAGCAGGAATCTATTTCTTGCCCAGGGTGATCAGTACATTTTTAGTAATATGAAATATAAAAAATCCCTCTTTTAATGGCTCTACTTAAAAATTTACAACTCTAAAATACTACAGGAGAGATACAGACTCAGTAGAAATCATGCTCAGAATTTTGAATTTTGGTTGTCTCCTTGGGTTAGTAAAGTGTGATCACACCTTTCCTAGTGACAGTGGGTGGTTGGGTGGCACTAATTGCATTCCCAATCAGCCTTAGGGTCAAGAAAGCAAAGACAGGGCATTGCAGTATACTGTGAAGCTTGGTTGCGATGCTCAGTGGACTCTGTGTATTGAGTGCATCTTTAGCTTTTGCTGTGTTCCTTCATTGGGTTGTAACTCCATGAGAAGCTGGAAAGTACTTACCAGTGCCTCCTATGGTTAAAAAAAAAAAATTAACAATGAAAGAGTGGCGAATGCCATTATCATTTTGACATATGCTCTTTTGAATTGCTTTTGGAAGTGTTTTCTTTTTCTCTTTTTCCACTAATCTCAGATATTGCATATTTGCCAAAACAAAAATTCTAGAATATCAAAATGCTTAAGTAGAAAAGGAAAACCACTGTAACCATATTTCACAGAGACAAATTCTATTGAAGTTTCGTGTTTACTCAGTGCTTAGGAAGTTCAGTGTTTATTTTATTTCTTTGAGCATCAAATTTCTTCTCTTAGTTGTGTTTCATAAATGGGATGGTGATAGCCCCATTCTTTCATTTCTTGTAGTTTTATTTGTTTTGTGCCAGTTCTGGGGCTTGAACTCAGGGCCTGGGCACTATCTCTGAGCTTTTTGTACTCAAGGCTAATAGCACTCTATCACTTGAGCCACAGCTTAACTTTCAGCTTTTTTCTGATGGGTAATTGGAGGCAAGATTCTCAAGGACTTTCCTGCCTGGGCTGGCACTGAACCATGACCCTCAGAATTCAGCCTCATTTGCAACTGAGATTACAAAGGTGAGCTACCAGCACTTGGCTTCATTCATTTCATCTCCTCATTTCCCTGATCCTTTTCCTCCTCTTTGTCTGGTTTACTAATTTTATTTTCTATATACTAAGCCCTATTCAAGAAAGGAAAGTGAGCTGCTACTATTAGGTTCACTGTGCACACCACTGTCCCACTACTTGCTATTTGGTAACACGTTTAAGGATTACAAGAAGACAATACATTTTGTACACTTGCATACCACCCAACATATTTACTTATAAGTTTATAAGCTAATCTGGCTTCCACCTATCCAGGAAAATATATATCCTTTGTCGCTATGGTCCTGACTTACTTCAAGTAACATAAGTTTACCAGCTCTTTCCATTTCTTTACAAATGATACAGTGCCATTCTTTCTAATGGATGAGTAAAATTCCACAAGTAAAAATTCCATTCATTTACTGAGGGGCATATTGGCTATGGTGAATAGTTCTGAAATGAACCTAGTTGTGTTGGTAGTTTTACTGTATCCTGGTTTGTAATCTTTTGGATACTTGAAAGAGGTGGGGTAGGGTCAAGGAGAAAAGGGTAGATGAATGAAGAGAAAAGGGTGAGAATGAAGACAAGAATTCAATCAGTGTACATCCTATAAGATTAAGAACAGTGAGAGAAGGGGTGGATAAGAGGGATGGGTGAGAATTGAAAGGGATGAAATTGATCATGATGCATTTTATTCATACACTGCTTTGTTAAATGGCAACTCACTTGTATAACTATTTAAAGATGATGGTGATGATGATGAAGATAATACACAATGAAAGGAAACTAGATGAACTAGTTTTAACTAGGACCTCATAGGTTGTCCTGCAGGAAGTATTGTTGAGAATATCAAATTTCCAAACCTCAAGTATGCTTATGTCACAAGTATCTAGAGTTATCTTCTGAACTCTTGAAGTCACAGGCCTCATCCATCTCCTACATGTGCTGAGTTGGAGTGGGGAGGTAGACTCTGAGAAACCTAGTTCTCAGGGGCCCTGTGAAATCAGTTAAGCTGGTGGCTATAAAGTGAAGCCATCTCTGCTTCCCATGGAACTTCTGTGGTGTCTAAAGACAACTGTGGTTGTCATGTCTTGGGACAGGGTTGGGGTGACAGCAGAGATACAGATGGAGTGATACTACTAGTCAAACTACCATGCCCAGGACATCCTCTTACCGGAAAGGATTACCCACTTCGAAATGTTGATGATGTCAACAAGGCTGACCTTAAAAATGGGACTGGCTAAATCTCGCTGTGGGGTGGAGGGAGGGGCTAATACATACATGTGTGTATACAGGTGTGCACATTCTGGGGCCTCAGTTTCAGCTCAGCCCCCAAACAGATATCTAAATAAACAAGTATTTACCTATTTTGAGTGTTTTGGAAGATTCCTGAGGTGAAGGGAGAAAAATGGATTTACCCCCTCTATAATGATTCACAGCACAGAACGCCATCATTCAAATCCATTGTTGTTGGTTTGCAGAGTGAGAACACACATATACGTTTAGAGTGGGACAAAATCTAACAACTTAACCAAGCAAGTCAATTGTACCGTTGGCAAATTCTGTCTAAGTTTCTTGTGAGGACAGTTGGGATGAGTGGGGGAAAAGAACTACCCAGCTTAATGAGCACTGAGAGGAACAGGTTGTGAGTAGTGATGGAGACAGATGGTATCAGGGAATCCACTTCCTGTCCTGAGACCCAGGACTCACAAAGACCATGAACAAGTCATAGAGCAATGTTTTATAGTCATTTATGTTTGATAGACTCTTTTTCCATTATTGCTAAGACAGAGGAAATAAGAAATAAAATAACCTTTTCTATGACTCTACTATTTGTAAGATACATTTCATAACCATTTAGCTCTCTACCTCAATGAAGTTGAAGTACTAGACTGGTGCAGGAGGTTCACACCTGTAATCCTAGCTACTCAAAAGGCTGAAATCTGAGGATCCTGGTTCAAAGCCAGCGTTAGGCAGAAAAGTCCCCTTGAGACTCTTAATTCCACTAAAACATGCCCCCCCCCCAAAAAAGGCAGAAGTAGTACATTGGCTCAAGTGGTAGAGTGCTAGCTTAGAGCACAAAAAGACTCAGGGCAGTGCCCAGGTCCTGAGTTCAAGCCCCAGGACTGCCAGAATACATACATACATACATACATACAAGTTGAGATTCTGATGCCTCTGTATTCCATAAGCAGAGGCTGTTATCTGGCCAGTACTACACACAAAAATAGTAGCATTGTAGCATAATCAGAATATCAATTTATTTATCTTTCTTGTGGCTGTGTACCCCAACATATACATGGAAACAATATATGGACTTTCTCTAAAGATTTATTTATTTAATGCTCATAGCCTAAGAAATGATGAACATCCTTTTATTGTTATTTTTGTTTTGGCATTTATGTTAACAATACATGCCCTCTCATTTGTAAGAAATAGCTTAACTGAAATAACAAATCACTATTAGATAATAATTTTGAAACACACACACAAAGTTTGTTTTTTTTTTTGTTGTTGTTCTTGGAACACAGACTCTCCTGATTTCTGTTTTCTAATCTGGAGATTGGCTTTCCAAGCTTGAGTGCCCACGGACCAAGAAAAAGTTTCCCCTGTACCCCTGTAGGTAGGTGTGCCCTGTGCATATGTGCACGTACATACATGTGAGTGGGGGTTGTGCATTTGTGCGTGAGTGCATGTGTGTGTTGGGGGTGTGTGTTGGATGTTGGAAAGTAAGTGAAGCTGCTGCTGCTGCAATTGCCCAGGAGAGCTTCCAACAGCTCCATTCTGTCTGTCTTTGGTTATCAAGCTCTAAAAACACTCTCCAGGGATTTTCAGCCATTAGAGTAAATGATCCCAGTCTGTGAAGATGAATAATTCAGTGTGAGCAGTAAGTTTGGGGGGGGGATACATAAGTGTGGGAGAAACTCAATGCTAGTTGCACATCCCTTCTAAAGCATGCCTTAGATCATCTCATTACCCACTAACACCCTGCCCCATCTTTGAATCGCACCCCCTGTGGGTGTGATTCAGACTCTTGTTAAAGTAACAGTGTTACTTGGGAGTAACAAACACAGGAATACATTAGTACTTACTGACAGTGTGTTTGCTTATCAGATTAGCAGATCCTTAGGGCAATTGCAGTTACTTTGCATTCAAATTAGAGGTACAGGAGGACCACACAACAGGGTTTGGTCTCTATTCAGGTAAGAGTTTTCAAATTATTTTCACCTTTCCCTGTTTTCACAACTTTGATGTTTAGAGATTCACTCTATGCTTGGCAAGAAGCCCAGTCCCAGACAGGTTAGAAAGTGGCCTGAGGTTATTCAACCAGTAAAGGGCAGAGGCGCTTGCCTGAAGATGAAAATTGTGTGGCTAAATCCCAGGCTAACAGGTTAGCAGCCTGTTCTAGGAGTAAGAAAAAGTTCTAAAGGTATGGAAAGGAAAAGAAAAGCTGGAGCTTCCGTGGTGCATTTGAAAACTTGAGTTTAACAGATAAATTAGCTTAAACCTGGTGCTGGTGGCTCACACCTGTAATCCTAGCTACTCTGGAGGCTGAGATCTGAGGATCACGATTCACAGCCAGTCCTGTGAGACTCTTATCTCCAATAAAACCACTAGAAAAAACAGAAGTGGTGCTGTGGCTCAAGTGGTGGAACACTTGCCTTGAGCTGAAGAGCTGAGGGACAGCGCCCAGGCCCAGAGTTCAAGCCCCATGACCGACTGACCAAAAGAGGAGATAATTTAGCTTTAATTTGGTTTAAAGAAAGAAAAAGATAAGATGTGAGTATATAGGTCAGAGGGGGAGACTCGCTAATCTGTGTGTACATGACGTGCTTACTTGGCCAGCAGAGGGGATAGATCCTAGAACAGAGATGAGGATTTTTTTTTTCTGCCAAGAGTGATTTGGATTTGTAAACCATCATTCATAGCCCATACAAAATGATCAATACAGGCAGATGGCCAACACCAGCCAAATAGAAGTTTACATATTTTCTCATGTACCAAATTGTTTACTGGATCTTTTATGGCCACCTCTTTATTTCCTGCCACCAGAACTAATGCACAATGCCTCAGATCTCTTGGTCTTTTTGCCCCTGTCCTGACCCACAGGTAGGAGAGGGTAGCCTTAGGGGAAATTTATCCTCCTGGGGCTTTTGTGTGGCCCTAACAGGACAACTGTCTGGGTAACCATCTAAAAATCACACAGTAAGGGGAAGACCTTGAACATAGGAGAGGCATATGGTTAGTGTCCAAAGCTAAAAGGGAAAGAAAATGATCCTGGACTGAAATTCCGTAGGAGGGGTTGCCAGGAACCAGTGTCTCACACCTGTAATCCTAGCTACTCAGTACGCTGAGATCTGAGGTCAGGATTCGAAGCTAGCTCCAGCAGAAAAGTCCCTGTGAGATTCTTATCTCCAATAAACTACTCAAAAAATCCCAGAAATGACACTGTGGCTCAAGTGGTAGAGCACTAGCCTTGAGCACAAAGAGGCTCAGGGCCAGCACCCAGGCCCTGAGTTCAAGCCCCAGGATTGGCTAAATAAAAAAGTAAACAAACAAACGAATAAATCAAAATAAATCAAAAGGAGGGGTTGAAGCTCCATTGGGCCCCTACTCTCAGCATTTAGATGCAACTTTGGTATTTCAACTTTGCAAAAGAGCACAGGAAAATGAGCATGAAACAAGGCTTAAATGCTTAAAGAGTAAATGAATTTTAAAACTTTTAAATGAAATATTTTCTATTACCCTAACTTTACCTTCATGACTACAAAATCCAAATGTGTATAGCTCTGTTTTTCAGATAAGTGACAGTACTATATTCATAAACTCAGACAGATGGATTTAATTATTATTGCCTATATCTGGGTAGTTTGCTAATGGGCTAGAAAATTTTAAATAAAGAAGTACCTGGTTAGGAGAGTTTTCTTTTCAAACAAAGCAATAACAATTATATTACAATTAAGATAATTCTAAATAATGTTGTGGGTTTTTTTTGTTGTTGTTTGGTTGTGGGTCTAGAACTCAGGGTTGGAATACCTTCACTGAGCATTTATGCTCAAAGCTAGCATTCTACCATTTGAACCATAGCTCTATTTCTAGTTCTTGGGCTAGCTTCAAACCTTGATCCTCAGATCTCAGCCTCTTGAGTAGCTAGGATTATAGGAGTGAACCACCAGTATATTAAATGTTAAAATACACTTTTCTATAAATGTCCAGATTTTGAATATATTTTCTCTAAAAATTTAAATTATAATAAATACAATAAAAATACTTATCATGTGGTTTCAGAGTTAGACTTTTGGGATTCAAAATTGTAGCAATAATCCAAATTATTAACAATGAGACTCACCATTTAAAACTAGTTAGTTGAATAAACAACATTTTAATTTAAGATTCATTTTGGAATTTGAATTACTTTTTATTAGACAATTTTATGTTAGTAAGACTATTTTCATTGTTATTATTGAGACATCTAATTAACTCAGGAAGAATCAGTAGGTAGTTATGGGAATTTAAAAGTTGCTTATTATTGCAGAATAATCCAAAATAAACCTTAATAATCTAGAGTGACCATGTTGCAAATACTGCACAAGTCCACAAGCACTTCTGGAACAACAAAGTAGAAACCAATGAGTAACAAGAAAATGCACACACAAAAGATACTTTGTTAAATTGAGATCTATTGCTTTCAGACTTTCTGAGAGAGGATTTTGCCTAACAAATTCTACTGTTCAAAGTCTACCTTTTCTCTGAAGTAAACCTATCTCCAATACCAGCAGTACATAATCACTAACATTCTAGACACTGTGGCAGGATTCTAGGCAAGTGGGCTGGAGTCTTTGGCCATCTTTTGGGTGAATGAGTATTTAGATATGATTTGTTGGTTTGTTTTGTTTGCAGGTAGGGAAGTTTGAACTAATATTCTCCCTTAGCTATTTTTTGCTCAAGGCTAGTGCCCTACCATTTAAGCCACATCCCCACTTCCAGCTTTTTGATGACTATTTGGAGATCAAGAGTTTCACAGATTTTCCTGCAAGGGCTGACTTTGAACTGAGTTACATTTAAGACTCCTAAATAACTAGAATTACAGAAATGAGACACTGTCCCCCAGCTACTTACAATGTTCATAAGGAAGAGTGACAGTGTGTTTGTATTGCCTTTTTAGAACATATTTATACTTTTGAGAAATCTTGAGATTGCATGAACAAAACCTCTTGCTAAAGTAAATTTTATTGTTTGACTGGATTTCTTTTGTGTGTTTATGTATTAAGGAAATCATGGACAAGTGAACAAGTGAATAGGCAGATTGCTATCCGTAGATATTAAGCACCAACCAACCAGAAACTTTTATTCAGGGATGCCTTCATGGACAGGATTCTGCAAAGGTTTTCTTTTCTTCCTTCCTGCTATTCAAATCATGTGAAAACTTCCAATATGTCTATAAGTGCAATGGACTTGGTGTTTATACAACAAAGTTGTCATAAAAAGAAAGGGTGAACTGTTGTCCTGCATAGTTGAGGACAACTTGATCAGGTCCATGTTAAAATGAGACACACAACTCACTGAAATCATATCATCTCATTTCTTTATCTTTTTTTTTTTTTTGTCATTGTTGTTTTTCTAATACTTAGGCTTTGGGATGGTAATGCCAGACTTGGAGCTCAAGCTTAGTCTCATTGAATCTCTATAATAATCACATTTATTAGTCTGATCTCTATTATGAAATCAAGAAACTGACTAAATAATTTACCTAGGATCATGTAGGTAGTAGATCATGTAGGGACTGGAAACAAGATTACTCTAGCTTCAGTGTCCAGCTTCTAAATCAAGGAACTGCACTGTCTCTTATAGGTATTTTAGATAAGATGCCCTTGCAGGTACCCAGATGAACTCACTCAGCACTGATTTCTCATTTTGGGTGAATAATGCTGACAGCTTTGGGATCAGAAGTTTTGTTCTTGGGCTTGACAAGGGCGGACATCACTTTGACCCTGAAATCTGAGTTGGGCAGCTACTGGCCTTCCTTGTATAACGCTAGCTATGTTGGATACACTGATTCTGAGGACTCTGGCTGAGGATACCATACAAAGTTGGCTGTAAACAGAAAGATCCGTGTGTTGTTTGGGGACATCTGTGTAATCAAAGCTGCAGAGTCTAGATGGGTTTCAGCTAATTGGTTCTATGGAAACAGAAAGCTAGAAAGGGACAGAGTGGAACTGACTGCCCTTGCCCACGTACAATAGCCACGGTCACGTTTCCTGGCTGCCTGTAAAACAAATGCCCTACTTTGTAAAGAGGCACTGAGAGGCTGCCCACAAATAGCTAAGCTGCTTAACATTTGCAGACATTTGCAGTAATGTATCAGCTGTCAATACACTACACACACATTAGGAGGGTTGTGACAGCACTGCTGACACAGTATTGATTCCTGGCACAGGCTGTTTATCTGTGACAAGAAAACATCAGCTGATATTGACAAATCACCTGAAAATACTCACCTACTTGCACTCTATCAAGCTGAGTGAAATACACAGTAAGCTGATTGCTGGGAGTCAGGACAGATCCACAGGGGGGAAATATGCCTAGGAAATTACATGTTCTTCATTAATACACAACTCTTTTATGATGACAAAAGAATAGTTTCTCCTCAGAAAGTCAAAGACTGAAAACCAGCTATGCTAATAAGGAAAATAATAGAAAGAGCAATGAGTGCATTTGGAATGAAACTTGCTCACACAATTTTGACTTGTCTTCAACTTGAAAAAAATTGACTGTGGGAAACCACATGGGATGTTATGCTAGGCAGGCCAAATGTTTCCAACACACAAAGGACATAGGAGTTTGTTCTTGGTTTGCAAGAGCCAGCTTAAGCGGTAGGATTTTTACAGATACCTGTACTGATATTTGACGAGACCTTTGTTAAAGGAAATTTAGTGCCACAAATCAACCTCAATCCTTGTATCTGGCCTGAGAAGATTTCAGACAAGATGTGAATGTAGTAAAAGTGATAGGGGATTTTTATCAGGAAAGAAATACGGCAGAGAAATGAGATTATGTGACATTGACACTCCATGGGAAGAGAACACTTTCGATCATCTTCAGTTATCTAAAGGGTACGGGACATGAACTTGTGGTTTTAAGTAGAGGAAAAATTAGGCATAGGGGACAAAGTTGTGTATCATTGAAGAGCTGCTGTTACAAGGGTAACCTGGCTGTTCAAATTTTCCTTTATGCTTCTCTCAGGTTCTGAAGAGGGGAATAATCTGGTTCCCATGAGATGATTTCCCCAGCCTGATTATTATTGGTAATTACATTCATTAAGGCATGACTTGTCCTGCAAGGTTCTGCTTTTCTGGCGGGGGGCCGGGTGGGGGGAGTTTTAGCTCTGTAATGATCAGTCTTATCTTCCTAGAACCCAAGGAGACTGTAGAGTGACTATGGAGAGAACAGCTCTGAACAATAACAAGCTTGAAATGGAGATGAAGATGCCAGGATTTTCCCCTGTGTTTGGTTAATTCCTGGTGGCGAAAATAGTTTTAAGTGACTGTTGCAGTTTGAATCGATTAAAAACATGTTCTCTCTCTGGTGAGAACAGTATTGCTTTGGGGATGTGAGTACTTATGGAGATATCTGTGAGAGAGAAATTCCTGCCCCTAGGACCAGTCTACAGGACTGTAGATACTGTGGATCAGGAGCCACAGTATTTTCTTTAAGGCTTTGTGATCTTCCCTTTTTATTGTTCCATGGCTGGTGGCTAACTACTATTACTTCCTCACCAGTTTTTGCAAGGGGGGAGGGGTGGTAGCTGATATGATACTTCATTAAATACAGCAAAACAAGTAATGATTCAGTGTTTTGAATGAGGGTCCAATTCCTTGTTCACTTAAGCTTTGAAAAGCAAGTTGCAGAGCCTTTGGTTAACAGAGAATTTTAAATTATGGTATGCATCCAGCCAACCAGAATATTGTATACGTCACCTAAGGGAAAAATATGCCCCAGTCTATAAATGTTTCAGAAAAAACTCACCTGATGGAGATTTTTTTTAGCAGTTGCTCTGTGTCATATACAGTGGTAGGTGTTCAGACTTAGACAAACAGAGGAGAAAAAAAACAGGAGAGATGTCCCTCATGGGGACATCTGTGTAATCAATAAAAAATAATCGGAAGTAACTTCAGGTTGTAACAAAGATAGTGAAATTTGGATTTGCTTCATGAAACAGAAAACTTCTGACTGATACCCATGAACCACCATGGTGTATTTGAATATTCTTTATCTTTTATGGGCTCATGGCCCATTGGCACACAGGGTTAGGGACAATAAACCATAATCTCTGAGATGAGTATTATAGCAGACACTCTTATGAACATAAAAAATTGTGAGTCAAGCCAGTGAGAAGAGTTCAGGGTGTCAAGTCAGAGTACCTGCACTTTTAAAAATTTTTAAAATTTATTATTTTATTTTATTTTTTGGTTGGTTGCAGGGCTTGAGCTCTAGGCCTAGGCGCTGTACCTGAGCTCTTCAGCTCAAGGCTAGCGCTCTACCACTTGAGCCACAGTGCCACTTCAGGCCTTTTCTGTTTGTGTGGTGCTGAGGAATCAAACCCAGGGCTTTATGCATGTGAGGCATGCAGTCTACTGTTGAGCCACCTTCCCAGCCCAAGTACCTGGATTTTAAAAACCATCTATTTTGATGTTTTATTAAGTTCTGGTGACTCATGCCAGTAATCCTAGCTACTCAGGAGAGTGAGACTGTGGAAAGAGGTTCAAAGCCAGATCAGAGAGACAAATCTGAGACTCTTGTCTTCAATTTCCTACTAAAATGACACAAGTGGAGATGTTGCTCAAGTGGTAGAGCACTATCCTTGAGTGAAAAAGTGAGTGCATGAGGTCTGAGTTCAAGCCCCAGTACCAACACAAGAACTAAGCATGGTATTATCTTCATTTTTCCAAATGGGAACTAAAACTCAGGTGAGACCTTAATTCACTTGCTGTATTGTAACAGGGATTAAATGAGACAATATATGTTTGAAACATGTGGCGTATAACACTCAATCATTAAATTAATTGAATTTCTAAACTTCCGAGATGAGTACTCTGTATAACTCAGCTTTGTTTTGGGGGTCTCAAGGGCTCTCCACTTACAATGCTTGATGCTTTTATAGAGCCCAAGTGAAGTGAATATTGGATTAAATCCACCTGACTAACATTTTGATTGTGTTTAATGCTTTGTCATAGAGCTTCAATTATATATTACTATTTCTACTATGACCCACACCACTGCCATCTTGGCCTTCATCATGCCTCAAGCTATATCATCATTACCACCACTACCAAGACTGTGTCATTAAGCATTTTTACCTTGTTGAACTGGTGGGTTCTTACAAACATTTACTGAGAAAGATTATTGCCCCATATTATATATATAATATGATTTAATATGCATTATATATTATATGTGTTATATTATAAATATATGCATATATACATATATAAGTGAGAGTACTTCCTAAGTTAAAAAATCAACTAAATTTCACTTTCTTAAAGAAGGGACAAAATCCAAGTAGTTGGACACCAGAAATGTTTCCAGTTAGCTTGGTATTCAATATGTGACCCAAATGAACTTTCCTAGAGGGGTCTAGGGTTCTGGTCAAGTTGTCAGGACAATCAAAGGAACTCTAGGCAGTCTGGTTAGTGTGTCTATCCCTACCCTGGATGTGACTGGATTAGCTGGCTCCTTGCTTGGGAGAATCTGGTTCAACAAGTGCAAATTTAAAGTGATATGATAAAGAAAAATTATAACAAAAAAATCAACACATAAGATAAAGGGAGCTCTGACAGGGAAGTAGTCCATTCTATTACAAAGCTTTCTCCTGAGTTACTAATGAAAGTCAAGAAACTTACATTTCCTTATTTGATCCAGTCCCTGTTAAGGATTGATTGAACTCACACATTTGCCAATTTACTGAAAATAACTCCGAGTGTCATTAAGTGAATATCCACAGAGTCCAATTTCAGTCTACCTTATCTTATTGTTTATAGCCTCTATGTTCCAGGATACTGCAGGGAATAGTCTTTCTCTCCAAAAGATTTAATAGAAGCAGGGAGATATTTTGCTGAATTTATAGGAATCCTTTTTCCCTAGCTTGTCTCAATGTCCTTAGCTCTGTCGTCTAATCTTTCTGAGGTTTTGTGGTTTGCCTATATGTCATCGAAAGCAATCCCTGTCTCTGCAGTGGACCATTTTAGAGGTGAGAGGAGAAAGACCACCTCACAACTATGTCTTTTTGTAATTTTTATGTTAAAATTAATCAGATATGGTGGAAGACCTTGATTATGCTAACTTCTAGATTAAGTTGAATCTATTTTAATGCTATAGTGAGGTGAGTGTGTTAGAAAATGAAGTACCTGAAGGGACCCACAAAACGATTACTCAGTGTGTCTAGGAAAAGCCTTTGTTCTCAGTTGTGTGATTTATCTCTCCAGTCACCTGGCTTCTGCTTGATTATTGTGTGACAGTCACAGAATGTGATCCAACACTTTATGTCTATTTTTAATCCACTGTGTTTTAAAGGATTAATAAAGTAGTCTTGGGTAGCTTCTTTTGTCAAATTAGCACTATGTATGTGGTTTCTGTGTTTTCCACACAGTTATTAGATCATGAGGGACAGTGCTTGCTGGTCATCTGAGTGTAGATCCTTCCTTGCACAGTGCCCTTATGAAGCAAAATTCAACAAAGGACTCAATATTGATGGATGCATGGATGAATGGAAAGATGTACAGATAGAAACACTGCAAGAGATATTAATGTATTGTTTAAATGAAAGGCCTTAAGTAATAGAGATAATGTAATAATTTTAGTCCTATATACATGTATATATGAACAAATAGAATATTATTTCCTTTAGCATTTCAGGAATTCAACAGAGCAAACTCACAAGTAGCCAAGAAAATGCATATTTTATCAGTGATTACTGATTTGTCTGCTCAGATTACCTTAGCAAAATACCACAGATCCATGAGGAAAATATTCCTTCCCCCCTCCCCCCCCGCTGTTTTCAAGACTGTATGTTCAAGATTAAGGTCCCAGCAAGTTGAGATTTTTCTTGGGGTCTCTCCCTGTGGAGCTTCCATTTTGCTATGTTTGTATCTAAGCTTTTCTCTCCTCAGGTAATCCTTAATGCCTCTTCCTTGTGCATGGATACAAGTGACACGAGTTATGGTTCCTTCCTATGACCTCATTAACCGTAAGTTCTTTTTAAACAACTTATCTCCAAATATAGTCACCTTCTGAGGTTAAGGCTTTAGCATGAATATAAGGGAGATACAATTTAGTCCATAACATGAAATAGTTACTTATCAGTCATAGTGGGTTAAATAAAAAAAAACAAATATAGTCATTATATTCAATATATTATATAAAACATGAACTAGGAAACTTTGAGGATTGAGATGGAGAAAGATGAAGATTATGACATTGATCGTGATCATTGTACATGCAACATGACTTCTTCAATTGAAGCTGCTTTGTAGAAGTACTTAATAAAAGAATTCTTTTAACTTTTTAATTGTTATTATAAAGATGATGTTCTGATGATTACAACTACCTAAGTCAGGTAACAGATGTATTTCTTTTTGAACAGTCTCACACCTTCCTCTGCTCTCTCCCAATTTTTCTGTCCCATTTCCACCCACAATTTGTATAATTCATTTCCAACATAGTATCTTCTGAATACCACTCTTGTCCTTCCATTTCTATGCCCTTTCCTTGTCCTCTGAGAGTAAATGAACAAAAAGAAAAGACAACAGCAAAGGCAAAAATCTCTTGTTTCCTTATCCTGAGCAAATATATATATATACACACACATACATACATACAGACAGACAGACAGACAGACAGACAGACAGACTTTCCTGCCTGGGCTGGCTTCAAACTAAAGTCCTCAGATCTCAAACTTCTCAGCAGGTAAGATTACAGGTGTGAGCCACCAGCACTTAGCTGACAATTTTTTTAAAAGCATTGCGTGATAACAAAATGGGAAAATGAGTTTTCTCGTTAATTTTTGATAAAAAAGGACTGACTATAATTTGGAGGAAAAGAAACAGTCATCTGTCAGAACCTATTAAAAAAACACATACATTTATGTAGTTGACTAAGCTACTTTATTTGGAGAAATACATTCTCTATTAATGAAAAGCGCTAATTGCCAATGTGTTTTCTGTATATTTGGTACTAGTGTGAAATAAAAGAAAAAACAAATTTTAATAAGCTAGAAGAGGAATTAATTGTAATTCAACTGTTCTACAAATAGTATTCAGCTATGAATAGAATGAGTTAGAGTTGTAGTAACTGAGTGTTGTATATTGCCCATTTAAAATGAGTGAACTAAATATGCATATATTTGAATAAGCGTTAAAATCTCATTTTATGTAAGTGAAAACTTATGTTCTTGCTTGTGTATCTATTCATCATTACTAATTTTAAATACATACTTAATTGAGTATGTATTTCAAAGAAAAAAGTATTTCCCTTTTTTTATCTTTTTTCATGCCAGTCCAGATACTTGAATTCAGGGTCTGGGAACTGTTCCTGAATTTTTTTACTCAAAGCTTACACTCTGTTATTTGAGCCACACCTCCACTTCTGGCTTTTTTGGTAGTTAATTGGAGTTAAGAGTCTCACAGATTTTACTGCCTGGGCTGGCTTCAAATCTTGAGCTTAAGATATATGCCTCCTGAGTAGCTAGGATTACAGGTGTGAACTACGGGTGCAAGAGACTTGGCAAGCTTAAACAGATTATTAGTATTTTTGTCCATTTCTAATCCATCTTCATAGCAGACAGGAATAATTTGATTTATTACTTGCCATATTTCTATATAACGTGTTGAAATATGTATAGTATATAAATTCATTACACACTCAACTGTTATTTAAATGGATGAATAAAATTCCTTCAAAGAGACATTATTGACAATCTCTTTTAGAATGTGCAAAGTTGGTAGAAGATCAAATCTAGGGAGATATAAGAAGAATAACTTCTTCAGAATATCCTCAAGTATGGGAAACAATGTTAGGTCCAGAGAATGATCTTCAGTCTTGCTTGATTAAAATGGATATGTCCAGTGAGTACCACTGTTGCATTTGTTCACTCTTTGTCCTTCCATTTCTGGGCCTTCCCTTCCCCAACCCCCTGTGGCAGAAAACAGATAAACAAACAAGATAAAAAGAAAAACTTTTCTATTTCCTGGAATTCATTTCAATAAATATTATTTTATATGAATGGACACATAGAGGCATTTTCTTTTGTTGTTCCTCTCCTAAGAATATCTTCCTTTGGTCTCACTATGTGTGAATGCCTAGAGATCTAGATAATTTATCATGTCCTGGTATATTTTAGATCTATCTTCCACATATGAGAAAACACACTCTGCTTGTCTGTCTGGGTGCGGCTTATCTCACTTGACATGATTGGTTCTAGGTTGATCCATTTCTCTGCAAATGACATAATATTATTATTCCTAATGGCTATATAAAAATTCCATAGTGTATAAATACAACATTTTTTTGGATCCACTCATCTTTTGTAGAGAAACTGGACTATTGCGAAAAGTGCAGCAGCGAATATAGATGTGCAAGTGACTTGACTGTATTCTGATTTGTAGTGCTGTATATAGATGCCCAAGAGTTCCATGGCTTGGTCATAGGGAAGTACTATGTTTACATTTTTGATGAACGCCCAAACCACCTTCCAGAATAGGGGTACTAGTTTACATTCCCTCCAACTGTTCAATAGCATTCCATTTTCCCCCATTCCTGTCAGCATTTGTTGTTGTTGGCCAATCTACCTGGGATGAAATGAAATCTCGAAGTTGTTTTGATTTGCATTGCCTTTAGAGCCAGGGATGTCAAACATCTCCTTATATGTTCCTTTGCTATCCTTATTTCTTCTTCTGAGAAATCTCTCCTTAGCTCCTTTGCCATTTAGTGATTGGTTTATTAGCTTTGGGAGGGAGGAACAATACTTGCATATAATAGGAGAGTGCTGGAAATGAAAACAAGGTTTTTCAGATATTTCAATTTAAATCCTTCCCTGTAATGATATCCTGATTTCCTATGGCCCAAAAAAGAAGATCAATTTTTTTTCCTGTTTTTATTTAAATAGGTTTTTTATTGTGAAAATTCTGTACAGAGGGGCTACAGTTACCTGAGCAAGGCAGTGAGTACATTTCTTATCCAGCATTGTTGCCTCCTCCTTTGTTTTTCCCCTACCATCGCTCCCTCCCACGTCCTCAACTACACCCCCCAACTTAAATTGTAAAGTTCATTTTTCGACATAGCATCTTGCACATCTCATTGCTGCAATGAGTCCCTCTGTCTCCCTATTTTTTGTTTTTTCCCTTCCCATCCACAAATTATACCAAAATCAAATACAGTGAAAACAGGGGTTAGGCCATGAGGAAGGGACATAAAAACCAAAAAAAAAAAAAAAAATCACATCTTACCTTATAAATATGTTAGAAGCAATAGCAAGGAATAAAAAACACTTGCGTCTCTATCTTGGGGTTCATTTAGCTTAACATCATCTTATCTGAACTTTCCTGCTTGTCCCAGACATATACTAATTGTTGCAAATAAGGGAAACCATGGGACCTATGTTTATTTGGGCCTGGCTTACTTCACTCAATGTAATTTTCTCCAAGTCTTTCCATTTCCTAACAAATGGGGCAATGTCATTCTTTCTGATGGAGGCATAGAATTCCACTGTGTATATATACCACATTTTCTTGATCCATTCATCTACTGAGGGGCATCTGGGGTGGTTCCATATCTTAGCTATGGTAAATAATGCTGCAATAAACATATTTGTCCTGGTAGCTTTAGTGTGGTCTTGTTTGTGATCATTTGGGTAAATGCCTAAAAGTGGGGTTTCTGTATCAAAGGGGAGCTCTATGTGGAGTCTTTTGAGGAACTTCCATACTACTTTCCAAAGTGGTTGAACAAGTTTACACTCCCACCAACAATGCAGTAGGGTTCCCTTCTGTCCACAACTCCTCCAGCATTTGTTGTTATTAGACTTCTTGATTATAGCCATTCTAACTGCAGTGAGGTGGAATCTCAATGTTGTTTTGATTTGTATTTCTTTTATGGCTAGAGAGGTTGAGCATTTCTTCATGTGTCTATTGGCCATTCTTATTTCCTCTTCAGAAAATTTTCTCTTTAAGTCTTTAGCCCACTTATTAATTGGGCAATTGTTTCTATGAGGATTTGTTGTTGGGGGATTTAATTTTTTGAGTTCCAAGTATATTTTAGATATGAGACCCTTGTCCGTTGTATGGCTAGTGAAGATCTTCTCCCAATCCATGGGCTTTCTATTGATCTTCTAGCTATGTCCTTTGCCATGCAGAAGCTCTGCAGCTTCATGCAATCCCATTTGTCCAACCTTTCTTTGATTTGTTGGTCTCTATTAAGAAAAATTCGGCCTGGACCAAGGAGACCTAAAGTTTCTCCTATTCCTTCCTGTAATGTTTTCAGGATGTCTGTTTTGACTCCAAGGTCTTTGATCCATTTGGAGTTGATTCTGGTGCAGAGTGATATATAAGGATCTAACTTTAGTTTTCTACAGGTGATTAACCAATTTTGCCAGCACCATTTACTGAAGAGGCTGTTTTTGTTCCATTCTATTTTTTTAGGTCCCTTATTAAAGATTAGGTGGCTGTAGGTCTGTGGGTTCATTTCTGGGTTTTCAATTCTATTCCATTGGTCTTGGGGTCTGTTCTTATGCCATTATCAAGCTGTTTTGATTACTATGGTTTTGTAGTAGAGTTTGAAGTTTGGTATTGATATTCCTCCATCTTTACTGTTAAAGATTGTTTTTGCTATTTGGGGTTTTTTTATTGTTCCATATGAATTTTTGGATTGCTTCTTTTATTTCATTGAAGAATGAGGTTGGCATATTGATAGGTATCACATTAAATTTGGAGATAGCCTTGGGATGTATAGCCATTTTCACAATGTTGATCCTTCCAGTCCAGGAGAATGGGAGGTTTTTCCAATTCCTAAGTATTGTTTGACTCCCTTTTTCAGGTTTTTAAACTCTTCATCATAGAGGTCCTTCACTTGTTTAGTTAGGTTAATCCCGAGGTATTTTATTTTTTGTGGAGCTATTACAAATGGAGTTGCTTTCCTGATTTCAGCTACGCTCTTCTCAAGTTGGCGTACACAAAAGCCATTGAATTTAATTTTTTGGGTCCGGTTGTAGGGCCTGAACTCTGGGCCTGAGCACTGTCCCTCAGCTCTTCAGCTCAAGGCTAGCACTCTACCACATGAGCCACAGCGCCACTTCCGGCTTTTTTCTTTTTGCTTATGTGGTGCTGAGGAATCGAACCCAGGGCCTCAGGCATGCAAGGCAAGCGCTCTACCACTGAGCCACCTTCCCAGCCCAAGCCATTGAATTTTAAGGGTTAATTTTATACCTTGCTACTTTGCTAAAGTTTCGGATCACCTTGAGTTATTTGAGAGTGGAGTTCATAGGATTCTATAAATACAAGCTCATGTCATCTGCAAAGAGGGAAAGTTTTACTTCATCTTTCTCTATTTGGATTCTCTTTATGTTTGCATTTTGTCTTATTGCTGTAGCTAGGCATTCTAATACTAACATGAAGAGAAATGGAAAGGGATGGAAAGAGTAGGTATCCTTGTCTCTTTCCTGAGTTAAGAGGAAATGGCTTTAGTTTTTCACCATTAAGCATAATGCTGGCTGTAGGTTTGTCATATCACAGCCTTTATTGTATTGAGGAATGGATTCCTAGTTTTTCCAGAGCCTTTATCATAAAGGGGGGGTTAGATCTTGTCAAATGCTTTTTCTGCATCTATTGAGATACCATGTGGTTCTTATCCTTGCTCTTGTTGATGCGTTGAATTATATTGATTTGTGTATATTGAATCAGCTTTGCATCCCTGAAATGAGTCCTGTTTGATTGTTGTGTAAGATTTTTTTGGATGAATTGTTGAAGTCGATCGATCAAAAGTTTGTTGAGAAGTTTTGCATTGATGTCTATCAAAGAAATAGGTCTATATTTCTCTTTCTTTGATGAGTCTCTGCCTGGTTTTGGGATGAAGGTTATGATGGCTTCATAAAAATAGTTCAGTAGCGATCTTTCTCTTTCAATTTCATAGAAGATTTGGAGGAGTATTGATGTGAGTTCTGCTTTGAAGGCCTTGTAGAATTCCACTGTAAATCCATCCAGTCTTGAGCTTTTCTTAGATGGGAGATCTCTTATTGTGTTTCTATTTCAGTGCTTGATAGGGGACTGTTAAGTTGGTTGAACTTATTTCCGCTTAGTTTTGGCATGTCGATATTTGCTAGGAAAAGATCTATTTCTTCCAGGTTCTCAAACTTATTATCATAAAGGTTTGAGAAGTGTTCCCTTATAATGTTCTGAATCTTGGTTGTTTCTGTGGTGATGTTTCCATTCTCATCTCTGAGTTTATTTATTTGGGTGTGTTCTCTTCTTTTTCTGATAAGATTTGCTAAGGGTCTGTCAATTTTGTTATTTTTTTTGAAGAACCAACTCTTTGTTTTGTTGATTCTCTATGTTTTTTTTAAAAAATTCTAATTTGTTTAATTTTGATTTAATTTTAATTATTTCTTTCCATTTACTCTATTGGGGTTTTAGCCTGCTGCTCTTTTTCAAGGAGGTTCAGATGTCTCATTAAATTGCTGGTTTCAGATCTGTCCAATTTGTTGATGTAGGAACTCAGGGCTATAAACTTGCCCCTGAGTACTGCCTTTGCTGTGTCCCAGAGGAGCTGGTAATTTGTGTGCTCATTTTTGTTGAATATCATGAACATTTGAATTTCCTTTCTAATCTCTTCCATGACCCACTCGTGATTCAGCAGTGTGTTGTTCAGCCTCCATGTGTTACCAGACTTTCTTTGGTGGCTTTTGGTGTTGAGTTCTAATTTTATTCCCTTGTGGTCTGAGAGAATGCAAGGTATAATGTCAATGTTTCTGAATTTGGACAAGTTTGCTTTGTCACCTAAAATGTGGTCTATTTTGGAAAATGTTCCATGTGCTGCTGAGAAAAATGTGTATTCTGATGCTGCTGGGTGAAATATTCAGTATATGTCTGTTAAATCTAGTGGATCTATGCAGTTGTTTAGATCTGTGGTATCTCTGTTGAGTTTTTGATGAGTTGATCTATCTAGTGGGGCTAGTGGTATGTTGAAGTCCCTCACAGTTAATGTCTTTGGATCTATGTGAGATTTGATGGAAAGTAGTATTTCTTGGATAAATTTGGCTGCTCCATTTTTTGGCGAATAGATATTTAGAATTGTAATATCCTCCTGAAGGAGAGATCCCTTAATTAGTATGTAGCAACCTTCTTTATCTCTTCTCTATTTTATTTGATATTATTATTATATATTATCTGATATTATTATCTATTTTATCTGATATTAGTATTGCAACTCCTGCCTGTTTATGGGGCTGTTTGCTTGGTAGATTTTATTCCAATCTTTCACTTTCAAAATACATTTGTTTCTATATGCAATATGTGACTCTTGAAGGCAGCAAATAGAAGGATCTTGCTTTTTTAATCCAACTAGACAGTCTATGTCGCTTAATTGGAGAGTTAAATCCAGGTCTAAGAGGTGTTTGGTAGTTCCTGCCATGTTATCCACTTTCTTGGGGGCTGTGACAACTGGGATCTTTCTAAGGTTCTTGGATTCTCAGTTTAAGTGAGGTTTCTTGGCTTTTATTCTGCTCTTGGTGGTTTTCTATTTGTAGGAAATCTTTTAGTATCTTTTGTAGGGCTGGTTTGGTGGAGATATATTGTTTCAGTTGTTCTTTGCTATGGAAGTTTTTTATTTGATCTTTGGTTTTGAAGGAGAGTTTAGCTGGATAGAGTATTCTTGGTTGATAGTTGTTTGTCTTTAGGACATGGTATACATCATCCAGGCTCTTCTTGCTTTAATTTTCTCTGTTGAGAAATCTGAGGATATTCTCCTCCGTCATCTTCCTCTAGTCTCCTGAAATCAAATATTCTGAAGGCTCTACTTAACTCATATAAAAAACTGTAGTCTTCAAACTATAAATTTTCACTCACTCCAGCATTCCACAGCTTTATTTAAAATCTCATTTACTTACTTAATATCAAACAGTTCTAAAAATATTTATTACATCTCTGGAGCCACAGGGAAAAGACAGTATTTACATTTAGTACAAAAATACACTTAATACAAAAAATTTCCTATGTCAATGTTCTTCATTGTTACATATACACACATATGTAAGTTTACATATATAAATATGTGTATATGTAGAGGTAAATGTACCTCTACATATACACATATCTATATACCTATATACTTATATATATTTTATATATTGCTACATTTATTCAATAACTATTTAAGGGTAATAACAATTTTAAAAGATACAACATAAAAGAGGATATACATATAAAACTTACTCATATTTCAAAAATGAAGAAAAGGTATTTACAGAATAAACATTGGGAAGTGGCGCTGTAGCTCAAGTGGTAGAGTGCTAGCCTTGAGCTGAAGAGCTGAGGGACAGCACTCAGGCCCAGAGTTCAAGCCCCACGACCTACAAAAAAAAAAAAAGCAGAATAAACCTTGTAGAGGAAAATAGGGGGAAATGAAATTCCCTTTTCTTCATTATGGATATAGGAACATATGTTTTATATGTATATGCTCTTTTATATTATATCTTTAAAATTATTATTATTATCTTTAAGTAGTTGTACAAAAGAGTTGCCATTTAACAAAGAAGCTTATGAATACAAAATATTTAGATCAATGTCATCCCATTGAACATTCTAACCCATCCTTCCCCTAGCTACCATTTTCCTTGCTCTTCTTAATTTTGTACATATTGAATTTTTGCTTTTATTTCCCCCCTTCTCCTTTTCATTTGTCCAACAAATCCCAGATGGAATATTTAAATAATAGAAAATATTTTTATACCAACTTGCAGTTAAGTGAATTCCATTTTCTCCAAATTTTATTTCACTATAATTCTCTCCTAAATCTTCATGAGAATTTTATTGTCTGGCTGAGAGAATATTTGCATACTTATTAGCATATAATCTAATGTAATAGTTTTCAATGGGGCAGCTAATCTAAATGGAATGGTTAACCAATGTGGACTGCAGCAGACAATTAAGGTAGAGAGTTTTGGAAAGCAGAGACAGTATATTATTTGCTCAGAAAATCTCCTAGCATATTTGTTATTGTACAGTTCATTGTATAACCATGTGTCAGAATTTCCCCTTTTAGAAATTTCTCAAGCTAAAGAATGTCAATATTTTTCCTTATAACTTTCAATGTTAGGATTATATAAAAAGCACAGGCTATTAAGGGAAGCTGACAAGAGTTCTAAACTTTTCAAATAATAAAACTTATTCAATGATGGAATCATAGAAGACTCAAACTAATAAGAACATTTCTGGATTCAAAGAGAAGGATGAAAATGGTGCAGAATTTGTAGTCTAGGAAAGTATGTGATGACAGTGCAGACCACAAAAGATAGAGACCATTTTTTAGAGAGGATAAAGGAGTTTATTGCCAGTGACCTGAACCAGACTAGGGTCAAAAAGAAGTTCAGGTCCTGAGGAAGAGGAATCCTTTGGTTTTATACAAGCTGGTTACATACAAAACTGACATTAATGAAATATGCAAAAGGTCAGAGGGCCTGACCTAACTTCTGACCAGGTAGGAAATTTCTCTCTAGTTGTGCAGAAATCATGACATCCTGTTACTATCCCTTCTGTATTGTTATTTTAAAAAATGCCTTATGGGCTTCATATCCCTTCAGATAGCCTTCTTGTAGACTGTCACCAATCCAGCACCAGCCCCACTAGGCCATATTTAGGCAACTGGGTGGAGCCACATTCCTGGCAATTGGATGCTAGACGGGTAACTTTGCCTACTTCAAATGGACCTGGTAAAGTCTTTATACTGAGCAATGGTGACCTGACTGGGTGGTAAATTGCTGTGAGCTTCAGGATGAGTTTCCTCATCTGTAAGGTGGAGAAAAAAAATAACATCTTTGTATTATCCAAGTGGTTGCTACATCCTGGTTAGGAAGGAAAATGGTATTAGAAATATTCATGCAGCTGTGTTTTTTAGTTGAATCCACTGTTGTCTTAAGATTGTTTCAGTGGCTGGGTGCAGGTGGCTCACACCTGTAATCCTAACTACTCAGGAAGCTGAGATTTGAGGATCACGGTTCAATGCCAGCCCAGGCAGAAAAGTCCATGAGATTCTTATCTCCAATAAACCACTAAGAAAACCAGAAATGGGACTGTAGCTCAAGTGGTAGAGCACTGCCTTGAGCTGAAGAGCTGAGTGATAGCACCCAGGCCCAGAATTCAAGCCCCACAACTGACAAAAAAAAAAAAAAAGATTGTTTCAGTGGGTCACTCTGTGTGCAACTCTAATTTCCCGCATCTCATTTAGTGTATAGAAATGACCAGAACCTCCCTAATTCAGAACTGTTATAATTACAAACATAGAGTTCCCAGGATGAAACTGTATGAGTTTATCTAGGACACCAAGGTACACATTAATGGCTGCAATCCAGGCCCTTCAGATGGACTTTGTGCATGTATACAAGAATTCTCTATCAGCTATCCATGTGGATTGTTCCAATTCTATATACCTAGGTAGAGTTACTTAGCAATAAAATTAAGTCTAAATAAAGATGAATGAAGGTTCAATGACTACTCTAATCAAAGTATTTCCTGATAGCAGATTTTATAAACTGAAATATACCTAGTACATTACTTAAAATAACTCCTCTTATTTTTTTCCCATTATGCAAGTGCCTATACAAACAAGTAATAAAGTTTAATCTTTTTTTCCAAACTAATGTGCACAGTGTGATTCTACTAGGAATGTATCTACAACTTAGAGGGGATAACTTATTATGATTCAGGTCCAGCCAGCACTAGAGGAGAAGAATACAGGAAACGGGCTGACAACAGAAAAACCAAGTGTGGCAATCACGGGGACACTTGTGAATGATGAAAAATGCTGCTCTTAGGTAAATGATTGGTCTGCCAGCACCCACCCATCCAATTCCTGTAGTCTTGGAAACTTTCTAAAACCCAGAGAAGTGCTCTGTGAATGATAATGCAGTAGGTATTATGACTGCAGGCATGATATCTTTATATATACTTTGTGGTAAAAGAAACATAAGTTATGGAAATAGAATTATGTACACTGGCTGTTCTGTGGACATAGAATTTCCATTGATGTTGCTTTAGGAAGGTTATCTATCATGAGGTTCAACAAAAGCTTCTCACTTGTACGTTTTATGTCACTATTTTCTAATACTTTGTTTTCTTTTATTCTTGTGCTTATTGGAAATATCAGGAAGCCTTGTGTATAACAAAGCATCATGGGAGAAATCTACCGCAACACTTGTATTTGATTGCTGTTTCCTCAATAAAACAAAGGGGATTTTGAAAGTAGCTATTTTGGAACTACATTTCCCAGAATTCTAGTGTTGTCTTAGAATCTTGCAAGGAATGTTATAGCATGGTCCTGGCACACAGAACCAGCATGTCTCCATATTAGAATCCTGGCACCATTACTTATTAACTGTATATTTGTTACTGCTAATTAGGGATAAAACAAACCACTGTATCAGCTCATGGGTTTTATACCTTACCCAACTGCAGGCAGAAATGGCGAACAAAATATCAAAAAAAAGATGAGAGAAAAAGTCTCTGATATAGGTGAACTAATGTGGGCTAAGACATACTCTGGCGCCCTCATGAATCTAAGCGTATTTAGCTACTTGTGGGAATTAGAAGAGGGCTGGTGTAAAAAAATCTGTGAAATGAGGTGGGCTCTGTCTTCTCTTGCTGTGGAGCGTCTAGTTGTACATTTACTGCTGGATCAGTCAAGAGTCCACTTAGACTCTGATTAGAAAAAAATCAAGGACGAATGCAAATGCTTCCCATTTCACTTAACCAATAGGGACCTCCAAAGTGAAATGGTGAAATAAGGATGCTAGCCAGCATCATCTTGGCAACATGGTGGATGATAGGGGATTGGGTTTAACTGGTGACATCCTTTCTAGGTGGATGAAAGTGAAGTCCCATCCCCAGGTGATAGGCATGCCTGAATTCTTAGAAGTAGGAGTGGGGACTTGGAAAGTAGGTTACTGGAACTGCCAGGTCTGTGCAATAAACTCTGGAGATTCTCAAGCTCCCTGGGATCCTGACTCCTCACCATGATCCTATTTACTCCCTACCACCTTAGCTGTCATTTTGCCTGATGCCTTTGTGTCTGCTGGCTTTCCACAGGTCATCATGGTATCCCATTTTGGCTCTCCATTGGAGTGGATCTAGTTTGCTGGGATTGTTTTCCTGTTCTTTCTTTCCTCTCCTACTCCCATAGCTCAGTTTCCTAACCCCATTAAGTGTATTTGAGGCTGGAAGAGTTTGGGGGACATGTGCGCACCTACAGTCGCTGGCTTTCTAATAAAGACTCTCGATTTGACCTCTGAAAAATGTGGATTCTCTGTATTTCTTGCAATTAAATTTTTGTAATATATAACAGTGACTGATTCCTTTCATCCCCCAGATTATAACACTAGCATGTGACTGGAGCCAACCAGTGCATGGGAAAGAACACTTGGAAATTTAGTTCCAGGATAGATAAATTAACACAGCCTAAAATCAATATTGAGAGTTACGTTAGCTAAATGACTTAAAGTGTCTGTCTATTTTTATCAGCTATAATAGGAGGACATAATAATGACAATTATTAAACAGTATTATTTTAAGGATTAAATAATGTGTTTTATGTAGCACATTTTTCACAGTATACTACACATGCTAAGACCTCAGACCTATTAGGTATTTTAATTTTCAAATTTGTAATCTCTTGCCATGACTGAATACATCCTCCTATATCTCTTCATCAATCAATATTTATTTTCCCTGGAGCTATTTTGTAAGGTTGTATCCACCTTAGTTAAGCCATATTCAAGGATAGAGTATTCTGCTTTCTAGGACTATTCTTGAGAATGCTGGCTCATAAATTCAGAGGGGGATCATTCAAACTGAATTTATATTTCTCTCTTTTCCAGTGTACTTGTTCCCGGAGGATGACACATGTTCAGTGACCTGCAGCGGTTACCTGGACATAATCATTTTGTAACCTCTCTATATAATTTTAATCTCTTTCTCTATATTTTGTGCTTTGCACAAAAGAGTGTGTGGGTGTTTGAATGGTAGGATCTATTCAATGTGTTTCAGTAACACAGTCACTCCATGCAAGGGGACTGCTTTCTGCTCTCCTCAGGTTTATTTGCATAACTAATAATCTGGGCCCAGTATGAGGAGAGTGTTGGCTAACAACTAGATCTTTGTATTAGGTCCTGATTTTGCTGGAATCGCTATAGCAGGAGCTTGAGCTTGCCAGAGGTGGATTTAACTTAGTGTTTTGTTTTAAGATGATGTGCTTATATAGGGGCATTTTACAGTCATTGTAAGTAGTACCCCATGAAATCAAATCTCCTGCTAGCCCTAGTCCTTCCATAAGTCAGATCACTGGAACAGGAGTGATTCTCCATTTCCTAGACCTGACAGTGCAATTTTATGCTTTTCCTATCTGAGATGAACAGTCTAAGGAAGTTAGAGTAGGGTATATCTGAAGTGTCAGCGCAAGGATCTTCATCAAGTTAAATTCACACTGCACAATTTAAGAAACTGAATGACAGGGAAAGCACAGAACAGAGACAGCAGTTACCAGGCATAGCTCATTCTTTGATTTGTTAGAGAAGGTGCCATGAGTTAGTAGCTCAAGAGAGACTTTTGTGTAATATAAGGATTTGAACTCAGGGCCTCACACTACTTAGGCAGGTACTCTGTTACTTAAGCAATGCCCCTAGCCCTTTTATTACTTTAGTCATTATTTGGGATAGCCTTTCCCATTTTACCTAGAGTAGCCTTGATCTGATTCCCCCTTTATCTGCTTTTCAAGTAGCTGGAATTATACATAGGTGGAATTATAGACAATGACTTACATAGAAGTATAGATATATGTCTTTAGAATTGGTTTTTTTGTGCAATAATCCCAAACTACATTTCAAACCATATGCAGCAGGCAGAAGAGAGAAGTGAAAAACCTCCCATGAGGCTTCATCCTCTCAAAATCTCTTCGTTCATGATCCTTGTGACATTCCCATCTGCATCCTTGCTGCCATCTTTCCAATGAGGTGATAAAATTCTGTGTGTCCACTTCTTAGATATATACTTAGATCACACTATCTTTCTTACAGAGCTGCTTCTGTTTTCTCAGATAATGTCTAATTCTTCCATCTTTATGGTAATCTAACTCCTATGCCAGCTCTATATCCCAACTAAATTGTACCACAGTCTACTGGAAGGATTTACATCTATATGTCATCTCTATCCTAATCTGTTTTTTAAGTTTTACAGTAACATAGTTTGACTGTATTTTAATGGGCTTCAGTACAGGGACTGTATAGTTCCATAGGTCATTTGAATTGATCCTTTATAGATACATTATTTCTCAGGTTGTTACTATTACTTGATACACCAAAAGACTACTTCATAAATAAGAGACTCCAATTTGAATGCCGATTTCAGAAGTTATCATGACAACAATAACAATACACAGTCCAATACCTTTAAAAATTACATTCTATATTTGCCTCTGACTCAAAATCTATTCTTTTACTGAAAATGATTTCAGTTAACAGGCTTAGCACAACATCTGGATGTACTTACCATCAGACTTGCATTGTTTAATCTGAAACTTCAGGGAGCGTTCCTCTGCTTATATGTCTTGAATTAGTAAAAACATTAAAGTGAAGGTAGATGCAAAACACATCTACCTGATCCCCAACATGTGGATGGAAAAAAAGAAAGCTCTATCAATCAATTAGATGCTTGTGAAGCCAGATGTGAACACAATGCCATGTAACTGAACATTTGGGAGCATCTGGCTAATTGACAGGATCTTATAGGTATTTCAATGTTTGATATGACTTGGTGAACACAAAAACAGAGAGGATTTGGAAAATCATATTTCTAGTTCTTTAAGATATTTACAGGTAAAAAAAGCCACATTATGCAGGCCTAACCCAAGGAACCCTTCTCCCCATCTCTCTACTCTTTGTCTCTCATCACTTAGAGAGTGAAAGATTGTAGTAAGAAATCAGATTTACACCTTAATCCTAGGTAGACTGAGACCTGGAGGACTAAGGTTTAGAGACAATCTGAGCAGACAAATTCACTAGGTTCCATCCCCAATTAACCAGCAAAAAGCTAGCCTTGAGGCCTAGCTCATATGCTAGGGTGCTCATGAACAAGTAAGCCAAGCAAATGTGAGACTGAGTTCAAACCACAGTACTGGCAATAAAGAAACAAACAAATAAATGAAATAAATAAGTGAAAACTGTTAGGAGTTATTTCATTCATTTAAAGGCAGCTAACGGTAGTGTAATCAATATGTTACCTTCTAATAATAACACACATGATGGATGTACCTTGATGGCTAAACTCTTCCTCCTTTGCCTATTAGGCATCTGAAATGTTCTTTTACTCATCAAAGCGCTAGGCGTCTATATTGTCTTTAATTTCATCCTTTTCTTTGCCATTTGCTTTCTATCAGTGTACATCTGAGTCAATTTTAGAAATACTTCTCTTGCCTATATTTTTCTCCTGTTGAGGTTTAATTTTATCTCACATAACTTCTTATCTTTTTTTTTGTTGTTGGTCGTGGGGCTTGAACTCTGGGCCTGGGCACTATCCCTCAGCTCTTCAGCTCAAGGTGAGCACTTTACCACTTGAGCCACAGCACAACTTCCAGTTTATTGGAGATAAGAGTCACACAGATTTTCCTGCCCAGGCTGGCTTTGAACTGTGATCCTCAGATCTCGGTCTCCTGAGTAGCTAGGATTACAGGCATGAGCCACCAGTGGCTGGCTCTTCTTGTCTTTAGAAAGTGTTCAACTTTTTAATTATAAAACTAATGCGTGCATTTTGGGAAATGAGTTAAATATCAAGTAATATGGATACAAAGTAAAAATAACATTTTTACTCTGCTAATCTCACTTGTTAACTTGTAATTTTAAAAAATAATCATTTCCATATTTGGCTACTTATGTGTAATACCTTTTATATATAGTTATCTCTTCATATACTATATCCATATTATCCGTACTGATTTCTTTCTATCACAATTTGACTAATATTTCTAGAACCATTAATGAGCCACAGAAATGTATTGAATATTTTGTATAAATTTTGCACGTATCTCTAAAAAGTATATGCTGTTATCACATTTGTTGTTCTACCCAATGAATGGTTGAATCCGAATTTTAACACTATATCTTCAAATCCTGTCTTTATGCCAAAGAAAAGCATTATTTATGATTTTGGAAATAAAACTAGGATGACATAGTATGCACTTTTGCAATTTCTTTCTTTTTACTTAAGGTTTAGAGAAATTTGTTGTTATAGCAAAATACCTTTTTGCATTCTCATATACTATTCTATTTCACAGATGAGTAAGTCTCTAGTTAAAAATTGTCCCCATTTATAGACATTGAATTCATTTCCCCCTCTTGCAATAAATATTTCTATAAAGCCATGTTTGTTTTACTGTTGTATAAATTCCTTAGAGGTAAAATTGTAATAGACTCCTAACACATTTGCTTATCTCTACATCTCTGCTCTTTTGTGTTTGTCTGTCTTCTTCTTCCCAGATTATTATAATGGAGACTTTTCTGAAGATACCTTCTCTCTGCTTTGGACTTTCATATACATGTTGAAGAAGGCATAAACTTCCTACCTTGGCTTTAGATGAGGGAGCACCATTGGCTCATGCCTGTAATTCTAGCTACTCAGGAGGCTGAGATTTGAGGATTGCAGTTTGAACACGGCCTGGACAGGAAAGTCTGTAAAACACTAATCTCCAATTAACCACTAAAAAGCTGGAAATAGAGCTGTGGCTTAAGTGGTAGAGGTCCAGCCTTGAGCATAAAAGCTCAGGCCCTGAGTTCAAGATCCGGGACCAGCATCAGGAAAAAAAATATTAAAAGGAAAAAATGCCTTTTAGTTATATTCCATATTTAATAAGTAAGTCTCTGATGGCATCTATGTCATGTGATATTGGCTTGCTAATTAAATAGTTATTTCACAAATGAATTTGAATATGAAGATCACCTTACTGTTTCCCCAGGATTCTTTTCTCTACTTAAGAGCCAGTAAGCAAGATTATTTGCGAAACTTATCTTTTTGCGATATAAACATTCATTTACCATGAAAGGTGAATTTATTGCCACTTTATTGGTAGTATATCAAATTTTTCTAAACATTCCAACATTTTGCTTGCTATCATGTGTACTTCCCGCACAGATTTTTATACAAAATGACACTGACTACAACTCCTGATGCAGGGTAGCCATGCTCACCCCCTCCCTAGGTCCTAGAAATTGGAATGGCATGAACAATTGATCTATTTTCAGACAGGTAAAGGCTAGTGTGTAAATGATGGCCTATACTTTGGAATAAGAATCAAGTAAACCAATCAAATTCTCCCTTAGAAGTTTTGACTGAGAAAGTGTGAATTGGTGATGTGATATGGGAGAGAAAACATAATGCTGTGGAAGGGGCAAGGCTCAGCGTTTCAAGAATGCACCAAAGGCATACAGTGGAGTCTTCTAATAGGAGGCTGGCATCCAAAGGCCGATAACAAGCTATTCTCTCAGTTTACCCTTAAATACTGCTTACAAAGGTGTTAGTTTGGGAGCTATCACACTGCATCCTGCTAAACCCAACACAGTAGGATTCTTCCACAGCTTTGGAAAAGATGATTGCTTCTTTAGATTGGCATCAAATGAAGTAGCTGGTTGTTATTGATAAAGAGGCCGTGTTTTATTAAAAAAGAAACACCAAACACTTTTAAACACTAGAATTTCACTCAATGTAGTGAGATAATGCTGGTATGAGAGGCACCTAGAAACTGAAAGGGATTGAGCAAATAGCAGTTTCAGAACACAGGTCTTAGGCTCATTTGTGTGTGTGTGTGTGTGTTTCTGTGTGTGCATAGGCACACATGTGAAAAGCGTTTAGGGATAAATATGCAAAGGATAGATTTGCATGAAATTTGGCACCACAGTAGGAGAGAAAAGAAAGCCAATAGAGGGAGAAGTGCTGAATTTCTGCAGAAAGAAGTAGAGATGTCCTGATATATGAACTACAGAGTCTCTGAGAGGAGACGGGGCATCAGCTGTTCCCGGAAGCTGGCGCAGGTCTGGACTAGTCCACTCCTCTGCTCCAGTTCTTGCCATCTAACACTGAACCCTCTTCCCTGGAAGTGACCTGAATGACTCTCTTGTTGACTACAAATGAAATTATCCAGAGAAGTCAGTGAAATGGCAAAAACATTCATTGCTTCTTGATTTTTTCCCCCAAAGCTTGCCGTGAAAATTCATGTGTATGCTAATCAGACGACATGGTAGAAAATATTCTCTATTTTGCATCTTACAGGAGCCTTGTAAATGGGCATTTTTTGTGTGTGTTATTATAGCTAAAAACCAGGTGGCAACTTAGAAAGCTAATAGAAAAATTAGTGTTTGGACAAACTGGTTGTATCTGCCACATTATATTTTAAAAATGTATTTACCATGTTCAGTGCATTATGTGGGTATCCAAAGCTATGCTTAAACACAATTCAGACTAATTTTAGTGTTTCCTGACATAGAAAAATCATGTTTTATTTGTGACATTTCTTACATATGCTTACACAGCAGCTTTCACTGTGCTATAAAATGATTTTTTCTATTTTTTCATGTAAACCATATACATAATTTCCAATGATCACATAATGTCCAATTGTCACAATGATAATTTTGAAAAAAAATCCTGTTCCCTCTTGTTTATGTGAAACATGTACAGTGACTGTTCTGGGCTTTATTCAGCAAACAGTAGTGGAGAATTAGCACAGAAAAATAGCCCTGTCTAACACATCTGCTCTTCAGACTGTTATTGCACACTGCAAGGAAACCTGAGACCAGAGAAAGGAAAGCTGCCAGGGAGAGGATGGCAAATCTGGATCACCTTTTGGAACATCTGTTGAGAGTAGACAAACTGCCTGGTTATATGTAGCCTGGAGTATACTAATCAGCTACCAGTGCCAGCGCCCACCAATGGGAAACTGGTTTCCAGATCTACTGGATTGGCGCTGAGAACTCAGAAAATAAGGGAAGGAAGGCAAATAGATTTGGATGTTCTTGGCAGTAAAACAGACCTTCAGGCAAGCCTCAGCTTTGTCCTCCATCCTTGGGGAGCATCGGTGTCATGATCTGAACTGAAACTGTCTTTCTTTATTTGTCAAAGGTTGGATTGGAGCGTGAGCATGCACATACACACACACACACACACACACACACACACACACACACACACACACACACATGCATGCATGCATGGGCTAATATTTCTACTAAGAATCTAACTGGAAAGGCTGCTTCATTTTGAAGAATAAAAGAAGCCCAGTAGGTATATATTGTCAACCACAATAATATCTTCATTTAAAAAAATTTCAATATCTATTTTTTCTCCAAGCCAATAACTTGTATCCCATGAATGCACGTGTCTCTTCTTGACTAAAAATGAAAAGTGTCTCATCCTTGCTCTTCCCTGATCAGAGTTATCTTTCTAACTTATCATCTGCATTCAGACAGAATCCATTCATAATTCTGGACAGGGTATTTCTTTATCTGAAGCCAAAAAATTAAAAGAATCTTGAAAATATTGACAAAGATCTTTTGACCAGTGAACAAGGAAGCCAGCTTCTCTCTAGGGGAAAATTAAAATTTACACACATGATGATCTCTAATAAGCTAGTCAGAAGATAGAGAACCAGGACAGGAAAGGAACAGACAGAAGTGTCAGTTGATAAGCAATGATAGTAAGAGCTCCTAATGTGACATCTCTGTGGTGCTTTACAAAGGTTTCTGTGTAGTTGCTCTCTCATTACTACAACTAAATACTTTACAGAAATGCCTTAAAAGGAGGAAATATTCATTAGAATTCACAGATTCAGAGGTCTCAGTCCCCAGGTAGTGAAGCCAAGTGATCATTTCAGTAAAGAAGACATAGAGGAACAGAGCTGCTTACAACATATGCTGGAAGCAGAGAGACCAAGGAGTAGGGAAGGGACCAGGTCACATTTGAAGGACTCACCTGCTGTCATTTGCTTCCACGGGCTTGGCCCCACTTTCTAATATTCAGCTATGATTTCATCAATGGATCAATTCATTGATAAAGTCTGAGTCCTCAATACCCAATCACCTCTCAAAAACCTGTCAGCCAGTAACCAGCCTTTAATGCATGAGCCTTTTAAAATCTGAACCAAACAGCTCCGCACTAATCTATGAAAGTTTCCCAAGAAAGAGATTTTACAGCCACGCCCTGTGTAAGGATACATCTATAACAGTGGTTCCATGAGCTGGTAATGGAAGTGAAAATTCCTTTCACCTAGCATTTCATCTGTTTTAGTTCCACATTTAGGTATGAGTAGTTGCACAGTTACCATTGTGTATATTTGGTACAGTTACATGTTGTACATATTTGTGAAGTAGGAGTAATGGGTTGTACCCTACAGTCTGTTTAAGGTGAGTACATTTTGTGATAGTCATAAAATAAAGTCACCTAACAATGTATTTCTCCAATTGTGTTCCCATTGTTAAGCAGTGTGAGACTATAGTCTGCTTATTTTCATGGCTTTGCCTAAAAGTAATTTACTCTGTAAATATAGTTTACCTGACTGACTCCGAGCTTCCAGATTTCCCAATACATTTTGCAGTCTCTGCAGAGTGTTTTCAGTTGTTCATTTGATAAAGAACTATTGAGTACCTATTCTGCTCCAGGCATTTGTCCAGCACTGTAACACAGCAGAGAAAATGAAAGATAAAGGATGAGGAGAAGGAGGGGAAAGAGAAGGAAATGGCAAAACTGCTCACAGGTCATCAAAGCTAGGAAGTACTGAGAGAGACACTAATCTAATTTCACCCAAGGGAGGAACTGAACAGATATTCTCTCCTAAAATGTGACAATACATTATACAATGTAGTAATCTACATCCTCATTGTATGTGATTAAAACATGGGTTCTGAATCTTTATTTGTATCAGGGCCTTACCATTTCTTGTTATTAATTCTAAAGAGTTTCTCCCTCTGTAAAATGGGGTTAAAATAATGACTTTTTTCACATAAAGTCATGTTTTTTAAGACGGAAGGAGTCAAAGCACATAGATTGGTAATATCTTATGGAGAAACACTCAATAAAAACTTATCAAGTACTTATTAACTGTGATGATGATGAAGGGAAAGTCTAGACAAGTTATTACAACAATAAAGAGTATGACATTTTAATTCAGAAATAAGAGAAGTACCTGAGACAGTACAGAGGTTTCTTTACTTTAGAACCCATGTCTGTTATTGTTATTTGTTGTTGATTGTATTTGTTTGTTTTAAGCAGGCTAAACTACACTGACCATTAGCCTGGCAAATTTACAAAGCTGGCAACCATGAGTCTCTTTTCTTGACATGATCAAAGATCATGAACAAATATGACCAGATCTTTGACCAGGTTGTACCTTTGAAGACACACAGAGAAATATGGAATTAGACACTGGTGTGTGGAGCAGTGAGGTCATAGAATGTCTTGCTAAATAATCAACTTCCCTTCTATCTAATTAACCCTTTCTTTTTCTTGAACCATACCTGTGAGAGAGCTCACATTAAGCATACTTAATACAAAATTTTTATGTCTAAAATGTGAATTTTTCGAGCACATGTCTGTGTTCAATGAGTTTAATATTTTAGAGAATTTAAGATACCAGATTTTCAAATTAGGGATGTTCAACTGGTGAACTCTATACAAATATCACAAAACCCCAAAATGTCCAGAATCTAAAACCTTTCCAATCCCCAGGATTTTGACTAAAGAAGACTTAAGTTGCATAATTAATATGAGAGAAGATTTAGAATTTTGTCTCAACAGTTGGAGATAATCTGCATACTGAGATTCTTTTTTTTGAGGATCCTTTCCATATTTTAAAAAATTGTTTACGAATTCTAAACCTTCAGAAGCTTGGACTAGGTTAATATCTCTGCTGGCTGGTATAACTCATAGCTTCAGCCCATTGTTATTTGATCAGCACAATCTGGCAGCTTCTACACTTGCTAATTAATACATCTGTAGGTGTTAGAGATGGAAGATTTTATGTCACTTACATTACATAAGTGCATCAAGGGCCTAGGAGAAACTCACCTTCTTTACAGTGTGTTGAAATCCTTTCCAAGGGCACAAGAACACTTCGAACAAAGCATTTATTGTTCCTGTACCTAAGTCTCCCTGAGTTGGAAATACCCAAATCTGTCCAGATACTCATGTGAGGCTCTATAGGAAAATGAATGTGGACCCTCCAGTTATTATCAATATTTCTAAACATTCGAAGAGAGTTAAGGCCACACTTCACTCTTTGATGGTAGTAATTACTCGTACTTTTTGTTGGTCCTGGGCCTTGAACTCAGGACCTAGGCACTGTCCTTAAGCTCTTTGCTCAAGGCTAGCACTCAACCACTTTGCGCCAAAGCTCCACTTCCAGTTTCCTGACAGTTAGTTGTAGATAAGCATTTCACAGAGTTATGTGACTGGGATGGTTTTGAATCATGGTCCTCAGATCTCAGCCTCCTGTGTAGCTAGGATTATAGGCATGAGCTACCAGTGCCGGGCTAGTAGTTCTTTTTAAACAACCCCTTTATCAGACTATAGTAGACATCAATTTAAGGTTTTGAGTCTATTCAATCTCTATATCTTTTTCACAATTCTTTGTATAATTTTTTTTGTCATTTCTGGGGCTTGAACTCTGGGTCTGGACATTGTCTCTGAGCATTTGTGTTCAAGTTCTACCACTTGAGCTACACCACTACTTCCAGCTTTTTGTGGGTAATTGAAGATAAGAGTCTCATAGACTTTCCTGCCTAGGTTTGCTTTGAACTGTGATCCTCAGATCTCAGCCTCCTGAGTAGCCAGGATTACAGGCTATGAGCGAGCAGGTGTCTGATAATGCATGTACATTTATAATGTACTTTGTACATAACCCAAGAGTATATCTATTATCAATTTGGTTATTCAGTTTTCTACTTACACCAATTTGGAATAGTCCTGGGCTACCTCTTGTGTGGCAATAGTATTCTCCACTCATTTCATTGATGAGTATAAGTGGTTTGTGTATGCAAGTACTTCAAATATAGCCAGTAAAAGATGATCCAGGTGCATCTTGTGTTTTCCCCATTCTGGCCTGATAATTAGCCCTATCTATTGGATCCCTGGCTCCTTTCCCTAGAGAATGATAGTAGAGCCATAATCAACAGACTCAGCATAGCTATTGCTATCGGGTATCATAGCTTTCAGAACTCTTAGAGAATGGAGTCATTTTAAAACCACATTGGATAAAGCTCAACAGCTGGATTGTTTGCTCTTGGAGCTACCAAGAGTGGTTACTTTATCGGCATTCATAATTGATGTATGTAAGATGTAGCATTGTAATAAAAAGCTCAATTTTAGTAATATTTGTTGCATAACAAATTGGGGGATGAAATCATTCAGCAAGAACACTAGAGATAGATAGCTAGTTAGCAAAGTCTCCTAAAAATGACTGCTATGCAAATCAAAGCAGGAGGACAAAGAAATTGCTATTGACATTCTTGAAGATGTGGATTTTTCCCAGCTATTTTCTGCCATGGTTGTACATTTTAAGGAATTTCTTAACATCCTCTTTTCTATTGTTACTGCAATATGTAAGTCAATAAAGTTCTAAACCCTGTCTCATACTTGGACATTTATAGTGGGAGCTTTGCAGAGTAGTTCCTAAAGGCTGTGGTCTTAGGAGTTCTGATCTCATGTACGTACTCTGCTCTCTGCATAAGTAGCTTAGAACACTTTGATATTGCCATCCAGCACTAGATAGATCAGCTGGACTTATGAAGCTCACCAAATGAAAGCTTCATGAAGGTATTGCTCTCACTTTGCTCATTACCTGTTTCCTATATTTTATGAGATAGGATGTGATAAATAATGCATCTATGAAGTAATTTTGTGAGAAGTATGTGTTTAACATACTTAACACGCACATAACATTACTAATTCAGAAGGATGTCTTACTCTAAGTTTCTAGGATTCCCTTAGTTACCACGAATGCAGCAGCCACGTGACTGGGTAACTTTCAGAATATGAGGCGCCATCTAGTGAATAACAATTTGTATTTTAATGAGTTCTTCCAGATTATCCATAAACACAATAAAGTTTGAGATATGATGATCTAGACTGCTTTACTAGCTAAACTAAGTTCATTGGAGGTTTTTACAAAGTACCACTGTTTCTCTGATTTGATATCTGTGAAGGGTGACCTCAGAATTTGTTGTTTGTTTTGGCTGTAATTGGGCCTTGAACTCAGGAGTGTTTTGCAATACTGCTGATTATGCTTTCAGCCCTATTTTTAAGGTCAGGGTCTCCCTTTCTGCCCAGGCCATCCATGAGCAGTGATCTACTAATTCTAGGCCACCACCATGGCTGGGAACACAGGTGCACACCATCACAGTGAGCTTCCCTGTATGGAGATAAAGCCTCACAAACTTTTCTGCTCCAGCTGAAAGACTAGACTATTCTCCCAGACTGCTGTGTCCTCCCAATTTCAGCCTCCTGTGTAGCATGAGATGATAGACAAATGCCACTCCATTCAAGGATGGACTGAGAAGAAAGTCTCAGGAACTCCTCTAACTGGAAGGACCTTGAAACATGATCCCCTATTATCAGCCTCCCGGGTAGCTAGGATTACAGGTGTGAACTACTGGCTCTTAGCAGCATTTGATTTTTTTTTTTTTTTGGTCAGTCATCGGGCTTGAACTCTGGGCTTGGGCACTGTCCCCACACTCTTCAGCTCAAGGCTAGCGCTCTACTGCTTGAGCCACAGCATTACTTTCAGTTTTCTAGTGGTTAATTCGAGATAAGAGTCTCATGGACTTTTCTGCCCGGGCTGGCTTTGAACTGTGATCCTCAGATGGCAGCCTCCTCAGTAGCTAGTATTACAGGTGTGAGTCACCTGCACCAGGCTAGCATTTGAATTTTTAAGGCTCACTGATATGCAAAAAACAAATTTAAAATTAAGTACCAACATTTCAGGGCAATGATTCTTAGCTCTGGCTGGACATTAAACATTGAGATGTTTAAATCCATTAAAAACAATGTTGGGGATAATAGTAATAGAAAGGTGAATACAATTAAAATATAATATTCAGGGTCTTTTATTTTTCCATATGAATTTTTGGATTGCCTCTTCTATTTCCTTGAAGAATGAGGTTGGAATATTGATGGGTATCACATTGAATTTGCAGATAGCCTTGGGAAGTATTGCCATTTTCATGAGGTTGATCCTTCCAATCCAGGAGTGGGAGGTTCTGTTTTGAATTCATTTTTCAGGTTTTTAAAGTTATCATCATAGAAGTCCTTCACTTCTTTGGTTAAGTTAACAATAAAACACCCCGAATAGCAAAAATGATTCTTAACAAAACAGTGCTGGAGGAATATCAATACCAAATTTCAAACTCTACTACAAAGCCATAGTAATCAAAACAGCTTGGTACTGGCACAAGAACAGATCTCAGGACCAATGAAATAGAATTGAAAACCCAGAAATGAACCCACAGACCTAAAGCCATCTAAACTTCAATAAGGGAGCTAAAAAAATAGACTGGAAGAAGACAGACAGCCTCTTCAGTAAATAATGCTGGCAAAATTGGTTAACTACTTGTAAAAAACTAAAGCTAGATCCTTATATATCACCCTGCATCAGGATCAACTCCAAATGGATCAAAGACTTCAGAGTCAAAGCAGACAACTTGAAAACATTACAAGATGGAATAGGAAAAACCCTAGGTCTCCTTGGCACAGGCAAAAATTTTCTTGATAGAGACCCAGAAACACAACAAATCAAAGAAAGGTTGGACAAATGGTATTGCATGAAATTTCAGAGCATCTTCATGGCAAAGGACATAGCTAGCAAGATTAATAGAAAGCCCACACATTGGGAGAAGACCTTCACTAGCCATACAACAGACAAGGGTCTCATATCTAAAATATACCTGGAATTCAAAAAATTAAATCCTCCAACAACAAATCCTCAAAGAAACAACTGCCCAATTAATAAGTGGGCTAAGGACTTACAAAGAAACTTCTCTGAAGAGGAAAGGATGGCCAATAGACACATGAAGAAATGCTCAACATCCCTAGCCATAAAAGAAATGCAAATCAAAACAACATTGAGATACCACCTCACCTCAGGTAGAATGGCTATAATCAAGAACTCTAATAACAACAGATGCTGGAGGGGATGTGAATAGAAGTGAACCCTACTGCATTGTTGGTGGGAGTGTAAACTTGTTCAACCACTTTGAAAAGCAGTATGGAGGTTCCTCAAAAGACTCCACATAGAGCTCCCCTCTGATACAGAAACCCCACTTTTGGGCATTTACCCAAATGTTTACAAACAAGACCACACTAAAGTTACCAGCACAACTATGTTTATTGCAGCATTATTTACCATAGCTAAGATATGGAACTCACCCATATGACTCTCAGTAGATGAATGGATCAAGAAAATGTGGTATATATACACAATGGAATTCTATGCCTCCATCAGAAAGAATGACATTGCCCCATTTGTTAGGAAATGAAAAGACTTGGAGAAAATTATATTAAGTGAAGTAAGACAGGCCCGAAGAAACATAGGTCCCATGGTTTCCCTTTTTGCAATAACTAGTATATGTCTGAGACAAGTAGAAATGGTCAGATAAGTTGATGTTAGGCAAAATGAACCCCAAGATAAGGACTCAAATGTTTTTTTTCTTTCTTGTGATTGTTTCTAACATATTTATAAGATGATTTCTTTGTTCTTTTGTATGTCCCTTCCCCATGGTATAACCCCTGTTTTCACTGTATTTGATGTTGGGATAATTTGGGGAGGGGAAGAGAAAAAAACAATTGTTTAAATAGGGATACAGGTGGACCCATTGCAACAATGAGATGTACAAGACGTTAGGTGGAAAAATGAACTTTACAACTTTGGCACTGGGCGGGGAGAAGGGGAGGAGATGGGAAGGGATGGGAAGGGGAAACAAAGGAAGAGGCAACAATGCTTGATAAGAAATGTAATCATTACATTGTTCATGTAATTGCAACCCCTCTGTATGGTATTTTCACAAAAAATAAACAAATAAAAATAAATAAAATATACTATGTGCACATGTACCAGTGTCATAACAGCAATAATTATTTTGTACAGTAATATGTAATGGAATTTTTTTTGCAAAAAGTCAGTTTGGAGTGATGTTTAATAAACTGTTTTTAGAGCTTCCTCCATAATTTCCATTTTCTGCCAGAATTGAGAATCTTCACCATTAAGCCCTGGAGGCCACATATGGAAGCTGGTTTTGTTTTTTGTTGTTTTTTGTTCAACATCGAATAAACGTCTCAAAGAAGTTAAGTGACTTGCCAATAGGAACGTGACTGGAGTCAAGGACTTTGAGATTGCTGCTCTAAGTACAAGATGCTGTTCACTTCCCATTTTCAAGATGAATAGCACAATAATGCACAAGTACTGAGTATTATCATTCTTCATACAAGGCTTTTATTACTTGTTTGACTCCACTGGGTAACCTGAATTCTGTGACATTTGCAAATTTCCAAAGCAACAAATTATCAATACATTGCACGTTGCTTGTTGGAAGGCAGGCATTAATCACTTTGTTGTAAACTCCTTCATCTCCACACATACAAGCTGTAAGCATTCTGCAGCAGATTTCTTCCCCTACTTTAGAACACTACTAATGCATCTCTTGTACATTGAGTTTCTCCTGTTGCCTAAAGTGACTTGAAGAGTCAACAGTCTGTTCTCAAGCTTCTACAATCAGCCTATAATTCTCCTTATAATCACTAGTTTCAGCTTTTATTTTTAGAGTCTTCTAATACACTCTGATAAATGTTCTCCTCCAAAGGGCTTGTCAGGAACAAGGGTGATTGATAAACTGTACTGATGGAAAGAGACAAATGTTCTCTCTAATATCTGCCATTATGACAGATTACATAAATAATGCTCTAAGGCTAATTGGTACAAACGGATTTTGTATTTTAAACTCTTTCTGCATCCATCCAGGTATGAATCACATTCCTTATCAAAATCATTATGAGGGTTGCCTTGAGTTGTAAAATCGAGCAAATAAATACACAAAACCAAATGGTGCTGGGCATGTGTATATGCATTATTAGGGCCTTCTATATCCTGCAAGCTCATAAATCATCACTTTGTGAAAAGACCTGCCAAATAAAAATAAAGACTCGTCCTTGGTCATCAGTATAGCTGTTTGGAGTGGGGTCAGCTAGTTGGAAGCTTCATCTATTCACTGTCTGGATTTCAAGAAAGGATTCTTTGCAGCAGAATTTTCTGCAGTAGATAAGCCTACATGGCACCCTAGTAAGCTTTTTAATTTTAGCATTTGTAACATGTATGCATACCATTATGCAACATTTTTAAGCCCAGTTGATGCAATTTACTTATTAACCTCCTTAACTTCAGACACTAAGAAGCAGAAAAATAAAAGAGAAAAGACAATATTAGTGGAGAAAAGAGTTCTAATACCAACAAGGATGAGAGCAACAAGTTCTAATACCAACAAGGGGAGGCGGTTGGGAAACTGAGCAATGAGATTAGATGATAAGACTTTTAGAATAATTGGAAGCCCAAGGCTTTGCAACTGTTGCATGCAAAATCTACAGGATAGGGCAGCCATAGATATATCAGAGAACATCTTTGTATCAGAAATTAATGAACATAGTCATAACCCCTAGGTGTGTGTTTAACTCAGCCTATGACTTGGAACAAATTTCTTCCCAGCTAAGTTGCAATTTCCCATGCTGTAAAACACAGCAGTGAGATTTTACACACATGACTAATGGCTATTTTAGTATATCAGGATTGATAGTTTTTGTTATTATTATATATATAATATATAGTTGTGTTTACTGTTGGTTTCCTCAGTTGTAATTTTTATCAGTAAGTAGTTGCATGAAGGAGTTAGCATTCAATAAATCATTATATGAGTAATATCTCCCTGGGCCTATACCACACCTTTTATCATTTTCTTCCATCTCTCCCAACCCTCTCCTTCCCCTCAATTTTCTTAATTTCATAGGATATGCATTGATTATTATGGTTCCACACTTCCTTTCTTCCTTTGTCTGCCCCCCTCTTTTAACCTCCCAATACCTTTCAATGGCCAGTTTCCTGGCACTAATTTGTTGGACTCTGAGTACGTTTTCCTAAGGAATTGCACCATTTGAGTTTTCTTCTGCAAATATCATACTTCAGTTAATACATTTGTATGTATTTGCATATACTTCTGTATAGGTTTACTTGTACTTTTTAAACTTAGTTCTACCTTCTATATATAAGGGAAAACATGTATCCTTTGTCTCTGAGTCTGACTAAAATAATTTTCTCCAGGTTCATCTATTTATTTTGTAAATGATGTAATCTCATTCTTTCTAATCTATCAATAACATTCCGTTGTGTATATATACCATATTTTTTCAACCTTTCATCCATTGGAGAGCATCTGGGCTGTTTCTATACCCTGGCTATGGTGAATAGTGTTGCAATGAACAAGGTTATGTAAGTGACTTCTCTGTATCCTGGTTTGGAATCATTTGAATGAAGGCCCAAGAGTGGTACTGCTAGATCGTAGGGTATTTCTACATTTAAAAATTTGAGGAATCCCTGTTTTCACTGTATTGGATGTTGGTATGATTTGGAGAGGGGAAGGGAAAAAAACAAATTGTTTAAATAAGGATACAGGTGGACCCATTGCAACAATGAGACGTACAAGATGCTATGTTGAAAAATGAACTTTACAACTCTGGCTGGGTCTGGGAGGGGCGAAGTGTAGTCATAGAAATGGGAGGGCAAGGATGGTAGGGGAAAACCAAAGGAGGAGGCGACAATGCTTGATAAGAAATGTACTTATTACCCTGCTCATGTAATTGTAACCCCTCTGTATGGTATTGTCACAATAAACAAAAACTTTTTAAAAAATTTGAGGAATCTTCAAACTGTTTTCCAGAGTGGTTAAACAAGTTTATATACCCCCCAACAGTGTAATAGGCTTCCTTTCCCCCACATCTGCACCAGCATCTGATGTTTGTATTCTTGATGACAGCCTTCTAACTAGGGTGAGATTCTTCCCAGCTAAGTTGCAATTTCCCATGCTGTAAAACACAGCAGTGAGATTTTACACACATGACTAATGGCTATTTTAGTATATCAGGATTGATAGTTTTTGTTATTATTATATATATAATATATAGTTGTGTTTACTGTTGGTTTCCTCAGTTGTAATTTTTATCAGTAAGTAGTTGCATGAAGGAGTTAGCATTCAATAAATCATTATATGAGTAATATCTCCCTGGGCCTATACCACACCTTTTATCATTTTCTTCCATCTCTCCCAACCCTCTCCTTCCCCTCAATTTTCTTAATTTCATAGGATATGCATTGATTATTATGGTTCCACACTTCCTTTCTTCCTTTGTCTACCCCCCTCTTTTAACCTCCCAATACCTTTCAATGGCCAGTTTCCTGGCACTAATTTGTTGGACTCTGAGTACGTTTTCCTAAGGAATTGCACCATTTGAGTTTTCTTCTGCAAATATCATACTTCAGTTAATACATTTGTATGTATTTGCATATACTTCTGTATAGGTTTACTTGTACTTTTTAAACTTAGTTCTACCTTCTATATATAAGGGAAAACATGTATCCTTTGTCTCTGAGTCTGACTAAAATAATTTTCTCCAGGTTCATCTATTTATTTTGTAAATGATGTAATCTCATTCTTTCTAATCTATCAATAACATTCCGTTGTGTATATATACCATATTTTTTCAACCTTTCATCCATTGGAGAGCATCTGGGCTGTTTCTATACCCTGGCTATGGTGAATAGTGTTGCAATGAACAAGGTTATGTAAGTGACTTCTCTGTATCCTGGTTTGGAATCATTTGAATGAAGGCCCAAGAGTGGTACTGCTAGATCGTAGGGTATTTCTACATTTAAAAATTTGAGGAATCCCTGTTTTCACTGTATTGGATGTTGGTATGATTTGGAGAGGGGAAGGGAAAAAAACAAATTGTTTAAATAAGGATACAGGTGGACCCATTGCAACAATGAGACGTACAAGATGCTATGTTGAAAAATGAACTTTACAACTCTGGCTGGGTCTGGGAGGGGCGAAGTGTAGTCATAGAAATGGGAGGGCAAGGATGGTAGGGGAAAACCAAAGGAGGAGGCGACAATGCTTGATAAGAAATGTACTTATTACCCTGCTCATGTAATTGTAACCCCTCTGTATGGTATTGTCACAATAAACAAAAACTTTTTAAAAAATTTGAGGAATCTTCAAACTGTTTTCCAGAGTGGTTAAACAAGTTTATATACCCCCCAACAGTGTAATAGGCTTCCTTTCCCCCACATCTGCACCAGCATCTGATGTTTGTATTCTTGATGACAGCCTTCTAACTAGGGTGAGATTCAAACTCTACTACTATATTAATAAAAATATCTTGGTACTGGCAAAAAACCAGGCCTGAGGAACAATAGAACAGAAGACCCAGAAATAAACTCACAGACCTAAAGCCATCTAATATTTCAAAACACAGGGTGGAAAATGAGTCTTTTTAATAAATGGTGTTGGGAAAACTGGATATCCACATTTACAAAGTTGAAATTGGATCCCTGTACCCATATCAATTCAAAATGCATCAAAGATCTCAGTGTAAGACCTGGAACCATGAAACTACTACAGGAAGGAGTAGGAGACACAATACAACCTCTTCACAGGCAAGAACTTTCTGAGTAAATTTCCAGCGGCTCAGCATATCACAGAATGTATTGACCAATGAGATTGTGTCAAACCATGTAAGGAGTTTCTGAAGGCAAAGGATATAGTTAACAAAATAAACATACAGCCTATAGAAGAAGATCTTTTCCACCTGTACATCAAACAATGGCCTAATATCCAGGATATACAAAGAGCTCAAGAACTAAACCTTTAAAGAGTCAAGCACCCTATTAATAAATGGGCAATTAATAATAAAGTAATTAATATATAATATAATATATAAATTAATTAATAAATGAGCTAATTAGAGTTCTCAGAAGAAGTAAAATGACTGATGGACACATGAAGAAATGATTTTTTTTATTGTGAAAATACTGTACAGAGGGGTTATAATTACATGGACAAGATAGTGAGTACATTTCTTATCAAGCATTGTAGCCTCCTCCTTTGTTTACCCTTCCCATCCCTTCCCATCCTCCCTCCCCACCCAACCAATCCTCCCTCCCCCCAAGTTGTAAAGTTCGTTTTTGACATGACAACTTGTACTTCTCATTGTTGCAACAGGTCCACCTGTATCCTTATTTAAACGACTTGTTTTTCCCCTTCCACTCCACAAATTATACCGATATCAAATACAGTGAAAGCAGGGGTTATACTGTGGGGGAGGGACATACAAAGCAACAAAGAAATAATCTTATAATTGTGTTAGAAACAAATGCATGAAAGAAAAAAAACATTTAAAATACATATCTTAGGGTTCATTTTCCTAATATCACCTTATCTGACCTTTTCTGCTTGACTCATACATATACTAGATATTGCAACTAAGGGAAATCATGGGACCTATGTTTCTTTGGGCTTGACTTACTTCACTTAATATAATTTTTTCCAAGTCTTTCCATTTCCTAACAAATGGGGCAATGTCATTCTTTCTGATGGAGGCATAGAATTCCATTGTGTATATATACCACATTTTCTTGATCCATTCATCTACTGAGGGGCATCTGGGTTGGTTCCAGATCTTAGCTATGGTAAATAATGCTGCAATAAACATAGTTGTGCTGGTAGCTTTAGTGTGGTCTTGTTTGTAAACATTAGGGTAAATGCCCAAAAGTGGGATTGCTGGGTCAAACAATGGCCTAATATCCAGGATATACAAAGAGCTCAAGAACTAAACCTTCAAAGAATCAACCACCCTATTAATAAATGGACAATTAATATTAAAGTAATTAATATATAATATAATATATAAATTAATTAATTAATGAGCTAATTAGAGTTCTCAGAAGAAGTAAAATGACTGATGGACACATGAAGAAATGATTTTTAAAGTGTCTGTAATCATGGCAGGTGGAATTGTGTATGTATTTATCATAAAATCTATTTAGGGAATTCCATTTAAGTTAAAGTGATTCTATTGGAAGAAAAACATGAATGAATACTTTGTAAAAAATAAATGCTTTCAAAACATGTATTCTGTGTCAGGCTGTGTTTTAGCTGTCTTACATATACAAACTCATATGGTCCTCACAATTTGCAGAAAAAAACTGTTACAGTCTCATTTATTGGAAGAAGACACTGAGCCATAAGTATTAAATAGCCTTTTGAATATCAGTATGGAAGAAATGGTCAATATCAAGAAGATGCCATGCAAGGAACAGTGTAACAGTTTATTTGACATCATGACTTTTTTTATTTAAGCCTTTTTCTAATATATTAGCCAGCTGCTCAAAAATGATACCACAGCTGAACCAATGAATAATTTTCTGCACTACAAACTGGCATCTTTTTGAAGCTCAGATAATATCACAATACTTCCTACTTAAACTCTCTTTTTAAAAATTATATTTTATTATCTTTATGTAGTTCTACAAAGGAGTAACTATTCAAAAATCAGTTTATAATTACAATATGTCTCTTATTGGCTTCTCATTAAGATTGTTAAAGTCTATAAAATACATAATATTTGAGTAAATTTGATTTCAGAACAAATATTTTCATTTTTAGAAAACGTATAGTCCAGACAATGTATGAAACATACTTTATACTGAAAACCAACTTATTGGTTTACTTAAAACTTGAATTTGGCTGCACCTCCTGTATTTTATCCAGCATCTGAATTCTGAGTTGTCCTCAGAGTACTGTTCAAAGTTTGCAACTTGCTTTAGAATTTGTGATATGTTTATAGTTCATTTCTCCAACCTCTTCCATTCACCATTATTCACATAAACTTCAGATTCTAGCCATAGCTGCTTCCCAAACTTCCTGGCTTTTGCATACTTTCTCCATGCTTGCCACCTTTATACTACTCCTTTTGTCAACATAGGTTAGTTATTCATCCTCTTAAATATAAGGTGGTGACCAACTGTGCCTTACCCTCCCCTAAGCAGGGTTCCTATTGCATTGAGTAGAAACAATGTGTTTATTTTTTATCCTTCTCTCTTTTCCTGCTCTCCCAAAATAGGAGTGATGAATATCTTTCTCACTGTGGCAGTTTTACCATATTCCTGATACATGTAGCAACTAGATCTGTATTTGTTCAATTAATAATCTCAAAAGTATCATCATGGAGAAAGGATCATTTTGTAAACTATACTGTTGACTTAGAAACACAGGCTGACCAAGTATAAGTGGTAAAATTACCATTGGTGTTTGCCAAATTTTATATGTTTTATCATGTCAGATCCATTTTTCAAATGAATATATTTTACCAAAGAGAAAAAAGTTTATTTTTTTTTAGATACACTGTGTAAGAAGATTGGCTTCTTTCAAAAACAGCTTCTTTGTGGTTTAAAGCAAAGATGCACAAAATTGCATTTTTAATTATTCTAAATCACTGCAACTTTATAGCTTATTTATCAATTTATGTGGAGTTTGAAGTCAAGATATGATTTGCACAGCTGATTCTATGTCTGTTGACTAGCAATCTCCCCGAAGTCTGAATATAGAAGACATGATGGGCGCTGCTAAAGAGCCAGGTTCCAGAGTCCCTGGTGTGAAGCTGTTCAAGGCCTGGCAATCACTTTCTCGAATGTAGACAAGTCTCCAGGCAATCATTAGTGTAGCCATTTTCCACAGAGGACTATTGTAACCGTCATTTGTAATTGTGCCATGCTAATGTGGAGCTGGCACCTTCATCACACAGCTCAGTGAATATAAACATGCCAAATTGTTCTGTTCTATCAAGGTCCAGTTTCATTCAAATCAACAAGCACAGCTTACCATTCGTTCCCAAATGGCACCTAGACAAACGTCCCTGCTGCTTTTTTTTTTTTTTAAATTCTAGAGGGTTGTGCTGTCCTCAAATGGAGTATGAGATTTTTGGATTCAAGATTGGATGGCTCAGGCCTGTAATCCTAGTCAATCAGGAGGCTGAGATCTGAGGATCACGGTTCAAAGCCAGCCTGGGCAGGAAAGTCTGTGAGACTCTTACTTCCAATTAACCACCAAAAAAACCAGAAGTGGTGCTGTGGCTCAAGTGGTAGAGTACTCATCTTGAGCTTAGGAGTTCAGGGATAGCGCCCAGGCCCAGAGTTCAAGCCCCACGACCAACCAAAAGAAAAAAAAACTTTCACAATTTGTTATTCTCAGAAACTCATTTATCTTTATTGCAAAAATGCAGCTAAGAATATTACTTTGGGTTTCCATCTTATTTTTTTAACCCTAGCTCCATCCCATTTCATTAGACGGTATTGGTTGTTTATTTGGTTGGTTTTTGTATTGTTTTTGTCTCTTTTTGTGCTGGACCTGTGGCTTGAACTTGGGACCTGGACACTGTCCTTGAGCTTTTTTCCTTAAGGCTAGTGATACAACCACTTGAGTCACAGCTGCCCTCCCACCTTTTTGGTAGTTAATTGGAGATGAGAGTCATACAGACTTTCTTGCCTAGGCTGGCTTCACACAATTCTCAGATCTCATCTTCCCATAGCCAGGATTATAGCTTGAGCCATCAGCTCCTAGTTTGCCTGTGTTTTTGTGTTTTCTTGGAGTATATGACTTACTTTCACATATACATTAAACACACAATGAATCCACACAGGCACAAACATGTATACATGCACAAACACAGCATTGGGAAATTTGAACAAAACTACCTCTACTATCCATGGAATGCTCAGAACTGCCTTAATTTGCTAGTCAGTAGGAAAACCAACTTCTTGGGTCGTGGCTTGACAATAACTTCTGTGGGATGTATCAGTACCTAGGAATCTAATGAAATGGATCAGGTCAGTTATAATCATTATTGCAAGTGATCCCAAGTGAATTTGACTAGGAACTTGATGGACAGGTGATGGAGATATTACCACAGTTTCTCTACATGTCCTTACATCTCAGAAAAAAACATTTTAACACTTACAATGGTGTCATGGATGTATGATTTTTTCTTCCAGTCTAAAGACCCTGCTGAAAATGCAGAAGTCTAAATATTTAGTAACAGATCACACAACAAGGTAAATATCAGTGACTCTGTCTGGACAGCTTGATTTCATTTCTAAGGGATAGGATACATGGTGGCCATTGTAGGTAAAGTTTATGCTGAGTATTATTCTATACAAAAAGGATTTTTTTTCTGCTACTGTTGCCTTTCAGTTTGTTCCCTTCCATCCTTTTCTTCCTTCTCATTGGGTAAAAACATTGCACTTTTAAGATTACTTTACTGGAAGGGATGATTAGTCTAAGCTTATTTAGTTAATCCAGGTAAGAGGCCCAGTGATTATATTTGTATTCTTTCTCTGGGCTTATTTTAATATTTCCGATGGATTATTTGGTCTGAGAATACAATGAGACCTACATGAAAAGAAATGGAGTCACAGTCTATGTACTGCAGAATATTTTAAATTATACTTTTATTATCTTTAAGCAGTTGCGCAAAGAGGTTACCATTTAACGTGTCAGTTTATGAATACAATGTATCTTGAACACAAGCCCAGTTCTCCTCATACCACCCATCCCCTCAATTTTCCTAGTTTTATAAGATATGCATTGGATATTCTCCTCCATTCTTCTCTTCACAGAATTTTATTTTATTTAGTTACTTGAGCAAATGCTTTCCTTATAGTTTCACATAGTTTAATTTCATAACATAAAAAATAATTTTGATGGATTTACCACTTATTTAGTGAAAATAAAAAGAAGTGATTTTCCCGTCATACATGTGTTAGAGATAATTTATCATGTGTTGATGAGCATAAAACATTTAACATATCTATGTTAAAATCTTATATATGTCAGCTCAATAGAATTCATTCACAATTTAAAAATTAAAGCACTATAGAGTGCATTTATAATTTAAATTTTCCAGTAGCTACATTTAAAAAGTGGATAAAATTATTACTAATATACTTAATGTAACCCCATAATCTAATATTCTTCTAACATCTAATTAGTACAAGGTTTGTGATGCCCTTTTAATAGTTTTGTATTAAATCTCTGCCTCTGATTAACATTTTATGCTTTTAGCACATGTTCATTCTAGTAGACACATTCTGAGTTCTTGTTAGTAACTAGAGCCTCGCTTTACTAAATATCATGGGTCTAGAGTTATACTATGTTATAAAAGCATACGCATAAGCATAAACCAGATTGGGAATATGTCAGAAATGTAATCAGGGGCCTCACATAGACCGACTAAATCAGAACCTGAATTTTAACAACATTCGCAAGTGACTTTCTTGCACATTGAAGTTTGCATAGTTACTATGGCATTAGCAAGAAGAACTATCAGAACTTATTTTTTTCAGCCAGGTCTCAATGGGTGGGCTGTCGTGGACATGCGGTTAAGTTGCATTGTAAGCAAGCATCTGAATGTTGGCTGGCTCATGGCAGCTTAGGACTGCCCAGCTGCTCTAGGAATGGTGTTCATTATGAAATGGATGATATAGACCTAATGAGAGTAGAAAAGATTGATTGTAAAAGCCTTGCAAAGGCGCAGCTGTAATGTATTACTGTTTCATAGTCAACAGATTTATTTATACAGTCTTATTTTGCATGAGAAATACGGATAGGGACTTGTTGGTAAAATATTTACAGATCTTCACATTTTTTCTGGAGGAAGCTGGGAATTGAATAGGACACAGCAAGGTCTTCATTAGCTTCTGTCTCAGGTGTCTGTGCATCTGAGCACTTGTTTGGGTGGGATTCTGCTTTGCAGTGTATTCCTCATGATAAAAGCTCTCAACTCATTAGTTAGTAATTCCCTATTCGGTGGATAGCAAAGGCCTTTCAAAGATGGCATAGTCAGTCTTGAATTTTACAGTGGTCATAGACCTGGCTGCATTTGACTCCTCCATAGTTACTTTTCTATTCATCCTAAGCCTCCTCTGCACAGATAATAAGCCAATTCATGAGCAGATGCACCACTTACTCCTCCAGTTATACAGTGATAATGTTGAGAATGTACTCTGGAATATCTAATAGAAGATGAACTAAAGCAAGTTTGGTATGAATAGTAAAGTCTGTTGAAATGTTGGGCTCCGCATTACACAACAGCAACATTATACAAAAATCAATACACAACAATGCTGCTTTTGATAGAGTCTAATGTCAGATAGAATATCCACCTCTTGAATGCTGGTCTCAGATAGAGTCTGTGTTTCTGCAAATGTAAATAACTCTAATTGTTCAGAGCATAAAGGAGCATGAAAGATAAACTTTCATGCAGCTGAAAGCAACATCTGACATTGCAAAATGCTTCAAATATGTTGGAAGAATTTCTTTATTCAGACAAATTTAAGATGAACTAAAAAGTGGATGGCTTAACACATTTGATCAACAAAACACCAAGTTGAGACCAATTTCCTTCTCAAAAATGTGCAAAATCATCTCTTAGTGGAAGTTGGGAATATGACTTTCATTTTATATAGCACAAGTAGCTGCTCTTGACTTGGAGGTACAGGTAGCCTCTGCTGAGGAGAAACAATTGTGTGTTCCAGGAATTTCAGCAGAACTTTGTCACATGGAGTAGATAGCTCTCTCCTCTGTCATCTAATTAGAGCATTAGAACCACACAAAAGCACAACTCTGTAAACTGAGAATATGGGATTTACCCTATATTTCTGAGGCACTCCCATGTAACTGTCGCAATGACTTTGCATCTGTTTTGGAAATGTAGTGGAGTATTAATTCCCCTCCTGGATGCATTGACTGGAATTGGTATTTATTTATTTATTTATTCATTTATTTATTTAAGCTGCAGTCCATTGATAGCTTTGTTGCACTAAGGGGTACTAAAATAACTGTTTCATTTAAGCAATGGAAAGTAGGACATTGTTGTATACTGCAAATCCTTCCTTTGACCTTTGTGTGTGGCATTATTCGATAATCCAACTCACAAGGCTTATCAGGAACAGTTAATAATTGTTTCTTAAAAGTCAGCATAGTTGTAAAACACTTTGCCAATAGAAGCAGATGAGGGAATTTGCTAAAATAGGATCATGTTACACTTGTACTTTTAAATAAATTTAGTATGATTAAGGTATCTAAACCAATACCCTGGAGGAATATAGGAGGTTGTTTCTCAATATAGCACACATAATTTTAATTTTGCCATGGGAAAGGTACTTTATATTCCAATTCTTCCTGTTTAATGTTATCCGTTGATATTGAGCTCTTGCTGTTTAGGGAGACTAGAGAGACATTTTTTTGTAGACTACGCTAGGTAACCGGGCTTAAATGATAGACAGCAACATCACAGAATGAGGTAACCTACACAGGTACACTAAATTTCAACCTCCCTCCCCCTACACACATTGTTTTTTTTTTTTTTTCTAATAACAGAGTTTGAATTCAGATACTCAAGCACTCTCAGCTTGCTTATTCATAGCTAACATTCCACCAATTGGGCCTACCTCCAGTAAAGGTTGTTTGTCAGTTAGAGAAATAATATCGATTTTCCTATTGGACTGGCTTTGGACCTTTATCCTCTGATCTCAGTTTCACAGAAGTGAACCATTGCTTATCATTTGGTGATTTGAAAATTCTCTAAGTCCTGATAAGCTGAATGCCCAGGTATGATTATAAAACTTCTTTTTGTTCATTTTATTGTCCCTAATAATTGTTTTAAGTATCGTAGGAAATTTTCCTTACCTTTGCTGCCTAAAATTTGTTATGAAACTGGAGAGTGTCTGGTCTCTGCTACATTCTGTGGAAATTAGACAATTTGAGGTTGTCAAAGGCATGACATTCACTATCCTTTCACCAAAAATGTGCATGTCAGCACATGGCTAGAGCTCTTTTCCCCAGTCTATTAAAAAAAGTAGATGTCTGGAAAGGTTGACTTCCAAAGCTGCCTGTCTTCATGGGAGGGGGTGAGATGCAGTGAGTGGTTTGGAGTAAAGTGTATTTGTTTGAGAGGACACATATTTCTCCCTAAAGTCTTAGGACTCCCTTAGGATAGGACATTTTCCAACCCTGCTGCAAATACATTTTGTCTGTTTATTTTTGGTAACCACCACATGGAAACTGCAAAGATTTGAGTCAGTTTCCAAGCTTCTTGGCTTTTTTTTTTTTGCAGGGGATGTCAGTCATGGGCCCTGAACTCTGGGCCTGGGCGCTGTCCCTCAGCTCTTCAGCTCAAGGTGAGCACTCTACCACTTGAGCCCACAGTGCCACTTCTGGTTTTCTGGTGGGTAATTGGAGATAAGAATCTCACTACATTCCTGTCCAGGCTGGCTTTGAACCAAGATCCTCAGATCTCAGCCTCCTGAGTAGCTAGGATTACAGGTGTGAGCCATTGGCACCCAGCTTTGGCTTTTGTTAAAAAGTTTTTTTGTAAAATGTTGTACAGAGGAGTTACAGTTGCATGAGTAAGATAATGAGTACATTTCTTGTCAAGCACTGTTGCCCTTCATTTGTTTTTCTCCTAGTATCTCTTCCCTTCCCTACTTCCCTCACTTCCCTCCCCCCTTTTTAAAGCTTATTTTCTTCAGGTATCTGCTCTTCTCCGAGGAAAATTCTAAGTGTGATTAGAAGACACAGGCTTCAGAAGAAGGGGATGGGAAAGCAGAAAAAGGTCATGCCCACACTTCCATTGCACCTTGAGCAAGGATAAGGAATCTTGAAAGCTGGCATGCATGCTTGTGTGTGTGTGTGTGTGTGTATGTGAGAGAGAGAGAGAGAGAGAGAGAGAGAGAGAGAGAGAGAGAGAGAGAGAGAGAGAGTACTGTAAGTCAAGTTAAAGTCCTTCATTTAGTTTCAGTAAAAGCTATTTCAGAGGCTGTTTTTCCCAGACCCATCCTGCAATGTATTCCCAGTACAGTGGAGAGAATGTGCCTCTGCTACTGTTGCATGGAATGCTCTAGAATTTCTCTCAGATCCATTTGGTTTATAGTGTTTCGGGGTTGATTTCCCAGATTGTTTGAACTTCTATTATATCATCAGTATTTCTATTTATCTATGCAAAGTGTCTGAGTTCTTCAAAGACCAGCTTGAATATCTCACTAGGATAGTTAAGTTTTTTCCTGACCTAACATAAATTCTTGTGCTTGAAAAACTCTATCTTATCCCATTGACTCCATTCAATACCATTTAACTGATAGCTGGTGACTTAATCTCATTTCCTATCACTATCACTAACATATCATCTCATGTAAATTTCCTTCCTTCCTTCCCTCTTTCCTTCCTTCCTTCCTTCCTTCCTTCCTTCCTTCCTTCCTTCCTTCCCTCCTTCCTTCCTTCCTTCCTTCCTTCCTTCCTTCCTTCCTTCCTTCCTTCCTTCCTTCCTTCCTTCCTTCCTTTTCTTCCTTCTCTCTTTCCTTCCTTCCTTCCTTCCTTCCATCCTTCCTTCTTTCCTTCCTTCCTTCTTTTGTTTCTCTTTCTTTTTATGTGCTGATAACAAGTTAACAAATTTCATGCTTGTAATTCATTGTTGTCTAACATTGTAAATGAGAGAATCTCCTCATCTTTGAGGGATGAAAACAAATCCACTATATGCGTGTGTATATGTTAATGTATATCACATTTTTAATTTTGATCTGCAGATGAGCATTTGGGCTGTTTCTATATTTGGGCCCTGGTGAATAATACTATAATGAGATATATCTTTGACTTTCTGATTTCATTTCATCTCTCTCTCCCTTTCTCTCTGTCTCTGTCTCTGTCTCTCTGTCTCTCTCTCTGTCTCTCTCTCTCTGTCTCTCTCTCTCTGTCTCTTTCTCTCTCTCTCTCTCTCTCTCTCTCTCTCTCTCTCTCTCCTCTCTTCTCCTCTCCTTAAGTCAGATGCTGGTGGGTCATGCCTGTAATCCTAGCTAGTCAAAGGCTGATATCTGAGGCTTATGCTTTGAAGCAAGCACAGACAGGAAAGTCTATGAGACTTTTATCTCCAATTAAACATGAAAAAATCTAGAAGTGGAGCTGTAGCTCAAGTGGTAAAGTGCTATCCTTAAGTAGAAAAGTTAAGACACAGAACCCAGGCCCCATGTTCAAACCCCTTGACCAACACACACAAAACAATGGATGTATACCCAGAAAGAGGATTGCTATATCATAAAGGGAATACTATTTATAGCTTTTTGAGTAATGTAGTATTTTTCTAGAACATGAGTATTAATTTACATTTCTATAAACAGAGTACACAGAGCCCCTTTGGTCACAATTTTGATGATAACCATTCTGTTGGGTGTTTGGTGATAGCTCATTCTGGTTTTGAAATCTAGTTCCTTGATGACTTGTGATACTGAAAATATTCTCATGTAGTTGATGGTCATTTGGATACCTACCTTCTTTTTATAAATATCTAGTTATATTTTTCACCCCTTTCCAATATTAGGTTATTTGTGGTTGTTTTTGCTGATGTTAGAGATTGCTTAAAAACTTTTCTGGGTCCATAAATTAGCTAGGAATGGATATATATTAGATATCCCAGACTTATTCATTTTGTACTGATGACCTTTGACTTACATCATTTTCTTTTATAGCCACCTTGAAACCATCTCGGAAGATGGAAGGACCAAACCATCTACCAATCACCAATGATTCTTAATGTAATAGGCCCGCCTAACCAATCTTGAGATGATGGATTATCATACAAATGGATTCCACTCTGCCCACTTCTGAACCTGCTGTGATGTCAATTTATCTTGAATCTTTCAAAAAGAACAGAAAAAGAGGGGGGAAATGCCACATCTTTTTTATGATGGCATCACTTTAACACCAAACTCAGATGAAGACACCACAAGAAAAGAAAATTATAAGCTACTAATGTGCTGATAATAAATGGAAAAAATTCCTGAATGAATTAATATCAAATCACATACAACAGCCCCACTAAAATGATTATACACCATGACCAAGCTGATTTATTCTTGAGATAGAACATACACAAATCAGTCATTATGACACATCCTACTAGCAGAAAAATAGATACCACGTGCCTTTTTGAACAGATACAGGAAATGAATTTGACAAAATTCAACATCCATTCATGCTAAAAATTCTCAACAAAATAGGTGCAGAAGGAAACTTCCTCAGTACAGGGAAGCCCATAGAATTCCCACCTCTAATATAATCAGTGAGGAAAAAAGCTGTTCTTATAGCACTTGTTCTAGATAATGTTGCCTTGTCCTGTCCATTCTACCCAACTTATCACTGTAAATCCTAGCTATCATAGGGGATATATAGGGCCATCATCAAAACTGGAAAGACAAGAAGTGACATTATTTCTTTCCAGATGATATGGTCATATATTTAAATATTCCTAAACCATCCATTAAGAAACTTCAAACTAATAAGTAAATCAAATGAATTTCTAGGAAAATAAAACAATCAACAGTGGTCAGATAACTTGTGGCTCATACGTATAATCCTAGCTGCTCAAGAGGCTGAGATCTGAGCATGAAAGTTTGAAGCCAACCTGGGCAGGGAAGTTCATGAGATATTTAGCTCCAACTAACCACATACACAGAAGCTGAAAGTGGAGCTGTGGCTCAAGTGGTAGATAGATAGCCTTAAGCACAAAAGCCCAGCAACAACATGCAACCACAAAAAAATCACATTAAAAATTGTTGCATTTCTACTGAAAAACAATGAAACTTAGAAAGTATCTTCTTTACAATAGCAAAAGCAGAAAAAACTTAGATATCAACAGAAAGTATAAAATAATGTTATACATGAAAACTGTAAAAACAGTGATAAAGGAAATTAAAATGATACAAATAATTGGAAAGGCATCTCTTATTCATAATTTGCTAGCATTACTATTAAAATGATCAATTTAGCTAAAGTGATCTATAGAGCCAATGCAGTCCCTACCAAAAAGATAACAAAATTCATCGCACCTATGTATGAAGATGGTATAAGGAAACTAACTGAACATTATTGAATAATAGGAAGATAGCAGGCACTGAAATGGAGAACAACAGATGAGGTTAATAAGTGTAAATTATAATTTATATATTGTGAATTACCATAGTCAAACTTCTTTGTACAATTAATTTACTCTAAAAAATTAACCACAGGAATGTAAAACAGGCTACAATAAAGGGTGGGTCCCAGTGGGAGGAGGAAAGGGCCAGGGCAGAGGGTGAACATGAGTAAATATGATCAAAGTACTTTAAATTCAAGGCTGAAAATAGAACAATTAAATCTATTAAAACTTTTAAGAAGGAAGAGAGGGATGAGGGAGAGAAATGAGGTAGTTTTATCGAGATGTAGGAATACATGTATGGAAATGTCATAATGAAAGCTCCCTTACAACTAATATATGATAATAAAAAAATCTATCTGAAAAAGAGAATTAACATTTTGTAGAAATAGAAAAAGATCACATTAAAATTCACATGTAATCCAACATTTTTTAATAGCACATAATTTTGATTCCTCCCAATTTAATGAAAACAATGTTTTTAATGACAATATTTTGGTCTTTCTGTTATATTTCTGGTACTAAAAGATGCTAAGAGAACCATTTGTGCTATTTTGTATTTTAATCAAGTTCACCTCCATTTTTGGATAGTTTTGCTTATATTTAAATGTACAATCCATTTGAAGAAATATGTTTCCTCTTGTTTTACTAATTGGCATTGCTGAATATAGCTCACATATACCAAAGTTATCAACATTGCATATATAGCTAAATGTGTTTTATAATTAATATAATAAAATGGTTGCTGCAAAAATAAAAATATGATATAAATACCCCTCCATTAGCCCCCTGCATATCATGTAAGTTGGTACATTATCTTACAACACCACATTCGGTTTAGAAATACATTTTAATTTTCGTAAAATTTGTATGGTTTGTGTAGAGTAACATTTCAGTCAATAGACCTGAAAAGCTTTAACAATTCAGACTTATATCATTGAGCTTAATTCTTGTGTGTGTGTGTGTGTGTGTGTGTGTGTGTGTGTGTGTGTGTGCTGGTCCTAGTTAGGCACTGTCTCCTAGGTTTTATGCTCAAGGCTGGCACTCTATGACTTGAGCCACAGATCCACTTCTTGCTTTTTGTGGTGGTTAACTGGAAATAAGAATCTCAGTTTCTTGCCTAGGCTGACTGTGAGCCTCAGATCCTCAGATCTCAGCCTCCAAAATAACTAGGATTATAGTATGAACTGGAACCTGGCTTTGGAGCATGGTTTTAATCCCATAGAACTGGTCCTGTTAGGATAATGTCTAAGAGAGGTTTAAATCAATGACCCAGGCTTCTACAATGAGAAAATAAAAGAAACTTAAAATAAGCCTTACTTGAGACCATAGAAGCACAAAATAAAAAGTAAACAATAAAACTGAAGACACAAAAGGAAAAGAGAATAATAATAATGAAATAAAATTCCATAAAATGGTTGGGTGCCAATGGCCTCATACCTGTAATTCTAGCAACTCAAGAGGCTGAGATACTTTTCAAAGATACTACATAAAAGTATCCTGATTTTGAATTGCAAGTGTTGTACTTGAAGACTCCATGTTTCCTTAGTTCTATGATTTTACACTGTATCTGCTAAAGAATATTTGTTATTGTTAGGTTTGGAAATCTTTTACAAATCTTGATTTAGGATAGGGGTACCTACAACAGCACAGCAGCAGTGCTCAGTATTGCTCTGCACTAGAAAGTTGCATAGCCCATAAAGTCAATATGCAGGAAAAGAGAACATTCTACCATCATCCCTAGTTCATGCTTATTGTTTTATTTTGCCTTATTTTTCTGGATAGAAGTAAAAAAATATTGGTTGCATTTCGGGAAGATAGCGGAGGAGAAGCTGGAGGCTAAACAAGCTCTCACATAGAAAGCAGTTTTAGAGTAACAGTGAACAGTCCTAAGCCAGAGAATCACACCAAGTATGCTATCACAGGACAGAGAGTCTGGCCAGAGAAGGAAAATCCAGGCAAGGAGACAGATCTGAGCACTTGCCAGCAGCTGTCGCTGCGGCGGCAGTGGTGGCAGCTGCAGCTGTAGCCGCCATACCTGCAACAGAGGGAGTCCGGGACGAAGGAGCCAGAAGAGGCGTGTGAGCGGATTCTACTCAACACCAGCAAGAACTGACAAGGAGCGGACATCTTCATCCTGCAGTTCGCAGACCAGAGACGACCCAGGAACCAAGACTCGGTGTGATTAGAAGCCTAACGTCCTCACTCCTTCTCAGGGAGCAGAGGATGGAAGGCCACCCCACTACCAGAGATCTCCATCTTTGATACTGACAAAGCTCAGCTGGGCTAGCTCCAACTCAGGTCTTGGAGGAAAACTAGAGTCATTTGCCAGACTCAGTTCCACCCAGGGAAATGTCACCCAGCTCGGGGGGCCAGCCCCAGGAGTGGCTTTCTTCACTGGGCAAACAGAGCCAGAGGCTGCCCCTCCCTTTAGCAGCATCGACAATCAATTGAAATTCAGTAAACAGAAACCCTGAGAGTGACTCCAGGCTGGGCTCTGTGAGTTTCTCACAAGCTAGCCCCCCCTCCACCCCCCCACCCCCCCCCCCAGGAAAAGCTACTGTTTGCTGAAAGGCCTCAAGTCTACCCAGAACCTTGCCTCATCACAGCATCTCCAAACTTGAGGAAACAGCCATCTCCCTCCTTTGTGATACTCAAAGCAGATCTCCCTTCCATTGAACTAACCTGGGAGGAAGATCACAAAATCCTGGGTAAAACAGAGCATTTTTCTGCCTGCTCAAACAAACTGACTTAAGAAACCAACCAAGCCACAAGAAAATCAAATACCACAAGGAGACCAGAGACTCCAACAAGAGGCTGGTTACAGACACAAGGGAGATATAAGATTTTCCCACCCCTCCCCCCCAAAAAAAATCAAAGAACTTTTTTTTTTCTTTTTTTTTTTTTTTGGTAACATTCATAAAAAATTTTTTTCTAAAACTTTTTTTTTAATTTTTAATTTTTACCTTTTTTGAAAAAAAAATTGTTTCCTAGTAAGTTTTTTCTTTTCTTCCTCTTATATTTTTTTATTTTAGGGGTATATGTGTGTGTGCATTTTTCTTTCTTTCTCTTTAAAATTTTTTTTAAATTTTTTTTTGTTTTTTGTTTAGCTCTACTGAACTTCTGATCTTTTTTCTTTCTCATTCCTTTCACCTTTTCTTCTCTTTCCTTCTTCTTTATATGACTTAATCGCTGTTCTGCACATCCTCAGATATACCTATAGTCAATAAATAGACCTTATCCCCCATTGTGTACACACTTAATCCAGAAATTTATTACTAAATTCAAAACCTATTAGACTTAAATTCCATAATAGCAGTACTACCTCTTTATACCTATATAATATTTTAAGTATTTTTATTTTTAAGTTTTTCACATCTCCTTTATATCCCTCCCCTTTTCTAATTATATCCACTTTCTTCTCTGAATATTTCGTTTTCAAATCTGTATAATTTTTAAGCATTGCTATGTTTAATTTTTAATTTTTACTCTTCTATTTTTTCTGGTCTCTTTTTTTTCCCTTTCTCTTCTTTTTTTTCTCGCTCTCTACTTTCATCCTATCCAACCTATTTCCTGCTTTGAGATTAGGACGAAGTTAAGTTAACTCTCCCTGTGCCTTCCCAAATCTCACTATTCCTATTTTTACCCACATCTCTCCCTAAACCTAATAATTTCTGGTTTGCCAAATTCTTCTTTGTGGTTCGTAGCCCACAAGATGTACCTGTTGAACTAGATTGTATCTTCAGACTACTGACTGTGCAAATACAGACTTTGGTTGATGCTTGCCTTAAGATAGTGGTCTAGCACAAAACTGGTGTTATTTTCATCCCAAATGGGCAGAGTAAGCCAGAAAAACACAAGAAAAATGGCAAGTCCAGGTATCTCAACTCCTTCTCATGATAAACAGGGGACAGAACAGATAATGAATAATCCAGAGGACAGTTCCCAAATAGCTCTACAAACACTGCTGGCAAACATGGTAAATGAGAAGACTGAAAACCTACAAAGGACTCGTTATGAACGTGATAGGGAGAGAGAGGAGGCAAACCAAAGGTTTATACAGGAATATCATGAACGTGACGAAGCTACTCAAAAACTAATACAGGATTTGTGTGAGCATCTTGAGAACACTCAAAGAGAAGGGCAGGAATGGCGTGAGCAGGTTGAGAACACTCAAAGAGAGCTACAGCAATGGCGTGAATGTGAGGAAGCTAATCAAAGAGTAATACAGGAATTGAGAGAACAGGATGAGAATACACAAAGATCACTAAAGGCATTCATGGAATCCATTAACAAAGAGCTGAAGGAAGTCAGGGAGACCACAAAGGGAATGCTGAATGGAACCCAACAGAAGGAATGGGAGTCCAAGGAAACCATAACCAATCAACTAAGTGATTTGACAATAAATACTGAACACCAAATTAAGGAAGTAAAAAAGTTCATACAAGATCTAAAACAAAGAATTTGAAGCTATCAAAGCTGACCAATTAGAAGGACAAGAAATAAAAAACAAAGTAGAAAGTCTGGACAGTAGGTTAGACCATGCAGAAGATCAAATCTCAGGGATGGAAGACAGCCTAGATATTATAGAGAAAGAACATACAACCATCCAAGACAAGTCCAAGAAATATGATAGATCTATCCAACACTTGGAAGACACCAAAACTAAACCAAGATGAGTTAAGCCATCTTAACCGGCCCATATCAAGCATTGAAATAGAAACAGCAATAAGAGTTCTCCCATCTAAAAAAAGTCCAGGACCAGATAGTTTTACAGCAGAATTCTACAAGGCCTTCAAAGCAGAGCTCACACCAATGCTCCTCCAACTCTTCAATGAAATTGAAAGAGAAAGTTCACTACTGAACACATTCTATGAAGCCATCATAACCCTCATCCCAAAACCAGGCAGGGACTCATCAAAGAAAGAGAACTATAGACCCATTTCTTTGATGAACATTGATGCACAACTTCTCAACAAAATTTTGGCCAATCGACTTCAACAATTCATCCAAAAAATCATACACCACGATCAAACAGGAATCATTTCAGGGAAGCAAAGCTGGTTCAATATACGCAAATCAATTAATATAATTCATCACATCAACAGGAGCAAGGATAAGAACCACATGGTTATCTCAATAGATGCAGAAAAAGCATTCAACAAGATCCAGCACCCCTTTATGATGAAGGTTTTGGAAAAATTAGGAATCCATGGAACATTCCTCAATACAATAAAGGCTGTATATGACAAACCTACAGCCAGCATTATACTTAATGGTGAAAAACTAAAGCCATTTCCTCTTAACTCAGGAACAAGACAAGGATGCCCACTCTCTCCACTTCTCTTCAATCTAGTATTAGAATGCCTAGCTACAGCAATAAGACAAGATGCAAACATAAAGGGGATCCAAATAGGGAAAGAAGAAGTAAAACTCTCCCTCTTTGCAGATGACATGATCTTGTATTGAAAGAATCCCATAGACTCCACTGCCAAATTACTCAAGCTGATTCAAAACTTTGGCAAAGTAGCAGGGTATAAAATTAACCCTCAAAAATCAATGGGTTTTCTGTATGCCAACAATGAGAAAAGTGTGGCTGAAATTAGGAAAGCAACTCCATTTATAATAGCCCCACAAAAAATAAAATGCCTAGGAGTTAATTTAACCAAAGAAGTGAAGGACCTCTATGATGAAAACTTTAAAAACTTGAAAAAGGAAATCAAAACAGAACTTAGAAAATGGGAAAAACTCCCATGCTCCTGGACTGGAAAGATCAACATCGTGAAAATTACAATACTTCCCAAGGCTATCTACAAATTCAATGAGATACCTATCAAAATTCCAACGTCATTCTTTAAGGAAATAGAAGAGGCAATCCAAAAATTCATATGGGACAATGAAAGACCCCGAATAGCAAAAACACTCCTCAACGGAAAGAACACTGCTGGAGGAATATCAATACCAAATTTCAAACTCTACTATAAAGCCATAGTAATCAAAACAGCTGGTACTGGCACACATACAGATCTCAGGACCAATGGAATAGAATTGAAAACCCAGAAATGAACCTACAGACCTATAGCCATCTAATCTTTGATAAGGGAGCTAAAACAATAGAATGGAAGAAAGACAGCCTCTTCAGTAAATGGTGCTGGCAAAATTGGTTAATAACTTGTAGAAAACTAAAGCTAGATCCTTATCTATCACCTTGAACCAGAATCAACTCCAAATGGATCAAAGACCTCGGAGTCAAACAGACACTCTGAAACATTAAGGGATGGAATAGGAGAAACCCTAGGTCTCCTTGGCGCAGGTCGAAATTTTCTTTTCTTTTTTTTTTTGTCGGTCATGGGGCTTGAACTCTGGGCCTGGGCGCTGTCCTTGCGCTCTTCAGCTGAAGGCGAGCACTCTACCCCGAAATTTTCTTAATAGAGACCCAGAAACACAACAAATCAAAGAAAGGTTGGACAAATGGGATTGCATGAAGTTGCAGAGCTTCTGCATGGCAAAGGACATAGCTAGAAAGATCAATAGAAAGCCCACAGATTGGGAGAAGATCTTCACTAGCCATACAACGGACAAGGGTCTCATATCTAAAATATACCTGGAACTCAAAAAATTAAATCCTCCAACAACAAATCCTCAAAGAAACAACTGTCCAATAAATAAGTGGGCGAAAGACTTAAAGAGAAACTTCTCTGAAGAAGACTGAAGGATGGCCAATAGACACATGAAGAAATGCTCAACCTCCCTAGCCATAAAAGAAATGCAAATCAAAACAACATTAAGATACCACCTCACCCCAGTTAGAATGGCTAGAATCAAGAACTCTAATAACAACAAATGCTTGAGGGGATGTGGACAGAAGGGAACCTTACTTCATTGTTGGTGGGAATGTAAACTTGTTCCACCACATTGGAAAGTAGTATGGAGGTTCCTCAAAAGACTCCACATAGAGCTCCCCTGTGACCCAGCAATCCTATTTTTGGGCATTTACCTAAATGCTTACAAACAAGACCACAGTAAAGCTACCAGCACAACTATGTTTATTGCAGCATTATTTACCATAGCTAAGATATGGAACCAACCCAGATGCCCCTCAGTAGATGAATGAATCAAGAAAATGTGGTATATATACACAATGGAATTCTATGCTTCCATCAGAAAGAATGACATTGCCCCATTTATTAGGAAATGGAAAGGCTTGGAAAAAATTATATTAAGTGAAGCAAGCCAAGCCAAAGAAACATAGGTCCCATGGTTTCCCTTATTTGCAACATCTCGTATATGTCTGAGTCAAGCAGAAAAGGTCAGATAAGGTGATGTTAGGGAAATGAACCCTAAGATATGTATTCAAATGTTTTTTTTCTTTCATGCGCTTGTTTCTAACGCATTTATAAGATTATTTCTTTGTTGCTTTGTATGTCCCTCCCCCACAGTATAATCTGTGCTTTCACTGTATTTGATGTCGGTATAATTTGTGGAGGGGAAGGGGAAAAACAAGTCTCTTAAATAGGGATAGAGGTGGACCAATTGCAACAATGAGAAGTACAAGTCCTTATGTCGAAAACAAACTTTACAACTTTGGTGGGGCGGGGGCGGGGAGGATTGGTTGCGGGGCTGGGGGAAGATGGGAAGGGATGGGAAGGGGAAACAAAGGAGGAGGCTACAATGCTTGATAAGAAATGTACTCATTATCTTGTCCATGTAATTGTAACCCCTCTGTACAGTATTTTCACAATTAAAAAAATTCTTCTATTAAAAAAAAGAAGTAAAAAAATATTAACTACATTTATATAAGATACAAATATAATGTTGCACAGCAATCAGGATTTTAAGAAAATGTACTCATGATTTTGATATTCTTTAAGTTAGCTGCAAATTATAGCATCAATATAAAGAAATACATTTTTTTAGTAATCACAAGTAAGAGGATCTCAAATTTGGGACAAAACAGGACCATACAGGGAGATTTTGATTATAAAATAAAAATCCACTTCCCGCCAAACAAAAGAAACAAAAACAAAAAAAGCATGGGTATGACCGTGCAAGCCTGCAATCCTAGAGGCTGAAGCAGGATGAGTCCAGTTCAAGGCCAGCTTGGACTACATACATAGTGAATTCAAGGTCGGACTAGATTTCATGATAAGGTATTGTTTCAAAAAAAGTTCTGCTTTTGTGATTCTCCCTGTTGCTTTTCTGTTCTCTGTTTCATTTATTTCCACTGTAAGCTTATTTCTTTCTTTGTTTCCTGTGACTTTCACTCTTTTTTTCTTAACTCCTAAAGGGAGAAGTTTAGCTTATTAACTTGAAGTCTTTGTGTATACTATAGGTTTTTATAGCAAGTCATTCTCTCCAAGACCTGCTTCCTTCACTATTTGGCATTCTAAGTTTTTGTTCTCATTCATCTCAATTCACTTCCTAATTTCCCTTGTGATTTCTTTTATGACCTACTGGTTATTTACGATGTGTACTACTTTATTGCTACAGAGTTGTGAATTTTCCAAATTTCCTCCTGTTATTGATGTCTAATTTCAGTCCATTGTGGCCAGAGAACATACTTCATTTGATTTCAAATATATTGACACTTACTTCTTTTATGGCTTAAAATGAAGTTTACTCTGTAGTGTATTCCAGGTATATACTCGAGAAGAATGTACATTTTGCTCTTACTGACTGGAGTAAATGGCTGCCTAATGGTGTTGTTCAAGGCTTTTGTTTTCTTGTTGATCTCTGATCTAAAGTGGTACATTGCTGTAGCTAGCTATCATTGCTGAATTATCTATTTCTCCTGGAATTATAATTGAAGGATATTTTTATCTACAACAGGCAAAACAGCTAATTATATCATTTGCATATCATTTACACGTGATTTGTCATTGAATTTTCACAACAAAATAAGAAGTAATGTCATTTATCCTGCCAGAGGTAGTTGAAGAAGATTATACTAATAGAAATAAAATAAACTTAAGTAAGTGGAAGCTGGTAGAGCCAGTGTGTGAATTCAAATTTGCTAGCTTAAAAGCCTGTATGTTTTTCACTTGACAAATGTGTGCTCTCCCCCTTTCCCTGTTCCTAGGCATCAAAATAGTGCCTTCAAAACTGCTCTTTGGAGGCCGAGTGCCATTCATTCTCCTTTCCCTCTGGCCACCTGGTCCTGTTCATTCTTAGCGTACTGACTTTGGCAGAGCATGTACCTGGCTCCTACCCAACGGTTTATGTCCATAGCTCACCTCCTGGGCTGGCATATTCTGCTATTAAATTCAACCCAGTTTTTTTGGCCCAAATCCAACAAGCTGTGATGATGACAGCAGATCAGCCCACCTGTCCATGCAGGCACTGCCAGCTGGACAACATCTCTGTCTGCAATCATCAGCCTACAATCATCTTTTCTCACGAAGATACCCTCAGTCCCACCCCACCCTGGCCCCAGTTCAGATTCAGTCCTTCTCTTGGCACATGTAAGAGGAATATGGCAGGTCAGAATGATGTAGAAAGGCATTTTCCAAAATCATTGTATACTAAATAAATGATGAGAGGCTGAATCTACCTAGCAAGAGAGAAAACAACTGAATGAAAAGTGAAGAGTCTGTTGGCTTTTAACTTACATACCATCAGCAAAAAATGAAAAATTCCGCTTATTTTTCCCCAGTGACTTGGTTAAATGTCCATGTGATATAGATGCATGGGTGGAGGTGGGGTGGGGTTCAGAAACAAGAGTAGGAGGAAAAAGACTTAGACCTGTGAGTGAAAACCCTGAAGTCTGAGGTTTGACATGTGTCAGGGATTTGTGGCCATGGCTATAACAAGAGGAAGACAAGGTGTAGAGCTAGGATATGAAAATAAGAAGTTGGAAAACCAGAAATGAGTCGACAAGAACAGATTGAATTAGAAATGTATACACTTTGCAAGACATTATACCCCTTACTTTTATAGACACTTCTATTAAGCAACCTTTTTGTCAGGTAAATTAGATCTTAGGGTTGTATTGACCAGTATGTGTGATTGAACCTACCAAAAGATGAATCCTAAAGTGTTGATTATAGAACAATATACAGGCACAAAGTTTTAAAATCAAGTGTGAGGACAAGATAAATTCATGATCAATGACTGAAGTTGTTAGGCTGGCGGTTTGGAGCATGTGCCTTTGTGTATTTCAGTATTGGTCTCTGGTGGGGAGACATTTCGGAAAGAGATTAAGGAATGTGCATGGAAAGTCACTTCAGGATTTGATAATTTAATGCTTTGGTATTTCAAAATTGGTTCATCATCCTTCTAACTTTATAGCTGATAGAAGTGGAGAGGATTATTTATCTCACACTTCCTTTTTTTCTAGACGGTGGTGAAGGACATCCACCTCAGAGTATGGGTAATTGGTACTTTTAGATGCTATGGGAAAAAAAGTAGTGTAAATTGCTATTGGACCAGAAATTACTTTGACCTATAAGTGTGCTTGGTAATGCAGAAAGCCCATGGTGAGTCAACTTTAGCAGCACTGCCTAGAGTTCAAGCATAGCTCATATTAAAAAGCATTGTGGTGAAGGGTAACATGACCCTCAGACTTACCAGACTTGGACCTACCAGGCTTGCACTATTGATGCTGAATGTCCCACTTGGACTTTTCCTTGCTAGCACAGTTATTTCCCTTGAGTTTCCCTGTCAGTTAAGTATCAGTAAACTTCCTGTTTCTGGTTGTTTTCTCATGTATCCAGGCTCCCTACCCTAATCCTTTATGGATGCTATGTTGGGGATATTGAAATAGCTCATCAGTAAATTCAAATTTAAACTATATTAAGATATTTCTCTGTACCCAATAGACTGGGGAAAAAAACCCTTAAAATTAAAGCAACACAAATTGTTGTTGAGGATGGAATGATTGCTTGTAGGAATGTATAAATACTTATAGATTTTTGGAGGTCAGTATTATAGCTTCTTACAAAGGCAAAAATCAGTTTATAATAAGACACAGCAATGCCACCCATGGATGCTTAACTCCCCCAAAATTAGAACATAAATTTACAAAAATATTTAATGATATTTGAAGTGACTTTCTTTATCATACATCAAAAGTGAAAATAACCCACAAACTCATCAAGGAGATGGAAAATAAACTACGTTAGTGTGTATTTGTTCAATGGAATCTAATAAGTAATTAAAATAGAATAAACTAGTGGCTGGCAACGTTACACTGTATAAAACCAGGCTTACTGTATGAATTTGTTCACGTTAAATTTTGCTAAAATATACTAATTATGTAGTGTAAAACACAGAGCAGCCCTATTCTCTAATTGGGCAGGCATCCTGCCAAGCAAACTTTTGGTGTAATGGAAATACTTTATATCTTGATTGAGCTCAGCATCAAAACAAAGCAATCTGTATCCTAAAAAGAGTAAAATTATTTTTGGTGTAAATTCTATTTTATTGTGCTAATTAATAACAGTGAAATCAAATCTTGGCTCCTTATGAGCCAAGATTTCAATCAATTCTATGATTGAAAAGTAACATTGAAAATAAATCATAGATACAATTGTTAAGGTCATTAAAAAGGGTCTAGAAGAAAACATAGACTATTTTTGTAAACTTGGGTAAGTTACTTTTTTTCAAGGTGAATCAAAATGTATCCGGAAAACTTTCCAGGAGGACCTAGAGTACAATGAGATTTGTTTGAGAAGAGGATCTTGATGGAGACACTGGACAACTTCTGATTCAGGGAAGTACATATATAGTGGTAGAACAACCTGGAGCAAGTTCAGAGACTGCATAAACAGGATGGAGAAGGAGATGAAGGTGTGAGACAATCAGGAAGAACAGAGACTTGGAACATTCCTGTCCTATCTCAAAGAGTCTCCATGCTCAACTTCAAGCCAATTACTGCTTTATGGGACTATACACCTAGAGCTGTAAAATCTGACTTTTTAAGAAAAAATGAAAATCACAATCTTTTTTAATGTAAAGATGCTGCATAGAGGAGTTACAGTTACATGAGTTAGGTAAGATATACATTTCTTTTCCAGCATTGTTACCCCCTCCTTTGTTGTTCTCCCACTATCCCTTCCCACCCCCACATCCCTCACTCTTTCCCACCCACGAGGTAGTGAAGTTCATTTCCAACACAGTGTCTTGTGGGTATTATTGTTACAATGGGTCATCCTGTGTCCTTGTTTCAGCATTTTGTTATTCCTTTTCTCCTCCCCAAAACAGATAAATGTATATACAAGATGTTGGGTACCAAAATCAAATACAATGACAATAGGGGATATACTATAGGGGGAAGAACATACAAAGGAAACAAAATACATCACATAGTACATTAAAAACAACACAACAGGAAAGACCTTCTGTCCATATTTTGGTATTAATTTCACTTAACATCATCTTATATGGTCATGTATATAGCTTTTGAGCTTTTCTGCTCATCTGATAAGATTATCCTAGACATATACTAATTATTGCAAATGAGGGAAACCATGGGACCTGTATTTTTGGGGACTGGCTTACTTCACTTAATATGATTTTTTTCAAGTTTTTCCATTTCCCAACAAATGGGGCATTTTCATACTTTCTGATGGAAGCATAGAATTCAGATATATATGTATTCTTGATCCATTCGTCTACTGATGGGCATCTGAGTTGATTCCATATCTTAGCTACGGTGAATAATGCTGTGATAAACAAAATCCAAAATTTAATGTTAGAAAAGTCTTGATTTTTGAACTTTGTAACAGTGTGGATCAAAAAAAAAAAATCAACTATAAAAAGGTCCACAAATATACACATCTCTAGGCAGATCACTGACTGTTACTTTCTATTTGGGACTTGAGTGTGATTCTCCAGGGGTTTAGAAAGTATTTGAATAAGGATGATGAAAGACAATTCAGAGGTTTTGGAAGATGGTAATCGATTAGACTGTTATTGTAATAACTAATATAGATACCTAGCATTCAAAAGTTTATCCCTGGTGCACCTGATGATCCAGAGCCTCTTGTACTGTGCTTAATTTGAAGCATTTGTGAGAGTAAGCAGATGGACCTTTTGAGAAGTTCCCTGAACTCTTAAAAGATAGGGTGAAGACTGAAATATTATGGTTGATAATTTGCACTATGATATTTTGGTTTGGGTATATAATATCTTTCCAAAATTTTCACTCAGTTCCTTTATGTTATCACTTACATTGGCTAGTTGAACCACAGTATTTAATAATATTTTCAGTACAATCTTTGATTTAATATTCTTCTTATTTATTTGTTAGTTTTTGCTGGTGCTGGGGCTTGGACTCAGGGTCTGAGTGTTGTCCCTGAGCTTTTTTGCTAAACTAGCACTCTATCACTTGAGCCACAGCTCCACTACTGGCTTTTTGATGAATAATTGGAGATAAGCCAGCCCAGACTGGCTTTGAACTGTGATTCTTAAATCTCAGCTTCATAAATTCTGAGCCATAGACAGTTGGCTAATATTCTTTCTTTTATCCTTACTTGTTTGGCTCAATGTCAATGCTTTTCTTTTCTTGAGGCAAACATGCAAAGTAAGAAAACAGCTGAGTAAATTGTGAGTTCTTTTGTTAACAAACTCTATGAATAGCAGTGTATATGTAGTAATGAGAATATATTAAAATAGTTATCTTCAAGGGTTCCTGAGTTTTACCTGGAAGCCTAACTAAAGATGGCATTGGAAGGGCAAAATGGGACTTAATAATGGAAAACCTTTAGACTAAAGACTTTAGGAGTATGATAGTGATATTAGGAAGTCTTTAAAGTTTTAATGTTGAACACTAACATAAGTGCTTTGAAGGGATTGATTTAGCCAGATGATTTCATATGGATTGGAAAAAGAAATCTCTCTTGGCAGAGATTCAAATTTACAAGTCTTCCTCGGCTCAAGGTGGAGTAATTTTTAGATTAGTAATCTTCTTTTGTTATTTATGATAGAGACAGCACACAAGGAGCCATCAACAATCCCTCCCATTGCATGCTTGGCTTCACAATCTGTACAACTGTTCTTTCAGTTTGCTTTTGTTGATGGGTAGGCATTTTCCTGAAGCCAAGAATAGTCACAAACTAGATTTGATTTAAAATCAATTTTAAAATATTCATTGAGTCTGTGTGTTAAGTGCTAACCTGTGCAACCTCAGATATGGGTCTGAGCTGCAAAGAGTCTTAAAGTACAGTTGTTAAGATAAAGCAGAGATCTGGTAAAGAAAAACACAAGGTAGACTGTCTGCTATATTCTTTGCACACTTCTGCTCCTAGCATGGCACTGGGGCATGGCAGATGACCTGAAAATGCATGAATGAAGCAGGCAGAGTGTCACTACATTTCACATGGAAATTACCCATTTGCAGCTGCACTTTGAAGATTAATGAGGAAATGGATGTACACAGAAAACATCTAAATGACTCTATTTCTGCATTTGGAAGTTGCTGGTGACACAGGCCCATGCCATCTGTTGACTTGGCAGCTGTGCGAACTGACAGCGTTGCTCAATGGAAGAGCCAGGGTTCACCGTGAGGAGATAAATGCACAATTACACGTGGTCAAGAGGGCTCCTGGTGGGTTGAGTGGCAAGTCTGCAATCAACTTCCTTGATGTGTCTGCCCAGGCAAGGCTTGAATATTACCCTCAGCACAGTCTTCTGATTTCTCTTCACCCCACGTAAGCCTGGTCTGGCCTTGGCTGTCATGGTAATGTCAAGGGCTACAGCTTTTCTTATCTGGCTTCTCAAGTCCCTTCCTCAGCATGGAAGCACTTATCACTGGACAGGCTTCTTGGCCTTAAGCTTCTGCCTCATCCACTCACCAGCCTCCTATGCAGAAGACATTTCCATTTGTCATTTTTCTTGGAATATGTCGGTTGGTATTATGTGGCCAATTTATGTGAAGATGATGTTAACTTATTCTGATTTTACACATAGATCAATGAAGTCATTAAGGTGAAAACTTTATCTGCAAATCTCATACTAAAAATTGTTGTCAACATGGAATTCATTTGTGATTTACTTAGTAGCAAAATCAGGCTCTGACTTGAATTAATTTGGTAACAAAACCCTGACCTTAACTCAGGGCTATTAATGACTAATTTCTTTTAGTGAGAATATTAAGATTTCAATGAAGAAGTATGGTTTATCTTTCTAGATAAATAGACATTATTCTGTTTTCTTTTACCTTGGGCTGTATTGGAGGTTGGACTCAGAAACTTAAACCTTTGCTTGGCTTTACTCATGGTGGATGTCCTACCATTTACCTCCAACTCTCTGCTTTTTGCTAGGTAATTATAGGAGACTTATGGTTTTGTCCGCCCTAGGTGGATTCAGACTTCAAATTCTTTGCTCTCTTGAGTAGCTAGGAACTTAACGAGAGTGCCACAGGAACTCAGCTTACAAATTACTTTCTTATAGACCCCTTACATATTTGCCACTGTGTATTACTGCCATTTTCTTCAATAATTTATAAAAATATGATTGTAAAATATTCCATTCTATGAAAATATTAAGGTTTTCTTGATCCATTTATTTCCTACTGTTTGACTTTCTGATTAGATGGGCTGAGGGCTGAGGAGCATGTACTAGGTTTTGAACTCAGGGCCTCACACACTTGCTAGCCTGGCATTTACCATTTGGGCCACACTTCTAGAACTATGGGGGATTTTTTTCCTCAGAAAAAATCATGTTTTCTGCTTGTGCATGTTAATAGGACTTACATGCATGTAATATCATGCCTTCTAACTTGTTTGCTGAGATGAGAATTTTCTAACCTTTTTTCCCCAGAGTAGCTTTGAACTGCAATCCTCAACTCTGACTCCTAAATAGGTGGGAATAGGAGACCACCTCTGTTCCTAGTCCTTGATCTATGTTTTGATATTTCATTTTATTTTTATCATAGATTAATTTTACAAAGGGGAATCACTGTAGTATTTCCATAGTGTATATCCTATATTTGTTGCTATTTATCACTTTTATTATTTATTCTATCTTCTCTGTGTTTTTCATTGGTTTTACAATACTGCTGCATTCATGTCATACATTTTTGGGGGTAGTCGAGGTTTGAGATTGAGAGAAAACATGTAAGGGTTGACTTTCTGAGCCTGGCTTTTTTAAATTGGCACAATGAACTCTATTTCCATCCATTTCCTGCAAACAATACGATTTCATTCTACTTTATAGTGAATCCTAGTCAATTGACATATATTCAATTAATAATGATGCAGTGACTAATCTAGCATATTTGGAAATACCATTGCATACTTCCTAAATAAAGGATAATTAAAAAAAACAAATCAGAAGTATTATGATTCAGTTGTAGTATTTGTTTACAATGTTAGGTAGATAATAAATTCTTCAACTGCCATCATTTTTGTTTCAATTTACACTGTGTGAGTTAATTCCTGGCCAGTCTTGAATATGATCCTTCATCTGAATAGATGTGGTGAACTATTGTCTGGTCAGTTCCAGTGAGCATTCCTTCCCCTTTCCTGCCTTCGTGTCCTTAACAGTCCTTCTTTTACTCCTACAGCCTTTGTGCCCTTGATTTCTCATGAGTGAAAACATGCAATACCTATCCTGTGAACCTGGCTTATTTCACTTCACACGATGGTCTCCAGTTCCACCCATTTTCTTGCACAATGAAAGAATTGTGTTCATCATGACACTGTGTAAAACTCCATTATATATGTAATACTACACTTTCTTCTTCATGTATCCATTGGAGAGTATCTAGACAGATCCTGTAGCCTGGCAGTTGTGAATAGCTCAGTGATTCAACACAGTTATGCAGATTTTTCTGTAGTAGCCTCAATTTGATTCCTTTGGGTATATAACCAAGAAACACTTTAGATTGATCACATTAAAAAAAAATTACTGCCAGAATCAGGGCTTGCATTCAGAGACTTTTGCGAGGCTGGTGCTATGTGACTTGAATCATATCTCCATTCCTCTTTATTGGTAGTTATATTTCAGCTAAAGTTTCATGAACTTTTTTGCCCAGGCTGGCCTCAAACCATGATCCTATTGCTCTTAGGCTCTTATATAGCTAGTTGATAGACCTGAGTCACTAGAACCTGGCTGCATGTAGTTTTAATTTGCATTTCTTTGGTGTGTAAAGATACTAAGCATTTTTTCTTCTATGTATTAGCCGTCTTTAATTTTCTTTTGAATAGTACCCTGTTTACTGAATGTTTATTAACTGGATTATTTTTGTTTGGGTGTCTGCGTTTTGCAATCCTTTACAAGATCTGGATGTGAATCCCCTTTCAGAGTAAATAGGCTGCAAAAATTTTTCTGTCATTGTGTAAGCTGACCTTTCCATTGTTTATTGTTTTGTTGTGCAGACCTGGTCATTTGACTGTAATACTATTGGTTAATCATTTTTGTTCCTATTTCCTGAGATGTGGAGAGTTTATGTGAAAAGTTTATTTGCCTGTGCCTACATCTTGAATTTTTACCTTAGGTTTTTTCCTTTAGTAGTTTCAAGTTTTTAATAGCTAACAGTGAGGGCCTTTATTTATTTAGAGTTGAATTTTTGTGCAGAATGAGAGCTAGGGGTCTAGTTTCAGTCCAGCACTTGTGAATGTACAGTTTCCCCAAACTTCTTGTTAAAGAACCTTCCTTTTCCCAGTGTAGGTTTGGGCGTCTTTGCCAAAAATCCAATGGCTGTAGCCTTGTGGACTTATTTCTGGGTCTTCTCCTCTTTTGGGTGACATGGCTGTTTTTGCAACAGTACTATGATATTTTATTAGCAAAGATCTGTAGTACAGTTTGAAGTCCAATAGTGTGATAACTACAGAGTTGCTCACTTTGCTGAGTTTTTGGCTATACAGGTTTCTTTGTTTTTTCATTAGGATGATTTTTTTCTGTTTGGTGGAGATTGTATTGAACCTGTAGATACCTTTTAATATGGCCATTTTACTAATAGTTTTACTGACTGACACATATAGATGGGAAGTCTTTCCATCTTCTAGTCACTTCTACAATTTCTTTCTTCAATGACTTACACATTTCATTAGAGATCTTTGACATCTTTGGGGTTATACCCTGTGTGTGTGTGTGTGTGTGTGTGTGTGTGTGTGTGTGTGTGTGTGTGTGTGTATGGGTGTGTGGGTGTGTATGGTGTGTGTGGTGTGTGTGGTGTGCTCTAGTACTAGGGCTTGAACTCAGATCCCAGTCATGGTCCCTTAACTTTTGTGCTCTGCCACTTTGAGACATAGTGCCATTTCTGACTTCTTAGTAGTTAATTGGAGCTAAGAGTTTCACAGACTTTCCTTCCCCGGCTGTCTTTGAACTGCAATGCTCAGATTTCAGCTTCCTGAGTAGCTAGGCAAGAGCCACCAAAGCTTCTTTGTTTGTTTGTTTATTCTTCTTTTGGTGTATAGAGTACTTACTGATTTATGTTAATTTTTTATCCTGCTACTTGTGCTGAAAGAGGTTATTAGACCTCAGCCTTTTCTGGGCTAATTTTTCAGGACTTTTAAACATAGAACCCTATAGCCTATGAGCAGGGATAATTTGACCTCTTCATTTTTTTCTGTTACCCTTTATTTTATTTCTTTTACCTGTTTATGCAGGTTAAGATTTCAAGTACTATAGTGAGTAAAAGTGGTAGAGGTAGATAACTTTGTCTCCCTTCTGGTTTTAAAAGAAATACCTTCAGAGTATTCCTATTCAGTAATAATTCCATTTTTCCATTTAGTTTAACTAGAAAATTAATTATTTTAATGTACTACTGGATTCTATAATATTTTATTAGGATTTTGAAATGAAGCAGGCTTTATTTCCTTTTAATTTATGATTTGGTTAATCTGTATTACACAGACAAGGGCTTATGTTTTTAAACAGTTTATTTTATATATTTTTTTATTATAAAGGTGATGAACCGGGGTTGAGGGTTAAAGTTACATAAGTGAGGTAATGAATGCATTTCTTTTTGAACACTGTTGCCCCCACACCCACTTTCTCCTTCTTTCCCTTCCTCAATCCTCCCTTCCTCAAATTGTAAAGTTCATTTCCAACAGATGTCTAGAGTATCCTTGTTGCATTAGTTCATCCTTTGTCATGCCATTTCTGTGATTCCCAAGGTTTTGTAATGAATCTTCCTATCCAACAACACAGTACCTCATGACAGTCCATTTTTATATCCTCTGATACCCTTTAGATTTGCCATTTACACATCTGATATATTTCTTAATAGATTTCAACTTCTTGTATCTTTTTTCAGGAAAGTTGCAATGTTTGCATGGGATTAATTTTGAATTTGTCTTTTGTGTAGCTGAAGATTATTGGTCTATCTTTCATCCATCTATAATTTTTTGTTAGTAGTTGGATTTGAACTCAGAGTCCCAGAATCACTAAGGAGATGCTCTACCACTTAAACGATGCCTTCATCCCCACTTTGACTTTGGTCATTTTCAAGGTAGGGTCTCACTTGAATGGCTAGTCTGGCCTGGGATGTGATTTTTCCTCATGCTTGCCTGTATCACTGGGAATGTTAGGCAGGTACCACTGTGTCCAATCATAGTGCCTTCCTCTAGGCTGGAATGTATGAAATGTTTCCATACAGCCAGTGCTTGAGGTGGGGCATTATATGTCCATACTGTCCTTGAATCATGGCACTCAGATATCTGCCTCTCACATGGCTAGGATTGCAGGCTTGAACCACCACACCCCTGCTTGATTCCTCATTTTTAAAACGAATGGATTTTCTTTGGTTACTGTTGGGGTCTTTCTTGGGAAGAGACATTTCAGGTGGGCTAGGCTTTCCTTAGGTTCAGGGGCTTCCTTTATATTTTATTTTCCTCCTTGTAAGCATGGGTATAATGTAAATGGTGGTTGAGAACACAGCATCATTCTTCCCTAGTTCCAAAAACATTGACTGGTTGATGAATTGTGGTTTCCTTATATGAGTTTCTGTGCATGTGCTGCTTCCTCTGGACGATTGCCCTGAATCTCCACCTGGGACCCCCTGCTACCAGCTCATGTGTTCCCTTTAGATGGGTGTTCATTAAGAATTTAGCACAATGACTCAAACCTGTAATCTTAATTATTCGGGAGGCAGAGATAGGGGATCATGTGCTGAGGCCAGTCCTAGCATGAAATAATGTCTGCAAGACTTCATCTCAACAAATATCTGGGTGTAGCAGTGCCTACCTGTTAGTTACCCCAGCTCTGGGGGAAGCCCAACGGCTGGGCACAGTGGCATGTGACTGCTGTCCCCAGTGACATAAGGGAGCTTGGGAAGATCACAGCCCAGGCTAGCCTCAGAGGTCAAGGGAGATCTAACCAGGACAATAACCAATGCACAAAGGGCTGGCGCACCAAGTGGTAAAGCACCTGTCTGGCACGCTTGAGGCCTTGAGTTCAATCCCCATCACTTTAAAAAGAAAAAAAAATCAAACTTTGTACTAACATGTGTGACTCTCTCACCGTCAGGGGTGCCTTTGAGCAGCTGTTCTTTGAGGTGTGATTGGAAGCAATAAGCGCTTGCCATTTCTCTTGACACGCTTCCCTCCTTGCTCCCTCGAATATCTTGAAGTCTGAAGCATTAGCCGAATCCTTTTAGCTGAAATGGAATGTGCGTTTCCTTTATTGCTTTTAGACGATTTCGCGGAAGACGAATGTTATAACGTTCACTTTAATTACTTCACTTTCGATCACAAGCTGATTAAGAAGCATGTTTATGTTTTTATTCCATAAATAAATTTTCAATGTGTCAAATATTGCTTGTCCATTTCTCATGTGTTAGGAACCTAGTATTTTATGAAGATAACATATTAAATTTTATTTATGTTCTTTTAGAATATATTAAGATGTTCATATTATTTTGTATCATTTTGTCTGTCAGTGCCTTAATAGACCAATGTATTAATGTCTTAAATGTGTAAATACATATTTAATATTAAATCTTCCTTACATTCCTCTAATAAATCTCTTTGAAAAGCTAACAAAAATGTTTTCTAAATGTTGCATTTATTGTCTACCACTCAAAATTTGTTGGTATGCTTTATTAAATAAATATTAAATACTATCTGTTTCTCGCTCCAATTCTTCAAAGTTAGTGCTATAGTAATGCTTTTCAATTGAGAAGATGAAAGGTCATCCAGGATAAGATGTAGAAGTCCACAAATATATGAATGAAATATGCTGCCCACCCTCATAACTTAACACTACATGTTTTTTAAAGACAAAATTTTATTTAGTTACCATATTAGTTCACTTTTGACTACTATACCATGAAACTTAACACATTAATTCAAAAGGAGGAAAAGTTTATTTTAACTCATCCTTTTGGAAGTTTCATTACAGGTGATCATGGTTGGTCCTGTTGATTTGGGGCCTGTAGTAGGCCAGCAATTATGGAGTTCATCTCATGTCAGTTGTGAAGCAGGGAAAATAAGAAACCAGCATCCCATAATTCCTTTAAAGGTCATGTTCCCAATCACATATATCTCCCACTACATCCCACTTACTATGTTAATGGATTCATAGATTTAACTCACGAGCAGATCATTAAATATTTTCATGTTTTTCAATATATCTGTGAGATTTTACTGTCACCGTCATTTTACTTTCATAAAATGAAATGAAGATTTTTACATCCCTCCATGCATTAGACTGGTGATGTTAGTTACTAGGTACAACCGGCCTCAGTGTCAGATGGCTATCTCTCATAAATCCATGAAACACAGTGATTAACTTTAGAAGTAAAATTCAGCATATTTTTCTGCTATTTCCAAAATTGTCACTAGGTATCTTCCTCCCTCCCTCACTTCCTTTCTTCTTTCCTCGACTCTGGGCCTGGGGCTGTCCCTCAGCTCTTCAGCTCAAGATGAGTGCTCTACCACTTGAGCCACAGGGCCACTCACTTCTGGTTTTCTGAGTGGTTTATTGGAGATAAGAGTCTCATGAAGTTTCCTGCCCAGGCTGGCTTTGAACCGAGATCCTCATATCTCAGTCTCCTGAGTAGCTAGGATTATAGGCATGAGCTACTGGCACCTGGCTTCTTTCTTTCTTTTATTTTTACAAATTTTAAGTAGTCATACAAAGGAGTTACAATTTCTTAAGTCAAGTTATAAGTATGATGAATCTTGATCAATGTTTAGATCTTCGATCATTCTGGGCTTGCATCATTCTTCATTTTCCCCCGCCCATCCCTATCTTTAAGTTACAAAGTTCAATTGTTACATGTTATAAATTGAATATCTTTTCATTTTTATGGAGTTTGACAATCTTATTATCTCTCTTAATTTAAATAGTCCATACTTTCAATCTACTTACTCTTTTTCACTCTTTCTACAGGATACATACAAATACAGTTTTCACAATGTACTCAGATGAACAAATAAAAATACAAATACTAAATTTGTGGTAGTATGTAATTCCCTTGATTTTTTGTTCTTTTCTTGATTTTCCAAGCCTATGATTTCCTGTACATTATTAAAAAACCAAAAACCAAAACACAGTTTCTTAGACTTCCTTATCAATTATTTGCTTATGTTTGTTTGAATGTATTTTGTGATTATTTATTGAATTAATTTTGTTCTTCTTAAATGCATATTAATGTTTCTTTGGTTAAATTTTTCTTGAGGTTAAATATCTAGCTTATTCCCTTTGATTTCTTTTAAAATATTGATGTAATTCAAAGAAATGAGTTTCTTTCTCCTGTAGCTTCACCATTTTCTGTATTATAGTAATCTCGTAATTATTTTCTAAATATTCTGTAATTATAGTTTTGATTTTCCTTTTCAAGAGAAATTTCCTTGGGCAGGGTTTTAAAATGTATTTTAGTGTTTAATTCTGCTTTTATTGAATTGTTATTGGAGAAAGTGGCATATAATTTCTACTTTTGAGGATTTACGTAGGTTTTTTAATCAGTTTAACTAAATGGTCTACAAGCTTTGGAAAATAAGGTAGAGTCTTGATATGTAAAATCTTATTCTGTATATAATCATCATTACATTGGAAACTTTTATATATTGTTTAAGTGCAGTACTTTTCCCACTTGTTCCGGCAAAAGCTTTATGTGGTGTATTAAATGTTCCTGTTTTGTTGTGTTTCTAACAGTCTTTCTGTAATGCGGACAACCTTTAATTAGTAAACAATGTTATACTATTCCTTAATGCAAGACTCACAACTTACCTTTGTAGTGTGTTTATCCTAAATTTGACTTATATTGGTAAAACAATGCCTTTCTTTCATTTGCTGTGTAATTTTATTTTAATTTTATGTGAACATTTTTCCAACTTTTTTCCTTGTGTTTCTTATATGCCTCTTCTCCCTAACATTCACACAGACACAGACACATTCACACATCACTTCTCAGTGCTTACTGTTGTAATTTTGAATTTGATCCCCAATTATTTTAACTTAATTATACTATTCAAATGTTGGTGTCAAAGCCTAAAATAACATTGGATTCTTACATTCTCAAGAAATGTAAGCAAAAATTATATTAATATTTCCTTAACTTTAATTAAACTTCATGAATAACAAATTTTAGCAATCACAGTTTAGCTTCATGGATTAATGACCCAATACTGGGGATTATTTTTCTTTAATATTCTTTGGAAGACTACAATGTACTATCAAGTAGTTTTTTTAAAGAATAATTTATTGATTTTTCTATAGGTAGGTATATTCTTTTTATTTCTTGGCCTTTTGTAAATAATATATTTTGTCCTTGGAATTATAAAAAGAGCCTATATTCATTATTTTATTGTAATTAATGTGCCTGTCCAATTTGTAACCTAGCATCTTTCTTTAACTCAGAAAAGTTTTTCTTTTACTATTTTTAATTGTAGGCTGGTCTTTTCACTTAGCATTTGTTTAATTTGTCTATTTTTATGTATTATGAGATAATTGTTATGCATCTGTGTTTTCTCCCTTCTTTTTTTGTCCTGTGAATTTGCTTTGGCACCCTCTGGGAATTTCTTGAATTTGTCTTGCACATGAATACAATTAATGGGGACTGTACAGCTAGTTGTGTACTGTGTTGATATAATTTTTAAAATCTCTATATGATATCTACTAATTCTAGAGTGTTTCCTTTAAAATAAACTTTTAACTCCAGTTCATACATAAAATATTATTTTAAATCCTGGGTGAACACACACCAAAAATTCTTTAAAAATGTCTTCTAAGTTTTACAGTTAGTCTGTCTTAGAGAGAATTTCCTTTGATTATGTTTCTTAAGGTGATTGTTTTTCTGACCTTCACTTTGGTTTTAAGACTCCATCTCTAATGCTTTGTAAAGGATAAACCCAAGTGACAATTTTCTCCTAGCCTCTTTTTCTAGATGGAAGTCCTTCCTCCTGTCTTTCCTTCCTGGCAGTTGTCCCCTCCCAATTTTCCTCTTTCTTTTCCAGAATAGTTATTGTAAGATTGAGTGAAACTCTATCCTTGTCCAGGCAGCCTTTGACCTGATGAGAGAAGGTCTTCCTTTCCTTCCTACAGATGAACTAGCAGACGTGCTTCAACTTTTCTGCATCCTTATTTCAATCACAGATAAGAAATTTTCTCTATTGAAAATCCACTTGAAGCTTTGCACTGGTGGTGCACACCTATAATCCTAGATACTCAGGAGGCTAAGGTCTGAGAATCCTGGTTCAAAGACAACTGGGTCAGGAAAGTTCATGAGATTCTTTGTTTTATAAAATTAATTATTAAACTAATTAACTTAGTTCATTAATTAATTTTGATTTAATTTTATTGTCAAGGTGATGTCCAGAGGGGTTACAGTTGCATATATAAGGCAGTGAGTACGTTTCTTGTCAGACATTTTCCTCCTCCCTCATTTTTCTCCCACTTTCCCTCCTCCCCAATTCCCGCTGGCCAAGTTGTACAGTTCATTTCCAACATATTGTCTTGTGAGTATCACTGTTGCCTTGGTTCAGCCTTTGTCCTTTGCTCACCATTTTGTTTTTTTGTTCCCCATTCCCTTTACTAATTCAGATAAACATATATACAAACCAACCAGCAGAAAACCAGATTTGGAGGCGTGGCTCAAAGTGGTAGATCACTAGGTGAGCAAAAGGAGCTCAGGGATAGTGCCCAGTTCCTGAGTTCAAGCCCCCAGACCAAAAAACAAATGAGCAAAAAAAGTCCTCTTGAAAATTCATAAAAGGGGGAAATCTAATATTGTATTTGTTATATGTTATAACATGTTTTGTAGTGTGGCTATGTGAGTATTATATATTATTATATTATATTTGCTATTCACATCATATTTTACAGAGGTTTGTAATTCTGTAATATCCTTTAGTTCCTTCTGCATCAGCCTCCCAAGGGCTGGTTTTCAAATCTGATGTCAATGTCTTGATTCTTGGACATACATGTATCACATGTTCTCATACTACACATACATAAACCCAACATGTTCTTAAACTACACACATATTATGTGTTTTATACTATATATGTAGATTACATGTCATTGCAAGTTTTATTTACTTCTCCTATGATTTGAGTATGAGCTGTTCACTGTCCTTTATCTGCCAGCTGCTCACCTGGCCTTAATCGATTATTTTTTAGACTGAATGGCCTTTTCCATCACCCACATACAGTTGCTGCCCTCCATGTTAATCTTTATTAAATGAACCAATATATAATAATCACCATAATAATAAATTTACCATGTTTCTTATTTCAGATACTTTATGGATATATTTGATCCTTATAATCACTCTGTGAGGTTGATCTGGTATTCATCACCCATAATCTATACAAGAAGAGCCCAAGGCTGGAAAAGATGAAGCAATGCACTTGAAGTCAGACAAGTAGTGGAACTGATACTGGATTGCAGCCTTATTTATCCACTGTGCTCTCCTGTCTGTCAGTATGTACCTCTGTTGGTAAACACAGCTGATAATAATGGGAGTGGAAGTTTTAAAACCTGGTTATCAGCTCTCACCAGTCCTCCCATGGAAAGCTGTGGATCTGAATCCCCTTTTTGTTGACTCTGGGGAGAAAGGGGAAAGTAGTAGGGTGTGATTTGCAAGACTGTGCCACAGAGGGTCATGCAGCTTCCACCTTGTTATAAAGGATTTGATCATAGATCCCCAGACTCCAGAAACATAGTATAATGAAATTGAGGGTGCCGTGCTGGGAGGAAATCCAAGTCATCTGAAGAAGCCATGTGCAGGGAACTCTGATTAATAGTCATGCTGATATTAGCTTTCAAGTTGTGCCAGCCCCGCTGTGAGACACACAGAGGAAGAATCTGTCCTCTTGAAGATTCCTGCCCCAGATGTTCAAGTCATTCTCGGCTATTCTAGTGTTCCTAGATGAGGCCCCCAAGCCCTGTGAAGCAAAGGTACCTGCGGTACCTTGTCTATATCATTATTCACTGTCTGCAGATACAACAAGTTATTGATTTATGCCTTATACTAATTAGCATAGAGGCAGGCATTGTGGCCAATACCTGTGAGCTCGGCATTTGGGAGGCTGAGGCAGAATAAACTGGAGGTGGAGATCATCCTGGGCAACATATCAAAACCCCATTTCAAACAAAAATGTGATTTAATGAGTTCTAAATGAATAGCGACAAATCTTGAGACCATTTGCTTTCTGAATATACAGGAAAATAGCCAAGAGCTATCTGTCTAGTTGAAGCAATCAAATATGGAATATATTGCATATTGCACATTTAAAAATGTTTGTTAGATGACTGAAATGTTTAAGGTGCTGGACTGTTAGACAGCTTTCACTTCCAGAAAAGCCACAGGATAGTGGATTTGCATGCTTATATTTTGCTGAGCTCAGTGCATTGTGAGTTTATTCCTGGCTTCTTGTACAACGAGGTTTGGAGACAACATGACTCCCTGTCTTGATTATTTGGCAATCATATGTACACATATTTCTTACTTTTTCATATGGTTTTTTTTTCTCTGCATACTCACCAGCAACCAATACTGGCCAATTACTCCTTTTAAAACAAAATATATACATCATACACAGATAATGTAGTACCCTATACACTGCTTACATAGAATGTAATTATATATTTCATATGTAAATGTGTGTGCATATATCATAATACCATCATCAATTAATGTTTTTTAAAACCTTGATTTGATTCACTCATTTAGATATATTTGCATTCAGGATAAATACCAGATATCAGGCTATGATTTAAGGTCACACATACAAGTCCATCTCATGCTTTATACCCAACCGAAACCCACTGCCACAATGTGCCTCTGGCTGCATGGCAGGTAAAAAGCTATGTGGACTTGTCAACAGGCTTTCGATTCTTTCTTCTAAGCCATAGCTTTCTTTGTCAAGTGTCAGTGTAAAAGTGGTTTAAGAATGTCTCTAAGTAACAGAGGCTTCAGTGAGACTTACTGGAGCTTGAACATCTTTACAATGGAACATCAGTAGCTCATTTCTATCCTGTACTCATTTCAACCCTCTGATATTACATTCCATTGCTTCCACATATGTGACTTTGGTGTTGCTCTATCACTATTCTTGCTTAGTCTCCAGAACTGAGTTGTTCGGATGCAAAACATGCTATTTCTGCTCAATTAGTAAATCTGAAGCAGAAGCACCCCACATTCATTCTCATTTCTCTGACTTCTCATTTTTTATAGTACCAATATCCTGGTATGCTGTGTTCTTTACCCACACACTACTTGATATCATTTAGGAACTCAATTTCCTCTAATGGAAATGATTGATCCCTTCGCTACCTTTCTATAATGAGGACCAAACTGGGATCAGTTTTTCTTCTCATTCTTTTACTAATTGTTTTTCTTTTCCTACACAATGAAATACTGTACAATGTTATGTAAAAATATACACAAGGGGCCAGACAGCACTGGCTCATACTTATAATTCTAGTTATTTATGAGGCTGACATCTGAAGATTACAATTTGAAGCCAGCCAGGGCAGGAATAACATAAAACAAGAGGCTTTCCTTTTCCCGAAAATGCCTTATGCACAAACATTTACTTTATTATATCACCTTTATCTTGTAGAATCACTAAGAGTTTATATAATTTTGCACTTTATGTATCACAAACTTTTATTATACCATTCCTTCCTTTCCAGGCCTCAATTTCATTTTCTGTAAATGTAGACATCTAAGCCAAGCAAGAGGATTTCAGCCATATACCAAGAACTCCTTGTACTGCATGTAGTGGTGCATTTACTATTCATATGATTGCTTTTAAGAAATATATGAAAGTTTCACATGTTTTGCAGACATCTACCTTTAAAATACTACCATATATTTTACTTTTAGTATTATCATCATCATCTTTATGTAGTTGTGCAAAGGGGTTACAATTCAACATGTCAATTTATAAGCATAATGCGTCTTGATTAATATCACCAAAGAAGTCATTATAAAGGAAAAGGGCCAGATCTAAGATTATCTAAATATCAGAGGTTAGACCTGTGTTTAGTGGGACTGATTCTACTATCTGGTTATTTTGTGGGCTCTAATCCTTTAAAAGGATTATTAGAACAAGTGAAAAGCAAGAAATAACACGTGACCTGATACGTTTAAAATATTAACCATATTGTCATTTACAGAAAAACACTGCCAACCTCTACTGTACATGAAGGATAACATCGACGTGGATTTTGTCATGATTTCAGTTCTGTCCTGCCCATGGATGACATCTTTAATGGTTAGAAAAGTCTTCTCTACCTGCCTCAAGTTCCCAATCAACATTGTCATCATAGAAGTTAGAACTAATCTAGAAGAGTTGTTATTTTACTCTCTACTGTCTCATAATTGGATCAGTTCTGAGGCCTTCTTTGTTAGTATCTCAATCATACCATTTTGCAACCTTTCTGTGTGTCCTATCTGAGTTTCATTGCTAGTATCTGCATTTCTTTTACCAACGGGCTGGTTTATTTTTTTCCAAAATAATTAAAGGCCCTATTGTAACTCATGGCAAACCAGAAATGGCAAGGACTTAACACCCTTGGGAGAGGCTGGTATATAAATACCCCAGCTCCTTCACCTTTTGAGTAATACAATATGAGTCATCCTAACAATGTCTCCCAGTATCCCCATGAGGTTATCTCAATTTGCTTGTTGTGGTAGCTGGCCTAGTGATGTATGTACCCTTTGTTGTCTGTGTCCCCAGAGCCTTCCAAAGGAGCCACTTGTATTTCAGTCTTTGTCTTACAGTGACCTAGGGAAATTCAAACCAATGGTGATTTCAAACCTACTCCACTGGCAAGTCATGCTTTTTATAAAGCTCTCTAACTTAAAGCATCACCAGCTTCAATTGCAAGTCCTCAAAATTGCTGCCTGCAGTTATTCATTTTGAGGACAGCTCAATTTTGTGTGGTCTCATGTCACCATTGTTGACTCTGACATTGTGAATGGGTCAAACAATTAATTTTCTGATTGGATACCAGGTCCTTTTCAGCATCCATCTCCACATTCCCGCTAGTGAAAGGACTTCCTATGTGGCTCACAATGGAAAATTCGGAGCCAATGCACACTTGAATCTTAAGATTTACATTGGCCAGGCAGGTTGCAATAGCAAGTTCTAATAATAGCTCCATTTTTCCTCACACCCTGGCAGAAAATTTAGGCAGCCGTGTCCAATTATGCTGAGCACAGCAAACTCAAACTTATTAAAGGTAGGAAACAGGCTGTTTCAGGATGTGAAAAACTCAACATAATGTGGAGATAATTCATCAAGTGTATGGTTTACTTGCTGTTTTTTATTTTATTTTATTTTGCAAGCCAGCATTAAGTTGTCAATTTCCCATACAGGGCAAGAAACACTCCTTGTTAATATACAAAAGTCAGAGTTCAAATATATAAAGCCAACCTACACATTTATTGAATAACTCAAAGCAAGTCCATTGTTTCATTTACTGCTCAGAGAAAAACATTTAATAATGCTTCCTTGTAAGAGGGAAATTTTGATTACAGTTTTTACTGGGCTTTGAGATCCAAACTAAGATATAAAAAGAGAAAAGATTACAGACTGTTTTAATTATTTAGTACACAAATACAGGTAACATAATGAAGCACAGCATTTCATGAATTGATTTACATGATCCTGAGGGGAGAAAAAAAACTTAGTTTTTAATTACGATTTTCAAAATAAAAATAAATGTGCTCAAATAACAGTCTTTCTTTTCACCTTCTCCTTCTTTCCCAGAGAAACTGATTCCATTTGTGGCTTGTTCCTTGGCCAAATAATCCTAATGATGTTTTCTAAGCAGTTAATTAGAGTTTTCCAAGCTGCAACACAGGTCAGGAATAACTTTTTCCTTTCCTCTTGTGGAAATTATTGATCCCTCTGCTAGCTTTCTATAATTAGGACCAAGTTGGAATCACTCTTTCCTCTAATTTTTTTACTAATTGAATTTCTTTTTCTGCATCATGAGATATTTTACATTTGTGTTTGAAAAAATATTCACAGGGGGCCAGGCTCCAGTGGCTCATACTTAGAATTCTGGTACTCTGGAGGCTGAAATCTGAGGATCACAGTTTGAAGGAGCTCTGGGTGGAAAGTCTGTGAGTCTCTTATCTCCAATTAACCACCAAAAAAAAAAAAGAAAAAAATGTGGAAGTGGAGCTGTGGCTCAAGTGGAAGAGCACTAGCCAAAGAAAAGCTCAGACCCAGTGTCCTGGCTAAGCTCAAATCCTAGGACTGGAATTAAAAAAAAGAAACACACACACACACACACACACACACACACACACACACACAACCCCAAGGGACTGCTTTATATAATACCAAAAGATAATGCTTTATTTTTAAAAAAAAAAAAGAAAAACATATTCTCCCACATGTAGTAGGCCACTTCTCATTCCTATATTGCTATATATTTTCTCCTCATTGAATGTGAAACTGATTTTGTAACTATATTAATTTTATTGTTTATGAAATTAATGTCTGTTTGCCTCACTAGATTATGAGCCCCATAGGCCTACTTGGGACCATTTTTATCAATAACTATAGTCTCAGCACCAAGTTTATTCCTGATACATGGTGTTGAATAACAAAAATTGATACATCCTTTAAAATACACTTGCCTATATAATATATAATACATGTACTATATTATAATATATAGCATATATAATATATACACTATATAATAGATTCTACTCATCATCTATCATCTATTATCTATCATGCCTGCAGTATATTCTGAAAACCTATATATGCTATGTATTACATATGTGTATAAAATGAATATGTGTATAAATATACACATATATGTATGGATGCATGCACATATATAATATTTAGTTTTATATATAACATATATGTATGTGTGTGCATCCACACATATATGTTATATATAAAACTAAACATAAATAGATCTTTTTTCCCCAAAATGCTTATTCTCCATACATTTTATCTTAAAAAATTGTGAAAGTCTATTGTCTAAATTATGTTTATTTTTAACTTTTTTAACAGATTAAGTTTGTTTTTTTATTGTTCAGACTGAGAATGTACAATGCTCTGGTTACATTTATATTAGTTGCTATGGTTTCCAATACTTCAGAAATTGTCCAAGAAAGGAGTGGAATTTTTCTCACCATGCAAAGATGTTTTTCCCTCACTCGTTTGTGCCCACGTAATGTACCAGTTTAAAGCGTCTGCTTTCTCCTCCCCATCTGTGCTATTTGCAAGGGATGGGGAGACGAAGGGGAAAAACAGGCAGGTGGAAGAAGAAGGAGGCATACTCTTCATTCTAGCAGTGACTAGCTCCAGAATTGTGTGCTCCTTCTTGGTGTGAACTAAAGGCCCCAAACTTACACCCTACAGTCAGCTTCTATAGTATGTTTTGTTTCCCTCAATTCCTACATGTGAACACATAGCTCTTTCTTTGAAGAAAGCTAAGCAAAGACCTCTGGCCCTCCAGAGACACAACTGTCAGAGGGAATTTAATGCAAGCAGTTTTCCTGCTGCTGCTCCTGCTGCTGTTGTTTTCACTTAGTTCTTTTTCTGACCAATTGGAAGGATATGCTCTTTCAGGGATGACTGCCTTTGGTTCTGCTCCTATTACTCATCTGTATTATTATCCCAATTCTCCTGGAAAGGAAAACACACCTTTCTCTAGAGAAAGTGCTATTTATCTTGCATTCTGTGACTTCTTTGCCCCCTCCCTTTGCATTAGCCATTATTGTAACATGACAACAACTGTCATCTACTCCATACTTACTATATGTTTGTAACCTTGGTCAATATGGTAGCGTCAATATTCACTTAATGCCCACAGTTACAATATTGTACCCATTTTATTGATGAGAAAATAAAACTGACAACCCACTTTGTATACCCACAGTGTAAAACAGATCTTTATAACATTAAGCTTTATTGACTTATTCTAGAAAGTTACAGACAACGAACTGTGACTTAGTCAATTCTATCAGCATTGGCATTGCTTTACTGAACAGAATTAGCCAAATTCTGCTTCCATGGAGGTCCCATTCAATGAATCTTCACATAAGTCTATACTGCTCTGGAGGGACATTTTTTCAAAAATAAATAACTAAAATAAAAATAAAAATACTGGGAATGTTTTGTTCTTTATAAGCTGTTCTCTCTTGTCAGGTATCTGCCTGGTCTATTTCTAAATTTTACCAAAAATGAAGTCAATTGCTAATAATAAGTTTGGAGTGTCTGTTCAACATATTGTTTTATTTTCTCAGTGGGTTCCTGCTCTCTAAAGGAATAGACCCAGGCCTTCACTTTATGATACTGCATGGTTCTCCCACTCTCCCAGCCCGGTACACAGCTAGTTGGCTTCTACCATGGCTAGATCAAACTTTTACTCTAGATCTAAATGTTGGAATTAGAAATCAGAGATCTTCATTTCTGTTTGAAGAGAAGAGGCATAAACTGATTTCAGACTATCATTCTTGGCTATGTGCACTTAAAAAATAGAAGTTTGCCTGGGAGTGAGGATGAAGAATAGGAGAATTCTAGGTAGAGGAACAGAGAAACACCAGTAAAGAATACTACTGGCAGAGTGGTTCAAGTGGTCGAAAGCCTATGTAATAATCATGAGACCCCAATTCAAACCTCAGTACATTCCCAAACACAGAGACCCTGCAAAGAAGAAAACAAAACAAGTAAAGCCACTTCCTTGAGAACTGAGCTCCCTTTTTGGTTTCTTCTATTAACAAATCCTGACTAAGAGAGTTTGTACCAGAGTGGTTACTGGCTGCAGTTGGATTATCCACCAGACAGGGGACAGTGAGGATAATGCTGCTGATATAGCCAGAACAGCAGTGGCCCTCATATGAAGGTGGAGGGCATTCAGTAAGCTAAGACTTTCACTTGTGTTAAACTAGAATAAGACACAAGCAGAAGGGATGAGCTAACTCATGTGATTCCTCCAGAGTTTGAAAGTTGTAGGAAAACTCTATAATAATGTCATGTTGATCATCCATAATGTTTTTTTTTTTTTAATTTTTATTTGTTTTTGGTTGGTCATAGGGCTTGAACTCCGGGTCTGGGCACTATCCCTCAGCCTTCAGCTCAATGATAGTGCTCTACCACTTGAGTCACAGTTGCACTTCATGTTTTCTGAGTGGTTTATTGAAGATAAGAGCCTCATGGACTCTCTTGCCCAGGTGGGTTTTGAACCACAATCCTCAGATCTCAGCCTCCTGAGTAGCTAAGATGTCAGGTGTGAGCCACTGGCATCCAGCTATCTGTAATGTTTGGAAGAGAGGAAATGACAAGTTCAGAGGAAGTAACTGATTTAAAATAAAGCCTTCCCTTTTGTCTATAGCTGGAGAGCAGAGTACTGCAAGCCATGGAAAGAACATATTGAAAGGCGAGTCAAAATTCAAAGAAAGCTAGAGTTCTCAGATTTGACAATTGACCAAGGTTGAGCCTCATAGACTGGGGTGACTTGGACCTTCAGATCACACTAGTCCCCTGAGCCACTAGAATTGTCCACTTTTCCTGGACACTCCTCTTTCATCCTGCCCTTTGTTTGAGGTTGTAGGGAAACCTCAAATGGAGTAGATTTCTTGTGAGATGATGCTGGTCCTTCTCAAGATCTATCTCCATTCTTTTCCTGGTTACCAGTCAGTATTAAGAATAGATGGCAACAAAGGCTGGACTATTTTAGGTTCAAAGTACCATGCCAAATGAGACACATTCTACCTGGCTTTCCTGGAATAATGAGTTAGCAGAGGACTTAAGTAGATTTTGATGGTGCAGGATCAAGGTAGGCAGAATACTAAAGTAAATAATTAAGACTTTATTGATGACACATGCCATGGTATTTAACACTAGGACAAAGGCCCTTGGTCTTGACATTGTAGGATGAATGGTGAAAATGTGGATTACATACTAGTCCATACTAAGTACATAGAAATCTCAGAATTGCCACAGCAGACAGTAGGAGATGGCATTAGAAGGCCCTGTGAACAGCATGTTGATAAGTCTACCATATGAGAACCGAAAGTCAGGAGCTGACCACATCCTCTGGGTGGGATGCTGAGCACTCAGTTACGGAAGTGGTAAGTATTGATAAGGGCTGTGCCACTTTCACACTATGGTTGACAAGTTCAATGAAAGCTGTCTTATGGAGATTGGGATGACAAGAAACAATGATACAGAACTGAAATCTCTAGTAGCATTGAGGATAAGTTTCTAGACAACCAGAGGCAATAGACAATGCTCAGCCATTAGAATCAAGGTGACTTAACTATCACCATCTGCAGCAAAGTGGGAACAATAGCTAAGGAGACTGATCTGGAAGGATCTGTAACTATGTCTATGTTGGATTCTGTGCCCCTAACCCTTTAGCTCAGCTCCTATACAAGATCAGATGATCTCATTTCACATACCCATCTATAGAACCATAGTCATTCAAACAAAAACAAAGCAAAATTAAAAGAAGGAAGGAAGGAAGGAAGGAAGGAAGGAAGGAAGGAGAGAGAAGGAAATTCTTTTTCTGGTTTTGGTCTAAGCCCTAGAAGATGTTGCAGATGTTACTATGTGACCTGTTACAACAGAGTCAAGGCCCGTATCTTTCCTCAGTCCAAAATGGAGGTTTAGAAAATGCTGTCAATGTAAGCTGACATAAGAACCAGGAGTGCTGTCCTCTGTGTGCCAAATATGCAATTTTACAGGGTATAACATTGGAGATCTGCAAGGCTTGCTGGTGCTGAGAGTGGGTGGGTCAGATAGTAAGCAAAGGTCCTCATTCATTACGATGGAGGTCCTGCTATAATAATTGTTTCCTTTCAAAATTAACTTAGAACTTCTAAAGTGGCTTTTTAAACATTTTTTTCCTCATTGGATTTTGTATTTGGAGATATTGTAAGTTTTAATTAATGAGAGAAACAAAACTTAAGCTGACTTCATATAAAGAATTGATTAAGTCACAGAAGTCAGGGAAGGGTTAAATGAGCACATTCTACAAAGGCAGATAAACAACTGCACCCTAGTAATCAATATGCCAAGAACTCAAATGTTGCCATCTTTCTTCTGACTTTGCAGACTGCTTTTTCTCCAGGGAGCTAGGTTTACCCTCTCTCACTGTGAACTAGATTTCTTGTAAAGGGGGAAAGGACTGGAAAACAATAGCTTTTGAGTTTTATATCTATTCTTCAATTTCCACAAAGAAAAGGCCCCCACTGTCTCTTTGATCCACAGAACATACATTTCATGGAATTAGCAGCTGAGTGTATCTTTAGTTGGCTGCTTACCCCTAGGCTGATCAATTGTTGACACAGGGACAGAGGCACATTCAAAAGGGCCCCTTGCTGAACAAAAGGGGATATTTGGTCACTAAGCCTCAGCACCTCCATAGTTTTCCATGAGTAGTGCTGTAATCCTGAATGGAGAACAAATCAAGCCCACGGCCTTACTTGCTCCAAAGGCACGGTATGAAGGTAGAGCAGAGAATCCCAGCCTCCATTAGAGAACATGAGCATGGCAGAAAGAGTGAAACCAAAGGCATAAAACCTCAATAGCCACTTTGGAAAGCAGTATGAAGGTTCCTCAAAAGACTCCACATAGAGTTCCCCTATGACCCAACAATCCCTCTTTTGGGCATTTACCCAAATGTTCACAAACAAGACCACACTAAAGCTACCAGCACAACTATGTTTATTGCAGCATTATTTACCATAGCTAAGATATGGAACCAATCCAGATGCCCCTCAATAGATGAATGGATCAAGAAAATGTAGTATATATACACAATGGAATTCTATGCCTCCATCAGAAAGAACATTGCCCCATATTTTAGGAAATGAAAAGACTTGGAAAAATTATATTAACTGAAGTACACCAGGGCCAAAGAAACATAGGTCCCATGGATTCCCTTATTTGCAATAAGCAGTATAAGCAGAAAAGGTCAGATAAGGTGATGTTAGGAGAATGAACCCCAAGATAAGTGTTCAAATGTTTTTTGTTTTTTTTTTCATGAAATTATTTCTAACATATTTATAAGATGACTTCTATATTGCTTTGTATGTCCCTCCTCCACGGTATAACCCCTGCTTTCACTGTATTTGATGTTGGTATAATTTGTGGAGGGAAAGGGAAAAAACAAATACTTTAACTAGGGATACAGGTGGACCCGTTGCAACAATGAAATGTACAAGTCGTTATGTGGAAAAAACGAACTTTACAACTTTGGGGGGGGGGAGGTGGGGGGGGACGGGTCGGGTGGGGGGGATGGAGGGAGTATGGGAAAGGATGGGAAGGGGAAACAATGAGGAGGCAACAATGCTTGATAAGAATGTAATCATTATCTTGCCCATGTAATTGTAACCCCTCTGTATGATATTCTCACACACACACACAAAAAAAACTCAATAGGTAGTTACTCCTTACCTGGATGACTGGGCGGAGGACTCCTCTTTATTTTCAATAATAATATGGAGGGGTTGTTTTCCATGAACTGTTGTTACCTATCCCCATGGCAATTAAATGATGAGCTACAAAGAATTTTGCTCTGTAAACTAATGTCTGGGTTCCAACCTCAGTAACATTTTTTACTTCTTAGCTATGCAATTTTAGAGAAGATCCTTAACTGCTCTGAAAATATATCAGTGGAATAATAATGATAATATCTATCTTATTAGGCATTAAGAGAATTAAGTGAGATCATATGTCCAAACAACACAATATCATTGTTAATGATCAATAAATATTAGCTACCATTATAAAAGAACCAAAACCCATAATCTACTGTTAGTCTGTGAGTTCATTGAGTATTGCAATTGTATTTATGGATGTTTAATCAAGGAGTTCACTGAGTGTTGGAATCGTATGTTATACATGGTTTATAAAGTATGGAATCATGCTTACATATGGAATCATAATTTATACTATAAAGTAGACCAGTATGAGGTTTGCCATGTTATTGAAATTTATTATGTATTTTCTGAGGCATAATACTTTACTAGTCCAACATTCATTTAATTATCATTACTGTGCTTTATACATGCTATATTCTAGCACTTGAGCATCCAATAGTCCTTTTTGTTTTGATTATTTGGGGATAGGATTTTCTGTTTTACCTGAACTGGCCTTGATGACAGTTCTCCTTTTTTATGATTCCTATATAGCTGCGATGACAGGCATATAGCCTATCTCTCTCTATCTCTGTCTATTTCTCTATATATATCTCTTTCTGTCTCTGTCTCTGTCTCTGTCTCTCTCACACACACACACACACAGAGCTACAGGTTAAAACAGTATCCCATTATTTATTTTTTGCCTGAGCTAGTATCAAATTGTGATCTTCCTAATTCCCATCTCCCAAAGAGCTGGGGTTGCATATGAGAGCCACCACACCTGACTCAACATCTATTTTTAAATTGGTTACTCATACATTTAGAAATAAGTAATGAGTTTAAAAACACATGTACACAAACACACTTTATTGTTCTCCCTCTGGGGTGTCCCTAGTTGAAACAGTTCATTTATCTGCGCTACTGCTCAACCCTTAGGTCCTAAGATCATGGGAAGCTTTTGTGAATTCACATATGCTCTTAGAATGCATTAAATAAATATGGAAATAAAGAAGTCAATTACCTACTACCTTGCTGTCTGTTTTCATGCAGACGGTATGGGTTATTTAGACATGTGTTTCAGCTCTGTTTCATTCAGCATCCATAGTACATGCTTTCTAAGGATTTTTTAAATAACTATTTCCCTTTCCTTTGTCTTTTCTGTTTTTCTGAGTCCAATGGACAGATTTTCTTAAATTTAGAAAAGAAAGGGAACACATGTTAATTTGTCTCACTTGGGGAAGGTGTTGAGAATACCTCTCTTGCAGCACACCTGCTCATTTTTAGTTCTGGCTCTCAGCCACACCTTCTACAGACTGCCTCATTTCTGGGGAGATAGCCATGGTTTTTCAATCCCACCTGAATGGATCATTTTAGTTTCTGATGATGGTTTCAGAAGGCTCAACTCTATATCCTTTCATTGGCAAGGCCATTAGCAAGGCCTGGGCTCCACAGACTAGATTCCCAGGATGGTGAGTTTCATACAGACCTGGAGGCAGACAAAGAATAAGAACCACTCTGAGGCAAAAGAAAAACAAGGCATCCATTATTGGCTTATTTGCAACGGTGTCCCTCATTGCTTACAAAAGCTGTGTCAAGATTTGTATTTCACAGCTTAGAACAGAGAAATCTCTTTCTTTCTAGAAATGGTTTTGAGGAGTTTAAACGTACTTCCAGAATCCATCTCATTTCTTTTTATCTTCTTCTGCCCTATATCTGCAGCTAAGGGCTAAAAGCAACACCACCCCTTTTATGCACAATAGGGCTAGGATGTTCCAAATTATCTTAGAGTTTCCTAGAAAACTCAGTGCAAAGACTTTTTAAGGTATAGTTTCATGAAGATGTGATTGTATAGAGCTTGACTGAAAGGGAAGGTATACACCACTGGGAAGCACATACAGTCTCCAGGATGGACATATGTTATCAAGTTAGCAGCCACCTGTTACCAAGAGGAACAAACAGGGGCTGGGAAGGTGGCTCAGTGGTAGAGTGCTTGCCTTGCATGCATGAGGCCCTGGGTTCGATTCCTCAGCACCACATAAGCAGAAAAAAGCTGGAAGTGGCACTGTGGCTCAAGTGGTAGAGCACTAGCCTTGAGCTAAAGAGCTGAGGGACAGTGCCCAGGCCCAGAGTTCGGGCCTCATGACTGGCAAAAATAAATAAATAAATAAATAATAAAAATAAATAAATTAAAAGAAATTTAAAAAAAAAAAAAAAAAGAGGAACAAACAATAGTTCCATCATGGAGGATTGTCCATTTCTGGGTGTTATTCTATAATTCTGTACGTGAAAAAAGGTTTTATTAACAACAGTGCCTATAACATGACATTGACCTGACCTCCCAGGTAGCCTAAGCTTCACAGGACGCAGAGCTAGATTCTGGCCCAAGACTGCTCCGGGCAAAAATATAAGACCTTTTGGTTTGATAAACAAACAAAAGCAAAAAGGCCTGAAGGTGTGGTTCAAGGGGTAAAAATACCTGTTCAGCAAGCTCAGAGCTCTGAGTTCAGATCCCAGTACTGTAAACAAATAAACAAAACCACTTTCTATCTTCCAAATATCCACATATTGATGTATCATTAGCTGATTCTGTGCTGTAAATAAAACACGGAAATGAAAGAGAAGGAATGAGACTGTCAGTAGATGACAGATAAAAGCACCTACCAACACTAAGTTACAGTAATGGAATAGCAGTGTTTAGAGTTTATATTTTCTATATTGCCAGTTTATTTTTACAGCTTATTCTCAAACCATTTGAAAATTATTTTTGTACAATGGAACTGCCTCTAACCACAATGCTTGATGAGCCCATCAGTCATAACATGATTTGTGAATTCTTTGGTTTTTATTCTTCTTTTATGATCAATTTTTTTCTTTTATGATCTCCAGACAAAATCATAAGCACCTACCTGAACACACACACATACACACACACACACACACACACACACAGAATGTGTATATGTGTTTGCTTATTGTTTTAGAATTAGGCAGAGAGAACAAGGAAAGAGTTCAGCTGATACAGACTACAGGAATGTATAGGAAACATTAATGAGTTTTCCCAACCCTGATGTACATTCTTAAGAACTTCCGTGTTTAAAGTTCCCTACATGGATTCTGCTCTAAATTTCCTGCCCCTGAGGTTCCCTGCTCTGTAAGTGATGAATGCCAGGTTTATCTCTTGCAAGGCCAGCTGGTTTGACCCTTTGATTGTGGAAAGCATGTGTTTACCCAAGAAACAGTCACTTAAATTTAACATTGGCCTCAGTGAAACCTGTTTATGCAGGCAAATCCACTGTGCTGCAAAATTAAAATCGGACTTGAATACCTTCCAAAGCTAAGCTGAAATGGCTTTTGGATAATCCATCATAGTGGATTATTCACACCACTGCTCTCCTATTAGCAACATGTTGCTCATAGTACACCACTCAGTTTTAACAGGTGAATGAACATTGGTATAAGACAGTTGCATACAACTCAGAACAGGTTATCCTTCTCTATGAGGAAGTACAGTTACACAGAGGTTCTCAAAGTATTTATTTTTATTTTTACTTATTTGTCTTTTTTTGGTGGGCTGAGGTTTGAACTCAGAGCTTTGTGTTGTTCTATCACATGAGTTATTCCTCCAGGCCTGTTTGATTTTTGTTATTTTGGGGGATAGTTTTGTGTTTTTTTGCCTGAGGTTAGCTTTCAACTTAGATCTTACTACCTTTCCCTCCCACATTGTACAAACCGTTCTTGACTTGTTTGTTGAGATTGGGTCTCACTAACTTTTTGCCCTAGGTGGCATGGAACCATTATCTGCCTGCTGTTTAGCTTCTGAGCCATAGGGATACATGTGGGATCCACCATGCCTATATGAAAGAGTAGTACTTGACAAGCAGCATCAATACTTAGAAACGTGTTAGAAAATCAAGAAAGCTTTTATCTTTGAGCATAATCAGATATTAATAATGAAAAACAAAATTTGAAACAATCGAAATGGATTTCTTTGTGACATGTTGTGAGTCTAATAGCTAGAAATATTTGAATCAAGATGGGATCACATATCATTTGTCATAAGAGATTCATGAATTAGATGAGGAATTTAATAGGAAGGCTACTAATGCTGCTTCTAAAGCTAACATTCTCTGCTCCCATTAGCAAGAAGTGAGGAGTCAGAGAACTTCCTATGTGCTTTAACTTGGCTCTTAGAGAAGAGAACTCCCACGTAGATACATCATTACTCTTTGCTCTCTAACCATTGTGAATCTGTATATGAATTTTGCTGCTAAACCCATATGCACTTCCAAATCCTTTTTGAGAAACCATTTTCCAAATTGGATTTACAATGGAACCAGAATGTCTAGAGTTCCTGAAGACTCTGAAAATATAATGAAATCCAAACAAGTGAATGAGCTTGTGTTTAACATGAGATACACACATTTTTGTATCCAGATTTAGTTGATCTATAGATGGGTTTCTATTTTTGTTTGTCACAGGAAAGTAATTATTATTTACATGATTCTCCAAATTTTAGCAAAAATACCATCATAGATAAGGATAGGGAAATAATCATGGAGGATGCAAAGTACCTCTATTTTATAATGAGTTTATAGACACTCTTTTTACAATGATCCAGTGAGCCCTTGTGATTGTTTTATTTTGTAAACCCTGATGTTGGAAAGTTTGCTCTTTTATCTTGATCACTCTGCTAATTAGTGATTCAGGAGAAGTAGTGCCCAACCATTGGTTTTGAACTCCATGTTTTCTTTTTCCAATATATCAATGGTTCATAACTATTTTTGTATTGGGAGTGAAATAGGGTGATCAGATCTGGCCAGTGGTGGAAAAGAAGCCTCCCAGGGAGAGGGGCATGAATGAATGCCTGGAGTCAGGGGCTGGCACTTGGCTGATAGGTTACTAAACCTGTTAGTACAGTGCCTAAAACTGGGAGTTTCCTGTGACCCTGCCCCCTGACCTGACCTTATTTAGGCCCAGACCAGCTCATGATTCATTAAGTTATGCTGTATGTCTCTGTGATTTTATCTTGTCTCCTGTCTCCTGGCTCTTTCTCTGGTCACCATGGGGTCCCAATTCAGCTTCCCATTGGAGTTGAATTGGTTTGTTGCTATTTTTTGTTGTTGTTCTTGCTTTCCTCTCTGGCTTTCATGGCTCAGTTTTCTAACAGTGTTAACTGTACTTGCAGGCTGCTGGTCTTTGAGACTGGAGTCCATCATGCAGTCACTGGCCTTTTAATAAAGACTCCAAGATTCAACCTCTCCAATTTCTCACCTTACAACAAGAACACAATTAGTGAGGACACCACGAGATCTCTTCTTTCTGTGTGTGTGCAGTTAAGTACTCTGGTTTAAACTCAGAACCTTGTACTCTTGCTCAACTTTCTACTTTTTTTTTATTTTTTAATTGTGAAAATACCATATAGAGAGGTTACAATTACATGAGCAAGGTACTGAGTACATTTCTTATCAAGCATTGTTGCCTCTTCCTTTGTTTTCCTTTACCATCCCTTCCCATCTCCCCGCCATACACCAAAGTTATAAAGTTTGTTATTTGACATAACGTCTTGTACATCTCATTATTGCAATGGGTCCACCTGTATCCCTATTTAAACAATTTATTTTTTCCCTTCCTCTCCACAAATTATACCAACATCAAATACAATGAGAACAGGGATTATACCTTATGGGAGGGACATACAAAGCAACAAAGAAATCATCTTATAAATATGATAGAAACAATAGCAAGAAAGAAAAAAATTTGAATCCTTATCTTGGGGTTCATTTCGCTCAGCATCAACTTATCTGATCATTTCTACTTGTAAGTGGAAAAATCTCTCATGCTCTTGGATTGGAAGGATCAACATTGTGAAAATGGTAATACTTTCCAAGGCTATCTACAAATTCAATACGATACCCATCAATATTCCAACCTCATTCTTCAAAGAAATAGAAGAGGCAATCCAAAAGTTCGTATGGAACAATAAAAGACCCAGAATAGTAAAAACGATCCTTAATAGAAAGAACAGTGCTGGAGGAATATCAATACCAAATTTCAAACTCTACTACAAAACAATAGTAATCAAAACAGCTTGGTAATGGGACAAGAACAGACCTCAGGACCAATGGAATAGAATTAAAAACCCAAAAATGAATCCACAGACCTATAGCCATCTAATCTTTGATAAAGGAGCTAAAAAAAATAGAATGGAAGAAAAATAGCCTCTTCAATAAATGGTAGTGGCAAAATTCATAAATCACTTTTAAAAACTAAAGCTAGATCCTTACATATCACCCGGCACCAGAATCAACTCCAAATGCATCAAAGACCTCAGAGTCAAAGCAGACACCCTGAAAACATTACAGGATGGAATAGGAGAAACCCTAGGTCTCCTTGGCACAGGCTGAAGTTTTCTTAACAGAGACCAGGAAACACAACAAATCAAAGAAAGGTTTGACAAATGGGATTGCATGAAGCTGCAGAGCTTCTCCATGGCAAAGGACATAGCTAGCAAGATCAATAGAAAGCCCACCGATTGGGAGAAGATCTTCACTAGCCATACAACGGACAAGGGTCTCATATTGAAAATATATCTGGAACTCAAAAAATTAAATCCCTCAACAACAAATCCTCAGCTTTCTTCTTTATCACAGGTTTTCTTCCATGTGAGTCGCACCTGTAATATAGCTTTTTGTTGGTTAAGGAGAGATGGAGTCTTAAACATTTTTCTGCCTGGGCTAAGATCCTTCAGTTCTTAGCCCCCTGAATAGTCACTACTGTCTAGCTAGATTGTTTCTGGTAAGAGCCGCCAGTGCCCAGCTACTATATTTTCTTTATAGATTTATATCTGTAGACATACATATATATATATTGCTGTAATTACTATATTAAAATATTTTTCCAAAATAATTAGTGAGAACAGTGGTGTTTGCTAACATTTTAAAACTGTCAAATTTGACTTAATGGAAAGGAGATTGGACTTCGATATTTTCTTTCACATTCAGCCTGTTGCAATATGATGTTTTGGTAGAATTTGATGAAGAAAATTTGACTTCACATTGATAGTGTTGGTCAATATTATATTTGGACTAACTATTTTATCAATGCATAATTTTATAACATCATATTCTGGTCATTTGAAAAATATTGACTCACTCAGTTATTCACTGAGTTATTTACATTCTAAATGTCATCATAATTTGTTATCTACAGTAATAAATCACATTAGTTAATGGCACCAAAAATATTCTCAAAAATATTTATATATCAGAAGCTGTCAAGTGTGTCACTATAGTCAGTTTTCAAATTTCTCATTTTTCTGCACAAATATTATCTTTGAAGTATTGTTTCTTTTATTTTTCTCAAGAATTATCTGCAACATCTCATTTCTAAGTCCAAAATATAAGAATGTCCATAGTGGGTCCAGAGGAAGATGGCAGAGGAGAAGCTGGAGGCTAAACAAGCTCTCACATAGAAAGCAATTTTAGTGTTTCAGTAAACAGTCCTAGGATAGAGAACCACAGCAAGTGTGCCATCACAATATAGAGAGTTTGGCCAGAGAGGAAAAGTCCAGGCAGCTTTGTCAAGGAGACAGATTGGAGCACTTGTTGGTTTCCACGGTGGTGGGTGGCTGCTGCTGCTGCAGCTATATCAACAGAGAGAGCACGGGACAAAAGCACCAGACCCAGTGTGTGAGCAGATTCTACTCACCACAAGCAAGAACTGACAAGAAGCAGAAATCTTTGTCCTGTTAATTGCAGACCATGGATGACCCAGAAACCAAGAGGCTGGAGTGAGAAGCCCCAAGACATCCTCACTCCTTCTCAAGGAGCAGCAGTGGGAAGTTAGCCCCTTCCCCACCACGGAGAAGAACCTCATCTTGGATAATGACAAAGGCCCAGCTGGAGCAGCTAGCTCCAACTCAGGCCTTAGAGGAAAACAATAGGAGCCATTCAACAGGAAACAAGAACCTGACCTGACCTGCGAGGCTCAGCTCCACCCAGGGTAAAATCGCCCTTCCCAAGCAGAGGTAGCTCACCCCCGGAAGAGTGACTTTCTTCACTGGGTAAATGGAGCCAGAGGTTGCCCCTCCCCAATGCAGCCTACAGAGCATGCTCAGCAGCAGGTGGGGTAAAAGACAAACAATAGATACTCAGTAAATGTAAATCCCGAGAATGGCTCCAGGCTGGGCTCTGTGAGTGTCTCAGGAGCTAGCCACTCAGGGAAAAGCTACTGATTGCTGATAGGCCTCAAAACTACCCAGAACTTAGCCTCATCACATCAACTCCAAGTTAGAGGAAACAGCCATCTCCCTCTTTGGTGATACTCAAAGCAGATCTCCTACCCAATGAACTAGACTGGGAGGAGGATCACAAAGTCCTGGGTAATGAAGAGTATTTTTCTACCTGCTCAAACAAACTTACTTAAGAAATGATTCAAGCCACAGAAACAGCAAACACTACAAGCAGACCAGAGACTCCACCAAGAGACTGGTTGTGGACACAGGGGAAATACAAGGTGTCCCCCCCCAAAAAAAAAAAAAAATCAAAGAACTCTTTTTTCTACCTTTTAAAAAAAATTGTTTTCTATTAATTATTTTTCCTCTCATAATTTTTATTTTAGGCATATATGTGTGTGTGTGTACTTTTAAAAAAATCTCTTGACCTTTTGGTCCTTTTTTTTTTTCCTTTTTAATCTCTTTCTTTCTTTTGTGAGTAACTTAATTGCTGTTCTGCTCATCCCCAGAGATATACCTATCGTCCACTATTAGATTTTATCCCCCATTTTGTACATACTTAATCTGGAAAATCTAGAAATTTCTTACTCAATTCAGAACCTCTTAGGCTTAACTTCTTTAACAGTAGTATTATCTCTTTATACCTATATAATTTTCAAATATTACAATTTTAAGAATTTTTATTTATTTTTTCACTTTTCCTTTTTATTTCTCCCCTCCTCTCATCCTATACTTTTCTTCTCTAAATATTATTTCCTTATACTTACATAATTTTTTTTTGTCGGTCATGGGCCTAAACTCTGGGCCTAGGCGCTGTCCCTCAGCTCTTCAGCTCAAGGTTAGCGCTCTACCACTTGAGCTACAGCACCACTTCTGGCTTTTTCTGCTTATCTGGTGCTGAGGAATTGAACCCAGGGCCTCATGCATGCAAGGCAAGTGCTCTACCACTGAGCCACCTTCCCAGTCCCAATACTTACATAATTTTTAAGTGTTTCATTTTTAACTTCAAATTTTTGTTTTTCCATTTTTTCCTATTTTTTATGTCTTTCCTATAATTCTGTTCTATCCATTTCCCTCCCTGAGATTAGGACTTGGTTACATTCACTCTCCTTTTACCTCTCTACAACCCTCTAATCTTATTTTCCCCACTATTCTCCCTAAACCTAATAATCTCTGGTGTGCTGAATCCTTTTTTGATGTTCTTAGACCATTAATCCATAATTGTTTGATGTTGATTCGATTGTATCTGTTTAACTAGATTGTAACTGCAGCCATTTTGACTGTGAAACTACAGGACTCTGGTTGATGCTTGCCTTAATATCGTGTTCTAGCACAAAATTGGTGTTGCTTTCATTCCAAATAGGCAGAACAAGACAGAGAAACACAAGAAAAATGGCAAGTCTGGTTATATCAACTCCAACTCATTATAATCAGGTGAAAGGACAGTTAATGAATAATCCAGAGGAGAGTTCCCAAAAGCTCTATGAACACTACTGGGAAACATGGTGAATTAAAAGATTGAAAATCTAAAAACGACTCAATATGAGCATGATAGGGAATGAGAGGAGGCAAACCAAAGAATAATACAAGAATCTTGTGAGCATAAGGAAGCTACTCAAAAATTAATACAGGAATTGTGTGAGCAAGCTGAGAACAAAGAGAAATACAGGAATTGCCTGAGTGTGAGGAAACTAATCAAAGAGAAATACAGGAATTGCTTGAGCTGGATAAGAATAGACAAAGATCAATAGATGCATTCATGGAATCCATAAACAGACAGCTGAAGGAATCCAGGGAGACCACAAAAGGAATGCTGAAGGGAGCCCAACAGAAGGAAAGGGAGTCCAGGGAAACCGTAACTAATCAACTAAGTGATTTGAGAATAAACACTGAACATCAAATTAAGGAAATAAAGAAGTCTATACAAGATCTAAAACACAGCTCCAACAAAGAATTTGAAGCCATCAAAGATGACCAATTAGAAGGAAAGAAAATAAAAAACAAAGTAGAAAGACTTAACAGTAGGTTAGACCATGCAGAAGGTCGACTCTCTGGGATTGAAGACAGCTTAGATAATATAGAGAGACAACATACAACTATCCAAGACAAACCCAAGAAATATGATAGATCTATTCAACATTTGGAAGACACCATTAGAAGGCCTAATCTGAGGATAATGGGTATAGAGGAACACCTAGAGACAGAAGTTAAAGATCTAGGAAATTTATTTAACAGGATCCTAGATACTAGAGAACTTCCCAAACATGTAAAAACATAGGCCTATTCAGATACAAGAAGCTTGTAGAACCCCAAATAGACCAGACCAAAACAGGAGATCCCTCCATCACATTATAATCTGCACAGGATCAATTCAGCCCAAGGAAAGGATCCTTAAAGCTGTCAAGGAGAAAAGATCAATCACCTATTAAGGGAAACCAATTAGAATCGCCTCAGATTTCTCAGCAGAGACAATTAAGCAGAACTGCCTGGAATGATGTATTCCAAGCCCTAAAGACAAACAACTATCAACAAAAAATACTGTACCAGCTAAACTCTCCTTCATAACCGGAGGTCAAATAAAAACCTTCCATAGCAAAGAAGAACTGAAACAATATATTCCCACCAAACCAGCCTTACAAAAGATGCTTAAAGATGTCCTACACATAGAAAACCAACAAAAGCACAATAAAGGCCAAGGAACTGCACCCAAACTGAGAATCCAAGAACCATAGGAAGAACCCAGTTGTCTCAGCCTCTAGGAAGGTGGATAACATGGCAGGAACTATCAAACACTTCTCATTCCTAACTGTCAACATTAATGCACTTAACACTCCAATTAAGCAACACAGACTGTCTAGTTGGATTAAAAAGCAAGATCCTTCTATCTGATGCCCATAAAAACAAACATATTTTGAAAGGGAAAGGCTGGAATAAAATCTACCAAGCAAATGGACCCCATAAACGGGCAGGAGTCGCAATCCTAATATCAGATAAAATAGACTTCAAATTACAATTAGTGAAAAGAGATAAAGAAGTACATAGTACTGCATGGTAATTAAGGGATCTCTCCTTCAGGAGGATATTACAATTCTAAATATCTATTTAATAAAACAACGGAGCATCCAAATTTATCCAAGAAACAATACTTTCCATCAAATCTCACATAGATACAAAGACATTAATTGTTGGGGACTTTAACACACCACTATCTCCATTAGATAGATCAATTCGGTGATACCACAGATCAAAACAAATGCATAAATCAACTAGATTTAACAGAAATCTACCGAATATTTCACCCAGTAGCATCAGAATACATGTTTTTCTCAGCAGCACACAGAACATTTGCAAGAATAGACCACATTTTAGATCACAAAGCAAATGTCTGTAAAATCAGAAACATTGAAGTTATGCCCTGCGTTCTCTCAGTCCACAAGGGAATAAAATTAGAACTCAACACCAGAAGCCATCAAAGAAAGTCCGGTAACACATGGAGGCTGAACAACACACTGTTGAATCACCAGTGGTTATGGAAGAGATTAGAAAGGAAATTCAAATATTCATGATATTCAACAAAATGAACACACAAATTACCAGCTCCTCTGGGACACAGCAAAAGCAGAATTCAGAGGCAAGTTTAAGCTCTGAGTTCCTATGTGAACAAATTGGAGAGACTTGAAACCAACAATTTAATGAGACATCTGAACGTCCTTGAAAAAGAACAGCAAGCTAAACCCCAATCCAGTAAACGAAATAAATAATTAAAGTTAAATCAGAATTAAACGAATTAAAATTCAAAAAAAAACAAAGAAAGAATCATCAAAACAGAGATGGTTCTTTGAAAAAATTAACAAAATCAACAGACCTTTAGCAAATCTTATCAGAAAAAGAAGTGGACATACCCAAATAAGTAAACTCAGAGATGAGAATGGAAACATCACCACAGAAACAAACAAGATACAGAAAATTATAAAGGAATACTTCTCAAACCTTTATGATTATAAGTTTGAGAACCTAGTTGAAATGGACGATTTTCTAGCAAATATCGACATGCCAAAATTAAACCAAGATGACTTAAAACAACTTAACAGACCCATATCAAGCACTGAAATAAAAACAGCAATAAGATACTTCCCATCTAAGAAAAGCCCAGGACCAGATAGATTTACAGCAGAATTCTACAAGGCCTTCAAAACAGAGTTCACTCCAATAGTACTCCAATTCTTCAATGAAATTGAAAGAAAAAGTTCACTACTGAACGCTTTCTATGACGCCATCATAACCCTCATCCCAAAACCAGGCAGGGACTCATCAATGAAAGAGAACTATAGACCCATTTCTTTGATGAACATTGATGCAAAACTTCCCAACAAAATTTTGTCCTATCGACTTCAACAATTTATCAAAAAAATCAAACACCACGATCAAACAGGATTCATTTCAGGCATGCAAAGCTGGTTCAATATACAAAAATCAATGAATATAATTCATCACATCAAAAAGAGCAAAGATGAGAATGACATGGTTATCTCAATAGATGGAGAAAAAGCATTTGACAAGATCCAACACCTCTTTATGATGCAGGCTCTGGAAAAACTAGGAATCCATGGAACATTCTCCAATATAATAAAGGCTGTATATGACAAACCTACAGCCAGTATTATACTCAGCAATTTCCTCCAATCGCAGGAATGAGACAAGGATGTCCACTCTCTCCACTTCTCTTCAATTTAGTATTAGAATGCCTAGCTATAGAAATAAGACAAGATGCAAACATAAAGAGGATCCAAATAGGGAAAGATGAAGTAAAACTCTCCCTCTTTGCAGATGACATGATCTTGTATTTAAAGAATCCTATGGATTCCACTCCCAAATAACTCAAGGTGATTCAAAATTTTAGCAAAGTAGCAAGGTATAAAATTAACCCTTAAAATTCAATGGCTATTCTGTATGCCAACTATGAGAAGAGTGCAGCTGAAATCAGAAAAGCAACTCTATTTGTAATAGCCCCACAATAAATTAACCTAACTAAACAAGTGAAGGACCTCTATGATGAAAAGTTTAAAAACCTGAAAAAGGGAGCCAAACAAAACTTAGGAATTGGAAAAACCTCCCATTCTCCTGGATTGGAAGGATCAACATTGTGAAAATGGCTATACATCCCAAGGCTATTTATAAATTCAATGTGACACCTATCATATTCCAACCTCATTCTTCAATGAAATAGAAGAAGCAATCCAAAAATTCATGTGGAACAATAAAAGACCCCTAATAGCAAAAACAATCCTTAACAGTAAGAATAGTACTGAGGGAATATCAATACCAAACTTCAAACTACTACAAAGTCATAGTAATCAAAACAGCTTGATAATGGCATAAGAACAGACCCCAGGACCAATGGAATAGAATTGAAAACCCAGAAATGAATCCACAGACCTATAGACATCTAATCTTCGATAAGGAACTGAAAAAATAGAATGGAAGAAAGACAGCCTCTTCAATAAATGGTGGTGGCAAAATTGGTTAATCGCCTGTAGAAAACTAAAGCTGGATTGTTATATATCACCCGGCACCAGAATCAACTCCAAATGGATCAAGACCTTGGAGTCAAAGCAGACACCCTGAAAACATTACAGGATGGAATAGGAGAAACCCTAGGTATCTGAATTTTTCTTAATAGAGATCCAGAAACACAATAAATCAAAGAAAGGTTGGACAAATGGTATTGCATGAATCTGCAGAGCTTCTGCATGGCAAAGGACATAGCTAGCAAGATCAATAGAAAGCCCACAGATTGGGAGAAGAGCTTCACTAGCCATACAACAGACAAGGGTCTCATATCTCAAATATACTTGGAACTCAAAAAATTAAATTCCCAACAACAAACCCTCAAAGAAACAACTGCCCAATAAAATAAGCGGGCTAAAGACTTAAAAGAAAAACATCTCTGAAGACAAAAGAAGAATGGCCTATAGATATATGAAGAAATGCCACAAAAGAAAATGCAAATCAAAACAACATTGAGATTCCACCTCACCCCAGTTAGAATGGCTATAATCAAGATCTCTAATAACAACAGATGCTGGAGGGGATGTGGACAGATGGGAACCCTACTGCATTGTTGGTGGGAGTGTAAACTTGTTCAACCACTTTGTAAAGCAGTATAGAAGTTCCTCAAAAGACTCCATATAGAGCTCTCATATGAGCCAGCAATCCCACTCCTGGGCATTTATCCAAATGATCACAAACAAGACCACCATACTAAGGCTACCAACACAACTATGTTTATTGCAGCATTATTTACCATAACTAAGATATGGAACCAACCCAGATGCCCCTTAGTAGATGAATGGATCAAGAAAATGTGGAATATACATACATGCAATTCTATACATCTACCAGAAAGAATGACATTGCCCCATTTGTTAGGAAATGGAAAGACTTGGAAAAAATTATATTAAGTGAAGTAAGCCAAGCCCAAAGAAACATAGGTCCCATGGTTTCTCTTATTTGCAATAACTGGTATCTGTCTGGGACAAGCAGAAAAGGTCAAAAGCAGAAAAGGTCAAGAGGTATGTACATATGACCAGATAAAATGATGTTAAGCAAAATGAACCCCAAGATAGGGACACAAGTGTTTTTTTTCTTTCTTGCTATTGTTTCTAACATATTTATAATGTACCTTGTGATTTCTTTTTCTTTGTATGTTCCTCCACCATGGTATAACCCTATTTTCACTGTATTTGATGTCGGTGCCCTGCATCTTGTATATACACTTCTCTAATTTGGGGATGGGAAGGGAAAAAAGAAAATGTTTAAATAAGGATACAGGTCGACCCATTGTAACAATGACATGTACAAGACACTATGTTGAAAAATGAACTTTACAATTTAGGCTGGGGGAGGAGGGAGTGTAGTTGTGGAGATAAGAGGGAAAGTATGGTAAGGGAAAATCAAAGGAGAAGGCAACAATACTCGATAGGAAATATACTCATTACCTTGCTCATGTAACTGTAACCCTCTATACATTATTTTTACAATAACAAACATATGAAAAATAAATTGGCTAAAGAATAAAAGTGAGACCTCTAAGAAGAAGTAAGAATGGCCAATAGACACGTGAAGAAATGCTCAACATTTCTGGCCATAGAAGATCTGAGGATTATGGTTAAAGCCAGCCCATGCAGGAAAGACTTTGAGACTCTTATCTCCATATTCAAAAGTGGTACTGTGGGTTAAATGGTAGAGCCCTAGCTTTGAATGAAAGAGCTCAGGAAAAATTACCAGGCCCTGCGTTCAAGCCCCACACTATCACACATACACAAACACACAGACACAGACACACAGACACACACACACTCACACACACACACACACACACACACACACACACACACACACACATACACATAATGGAATATTTTAAAAAAAGAATGAATCAAGCCTGGCGCTGGTGGCTCATGCCTGTAATCCTAGCTACTCAGGAGGCTGAGATCTGAGGATTGCAGTTCAAAGCCAGCCCGGGCAGGAGAGACCGTGAGACTCCTATCTCCAATAAACCACTAGAAAAATGGGAAGTGGCACTGTAGCTCAAGTGGTAGAGCACTTGCCTTGAGCTGAAGAGCTGAGGGACAGCGCCCAGGCCCAGAGTTCAAGCCCCACGACCGACAAAAAATAAAAAAATAAATAAATAAATCAGTTCAGTTTTCTGCTTAGATACTCCCATGTCTTTTTCTTCAAGACAATTATTGTACTTTGCATTCACAGCAGTGATGCATTATGTCAATTATTTTTTATACTGTTTCACCAAAGATATTCTTTGATGAAATTGTTTTAGTTACAAGGTCATGATGTTAACTGGGACAGTTTGGAGATAATATCTTGATTTATACAAAGGAATCAGAAGATTTATGTAACATGTCATTTACTCTATTACTACAAATCACTATCTAGTGAAAATACAAGTTCTTACTGCTATTATAAACAAAGGTTTGAGCTCTTTGAATTATTATGAGGATTTTAGTGTCCACAAAAGTATTACTTATCTACATTACACTTCCTTTTCCTATAGAAACTATACTTTGAACAAGCTGATTATACACCATTTAAGGTAAATGCATCTAAAACTAAATGTATTAATGTTGGTGACATTAATTTTGTTTTAATTGTGTGCTTTTCATGGTGCCTTTTAAATTCTTCTTGTTTTTTGTCTTCTAATCCACTTTGTTCTCTCTACCATATTTTTTCTCCACCAGATGAATCAGAGCTCTCTAGTGCCTGCATCTTTATCATCCATACTTCTATCCTTAGCACCTACTACGGCACTGTTGCATAACAGGCATCCAGCTAATGTTTGTCATTTATTTTGTCTATTTCACATTCCATAGTAAGAGCAAGAACATTTTTTGTGCTTGAACTCAGGACCTGAGCACTGTCCTTGAGTTGCTTTTGCTCAAGGCTAGCACTCTACCACTTGAGCCACAGCACCACGTCTGGCTTTTTCTACGTATGTGGTACTGAGAAAGCGAACGTAGTGCTTCATGCATACTAGACAAGCACTCTACCGCTAAGATACCTTTCCAGCCCCAAGAACAAAGTTTAACTACTTCTTTTTACTAACTCAGCATCTATCTCCTATGTCTCTTTAACCCAATGACAGGAAAAAAAATATTCTAGTTTAACAAAAACAACTCCGTCAGTTTTATATTTATATGTAAAGCCATCAGATTTAGGGTCACTCCTGTGTCTTCTTCCCGAGTATGGATCTTATCTATTATGGATCTTATGTAAGAGTGTGCTAATGTGAAGATGGTATCCTGTTTTTTGGTTTGTGTCCATTCAACCTTGGTGCCAACCACACACACACAGCAGTTCTCTTGTTCTCTGTCAGCCTCCATTCATGTTGGCATCTGCAGAGTGATGGAGGAACTCTCACCTCTGAGTCTGCTGGGAGTAGGCAATATTTCATCTCAGGGCTTGTTGTTCACAGATTCCATAATGATAATTTTGTCTCCTCATTGACATTTTTTGCAGTCCTGAAATACACCGTGCTGATGCTTTCATGGTCATACTCAGACATTTTTAGAGTAGCAAAAGTTTTGGGGCTGGGAAGGTGGCTCAGTGGTAGAGCACTTGCCTTGCATGCATGAGGCCCTGGGTTCGACTCCTCAGCACCACATAAGCAAAAAGAAAAAAGCCGGAAGTGGTGCTGTGGCTCAAGTGGTAGAGCGCTAGCCTTGAGCTGAAGAGCTGAGGGACAGCGCCCAGGCCCAGAGTTCAAGCCCCACAACTGGACCCAAAAAAATAAATAAAAAGTTTTGATTTCACCGCTATGCAACTTCCCCCTCTCCCCCCCTCCCCCCCTCCCTCAGGACATACAGACAGGGTTATACCTTTGTTTCTGGTCTTATAAGCTAAACCACTGGCTTCTAGGAGTGGATCTGTAGTCTACCAGATTCTGGCTGGTGATTTTACTGCTTACATTGGACGCCAAGTGTAGCACTGCTTAGTGTTCCCAAGTTCAAGAGAGTGGGGATGTACCTAGTGGAGAAATTAGGTGTACTAAGAAGATTCATTTGGGCATGAGTTGGAATGTCATTTGCCATGACTTCAATGTTAAAGAATCAGCAATGTGTGGGAAATGAAAAGCTTTTAAATAATAATAAAATGAACAAGGCTTGATCCTTATCAGCTAAAGATATGGCTATAGGCCTTCATAAAACTATGTTTTCTCCAAAAACAATAGTATGGTAATTGCTACTTCTATGTTCAAGCCACTAGTGTGTGTGTGTGTGTGTGTGTGTATGTTTGTGTGTGGATTTGGGTCTTGAACTCAAGGCCTGGGCAATGTCTTTGAGCTTTTTTTTTCTCTATTTGCTCTATCACTTGAGCCACAGCTCCATTTCCAGATTTTTTTGTTGTTGATGTTTTGTGTTTTGTGGGGGTTTTGTGTGATTAGTTGGAGATAAGAATTTCACAAACATTCCTGCTTGGGCTGGCTTTAATCTGGGTTTCTCAGATCTTAGCCTCCTGAGTGGGTAGGATTACAGGCATGAACCAGTAGCTTCTGGCTCAAGGCATCTTTCAAAGTTATACTTGCCACACACACTGAGAATGTACTCTAGCATTTTCCCATTTATCCTAATGGTCTTCGAGTGAGCAACCATGAACCTGATTTCTCTTTGCAGTTTTGCCCCATATTCACTATTCAGAAGACTGGGATTTTTTCTGAAGAAACCTCTGTACATACAGAACAACTCTGGTTGCTCTTCCCTCCATCTGTTTTGTTGTGGGCACTATTGTGTCCTTCAAAAAAATATGTTGAGCCAGGAATGGTAGTGTTGAATACCTTAGGAGACTGAAGCAAGAAGATCAACAGTTTTGAGGCTCCCATCTGGGGACACATAGAAAGACCTTGTTCCCTTTGTCTGCCCACAAAAAAGTTAAGATATTTTCCTATTTTTATTTTTAAGCTTGCTATTTATTTATTTATTTATTTTGTAGGTCATGGGGCCTGAACTCTGGGCCTGGGCACTGTCCCTGAGCAATTCAGCTTAAAGGTAGCACTCTACCACTTTAGCCACAGGGCCACTTCCTGCTTTTTCTGCTTATGTGGTGCTGAGAAATCAAACCCACGGAATCATGCATACAAGGCAAGTTTACTCTACCATTGAGCCACCTTCCCAGCCCTTATTTGTGTTTTTTAAAGGGCAAGGTTTGGAAGTAAGATCTTTCAAGTTGTTAGAAACTTGAGTTGAGGTCATGATGGGTGAATGTGAATCTGGGCTTCTACAACCACTAACCCTATTATGAGAAGACTCAGAAACATTTAGTCACAATGGGGACATGTATGGAAGAATGCCATGTGAGATAGGAAGAGATTGGAATTACTCTTTTGTAATTCAAGCCATCTAAGCATTGCTGGCAGCTTCCCAGCATCTGTACACAACTGATTCTCTGAGTCCCTAGAAGGAACCATTCCAAGACATACCTTAACTTTAGACTCTCCAGATATAGCAAAGAATTTTTCCGAGGTATACAGTATCTTGTTACAACAGTCCTAGGGAATAAAAACATTCTTCTTAGCAATTTAAGAGAATATTATTGATCTAACCTAATGAAGAATTCCAGACAAAACATGCTAAGAAAAAGACACTTCATCTGCTGCACCATGATTGTTCAGAACCAGCCCTTTCTATGGGAATTAACTGGAAGTTCCAGCCTCTGGATTTTCAGTAGTCAAAGCCCCTGAGAGAAATGGTACTCTGGAGAAGGAGTTCATGAAAAGCCTCTTGCGTGGTGTGTCCTGCCCACAGATCAAAGGCAGTTGAAAGGAGGAATAATGCATATTTAATGTGGCACTGCTTCAATGGCTTTCAGGCTGCAGGAGCTGACAGACACCAAGAAGGGGACCTGTGGAAGCAGACTATGATACTCTCTCAGCTTTACCCCAGCATCATCATGGCTGGTGGCTTTCTTAATTGGCCCTCTGGGGTGGGCAGGGTGAGAGTGCCTGTCACAACCTGCCAGCATGAAAGTCCCACATAATATGACAGGCTGTCTCAGTGTGGGGGGAAGCACAGGTGTTCTGCCTACTTCCCCCCAGGTAGGCAGGTGTGGCCGGAAGATGGTGACCAGATTTCCCTTTCAGGTTTCTGGGGATTGGTTAGACTCATGTCTCCCTCTACTTAAGAAAATAAAGTAGTCACTTGCCTCAGGCACTCCCCTGAGGTGGCCTTTGGCTCCTTTGGCTCAACTTCCCTGAAGCTAGTAGGGGATCTTCCAGTGGGTATTCCCTCCTTCACCGGCTATGGATTATTTATGGAGGCTGCAGGGCCTAAAAATCCTGCTTGGAAATGAACTGAAACCCAGCAGGTTGATATTGTACTATTCCTGTGCCACTAGCTGTGTGAATTATGGAGAAATTCCCCAGATTAATCCTCCCTTCATGAGAAATTTAGCTACTAAGCTAAACTAGAGGTAGTCCATATGCCCATAATTGTGAATATCACCGTTTTCCAATGGTTTTTATTGGTATAGAATATATGTAACAAAATCTTAACTATTGTAATTGGTTTAACTACATTCATAATGTACCACCATCACAACCATCCATCTCCACAGCTCTTTATCTGACACAATGGAATCTTAGTGCTATTAAACAATTCTCTTATTCCGTCTCTTTCCCAGCCCTTGACAATCACCATTCTATTTTTTCTTATGTCCCTATGGTTTTTTTTTATTACACTAAGTGCCTTGCAGAAGCAGAATCCTATACTATTTGTCTTTTTTGTGACTAATTTATTTCAACAGAGTAAAAATGTTATGTCATAATTTATAGTGGCCTCTCTGTGTGCCAGATGCTTCATGGATGGGCTTAAGAGTTTTGCTAATTATGTTCTTATAGCCTTAAGGTTAGTCTTTATTATCCTCAATTTATAAAAACTTCAAGAAATTGTATCAATTGAGTATGTTTTCCAGGTCACATTCTAGTTAAAGTCAATCCTACCCCCACAAATGAACCCTTAAACAGAGATTTAAAAATCCAGTGGCATACATATGATTCTTGGATTAGGCTAAAACCTATGTGGGACATAATATTATTCTTGATGTTTAGGTGAAATATACCACTAGCTAGTAAGAAAGATCCAAAATATAAAGGCAATTTCTAATTTTTTCTCATAATGTATGCCTAGAGACTAATAGAGTACATCTCAAAAAATATTTGTTGAATTAACACATGAAAAAACAAGTAGATGTGAAGTTTTTCTGTTTATTACAAAGTTTTACAGCCACTGTGACATTTTTATTTCTTTGAACAATTTTGGGCAGCAGGCAGAGAAAAATACCATTCTACACTTGCAGCTATGACACTCCGATTCTCATTTTGTGGTTCTGCATTTTCCTCCTATCACTCCACCTTTCAGATATGGCAGCAGTGATACAGGTATCAACTCTGGGTTCTCTTAGTATTCTTAAAGTTTTTGTTCATATTGGATCAATTGCTGCTGGTTTCCTACAACAGACCATCAATGACATGACAATCTCTATACTTCCTATTTCCATAATTCAAATGAGGTTTCAAAAGCACTGAGATCTCTTAACTTGGGGAAGGGTAACTGCTCTTATTTAAACAGTCACGATTTAAGCTGAGAATTCACCACCAACACATACTATTTTATTTCTAGAACTAAAAATCCTCAAGTAAATCCTGAAATACAGTCCAGCAATATCTGTTAATTTCAACATATCCTTGATGATAGAGAGACCTTTTCTCTGATTTATCATATTCACATGACTCAAGAATTTTCAGAAATAAACCCTTGCTAAGTATTTTGAGAGAAGACTGATAGATAAAAATGTGAACCTAGGAACAGCTATAAATACAGATTGATATGTGAAAGTTGACAAATCCATGGTAACATCTAACTATAACCTCAATTGTGAGTGATCCTGGTAGTGATTTTCCTGTGAAAAATGAGGTGGTACATTTGCATATGACTGCTCTCAGTATTCTGTCTTCCCTACTTTGTTTATAGGCAGCATAGGAAATTCTCAAAGCCATCCTGCAGTCACTTAGATAGCACTTTAGTATTCACATGTAGAGGACCACGGTAACATATAACCTTGTGGCAAGTGGAGACTAAGCAGTCAACAATGGTCTTATATATTATCTTTCAAACATTGCTATGAAGATCCCAGAAATGGTAAAGATTTTTGAGGAACCACAAAAAACCATTGGGCATCATTATTGTATCTTTTCCTCCTCTGGAAGGAAATAAACTAATTTCTTCATTGTGTGTAATCAAAGAAAGCTATGTTTATTGAAAGATTTGCAAATTCCATTGGGGTGCAAACTTCAAAGATTCCAGCTTACACTTTTCTTTATGGATCTTGCTGTATGGATTATTTTCATTCCACCTTAGCTTCTTTTATCATCTAGCTCCCATTCTCTAAATAGTATCATTTACGCTCAGCTCCCTGCTTAAACTGGAGCTCTTAAGTTCTTAAATCAACAGTCAATTACTCTTTCTCTTGTCTATAATATTTGACAAGACACTAGGTAGGATACACTTGCCTTCATGACTTCCCTGATTCTCTTCCTTCTATTTCTATCACAATCTCACAATTCAATTTTCCCAGAATATTCTTACTTCCTTCTATAGTATTGGGATTGAAAAATATCTTTTTGGAATAATCTGAGAAGTCATTCTCTTTAAAAGCCTTTTTCTGAAAGTTTACCTGCCCAATGAGGTTTAGTTATGTCATTTTCTAAAATCTTATAAGCCAGTAAATTTCTACTTGTATTCTAATGATCTATGTCCTGTTTTATTTTATTTTGCTAGAATATAAGAAGAAACACCAGCCTCGATTCTATCCCAGTGATACTGCGCTGCATTAATGGATCTATATCTCATAGTTTCATAGAGTAAGTGGGGTCAGTCTTCCTACATTTTACTTTCAGCATCGGCATTTGCACATGGGTAACTTTGGATGAGTTAACTGCTTTGAACACTAGTTTTTGTTTTTGTTTTTTAATCTAAGAGAACTATCTTTATGTACTTATTTCAACATAAAGTTTTAATCCGTCTCATATAGCAAAATTTAAATATTATTTGTACAATTAAGCTAGTAACTTTTTAGAGCAATGAATCATCTAATCCTGTTTATGCCAAGATGAATTTCCTGCTTTCAGTAAGGGTGGCTTCTAGTCAGAGGGGGCAGTGATGTAGACTGATACAACACAGCTGGATTAGTTGTTTTTAGATAGGTCTAGTCTAATTTGTCGATACTTATGTGATAACAGTGGTTAAAGGTCTTTATTATAATTATGCATGTACATAATTAAAAATAATGAAGTGACATCAAAATGGAAGACATACTTGGAAATGTAAAACCATGATGTAAAAATTTTCTAGAATAGTATGAAACATGTTTCCATGATTTTTACTTGCAATGAGCAAAATTAAGTATCAGCATTTAGTGACAAAGGAAGAGAATTTGGGAAGGTGGAGTGAGTCCTAGCTTCCTCCCTGCAGGGCAGAAGTGTTGAGGCAGCTTCCATCTTTATCTTGAATTAAAAGAAGTTCACTAGGAATCCTGTTTCATAAGATTTCTCTTTGGTTCCAGAAACATGGTAGATTTGAGTTTGATCCTCTTAAAAGATCTCAAAAGTGAAAAGAAAGGATCTTCTAGCTGCCTTGATAGTGGACTCATGAGCATTAAGTAGCCTGGTCTCACTGAGCTTAATAAAGTGTACATTAATTGAGTATGTCCCATGGAGCGAATGAGCTGATGTTAGTATTATCAACAACTCTGGTCCTCAGCTCCACCCAGACCTGAGCTCCTCCCTGGCCTAGAGTTCCTGCCACACATATGGCCGCTCCCTCTTTCAGTCCAGACCCATCTGCCCAAGCGCCTACCTGCCCCCAGATCCTCCTGCCATAGGGGATAGGGATGTGTTCCCTCTCCTGGGAAATATAGCCCCTCTAATAAACATAATAATCTTTCTCCTGTGCTTGCTTGTCTCTGCATGTTCCCCTGGGATGTGAAGGATTCTTACATTTTGGTGCTAAAACCCGGGATAGGTACTCTAGTAGATTTAGCAAATCCCCACTTATGAGGTGTCTAACCAGTGCCTGAGACTTAGCCCTCCCCCCCTTACACTCCTTTTGCTAGAGAACCACCAAGGTGACTTTCTCCTGACTGAGCCCCCTACCTCCTGCCCATCTAACACCAGCTAATTAATTCCTACTCCCAGGTGAGTGACTAGTCCAGAGATTAGATTCCACTGTTCAAGCCACTGGGCCTCCATGGGGGTTTCAATTGGCTGTTGAGTTCCCTTTGTAAGAAATCAAACTGCATGCAGAAGACACTTGGCAGCAAGCTCTGGTTCCATAGGTCACCATGGGAAAGACACAAGTGAAATTCTTTACAATCAAATTTGGCCCCAAATTTGAAACTCCACTTTTGTGAGTGCTCAGGCAGGTAAATCTCTCTCTCTCTCTCTCTCTCTCTCTCTCTCTCTCTCTCTCTCTCTCTCTCTCTCTCTCTCTCTGCCTTCTAGTAAGGGCTCAAACTAACTTCAGGTAACCTTTCCCTTCATCCAACTGATAGATTTGGGTGGGATAAATTTAACTCCCACATTCTTCAACAAAAGGTATTTGATATGCTACTATACCTGCTAGCAAGCAAGCACTGGAAAAAATGTTGCCCAGTTAATATAATTTGTTTAAAAGTTTGTCTTAGTAAGATTGGCAAAAAATATCTCTTGCTACTAAAAATTCAGGAAAATGTAGGCTGGTATTCATTTTGCATACTTTAAGATCTTTATGCACAAAAAATGTTATTTGTATGTAAACTCGTTAAGATAAAACTGTCATCATGATGAAAACAAAATGGAGGTTTGAACTTTACCAAAGATTTTAAAGGATTACGGCATTGTTTTAAAGAGCTAAAAGGTTTTCTGTTCTTGTTAAGCATGGAGATTGCTGAATTTTGTTAAATCTTGAGTCTTCTCTAGCATTGACCATACGGGGGATAATAGAGAAGTTTAGCAGATGCTACCCTGGCATCATAGTAGCTCAGCTACTGTTTCATGTCAACTTGATTTCATACCTACTCGACTTGATTCTGTGACCCTTCCCCTGACCTAACCAGCCCAGGTGCCATTATGGCTTGCCACATGTGTCTTTGTGTCCTGTCTCCTGTCTACTGAAAAGTATTCTTGTTGTTGGCAAAGTTTTGTTTTTTAACTGACAGTGTGGTTTCATCATAATTAGAAAAAATACCACTAAAATTCAAAAAAACCCTTAAAAGTACAATTTTAAAATATGAACATGCCCTATAATTTATACATAAACATGTCTATTTGTCTATATGTAAAATATGTAAAACAGTAAAGTTACCAAGTATTCACTTGCTAAAAGATCTTTGTCAATGGAAGCTGTGATTTAATCTCAGTTGCCTTAAAAATTCTGAGATCACTTAACTACAAGCCACAGCAATTTTGCAGGTAAACAGCAGGAGGTACAACATTCCATACACACTGGGAGATGCCACAGCCTAACCCAGACCCCCAGCCTTGCTCCATCACACATGACCAAAGCCTGCTAATTCATGTTGAAAAACATAAACCACTTCAGATCCACTGAAGCTCATACCTTTTCATCTTCCTAATTTGTTTGTGTTCTCTTCCACCTGTTGGTAATGTTAATCCCCACAAGTTAGACCATAAGGGGTGTATGAGCAAAGAATGTGATTTGATTTTTATGCTATTTTGCAACTGGATGTATTTCTAAAAGGCAAAATGATTCTAATTCTAGATTCTTGTACAGTGCTGGTGCTTGTAATTCTTGCATTAAGGAAAAACTGCTATTTTGAGCTGAAATTTTCCTAAAGGTAACTCAGACTACTGATGCTGTTCACATAGCAAGACCCAGGAACGCAGTGTCTAGTAGGCAGAAAGGGACCATACCATTTGGTTATGGACAAAGTTTGTTAAAACATCATACACTTATATACAGCATAGGTGCATAGAAGGTGAGTCTGTAGTCAAGGAACAGAAAGTTGACCTTAAACAATTTTTGTGGAATGTAGACAATTAGCGACCTTTAATCAGTGAGCAGGAAGAGTTGTTCAAGGTGATAAAAGAGGAAGCAAGGTGCAGGTAGGGCTCCATTAAAAAACACAAAAGGAATCTTGAGGCATTGATCTACATGATTGACTTGGAGGAGCATGAATGGCTCTTCCTACAAACCATTACCTGAGTCTTTGCCCCACATGGAGGAAGGGGTGTTCCCCTTCCTCCCCCAGAGGGAATGCATGTCAGCATACACCCTCAAGGCACACAGGAACTCAGATGGGGTCAAGCGAGTCGATGCCTCTGATAACTCCCCCATTTTTGTTTTTAAGCATAGAACAGCAAGCATGTGATCCTTTTGCAGAAGAGACATCTTAGCTATTCTGGAATGGAGACAGCAATATCCTGCTAAGAGCACAAACATCCTAAGACATAATACAATCAATCCCATGGAAACAGTATGGGTAAAACTCTGCCACCAGGTATGGGGGTCCAATTGGTTTAGCACAGATGCAATTCCCTCAGCCAGACCCTCATATCCCACCCCAGGGAGTTGTGCAGAGAAAATATCGATGACTTCCTGCTGCAACTGGCGTTTGTCCCAAGTCCTGTAGATGGTAGTGAAGTCCCTGCCAAGTGATGTTAGTCACATTGAAGAGGGCAGGAGTGATGCACAGCTTTGTTGAGCTCCAATCACATTTGAAGGTTAGCTGTTTCTGCAGATCAATTATCTGGTCTTCCATCCACCGCACTGCATGTTGCAGTGTATTCAGGCTGGACTCAATGCCCTATTTAATATTTAGCTGATGAGTCCATAGCTGATGAGAATCCTGTTGCCACTTCTCTACAAAATCCTTGGTTTGGATGGTGGAATGCAGGGCCACTCCAGTGGTCACAGCAGTCGCAGTGATAGTGATCAGTCCAAGGATTGTGGCTACAATCAGGCCCAGGAACCTCCTAGTTCTCTTCAGCAGTCACTGGAAGACTCCTGTCAACAAATCAGCAGCGGGCTCTCCTGCCAAGGTCCGGTGAGATTAACAGGTACCCAGACCCCTAAGTGAGATCTGAATATCAGGAGAGACTGAGAAGACATATTACAAGGAATAGTACAATTTAAACTTGTAAAGAGTCAATAATTAAAACACTCTAGGCTACGTAGGGCTTCATTAATTGACACTGTCCCTAAGGCCAGCACATAAGGAAGTTTAAAACAAGCCTGTACAGTAGAAGAATGATTATTATAAAATTTATAATTTGCCTCATGGGTTCTAGTAAAGTGACCAAACAAATTTTGAGTTGTATAAAATGGGGCAGCAAGTTTCCACAAATGCCACTATTCAGGGCCCAAGCGTCCCTTGAGATTTATACATGGCCTAGGAGATGCAAGGCCTCCATCATGCCAGGTGAGCAAGCCAGTGGGTTCTACATGATTGATAACTCCATGTATGAATGCCACCTAACAGAAGAATTACTAGTACACCAATCACCAATAAATTTCAGAACAATTGGCAATGACATGCCCATGGAGGCCCCAATTTATAAATGAGATGTTATCATTATGCTGTATAATCTTCCCTTTAGGGCTGTGGCACTGAAACCATTGAATAGGAACATAAACCTGAGTCCAATAATTAGTGCTCTGGCAAACAGGGTTAGTTGGTCGCCCAATCTTATTTGTATAAGAACAATTCTGACCAATAAGATTTAAGGAAAGCATACTGAAAAGCCCCATATGATTGGTGCTCTCATCGTCAGGCAAGGAGTAGACCCATAATGACTTCTGACTTGTCTGACAATGCTTTAATGTGACCCCATGTTGGTGGTATCTGGCTGGTTTTCTTATGATAAGGGCGATGGTGCCATTTGGGTCTTCAAGTTTAGGCCTACAAAGCAGCATGCTAATTCTTCCTCAGGTTTAGGGTGTACTGCACTTATCTCTCTGGGGTTCAATGAATGGAAGAGGAACCCATGTTGCTGGTGGATCCATCTGGAATGAAAGAAGCATACCTTTTCTTGTTACAGGTCATAAATCTTGGTTTCCATTAATTAAATTCTTTAAACCATATGGGAATATGGTAGTGGGTGGTGCTGGAGAGGTACAATGCTTTTCAGCTCTAGTGTAAGGGTCACTTTGAGGTAAATTGAAAAAATTAAAGTTAATAAGGTTAAGACAAGATTCCCTTGGGGATTCTCCCCTTCCCTCCCTGTTTTTTTTTTTAATAATTGAAGCTTAAGTGTTTCATGGGTGTGTAAACAGTTGGCATTAGCAGTCTGTAAATTTCTACATAGACTGATTAAAGGAGTTTTACCTAGAGCCTGACTTCAGTAAACTCCCCTAATATTTTTCTGGTTGTACACTGGCTTTTATAGCTTGGTGTGAGGTAGTTTATCAGGGTGACAGGTTTTTACTAGTCAGATTTTACTCCAAACTAGAGATGAAACATAACTTTTAACTTTTAGTAACTGTACAGACCTTTTCTTGGGCTACAGCAGTAAAACCTGTTTAGTATTTTGGTTTGTAAAAGATTCAAACAGTTTAGGCTATTTAAAGGCAAGGTCCATCGAACAAGTTACAAGAACTTGATGAACAAATTACAAGAGTAGAACTAGCAGTTAGTGATTACAAATGGCATCAAGGCAAAATAGGAAGGTTGAGTCCAAACAATTTTCTACAGGTATCCTGGTGCCTAGGCAGGAGGTGGGGGCAGTGTCCCAGCTCCAAGGCCTGGAGGTAGGACAAGTCATTCCTTGAAGTCCTAGAAAAACATTACCTCCTCAAATGGGAGAAAGCATTGTTTAGCTCCTCAAATGGTCTAGAGGTATGACAGGCCATGCTTGGAATGCAGATGTTTAGTGTAGCTATCCTGGTGCTTAAATCTGTACTCAAGGGACTGGGAAGGTGGCTCAGTGGTAGAGCGCTTGCCTTGCATGCTCAAGGCCCTGGGTTCTATTCCTCAGCACCACATAAGCAAAAAGAAAAAAGCCGGAAATGGCGCTGTGGCTCAAGTGGTAGAGAGCTAGCCTTGAGCTGAAGAGCTGAGGGACAGCGCCCAGGCCCAGAGTTCAGGCCCCACTACCGACCGGACTGCCCCCCCCCAACCAAAAATAAACAAAATCTACTCAAGTCCTTATCTTTGAAATATAACATTTGGCTTAATCTTAATACAAACAATCAAGTTTCAGTAAGTATCAGACCACAGTCTTGTTCTATTCCCAAGGTCTGTACCTTTGTCTCTCTGCTTACCTGGGACTTGTTTGTCCCAGTTAAATTTCCTTCTTCCTTGGTCTAATTAATACCCCATGTGCTTAATTTTGATCTGGTCCTAACAATTTTACATTTTATATATGTTTTTATTTGGGGGGGGGGATCAACAAACTTCCTTTCCTTAAACAAATGCATGTATGTGGTTGATGAGAGCCCAAAATTTACTGCCAATTAGGGCTTTAAGCAAATACAGAGCAGTTTGGATTTAAACTATTTCCCACAGTTTACAACCTTAGTCTTTCACTGCCCATTATCACAAATGGTTGACAAGTTCTTGCCCAGTTATGCATGTTTATTAAACTATTTTCCCATGGCCTCCAGCTCTGATCAATTTTAGAAGGACCAAACATATTATTGCCAAAGTCCAAGGAGTGACTTTCTCCATGTTGAGGTAAATGTGCCTTTGGCATTTCCCTTGGTTGGTCACTGGACTTGAACTAGGGACAAGCACTGTTCCTCAGCTCTTCACTCTGCCACTTTGGGCTCCAAAGCAACTCTGCCTGCTTTTCTGATACTCTGCTGGCTGATTAGAGATGACAATCTCACAGGGACTTTTCTCTGCCCAGGCTGGCTTTGAACTGCAGTTTGCAGTTTACAGATCAATGAGTCTTACAAAGGCCACTTACTCCAATTAAAAGCAACAAAGATGGTCAAGACGGAAGAAGTTTTTTAAGCATGCTCTTACTTGGAGCGTATTAGAAGTCAAAGTTACACCTGACAAACCTGTAAGACTTCTCTGTTTTTCTCTGTAGGCCTGATGGAAACTCTTATAAAAACACTAGAAAAGCAAATTAAAATAGCAGTTAAGCAATCATTTTGGTAGCCCTAATTTTTCGTTTTCCACTTTGAAACAAACATTTAAGACAATTTTACCTCCAAATTTTATATCCAGGAATCCACTTTTGGTTTTTAAAAGTCTTTTACTATCTCCTGTTTTAATACTTTATACTTCAATTTTGATTTGCATTTGAATGACCCTTTAACATCTTAAGGCACTAAGCATACTCCCTAGAAAACAAATCTTTAAGAAAATTTGAAACCAAATAGCAGTTTTCCTTAACTGCAAATGCTACAACTGTACCAAGAATTCAAACTTAGCATGCTTTTGCCTTTTAAAACATATCCTATGGCAAAATAGCATTAAAACCAAACTATATAACACAAATAAACTTTTAGCAAATGCTGATCATATCATCATATCACTCACTTTATCATCAAGTTTCCAGCATTGAGCTGCAAGGAGAAGAAACAGGACATAGATAGGCTACTTGGCCCCTCCTATGGAGTAGGCTTATTCCCATTTGGCTCTTTAGGGTTAGATGAATTGCCTTTGTGCCAGCTTGCCCTCTCCCACCACATGTGGACTGGTTGAACTGCTCTCCTGCCTGCTCACCCATTGCTTCCAAAAATATATAATCTATTGGCTGTAAGTTTTTCCCTTCCTTATTTCTTGGTTTTTAACTGAAATACCCAAGCAGCTTTAGACATACAGAACAGGTAAAGTCTTTAAGCAGTGGTAAGCAAACCTTTACATTTAAATTTTCAATAGTTATCCTAAATTTTAGCCAAGGAAAATAAACCAAATCCCCAATTTCTTTTTGCTAAGTCAGATAACTTGATTACAGTGTAAATAACCTTATGCATTTCAAAAAGCCAGATTTTAGAGTACCAGATTTTCAAATTTTCTATTTAAATAATCTGCAAAAAGCCTTTAAAACAATGCAATATTTAAGATTTTTGGCAACATCCAAACTTCATAATCTTTTTGAACTTCAAGCCTAGACCCACTCAAATCTTTTACAGCATGCTGACAGTTTTTATCCTAAATATGTCACATACATGCAATCACATACTCAAACAGATCTTAAAGCATCCCAAAATGAAAATTAGTTGTACGTACACTTTCTGAAATTTTCAATAGCAAGAGACTTTTATTCACTCTCACTCATGCAGATGACAAATTGAAACCTTTTAGCAAAATACTTTTTCTGGGCCATATTTTTTTCTGGGGCTTGCTTGTTTTGCCAGGCATGTTGCCAATTAGCTTTTTGAATACCTTCAGTTGGAGGAAGGCTGGGTGAGGGTCACCTGAGCTGGCCTAGCTCTGTCCTTTACCTAATCTTAGACAAGAGCACTTTACAATTTTCTTACACCCCCAGGACCAGCCAAACATCTGGATCAAGCTCACAACTGCCTTTAACCTTCCATCTGGCAGCCTCCACAGGGAGAAAATACAGGCTATGGCTTGTATTCAGGTGATCTCAGAATTTTCAAGGCAACTCAGATTGAATCACAGCTTCCACTGACAAAGATCTTTTTTTTTTTTTTTTTGGTCGGTTGTGGGGTTTGAACTCTGGGCTTGGGTGTTGGCCCTGTGCGGCGAGTGCTCTACCACTTGAGCCACAGTGCCACTTCCGGTTTTCTAGTGGTTTATTGGAGATAAGAGTCTCATGGACTTTCCTTGCCCGGGCTGGCTTTGAACCACGATCCTCAGATCTCAGCCTCCTGAGTAGCTAAGATTACAGGCATGAACCACAGGCGCCTAGCTTTGACAAAGATCTTTCAGCAAGCAGAATACTTAACCTTAACACCATGACATATTTCACATATAGACAAAGAGACAAATATGCTTGTGCACAAATCCTAGAGCATACTTAGATTTTAATATCGGCCATTTAAGAATTTTTTGGACTTTTAGCTGTGATATTTTGCCTAATTATGATAGAACCATGTGGTCAGTATAAAAATCAAACCTTGCTAGCAACAAAAAAACTTTTCAGCAGACAGGAGATAGAACAGACAGCAGAAAGAGACATGTAGCTTACCATAACAAGAACAGAAGAACTTTTTAGCTAAGTTTTTTTTCCTTAAAATGATGCAGTAATCCTTTTACCCTTTGTTTCAAACCAACAGTCTCTTTCTCCTCTTCTATTACTTCCATGATGGCATGAGTAAAAGCTTTGTCACCCAAAGCTGAGGGCTGATGAGCTCTTCCTGCCTGTGAGCTCTCCTTATGTTATCCATAACTTTCTGTCATATTTTCTCATCCAAAGTTCCTTTATCAGGGAACCAGGGATTATATTCACTAACTGTGCTGAGACATTCTAGAAATTGTCCCTTAGACAACTTCACTCCACTTTTCTTAAGAAAGTGGTATACTAAATTGACAAAAGGCTGAGCTCAACTTTCAATTGTTCAAGTGAAATAAACTTCACTTAACTCCTTCTGTGGAGCACCGCATCCTTCTATCAGAACTTCCTCTACTTCCAGGTCTCTGTTCAAGCACTACATGTTGCTGTTCACACAGCCAGACCCAGGAACTCAGTGTCTGGTAGGCAGACATACCCATACCCATACGGTATGGACATACCCACACGGTATGGACAAAGTTTATTAAAACATCATACATTTATATGCAGCATAGGGGCATAGAAGGTAAGTCTGTGGTCACAGCACAATTACGAGACAGTCACAGGACAGTCATGGGACAATCATGGGACAGAAAGTTGATCTTAAACAATTTTTGTGGAATGTGGACAATTAGCAATCTTTAGTCAGTGAGCAGGAAGAGTTGTTCAAGGTAATAAATGAGGAAGCAAGGTGCAGGAGGGGCTCAATTAAAAAACACAAAAGGAATCTTGAGGCATCATTCTACATGATTAACTGGGAGGAACATGAATGGCACTTCTTGCAAACTATCACCTGAGTCTGGAGCCCAAGACCTTTGCCCCACATGGAGGAAGGGGTGTCCCTCTTTCTCCCCCAAAGAGAATGCATGTCAGCATGCTGTAAGGTCTGAACAGGGACACCTCCCTCGCTCTTGGCTAAGTTTCCACCCAGTATCTGTTACCTAGGTAAGTAGCAGACCTGGAAGCAGTCACCTTCCCCTCCTGCTAGGTCACATCCTGGGCCACACCTGTTCACATGCCTCCCATCTGAACTTAGGAGGGTCCCAGACCCTGAGGTCACATCCAAATCCAGTGTGGCCACACCTTTCCCCCACCTGACCACACCTCTTCCTGTCTCTGGCCTAGATGAGTCCTGGCCCAGAGGTGGGCCACCCTCCCCCCTTCCTTTTTCAGCCATGCTTCTCCACTATGCATGGTGGGGGCAGAGTTCAGTAAATAAACTTCTTTTCTTGCCTGAATAGTGCGTGGTATTCTCTTCATTGGCTACCTAATGAAACCTACCTATTTAATATACCTTACACAAGCATCCTCAAGGCACACAGGAATTCAGATGTTGTCACATGAGTGGATGCCTCTGACAGGACAGATTACAGAAAAAAAGTAGTGGCCAGTTTAAACCTTTGGTCAAGAGGTAATGGTGTGAATTTAAACATAAATTAAGGATTAAAAATGTCATCCTCTTTGGGAACTACTGAGAGGTGGCTGGCTAGACAAAAATAAAAAGTAAAATTGTCCTAAATGTTTCTTTCAAAGTGGAAAAAGATAAATTAGGATTACCAAAATGATTGTTTAATTGCTCTTCCAGTTTTCCCTTATAGGTAAAGGAGAGAGGATTCTTACAAGTTTGTCAGATGTAACTGTCCCTTAATAAGTTCCAGTAAGATCATGCTTATAAAACTACTTCCAATGACCATCTTTGTTGCTTTTAACTGGAGTAAAAGTGGCCATGTGTAAAGACTCAGAAAACTGTAGTTCAGAGCCAGACAGGGCAAAGAAAGGTCTCTGTGAGATTGTCACCTATAATCCACCAGCAAAGTGCTAAAAAGTGGAGTTGCTTTGGTGTTCAAAGTGTCAGAGTGCTAGCCTTGAGCTGGAGAACTGAGGGAAAGCACTTAAACCCTGAGATTAAGTCCAGTGACCAATCAAGGACAATGCCAAAGGTGCATTTATCCTAACATGGATAAAGACAATCCTGGGACCCTAGCAATGACAAGCCACTGCTTGGATGGCAGAGATGGTATCAGATCATGGAGTCACTTTTTTGTTGTTGTTGTTTTTATATGTTTATATGTTTTTTATTGTAAAAATACTGTAAAGCTGGGTTATAGTTACAAGAGAAGGTAATGAGTACATTTCCTATTGAGCATTGTTATCTCCTCCTTTGATATCCCCTACCACCCATTGTCCCTTACCTCCCCCTCCCCGCAGAAGCTGTAAAGTTTGTTTTCAACTTAGTGTCTTGTACATCTCATTGTTACAATGGATCAACCTGATCCTTATTTCAGCATTTTGCTATTTGCCTTCCCCTCCCCAAATTAGAAAACTGTATATACAAGATGCAAGCACCGACATCAAATACAGTGGAAACAGAGGTTATACTGTGGGGGAAGAACATACAAGAGAAACAAAAAAAAATCACTTAGTACATTTTAAAACGTTAAAAACAATAGCAATCAAGCAAAAAAAAAAAAAAAAAACTCTTGTGTCCCATCTTGGGGTTCATTTCATTTAAATTTATCTTATATGGAGTCACTTTTGCTTGGCCCTTCAAAATTCATCAGAGCCAGGAGGTCATGGGAAGGCAGTTTGTTGCATGCCTTTCTAATGCCCATATCTGTCTACTTCATAACTTGGCAGACACTTGCCAGCCATCTGTGATAGTGGATAGTAAAAAATCAATGTTGTAAAATGTGGGGATAATTTTAATCCTAACCCCCCTGTATCTGCTCAAAGTCCTAATTGGCAGTGACTTTTAGGCTGTCACCAGCCACACAAATTATTCTGTTAAGGAAAGAAAGTGTGTGGACTTGAGATTATGTCCCTATTGAGATCTTTCTAAAGGCCTACACTGGTAGGCATTGTTGGGGTCACTAGAGATCAGCTTTCCTTAGCAAACCAGAAAAATGCTTTTACAAACCACAATGCTAAACAGGCTATGCTGCTGTAGCCCAAGAAAAGGGCTGTACATTTGTTAAAAGTTGAATTTCGTATATAAGCCATGTTAAACAGGGAAAACATCTACTGAGTTTTGTAATAACAAATGAATGCCTCTGCCCAAGGAACAAGTAACTGATCAGCTGCAATACATATGTATTTGCCCTCTTCAATAATCAAGATTGACTGGATATCTTAGATATATATTATATATAACTACGAAATTCACAAAGGTTATTTGAGTGAGTTACAAGAGCTATAAATAAAATAAATTATAATATTGTATTAAAGATTGACAAGGATAAAAGCAAACTTCCAAGGATTAAATTGGGAGTAGATGTTCTGGGATGGCCTCTCGGAGCAGATACTAGTAGATTGATAGGAAGCAGCCAGCAGAAAATGATCTGAGAACTGTGAATGGTTTGTAAGGAAAGAAAAGATCAAATTGCAGGGTTATTAGATGAGAACAAGCTTGGCATATTTTAGGAAGCAAAAAAAGGCCAGTGGGCAGTAACTTTGTATGTGGAGAGAATGATATCAGAGAAAATTGTAGGCTCTGATCAAGTATAACCCACAGGACATGGCATTTTTTATTTTCTGTAGAAAATAAATTCATGAGAAATTTCTTCATCATGAAGCAACATTAAATAGTAAAGTAGTAAAAATTTTACAAAAGTAGAAAGTTGAGGGAGTGATAAAAAAAAAATCTCATGGGAAAGATTTGACCTGAACAATTCTGGAATATTTGAATTAGATTTGAAGAGGTTAGTGAAAATCAACAATGCACTAAGTGCACATTTAGTTGGCACAGTGGCATCGAAGTACACCAGTCATAGGTCCCCTCCAGCACTAACAAAAGTCCAGAGATGGAATTCTGAATTATTGATTTAATGATGGGATAGACTAAAATGGATCCTCACAGGTGCCAGAAATAAAATCTAGAGGAGGGAAACAAGATCTCGATTCCAACCAAATTTAAAAGTCTAGAGGAAAATGAGATCTTTATTCCAACCAAACTTGAAAGTCTGACAATGTCAAACTGTGATCTCTATCTGAAAAAAGCTAAGTGAAGAGCTAGAATCCAGCAGTGGTGGTGCTAGATGTAAATCAGGAGCAAACCCAAAGCGTGATGCTTTGTCGTCTGAGAAGACTGTCTCATTTGGTCAAACAGAGAAAGACAGCCTAAATTGCCTTTGACAAGAAAAAAGAAGCTACTAATAGAAGTGAAACAATTCAAAGTTGTGTTGGTATGCTAATGAGCAACAATACTACTGACTTAACATGGACAATGCCTCTTTTAGAACCATTAAAATATTAAAAAGCCTCTATCCAGCAACTTTATGACATTTCTTTGAGTTGTGCTTTATTGTTTGTTAGTGTGATGATTTGCCTAGGACCTGGCTCCATATTAAGATGTTTTACTCAGTGAGAAGCAGAGACTCACTAATCATTCTTTAGCACAATGGTGACCATAACAGTATGCTTACCCAGATATTTCTCACTGTCCCATTGGTATGAGGGCCAGAATTGCTATAAAGACTCTCTGTGGAAATGAATATGAAACATTTCCTTTCCATCTGTTCACACACAGAGATATTTGTTATTTTCCCATGTCAGAAACTAGATTGACCTGTATAGAAGTGCTGGAATTGAGTGTGTGTACTGAACACCTCTGGTACTTATTTAAGTATATACTATTTTTGTCAAATATACTATTAATTCAGTTATTTATATCTTATGTCTTCTTAATTACAACAGACTAACACACATCCCATTTGTGAGTGCCAAAGTCAATTAAGTTTTTCAGACATGTGATCTAATTTGATTATAACCTACTATGTGCCATTGTAAGAGAGAGGGATGCATTGATATCAATGGCCTTAATATTTACAGGAAAATGTTGAATGATTATTTGTATGAGTATTTAGCTACAACCAACAAATGGTAAGAATGAAAAATACAGAATACTCTGTGCAAAATCAATTTTCTACTTTCAGAGAAGTGCACGGCTATAATTTTGAAGGGAAAAAGAACCTTAGCTTATTTTTTGTGCTGAACTCAGGGCCTGTGTACTTTCCCATAGCTTTTTCTGTTCAAGGCTAGCACTCTACCACTTGAGCTATACCTCCACTTCAAGCTTTCTGGTAGTTCATGGGAGAAAAGAGCTTCCTAGACTTTCCTGCCCAGACTGGCTTTGAATTGACATCCCCAGATTTCAGCTTCTCGAGTAGCTAGAAAGAAACCTTAATTTTAATTTGTAGTTTCTATGGCCCTACAACAAGTTCATTCCTTGTAGTTAAATGACTATCCAGAGTAAAAAGTGAAGGTTGACATACTGATAAAACATAATAGCAGTGATAAATGTATGTTCTACCACCATAACATGGAAATAATGAAATCCTCAGTCTCACTATCCCATAGGTATGGGGCCAGAGAATTACTGTAGATACTCCTAGTGAAAATGAGAATGAAACATTTCTTTTCTATCTGTCCACACACATGGAGATGTTTGCCCATGTCAGAAACTAGATTGACCTGTACAGAGTTAAGTGTGTGTACTGAAAACCTCTGATACTTATTTAAGAATCTCCTTAGATGGACAGTCATATGAATAGACTAAAAATATACAAGTGGTTTCAGACACAGGCTACTGTCCTATATATTGTCACTCAGTAACACCAGCTATATTGCTGGTTTTGTCCTTGCTGGTTAAACAAGATGATACTTCTGTAGGCTTACAAGAGGGAAAAAGGTATTGGTGAAGCTTGATAAGGTCAAAAATGTTGATAGTACCTTGCACATCCTTTTCAACAGTAGACGTAGAGGTATATATAATAATGTAATGAAGTCCTCATGAAATAATCAGAAAAATGTTACCTCATAAAGAGAGAACAAAAACTGGCAAGAAAAAGGAACAAATGCCTAGTTTGTCTTCTAATTGTTTGTTATTGTCAGGGGGTTTGGCTTAGAGATTTAGTCTTTGTTGTTGGGGGAAAATCTTACACAGACACAGACAGAAAGAGTGAGGACACATATAGCACATTTTTGCCATCTTGTCTTAAACATGATGAGTGCATTCTTATGCACTTTTTATTTTGAATCATGGTTAGTATAAACATATAAAAGTTAAATGTTAGAAAGAAAAGTAAGATAAATTTTATGTGCTTGTCTCAAAACTTTAAAATACTAGTCTATATTTCTGTTCTGCACCTGCCTTCCATGTTAAATTTTAGAATGCATTCTAAATCTTATCTGATTTTACTATTGAAGTTTTGTGGGACATATTTTTATTTTGTTTGTTTATTTTTGGGGCCAGTCCTGAAGCTTGAACTCAGGGCCCAGATGCTGTGTCTGAACTTTTTTGCAAAAGGCCAATCCTGTACCACTTAACCCACATCTTCACTTCCTGCTTTTTGGTGCTTAATTAGAGATAAAAGTCTCACCAACTTTCCTTCTCTGGTTGGCTTCAAATTGAGATACACAGGTCTCAACCTCCTGAGTAGCCAGGTTAACAGGTGTGAGACACCAGTATCTGGCTCAAGACATATTTTAACTGATAAAATTATGCAAATATAAAAAACAATGTTATTTTATGTGTAAAAAACAATTACTTAAAGTTGCCTAACGTCTACTCTGTTTGAATTTTAAATTATTTTAAAATAATAATTCAAAAATAATTATTTTAAATTAAAGTGAATTAATTTAAATAATTAATTAAATACTTCAACATTTATCTATTTATTTAAATAATTTATTCAAATAATTTAAAATAATTTATAACCATTTAAAACTTATTAAATTAAAAAAGTTCTTCCCACTATTGCTCATAAACATGACCAGAAAGATCTTGAACAAAATGTCAGCAATAAAATCTAGCAGTATTTAAAAGGCTAAGAAATTATACTATAACTTTGGGGACTTGATAAAAAAAATGCAGTGCTGGCTCAATAGTTGGAGAAAAACATCCAAATATTGTCCAATTATAATAACAAAATATGAAATATTATTATTTTGAGATAGTCAAAAAGCAAGGCAGATATCATCTATGACTTATTAAAAGAACCCAAGAAACACTCAGAAAGCTAGCCAACACAACAAAACTTCTTATCTGATATAATAGGTATATTCAGAGAGCAGGCAACTAATGTACTTAATGATAAAATATAAATAATGCTCCCTCAGAAATAAGAATAACATGAGACTAGCTCTTGTCATCACTTACATACAACATTGTAGTCAAGTCTTTACTAGTGTAGTAAAGCAAGGCAAATAACACTGTGAGGGAAGAAGGAATACTGGTCTTACAGGCTGTACATGCAGTTATTACTATATATAGGGAAAAACACTGAATATAAAATTTAGTATTGAAACAGCAATAAAAAGAGGAGGCATCAATTGTACATCATGAAAACTTTAAAAAAAAAAAAAGGCAACAATTTGGGGCTGGGAAGGTGGCTCAGTGATAGAGCGCTTGCCTTGCATGCATGAGGCCCTGGGTTCGATTCCTCAGCACCACATAAGCAAAAAGAAAAAAGCCGGAAGTGGCGCTGTGGCTCAAGTGGTAGAGCACTAGCCTTGAGCTGAAGAGCTGAGGGACAGCGCCCAGGCCTAGAGTTCAGGCCCCACGACCAGACTCAAAAAAAAAAAAATCAACAATTTGAAATGTGCAAGATGTCATCACTAAAAATTTGAAAACATGTCAAAGGTGAACTGGGCTGTTTTAGGATAGAAACAGCATATTTAATATATCAGTTCTTGCCAAATTGCTCTAGCTTCAAGTTGACCTTTGTGTTTACATTAAACTGTTTCTAAAACTCAGATGGAAGTCAGTATATTAAGGTAGTTAAAATGATCCTGACTTGACAATTTATTATAATTCTGAAGTACTCAATATAGTGTGGCTTGTGTGAAGATAGAAAATAAATTAATGGGCCACTTTTATGATCAGTACCTTTGACAAAGATCTGAAGGTAGTTCAACTGAATAAAAACAGTATTTTCAATGAGAGATCTTGGAACACCCTTATGGGAACTTGACACTGTTTATATTAAAATGACAAACAAAAATTAAATTGAAGCATAACATAGACCAAAATGTCGTGGGGTTTGAACTTTGGGCCTGGACGCTGTCCCTGAGCTCTTCAGCTTAAGGCTAGTGCTTTACCACTTGAGCTACAGTGCCACTTCCTACATTTTCCCTAAAACTATAAAAGAAAAAAAGTTACACCCTTGTTAGAAGGAAAGAAAATTTTACAAGAACTCAAAATACAGACCATACTTTTTTATCCATTCATTTTTTTGTAGAGTACTTATATTGTGACTATTGTGCAGGTACCTTTGTTATACCCTGACCTGCAGTCTTTTGTATAGCTGCCCAAGAGTGGTATAACTGAATCATTAGGATGACGCTATGTTTAGTTTTTAGAGGAATTAACTTTATACAGCCATCAGGAAGAATTTCATTTGTAGGGAAAAAAATGAATCTGGAAAATAACCACATTAAAAGAAGTAATCCAGGCCTCAAGTGACACATATTGGCATATAAGGCATGGGCTTTTACACATGACTTAGTTGACTAAAGTATAGGATATACAGGAGTGAAACTCTGAAGAGCCAACCTTCTGAGTAATCAACAGACAGTTTCATAAAATAAATACCAGTAACTGCAACGAGATTGCTAAGGGATGGGGGAGAGAAGGAGGTGAATGTAAAAGTAATAAAAAAGGAAATGAGACAAATACAGCAATAATACTCAATGTACATATGTGATAAGGAAGTGGGAAACGCAAAATGAGACTCAGGGGAAGGAACAGATGGTTAAGGAGAGAATGCCAGGTAACTGAACAAGAAGGCCTGGACAGGTTAAATGGTAACCATTTGTACAACCTTGTGAAGCTTAGAAAAAATAAATTTTCAAAAGCACAAATCATGAAATAAATCATGAGTTGAACATCATTGAGATCAAACATTTCTCCTCACCAAAAGATACTGTTGAGAAAACAAAGTGCAAAAGCTTGATTGAAAATTGACTCTGCATAAAAGCAAAGCCAAGTCCTGGGGACAGATGGATGACAGTCATGTTCCTTATGTAGTTGGAGCTCAGCTCATAGTTTTCCAAAGAGATAGCCCAATTGCAGCACTTCCAGAAAGCATTCAGAAAAGCTTTATTAATTTTTGAAACAAAGAAATCTGCCACAACAACTTGGTGATACAAGGAAATCCTGGTTACCAACATATGAACAAAAAAGATAGTATCACATATCATGTAGATAGCTAATTAGTAATTATTCTATAAACATGTTAAGACATGAGAAATTTCCAAATTTTCAGAAAGATTCAAATGGTGAAAAATGAGGAGTGAAAAAAATCATGGAGCAAATATGATCTCTAAAACAGCTGATAAAGAGCATTGCTTAAAACAGAATAACCTTCTGACAGATGGAACATTTAGGTCCCTGGAACATTTGAAAAGTATATTAGAAATTTCAGACGAGTAAGCAGCCACTTATCACTAATCATTCTATAGCAAACAGAATAAATTCACACTTTTTTCTGGTTCCAAATTATATTCTAAACTAATCAAACTTGGCTTATTTTTATTTCTTTCCCTAGTGATTTGAATTTTTTAAGCATATAGTCATTTTATAGTCATTTCCTTATAGTTCTCAGAATATATTTAGAGAAATTTATGACCAATGGCAAGGAATTATGTGACTTATAACAATTTCGTTCCCATTTTCATGTGTGTATCCTACACTAGAAAAAACATGGGGCATGCTGTTTAGAGAAGATAAAATTTAAATATTAAGAAAAAGTATAGAAAATGCTCATTCTAGCCACATTTAGGTACAAAAACATACACTTGAAAAGGGATTCATATTAAAATGTGCCATATAACATGCTCCATCAGGGCAGAAAATCAAAATTATAACTCCAAAAATCTCATTAGTTGGACATTATAATGATTTTTTTCCTCTCTCTCTTCAAGTAGAGATAACACTGGATTATTCTCTGGGAAAACTGTCCTTCATGAGGTAACTGAAATGTACAGCCTCCAATAAATAGCTCCTGGCCATATAATAGAATCAGAATATTTGTTAAATGAATATAGAAAAAAATACTTGAAGGTTATTTCCTCCCAAAGATTGGGTGACAGATACTTGAACATTTTTAGTTTGCCTGAGAAAAACACACATATAACAACATTAATCATACCAAATCGGGAGATGGCTGGAATGGCTAGGTCACAGGCTTTGATGAATCATAGTCCAGGATGTTTTCAGGTGCAAGAACACAGTATGGAAGCAAAAGATACTTAAACAATTGAGATTTAACAGTCTTATCCATGATAAAAAATTCTTTAGAACAATGAGCCTGGAGTGCTTTTTTATTTTAATAATGACAAAAGTCCCAAGTATTCTATCTTTCACCTCCATCGTCCTCAGTATGATAGAGAAAAAAATCACACAATAGTGCTCATCCTATTTGTATCCCACACTATTAGGAGAGAAATAAACTGGACAAGAAAGATATCCTCATGAATATTTATTTTCTTAGTAGACTGAAAATTATTTTTAGAACCCGCTCCCCTCAAAAGAAAAAGCCCATATTCTGTCACAGTAGCTATGTATAAATTGCACGCCAGCACCTAGCTGCCGGTCTGGAAATCAAACTTCAGTCATTAACAAAATTTTTGGCATTTAAAATCATGACATTGGATAGGATGATCTATAAACTACATACTTATTTTTAATAGAAATTCTCAGAGTTCTTCAATGTTAGACAAAGGAGATGGCACTTGGGAGATTACTAATTTTGAGCAAAATTTTTAAAATGAAGATGATACTTAAACTGACATGAATCTATGCAATCTACCCATAACTCTTAGTAATGTAAACTTGTTGCTTCAATACAACACCAAGATTTCAAGGCATGAATAAAATAATCTATGTGCCATAAACTGAAATGCTTCATAGCCAATTTTTATATTATTTATATTTTATATGGCAGCCATTACATATAAGATAATATTTTTATTATGGAATATTATATTATATTATCTATTCATTCTCTTTGAACCAAGTGTTTTTTTCAGTGTGAACAAGAATTACCAAGAGCAATATTTTTTCCTACTAATACTGCCACAGGCTTCCTGTTCTATTTGGAATAAAACTTACTTCTTATCATGGTGTTCAATATGGCTCAGGAGACCTTGCCTCTCTGTTTAACTTTTTTTCATTCCTTTCTCCTCCTTTCTCTATGCTGACCTAATTAATGGCTTTATCATTCTCCCCAAAGTGATGAAACTTCTGACCAGCTCTTTCCTGACTTTACTACCTGACTGTCTTTTCTTACATCATTTGCCTTAAAAGCAAAACAAAAATACTAACTTAAAAAAAAAACAAAAACCTCTTATGTAAATTCCTTCTTTAGCCCTATGAGGTATAAAACATTTCAAAAACCTCTTGTTGATGTTCTGAACTAGGCAGACCTTCTCAAGGACCTTGGAGCCATCTATGTAAAGTGAAATCCAGGAAGAAGTGCCCCTGTCTTCCAGATTCTGTGGAAAGCAGGCCTCTGACTTCTCATGTGCTTTGCTCCAAGTTGCAAAACTATAGTCTGCCATGTATATACAACAGAGTTTACTTTTCCCTTGAATTAGCAATCACAACTTAGAACTTTCTCATCCCAGCTTTAAAAAGTTCCCATGAAAAAGCCCAGGCGCCTGTGGCTTACACCTGTAGTCCTAGCTACTCAGGAGGCTGAGATCTCAGGATCCTGGTTCAAAGCCAGCTGAGAAGGAAAGTCCGTGAGATTCTTATCTCCAATTAACCACCAGAAAACCAGAATTGGCACTGTAGTTAAAGTGGTAGAGCACTCGCCTTGAGCTGAAGAGCTGAGGGTCAGCGCACAGGCCCAGAGTTCAATCCCCACAACCGACCCTCCCCCCCCCCAAAAAAAAAGTTCCCATGACCTTTGTTTGCATGGAATTTAGATATCACCTCCTTATCAGTATCTATTAGAAAAATCTTCCACAATACCTCTCTTAATTGGTTAACTGCCAGCTACAAGTTTTGATTTGATAATTCCCTCTGGCTATTTTGGTATTTCTGATCCTAACTGATGTGCTCTCAAAGTGGTCACACATGCTATTCTATTTATCAGGAAGGAATTCCTTCAAGGTTAGCCACCCATTGGCACTTTCTGGTCAGTAATAGTTCAGTTTACACTTAGCTGACTTGTGTTTGCTCTCCTGATGCATTTCAGTCTTGGTCATTCTTACATTATCCTGTCCTATGACAATATGACATCATCTGAAATCTTCTTGTTTACACATTATTTTCATATTTTTTATCTTCACCTAAATACCAACTTCATGCAGCTGAAACCTTGTTTATGCTTTTAAGGGGTCCATCTCTAGTCCTTACAATAGTGTGTGATATTTCTTGTCTCTGGACTCCCCTACCATGTTTTAAAAAAATAAAACTCTAACATTCTCCTTATCCTTGTCTTTCTGTCCCAGAAAGACAAAAGAATTGGACAATCTTGTTATTCCAGGGCCATCCAAGCCTCCCATCCACAGAAGCAAAGAAGGTGTACTAATGGCTGAGCTTCAGCAAACTGGCTTAAAAGTTGTTGATCAGGCAGTTGGGACTATAGCAATTTCTCCCAAGGTCAACACGTACATTTTGTGTTTGTTTGTTTGTTTGTTTGGCAAATGGCTGATGTGTGAATTGACCTAAAATATTCTCTATGGGGGACTTTTGGTTGCAACTATTTAAACAGCAACTTGTATAGTCTACTCTTTGCTGTGCTGACTAGCTGTGATTATAGAAAGAAAGAAATCTCAGGTCACCAACACACTAACACTGGAAGAGCTAAATAAATATCTTCACATTGACCTTCTTTAAAATGTACTTGGATATTTAAAGCTTAAGGAGAAGCCCAAAGAAAAGAAGTTTAGGAATGTAGGCATCATTTATGTTTGGAATAGTTCAAAAAACAACTTACCTCTCCATGTGACCAATTGCAATTATTATTCAGATACCAAAATCCAAAATCCAAATCAACTTCAGTTGTTAAGGTTTTGAATTAAATCTATTCTGCATTCACAGTTCTAATAGCCTGCCCCTTGTTGCTTCCTCTGAGGCCAACTAGAAGTTCAAGAACTTATCAGGAAATGTGATTAATGGGGACATAGTTCAGAACAAAATCCTACTTCATTACCAGCAGCAGCTGTTGCTCTTAAAGCCTGGAGTTTCTGCATAATTGTTTGAACTCATTTCATTTGTCCTTTGAAGGTACAAGAGAAGCAATTTGATAAGAAAAATCTTCCCTGGGGGACACATGTATATTAGCCAAGAGAATATCAATAGAATGTCTTCACCTTTCACACCGCTGGCATCTGATAATCTCAATAACATTTGTAAGAATCTCCTGGAGTGGAAGGCTGCAAAAGATAATAGGATCTCCTGTGCAGAAGACAGCAGGAAATAAAACCTTAACAGGAAGAAGAAACTCCAGCTTGAAATGTTGGAGAGAAAAGGTAAGAAGTCCAATATTAAACCACAGCCATGTATTTTTCGAGTTTGAATCCAGTGGAGAAGGGAGACGAAAGGTTAACGGGTATGTAGTAAGGCATGTGCTGTAAGAAAAGCAGTTTGCTTTTTCATTTTAGTTTTCTACAGGAGAAGAAGAATTTTTTAAAAATGAGTTGAGCTGTAAGAATTTTTAAAAAGTGGTTTGAACTGAGTGCCAGTTGCTCACACCTATAAGCCTACCTACACAGGATGCTGAGATCTGCAGATTTCTGTTTGAAGGCAGCCTGGATGGGAAAGTCTGTGAGACTCTTCCTTATCTTCAATTAATCACCAAAAAAACAGAAGTGGACCTGTGGCTCAAGTGGTAGAGTACTAAATGAGCAAACATACTTAGGGACAGTGCCCAGGCTCTGAGTTCAAGCACCAGGCTCACACAAAATAAAAGGAAAACCACATTATTCAGATCACAAAGTGCAAGAAGTTATATAAATTAAAAACAGAAGAAAAGAGGAATTACAAGACACTACTAGGATGATTTTTTTTAGTTTGTGATGAAATCAGGAGAGAAAAATCCAAACTGATCATATAACATCACACACACACACACACACACACACACACACACACACACACATTATTGTTACTAAAATCTTAGCTTTATTTTCTTATTTTTTATTGTAAAAAACCTCAGTCTTGTTATGGAATTAACTACCAAAACAACTTATCAGGATTCCCCAGCCCTTTCCATTGTAACTTGCTGACAGTTGTACCTCATGAATCTCTAGGATAATATACATCTATTAAGGTAGATGTACTTTGTAAATCTTGTAAAAAGTAAGAATCTTAGCTACCATTGTGGATGGGCACCACAGCTACTTGAGGAGGCAGAGGCAAGAGGCATCACGAGTTCAAGGCTGATCCAGACACAAGTTAGGAAAACACTGTCTTAAAACCAAAATAAAAATGAGAAACAATTAGGAGTTTAGCTCAAGAGGTAGTGGGCCTTCCTAGGTGCTTTGAACTTTAGATTCTATACCCAGCTCTTAAAAATTCAAAACAAAAGAAAACACACATCAAGGATCTCATTAACTGATGTCTCAGTGTCATATGCAAGCCAATAATGAAGAGGAATCCCTGAATTTAAAACACAAGTTAAAAAATATCAAAAACGTAGGTAGTTACAAGATGACAATAAAATTCCAACTTCCAACAGTTTCTTCTTTAAACAAGGTAGTTATGATAAGTAGTAATCACCAGGGTCTCAGTAACAAGATAGGAATGCTACTTACTCAGTGTTTTATAAACCCAATTTTTTCAATGTCAATTCAGTGCCCCGAACTCCACAGGAACTGCGTTATAGTTTTTGTTCTATGAACTCACTTTAGACTCTATATGTAAGTAAGATCATATAATATGGTGTTATACCTGACATTTTCCACCTAATGTCTTGTCTATCCTGTTCATGGGTGTTATCACAAATGGCATGGTTTGGTGTCATCATAAGACCATGTAGCTTATGTTATGTATAAATGCTTCTTTTTCTTTATCTAGTTGTCTGTGGATAGACACAGGTTGGTTTCATGTTATGGCTATTGTAAATCTACTAGTGCACATTTATTTATCAGAAATTGGTTACATTTCCTTTGGAAACCAAGAGTGGCACTACAGGATCATATGGCTAATTCTAGTTTGAATATTTGGAGAAATCCATTTCCATAAGAGCTGTACTAATTTTTATTTATAGGGATAAAGTGATAGCTCATTGTGACTTTCTTTTCTCTAATTATTAGTGATGCTGAGTATCTTATTTTTTAATAAAAATAAAATATAACTATAAAGAAGTTACTATTCCATCTGCCAGGGTACAAGTAAAATGTATTTTGATCACTGACACCCCTTCCATTCTTCTCCCACATTTTCCTCTTTTATCCTACTCTCAAGTTATGTAGTTCAATTTCCATGATATGGAAAATGAATATAATGATTGTATTTGCTCAACCTTCCTCCCTCCTTTTATGTTTCCTTGCACTGAAATTTTAAATGTATTCCTTCAGAAATGTTTCTTTGACTGTGTTGCCCATTTTCATTATATTATTTGCTTTCTTGCTATTGAGTTCAGTTCTGTATTTATTTTGGGTATTAAGCCCTTATTAGATGTATGATTTGTAAATATTTTCTCACATTCTGGAGATTATCTTTTCACTTTTTTTTTTTTTTGGTCGGTCGTGGGACTTGAACTCTGGGCCTGGGCGCTGTCCCTCAGCTCTTCAGCTCAAGGGGAGAGCTCTACCACTTGAGCTACAGCGCCACTTCCGGTTTTCTGGTGGTTTATTAGAGATAGGAGTCTCACGGTCTCTCCTGCCCGGGCTGGCTTTGAACCTCGATCCTCAGATCTCAGCCTCCTGAGTAGCTAGGATTACAGGTGTGAGCCACCAGCGCCCAGCTTTATCTTTTCACTTTTTAAAATTGTTTACATGGCTGTGAAGTATTTCAGCTTGAAGCAGTCTCATTTGTTTAATTACCTATTTGTTGCCCGTGTTTTTGAAGCCATATCTCAAAAATGATTACCTAGATCAGCATCATAGAGATTTTTTTCTATTCCTTTTTTTCTTGATAGTTTTGTAGTCTCAGGTATTGGTATTAAATATGATACTTTTAATCAATTTTAGTTAATTTTTATATATCATGTGAGAGAAGAATCTAATTTTACCTTTCTGAAATTTGCTGTCCAGCTTTTCCAATGTCACATATGAAAGAGATTACGTATTCTTGTAATATTTGTCAAAAATTAATTAATAGCCAGGCACTGATGCCTCTTTCTTTCTTTTTTTTTTGGTCAGTTGTGGAGCTTGAACTCTGGGCTTGGGCACTGTTCCTGCGCTGTTCAGCTCAAGGCTAGCACTCTACTACTTGAGCTACAGCACCACTTCTGGTTTTCTAGTGGTTTATTGGAGATAAGAATCTCACAGAGTTTCCTGCCCCGGCTTGCTTTGAACCATGATTCTCAGATCTCAGCCTCCTGAGTAGCTAGGATTAAGGCGTGAGCCACCGGTGCCCGGCTTGATGCCTTTTATCTGAAATCCTAGCTATTCTGTAGGGTGAGATCTGAGGACTGTGGTCAAAGCCAGCCAGGAAGACAAATCTAAGACTCATAACTCCAGAAGTGAGAGTGTGGCTCAAGTACTAGAGAGCCAGCCTGGAGCAAGGCTAAGCAATAGCATGAGGCCATGCATTCAAGCTCCAGTATTGGTGCATGCTCACACACAAGCACACATACAAAATACACACACACATACACACACACACAATCAGTTGATACTAATTAGTGAATTTGTTTCTGAGCTCTTCATTCTCTACCATTGCAAGAATGTGTCTTTTTTAGACAAGTGCTATGCTGTTTTGGATAGCATATCTTTATAATATTTTATTTTACATTTTTATTTTTTTGAACAGTGTCTCTATATATATCCCTGGCTGTCCTGGACCTAAGTAGCTCAGGCTAGTCTCAAACTTGTGATCTTCCTTCCTCAGCATTCCAAGTGCTGGCTTCATATTATGTTTTGAAGTCAAGTAATGTGATTACTTGACATTTGTTTTTGTGCTCAAGATCACTTTGGCTATTAAGACTCTTTTGTCATCCCATATGATAGATAGTTTTATTTTCTATATCTGAGAAAAACTGATAAGCTATCATTAAAAATTTTAATTATATTTTTATAATCTTTAAATAGTTGTATGAAATAGTTACCATTCAATAAATCAGCTTATCACTGAACTTTTAAAAAGGATTAAATTGCCTCTAGATTACTTTGGGAAGTCCAGGTATTTTAAAAATAATAATTGTCTTAATCCATACTGACAGTATACCTTCTCATGTATTTGTGTCTTCTTTATTGTCTTTCATCACTGTTTAGGTTTTTTAGCTATGGATAATTTATTCTTACTTTTGTTTCTGCAACTATTACATAAAGAATTCTTTTCTTGCCTATAGGATTGTTACATATACAATGGTTACATTTAAGATTGTTAGCTCATTGTTAGTTATAGAGATACTAGTGATCTAAGTATTGATTGTGTATCTTGTATACTACTGAAGTTGTTTATTACTTATAATTGATTTTCCACTGGAGTCTTTAAAGTTTTTGTATGCAAGAAACCATACCAATTACAAATGGGAACAATTTAACGTCACCATTTTCAGGTTGTGTGACTACCTTTATAAGTAATATAAAATTCTATCTTATAATTTGGTTCATCTAGAAAAGAATTTACCTACCCCTGTTGAAGGCATATACTGTGCGCTCAACAAATGTTTATAGAATAAGTAGGACAAAGTAAAATATTTGATTAACATGTCCAGGAGGAAAGTTTTGTTAAAAAAATTCTGCAGAGAGTCTGGAACAAGATGGTGGAGGAGAAGCTGGGGACTAAACAAGCTCTTGCTTAGAAACCAGTTTTAGTGTTCCATTGAAAAGTCCAAAGCTAGAGAGTCACACCAAGTGCACCATCATAGCACAGAGAGTTTGGCCAGAAAGGAAAAATTCAGGAAGTTTGGTTAAGGAGACAGATTCAAGCACTAGCTGGAGTCTGCGGGGGCTACTGTTGCTACCAATCAACAGAGAGAGCTCTGGACAAAGGTTCCAGAGATGGTGTGCAAGCAGATTCTACTCACTGCCAGCAAGAACTGACAAGGAACGGAAGTCTTCATCCTGCTGACTGCAGACAGTCACAGACCATGAACGACCCAGAAATCAAGGGAAATGCATGAGTACCCCATAAGACATCTTCACTCCCTCTCACAGAAAAGAGGTGGGAAGGTAGCCCCTCTCCCACCACTGGAGCAGAAATCCATCTTTGATATTGACAAAGACTGGGCCAGAGCAGCTAGCACATAACTCAGGCCTTGGAAGAAGACAATAGGAGCCATTCAACAAGTCAGAGGAACCTGATCTGGGGGCCTCAGCTCCACTCCTGGGGAAAGTAGCCCTTCCCAGGAAGAGGAATCTCAGCCCAGGAAGGAATAACATTTTTCACTGTGTAAACAGAGCCAGAGGCTGCCCCAATCCACTGCAGCACAGGCAACAGACCCAGCTTCAGGAGGGTAAAGGAAAAACAATAGGAAACTCAGTTTATATTTATAAATTCTGAGAATGGCTCCAGGCTGGGCTCTGTGAGTATCTCTGGAGCTAGCTTCTCAAGGAAATTGCTACTGATTGCTGACAGGCCTCAACCCTACCCAAAACCAAGCCCCATCACAGCAACTGAAGCTAGAGTCAACAACCATCTCCTTCTTCTGTGATACTCAAAGCAGATCACCTTCCCACTGAACTATGGTCATAAAGTCTGGTAAGGCAAAGCTTCATTCTAGGCTGCTCAAACAGATTCAAGAAACCAAACAAGCTACAGGAAAACCAAACACCACTAAAGACTCCACCAAGAGATTGGTTACTGACACAGGGAAGACATAAGAACCCTCATCCCCCCAAAAAATCGAAGAACCCTTCTTTTCTACCTATATTTTAAAAATATTTTAATTTTTTATTTTAATTTTTGTCAATCATGAGGCCTGAAATCTGGGCCTGGGTGCTGCCCTCAGCTCTTCATCTCAAGGCTAATGCTCTACCACTTTAGACACAATGCCACTTCTTGCCTTTTCTGCTTATGTGATACTTAGAAATCAAACCCAGGGCCTCATGCATGCACGGCAAGCACTCTACTACTGAGCCACCTGCCCAGCCCTAAAATTTTTTTTTAAAAAACATTATTCTCTACTTTTTAATCATTTTTATTTTATTTTATTTTAATCCTTGCTTTACTCTTTTTCCTTTCGGTCTTTTTTTTCCTTTACTTAACTGCTGTTCTGTTCATCCCTAGATATACACCTGACTTCTATTTTTAGATCTTATCCTTCATTGTGTGAAAAATTAATTCTGATATCGATTGCTCAATTCACAAGCTCTCAGCCTTAACTCATTTAACTTCAGTATTATTTCTTTAACTTATATAATTTTTAAGTTTCATTTTTAATTTGTTAATGTTTCCTTTTTCCTTTTACTTTATTCCTTTTCTCCTTCCCTTCTATCCTTTTCCTATCTTTGAATGTAGGTCTTCCCTCTCTCCCTATCCCTCCCTACACTCCTCTAACCTTATTTTCTCCTCACAATTCTCCCTAAACCTATTTATTTTGGTCTGCTGATTCTTTCTTTGATTTTCTTAGTACATTGATCCCTAGCTATTTGTTGTTGAACTAGACTGTATCTGTTGAACTGTATCTGTACTCATTTTGACTCTATCAAACCATCTGTGCAACTACAGGTCTCTGGTTGATGCTTGCCTTAAAAAGTTTTGCTTTCATACCCAAGTGGGTGGAACCAACTGGAGAAACAAGAAAAATGGCAAATCCAGGTATCTCAAGTCCTGCTCATGATAATCAGGCAACAGAGCAGTTAATGAATAATCTAGAGGACAGTTCCCAAAATGCTCTACAAACATTACTGGTAAAAATGCTGAATGAAAAGATTGAAAGCCTGCAAAGGACTCTGTGTGTGCATGATAAGGAAATGTGAGAACTTGATGAGGCTAGCCAAAGATTAATACAGGAATTTCATGATCATAAGGAGGACAATCAAAGAGTAATAGAGAAATTGTGGTTGTAGGATGAAAATAAACTAAGATTAATAGAATTCATGGAATTCCCAAACAGAGAGCTGGAGGAATCTGTGGAGGCCACAAAGAAAATGCTGCATGAAGTCCAACAGAAGGGAAGGGAATCCAATGTAAAAGTATAAAAAAAAACAACTAAGGGATTTGAGAATGAACACTGAAAACCACACTGAGGAGGTAAAGGAGGTCATATACAATAAAAAACAAAGCTCCAATTAAGAATTTGAAGCCATCAAATCTGACCAATTAGAAGGAAAGGAAATAAAATACAAAATAGAAAGTCTTGACAGTGTGTTAGACCATGCAGAGGATCGACTCTCTGGGATTTAAGACAGCCTAGACATTATAGAGAAAGGACAGACAAGTATTCAAGAAAATCCAAGAAATATGATAGATACATTCAATAGATAGAAGACACCATCAGAAGGCCTTATTTTAGGGTAATGGGTGTAGAGGAGGGCCTAGAGACAGAAGTTAAAAGTCTAGGAAATTTATTTAACAGGATACTAGCAGAGAACCTCCTAAACATGCAAAAAGACAGGCCCATTCAGATACGAGAACTCTTTACAACCCCAAATAGACTAGACCAGAACAGGAAATCCCACTATCACATTGTATCCCACACAGAATCAATTCAGGCCAAGGAAAGGATCCTTAGAGCTGCAAAGGATAAAAGATCAATTACCTATAAAGAGGAACCAATCAGATAACTTCAGATTTCTCAGCCGAAACTTTGAAAGTGAGCAGAGCCTGGAATGATGTATGCCAAACCCTAAAGACAAATAAATATCAACCAAGAATACTGTACCCAGCTAAACTCTCCTTCATAACCAAAGGTCAAATAAAAACCTTCCACAGCAAAGAAAAATTGAAACAATATGTCTCCATAAAATCATTTCTACAAAAGATACTTAAAGATGTCCTACACATAGAAAACCAACAAGAGCACAATAAAGGCCAAGAAACATCCCCCAAACTGAGAATCCAAGAAACATAGGAAGGACCCAATTGGCACATCCCTCAAGAATATAGATAACATGGCAGGAACTACCAAAACCCTCTCAGTCCTAACTCTCAATATTAATGGACTTAACTCTCCAATTAATCGACACAGAATTTCTAGTTGAATCAAAAAGCAAGATCCTTCTATCTGCTGCCTTCCAGAGACACGCATTGCCCACAAAACAAATATATTTTGAAAGTTTCAAGCTGGAATAAAATTTGCCAAGCAAACAGCCCCCATAAACAGGCGGAAATTGCAATCCCAAAATCAGATAAAATAGACTTCACATTAAAATTAGTGAGAAGAGATAAGAAGGTCATCTCATACTAATGAAGGGATTTCTCCTTCAGGAGGATATTACAATTCTAAATAGCTATTCACCAAATTACTGAGCACCCAAATTTATCCAAGAAACACTACTTTCCCTATAATCTCACAGAGATCAAATAAATTTATTGTTGGGGACATACCACTATCTCGTTGGATAGATGAACCCAACAAAACTCAACAGAGAAACCTCAGATGTAAACAATTACTTTGACGATCTAGAATTAACAGACATCTACTGAATATTTCACCCTGCATGGAACATTCTCCAAAATGGACCACGTTTTAGGTCACAAAGCAAATTTCTGCAAATTCAGAAACATTGAAATCATGCCCTGCATTCTTTTAGACACAAGGGAATAAAATTAGAATTCAACACCAAAAGCCACCAAAGAAAATCTTGTAACAAATGGAGGCTGAACAATACACTGTTGAACCACCAGTGGGTCATGGTAGAGATTAGAAAGGAAATTCAAGTGTTCATGATATTTAACCAAACTGAACACACAAATTATCAACTCCTCTTGAACACCACAAAGGCAGTACTCAGAGGCAAATTTATAGCTCTGAGTTTCTACATCAACAATTTGGAGAGAACTGAAACCAATAATTTCATGAGGCACCTGAAGCTCCTTGAAAAAGAGGAACAAACTAAATCCCAATCCAATTGATGTAAACAAATGATTAAAATTAAATGAATTAGAGTGAAAAAAAACATAGAACCCATAAAAGAAAGAGTTGATTCTTTTAAAAATATTAACAAAATGGACAGATCCTTAGCAAATCTTAACAGAGAAAGAAGAAAACACACCAAATACACAAACTCATAAGTGAGAATGGTAACATCACCTCAGAAACAATTAAACACATTATAAGGGAATACTTCTCAAACCTTCTTGTTAATAAGTTTGAGAATCTGGAAGAAATGGATGAATTTCTAGCAAATATTCACAAACTAAAACAAGATGATTTAAATGAACTTAACAGGCCCATATCAAGCATCAAAATAGAAACAGCAATAAGAGACCAAAGCCCAAGACTAGGTGGATTTACAGCTGAGTTCTAAAAGGCCTTCAAAGAACTCACACCAATATTCCTCCAACTCTTCATGACGAAAGCTCTGGACAAACTAGGAATCCATGGAACGGTCCTCAATATAATAAAGGCTGTGTATGTCAAAACTACAGCCAGCATTATACTTAATGGTGAAAAGCTAAAGCCATTTGATCTAATTTCAGGAATGAGACAAGGTTGTCCACTCTCTCCACTTCTCTTAAATTTAGTATTAGAATGCCTAGCAAGAGCAACAAGACAAGATGCAAACATAAATGAGACCCATATAGGGAAAGATGAAGTAAAGCTCCCCCTCTTTGCAGATGACATGATCTGGTATTTAAAGAATCCCATGGACTCCACTCCCAAGTTACTCGAGCTGATTCAAAACTTTGGCAAGTAGCAGGATACAAAATTAACCCTGAGAAATCAATGGCTTTTCTGTATCCCAATAATGAGAAAAATCGCAGCTGAAATTAAGAAAGCAACACCTTTTTTAATAGCCCTACGAAAAAATAAAATATCTAGGAATTAACTAAAGAAGTGAAGGACCTCTACGATGAAAACTTTTTAACGTTTCAGGTTTTTAAATCTGTAAAAGGAAATTAATGCAGAACTAAGGAAGTGGAAAAACTTCCCATGCTCCTGGATTGGGAGGATCAACATCATGAAAATAGCAATACTTCCAAAGGCTAACTACAAATTCAATGTGATACCTATCAACATCCTAACTTCATTCTTTAATGAAATAGAAGCAACCCAAAAATTCATATGGAACAATAAAAGACCCCAAATAGCAAAAACAATCCTTAGCAGAAAGAATAGTGCTAGAGGAATATCAATACCAAACTTCAAACTCTACTACAAAGCCATAGTAATGAAAATAGCTTGGTATTGGGGCAAGACCTGAGGACCAATGAAATAGAACTGAAGACACAGAAATGAAAACCCACAGACCTATGGCCTCCTCATCTTTGATAAGGGAGCTAGAAAAAAAGTGGAAAAAAGACAGACTCTTCAGAAAATGGTGATGGTAAAATTGGTTAAACACCTGTAGAAAATTAAAGCTAGATTCCTACAAATCACCCTGCACCAGAATCAACTCCAAATGGATCAAAGACCTCAAAGTCAAAGCAGACACACAGAAAAAATTACAGGAAGTAATAGAAGGAACTCTAGGGCTACTTGGCACAGGCCAAATTTTTTTTAATAAAGACCCAGAAACACACACACACACACACACACACACACACAATGAAAGAAAGGTTGAATAAATGGGATTGTATGAAACTTCATAGCTTCTGAACAGCAAAAGACATAGCAAGCAAGATCAGTAGAAAGCCCATGGATTGGGATATGATCTTCACTAGCCATACAATGGACAAGGGTCTCATATTTAACGTATACATAGGACTCAAAATTAAATCAACCACCAACAAATCCTCAAAGAAACAACCACGTGATTAATTAGGGGGCTAAAGACTTAAAGAGAGACTTCTCTGAAGAGGGAATAAGAATGGCCAATAGACACAGGAAGAAATGCTTGACTTATTTAGCCATAAAGAAATGCAAATCAAAACAACATTGAGATTCCACCTCACCCCATTTAGAATGGCTATTATCAAGAAATCTAACAACAACAGATGCTGTAGGGGATTTGGCCAAAAGGGAAACCTACTACACTGTTAGTGGGAGTGTAAACTTGTTCAACTGCTTTGGAAAGCAGCATGGAGGTTCCTCAAAAGACTCCCCTATGACCCAGAAATCCCACTTTTAGACATTTACTCAAATGACCACAAACATGGCCATACTAAACCTGCCATCACAGGTTTATAACAGCATTATTCTCCATAATTAAGCTATGGAACCAACCCAGACACCCCTCAGTAGATGAATGGATCAAGAAAATGTGGTATATATACACAATGGAATTCTATGTCTCCATCAAAGGAAATGGGTAGATTTGGAAAAAAATATATTAAGTGAAGTAAGTAAGGCCCAAAGAAACATAGGTACATTTGTTTCCCTTATTTGCAATAACTAGAATATGACTAGCAGAAAAATTCAAAAGCTCTGCACATATGACCATATAAGATGATGCTAAGTGAAATGAATCCCAAGATAGGGACACAATAGGTTTTCTTTCTTGCTGTTGGTTTTAATGTTCTTATAATGTACTATGTGATTCTTTTTATGTTCTTCCCCTATGGTATAACCAGTGTTTTCACTGTATTTGATTCTGGTGCCCTGCATCTTGTATATACATTTTTCTAATTAGGGGAGAGGAAGGGAAATAAAATGCTGAAATAAGGATTCAGGTTAACCCATTGTAACAATTAGATCTACAAGACACTATATTGAAAACTAATGTTACAACTTTGGGGGGGAGGTAGGATTTGGGGAGGTGGGGAGGGAAGGGATGGTAGGGGAAAAATAAAGGAGGGGGTAACAATGATTGGTAGAATATGTAATTATTAACTTACTCATGTAACTGTAACCCTCAGTACAGTAACTTCACAATAAAAATATATTAAAAATATTCTGCAGAAATGCTTAGCCAAAGTCCATTTTTTTTTGTCGGTTGTGGGGCTTGAACTCTGGGCCTGGGCACTGTCCCTCAGCTCTTCAGCTCAAGGCTAGCATTCTACTGCTTGAGCCATAGCACCACTTCCGGCTTTTTCTGCTTTTGTGGTTCTGAGGAATTGAACCCAGGGCCTCATGCATGCAAGGCAAGTACTCTACCAATGAGTCACCTTCCCAGACCCCCAAAGTCCATTCTTCTACGTGGAATACTCACCACTGCACCACTGTATGATACAATTCACAAGATTACCAATAGTAAAAAAAACAAAACAAAACAAAACTGCTCTAGTCAGATACTAGGAAGTTCTATGGAGAAAGTGATGGTCAGCCTTCAGAAAGAGTCAGTAAGAAAATAAAGGGAAAACATTTGAACCACAGACCACCTTAGTGTTTGAGAATCTTAGAATACTCCTTCCTAGATTCTTGAAAATAGGGCTTTTGCAGCATATAAAATATAGCTAAAACTGGGGCTAGGAAGGTGGCTAGTGGTAGAGCACGCGCCTTGCATGCATGAGGCCCTGGGTTCGATTCCTCAGCATCACATAAGCAAAAAAGAAAAAAAGCCAGAAGTGGTGCTATGGCTCAAGTGGTAGAGCGCTAGACTTGAGCTGAAGAGCTGAGGGACAGCACCCAGGCCCAGAGTTCAGGCCCCACGACTGGACCCCCCCCCCAAAAAAAATATATATAGCTAAAACTGCCTTCATTGCTTTATTTATTTGTGTATATATATATATATATATATATATATATATATATATATATACACACATAATATACTTAAATAATTTATATATAACACATATGTTTATATAGATATAATAATAAATAATATATTCACAATATAGATGTATATTTCTCCCTATATTATATTATCTTTCATTGTGGGGTTTTTTTTTGTCTGTTGTGAGGCTTGAACTCAGTGCTTGAACTGAGTGCTGTCCCTGAATTCTTTTTTCAAAGCTAGTTATCTAGCCAGAACATCACTTTTGGTTTTCTGGTTGTTAATTGGACATAAGAGTCTCCTGGACTTTCGTGCCTCGGCTGCCTTCAAACTGTGATCCTTAGATCTCAGAGTCCTGAGTAGCTAAAATTAAAAGCATGAGCCACCAGCACCTGGCATGTTTTAAAGATTCTTGTGCCTGTTTCTTTATGCCTTCTCTCAATCCACTGTAGTATTTGCACCTGATGTTTTCTGATTCATACAGTAAACTATGTGAGTCACTAGTGAAACAGAAGCTAAATGTTGAAGTAAACAACTATCAACCAACCGACCAGCAGGCAACACTCTAAATTAAGCAGGTGACAGTGGATTTAAATTCAGGGAGAATAACACTGAAAAGGTGAAGATGAAACTTTGAGGGTCTATTTCTCTGAAACCAGGACTGGCCCTGTCAAATATCTTAGAGGGACTTGTGTATAGGTTGTTATTTCCCTAGGTATTCCTCAACCTTCAACTCTAGCCACTCGTTATCCAAGGAGTCTTGTCTTTGCCCCTACACTGTTTTCAGCCTCCTATCTGATATATCCCCTTTGCAGAGCCACCTTGCTGATATTCTACATTAAAAATGCTTTATTTTATTCAGCACCTATATCTCACATCTGTAATTGTAACTACTCAGGAATTCGAGGTTTGAGGATCGCAGTTCAAAGTCAGCCTGGTCAGGGAAGTCTGTGAGGCTCATATCTCTAATTAACCACAAAAAGCTGAGTAGATCTGTGGTTCAAATGGTAGAGGGCTATCCTTAAGCACAAAATGCACAGAGATAATACTCAGGCCAAGAATGCAAGGTCTGGGAGCAGCAAAAAGTTTTAAAAAAGAAAGAAATGATTTGTATCTCCCTAATTTGTAGTCTCAGACTTGTTAGAGAGTAACTCAGACTTGTTAGAGAGTAATTGAGACAAAGAAGGGAGGTATTGCTGATTAGAGTAGAAATACATTTGAGATAACAAATCATTTCTCACACCAACAGTTTACAAATTGGATAGTCCCAATCCCAGACTTCAGATGAAGAAAAAAAATTACAGTTATATCTTTATGATTTCTTAAGTTTTGACTGATTTTTATATAAGAATTTTACTTCTTTTCCTTCCTATCCTTACCTCTACTACAATCCAACTTGAACCGTTCATCTTCCACTCCTTCCCTTCTTCCTTATTTCCTATCACTTTTCTCAGTTTCTTCCTGCTGGTTTTAGCCTTCCTTTCTTTTGTCATGCTGATCATTGCCCACATCATGAGTCTACTGATAAGCACTAGCTATACCACTATAAATAATTTACAAGTATACCCTGAAGAGTGTTCAAAATATACTAATATAGACTGCACTTTAGAGGAAATATTTCCTGCATTGTGATTTTAGGACTCACGGAGACTAGTAATTGACCCATTCCTCTTCAATGTTTTCAACAGAGAAGCAGAGGGTTGAGAGCAAAGGTTTTGTTTGTTTTTTTAATTTAAGTTTATTGTCAAGGTGATATACAGAGGGGTTACAGTTACTTACATAAGGTAGTGAGTACATTTCTTGTCAAACATTGTTACCCCTCCCTTGTTTTTCTCCCACTTTTCCTTCCTCCCAGAGCCCCTAGAAGGTGTAAAGTTAATTTCCAACATGTTATCTTGTGAATTTCGCTGTTGCATTGGTTCCCCTTTGTCCTTTGTCTCACCATTTTGTTGTTCACCTTCCCTTCTCTTATTCATACATATATATATATATATATACATATGAATAATAGATATATCTGAAATACACACACACACACACACACATACAATACACAGGATACCAAAATGAAATACAGTGACAACAAGGGATAAACCATAAGAGAGATAAAGAAAAAACTCAAGATAAAAAGAAATCACATAGTACATTAAAAACAACAACAAAGAAAACCCTCATGAGAAGTACAAAATGTCATGTCAAAACCAGCTTTACAATGTCGGTGTGTGGGGGGGAGGGGGGGTATGATTGGGTAGGGGGGAGGGGGGAGGCTGGGAAGGGATGTGAAGGGTAAACAAAGGAGGAGGCTGCAATGCTTGGTAAGAAATGTATGCATTATCTTGCCCATGTAATTGTAACCCCTCTGTACAGTATGTTCTCAAATAAAATAAAATAAAATTTAAAAAAAAAAAAAAAGAAAACCCTCATGTTTCCATATCTTGAAATTCATTTCACTTAGCATCATCTTATATGGTCATATGTACATAGCAATTGAGATATTGTGATCCTCTTCTAAGGCTTTACTAGATATATACTACTTATTACAAATGATGGAATCCATGGAGCCTATGTTTCTTTGGGTCTGGCTTTCTTCACACGATTTCTAACATGATTTTTTCTAAATCTTTCCATTTCCTTACAAATGGGGCAATGTCATTTTTTCTAATGGAAGCATAAAATTCCATTGTGTATTATAGCCATAGCAAGGCTATAAATATATAATGTTTCATCAGAGCTGCCTGATATTTATAAACTGGATTTACTTCGTCATTGTTGTTGAGATTGAATACAGGGTCTAATGTATGCTTCATTTCATTTTTTGATGTTGTTGTTGGTGGTGGTGGTCATGGGGCTTTGACTCAAGGCCTGTTTTCTGTCCCTGAGATTTTTCTCTTAAGGATAGAGCTCTACCACTTTGAGCCACAACACTACTTCCAGTTTTCTGATGATTGATTGGAGATAAGAATCTCATTGATTTTCCTGCCCAGGCTGGCTTCAAACTGTGATTCTCAGATCTCAGCCTTCTGAGTAGCTAGGATTTCAGGCACTCAGCTGATTATATTGTTAAATGCACTGACTCATAGCTGTAGTAAAAGAAAACTACAAGTTCATTTTAAGCCCATTCTCTATAGGAACCTTTTTTTTAGGATCAAGGGTTAGCTAATGCTAATCCATTTAACTTTTTGACAGTGTGTTTTATCCTTGGTGGAAAGAGAAAATGAAGCAATCGATTAATGTCTAGGTTTAGTGGTGCAAATGTATGAGCCTATAACCCTTTGCACATTAGGATCTGAGAAATCTGTTCACCTTCACCTGGAAGGACCCTATATTCTGTATACTTCCTACTGCTTCCACAAAGACAGTGCCTGCTTTGGATCATCTCTATATCTCGTTCTAGGAAAAGCAAGAGCCTGTTAATGTTAAGAAATATGTTACAATTTTTCAAAGGTTCCTTTAGTCTATATATAAGGAATCATTTCTTCATTAAAAATAGAAGTTGTGTATTACCCCAGGTGCCATTAATCAGATGTGGGAGCTATAAAGTAATCTAGTTGCAAATCCTCTAAACAGAACCATTAATCTGTTTTGCAAACAACTAAATACAACAGTGCCTTCAAATATTAAAGCATCTATTTCACATGCACAATTAACTGATTAAGATTCCAAATTTGCAATTATCCAATTATGAGGAAGGGAGGCAAATTAAGATTAGATGCTGCTATTTCTAGAAAGAGTAACTGTGATATCAAGGAAACATGAACAAATCAGAGTAAAACAGGAAATATTCTACTACAAATATAACATCAGCAAAAGGTAAAGAAGTTAGATTGACCTGATGCAGATTACTGATGAAAAAGAAAAGACAGAAAATAGAAAGAGGAAGAATCTAGGATGAGGGTGAACAAAGAGCATTTGAATATACCAATGAAAGTAATTAGAACCCTCAGTAAGATGTGTTTATTTTCCCAAAATGTTTCCTGGATAGTATGATGATAAATTGGGTGATGAATCCTCCACCTGGCTAAAAGCCCAGAAACAATGCAAGGTAGCACAGTTGTTTTAAGGCAAATTATGAAATAGTTTAATTGATGTTGCATATCTATTTTTTATTCCCAACTGAATTATAAGAAAAAATTAGAAAGTATTCAGGAAGAGCTTTAGTCTTCTAGAGAAAGATCTCATGATAGCTTTAAGCTGATGCATAATATAGGTAGAAATTAACTTTGAAGTCATCAATATCTTGTTTTCTTCTCTGAATATATTCATTTGAGCAATATGTACCAAATACTTATCTAAAACACTCTGCTGGGACCTGATGATAGATACCACGACAAGGAGTTGAGCACTTTCCCCATTCAATTCAGGTTCCATGTGATTCTATCTATGATTTCTTTTCCTCCTCTCCTGATTTCTTTTTTTTTTTTTTTTTTTTAAATTTTATTTTATTTTATTTGAGAACATACTGTACAGAGGGGTTACAATTACATGGGCAGGATAATGCATACATTTCTTACCAAGCATTGCATCCTCCTCCTTTGTTTACCCTTCACCTCCCTTCCCAGCCTCCCCCCTCCCTCCCACCCAATCATACCCCCCCTCCCCCCCCCCCCCCACCGACATTGTAAAGCTGGTTTTGACATGACATTTTGTACTTCTCATTGTTGCAACAGGTCCACCTGAATCCTTACTAAAGAAGTGAAGGACCTCTATGATGAAAACTTTAAAATCTTGAAAAAGGAAATCAACACAGAACTTAAAAAATGGCAAAACCTCCCATGCTCCTGGATTGGAAAGATTAACATCGTGAAAATGGCAATACTGCCCAAGGCTATCTACAAATTCAACGCAATACCTATCAAAATTCCACCCTCATTCTTCAAGGAAATAGAAGAGGCAATCCAAAAATTCATATGGAACAATAAAAGACCCCGAATAGCAAAAACGCTCCTCAACGGAAAGAATACTGCTGGAGGAATATCAATACCAAATTTCAAACTCTACTATAAAGCCATAGTAATCAAAACAGCTTGGTATTGGCATAAGAACAGACCTCAGGACCAATGGAATAGAATTGAAAACCCAGAAATGAACCTACAGACCTATAGCCATCTAATCTTCGATAAGGGAGCTAAAACAATAGAATGGAAGACAGACAGCCTCTTCAATAAATGGTGCTGGCAAAACTGGTTAACTACATGTAGAAAACTAAAGCTAGATCCTTATATATCACCCTGCACCAGAATCAACTCCAAATGGATCAAAGACCTTGAACTCAAAGCAGACACTCTGAAAACATTACAGGATGGAATAGGAGAAACCCTGGGTCTCCTTGGCTCAGGCCGAAATTTTCTGAATAGAGACCCGGAAACACAACAAATCAAAGAAAGGCTGGACAAATGGGATTGTATAAGGTTGCAGAGCTTCTGCAGGGCAAATGACATAGCTAGCAAGATCAATAGAAAGCCCACGGACTGGGAGAAGATCTTTACTAGCCATACAACGGACAAGGGTCTCATATCTAAAATATACTTGGAACTCAAAAAATTAAACCACCCAACAACAAATCCTCAAAGAAACAACTGCCCAATAAGTAAGTGGGCGAAAGACTTAAAGAGAAGCTTCTCTGAAGAAGAAAGAAGGATGGCCAATAGACACATGAAGAAATGTTCAACATCCCTAGCCATAAAAGAAATGCAAATCAAAACAACATTGAGATATCACCTCACTCCAGTTAGAGCAGCAAAAATCAAGAACTCTAACAACAACAGATGCTGGAGGGGATGTGGACAGAAAGGAACCTTACTTCATTGTTGGTGGGAATGTAAACTTGTTCAACCACTTTGGAAAGCAGTATGGAGGTTCCTCAAAAGACTCCACATAGAGCTCCCCAACGACCCAGCAATCCCACTTTTGGGCATATACCCAAATGATCACAAACAAGGCCACACTAAAGCTACCAGCACAACTATGTTTATTGCAGCATTATTTACCATAGCTAAGACATGGAACCAATCCTCTCCTGATTTCTAATGGGATTTTAAGCCATAACTTTCAAAATACCACAGAAAAAATACAAAAGGAAAAGCCCTTAATGCTATATCTGCTTTCAATATTTTGTTCAAAAGACTTGTGCTTTATTGATTTTTATTCACATATATTATTGGGATTTAATGTGATTATTCCCATAATAACTAATCATCCTTCTTCCATTTTTTTCCTATGGCCAAATCTACTAGTATTCTTCTTTTTTTTTTTTTTTGGCCGGTTGTGGGGGCCTGAACTCTGGGCCTGGGCGCTGCCCCTCAGCTCTTCAGCTCAAGGCTAGCGCTCTACCACTTGAGCCACAGTGCCACTTCCGGATTTTTCTGCTTATGTGGTGCTGAGGAATCGAACCCAGGGCCTCAGGCATGCAAGGCAAGTGCTCTACCACTGAGCCACCTTCCCAGCCCTCTACTAGTATTCTTCTCAGTTCCAATACCTATTCCAGTTTCAGGTACAGTTATAAAATAGTCACCTATGATTTCAAAGTTCTGTGTAATTAATCACAGAACTTTGTAATTAATCAGGAAAAATTGCCTGATAATTAAAACTTACCTTTATTTATAAACTTGGAAGGCTTAGCTCTGGGTGTCTGATGATTTTGTTGTATAATGTATATTCTTTTTTCCAGGTAAGAACTCATCCTTTCTTACTCTTGTTATGTGTGAGACTTAGTATAGATTATCTAAGTAAATGTATTTTCAATGACCTTTCAAATGGTTTCAGGCTCCACACCCAGAGAACTTACTGGAAAAAATTAACTTCACAGAAATAGGCCAACTATTCTGAGCCTCTTTGACTTGTGTGGGAAGGCTAAGGTAGCAATAGCCAAGGCAAAGTGTTCCAGGAAGATGAGGTTGAGGAAAAAAAACATCAGTACTGATTCCAAATATAGGCCTAAAATACTCATCAAATCCATTTCACCAATTTAGAAACTCAGGAATGGCTATCAAATTGCTCTTTAGTGTCAAAGAACATTTGCTAATAATGTCTATAATGCAGCTAATAAAGCTATAAGGCAGAGAAGAGACAACAGCCCCAGACTATCAACAAAACTCTATACACCACATTCAGATCTAATATTGACAGATCTCAAATATCTTTATCCCCTGTTGTCTCACTGGTGAAAATGAAAAAAATGTTCTGTGTAATTACGTCATGATAGTTATTCTATCTGATACCATTGCTCTTATCCTTAGATTTCCTACGTAATGTTAAGAACTAAGTATGGAAAGGATAGTCTATTTAGAGATGGTCCTTTGATGGTAATTTCTGGGCTAGTCTTTGTTAGGGACTACTTATTTATTGACCTTGATTGCAAACTACTCCATTTTCTTTGAGCACATTTTCCAAACTTTTCTCCACAATTGAAGTTTTTTTTTTTTCAATTTTTTTTTATTGTAAAGATACTATACAGAGGGTTACAGTTAAATGAGTGAGGTAATGAGTACACTTCCTCATGAACATTGTTACCCCCTCCATTGTTTTCCCCCTACCATCCCTTCCCTCCCTACCTTCCCCGAGGTTCTTTTTTTTTTTTTTTTTGATTGTGATTAAGTGATTACATAATTTCCGGAATTTCACAGTTTTGTGGAATAATGATGCTCATTTAAAGTCACAAGTTCATTCTCACTTTCCTGGAGCAAATTGTCTATCACAGTCTATAACATATAAAGGTGTTCACATGTTATACACCATACATGTGATCAGCAGCATGGGGATATTTAGTAGTGGTTCGACCAGATGAGTAGGAGTTCTTTGTTTCTTAAGTCCTGTTAGTTTTGTCGTATCACCTAACATTTTGGATTTAGCATTCACTTATCAGGGAGACCATGTACCATTTGTCTCTTCGCTCTTGGCTTATCTCGCTCAACATGATTCCTTCTAGCTCCATCCATTTCCCTGCAAATGCCATTATTTTGTCATTTCTAATGGCTGCATAATATTCTATTGTGTATAGATACCACAATTTTTGGATCCATTCATCTGTGGTGGGGCATCTGGGTTGTTTCCATATCCTAGCTATTGTGAACAGTGCTGCAATTAACATGGAGGTACACGTGTCCTTGTATATTAGTTCCTGTTGTTCAGGGTAGATGCATGCCTAGAAGTGGTATGACTGGGTCGTAAAGGAGGTCAATCTTTAGCTTTCTAAGGACCCTCCAGACTGCTTTCCAAAGTGGTTGTATAAGTGTACGTTCCCACCAGCAGTGTAATAGGGTTCCTCTTTCTCCACATCCCCTCCAGCATTTGTTGTTGGCTGATTTGTGGATGTGGGACATTCTGACTGGGGTAAGGTGGTATCTCAGGGTTGTCTTTATTTGCATTTCCTTCACCACCAGGGATGATGAACATTTCCTCATGTGTTTCTTTGCCATTTTTATTTCTTCATTTGAGAAGTCCCTCTTTAGTTCCCTTGCCCATTTAGTAATTGGTTTGTTAGGTTTGGGAGGGGTTAGTTTCTTGAGTTCCCTGTATATACAGGATGTTAACCCCTTGTCTGATATATTGCTGGTAAATATTTTTTCCCAATTAGTTGGTTGTCTTTCTAGCTTGGTTGTGATAGATTTAGCTGTGCAGAAGCTTTTTATTTTAAGGTAGTCCCATTTGTCGAGTCTCTCTCCCACTTGCACAATTCAAGTTTTTATTTAACTGACTTGTTTCATTTTCTTTCTGTACTGACCCCAATTATAGTGCTCAGATAATAGTGTGAAAAATCTATATCAATTTTGTATGATAGTTATAAGGCTGCATGAATTTTATGGTGCAAGACCTATGAATGCTTGTGAATTTTAAATATCATGTTTCTTGACCTATAGTTTGTTTGCATGATGTTCCAGATTGCAAAGATATCTTAGGAAACACATTGTTAGGGGAGCCACCTAGCTTTTCCTATGACAGGTTACCTCAGGAACATGGGGTTTGTTAGTGCCAGCACTGAAGCAAAAGTCCTAAAGTCACCTGTACTGATTTTCTAGCTGGGGAAAATCATTTATAAGTAAGAAATTAGTAAGGCAGGTTCAGTTTCTCAATGACTACTAGAAGATTCTTTTAAACATGAAGCATTTACTATTGTAATAAAGATTATATACTGCTTTACTTTTTGGACAGAGACTTCATTTAATCTTCTGTCATGAGATTTCTTCAGTAGACTACCTCCTTTAAAAGTTATAAGAAAGCAGCTTTAATAACAATGAAGGATGTTGTTTGACACTGTTTGGAAGACTTAATATTCATTAATAATTAGAGCTTCACAACAACCCAGTGAGATTGTATAATAGTCAAGGTCTCAAAAGGAAGCAGCAAACTAAAATGGGTAGATAAAGTGTTTATGAAAAAGACAATTTACAAATGTGGTCAACCTTAGGAATTACTAGAAGACTGTTGTCACTATATTTGTTTTTGGTATCCTGAGTAATATACATACATTTATCTAAATGTAATATATACATTTATCTAAATTAGGGAAGGGAAGGGGAAAAGCAAAATGCTGAGACAAAAATAAAGGGAGAACCAATGCAACAGCAATACTCACTCAACTTGGGTAGGAGAGTTAGGGGAAGGGAAAGTGGGAGAAAAATGGGGGAGGGGGTAACAAGTTCATCAAGAAATGTACTTGCTACTTTACATATGTAACAGTAACCCCTCTGTTATCACCTTGACAATAAAATTGAAAAGAAAAAAGAATTACTAGCAGAGGCTAGTGAGGCAAAACATAAGGCCATTTCCACCACTACCTCTTGAGGTCCAAAAATTGAGCAATCATTAGAAACTAGGCACAGCAAATATAGATAAGGGAAGAGACCATTCAACCTGAGTATCTTTAAAGTAGAAGAGGCAACCTAAAGCTGGCTTTTGCTAGATTTGTGAATGAGCTAACAGATGTAAATAGGAAAAGCTGTTTTCTCCCCCTGGTTTCAGGAATTAACTAAAAGCAGAACAAAGTCTGAACATCTCAGAATGTCTTGCATCTGTGTCCTTTGATTTGAGTCATTCTGTCCTGAAGTCACTTTGCAGCCACCTTGGGTTTCAGGAAAAACTCGATTTACCATTAATATGCATCTTGGGACAAAGGCAAACTGCTTCCCAGATGGGCAATGCCTTCTTCTTGCCATCTTCTGCCAAAATGTGAATCTTCCTCACAGATGAGAGCAGCCAGAAGCTCAGGACAGATCCCTGGCAGACAACATTTTCCTGATCCCCTCAAGTGATGAGGAGACTAAGAGGGAAATCACAGTCAGTGAGGCCACACTAACTTGTGGCTCCATGTATAGTCTTCACTCCCTGCTTCCAATTCTCCCCACTGAACCTAACCTACAGTGTCTACAGCCCTGAAGACTGCCGTGGAGCTCTCTTCCCATGGCTGCCATATAATAAATCTCCCTCTGTGCCTTTCATTATGGAACTTTATTGGGAATATGGGAGCGAGTGGCCAGATCTGATGTGTGAAAATCCTCAGGTTTGGATCTGGTATCTAAAAACCCTGTTTCCAAAGGGCAATAGCCATCAGTCAGAGGGAAAACAGTTGTATGAGAAAACCTAGCTGCCCAATCCCAGCTTCTGTAACTGATTATGATATCTAGATTCTACTCTGTCTCCCACTACACTCATATCTTATGTCTGAGCTTTGGTTGGACTCAATTATGTACCTGATAGGGTGATGCAAACCTTTACTTTCATCATTCAAGTGCCAGGTAGGCTTAATACCTCAGAATCCCATTTCTCACTGAATACACACAAAAAAATATCTAACTTCCTTTGCAATATCTCCAGTCATAACTACCCATGAAGAGTCAATGTATTATTTAAGAAGGATGCTAGTGGCCTATTATGGGTGAATTTTAAAGACTTTAGGGAAGAAAATCACTTCTGGAGTCTCCAAAGGCACAACTAAACAGCCCCTCCCCATCTCTCTCTGCCTCTCTTGATTCCTCTTCTAGAAATTATGCCAGAGAAGTGCTAAGTTTCAAATCTGTTAGCTTTAGCTTGAATCCAAGTGTAATTAGCAGTCAGGAAGACCATTAGTTCTATACTCAATTATGTAGTTTTGTATTTTGTCATCATTTACCTAACATTCTTTTTTATTTTCATATATATATATATATATATATATATATATATATATATATATATTACTGTGAGAATGCCATACAGAGGAGTTACAATTACATGGGCAAGATAACGAGTACATTTCTTATCAGGGATTGTTGCCTTCTCTATGTTTCCCTTTCCCATCCCTTCCCATACTTCCCCCACATTTCCGCACCCGATGCACCAACCCTCCACCAAAGTTGTAAAGTTGGTTTTTTGATAGAACGAGTTGTACATCTCATTATTGCAATGGGTCCACCTGTATCCCTAGTTAAATGATTTTTTTTGCCCTTCCCCTCCAAAAATTATACCAACATCAAATACAGTGAAAGCAGCGGTTATACCATGGGGAAGAGGGACATACAAAGCAACATAGAAATCATCTTATAAATATGTTAGAAACAATTGCATCAAAGAAACAAAAAACATTTGAAGACTTATCTTGGGGTTCATTCCCCTAACATCAACTTATCTGACCTTTCTGCTTGACTCAGACATATACTAGTTATTGTAAATAAGGGAAACCATGGGACCTATGTTTCTTTGGGCCTGGCTTACTTCACTTAATATGATTTTTTCCAAGTCTTTCCATTTCCTAACAAATGGGGCAATGTCATTCTTTCTGATGGAGGCATAGAATTCCATTGTGTATATATACCACATTTTCTTGATCCATTCATCTACTGAGGGGCATCTGGGTTGGTTCCATGTCTTAGCTATGATAAATAATGCTGCAATAAGCATAGTTGTGCTGGTAGCTTTAGTGTGGTCTTGTTTGTGATCATTTGGGTAAATGCCCAAAAGTGGGATTGCTGGGTCATATGGGAGCTCTATATAGAGTCTTTTGAGGAACCTCCATACTGCTTTCCAAAGTGGTTGAACAAGTTTACATTCCCATCAACAATGTAGAAGGGTTCCCTTCTGTCCACATCCCCTCCAGCATCTGTTGTTATTAGAGTTCTTAATTATAGCCATTCTAACCGGGGTGAGGTGGTATCTCAATGTTGTTTTGATTTGCATTTCTTTATGGCTAGAGAGGTTGAGCATTTCTTCATGTGTCGATTGGCCATCCTTCTTTCCTCTTCAGAGAAGTTTCTCTTTAAGTCTTTAGCCCACTTATTTATTGGGCAGTTGTTTCTTTGAGGATTTGTTGTTGGGGGATTTAATTTTTTGAATTCCAGGTATATTTTAGATATGAGACTCTTGTCCATTGTATGTCTAGTGAAGATTTTCTCCCAATCCGTGGGCTTTCTATTGATCTTGCGAACTATGTCCTTTGCAATGGAGAAGCTCTGCAGATTCATGCTATACTATTTGTCCAACCTTTCGTTGATTTGTTGTGTTTCTGGGTCTCTATTAAGAAAATTTCAGCCTGTGCCAAGGAGACCTAGGGTTTCTTCTATTCCATCCTGTAATGTTTTCAGAGTGTCTGCTTTGACTCTGAGGTCTTTGAACCATTTGGAGTTGATTCTGGTGCAGGGTGATATATAAGGATCTAGCTTTAGTTTTCTACAAGTAGTTAAAGCAATTTTCCCAGCACGATTTACTGAAGAGGCTGTCTTTCTTCCATTTTATTTTCTTAGCTTCCTTATCCAAGATTAGATGCCTATAGGTATCCAGGTTCATTTCTGGGTTTTCGATTCTATTCCATTGGTCTGGAGGTCTGTTCTTGTGCCCGTACCAAGCTGTTTTGATTACTATGGCTTTGTAGTAGAGTTTGAAATTTGGTATTGATATTCCTCCAGCACTGTTCTTTCTGTTGAGGATCGTTTTTGCTATTCTGGGTCTTTTATTGTTCCATATGAAATTTTAGATTGCCTCTTCTATTTCCTTGAAGAATGAGGTTGGAATATTGATAGGTATCACATTGAATTTGTAGATAACCTTGGGAAGTATTGCCATTTTCACGATGTTGATCTTTCCAATCCAGGAGCATGGGAGTTTTTGCCACTTTCTAAGTTCTGCTTTAATTTCCTTTTTCAGGTTTTTAAAGTTTTCATCATAGAGTACTTCACGTCTTTGGTTAATTCCTAGGTTTTTTATTTTTTGTGGGGCTATTACGAATAGAGTTGCTTTCCTAATTTCAGCCACACTTTTCTCATTGTTGGCATACAGAAAAGCCATTGATTTTTTGAGGGTTAATTTTATACCCTGCTACTTTGCCAAAGTTTTGAATCATCTTGAGTAATTTGGGACCGGAGTTCATGAGATTCTTTAAATACAAGATCATGTCATCTGCAAAGAGAGACAGTTTTATTTCTTTCCCTATTTGAAGCCCCGTTATGTTTGCATCTTGTCTTATTGCTTAGCTAGGCATTCTAATACTAGATTGAAGAGCAGTGGAGAGCGTGGGCATCCTTGTCCCATTCCTGAGTTTAGAGGAAATGGCTTTAGTTTTTTACTATTAAGTGTAAAGCTGGTTGTAGGTTTGTCATATACAGCCTTTATTGTATTGAGAAATGTTCCATGGATTCCTAATTTTTCCAGAACCTTCATCATAAAGTGGTGTTGGATCTTGTCAACTGCTTTTTCTGCATCGATTGAGATAACCATGTGGTTCTTATCCTTGCTTTTGTTGATGTGATGAATTACGTTAATTGATTTGCATATATTGAACCAGCTTTGCATCCCTGAAATTAATCCTGTTTGATCGTGGTGTATGATTTTTTTGGCGGAATTGTTGAAGTCGATTGGCCAAAATGTTTTTGAGAAGTTTTGCATCAATGTTCATCAAAAAATTGGGTCTATAGCTCCCTTTCTTTGATGAGTCCCTGCCTGGTTTTGGGATGAGGGTTATTATGGCTTCATAGAATGAGTTCAGTAGTGAACTATCTCTTTTAATTTCATTGAAGAGTTGAAGGAAAAATGGTGTGAATTCTGCTTTGAAAGCCTTGTAGAATTCTGCTGTAAAACCACCTGGTCCTGGACTTTTTTTAGATAGGAGGTCTCTTATTGTTGTTTCTATTTCAGTGCTTGATATGGGCCTGTTAAGATGGTTTAACCCATCTTGGTTTAGTTTCGGTATGTCCATATTTGCTAGGAAAAGGTCCATTTCTGCCAAGTTCTCGAACTTGTTAACATAAAGATTTGAGAAGTATTCCTTTACAATGTTCTGAATCTTGGTTGTTTCTGTGGTGATGTTTCCAATCTCATCTCTGAGTTTATTTATTTGGGTGTGTTCTCTTCTTTTTCTGATAAGATTTGCTAAGGGTCTGTCTATTTTGTTAATTTTTTGAAAGAACCAACTCTTTGTTTTGTTGATTCTTTCTATGGATTTTTTTAAAATTCTAGTTCATTTAATTCTGATTTAATTTTGATTATTTCTTTCTGTCTATTGGATTGGGGTTTATCTTGCTGCTCTTTTTCAAGGAGGCTGAGATGTCTCATTAAATTGTTGGTTTCAGATCTCTCCAATTTGTTGATGTAGGAACTCAGAGCTATAAACTTACCTCTGAATACTGCCTTTGCTGTGTCCCAGAGAAGCTGGTAGTGTGTGTGTTCATTTTTGTTGAATATCATGAACACTTGAATTTCATTTCTAATCTCTTCCATGACCCACTCGTGGTTGAACAGTGTGTTGTTCAGTCTCCATGTGTTACAGGACTTTCCTTGTTGGCTTTTGGTGTTGAGTTCTAATTTTATTCCCTTGTGGTCTGAGAGAATGCAAGGTATATCTTCAATCTTTCTGAATTTGGACAAGTTTGCTTTGTGACCTAAAATGTGGTCTATTTTGCAAAATGATCCATATGCTGCTGAGAAGAATTTGTATTCTTTTTTTTCTTTTTTTAATATTTTTTTTTATTGTGAAAATACTGTACAGAGAAGTTACAATTACATGGGCAAGATAATGAGTACATTTCTTATCAAGCATTGTAGCCTCCTCCTTTGTTTCCCCTTCCCATCCCTTCCCATCCTCCCCCACCCAATCCTCCCCACCTCCCCCCACCAGAGTTGTAAAGTTCATTTTCGACATAACAACTTGTACTTCTCATTGTTGCAATGGGTCCACTTGTCTCCCTATTTAAACTTGTTTTTCCCCTTCCCCTCCACAAATTATACCGACATTAAATACAGTGAAAGCACAGATTATACTGTCGGGGAGGGGCAAACAAGGCAACAAAGAAATAATCTTATAAATGCGTTAGAAACAATCGCATGAAAGAAAAAAAAACATGAATACATATCTTAGGGTTCATTTCCCAGTGTATTCTGATGCTGCTGGGTGAAATATTCGGTAGATATCTGTTAAATCTAGTAGACCTATGCAGCTGTTTAGGTCTGCAGTTTCTCTGTTGAGTTTTTGCAGAGTTGTTCTATCTAGTGGAGATAGTGGTGTGTTAAAGTCCCCAACAATTAATGTCTTTGGATCTATGTGAGATTTGAGACAAAGTAGTGTTTCTTGGATAAATTTGGGCACTCTTTTGCTTGGCGAATAGAGATTTAGGATTATAATATCCTCCTGAAGGAGAGATCCCTTAATTAGTATGTATCAACCTTCTTTATCTCTTCTAACTAATTTTAATTTGAAGTCTATTTTACCTGATATTAGGAGTACAACTCCTGTCTATTTATGGGGGACGTTTGCTTGGTAGATTTTGTTCCAGCCTGTCGCATTCAAAATGTGTTTGTTTTTATGGGCAAAATGTGACTCCTGAAGGCAACAGATAGAAGGATCTTGCTTTTTAATTCAACTGGACAGTCTATGTCTCTTAATTAGAGAGTTAAGCCCGTTAATGTTAAGAGATATGACTGAGAGGTATTTGGGAGTTACTGCCATTTTATCCACCTTCTTGGAGGCTATAGCAATTGGGTTCTTCCTATGGTTCTTGGATTCTCAGTTTGGGTGCAGTTTCTTGGCCTTTATTGTGGTCTTGTTGGTTTTCTATGTGTAGGACATCTTTAAGTATCTTTTGTAGGACTGGTTTGGTGGAGATATATTGTTTCAATTTTTCTTTGCTATGGAAGTTTTTTATTTGACCTTCGTTTATGAAGGAGAGTTTAGCTGGGTACAGTATTCTTGGTTGATATTTGTTTGTCTTTAGGATTTGGCATACATCATTCCAGGCTCTTCTTGCTTTAATTGTCTCTGCTGAGAAATCTGAGGTGATCCTAATTGGTTTCCCTTTATAGGTGATTGATCTTTTCTCCTTGACAGCTTTAAGGATGTTTTCCTTCTGAACTGATCCTGTGCAGATTATAATATGATTTGTCTTGGATGGTTGTATGTTCTTTCTCTATAATATCTAGGCTGTCTTCAATCCCTGAGATTCGATCTTCTGCATGGTCTAACCTACTGTCAAGACTTTCTACTTTGTATTTTTTTTAAATTTCTTTTCCTTCTAATTGTTAGGCTTCGATGGCTTAAAATTCTTTGTTGTAGCTTTGTTTTAGATCTTGTATGAACTTCTTTACTTCCTTAATTTGGTGTTCTGTGTTTATTCTCAGATCAATTAGTTGATTGGTTATAGTTTATCTGGACTCCCATTCCTTCTGTTGGGCTCCATTCAGCATTCCCTTTGTGGTCTCCCTAACTTCTTTCAGCTCTCTGTTTATGGATTCCATGAATGCCTCTATTGATCTTTGTCTATTCTCATCCCACTCTCTTAATTCCTGTATTACTCTTTGATTAGATTCCTCACGTTCACGCAATTCCTGTAGTTCTCTTTCAGTGTTCTCAGCCTGCTCATGCCATTCTTGACTTTCTCTTTGTCTGTTCTCAGCCAGCTGATGCAATTCCTGTCTATCTCTTTGACTGATAACCTGCTCACACAATTCCTTTATTTCTCTGTGAGTGTTCTCAATCTGCTCATGCAATTCCTGTGTCAATCTTTGAGTAGCTTCTTCAAGCTCATGAGATGTTTGGTATTGATCTTTGGTTTGCCTCCTCTCTCTCCCTATATTGCTCACACTGAGACCTTTGCAGGTTTTCACTCTTTTCATTTAGCATGTTTACCTGTAGTGTTTGTAGAGCTTTTTGGAAACTCTCTTCTGGATTATTCATTATCTGTTCTGTCCCTGATTGTCACGAGTGGGAGTTGAGATCCCAGGACTTGCCATTTTTCTTGTGTTTTTCCAGTTTGTTCTGCTAATTTGGGTTAAGAATAACACCAGTTTTGTGCTAGAACACTATTTTAAGGCAAGCATGGACCAAAGTCTGTAGTTGCACAGTCAAAAGCCTGCAGATACAATCTAGTTCGAGATACAAACTATTTAACATCAAACAACTATGTCTTAATGGCCTAAGAACAGCAAAGGAGAATTTGCCAACCAGAAAATATTAGGTTTAGGGAGAATGTGGGAAAAAATAGGATTAGAGGGATGTGGAAAGATAAGGGATGAGAGTGAAGTTAATCAAGTCCTAATGTCAAAGAGGGAAATGGTTTGGACAGAATGATAGCAGCAAGATAAAAAAAAGAAGAAGAAAAAGAAAAAAAAGAGACAAAAAATGGAAAAACAAAAATTTAAAATTAAAAAGTGAAACACTTAAAAACTGCAAGTTTGTAGAAATAGTATTCAGAGAAGAATGGGGATGGGATGAGAGGAGGGGAGGGATAGAAAGGAGACACGAAAAACTAAAAAGTAAAAATATTTGAAATATTATATGGGTATAAAGAGGTAATACTGCTATTAAGGAATTTAAGTCTAAGAGGTTTTGAATTGAATAATAAATTTCTGGAGTAAGTGTGTACACAATGGGGGATAAGATCTAATAATTGACGACGAGTATATCTCAGGATGAGCAAAACAGCAATTAAGTCACAAGGAAAGAGAAGAAAGTGAAAAGAATGGGAAAGAAAGAAAGAAAAAAAAGGATCGAAAGGTCAGTAGAGAAAAAAAAAAGCACACACATATACACCTAAAATAAAAATTATACGAGGAAGAAAAGAAAAAGAATAGAAAACAATTTTTTTAATTTTAATTTTTTATTGTGAAAATACTGTACAGAGGGGTTACAATTACATGGGCAAGATAGTGGGTACATTTCTTATCAAGCATTGTAGCCTCCTCTTTTGTTTACCCTTCCCATAAAAAATTAAAAATTAAAAAAATTAAAAATAAGGTACAAAAAATGTTCTTTGATTTTTTTTTTGGGGGGGATGGGAAGATCTTGTATCTCCCTTGTGTCGATAACCAGTCTCTTGGTGGAGTCTCTGGTATGCTTGTGGTGTTTTGTTTTCCAGTGGCTTGATTGGTTACTTAAGTCAGCTTGTTTGGGCAGGCAGAAAAATGCTCTGCTTTACCCAGGATTTTGTGATCCTCTTCCCAGGCTAGTTCAGTGGGAGGGAGATCTGCTTTGAGTATCACAAAAGAGGGAGATGGCTGTTTCCTCTAGTTTGGAGATGCTGTGATGAGGCTAGGTTCTGGGCAGAGGCCTTTCAGCAAACAGTAGCTTTTCACTGAGGGGCTAGCTTCTGAGACACTCACAGAGCCCAGCCTGGAGCCTTTCTCAGGGTTTATGTTTACTGAATTTCAATTGATTGTCTAGGCTGCTGTAGGGAGGGGTAGCCTCTGGCTCTGTTTACCCAGTGAAGAAAGCCACTTCTTGGGGGCAGAGTTACCTCTGCCTGGGCTGGGTGACATTTTCCTGGGTGGAGTTGAGCCTGGCAGGTCTGGGCAGGTTCCTGTGACCTGCTAAATGACTCTTTTGTTTTCTCCCAAGGCCTGAGTTGGAGCTAGCAGTTCAGCAGGGCCTTTGTCAGGATCAAAGATGGAGATCTCCGGTAGTGGGGTGTGGGAGGGGTGGCTTTCCCTCCTCTGCTCCCTGAGAAGGAGTGAGAATGTCAGGGTTCTACTCACACTGTCAGAGTGTTGGTTCCTGGGTCGTCTCTGGTCTGTGATCTACAGGATGAAGATATCTGCTCCTTGTAAGTTTTTGCTGGTGTTGAGTAGAATCCACTTGCCCACTGCATCTGGAGCCTTTGTCCCAGACTCTCTGTGTTGTAGGTATGGCGGCTACGGCCGCTGTCACCACCGCAGCTGATGGCAAGTGCACAGATCTGTCTCCTTGCCTCTATTTTCCTTCTCTGGCCTAACTCTCTGTCCTGTGATGGCACACTTGGTGTAATTCTCTGGCCTAGGACTGTTCACTGGAGCACTAAAACTGCTTTCGATGCGAGAGCTTGTTTAGCCTCCAGCTTCTCCTTTGCTATTTTCCCGGAACTCTCTTACCTAACATTCTTAAGTATTCATTTCCATGCATGCAACCCTAACCCCTTCTTTCTGATAGAAATTGGAAATACCCTGCAGTCAGAATACTTTTTTGGAATAGCTTAAGTCTGGCCATTGTCTAAAAAGATTCATTTTTTATTGATTTTTGTATTTGGGATACCTACTTCGGCAGGGAGATTTGGGAATACTAAATTGTCTGTCTCTACTCTTCCTGTATCAGGCTCCTTTGCTATTTGGCATAAATACATAAATAAACTGGTGGAGTTGAACATGTACTTGATATCAGAGTCAGTTACAACCACATGCCTGGTTACATTCTGTGACATCCCTCTGACTACAGAAAAAAAGTGGGGGAAAGTTTATTGTAAGGCTATCTTTAAAGCTTTCTAAGTTTTCACTGAAGTTACAGCTGGAAAGTGAACAATTCTAACCTTTCCTTTCTCTTGGGGGAATACCAACTTTAAAGTAATGTCAGAGGCAGATAACTAGCCCCAAACTCTAGGATCAATATATCACCACAACCCCTACAACCACCTGACCTCTTATTTCCTTCTTTTTCCATTTGTGCTTTGTCTTAGACCATATTCAGTGATTTCTCAAAGAATGACAACACCATCCTATGTCAGAGAACACTGTTCTCCTAGGATATCTGTATTCTTTGCAAATATGTGAAGGACTTACTTCCAGAATTCACCTAAGAGTCTTTCCTAAAGTCTTTACTATTGTATCAGCTGTCATCTCTCTGGGAAACATAAGAAAGATTCACATGGGATAGTTTAGGAGTTTTGAATAAAAGTGCAATTCATGCAACTGTGATCATAGCAGAGAGAGGAACAGATACAGTGAAGCACCCTAGCCTGTGATGATCAACTCACTAGCTGTCACCACTCTCTAGGTCTGAAGGGAAGGGAAAGTGATGGCACAGAATCCCGAGAAATGGTTGTAAGAGAGGCCTACCAATAAAATGTTGTCTTTGATAAAGATCTGCTGGAAAATCAATGAAATCTGACAGAAAGGCTCCAGAGGAGCACACATCCTTATTTTTGTCCATGCTTCAGATTGGCCAATTGCAGCTGGAAGTCAAATGACGAAGCAGCAGGTGACCTCTGCTCCACAGAGGTCATCTCCAGAGCCACAGGCTGGATGAGCAAACACAGAGAGTGATTTTGAGGGATCAACAGAAAAAAAAAAGACAGCACAAATCAGTACTATAATTATTCTTGTGTATAGTAGGCAAACTAAGATGGGGGGGAGGGGACAAGAATCACTTACAAAATCTATTTAGCTCATTACCTAGAATTTTAGCCAAAAGGAACTAATTACAGTCACTATTAACCATGATAGAAACTACTTCATAGAATAGATGTTTGACATTTTTATACTACAAAGTATTTTCCTGCAAAATAAGCCTTATTTTCTTTAGCCCTAAAAAGTTTCTGAGGTAGAAGTGCTATTATTTACCTGAATAGAGAAGAAAGCTTGTCTCCAAGGTGTTTTAACTGTGTTCCTAAGCCTGACACTTGATCAGTGGCAGAGCTTCCCAGGGTTAAATTCTGATGGATTCCTAACACATACTAGGTCCACTACATCACATCACAGTACTAAGTTTTGGATCGTCCTCCTCTTCCCTCCCTGCTTATCATGCTGGGTTTCTCACTTCTATTTCCCCTTCCTTCACTCTTTCCTTCCTTTTCTGTTTTTTTTTTTTTTTGTCTTTGTTTTTTGTTTTGTATATATTGGTACTGGATCCCTGACTCAGTGTCTACATGATGTCCCTTAGATTTTTTACTCATGGTTGGGGGTGTAACACTTGCTTCACTGTTAGCTTTTTCTTGCTTAATTGGAGTTAAGGACTTTTCTTGCCTAGACTGGCTTTGCTTGATGATGCCTTCTGAGTAAGCTAGGGTTATAGGCCTAGGCAACTGTAGTTCTGATTCCTTTCTTTCTGGTTGATTTTTTTGGGTGTGTGGGTAATCCCCCTTTTTATTTTTTGATGTAAATATTCTTAGATCTAACAATAAATGCGTTTATTTTTTACAAAGTCTAACTCATGATGAATTGTAAATTGGACAGAATTTCTTGTTCCTTGTAATGTCATAGCCAGTGTAGCTCTTCATCCTGTCCTGAGAGATTTGCCATCTCTTGGCACTTAGGAACAAGCTTCTGCTGCTTGCAAAATAGGAATATAAAAGCAGATAATTCGCTTTGGTTGTTGGGACAAATATTTCAGCATCAGCTCTGGGGTATTAGATTTATTGAGCTATAAATAACACTGATTAAAAAACACAACAAAATTATTTTTTCAACAGCTGTAGGGCTTAGCATTTTATCAGTAGGAAAAGAAAATAATTAGTGAAAAAAATGGGACGAATGTTGCTGGAGTATTCAACCTAACCTATTTAAAGAATCATTAAAAAGATGTTCTTCTCTGATTCGATACCATTTTGTTCTTGGTTACATTTCTCCTGGGAATTATGATATAAGAATTTTTCCTTTTTAGGATATTTTGGAAGTCTTATGTAAAAATAGTGAAAAATTACTGTACTGTTTTTTGAGGCAGCTACTGGCTTGCATCTTACTAAGCTGGAGGATTACTCACCAGCAAGTCTGTTTTGTTTTGATTCTAAGTCAGTATTATCACGGCCCTTTCTATTATATTAAGCTAAGGAAAAAGGCTTGAGTATTAGATGACAATCTCTACTTCATCACATCTACAGTTTGTTTTGCCTTTGTATTAATTTCTATATGTTGAATGTGAGATGAAAGGAGCCATAAAATAATGTTCTGAAAATTATGCTTTCTGTAGAAGATTACAGATACTTTCATAGATTACTTCTTCCCACTGTAGGATTTAATATTGCACTTTAAGATTTCAATTGAGTATGCACACTGTGCTAGCTCTGTATTAAGTGCTGGGGATAGAAACTGTTGACCGAAGCTAAGATATGGGAAGAAGGTATTATGAGACATGTTCCAAGAGGGAGCCCTGTGCTAGATCATGGGGCTTCTTGTTAGGGAATTTTCTGAGATAATAGAATCTTTCTTCTCTCAAAATTTCCTTTTCCAGCAAAGGAGAATTTGGTGAACAGACAAAATCTGGGTCAGTGTTAGTGCAGAATTGTGTATGACTTTACAAGTGATAGCTTATTTTATCATATAAACCTTGAAACACGTCTCTTGATTTCAAGTCATAATCATAGCCAGGTCAGGACAATTTACCTATTCTACCCTAAAGCCCCAGTGGTGAGTCCTCAGAGGTGTGGATACCTTCCCTAGCTGTGTTTTGAATCTTCCATTGCCTTGTTTGCAAAGTGTGAACAGGACTCCTTACAATGAAAATGCCCTGAGCTGTCTGTGAGGCACTTCGTTAAAAATGCTCATCTCAGAGCATTGCACATATTAAGAGTTCAATAAATATTTCTGATTAGAACAGTTACATAATGGTGCTAAAGGCTTTTTTAAGCATGACTCAGAGCTATTTGGAAAATGATATATACCGTCATTTGACACACAGACATATGGGGTCATTTGCTGAGAAAAGATAATCATCTGTAGTGATTAGGGCAATATAAGGAGAGAATTTCCCTTTTGAGTAATATTCTTGGTCTTGTTCCAAGGTATTCTTCAAACTATTTTTTTTCTTTCAGCCCCTAAACATTAAATTATACCACATTAGCTAATGAAGTGAATTTTGTTACTGATGGGCTTGACATTTTGTGACCAGTTGAGAAAATTCACCCTGCTGACTATAAACACCCAGGAAATGGGTGACCTTTCAGTCATTAGCATCATTATGAAGCATATAAAAGGTAAATAGAAATGATTTATGCCTTGGGAATGAAATGCGGATTCATTCATGCCCACAAGCACACACTGGATTTCTAGGAAGGCAGTTTTCTCAGCTGCTGTTTAAGTGCACAAAGCAAAATAAAGATGAATGCCGCACTATCTCAGAAATGCAGGTTTTGATGTGTTTATCACTGTGTTGCAGCTTGGTTTTGTGCATATTATGTGTTTATATACTGTTGTTATTAGCCCCATTTTGCAGATGATGAAGCTAAGGTCTAGAAAAATCTTATTGACTACTAGGTTTCTTATTTCCTGCCTTTGAGGATTGCAATGAGAGATTTTTGAGTAGTGAAACCAACCTGCACTGGTCTATGCTTAGACCATAAACTTGTAGAATATGGCACCTCATGGTTCAATTAGCAGTGAGTGGATAATTTCACAAACCTTTGGCATTTTGCATGTCCTTTCTCTCACTGCCAATTACTTTATTGAAAGGTTAACAAATGAGGAAAAGAAGATGTCGTTAACCATAGTTCTCTCCAAGCAGGAAGCAAATGGAGTCCTATCCTTCTTTCTCCATATTGCTAACGATCACAGCCATACAAGGCTTCTTTTTGTGTTTAATAGGACAAGTTTATGACATTGGAATTTCAACCACTACAACCTCCTTGCTCATTCTCCTGGAGACTCTCTCATTGCTTCCTTCTCGCATACAGCTCAGTGATTCTCTCTGTGGAAAAGTATCCTCTCTGCAGTGCCCCACTCCACCATCACTGCCCATTCTCCAATCACTGTGTACCTCCTGCATAGTGTTTTTCACCTTTACTAATTATCTGTATCCCTGCTGGCATGTGCAATCAGTAAAAATGGAGACTTACCAGTCTTACTCAGTATTCGATCTGCTCTTCAGAGCTGTGCACATAGTAGCATTTAGTTAATCTTGGGAAATTTGCAGATCAATATTGTAGTTGCATGAGAGGGTGATTTCATGGCTCCAGGTAAGTTTCAGTCCAGGCTATATCAACTGTCTACTCCTTAGAAGCAGAGCCTAGCTACAGACATTATTAAAAGAGTAGAACAAGAGGTAAACTTTACTCAATTATCTGACATTACCTGGTATGCTAAAGAAAAGTGCTTAGATAAAAAAACAGCAAAGAAAGCAACCAAAACCTCTGGCTTGGAAGGAAAGGGAAGTTGGCCTGTGGTAACACAGTACTTTTTAATGTGTACTTTGGGAAGTCCAGACAAATACTGCACCAATTTTCAAGGTGGAATTCATGTCTTCCTTTAGGTATAGTTGTAGAGTACTACAAGAAGGAATTATGTGATACAATTATGTGCTCAGGTAAATTAAAACAAATGGTGATGATAAAAAAAACCACATTGCAAGAAAAGCCCATTGGAAAAAACAAATTGTTTAAATAGGGATACAGGTGGACTCATTGCAACAATGATATGTACAAAATGCTATGTTGAAAAACAAACTTTACAACTTTGGCTGGGGGGGGGGGGGCGGGGAGGGAGTATACTTGTGGGGATGGGAGGACAGGGATGGTAGGAGAAAAACAAAGGCGGAGGCAACAATCCTTGACAAGAAATGTACCTTTAACCTTGCTCATGTACTTGTAACCTCTCTGTATGGTATTTTCACAATAAAAACAAACTTAGTTTAAAAAAAATGAGAAAAACCCATTGGTTCATTGTACATCTAGATATCTAGAAGAAGAAAACGACATCAAACTATAATGATCACCCATTTCTTTATTATGCACACACATATGCATACACCTATACTTTGTTCTGTCTGTCTTGACTTCTTGGCTTTATTTATTTATTTATTTATTTTGTTTTTGTTTGTCATGGGGCCTGAACTCTGGGCCTGGGTGCTGCCCCTCAGCTCTTCAGCTCAAGGCAAGCACTCTACTGCTTGAACCACAGTGCCACTTCCCCTGGCCAAATTTATTTAGGGTAATTATCTCATCTGACAGAAGGTGAGATATTTTCTTCCTGAGCCTAAGAAACTGAATTATATAAGAATACAGAGGTCCCAGGGCTTCCTTAATGGGACAAGCTTAGAATATATTGGGCAGTGTGCAGGAAAAGGACTATATATTAATCATTAACAGAATCTTACCTCGTTTCTGTTTCATTTTATCATGCTTAATTTTCAATATGCTCTCCTAAAGTAGTTACTACCACAATATCCATTTTCGATGAGATGAAGGTAGAGAAGTTCAGCAATATGGTCTACATTATAGGTTAAGAGTACGGAGGTGTAAGGGCAGAGCTAGTAGGGGAAAAACAAAGGAGGAGGAAACAATCCTAGGTAAGAAATGTACTCATTACCTTGCTGATGTGATTATAACCCCTCTGTACAGTATTTTCACAACAAAAAACTTATTTTTTAAAAAAGAATTGTACTCATTACCTGACTCATGTAACTGTCATCCCTCTTGTATCACCTCTACAATAACAATAAAATATTTTTTAAAAACAGAAACAAAAAAAGTGGCCTGCTTGAATGCATGCCAAGATAGTTCCACTTAGTTTTGCATGCAAAATTCTTAACACAGTACTTGGAAAAGAGTAGGAATGCAGTAGATGCTTTTTTTTCCCACCACTATCACCACCACCATCAACAATATACTTTATAAAGAATTTCTAAGAGGCAGAAAGAAAACAAAAATTGCATGAAGATTTTGGAGGCAGACACTGTCAAGTTTATATCTTTGGCTTTTCATGTGATGGAAACAGGATTATAAGTTGTTCCCCATTTTATAGTACCATAACCTTGGGCAAGCCACATGACTTTATAGAGCCTGAATTTCTTCATGTAGGAAATAGGAAGTAAATGCTTCTACCTCAAGGAGTTAGGATTGAGATGACTCAGTGAATGTTAAGTACATAATGAAAGGTCTTCCTTGCAATAAATATTAGATCCCTCTTTGTTCCCTCCACATTCCTCATTCTTTGATTATTTTGTGCAGCAGTTGCACTATTAGCCAACAGCCAAAGGCATAAATAGAATCTCCTTACTTCCACTATTTAACAACCTCTTCTTTGTTGAGAATAAATTCCCGGTTTTGTGGTAAAGATCTTGCTTTACTGTAAGGAATGATTTCTCAGTAATTATAAAGGGATACAGCAGAGGTTGGCATGTGATTAGATTTATGTTAAGAAGGTATAAGTAGCTGGGGTGCCGGTGGCTCACGCCTGTAATCTAGCTACTCAGGAGGTTGAGATCTGAGGATCGTGGTTCAAAGCGAGCCCGAGCAGGAAAGTCCGTGAAACTCTTTTAATGTTTTTTTCTTTATTGTGAAAATACCATACAGAGGGGTTACAATTACATGAGCAAGGTAATGAGTACATTTCTTATCAAGCATTGTTGCCTCCTCCTTTGTTTCCCCTTACCATCCCTGCCCTCCTATCTCCAATAAACCACCAGAAAACTGGAAGTGGCACTGTTGCTCAAGTGGTAGAGCGCTAGCCTTGAGCTGAAGAGCTGAGGGACAGCGCTCAGGCTCAGAGTTCAAGCCCCACGACCGATCAAAACAAAAAGAAAAGAAAAGAAGGTATAAGTTATCATGGGAGAACTCTAGAAATGGATTATGAAATGTTAAAAATACTACTGAAATCAGGTGTTTAGGCCTCAGGCCTAAACCTAAAGGATTCCACATGCCAGATCCAGTTACTTGCCCCATTGTACTAAATAGAAACACATGATAAATGGCAGAGAATGGTGGTTTTATTGCATGCATAGAAATCCAATGGGAAGACGGCATTTCAGTACAGCTTCAGCCATTGTTGGGGCACAGACATGAGCTATATGCTTAAGTTCACAGGGAGCCAGGGGCAGGGAGGGAAAGTTCTGCACAGATACAAATTCCCAGTCATGGGTTAGGCCTGGTGGACCATTCCCTCTGTCCTTCATTGTAGAGGAGTACTAGAAAACTTGTTATTACTTGCTATCACTGGTCAGAATAAATAACTCACTATGCCTGTTGGGTGATGTTAGGTAACTTTCATTGAGAACCTTGCCTTTGCACGGGAAAGCTGCTCCCCTCTCAATCCAGCCACCTTGCTTCCATCCAATTCTAACCCTCTTTTCCATTCCTGGAGGAATTCACAGCTCATTTTACAGGAATCTTGGAAACCTCTCTTCCTAACCCAGAAGACACTCGGTACATCGATGGCACTTCCACATCTACGCCCTTAGCCAGAGTCTTGGGCTATGCCATCATTAATAACTGCTTCATTATTGAAAGCAGCCCTCTTCTCCCTGGCTCTTCCTCACAAAAGGAAGAATTTATAGCTTTAACTAGGGCCCTAACTCTAGCCAGGGGTTGGCAGTTTAATATTTATACAGACTCATATTTTCTATTCACATGCAGCCATCTGGAAGGAGCTTGGCTTCCTGTCCACGAGAGGGACCCCCATTATTAATACCTCACTTTTTTTTTGTTTTGGTCGGGGTAGGGCTTGAACTCTGGACCTGGGCGCTGTCCCTCAGCTCTTCAGCTCAAGGCTAGCACTCTACCACTTGAGCCACAGCGCCACTTCTGGCTTTTTTTCTTTTTTGCTTATGTGGTGCTGGGCCTCATGCATGCAAGGCAAGCGCTCTACCACTGAGCCACCTTCCCAGCCCCCCTCACTTATTCTTTTTTTTTATATTTTATTTTATTTGTGAACATACTGTACAGAGGGGTTACAATTACATGGGCAGGATAATGTGCACATTTCTTACCAAGCATTGCAGCCTCCTCCTTTGTTTACCCTTCACATCCCTTCCCAGCCTCCCCCTTCCCCCACCAGTCCCAATCCTTCCCCCCACCCCCACACCGATGTTGTAAAGCTCGTTTTGGACATGACAACTTGTACTTCTCATTGTTGCAACAGGTCCACCTGTATCCTTAAATGACTTGTTTTTCCCGATCTCTTCCACAAGTTATAGTGACATCAAATATAGTGAAAGCAGGGGTTATACTGCCCCTCACTTATTCTTAAGCTCCTAGATGTGGCTTCCTTTCACCACTGGGTAGCTGTAATTCACTGCTGGGAACACCAGATGGGACTGGACGTCATCACAGTGAGCAATTCCAAAGCAGAGCCAGAGGCTAAGCTAGCAGCCCAGAGACATTTTCCAGCTCCCTTACTTCCTCCATTTCAACCCTCTTATATACCACAGGAGCTCAAGGAACTTACCCATCAGTGAGCCTCCCAGGAAGCACAGGGGATGGTGGTCCCTAGGGGGACAATTCATTCTTTCAGAGACAGAAGCAGTTTTCTTTCCTAGGTGCATCAGGCACTGCACATCAAATACAAGCCTCTCTCCCACCTTCTCAAGCCTTTATTCCATTGCCCTAGCTTAACAGCTTGACTAAAGACTATCCCACTTGTTCCCTTACCTCCACACAGGATGGTCTCTAAATGGCTTTGTCCATACCCCAGGAGAAGACTAGCAGATAGACTTCACTCACATGACTACCTTCTAACCATGGTAGATACCTTTTCAGGATGGATTGAGTCCTATCCTGCAATGCCAGAGACTGTTGCCTCTGTCCTACTAAAAGAAATTATTCTTGAGTTTGGCCTATCCAGGTCACTTCAACCTGACAGTGGACCTGCCTTTACCTCCAACAGGTGGCAGCCTTTTTAAATATCCAGTGGAATCTTCACATTCCTTATAGACCTCAGTCTTCTGGAAAGGTTGAAAGAGCTAATGTGCTCCTACACAACTTACTAAACGTTCTCTAGAGCTCAAGAAATCTTGGCCAGAACTGTTACCTCTAGTGCTCACCTGCTTACATGCCTCTTCCCGCAAGCCCTACTTTTCTCAGCCCCTTTGAATTAATGTATGGAGGACATTTCCTCCTAGATAATTTCCGTAATAATAATAGATTATCTTCTTGTCCTAACTTTTCTGAGGTACATGTTACACCAACATGCTGATCAATGTCTCCCTCAGCCTCTCCCACTCCCCCAATTTTGCCAGGGGAAATCAAGTATTTCTCAAGACATTTCATCCATCTGGTTTGCATCCTAAGTGGACAGGCCCTCACTAGTTACTGCTGACCACCCCCATGGCAGTCAAGCTCAAAGGACAGCCACAGTGGATTCATCTGTCAAGAATAAAAAGGGCTCCTGCTCCTGCCCTTTCTATACCAACATTGACTTCAAGGAACACCTGTCTCCCTCTGGAGCCCACCACGGTAAAGCTGTCTTGCATTCATGAAAAAGACCAGAGTGAGTAACACTGAGCCAATTGCTCTCCATACACCTCTCTACCTCATCTCTTTTAACACTGAGCCAGCTGCTGTCCACACACCCTTCTGTCTCACGCCTTGCACTGCCTTCAAGCCATTGGCATCCAATGTTTTCTTTTCAGTAATATTTTTTTCCTTTTATTGTTGTCCAGCCCTTGACTCATGACTCAGACTTCATTCGAGGATGAAATATAAAGTCCACCTAGGAAGGACCTGTGAAGGGCCTGTGCAGACTCCTCCCCAGTCCTGCATGTCTCTACCCAGGACCTGTGTTAATTAGGTGATTGGCACACCTAGGTGCAGTCACCTCCCCCTTCTCTAAGGTTACATCCTGGATGCCCTGGTCATGCCTCTTATGGGACTGTGGGAGGAACCAGGTCACATCCACATCTGGTGGTGGTTACACCTTCCCCCCACACACACACCTTTGCCACATCTGCCCTCACCTGACCACACCTTGCCTCCCCCTCTTCCCCTCTCCTTCCCTAGATAAGCCTGCTTAAAGCAACTCCCCTTCCCTTTCCAGCCACATGCAATCTCCAATTTGGGCTGAGACCAGCAGCAGCTAAGCAGAATAAACTTTTTGCTCCTGCCTGGATACCACGTGGTGTGCTCTTTCATTGGCTACCTAATTAAACCTAATGGGTGGTCTATCCTGAGAAGCTCTATTGTTCTTTTGGGTAGTCTGGGTCCCGTGTCATAAATTGGTGTTTAATTAGTCCTTCTTAGTCCTTTCTTCCATGATTCCAAAGTGAATGTAAAGTAATTGAGGAGAGAGTGACTTAGAGTAGAAATTCATATAAAATGGAAACGGGAATGTCAAGCATTTCTTCTGCTTTTAGTTAAGTCATGCACCCATGCAAATCAGATTTTCAAGTACCTATTACACTACTAGCAATGAAAGGGTTGTAGATACTTTTATTTCATGCTATTTTAAAAAAAATTTACCCTTACGTTTTGTATCTTCTACAACAAACATGGTACTGTTTAGTATATAAGAGTATTATGCCTCAGGCACTTCATATAGGCTCAAGACTTAATTTTTAAATTCAATACACAGAGAAAATAGAGATCTCATTGGAGTTTCTTTAAGTCTTTTTCTAAAAGGTTGAAAATGGAGAATCTGGAGCTTCTGTCCAAATAAGGCAGGTGAAGATGTACCAGAAACTTTTTCTCAGTATTGATAAGATAAGGCAGAGAAGCAGAGAACAAATGTTTCTGTCTTTCTGATGCTTCTAAACACCAGACCAAAATGCCATCTGATGAATCATAGACACTAACAGCATGCAGCGAAGGTCCAAATAATTAGCTCTTGTTCAGATAGACCCACCTCTAAAATAGACAGGCTCCTAGAAATATTTCTAGGAATAAAATTTCTATGATTAAGAATGATCAAGGGAGCTTGCTATATGGAGAAACTCTGATAGGAATCTATGGGAGATGAACTAATCAGTCCTCTTCCATCCCCATTTCCTCCAATTTCCTCTTTGTCCATGTTCAATGGAACACAATGAATCTATTTAAGTGTTATTATTCATTGTGTACTGCCATATTTAATGGTTGCTTTGTATCTCATTGGTGGATGTCTCAAAATTTTATTTACCCAAACACTTAACTGTTCAATGTTTATATTGGTTTTGATGTTTATTATTCATATATGTACACATCATTGTAGTTATCTATGTACTGCATGCATGTATTTATATATGGATTTGTTTCTAAGAAATCTATTTCTTAGTGTCTAGTCACATAATATAGACTTGCTTTGCACAAATATACGCCATCCATCAGCAACAGCAAAGAGTTTATATTGCCCACTGACCAACTAAGGCCATTATTGTTTTTCAAACATGACAATTCAGTGGTTAAAAAGGTTTCATATTAGAATAATTTAACTTCTTTGCTTACTATCATGAATAAAAATTTCACTCAAATCTATCTATCTAATATATATATATATATATATATATATATATATATATATATATATATATCTTTGCTGTGCCTTTTGATTCTTACAGTGGTGACAGTACAAACTTGGCAGGAAACCTTGGTTGAGTCTGAATGTTGAGCATGCCAGTTATTAGCTAAGTAACCCTGGATAAGTTACTGAGCCTTCTTATGCTTCAAAATGCAGCAATAATAGCTATTTCAAAGACTGATGGAAAGATTAAATATGTTAAAGTATATAAAGTATATCCTCAGTACAGTGCTTAAAAAATAAAAGGTATTCAATAAATGTTAACTCCCATTGTTCTTTGAAGTGAGCTCCCTTTTTGATGTCTTCTGGGTCTGATTCCTTAAGAAGGGTGAAGATAATCTGAACATAAGACATAGGAGATTTTCCAGGATGCCAGGTGGTCTCAAAAATATGCTTCATGAAAATTAGATAAGGGTGACGGGATGCATTTTCACTGTGAACACTTGAAGTATTACAGGTATCTGAGAGAGAGGAGAGACAGTATTCAAGTATGTAAGAGATTTGTGTAGAAGGTGGAATGAATAATCCCCAGGTGTCTTGGTATGCAGAGCCAGTACAAATATATGTGACCAAAAGGCAGATAACTGAATAACTTTGTAGTGAGGTGAATGTGGTGGTTATCTTTTCCTGTCTAGTACTTATTCCTCCCAGGACTATGGTACCCTGAGATGCACTAATTCTCTTGGGATGCCAAATCCAGGTGATCTGGCTGGGATAACATTCTCCCCTTTCCTATTTCTAAGTTTGGTACTTTACTAAGATCTGACTCATTCATTGTTTTATCCTGCCAACACAGTGGGGCAGGAATGAAAACATATGCTACTCATAAGCTTACTTGTTTTTAATGTCCTGTGAAAGCCTTTTCCATTAGTTTAAGGTTTTCCCCAGTTAAATGCAAATTGTTTATGGCTTGACTCGATTTCAATGTGGAAAATCCAGGTCCTGTCAGCCTAGAGGAGTATGCTGACAGACATTCATTTTCCACACTGAACATACCCTCCACCTTTTCCCACTTCACACTGAACATTGGAAGCACTGTCCTGATAGATGATACTACTGGATCTCTTTCTCGCTGTCATATGTTGAGAACTTGCAGGAGATGGGAGATCTAAAAAAGAGTGTGGAGATGGTAGCGGCCTGTCAACGCTATGGCCTGATTGCTTCTTTTACCCCAAGTTTATTTCTTACACAAGTGACCTTCTCCTTAGAGCTCTATCTCTAGGTTCTGGTAATTGCTCACTTACCTCCCCCTGTGCCTAGGAATTTTTGTTGTTGTTGATTGACTTGTTGGTTGGTAGGATTTGTTTTGTTTTTGAAACTGAGCTTCACTCTGTAGCCCAGGCTGGTTTCAAACTCATAATTTCCCAATTTTAGTTTCCCAAATTCTTGGATTACAAATACACCACACCATGCCCAGCATATTTAGGAATAGTGAGCATGCCAACACCTCATGCTTTCCCAATTCCCTACCTTAATCCATTACTCTCCTTAAGTTACCCAATTTGCAGTTACCATCTGTTTTTTCTGGGATCCAGAATGCTACAGAAGTATGTGCTTTCACAGTCTGGCTTGTCATCTAAGCTAGCAGTGCTCAAAGGCTACTGCTAGCTCTTGGCCCCCCAAAAAACCCTGGCCCCAGATCAAGTGACATCCCAGAACTGAGGCCCATTCAGAATTCAGCATGAAGCAGTTGGTAATTTAATGCAATACACGAGAGTAAAACTAATTAAACAACTCTGTAAATAGTCATGGTAAAAACATTATTCTTATCAACTTATTGATTACATATGTCTTGTTTTTAATCTCTGCTGAATGCTGACTGGCTGTCACTCTCATTGTCTTACAGAAATACTAGTGAAAATGGCTCCAGAAATAATTAATGTAAGATTCTGAGCCTCACAAGTTTCTGGTTAAGTTGAAAAATTTATATTCTTTATGGCTAGTACCTATAGTGATGAAAAGCATGGCCTTGGGTGTCAAAGAAACCTGGATTTGGCTCTTAAACTAGGTACTAATAAACTGCATGACCTTGAGGAATTAAACAACTTTTCTATACTCTTTCTCCCTTGTAAAATGAAGGTTATAAAAGTAATACAATAGTAACACTATTGTATATGAAGTACTAAATATAAATTAATTGTAAATGTAAAGCCATTGCTACAGAGTGAGTGATCATTTGCTATTAGCATCATATGGCTACTGTAATATTTTCTGTACAAGTAGCTAAGGATCATAAACTCAAAACAAGTAATGTATACATGTGAAGAGGACTAGGCACAAAAACCATTTTTCTCAATCAGTCTTTACTTCACAACCCTGCTAGAGAGAAAAAGAGAGGGAGAAAGGGTAGAAATCATAAAATCTTGGTGCTTATCTCCTTCTAGGAAGGATGAAAGGATTGCTAGATTTTCACAAGAGAAAAAGCCCTGACTTTTCAAGATGATTTAGGAATTTGAATTTTTATGAGAGACCTTTCAACTTAAAATGATTGGTTCAACTTCTTTTTGACCCTGCTAGGAAAATAAAACACATCTGATGAAATTGTCCTACCAATGTGAGTTCTGAACTAGTAGATTTAAAAAAAAATCACCTTGTTTTAGTTGGACTAATATAGAAAAGGCAGGGAAATCAAAGATGAATTCTGTCTACACATAGCTCTCTTCTGTGATGGAATTCAAGATAAAATAGCACTTGAATTTGTGATGCGCTAATGCCTGACACTATGTTCCTAGTCCTAACTAGGACAGGTGAAGAAGAGGAGAGCAGCTGAGTAATGATTAGATACTCAAAGTTAGCACTCAGGTCTTCCTGGAAAACAAGGTAAGAAATGGAAATTGAGAAAGGCCTGAGCCTTGAGTTTCACTCATCTCTTGATTAGCACAGTTAAAATACACTGTGCTAAAGGGGAATAAAGGATCTCAGCTTGACCTCCTTTTAGTGTAGCTTTTGCACTTGCCTGTGGGCTTCATTAAATGTGCAGAAAACAAGCTACTTTAGAATGCTTGTAGCTGAGAAGCCAGAGAGCACAATCTAAAATAAGTGCCTATATCTACATACGCATTCCTTCCTAAAGAAGTATCAAGTCCAGAAAGGGCCAGGTGGGACTCTGTTGTATTTAAAATCACTCAACATCCCTGAATATGAAAATGAGTCCAACAGTGGGGCTACAGTGGGGAGCAGTGGGAGATGGAGCACTACTTGATTCAGAATTCTTTGGGAATTTGTTTTCCAGCTGTCCTTCAGATTTTGCACATATGCTAATTAGTATTTTCTTATCTACTCCTTTCTTCTTTTTATCATTATTTTTTTTCTTTTTCTTTTTCTTTAGGTCAGAGACCAGGAATTGAACTGAGTATCTGATGCTTTTGCTTACTGGCTAGTGCTCTGTCAACTGAGCTATACCTCCAACCCCATCTTTATTCACTTCTTATTCTCCACTTTCTTTTTTTGTAAATATATTTTTATTATCTTTATGTTGTTGTACAAAGAGCATAGCATTCAACGTGCCAGTTTATTTGTAAAGTGCATCTTGATGAAGATCACCTGCTTCATCAATCTCACCCATTTCTCCCATTCCCCACTCTGGCCCTCAATTTTCCTACTTTCATAGGATATATATTGAATAGTATGATGCCATTCTCCTCCATCCTCTGCCTCTTCTCTTCATTCATCTAGCCCCTCCCTCTGACTTCTCCACACTTTTCAAATACCTGTTTTCTGGAATTCATTTTGTTGGACTGCTGGTTTATCTAAGGAATTACATTCTTTGAATTTTCCCCTGCAAATACCATACAGTTAATATGTTTGTGTACACTTGCAAACAACACATATAAATGTGTGTTTACTTGTATGTTTATAAATTAGATCTGATTTTCCCATGAAAGAAAACTGTCCTTTTTCTTTTGCGGCCTGACTTTCTCCACTTAACCTCATTTTTTCCAGGTCCATGCATTTCTTTACAAATGATATCAGACGATTCTTCCAAGTGGGTAAGTAAAATTCCATTGTGTATATCTACCATATTTTTTTGATCCATTTGTTCATTGAAGGACATCTGGCCTGTTTCCATACTTTGCAGCAATGAAAATGATTCTTCATTTCACCATATCATGACCTGTAATCTTTTGGATAAATGTTAAAGAGTGATATTGCTGGATCATAGGGTACTTCTATATTTAGAGTTTTGTATATATGCACCTAGTATTTCCTCATCACTCTGTATTCTCCACATTTTTTTTCCTTTAAGCTCGTTCATTCAATGGCTCTTACATCGATTTTGTTTTTATTTATTGGACTATTATATCCTAACTGCTATATCAAACACTGCAAATATTTTTAGACTACATAAGGCAACGGAAGAATTTTTTTTAACAACTACTCAAATAATGTCTTTGATAATTTCAATGGGAATATGTATGCAGCCTTATTCTTCCACATTTTTTATTTCACATAATTTCTCTCAATTTATAAACTTGGAATCCATAAATTTTATAAGTACTGCTTTATTTTTGAAACTTTTGTTATCTTTAAGTATTTTACAAGGGAGTTGTAATTTAACAAAGTAGTTTATCAATACAGTGCATCTTGAGCAATATCACTCCTTTCAACAATCCCATATCCCCCCACCAAACCATCCTGTGGCAAGTTCAAGGGGAAGGTCCTGAATTAAATCCTAGTGCTGGCAAAAAAACATTAGCTTTGGCTTTAATTGTTTCAATCAATTGGATTATAGAATAGCAATTTTAAGCTTTTGTATGAAATTAATAAATCAAATCTCGTCTTTATAAAAAGTTTTATATAGTAATTGTTTCAAATCTACACTAAATTTGGCCAATACTTTATAAAAACAGTTCTATACTACTGAATGCATTAGACATTATGCTATTTTATGCTAGTTACAGAAACCAAAGGTGAATTGTAGGAATTAACATTTTCTCCCTGCTCTCTTATTTCTCTACTAATGTCTACATGTTAGTTTTTTAAATTTCTATAAATAGGCAGCCTCCATGTAACATACACACTGAATCAAACTCCTTTCAGCTTAGAGAGAGTTTTTTTACTCTAGTTTGACTTTGAAAAATCCTAGTAAGAAGTGTGATTAATACTGGTTGGGTCACGTGCTTACCCACCAGGCCAATAACGGGTGAGAGGAGGAGGGATATATATAGTTCATCTGTCCACTTGAGTTAGCACCACCACCCACAAGCAGGTTGTGAGTTATACATCCAGCAGAAATGGTGATAAATAATCGCAGTTAGATTTGGAAATTTGGTGCAATCGTCAGTGATGCCAATATATATATGTGTCTCAGGGGAGCTGGGAAGCAGTGAAAAGTCCTTACTTTCCTGTGATTTTTTTCACACTGTACAATGACATTCAAATGGAGTCTAATGGAATCTAGACTATAAAGAATCTTTAAAAGTTTTACCCTAAGTTCTATTTTTGTGACATTAAATCAAACTATCACCACTTTCCAAGCATGCGTGCTAGTTGAGTTTGACACAGAATCATGTTAACCCAATGAAATCTATCCAGGAATGTCTGTCAACTTCAAAAGAAATCATAAGTATTACTAACAATTTTTTAAAATCCTGTATTTTATGGATATTTAAAAGATCTAAAGGGCAAAAAGGAAAATTACATGTAATTCATCTTAATAATTCCACATACAAAATATGCATAAAGGTAGTCTTTAAATGGGCTGGGGTAACACATAGAGACCCTGTCATACATAGTAAGAGGCCAGTGATGTGTATTTATTTGTCCTGTCTCTATGCTTTTCTTTGATGAAAGTTCAAGTATTTATGATCCAGTTTCCATGCAAAACCACATTCACCAGAACAGGTGCATTTCACGCTGATATTTATCCTGTGCAATTATTACATGAGGAAAATGAAGGTTTGAAGATGGAATATGTAAATTGATGCAGCTTTTACACATTTCTGCGCCATTGTTCCTCCTCCTCAGTCTCTCTACAACTTGAATCTTCACTCTCCTATTCAGTAAGACAGAAAAGAATATCTCCATTTGTTCAAAACTTGCTTTTGGAAGGTACAATATTCATAAAAATTCATACCAGTTAGACTCATATTATTCAAATATGTAGTTCTTGCCTACCCAAAGTGTGCCACATTATAATGAAAATTAAATTGTGTGGTGATGATTATTTTATCTCCTAACATTGCAGAAAATATTTGGCTGATGAGAAGGCTGTTTATCTTGAAACCAATTATGATTTTATTTTATAGCTTCTACCCATCATTTTTTAACTCCGGGGATGAAACATTTAAATTTCAATTAAAAAAATCAAGACACTTCTGCCTCCAATGAAATGCTTCAGTCAGAGAGAATTCATTGAGATGCTACTGTAAGTGGAGTTGGATTGGATGCAGAATTATTCCATTATTACTGTAATATCATCATTATTGTAAGGCCAATGGAAGATGTATGCTGTTCTAACCAATGTCTGAATAGAAAATGCAGCTGAACTACACTTTTACCAAACTGATTAAACTGTAATGCCTTCATGTCTGAACTGAGCAACACAGAGAGAAGGTGTAGTTTCTCTGAGATGACAGGGAAGTTACTTGGATTTTTGATACTTAAAGTTCTATGCTCCTAACTTTTCAGTAACAAACCTTACACATCAGTAGAAAAGCTCCATTAACGTTTACTGAAGGTTTAAAAACAACCCTTCTAAAATTAGGAGGTTCCCCGGCTCATTGATTGAAAGTAGATGCACTCAATGTTTTACTTTTCATCTTGAAATTCATCAAGATTCTGTTGTCATTATGTCCAACAACACTGTCAGGGATATATGCTACATGTCTGACAATTCCCAGACACAATTCACAAACATAAAATGAACCACCTTAATCAGTGTAAATAAAAGCATAAAACCAGAAAATTACATTATTTGCATGTACTGAAATGTCATAGCAAGACCCATTTATTTTGCACACTTAGTAGATATGAATTATTTTATTTAATAAATTCATTTATTAAACTCAGGCAAGATAATCACCTCTTCATTAAATTTTAATATTGAGCTAACATTTTTACACTTTCTATGAGCTCATATTTTTGTTACTTTGTGTAAATTTATCATACTTCCTTTAGTTATAGCTTAATTGACACAAAAATGGCACATACAGCATAATGATTTTTCAATATATCCAGTTGCATAGTATTCAAATCAGTGTAAGCAAAGTTATGCCCTCAAGTGTCATACTATATCTTTCTTCTAGCTTTTTTGAGATACTAAAAACACCTAATAGACTGAAGTTTCCTCATTCTCTCCTCCCCACAACTGTCCCTTGATTCTGGTAATTACTATTTTGCTCACACTTTTTACAAAGTCGACTTTCTTAGATTCTTCATATGAGTGAGAAAATAAATTCCTGTGACTTATTTTACTTAACAAAATGAACTTCAGCTCTCTCCACATTCCCACAGATTACAATATTTTATGCTTTCCTTCATTATGGAGTAACAGTCTTTGGATATACACAGAAAATTTAAGTGTACTCCTCAATTGAAGCAAACAAGAAACTGTTTCCTGTTGTTGGCTCTCATGAACAGAATTCAGAAGCCTCTTCAATAGACTTATTTTCCTTGTGTAGATACCTAGTAAATATATTGATGAATAATATAGAATTCTAGTCGTAATATTAAAGGATCTGCCTACTGTTTTTGCATAATGATCATTCTAATTTATATCTTACCAGTGGCATGTAAGATTTCCTTTTCTCCATGCTTTTATTATGATAGGAATTCTTGCTGTAGTGAGGAAGCCTCACTGAGGTTTTGATTGTTTCTGTGAAAATTAATGGCACTGACATTTTCTTTCATTTACCTATTGTGTAACTGTAAATGTTTCTTGGGAGAAATTACTATTTATGTCAATTACTACCCCTACCAATCCCTACAGATACCTTTTATAGATGACATTTCCCTGTGCTGATCTCAGTCTGGGCTTAAACGTTTAGTTTCAAATAATCATCTTGCCTTAGCTTTCTGAGCATTTACACTTATAGATAGGTGTTACCATGCCAGGTACTGCATATTTGTAATCAAATTTGTATTTCTTTGCTATTGATCTGAGTTCCTTACTTATTCTAGATATAACCTACTTGTCAAGTATACAGAATGCAAATATTTTATCCTGTGTAGTAGCTGGTCACTCCACTTTGTTCACTATTTCTTGTGCTTTGTAGAAAAGTGTGTTTCATGTAATCTTATGTGTTTACTTATCATTTTGTTGACTGTTCTTTGGGGGCCCCATTGAAAAATACTTACCACTCAGTATCTTGAAGTTTCTAATCTATGGTTTCTTCTCATGATTTCATAGTTTGTCTTATATTTAAGTCTTAAAATATTTTGAGTTTATTTTTGCAAATGAGGTCTAGTTTCATTCTTCTGCATGTGGATATCCAATTTCTCCAGTGCTATTGATTAAAGAAGCTGTCCTGTCCCTGATGCATGTTTTTGTCAACTGTGTCAAAGAGAAGTTGGCTGTAGATACATTACTGGCAGGCTCTCTCTTCTTTCCTTTGGTCTATGTCTTTGTGTTTATGCATGAATCTTAGTATTTCAATAACTAGAGTTTAATTTTGAATCTTTATTTCCATCCTTTTTGCTCAATATTATTCTATTTTGAGGAATTTCTGTGCTTCCATACAAATTTTAGGGCTGATTGTTCTAGTTCTATGCCATCTGTCTTTTGAGAGATTTCATTGAATGTATAGACCAATTTGAGTTGTGCAAGCCATTTTTAAAGTAATATTATTAACTTACAATAGTTATATAGTAGAGGAGATTTCATTGCTGCATTATATAGTAGAGGAGATTTCATTGCTGCATTATATAGTAGAGGAGATTCACTGCTGAATTTCCTAGTGTGAACCTTTTAACAATGTGCTTCCAATTCATGAACACAGTATGTCTTTTCATTTTTTGGATCCTCTTCCATTTCTTTCATCCAAGTTTTATAATTTTCCTTGCAGAGATCTTTCATTTCTTTTGTTGCAGTTAGTCCTAGGTATGTCCTTTTGTCATTCTAATAAATGAGATTGCTTTCTTGATTTCTTTTTTTAGATAACTTATGATTAGCATATAGAAAAACAACTACTTTTCTGTGTTAAATTCTTTTCATTAGTTTTTGGGTTGAGTCTTTGGAGTTTTATTCATGAAAGATCATGCCATCAAAAATAACTTTTTTTTTTTTACTTCTTTTCCAATGTGGAAATTCTTTCTTTGTTTTGTTTCATTGTTCTGTCTAGGACTTCCTTCACAATGTTGAATGAAAGTGATTTAAGTGAGCATTTTTGTCTAGATACAGATCATAGAAAGAATGCTTTGAGGTTTTCTTATTCTGCATGGTATTAGCAGGAGGCTTGTTATTGATGACTTTTGTTAGATTGAAGTACATTTCCAGTTTACCTAATTTGTTCAGTTATTCTAATGAAGGAATGTTATCACAGAATAAGTTTGAATGAATTGTCTTTTCTTCAATTTTTTTTTTGTTGTTGTTCTTTAAATGCTTGGTAGAAATAAGCAGAGTAGAAAGCTATGTGGTCCTACTCTTTTTTTTAATGAGATATATTTATTACTGGTTCAATCTCTTATTATTACTGTTCTGTTCAGGCTTTCTGCTTTTTCATGACCAAATATTGGTAAGGCATACATGTACAAGAATTTGTCCATTTTGATAAAATTGTGGTCTATTCTTGGCCATAATAATCTCTAATAAGGTTTTGGGATTTTTTTGTGTGCTATAAGTTGAATTTCTTACATCTCACCTGATAGTAATATGGACATTCTTTGTTTTTCTTTTAGTCTAGTCAAGGGCTTTTCAATTTTATTTGTCTTCTTTTGGAAAACCAAAGCTACTACTCACTTTGTTGTTGATTGTATGTTTTTAGTCTCTATTTTTGGCCTAATTTTTAATATTTTTTCCTAATACTTTTCATTTTGTTTTTTAATATTTGACATCTTTCCTGTGTGTGTTTTTTTAAACTTAATCTAGGTGTTTGTTGCTATCACGTTAAGTATAGTAAGCCAGACCCAAGGAAACAGGCTCAGTGTTTTCCCTCATTGTAATAATTAGTATATGCCTAGGACAGTCCTAGCAGAGGATCATAAGAACCTAATAGCTATGTACATATCACCATATAAAATGATACATATCAAAATGAATTCTGTGATATGGAAACAAGAGGTTTTATTGTTGTTGTTTTAGTGTACTCTTTGCAGTTATTTCTTTTGTCTCTGGTTTATTCCTTATGGTCATTGTTTCTGATTTTTGGTACCCTTCATCTTGTATATAAGCTTATCTGATTTGGGAAAGGGAAGCAGAATCACAGAAATGGTGGGGCAAAGGGTAAACCAACACAATGGTGATACTCACTAGACACTATGTTGGAAATGAACCTTATGACTTAGAGGGAGTGGGGTTGGAAGGAGGGAAAGCGAGAGAATATGAGGGAGGGGCTAACACTATTTGAAAAGGAATGTACTCCTTACCTTAGTTATGTACCTGTAACCCATTTGTACATTACCTTTATAATAAAATAAAATTTTAAAAAATCAAAGAAAATAAAAACTAAAAACAGAAAGTAAAATAAAATTTCCATAGGTTCATAGATTCATTTATGTTTCCAATTAAAAAATAAAATTAAATAAAATTCCCATAGCTTTATAGTATCATTTATATTTCCAATTAAATTTGTTTCAAGAATTTAAAAACATTTTTTCTTACTTTCTTATGGTTATTAAGAATTATTAACTTCCATGTATTTATATAATCTTATTTCTTGTTCTTGATTCCTAATTTCATTTCATTTTGATTGAAAAAGATTTAATATGAATTTTGAATGTATCATCTTGCAACTTTCTATATTGCCTGTTAATTTAGTAATTCAGTTATTTAAATATTTTGTTTTGTAGCTTACATACAAATGTATAAATGGTTCACAATATGTAGTATAGTTACCCAACTTTATATATATATGTATATATACTCATATATATACATATATATATATATATATATTTTTTTTTTTTTTTGTCTGTCATGAGGCTTGAACTCACAGCCTGGGTGCTGTCCCTGAGGTTTTTTGCTCAAGGATAGTGCTATACCACTTTGAGACCCAGTGCCAGTTCCTGCTTATTTCTTTTGAGCCCATAGTTATTACTGTCATTTCAGTACTGGATGAGGCTCTAAATCCAGATTTGCTTCAAGTCCACAGTTGGTATGATACTACAGAACTAAAAGGCAACTCTAAACCCAAATTTGCCCCAAATCTGCAGTTGGGATATTGTTCAGGATGGACTGGTGGAATGCCCAGAAAAGTTCCACCCTCCAAAATCTCTCTCAGATTCCTGGGCAGGCCAAGTGCCTCTTCTACCACCCATCACTAGGCTTCAGAGGGAGAAGATACAAGCTCTTACCTTCCTAATCAAAACTTCCCTGCCTCATATTTTCCAGGTAGACAGTGCCTCTTTCTGTGTTGTACTGCTGAGAGGTCGGAGAGGGATAAGACAGGAAGTTTTGTGGCCCACGTATTGCAAGAGTGGTTTTTATTAGGAGTCCGAAGTCCACTGAGACAAGTGTACTATACAGAAGGATTGATGGCTTTGTTCTTTGGTCTATTTTCTGTTGTGCAATGCTCATGGCCTAAGTCCACATGAGCCAGCTGCAGGTGATGCTGGCCAGACTGCAAGTCCATCTAATTGTGTCTCTTTCTGGCAATGAAGCAGGTACAGAGGCTTCATCAGTGGATACTTGTCTGAGGGATGGAATTGTTAGAATTTGTCTGGTATTGTGTTTCACCATCCTTGTACTGAATTCTGTGGCCAAGTCTTATCCTACCCTCAGGGGATGGAGTTCTTTTACTTTACTCTGCCCAAGGTGAGTTGGTCAATGGTCCAAGTCAGTCTGAGAAACTTGGAGTGTAAGCCCTACTGGCCCAGGGACAGAGGTAGCAGGGCTTTCTTTTTCCTGGGTTTCACTATGGTGGGCTGGATACTGATTTTCAGACCTATGGCTTTCAATGTCTAAAGATGGAACAGGGGGAAAATGGGCAACTCTTTTGTTCCTGCCTCATTCACTGTACTTTTTCTTCTTATTATGTTAAAATCAGAAACTATGATCTCTCATCTGGTGCCTTTATCACTTGTAAAGTTAGTTTCACGCACAACTATTTGTTTAAATTGATTGCTCTCTCCAGAGATGATTGCTGGAAAATAGAATTCCACAAGCACCTTGGTCTATTCCTTCCTGAATTAACTGTTAATACAAGCCACTCATACACATTGAGGGAGAAAAACTAAATATATCTGTTGTATGTAAGACGGGTAAGAACAACTAGATTGGAAACTGTTTAGGGCAAGGAAAATGCTTAACCTCTGTCAGTCTCTGTCAGCCTAGTGTTTTGCTTATGATTGATATTCAGACATAGAGTGATAAATAAGCAAGTGTTTAAAATATAATTATTAATCAAGGATGTGAACTTACTTCTGATGTTGTCTGGGTTAAAATGAGAAAACAATATAAACAATTTCGTAGAACCATAGTTGATCTTGGAAAACAGTGTTTTTGGATGACAGGAGCTAAAACTAAGTCGAGTTCTAAAGATAATGAACCCTAAATGTGAAACCTTCTAAAACTTTCATCTCCAACTAGCTTTCTATTAATCCTGAGTAAGCTTTTCCCAAAGTGGCACTCTCAAAGCATTTTTCTCCCTGGCATTGTACAGTAAGCCCTGCAGGAAGAAAGAAGGGTTCTATATGGGGAAATGCTGGGTTTGATATAAACAAACACAATTACATAGGTTCCTGGATTGCAGACCTCCTGATATCTGAATGTGAAATGTAAATTACTGAGTGAAGAGAGAAATACTCCTTTCCAAATTTCTTGGACGTAAAAATGTTTCATTTGTAATGTTTTTTTATGTTATAGGTTTGTTTTCTTAATGCACATAGCAATATCGGCAGGAATACTGGTTGATGCAAAACACTGTTTAAGGAACAGTGACATGGAGAATGGGATAGCTAAATTCAGCCTTGTTGCAAATTCATCTCTCTTTGCAGATGGCAGCAGGAGAAATTTATCTGGATGAGCTATGAAATAGAGTTTCTAGAAGAAAGTGCTATTAGTATGATGATGATAAGGGTAGTGATGGTTATAGGTAAAATACACTGAATGCTTGCCAAGTGCTGAGTATATGTTAGTATCACAGTTAACTTTAAGGTACCTTTTTAAAGGAGTTTAAAACTGAGAGAATTTGCCTATTCAAGAGGTGAATAGATCACACTCCTCACTAATGTAGAGCTAGTTTTGACTGAGCGTTTCAGAAGGTTTGATTCTGAAAGTTCATTACATGTAGCACTCTGAAAAGTTTATATATATATATATATATAAAATGCATATATTTCATATATATGAACATTATAGGACATGTATCTTATATCTCCTATTTCAAATATGTATATATCTTATATAAGCATATATGTATATATATATATCTTATATAAGCATATATAAGAAATCTAACCAATGCAAAGAAATAGAAATATTTGTTATTCTTCCATATATAACCCATGCCATATTTAACATTTAATTTATCATTTAATATATTTAACATTTATCATTTATCATTTAAGATATTTATTTATCCTTTAGTATATTTTCATTGATGCTATATTTAACATTTAACACTTTTCGTAAATGTGCACATATGCTATATGTTCCTGTGTATACATAGATGCTCATGTGTTCACATATATCACAGTTAAATTTTACTTTTGTTTTGGTGCCAGTCCTGTGGTTTGAACTCCAGGCCTAGATGCTGTCCCTGAGATTTTTGCTCAAGGTTTATACCTCCTGAGCCACTGCTCTACTTGCAGTTTTTTAAAGGTTAGGGAAAAGAGCCTCACAGATTTTCCTGTCCCAACTGACTTTGAACTGCAGTCCTCAGACCTCAGCATTCTGAGTAGCTAGGATTATAGTAGTGAGCTACCAGAGGCTTCAGTTTTCTTTTCTTCTTTTATGTTCAGCATCCCAGTTACCTCTTTTCATTGATCTTCTCTATCCTTTTAATAAAACCCAGGTAATTCCTAAGAATCTCCATATTTCCAGGAAAAAAAAGATGTCCAGGTGTATTTGGAGTCTCCCTTCTTTAAGACGGGAAGCCATTCTTTTTTTTCCAGGAGTTCAATTTTTGTTATAATGAAGGATAATCAGAGACCAAAATCTGGGGCTAGGATAATATATCTTTCAGATTTGGCACCATGCCGTAATATGTTGTTTGTGTGTGCTTGTGCATGTATGTGCGTGAATGTGTGTGCATGAGTGTATGTGTGTCTATGTGTGTAAGAATAAAAAACTATGCTGATTGTAAGTTTGTACTCCATTTCTTTGATTCTATAATTTGGTATTTTTTCTTAGTTTGAAAATCCATACTTTTTACATTTTACATTTTCTACAACATCTATATCATTTTCTTAGATTTCACTTAAAAGTGCTCAATGTGGATGGTATTTGAGTTTGAACCCAGAGCCTCAGACTTGCGAGTGCTGTTCCACTTGAGCCACACTCCTTCGGTTTTTTTATATGTAGTTATTGTTTTAAATATAGTCTTCTACTGAGGGGCATCTGGGTTGGTTCCAGATCTTAGCTATGGTAAATAATGATGCAATAAACATAGTTGTGCTGGTAGCTTTAGTGTGATCTTGTTTGTAAACATTTGGGTAAATGCCCAAAAGTGGGATTGCTGGGTCATAGGGGAGCTCTATGTGGAGTCTTTTGAGGAACCTCCATACTACTTTCCAAAGTGGTTGAACAAGTTTACACTCCCACCAACAATGAAGTAAGGTTCCCTTCTGTCCACATCCCCTCCAGCATCTGTTGTTATTAGAGTTCTTGATTTTTGCCATTCTAACTGGGGTGAGGTGGTATCTCAATGTTGTTTTTATTTGCATTTCTTTTCTGGATAGGGAGGTTGAGCATTTCTTCATGAGTCTATTGGCCATCCTTCTTTCCTCTTCAGAGAAGTTTCTCTTTAAGTCTTTCGCCCACTTATTTATTGGGCAGTTGTGGTATATATACACAATGGAATTCTATGCCTCCATCAGAAAGAATGACATTGCCCCATTTGTTAGGAAATGGAAAGACTTGGAAAAAATTATATTAAGTGAAGTAAGCCAAGCCCAAAGAAACATAGGTCCCATGATTTCCCTTATTTGCAATATCTAGTATGTGTATGAGTCAAGCAGAAAAGGTCAGTTAAGGTGATATTAGGAAAATGAACCCTAAGATATGTATTTTAAATGTTTTTTTTTCTTTCATGCATTTGTTTCTAACGCAATTATAAGGTTATTTCTTTGTTGCTTTGTATGTCCCTCCCCCACAGTATAACCCCTGCTTTCACTGTATTTGATGTTGGTATAATTTGTGGAGGGGAAGGGGAAAAACAAGTCAAGTCGTTTAAATAAGGATACAGGTGGACCTGTTGCAACCATGAGAAGTACAAGTTGTCATGTCAAAAACGAACTTTACAACTTGGGGGGGGAGGACTGGGTGGGGAGGGGGGGAGGGAGGATGGGAAGGGATGTGAAGGGTAAACAAAGGAGGAGGCTACAATACTTGATAAGAAATGTACTCACTATCTTGCCCTTGTAATTGTAACCCCTCTGTACAGTATTTTCACAATAAAAAAATAATTCAAAAAAATAAATAGTCTTCTGTGTTTAAACCTGTGATTTGCCTCAACCTACAATCCTCCTACTTATTCCTTGCATAGAGGTAGCATTACAGACATGAACCACCATACATAGATGGCTTGTTTGATGAGATGAGGTTTCTGAAACATTTTGGTTAGATTGACCTCCAACTAGAAATATTTTAAATTCTCAAACCTTGCCAAATATATGATATATAATACATAATATAATATATAATATATTTGTTCTATTCCCAGATTTTAATCAATCATATTTCTTTCTACTGCTGTTAATTTTAGAACTGATACTTTTTCAAATAGATATATTAGAGTTTCTTCAAAATGCACAAAATAATAACCCATTTCAAGTTCATTTTCTGGAAGCAACTTTTTCTTGAGGGCTTTGTGGTGTAGTTCTTAAGACTGCTGAAAAAGAGAGAGATAGAAAAATGCAGACAAATAACAGATGAATTTCAATCCAAAAAACAGGATTCCTTCCAGAGCTCACTTGCATATTTGTTGTTTGAAATTTAGAACATCTGTTTCTATAGAAACGATGTCACAAAGGATGCATCCTTGCATTTCACCAACTCTGTTTTACACACAATACAGAACAAATCACAGCGAGTTTGAAGTACTGTATGCCCCATTCCCATGCTATATCTGAAGAGGCGCGAGTGGAAATAGTATTTTCAGTGTCCTATAAGAATGGATGACATAGCTCAAGCCACCCAGAAAAGCCACAGTCATGAAAGAAGGCAGCCACCTCCATGGCACAGTGCAGAGACAAAGATAACACACATCTACTTCCGGCCTCCAATAGGCTGTAACTTCCACTCTTTGGCCAAGTGCATGTGTAATCTAGAAGGTAAGACATCTCAAGTGAGGCAGCAAATAGACACATCCCCCACCTCAGGGCAGAGTAGTGCATGAAAGGATGAAGAGGCTCAAAAGGCACCAGTAGCAGAGTTCATTCATAGTTATGAAGCCTATGGAGACTTGAAGGGTCCCCATATAAGAAATCTGAATTGGCAGGATCCATACAATTAAAAATATGAAAATATTTTTCAGCTTGAATTGGCTCCCTTGAAAACTCTTCCCTCATCTTTAGTGGATATTGGGATGACTTTTGTATGAGACTGGGAATATCTTCAACCCTGCATATTCTTTCCATTAAACTCAGTCTTTGAAAGGTGAGAGGAGACGGAACCCACACTCAACTACGCACACCTACAGAAAACTGATTTTCTTCACCAAGGACTTCCCTTTCCTGTTTCTTTTGAGAAGAAGTTATCAACACAGGCTTTGGCATTAAAAGTTCTGTGTTCATCCGCTGGGTTCTGCTTGCTATAATCTTATCTCAATTTCTTTTTTTTTGGGGGGGGGATATTGAGCTTTTAATTCTGAGTCTCAAACTTGCTAAGCAGGTACTCTACCACTTGAGCTGAAGCCCCAGATGTTTTCTTGCTTTAGTGATTTTTCAGGTAGGTTCTAGTGTTTTTGTAGAGGGCTGGCCTCAGACTTTGAGTTTTCTATCAGTGCTACCTCCAAATAGCTAGGAACACAGGAAGGGACCTCCATGCCCAGCTGATTGATTGAAATGGGGTCATAGTAACATTTTCATTGCACTGGCCTCAAATAATGATCCTCCTAATCTCTACTTTCTGAGTAGCTGGGATTACATGTGTGCCCACCCTAGCATGAATACATATCCTAAACTCGGTTTGCCAAGTTTTCTTTACCTACAGAATGTTAATAACAATAATTAACTAGAAATGTTTTTGTGAAAATGAAATGACATAATGTGAATTTCTGGCTACATAGTTAATGGTCAGAAAATCTAGGTGCAAAGTGAGTCAATATCATACATATAAAGAACTGAAATTATAACACTAATGGAAGAAGTAGAGATAATATATCACTAAAATCATGGGGCGAGATTTTATAAAGTTAACTTTGATTATATCACAACTGGAAACTTTTGTGCATTAAAGGACATTATGAAGAAAGTGAAAAAATATCCTAGAGAATGAGGAAATTTTACATCTCATTAGGTTCTAGTATCCAAAATATATAAAGTACTTACTACTCAATAACAAAAAATAAATAATATAATTTATAAATGAACAAATATTTGCATAGACATTTCTCCAAAGAAGATATACAATTATAAGCAAGCACTTGAAAATATTTCCCACAATCAGTCATCAGGGAACCACAATGAGTTGCCAATTCACAGACTCTAGTTTGCCTGTAAACATAAGGTTCAAAAAAGATTGTGTTGTTAAGAAGGTAGAGAAATTAGATCTCTCCTACATTACTAGTGTGAATACAAAATGATTTAGCCACTATGGAAATAAGTTGGCAATTCCTTCCCCAAACTTAAATAGTAGTTTCATTGTAAAGAATTATACCCAACATAAAATTATCATGTACCCAAACAAGGTTTAAGACCACTACTCAAACAAGTAAGTTTAATACATGCTCACCATAGCATTATTTGTAGTAGCCAGAAACAAAATGTCCAAATATCCATCAAGAGAAGAATGGATAAACAAATTGTGAGATTTCCATATAATAAATAATATTCAGCTATAAAAATAAATGAAAAAGTAAAATATCTATAGTATGATTCTATTAGCTAGAGTGTCTTTAGCTCTTTGAAAACATTATAAGTAAAAGAAGCCAGACACAGGAAAGTTATGCATGTTAATATACCACTTTTAAATGTCCAGAATACAAATATATCTGTAAAGACAGAGTATGGATTAGTGTTTCCAAGGGATGACAGTCCTTTCCATACTTCTTGAATCTAGAGTTGCTCTGATAGGAAGACTTGCAATTAAGAGCCAGGATGACTTTTGAGTCAAGTGAGGAATCAGGGTGAGAAGTACAGTGAAGAGGCTGAGAGTGGCCAATTGTTCTTCGATCATCAAGGACAGATGCACAGGGGATGAAGAAAATGCTATAAAGCCCAGCCCAAAACTCATGGAAGTGTGAGAGAGAAAGGTCATCTATGATTAGAAGAGATGAGGAGGAAGTCAAAGGAATAATTTTTCAGTGGAATCAGTGGATATGATCCTAATAAAGGTAACAATAACTGTAAACATTTCATCTGTGCAAGTCACTGCCCTCTTGTATGTCATCTGCACAATAAACTCCACTGGGATGGGATGATTATCCCCATTTAATTTGTGTGGAGGCTCATTACAGTTTCATTGCCTGCCCAAGGCCCTGGTGTGCAATTACCAAGCCTATTTCTCTAGCCACTTGTATTGCACAGTGGCTCTTTGGGACCAGAGTACACTGTAGAGGCAGACTGTGGCTTAAGACTCCAAGTCTTTTCTTTATAAAACACAAGCCATTATAACACAGGTTACAATGGAAAATTTACCATTACCTGAATACCATGCAGAGCTTCTTATATGAACATCACATAATTTAATCCTTCTAAAACTGACCAATGATTTCCCAAAGTCATATAGGGTAATTAGACCCTAGACTCAACAGCACAATGATAACAGAATCATTGCAAGCAAAATATTTGGGTAATTCTCCAACCAATTCCATTATTTTTAACAGTGGAAATACCATAAAATATGTTTCCCGTGGGGAAAACGTGAGAGCTTTTCTGGCTCTAATTCTGCTCTGAGCTTTCAGAGGTTTCTCTTTATTAGACTTCTCCTGCAATGCCAAAAGTTTGATGTTTTCTTCCATGTTTATTTCTCTTCCTGGAGATGACTTTGATACTGATATGTGATTTGATTCTATTAGCCAGAGACTCTCTGGTTTCTTGATTGGTGCTGAGTCGAAAGTCCTGGGGATGTGCATACAATACAACAACATTTGATTTCACTTGCCAGGGAGGAGAAAAATCAATCTGCATTCCCAAGGGATAGAATGTCTGGTGTCAAAAGTCTTTCCATGCCCCTGGCACACCATTTTTTGTCACTGATATCATCTAGGAAGATAGACAGGCAATATAGGACACAGTTCTGGCTGAAAACTACATGATAATATCATCTATAATAATACTGAAAATAATATCCTCTGCAATGATAATGATGTATGTTAATCCAATAAATATTCCTTGAGCATATTACATGTCCCAAGTTCATGGGATGTGTCAACACACTAAAATGTTTAGACTAGCTGAGGCAGACAGAAAAGAATCAGTAAACAGTAAACATATTAAGCAAGTAAATAAAATAGTGAATTCTGTAGGCTATTTTAGATGGAGGAGGTCAATTAGGTGAATAAAGAGAAAATAGGAAAGGGGGGGAATGGAGCAACAAAATTCAATACATAGCCTACAAAATTAAGAAAGTTGAGGGAAGGGGTAAGGCTAGGAGAGATGGTGGAGAATGATGAAAGGAGTGACATCAGTCAAGATGCATTATGTTCATAAACTGCTTCATGGAATGGAAGCTCCTTTGTACAACTACTTAAAGATAATAATACATTTAAAAATGAAGACATCATTTAAATGAAAAAAAACATTGAAAGTAGATCCAGGCTGCCTTCAGTATTTGGTGGGGTAATCCATATAAACACATGGAGAAAGTAAAATTTTTAAAAAGATTTTGGGGTATGCAAAGAAACATAGGTCCCATGGTTTCCCTTATTTGCAATATCTAGTATATGTATGAGTCAAGCAGAAAAGGTCAGATAAGGTGATGTTAGGAAAATGAACCCTTAGATATGTATTTTAATGTTTTTTTCTTTCATGCATTTGTTTCTAACGAATTTATAAGATTATCTCTTTATTGCTTTGTATGTCCCTCCCCCACAGTATAACCTCTGCTTTCACTATATTTGATGTCAGTATAACTTGTGGAGGAGATGGGGAAAAACAAGTCGTTTAAGGATACAGGTGGACCTGTTGCAACCATGAGAAGTACAAGTTGTCATGTCAAAAACGAGCTTTACAACGTTGGTGCGGGGCGGGGGGGGGGGGGGGGGGGGGGGGGGGGGAAGGGAAGGCGGAGAGGATTGGGGGGGAGGGGGGAGGCTGGGAAGGGATGTGAAGGGTAAACAAAGGAGGAGGCTGCAATGCTTGATAAGAATGTACGCATTATCCTGCCCATGTAATTGTAACCCCTCTGTACAGTGTGTTCACAAAAAATAAAATAAAATAAAAAATGAGAGGAAAAAAAAAAAAGATTTTGGGGTATGGTGAGAAAGTTGCTAGTATGAAGCTAGAGGAAGAACATTCCAGGTGGCTTACCTAAAGGGTCTGAGGTGAATACATATCCAGTAAGTCTGCTGTTATCAAAATGGCAGGTGTGGAAGTAGCCCAAGTGATAAAGGAAAGACCTTAAGGAAATGAGGCCATAGAGAAAATGGTACAAGAATCACCCAAGGTTGCTCCCAATGTAAACATTTTGGCTTTTATTTTAACTAAAAGAAGACTTCAGTAAAGGATTATTTTAGACTATCACTGTGACAATAGCCTGTAGGTGGAAGGCAAAAAATCAGAATGTTAGTTCACTCAGTTAGATCAGATGTGGCGGTGGGCATAAAGACAAGGAGTAGAATTCTGAGTAGACCCTCAGGAATTCCTGATCCATTTGATTCAAAATATACCCAAGAGTGCAGCTATCTATTGACACAGGGAAGGCTGTGGGTAGGGCAGGATTATCTACAGTTTTGTAATGCATCTATTTATTTATTCTCTCATTCTTTTCTTAGTCAACTTTTGATGAAGTAACTATTTTGAACCATGCATTATTTCACAAAGAAATCTTGTAGTGAGGAAACTGAGTCACAGAGAACTTAAGATATTTCCATAACTCCTCTTGCTGTGAGCAGTAGCAGTGACATTGAAGTTTGACTTATACATGGGTTTTACTTGCTCACCTACAGCTTGCCGAATGGCTTAAAAGCCCCACAGTGTCAGTGAAAAAAATAAGTGCTGTTTTACTTATCTGTTGTTAAATATCCCTTAATGCTTGGTTGGCAAGTTAAAATTTTTCTGCTTTGTCACATCTGACTCTATTTTTCTTTGAAATACTATGAACACCCTTCATTGTGTGTCGGGGGAGGGTGGGGTGTGTGTTGGTATTGAGGCTTGAACTCATGGCTTAGGTGAAGTCTCTCAACTCTTTTTGTTCAAGGATGGAACTCTACCCCTTGAGGCAAATCTCCACTTCTCTTTTTTAGTGGTTAATTGGAGATAAGAGTGACATAGACTTTCCTGCCTGGGTTGGCTTGGACCCATGATCCTTGGATCTCAGCCTCCTGAGTAGGTAGGATTATAGGTGTGATCCACCAGTGCCTGGTTCATCCTTCACATTATTGTTTTAATCTTTTCTTTTTTGGTACTGAGAATAAAACCCAGGACATCATCCTTGCCAGGTCTTCTCATTGTTTTTAAGATCTTAAATATCCAGCTGACACCTCCAGGTAATCACTCTTTGAAAAATGTATCACAGGAAGTCCCCCATCCAAGAAGCTTCATTTAGTGTAGAAGAAAAATGATTTCTATGTATTTGACAATCATTTAGATTTCATCACATTGTGAAGAGCTATAACATCTGTCATTTCTTCAAAGACACTAAACAACGTGGAAAACTCCAAGTATTCAATTAGCTTTTAAATTTGTCTTCAATACTTCTGGTTAACAGCAAGCCAGGCACCAGTGGCTCATGCCTGTAATCCTAGCTACTCAGGAGGCTGAGATCTGAGGATCATGGTTCAAAGCCAACCTGGGCAGCAAAGTCCATGAGACACTTATCTCCAATGAACCACCAGAAAACCAGACGTGGTGCTGTGGTTCAAGTGGTTGAGCACTTGCCTTGAGCTGAAGAGCTGAGGGACAGCACCCAGGCCCAGAGTTCAAGCCCCACGACCAGAAAAAAAAAAAACTAAACCAAACAAAACAAAATACCAAAATTGTAACAGCAGAAAACAGTTGATTTCCTTCCTCTGCAGGTAGCTTTTAATAACTGTGGGATGCTGCCCAGCCCGAGGCCCTCTGCCGCCTTTTTTCCTATCTCTATGAGGGACATGCAATTCCCCACATGCTATATCATGAGCCATTTCTGAGTCCTGGTTTGGGCCTATATTAATGTACCATGTTAATCAGTTAGCCTGGATTTCCTCTGTTGGAGCTGCAAGGAACTTTTTACCCTTGTTGGAGGAAAAGATACTCCTCTTTGTTTTGTAGTCTCTTCATTCAACTTTAAATTTTAGATAGATAATAATTATTTGTCAGGCATAGCCTGCAGTGTGATTTTGAGGTCATACTTACATTATACATGCCCTATTAATGATGTGTGCAGCTCAGGGAGTTCATTTACTAGTACACAGGAAGATATCAGCAGTCATTTTTATCTAAGATGCTACATTTCTTCCCATAGATAGGCTTTAATTGAACAAATAGGACATGGCTCATAGCTATGAGAAAACACAGATGTGCTTCCAGCTTGATCTCACTTCTACCCTCACCTCCAATGGCACCTGAAGAAGAATCAAAAGGTGTGTGGATGAGTGAAGAGGGGGTTAGAGAACTTATCACTAACTGAGCCAGTAAGAACTTAAGGGTCCATAAAGAATCAGTAATGACATCCATTAGTTTTTGTTTGTTTTTTTTAACTGTATTTTTTTGTCTTTTCTTTTTTGGTACTGGGGATCGAACCCAGGACGTTGCATTTGCTAGGCAAGCGCTTTGCCACTGAGCTACATCCCAGCCTCATGCATTAGTTTTTGGCACAAACTAATACCATAAATATGATGTAGAAATTATAAAAGGATAGCAGATTTGATAAAATCATGACAATAAGCTTCAGACTCTAGGAGCTGCTAATAGGAGCTAAGACTGAGACCCAACAAGTGAATTCTTTTATTGAGCATAAGGGAGACCAGAGACTATAACTCAAACTTGTAATTCCAAGCTACTCAGGAGTCTAAGATGAGAGAAACAAGGTTTAAAGCCAGCTTGGACACATTAATCTGAGTTACTCATTTCTTTTTTTTTTTTTTTTGGGGGGGGTCCAGTTGTGGGGCCTGAACTCTGGGCCTGGGTGCTGTTCCTCAGCTCTTCAGCTCAAGGCTAGCACTCTACCACCTGAGCCACAGCGCCACTTCTGGCTGTTTTTCTTTTTTGCTTATGTGGTGCTGGGCCTCATGGATGCAAGGCAAGCGCTCTACCACTGAGCCACCTTCCCAACCCTGAGACTCTTATTTCTAAGTGGAAACAAACTCCCAGAATTGGAGGTGTGGCTCAAGTTGTAAAGTGACAGATCTGAGTGAAAAAGACAAGTAGAAACATAAGGTTCTGGTAGCTTTAGTATGGTCTTATTTGCGATCATTTAGGTAAATGCCCAAAAGTGGGATTGCTGGGTCATAGGGGAGCTCTATGTGGAGTCTTTTGAGGAACCTCCATACTACTTTCCAAAGTGGTTGAACAAGTTTACACTCCCACCAATGCAGTAGGGTTCCCTTCTGTCCACATCCCCTCCAGCATCTGTTGTTATTAGAGGTCTTGATTATAGCCATTCCAACTGGGTGAGGTGGAATCTTTTTTTTTTTTATTGTGAAAATACTGTACAGAGGGGTTACAATTACATGGACAAGATAATGAGTACATTTCTTATCAAGCATTGTAGCCTCCTCCTTTTTTTTTTTTTGTCGGTCGTGGGGCTTGAACTCTGGGCCTGGGTGCTGTCCCTCAGCGCTAGCGCTCTACCACTTGAGCTACAGCGCCACTTCCGGTTTTCTGGTGGTTTATTGGAGATAGGAGTCTCACGGTCTCTCCCGCCCGTGCTGGCTTTGAACCGCGATCCTCAGATCTCAGCCTCCTGAGTAGCTAGGATTACAGGCGTGAGCCACCAGCGCCCGGTTGTAGCCTCCTCTTTTGTTTCCCCTTCCCATCCCTTCCCATTCTTTTCCCCACCCCCGCTTCCCCCCCACCCAATCCTCCCTACCCCCTCCCGCACCAAAGTTGCAAAGTTTGTTTTCAACACGACTTGTACATCTCATTGCTTCAATGGGTCCACCTGTATCGCTATTTAAGTGATTTGTTTTTCCCCTTCCCCTCCACAAATTATACCGACATCAAATACAGTGAAAGCAGGGGTTATACCATGGGGAAGGGACATACAAAGCAACAAAGAAATCATCTTATAAATGTGTTAAACAATCGCACGAAAGAAAAAAAAAACATTTGAATACATATGTTAGGGTTGATTTCCTTAACATCAACTTATCTGACCTTTTCTGCTTGACTCAGACATATACTAGCTATTGCAAATAAGGGAAACCATGGGATCTATATTTCTTTGGGCTTGGCTTACTTCACTTAATATAATTTTTTCCAAGTCTTTCCATTTCCTAACAAATGGGGCAATGTCATTCTTTCTGATGGAGGCATAGAATTCCATTGTGTATATATACCACATTTTCTTGATCCATTGATCTACTGAAGGGCATTTGGGTTGGTTCCATGTCTTAGCTATAGTAAATAATGCTGCAGTAAACATAGTCGTGCTGGTAGCTTTAGTGTGGTCTTGTTTGTGAACATTTGGGTAAATGCCCAAAAGTGGGATTGCTGGATCATAGGGAAGCTCTATGTGAAGTCTTTTGAGGAACCTCCATACCACTTTCCAAAGTGGTTGAACAAGTTTATACTCCCACCAACAATGCAGGAAGGTTCCCTTCTGTCCACATTCCCTCCAGCATCTGTTGTTATTAGAGTTCTTGATTTTTGCCATTCTAACTGGTGTGAGGTGGTATCTCAATGTTGTTTTTATTTGCATTTCTTTTCTGGATAAGGAGGTTGAACATTTCTTCATGTGTCTATTGGCCATCCTTCTTTCCTCTTCAGAGAAGTTTCTCTTTAAGTCTTTAGCCCACTTATTTATTGGGCAGTTGTTTCTTTGAAGATTTGTTGTTGCGAGATTTAATTTTTTGAGTTCCAGGTATATTTTAGATATGAGACCCTTGTCTGTTATATGGCTAGTGAAGATCTTCTTCTAATCTGTGGGCTTTCTATTGATCTTGCTAGCTATGTCTTTTGCCATGCAGAAGCTCCGCAACTTTATGCAGTCCCATTTGTCCAACCTTTTGATTTGTTGTATTTCTGGGTCTGTATTAAGAAAATTTCAGCCTGTACCAAAGAGACCTAGGGTTTCTCCTATTCCTTCCTGTAATGTTTTCAGTGTCTGTGCTTTGACTCCAAGGTCTTTGATCTATTTGGAGTTGATTCTGGTACAGCGTGATATATAAGAATTAGCTTTAGTTTTCTACAACTGAATAACCAATTTTGCCAGCACCATTTATTGAAGAGGCTGTCTCGTAGCATTATATATATCATAGGTAAGATACGGAACCAACCCAGATGCCCCTCAGTAGAAGAATGGATCAAGAAAATGTGTTTTATGTGTATACGTATATATATATATATATATATATATACACACACACACGCACACATATAATGGTATATATATATATGTGTGTATATATACATATATACACATATATATGTATATATATATATATCTATATATAATGGAATGGAATTCTCTGCCTCTATCAGAAAGAATGGCATTGCCCCATTTGTTAGGAAATGGAAAGACTTGGAAAAAATTATATTAAGTGAAGTAAGCCTGGCCCTTACTTGCAATAACTAGTGTGTGTCTGGGACAAGCAGAAAAGGTCAAAAGCTATGTACATATGACAAGATAAGATGTTGTTAATCAAAATGAACTCCAAAATAGGAACACAAGTGGTTTTTTTCCTTTCTTGCTATTGTTTCTAACGTATTTATAAGGTACCATGTGATTTTTTTGTTGCTTTGTATGTTCCTCCCGCATGATATAATCCCTGTTTTTCCTGAATTTGATGCTGGCATAATTTGGGGAAGGGAAGGGTAAAAACAATATGTTTAAATAGGGATACGGGTGGACCTGTTGTAACAATGAGATGTACAAGACACTATTGAGCAATGAACGTTACATAGGTGGGAAGGGTGGGTGTGGGTGTGGGGGGGGTGAGTGGGGGGGAGTATAGTTGTGGAAGTGGGAGGAAAGGGATGGTAGGGAAAAACAAAGGAAGAGGCAACAATGCTTGATAGGAAATGTACTCATTACTTTGCTCATGTAACTGTAACCCTCCTGTATGGTACTTTCACAATAAAAATATTAAAAAAAAAGACACACAAGGTTCTGAGTTCAAGCCATAGTACTTGAGAAAAGACTAAGATAAAGTAAAAGAGGGTATAGATAGCCTTTTCCATCCTTCTACTGACAGTCAAATGGCAGTTTGTTATTGTTATAGACATGGTGACAAGATGATTCATGAAGTTTTTAAGTGTTATGGGATGCTTTTATTTGTGGTACAATACAATAAGTTTACTAGCACAGCCATGTTCATTGAAGCACTATTCAGCCTAGCTAAGATATGGAATCATAACCAAATTCCACTCAATGGACAAATGAATCAAGAAAATGTATTTATACACAATGCAATTTTACCCATCCATTAGAAAGAATGGTATTGTATCATCTGAAAAGAAATCGAAGGACCTGGAAATAATCATGTTAAATGAAGTAAGTCAGGCTCATAAAGACAAAGGGTGCATATTTTCTTGCACATATGGAACCTAGAATTAATTTATAAAAATATGAATCAACATTTTGGTGGTATTCAAGTGGATATAAATGAATTAACCAAAATGTTGTAGAGTCAAGGGAGAGTTCATGTGGTACATTTCCTTAGAAAGGTTCACAGTCCCACAAAATAAACACTGAGAGACGGGTATTCAAAAGGGGAGTGGGATTAAGGTGAGGATGGTAGATAATGAAGAGAAGAAGTGAGGAGAATGCAGTCATAAAATTCTATATGCAGCATCCAAGACTAAGAAAATTGAGTGATGGTGTTGGGAAGGATGGAGGAGAGTGATAAAAATGAAAAAGATGCACTGTTGACATAAACTGCTTTTTTGAATGGCAACTCTTTTGTACAACTAAAGATAATAAAAATATATTAAAAATTTCATTACTTTATATCCTATCATTTCCAAATTAGTGATAAATGGATAGAAATAATTGTAAAATTTATTTTTTAAAATAATCTTCAAAGTGGAATTAACTACTGACAAACTAGGTAACCTGACCAGGAATTTTAAGGAAGGCACACTTTTAAAGTGTTTACTATATTCCAAATAGTAGTACTCTAGACTGTAACCCCTTCCTTCTAATGATTACAATACATCTATTTGTATCCATGGCTTATGTAGTAAATTTCCACAGCCTCAGTGTCTTAAAAAAAAACAAAAACTCATTATCTTATAGTTCTGAGTTAGAATTCTGATATAGGTCTCTTGATTAAAAACCAAGCCATTCTCAAGGATGCATTTATCTATACTTGTAGGTAAGAAACCCATGTTATTGCCTTTGCTAGCCTCTGAAAGTTTTCAGTCCTCTCTCCTCCGCAAAGCCAGCTATGTCTAGCCATGCTATAGCATTTCCCACTTCCCTTCAATGACTCTTCTCTCTTTCACATTTTAGATATCTTCTGATTACACTGGCTGAATAATCTCTCTATTTGAAAATCTGCCAAGTAACTACTTTAATCCCATTCTCAATCTTATTCTCTCCTTGCCATGAATAGTGGGTGAATATTCAATGGAACAGATTCACAGGCTTTGGAGAGGAGAACATAAACATCATCAGAGACTATTTTAACTACAATCTATAGTAACTAGTCCTTTCTGTGGTATCTCCATACCTGACACTGAATTAGCCCTGATCTCAGAAACTACATATGCTTGCCACCTAGTGCTTAGTGTTTTGTTTACCCAATTTTTTTTAAAAATTTTCTTTTTTGCTTGTACTCTGGCTTGAACTCAGGGTTTGAACACTGTTGTCGAGCTTTTTCGCTGAAGGCCAGCTGCATACAACTTGAGCCACAGCTCCACTTCTGGCTTTTTGGTGGTTAATTGGCTGGCTTCACACTGTGATCCTCAGAACTCAGTCTCCTTAGTAGCTAGGATTGTAGGCATCAGTTATCAGTGCATCCATCTACCCTAGATGCTTCTAACTTCTTGCTGCATTCTCTCTGTTCCACTGAGACCAGGTAGAGTCTCAGAATCCTTAGAAATTTCCAACCATTTTTTTTAGCAACTGCTCAAGATTGTCAAATGGGATGAATTATTTTCCTACTTGAAATACCTAATTCCTTAAAATATTGTAAATTACACTTTCTGAAAATAATTTAGACATTCTTAATTGAATCAGATCAAACAGTTTGACTTATGTCAACATCACTGGAATTACATTTATTCATGTTTGGTGTAAGCTGATCTCTTTATTAGGTAAGATCTGTTGTAAAAACCTAGAGTGCCAAAATCTGGCATTGATGTAGAATCTAAGGAACTTTGACACTGCTGCTCAGAATACAGAGTGGGGACAGCTACTTTGGAACATACTTTGCAAGTTTCTTTAACTTTTATATGTAAACAGACTTACTTTATAACCCAGTGCCCACTCTTCTCAATATTTACCCTTTTTCACTGAAAATTCACATTTTACATGGGAAACTATGTTTGCAGTTGTAGTTTACTTGTAATTTCTCCAGATTGAAGGCAACTAAAATACCCTTTGATAGGTGTTGGGATATACAGTGAATAGTACTAAATACTAAAAAGGAAGAAGCTGGTTAGTCACAAAAATGGATGAATTTCCAATGGTAAAAGAAAGAGTCCAGACCGAAAGACTACACATTGTATGATTGAACTTCCATGATAATTTGGTGAAGGTACATGAGAAGTGGCCAAGGCCTGTTGGAGGGCAGAGTGACAGACCAAAAGTAGACACAAGGTACATCAGAGTGATAGATCCATCCTGTGGGATACTGTGATAGTGAACGTAACACAACTCTGAATTTGTCAAGATCTGCCTAACGACATGGGGAAGAATAAAAAAATAACATATAGAAACTAAAAAGTCAACCAGGAACTAAGCATAAATCACAGATTGTGATGAAAAAAATCTATCTATATCAAACAACAGGACATAATGTCACTGAATGAGGAAAGAAAGCAAGACATGGCCTAAATGACTTGGAAAATAGATTTTTAATTAGATACTTGTGCAACCAAAATGAAAATAAAATGCACATGAACATTATAATATGCGCAGTTCTTTCTAATGGTTTATAGGTTATAACTTTGGAAATGACTAATTTGTATATTTTGGGATCAAAAAAATTAAGTGTTTATATATAGTGATGGGACATAGGTTCCTCACTGTTGGAGAAGAAATTTATAGAAAAGTAAAAAAGAAAGGCTAGAATAAACTGTACAGTCCTACAGACATTTGCATTAACATATGTTTAACATAAATACAGATGGAGAAACCAGAAATAATTATAGATATATGTGTATACATAGGTTGGTATACATATATAAATTTCTTGGCTCTGATTACCAAGATAACCAAGAAACTGGCATTCAATAGTAATGGACACAAATTAGTCTCCCTCTCCCCCACCAATCTTAGGTCCCCAAGACTGCCTTTTAATAAAAGGTATCTGAGAAATTGTGGACTCAAGAATAAAAAATGTTTAGAGCATAAGAAAGGGCTCAAAACTACAACATGTGGAGCTCTTCAAAGGACCCAACAAAGCTCAAGCTGAAAGACCACTCAAGGGCTCAACCTGAAACAAGTCAGGGAAAAAAATTAGTAGTGTCTTATTTGGATTTTAACTCAAAACATAAACTAAATAGGTAATGCATGGAAGGAAGGGAGTGGAATAAGGGAAGGAAGGAAGAGAGGAAGGAAGGAAGGAAGGAAGGAAGGAAGGAAGGAAGGAAGGAAGGAAGGAAGGAAGGAAGGAAGGAAGGAAGGAAGGAAGGAAGGAAGAGAGGAAGGAAGGAAGGAAGGGAGGTAGGGAGGGAGGGAGGAAGAGAAGAAAGAAGGAAGAAGGGAGGGAGGAGGAGAAGAGGAGAGGAAAGGAGGGGAGAAAGAGGGAAAATTACAAAATTTCAACTAATTTATATAGTTACTGCCTTTTCCAGCTAGTAAAATTTCATCTTCCAGCACATTGGAGTATGTGCTAGCTTTTACTCTCCCACTGCCCCTAAACTAAGAGTATGATGCAGAAAAAGCAAGTAAAAATACCTTGGCCAGGTGATAGCTGTTCATAGAAGTCTCTTCACTAACAAGTATCTCAAATACCATGTCATGAGAAAGGCAGCTCACACTTGTGGTGTAGTTACAAGATATCCACAAAGCAGACCAACCATGAAAAAAAAAAATCAAATTTCAGGATATTCTACTAAATATCTGACCAGTACTCAAAAATGTCAAGGATATTGAAAACAAAAAAGGTAAACACTCATAAATGAGAAGAGACTAAGTACATAAAACAACTAAATAAATTTGACATCCTATACTGAATTCTGAAACAATATTAGTAAACATAGTGTACAAACTTGTAAAATCCAGGTCAAGATTGGGGCACAGTAAAGAACTGGCCAATGTTTTTGTTTGTTTGTTTTTGCAAATGTACTATAGTTATGAACAATAGTGAAAATAGAGGCAAAGTGAAAAGTAAATGTGAATTGTTATCCTTGTCTGCAACCTTATTCTAAATTTAAAATGATCCCTTTCCCTAATAAATGCAATGGCATCGCTTTGTTTCATCTAGAAAACATATTTACCATATAATATATAAGCTCTTTCCTAAACTGGATCTGCTTGTGCTTTTATGCTAATCAATAGTGTCTTTTTTTAGCTTGATAGAAGCCACAAAATCAAATAACGTATGTTTTCCATCTTTATTTTTTTCAGAAAAAATTCAGCTTTTGTATACATAATGCATATTTCCATACACATGTCCATATTGCCTTTCTATATATATTTGAGAATCAACTTTTTAATTTATTCACGTCTCATGACAGATTGTGTTGAAACTATAGATAAATCTAGGAAATATTGAATCTTAGTGTTTTTCTCTTGATTTAGGAATTAAGTTAGTATAGGATTAAAAACAATCTTTACAAATTCTGTACATTTGTTATATTATCCCTATTTAGTTTATTTTCAGGCTGTGCTGTAGACATTTTTAGATTTTGTAATTCCTTCTTGCTGATACATAACAACACATGTAGCTTTCCATCTTTCCAAACTCGCATAATTGCAGATTTCTTACAGATTTCATTCAATATTTACCTATACAATCTTATCATCTCTAAATAATCAAATGAAGTTTCCTTCCTTCTTTCTAACTTATTACTGTGGAAAAAACCTCAATACAGTATGACATTAAAGGTGCCATTCTTGCCTTGTTTCTGGCATAAGAAAGAAGCATTTAACATTTTACTAATAACTGTACAATAGCAAGATTAGACACTTTCAAAAGATCTATATCAAATTAGTAAGTTTGTTTTGATTCCTATTTTGTGGGAGTCTTTTAAAATATTTAAAACCTATCAAGGTTATTAGGCATTAAGGTCTTTAAAAGTTATTATACCATATTCTTCTTCTTTGTTGTTGTTGTTGTTGTTTCCCATACTGGAGCTTGAACTAAGAGTCTATTACTCACTGAAAGTCTCACACTTGAGTCACAAGTCCCCCTCCAGACTTTTCTGGACAACTGGATATAAGAGTCTGAAAGATTTATCTCAGCTTGTCTTTGAACTATGATCCTTAGATCTTAGCATCTGGAGTAGCTAACACCACAAGCATGAACCACCAGCACCCAGCTTCTTCCCTGTGCTTTAATGTGGTCAAATACATTGACTTTTTTCAAATATTGACATAATATTGCCTTTCTAAGACAAAAAAATCAACTTGAATTGGTCCATTTTCTACACAATATTTTCATGTCACTTTCTTTCTTCTAGGATTCTAACTATCTATGCATTAAACCAAATGATATTGTCCAGAAACATCTGATTTTCTTTCATTCCTTTGTCCCATTTTTGATGTTTCCATTTGGATATTTTCTACTGATCAACATTCATGTTATTTTTCTTCCCTATGTAGTATATCATTGTAAAAAATGCTTCAATAAACATGGTTGTGTGCTGGTGGCTTTAGTGTATTCTTTTTTTTAATTTTAATTTTATTTTATTTGTGAACATACTTTACAGAGGGGTTACAATTACATGGGCAGGATAATGCGTACATTTCTTACCAAGCATTGCAGCCTCCTCCTTTGGTTTACCCTTCACAGCCCTTCCCAGCCTCCCCCCTCCCCCCAATCCCAATCCTTCTCCTTCCCCCCCCTTTCCCTCACACCCCCCCCCACCGACTTCTCATTGTTGCAACAGGTCCACCTGTATCCTTAAACAACTGGTTTTTCCCCATCTCCTCCACAAGTTATACTGACATCAAATATAGTGAAAGTAGGGGTTATACTGTGGGGGAGGGACATACAAAGCAACAAAGAGATAATCTTATAAATGCGTTAGAAACACATGCATGAAAGAAAAAAACATTAAAATACATATCTAAGTGTTCATTTTCCTGACATCACATTATCTGACCTTTTCCGCTTGACTCATACATATACTAGATATTGCAAATAAGGGAAACCATGGGACCTATGTTTCTCTGGGCCTGGCTTACTTCACTTAATATAATTTTTTCTAAGTTTTTCCATTTCCTAACAAATGGGGCAATGTCATTCTTTCTGATGGAGGCATAGAATTCCATTGTGTATATATACCACATTTTCTTGGCTTTAGTGTATTCTTACTTATGCTCTATTGGATAAATGCTTAGGAGTAGAATTGTTTGGTCATGGTGTAGTTTTATGAGTAACCTCCATACTGCTTTCCAAGATAGCTGAACAAGTTTACATCAACATAGTAGAGTTCCCTTTTGGCAACATTCTCACCCGCATTTGTTATCCTTAGTTTAATTGATAATGGCTATTCTAACTAGGGTGAGGTGGAATCTCAGCATTGTTTCGATTTGCATTTCCTTTATGGCCAGAGTTGTTGAACATGTTTATTGCAGCATTATTTACCATAGCTAAGATATGGAATCAGCCCAGAAACTCCTCAATGAACAGATAGATCAATGCATTATATATACTACAGAACTGAGAAAAATAATGGAAGAGGTAGGTCAAAGGGAATAAATGTTGAAGAGATCAAGATGAATTGTAGACATAAAATGCTTTGTTAAATGGCAAAAGAAGTCAACACATGATCTATAAATTAAGAAAAGTAGAGGAAGGTGTGGGATGGAAGGTTTGGGTGAGAATGTTGAAAGGGGTGACAATAATCAAGAGGCACTGTATTTATAAACTGCTTAGTTGAATGGCAACTCCTTTGTACAACTACTTAAGATATAATGATATGTACAAGATACTATGTCAATAAACAAACTTTAGAATTTAGGTGGGGAGGGGAAGGAATGTAGTTGTGGAGATGGGAGGGAAGGGATGGTAGGAGGCAACAATGCTTGATAAGAAATGTACTCATTACCTTGCTCATGTGATTGTAACCCCTCTGTACAGTATTTTCACAATAAAAACTTATTTAAAAATATTTTTAATAACACAATTTGCAGACATAAAGAAGTAAAACTGAAAACAATAGTTTAGGACATAAGCATCAGATAGTCTTCTCAAGTTGAGCAAAATTTCACGAAAATCCTTTTGACAACATTTTACAGTTTATAAAAACCTTCCTACCAATACTAGCATTGTTAAAGAGGCTAGCTAAGACTTTTTCCCTTCTCTGGAGAAAAATATTACTTCATTTCATACACATGATATTTTTCTGAGTATTATTCAGAAGTGTCAAGTATGCATTGAGCACTTGCTAGGTAAAAGTTATTTTCCTAAGACACAATATTGAAGGAGTCATAAAAATTCTTAGAATAAACAGTGAGAGAGTGAGTATGGGAGAGAGGGACAAAGAGGAAGAGTGTTGCAGTGATGATAGAGAAGAGAGAAAAGAGAGGAGAATAATTTTAGTGTCTTTTTATTATAGAAAAATTGAAGTCTCCCAATCCCAAATTCTTGTCAGGATTACAGGAAGTACATAGACAGGTATCCCATTATTGCCTTCAATGTTCCATTGGTACATTGAGAAAGCAGGATGCCTTGCATCAATATTTTCTGAAGTGAGTAACATATTCATTCTTCTAAAAGAGTAAAGTAGCTTGAGGGTGAGATTTAAGTGAACAGATGTTTGCATTTGTGTCTGGAAAAGTGTAAAGATAGCACCATCCAAAACAAAATCCCTCCTATCTTTCAAATTCCCACTCAAAGTTCATTCCTCTTTGTAAACGTAAAAGTTTGCAAAAGTTACTTCCCCATCCATTTTCTGTACCTGGAAAGGGTTGGCTGCTTTTCTCATGCTTGATATCCAAGATCTTCATTCACATTTCCTAAACAGTATCTACCCTTTGATTTTGACAGATGTTTGACATGTTCAACTCCACTAACTTAGCATTTTTCTCCCAAGGCTCTTTCCTCTTAATCTTATTTTTAGGGTAAATGACTTGAATTGGAAGCAACTATTACTGTTGTTTTTAATTTAACAATGGCTATTGAATACCTATGTCCATTTTATACTTGTGTTTCTTTAAACACTAGTGTATAAAAATAATTACACTCATTTATTAGTTTATTCTTCATGTATTCATTTACTCACTTTCTTAAATACACGTCTACTCAGATAATTCCTTCGATACAATGACAAATAAAATATATTTTCTTCCATTTGGTTTTGATTCTGTAGAGGTCTTGGTAAACAAGTTCTCAACTTAAACCTAACATGTTTCAAGGTATTAATTACAAATCAATACATCATCTTGAAAAATGAATTGTATCAGGAAATGTGTCAGACATCACTGAAAAAAATCACAAGTAAATATAACCAGTATCATAATCTAATTAAGTTCACAACTTACCAAAGGGTAAAAATTAATCAAATAATTTAATATAAATTACACATGTAATAAGTACAATGAAGAATAGGAACACAGTGATAGTTGAATTACTAGAAATCTAGATCAAGTATTTCTGTGAGTTAAATGACATACAAATTGCAGGCTATCTAGTGGATGAAATGTGTCAAAATATTAAAAGATGTGTATTATAATATCAATTAATTAATCAGCATCTATTTCTCACTTCATTATCTATCTTCTCTTGTTTTACCTTGTTAGTATTTCTTTAACCATCTGTCAAAAAAAGAAAAAAATGAGAACAAGAAAAATGCTATAATTTATTTTATAAAGCTCTAAATATTTATTGTTTATGTTGATTAAGTAAAGGTTCTACTTCCTCATTGAAGAAGAAGTGTAGTGAAAAAAAGGTATCATGTTTGGTTTTAAGATATAAGCATGTTTAAGCATGCACCTTGCTCATGTAGATACACTGTTGTCTCTTGCAAGGAGACTAAAAATGATTTATTTTTATATTGTAGTAGAACTCCTTGCATAACCCTTAACCAGTGGTGATATTTAATTTTATCTCTGTAAACTCTCTGAGTTTGTTTCTTGAAAGATTAATAAAATTAGACTTAACTTTGTAAGATTGCTTAGAATTGGAATTGAAGGTCTGTTATTGGATTCAACAATATAACCAAGCACCAGTGGTTCATACCTGTAATCTTAGCTACTTGGAAGGCTGAAATCTGAGGATTGAGGTTTAAAGTCAGCTGAGGCAGGAAAGTCTGAGAAAGTTGTGTATACTATCAACCAGCAAAAAGCCTGAAGTAGAGGTGCGGCTTGAATAGTAGAACATCAGCCTTGAGTAGGAAAACTAAGGGACAGCACCAGGTCCTCAGTTCAAGCTTCAGTATTGACAAAAGAATGAAAATGAAGAAGAAGGAAAAGAAGAAGGAGGAGGAAGAAGAGGAGGAGGAGGAGGAAGAAGAGGAGGAGGAGGAGGAGGGGGGGGAAGGGAAGGGGGGAAGAGGAAGGAGAATAATACAATTCAACAGCTTCACTCTAGCATGTTTTTCTTATTGAGAAGGAAAATAATTCATGCTAATAAAATTCAACAACCTCATTCTAGCCTGTCTCTTTTATTGATTACAAATAATCAGATAAAACTACATAAAGCAATTGATGAATCTGAAAGATAAATAACAGGGGAAAGGGGAAAATAACTTGCATAAACCTAAATAGAAGTGAATTTGGGGTTGCATCTAATTCCACTCTCTTTTGGCATGCATGGTGTCTGACTAGATGTCTGTTGTATACTTTTTCCTCTGTAGGTAAAGGTTTTGACTTTCTGCAGTGCCTAGGTTTTTTTTTTTGTTTATTTCTATTTGGACCTGTTTCTTTGTTATAAGGAATGGCTTGTATACTCTTAACTTCCCAGGTTGGTAGTTTTTGAATCTGCCATTAATTTTGGAATATTCTCAGACATAATAACATCAAATATTTATTCTTTCAAGTTCTATGTTTTTGCTCCTTCTGGTGTTCAAATTATGATTATGCATCAGCCTTTTTGGTCTCACATTTTTTGGATATACTATAGTTAAAAAATAATTTTATTCTTTTTGCATTTCGGTGTTGAAGGTTTCTATTGACCTGTCTGCAAGTTCACTGATCTTTTCCTCAGATGTGTCAAGATGACTGACAAGCCCCAAGAAGGCACTCATAATCTCTGTTGTTGTGTTGTTTTATTCCTACAATTTTCTTCTGATTCCTTCTTATAGTTTCCATTTCTAGGCTGATCTGTGCAACAGTGCTTAGCTGTTGTTTACTTCAATAGTAAACTTTTAACATATGGAACAGTTATTTTCTATTGTCTATCCATAACTCCAATATTGACATTCTATTTGAGTTTGATTATGGTGTTTGCTCTATTTTCTTAGATAGTAGAGAACTTTCTTTCTTTCTTTCTTTCCTTCTTTCTTTCTTCCTTTCTTTCTTTCTTTCTTTCTTTCTTTCTTTCTTTCTTTCTTTCTTTCTTTCTTTCTTGCTTTCTTTCTTTCTTTCCTTCCTTCCTTCCCTCCTTCCCTCTTTCCTTCCTTCCTTCTTTCCTTCCTTCTTCCTTCTGTTAGATTCAACAAGCATGGAGAAGCCTGACACCAGTGGCTCATGCCTGTGATCCTAGCAACTCAGGGAGTTGAGATCTGAGGATCATAGTTTGTAGTCAGCCCAGGGGAAAAGTCTTTGAAACTCTTAACTCCAATAAACTACCAAAAAAAAACCCCAGCAGTGGAGCTGTGGCTCTAGTGATAGATGTCTAGCCTTCAATGAAAGAGCTCAAGGGCAGTGCCCATGCCTGGAGTTCAACCCTAAGGACCAACTGTTTTATGAGAACTAAGTCATGTGAGAAACAGAGAAGCTACATCTTGAGAAGTCAAATTGGGAGTCTTCATTGAAGAGCCAGTGACTACAGGTGGACTCCTGTCCCAAAGACCTGACGCCCCTTGAATAGACTTAACACTGTTAGAAAACTGAACCATTCGAGTAGGAGAGGAAAGGAAAGTATAGAAAAACAATAGCAACAAACCAAATCAACTCCAGTGGAGAGCAGAAGTGTGTTGCAATGGTGACTGGAGGAAAGCCAGGAGACATGAGGCATGGATAATTGGAGCTGAGCTGGTCTGTGCCTAAATAGGGCCCTAGTCAGAGGCAGATCACAGGGAGCTCAGGAGTTCATGACCCAAGACTGGAAGGCCCAATAACCTATTGTCAAAGTCCCTGCCCGGCCTCTAGGAATTCAGGCACACTCATCACCTGGGAGATGGGATTTCACCTTCCTCCACCATGAAAACAAGACAGCCCAGGTAAACTCAATTACCTATCATCCACCACGGGGCCAAGATGGCCCTTGTTAGACCCAGTATCTTTATTTCACAACAACAATAACAACAACAACCACAAAACTGTGGAGGGTTGCCTCCAGCCAAAGATACTCACTCCTACTTATGTGCTAGGATATTTGTAGTGGGTCTTAGGAAAGCTAAAATTGTCCTGTAAGGGTTGGTAAGGAAAAACTAATAGTAAGAAAGGAACTAATGATAAGATATTGATATAGTATAAAATGTATCATACCTACAGGAACAAAAGGAGTAAGAACTTGAGGGTGTTTGATCAAGACCCTGGCACCAGCCAAATGGGTTACAACCAGACAAAGGGAGAATGTAAGGTGGGATTGTTCATAAATGTAAGCACTGGTCTGGAGACTCAAGATAAGGACATCAGGCTATTCAGACCTAACTTCTTCCTTCTTTTCCCTCCCTACCTCCCTCCCATCCTTTCTTCCTTCCTTCCTTCCTTCCTTCCTTCCTTCCTTCCTTCCTTCCTTCCTTCCTTCCTTCCTTCCTTCCCTCTTTCCTTCATTTTCCTTCATTTCCATTCTTTGCCTGTGGAATGTTTTGCTGTAGTGGGGCATGTGTGTTTGTGCTTGTGTGATTCTGTAATGGTTACTGAGTAAATCGGTCTTTAATATGAGGATGTTATTGGTCCAGCAGGACACTGGGACTGTGTTAAATGTTGGTGGTATTGATATAATTATAAAAGCCTCTGAATTCATTTATTTCCTTTATTTTTGTCTCCCTTTCTATCTTTGGGCTTTTGCTTTGCACTGGTCCTCAAAGAGAATCTGCATTTTGCAGCTTTTCAGGATATACTCTACTGTCTTTGTACTAGTTGGTGTGTTTGAACTGTATGGGAGAGAAAGCATTCTGCAATTTGGTGTCCATGTGTTAGTGCTTCTTTGTTAACAGGATGTGGTTGCTAACAGCATTTCAAAGCCTATGCCAGAAGCAGAGCTTTTGTTTCCCGCCTGTCTACTATGTGATTCTGTCTTCACCATCTTCACATCTTCAACCTGTTTTCTTGAAGGCTAGTTGATTATGGACTTTCTTTTTATTTTCAGAAGAGCTGAAAGTCTGTAGCTTGCTAGAGTGGAGTGGAATTTCAAATCTTTGTGAATGAATTCCCTGCACTGGAGGCAAGTACTTTGTTGAGGAGTCTGGGAAGATCTCAGGATCATTTCCCTTCCTCTTCAGATCCTGTCCAGGGTAAATTGGTGGGGTTTCTGGAAACCCCTGTGATTATGATTCACCAGGGATTTCTCACTCTTATAGAATCTAAGACTCAGAAGTTGATCAAAATTACTAGGAAAATATGTGGTCCTTACAGCTTATAGGGTTCAGTGAACTCTTCTTCAGGTGAAAAAATTCTGGAAATTATATATTTCCCAGTAACCAGCTTTCTGCAAGTTTAGCATAACGGCTGGCATGATTATCTTGCTTCTCTGGTGCAGCTAAGAAAAGTCACAGATTTTCGGTTTGTCAGACCACTTATTATTTACATTATGGGAGTGACAATTTTCAATTTCTTTGCTTTTCAGGGCTGGACCTAAAAGCTAATAGCTATTCTTTCTCTCCTTGTCTTGGTTTAGATTTTAGAATAACCTGAGTCATGGATCTACACAAAAGGTGCATACAAATTATCTAAGAAGAGGGAGGCTATTGAGTAGGAACTGTTCGCTGTCCCAGACCAACTTACAAGCAAACACCATAACGCTTTCCATGGTGACGGTGGTGATTGGCAAATAGATGATCAGCAGTAATAGCAATAGATGCTTCTCTTGTTCTGCTTTGCCTTGATGAAGACACAATCAAGGAAGCAAACAACAATATACTGAGTCCCAAAACTTAGCTTACTAACTAGGTTTTGAGTAAAATTATACAGTGAACACAGACAACTGGTGTGAATCAGGAAAAACCACAGAAAAAAAGAAAATGATCCTTTGCATTTGTGTATAAAGTTGATGTTCTGTTAATCCATGCAACTAAGAGAAAAATCCATGCTACACTGAGAGAAAATGTGAAAGATCTAAATGAGTGGAAAGGCATTCTAGTTTCATAAATTGGAAAACTTGCTCTATAGACTTAATGCAAACTCCATTAAAATTCCAACAGCCATTTTGCAAGTAATGGAAATACTGGTTCACAAAATCATATGGAATTTTAATGTATTCTAAATAGCTTAAAATCATGAAAAAAAAAAAACAAGAAAAACTGGAGGACTAATTTTAAGTTTTATTTTCAAAGTTATTATAAACCTTCGATTAGGTAGGACCCATTATGATCTACTCACCGCTCAACAGCTCCACCTGCTGGGTATCAAGGTTTCACCACAGGAGCCTGTGGTGGAAGCTTGGGTAGGGGGTAGTATTCAATCTGTTATGTTCTTCTGGCCTAGAAGGTTCTTAATTCAAGGTGTATTTAGTCTACCTCTAAGAGCTTCCATAGTCTTACTAATTCCAACATCATCCCCAAACTCCAAGTCAAAAGTTTCCTCTGAAATCCAAAGCAAGTTCTTATCTATGAGCTTTTGAAAAATAATGTTATAACACTTCCAACAACAATGATGGGACAGGATACACATTCCTAATTTTTAAAGTCATAAATATAAACGTAATACTAAAAAACCTAAACCCAACAGGGCAAACATTAAATCTAGTATCTCCATATGTGACATCCAAGGTACTTGGTAGCATAATATGCACCTTGAAGGGTTAAACAGTCCTGATCCTATGGCCTTGCCATTTGCAACCGATGTGGCCCCTCCTCGGTTGGTTCAATTCACTGACTGTGGCTTTCTTGGTAGATGTTCCACATTCCTAGCATCTCCAATCCTGGAGTCTCCACTACAGCTTCTTTTTCACTCTCGTAACTTCATGAATTCCTCCCTGCCAAGTAATACCTCTGTTGTGCCAGGCCGCAGACCCCCAAAGACCATCAAGGAGCCGAATCCGATGCAAGTATATGAGAGCCATTTATTGCAAGCTCGAGCCTGGACTCACAATCATCACCCACGCAGCCGTCAGAGTTGTGAGTGCCAGCCACATATTCAGCAGGGTTTTTATAGGGTTTCCAGCAAGAGGAGGGATTTTCCATCCTAGCAGTTACATGATTGCCTTAAGGTTCACGGGCTTCTACATAATTGGTCAGCATTTCATGGGCAAGTTTCAGGGTAGGCTCCTTGGTTAAGGGCATAATCATTTCCACTGAGGGTAGGGGCTTTCCAACTTAGTTACAGGATTGGTTAAATCATACATAGCAAGCAGATCATTGGTTGGGAAACATAAGACTAACCATAGGAATGCAGGCAACAATATATTTTTTAACTGTTTATGACCCTACAGCTGCTTTTTCCAGGAACTTGACCAACCTGTCCATTTTCCAGTAACTGGGGTCGTGTTTCTCAACCCTTTGTCTAACTGGCAGTTGCTAGGGGTATAATTGCAGTTTCAATTTTGGGTTTTCCGAGATCTTTTCCAAAAACTGGTTTTCCAACAACTGTTTGTCCCTTAAATGGCTAACTTGTGTTCTTCCTCAACAACCTCCAGGAATTCTGACCGTGAAATCTGGGTGGAAGTCCCCATTACATACATTTGTATGCCTGTAAACCCAGTGTCGTGTGAATGACTTCCAGCTTGAATAGCAGCAAAGTCCCCTTGGTGGAGGGCTGCAGTAGCTCCTGAGGGCTGGGATGAAGAACATGATGAAACATTTCCCTGGTGAACTGACTTGAGCTTGGATCTAGAATACTCTTCTCACAATGAAACTTTTCCAACTAACTTTGAAACCTTTGACCCTGAAATGGGGGAGAGGGTTCTGGTCAATTCCTGAGATGTTTCCAAGCCATTTATCCTGTTGTCCTGATATATATAGTACTTGGCTTCTTTGCATGGTGTTCATTTCCTCAGCCGCTGCATTTCTGTTGTCTTAATTTTAAATAATCCATTTTCCTGGAAATATACAAGAATTTTTCCTCTATATTTTGCTTCCAGGTCTTGCTTTTTATTTTGTTTTGTTTTTGAGGTGTGTCTGTGTGTGTACAGTTCGGGGGCTTGAACTTAGGGCCTGGGCACTGTTCTTGAGCTTTTTTTGCTCAATGTTAGTACTCTACCACTTGAGCCATAGCTCCACTTCTGGAATTTTGGTGGATAATTGTATTTGAGAGTTTCATGAACTTTCTTACTTGGGCTGGATTCAAACCATGATTTTTTAATTTATTATCAAACCATGATTTTTTATAGCTCCTGAATAGCTAGGATTACAGGTATGAACTATAATCTGATTGTGTCTATAACTAAAAGTAACTACCAATTCCCAGGCAAAGCCTGAGTGGTGTGTTTCCTTGAAATTTTCTGTCAGATTAATTAGTTCCCCTTCTCATTTAGCTTCACACAACATTTCAGGGTATAAGAACAATGGAGACAAGTTCATTAACAGAAGGTAGTACAAATGGCCCCAGTTCAATTCTTCAAACATGTCTGATTGTTTCAATATGAAATCTAATGATCAATCTTTACTATTTTTAAAAGCAACATTCTGATTTTCTTAGTTCAAACCGGCATTACAAAATAAGCTCTGTTTACTACATTCTAAACATTTCCTGGACAGCTTCTCTTAATTTTTCCAGATCATTTCCACAGCCATACTGTCAGTTAAAGTCTCAGCAACAATCTCACTTTCTGTATTAGTCACACTTTTGTTGCTATGACAACATACCTGAGAAAAACAACTTAAAAGTGGAAGGATTTATTTTGCCTCATGAGTTCAGGTTTTGCATTCTGTGATTGGCTGAGCACATTGGACCTATGACCTATGGAAAGGAAGAAACAGCATGGTGGAAGGGCATGGTTAAAAAAAAAAAAAAAAAGCTGTTCCCTGCATAGAAACCAAGAAGTAGATACACAGATAAGAGACTGGAGGTGAGATATACCCTTGAAAGGCAGGCTCTTAGGGATTAGTTTCTTAGAATACACGTATCCGCCTAAAAGCACATTCAGCTATGAATCTGTCAATGGATTAACTCACTGATCAAGTTAGCATTCTCAGTTCAAATCACTTCTCAATATCACTAAGAGCTGGTACCAAGCCTTAAATAAGAGCCTTTGAAGATATTTTATATCTAACCCAACAATGTTATTTTATAGAAAAAAGTTAATGAGACAGGCAGAGAAGTGGAAAAAAAAAAAGGAAAAGAGGAAAGAGATTGAAACACAGACACAGTGAGAGAAAGAGAGAGTAAGAGATTCTCAATGTTTCCTATAGCATCCCATGACGTTGATTATACTGTCCTTCCTGCACACATGATTGTCCTGTGAATCTATTTAGCAAGTCAGCTAATACAAATTGAGATTTAAATTTAGATATGTATACCACATGACTATGTACCAGGAATTGTGCATGCCAGAACTTTCTTACCAAGCATCTCTGCTGAATTTTCAGCCAGCATTTTATGAGGTAGAAAATTATCTTGCCAACTTGTATGGGTCAAAAGCAGAGCTAAATGTTAAAAGATATATTTGTTTAGTTCTCTATTCCCTTGAGCTGACTCTAGATTATGATTAATTGTAGCTTTGGGCTAATTTGTTGCTTAATATTCTTGGGTATAGCTGTAAATGCCGTATTAAATTTAACTAGGAGAAGCAGGGAACTGTCTCTCTGTGAGTTAAGCTTTGTATGAACTATGTTAATGAGCATTCATATAGGAATGCCATGTTTGTCTTCCTCTTTGCTGCTTTCCCTGCAGGGTAACTCTAGCTAATCTAGTAATTAGTGGTAGGAAGCTTGAAAATCTGCAAGCTAATTTACACATAAGAAAACTATGTTTAAAATGACATTAACTCAATAGGTTTCTGTGTGAGACTTGGCACACAGCTGCTCCAGCCCCTGGCCATCTCCCCTGTGGTGCTTTGAAATGGAAAAGGGCATTAGGGTCTGGCTCTGAACAAGAGTCTCATAAAGGAAAAGGCAGTCAAGACAGAAATTGTTCTCTTTGCTACTGCTGAAATCCTAATAGGCCATTGCACTGATTGGAGAAAGTATTAGCAGTCAAACACTAAATACTAATGATGGTAATTCCCCTCAATTATTGAGTATTACCACAGCTAAGAAACTGTCATAGATGCTTATGTACATCATGGCATTTTCCACTCCTCATAAAAGAAAGGCCAATTGTCATCCCCATGTTACAGTTAATGAAGCTGTATCTTGGAGAGCTTACATAATGTATGTAAGTTCATGTAGTTATCAAGAGCAAGACTGGGATTCTTACTTACTATAAGATCTATCTATCTATCTATCTATATATATAGATAGATAGATAGATAGATAGATAATCTTATCTACAATATGGGAGATGATTGAGACTTGAACTCAAGGTTTGGAATCTGTCCCTGTGTTATTGTTTGTATTTTGTTGTTTTGTTTTTTCCCCCCTCAAAGCTAGTGCTCTACCACTTGAGTCACAGCCCCACTTTTGTTTTTTTGGTGGGTAACTGAAAATAATACTCTCACTGACTTTACTGCCTAAGGTGGCTTTGAACTGTAAACCTAAGATTACACATGTAGCTAGGATAATAGGCGTGAGCCACTAACACATAGCTACTCTATTTTTTTCATTATAGTATACATATATATGCACATACATATATATACACAAATATATAGAATATGTACACACATATACATGCATATTATATATAATATTGTATTATATATATATATATGTTAATGTGTGTGTGTGTGTGTGTGTGTGTGTGTGTGTGTGAATAATGGGGCTTGAATTCAAGGCCTGGGCAATGTCCCTGAGCTTTTTTGCTCAAGGATAGTACGGCATCATTTGAGCTACAGCTACAGTGCAGTTCTAGCTTTTTGTGGTGGTTTATTGAAGAGTCTCATAAACTTTCCTTCCTAGGCTGGTTTTGAACCATGATCCTTAGATCTCAGTCTCCTGAGTAGTTAGGATTATAGGCATCAGCCACCAGTGCCCAGACCTATATAATAAAATCTTTTATTATAATTAGAAATCTCAGCAATTTGCAAGCATTATAATATAATTTTTCATTGATAAAAACCGAATTTAAGTCTCATGTGATTCTCTCCCTACTTAATTATTCCTTTTATCTTCACAGCAAAGTCCTTGGGAGAATAGACAATATCTATTGGCTTGCTACTTTTCCTCTCAATCCTCTCAATCTACTTCAGGAAGGCTTTTTTCCTGCAAATAAAATGACTGATATTAAGAATGACAAAATATTGTGCATTTCTCTCCCTTTTCCTGTCTTTCTTGGCTTCATTGATAGGGTAGATTCATCTCTATTTCTTGAAATTATATACTTGGCTTTGGAATATCAAATACTTGTGGCTTTTGGCTAACATCAATGGCTCTATCTTAGAAATCTCTTTCAGGATGTATTTTTTTTTTCTTTTTTTTTTTGTTGGTTGTGAGGCTTAAACTCTGGGCTTGGGCGCTGTTCCCTGCACTCTTCAGCTCAAGGCGAGTGCTCTACCGCTTGAGCCACAGCGCCACGTCTGGTTTTCAAGTGGTTTATTGGAGATAAGAGCCTCACGGACTTACCTTCCCCGGGCTGGCTTTGAACCTCGGTCCTCAGATCTCAGCCTCCTGAATAGCTAGGATTACAGGCATGAGACACGGTGCCTGGCTCAGGATATATTCTTATATCCCAAATTATAAGCAGTGGAATATAACTCTGAGCTCAATCCTTAGACATTATTTCTATTCCTTCTACCTTCTACTCATTTAGAAGCAGTCAGTGTAATTCTCAATCTATTTCAAATACACTTACTTCTTTCATTATTATTTTTAAATAAGTTTTTTATTGTGAAAATACTGTACAGAGGTGGTTGTGGAGGTGGGAGGGAAGGGATGGTAGGGGAAAAACAAAGGAGGAGGCTATACTTACTTCTTACTGTTTATCCTGTCATTTACTTTGTCCTAGCTTTTATTTTCTCTTACCTGGGCTCTTTTTATGACTACTTCCATGGCCTCTCTTTTTCCTTCCTTGATCACTGAAAGTCAGTATTTTTACCATACCATCCAAAATATGCTTTTTACAGCATCAATTGACCTGAAGACCTCTTGATTAATGCCCTTCAATGCCTTCTCATTAAACTCAGGTTCAGTGTAGTAGTGAGCAAGGTTATTTTAGTTTTCTACTTTCTTCTATCTCTTCACTCATTTATAATTGCTATTTACTTTGCTTTCTCTGTTTTGGCCTTACTGGATTCTTCATTCTCTCTCAAACATTTCAAGTTCATCATTTCAAACCCATGTCCTTTATATGATTTACATAGCTAGTCCCTACCACTGAATTCTATTCCCTTGCACATAAAGAATTTATCTTATCATTGAGATCGGTTCTTAAATGTCATTTATTTTCTGATTGTCCCTATGATCCAATCTAGAACTGTTTCTAGCCCTCATCATACTCTTTAATTCCTTGCTGTGCTTTACTTTCTTCATTAATCTAAACTTGTATATATCATCAATTTAATTTTTATTATTATCTTTAAGTAGTTGTACAAAAAGTTTCAATACAATATCACAATTTGTGAGCGCAATGCCTCTTGATCAACCTTAGACATTCTGTTCTTTATGCCCATCTCTCCTTACCACATCCCTCCCTTCATTAGCTAGTTCCATTTTTCACATATATATATATATGTTGACTATTATAACTATATTTGCCCTGCATTATTAATTGTCTTTTTTCCCTATAAGATAAACTAAACAAGAATAAGAAATTTGTTTTATCATCACTATTATCTCAGAAATAGTAAATATTCAAACAGTATTTAAATTAAGAAATATAGTTTAATAAAAATAACTTTATGTGTCCCTCTGCCTATCTCTTCTATAATAAACCATTTCCAAATTCATTTTACAGTATTTTAAAAATTAATTCTTTCTACATTATCCTTTCATTTATTTCAATGCATCATAGCACTTGACATTCAGCAGGAATGATAAATGATGAATGATAAATGAGACAAGAATTCGCACCACAAATATTCATTAGGTACTTAAGTTACTTTTGGTAAGTCAAAATGTGAGAGGCATTGGAAAAAGTAACAAAGCAAAGCAAATATGCTGAGTCAATCGGATTACTTTATGAAAACCTAGACTTAATTTAAAGCTTCTTCTTTTTAAAAATTGTTTATTATTATGGTGAAAATACCGTACAGAGGGGTTACAATTACATGGGCAAGATAATGAGTGCATTTCTTATCAACATTGTTGCCTCCTCCTTTGTTTCCCCTTCCCATTACCCCCCCCTCCCTTCCACCCCTGCCCAAGTTGTAAAGTTGGTGTTTCTACATAACAACTTGTACTTCTCATTGTTGCAATGGGTCCACCTGTATCCCTATTTAAACAATTTGTTTTTTCCCTTCCCCTCCACAAATTATACCAACATTAAACAAAGTGAAAACAGGAGTTATACAATGAGGGAGGGACATAAAAGGAAAAAAAGAAATCATCTTATAAATATGTTAGAAACAATCGCAAGAAAGAAAAAACATTTGAGTCCTTATCTTGGGGTTCATTTCCCTTAACATCAACTTATCTGGCCTTTTCTGCTTGTCTCAGACATATACTAGTTATTGCAAATAAAGGAAGCCATGGGACATATGTTGCTTTGGGCCTGGCTTACTTCACTTAATATATTTTCCAATTCTTTCCATTTTCTAAAATATGAGCAATGTCATTCTTTCTGATGGAGGCATAGAATTCCATTGTGTATATATACCACATTTTCTTGATCCATTCATCTACTGAGGGGCATATGGGTTGGTTCCATATCTTAGCTATGGTAAATAATGCTTCAATAAACATAGTTGTGCTGGTAGCTTTAGTATGGTTTTGTTTGTGATCATTTGGATAATGCCCAAAAGTGGAAATGCTGGGTCATAGGGGAGCTCTATGTGGAGTCTTTTGAGGAACTTCTGTACTGCTTTCCAGAGTGGTAGAACAAGTTTACACTCCCACCAACAATGCAGGAAGGTTCCCTTTTATCCACATACTCTCCAGCATCTGTTGTTATTAGAGTTCTTGGTTATAGCCATTCTAACTGGGTATCTCAATGTTGTTTTAATTTGCATTTCTTTTCTGGCTAGGGAGGTTGAGCATTTCTTCATGTGTCTATTGGCTATCCTTCTTTCCTCTTCAGAGAAGTTTCTCTTTAAGTCTTTAACCAACTTATTTATTGGGCAGTTGTTTCTTTGAAGATTTGCTGTGGGGGGATTTAATGTTTTGAGTTCCAGGTATATTTTAGATTTGAGAGTCTTGTCCATTGTATGGCTAGTGAAGATCTTCTCCCAGTCCATGGGTTCTCTACTGATCTTTCTAGTTAGGTCCTTTGCCATGCAAAAGCTCTGCAATTTCATGCAATCCCATTTGTCCAACCTTTCTTTGAATTGTTGTATTTCTGGGTCTATTTTAAGAAAATTTCAGCCTGTGCCAAGGAGACCTAGAGGTTCGAATATTCCATCTTGCAATGTTTTCAGAATGTCTCCATTTGGAGTTGATTTTGGTGATATACAAGGTGATATACAAGGATCTAGGTTTATTTATTTATTTATTTTATTTTTTTTTGTCAGTCATGGGTCTTGAACTTGGCTTGGGCACTATTCCCTCACCTCTTCAGCTCAAGGCAATCATTCTACTGCTTGAGCTAGAGCACCACTTCCGGTTTTCTAGTGGTTTATTGGAGATAAGAGTCTCACGTACATTCCTGCCCGGGCTGGCTTTGAACCATGATCCTCAGATCTCAGCCTCCTGAGTAGCTAGCATTACAGGCGTGAGCCACTGGTGCCCAGCTTAGGTTTAGTTTTCTTAAAGTGATTAACCAATTTTGCCAGCACCATTTACTCAAGAGGTTGTCTTTCTTCCATTCTATTTTTTTAGCTCTCTTATCAAAAATTAGATGACTATACGTCTGTGGGTTCATTTCTGGGTTTTCAATTCTATTCAATTGGTCCTGAGGGTTCTTGTGTCAGTACCAAGCTGTTTTGATTACTATGGCTTTGAGTAGAGTTTGAAATTTGGTATTGATATTTCTCCAGCACTGTTCTTTCTGTTAAGGATTGTTTTTGCTATTTGGGGTCTTTTATTATTCAGTATGAATTTTTGGATTGCCTCTTCTATTTCCTTGAAGAATGAGGTTGGAATATTGATAGATATTGCATTGAATTTGTAGATAGCCTTGGGAAGTATTGCCATTTTCACGATGTTGATCCTTCCAATCCAAGAGCATGGGAGTTTTTGCCACTTTCTAAGTTCTGTTTTAATTTCCTTTTTCAGGTTTTTAAAGTTTTCATCATAGAGGTCCTTCACTTCTTTGGTTAATTCCTATGTATTTAATTTTTTGTGGGGCTATTATGAATGGAGTTGCTTTCCTGATTTCAGCCACACTTTTCTCATTGTTGGTATACAGAAAAGCCATTGATTTTTGAGGGTTAATTTTATACCCTGCTACTTTGCCAAAGTTTTGAATCAGCTTCAGTAATTTAGGAGTGGAGTCCTTGGGATTCTTTCAATACAAGATCATGTCATCTGCAAAGAGGGACAGTTTTACTTCATCTTTCCCTATCTGTATCCCTTTTATATTTGCATCTTGTCTTATTGCTGTAGCTAGGCATTCTAATACTAAATTTAAGAGAAGTGGAGAGAGTGGACATCCTTGTCTCATTCCTGAATTAAGATGGAATGGCTTTAGTTTTTCACCATTAAGTATAATGCTGGCTGTAGGTTTGTCATATACAGCCTTTATTGTATTGGAGAATGCCCATGGATTCCTAGTTTTTCCAGAACCTTCATCATAAAGGGATGTTGGATCTTGTCAAATGCTTTTTCTGCATCTATTGAGATAACCATGTGGTTCTTATCCTTGCTCCTGTTGATGTGATGAATTATATTAATTGATTTGCATATATTGAACCAGCTTTGCATCCTTGAAATGAATCCTGTTTGATCATGGTGTATGATTTTTTAGATGAATTTTTGAAGTCCATTGGCCAAAATTTTTTTGAGAGGTTTTGCATCAATGTTCATCAAAGAAATGGTTCTATAGTTCTCTTTCCTTGTTTTGGGATGAGGATTATGATGGCTTCATAGAATGTGTTCAGTAGTGAACTTTCTTTCAATTTCATTGAAGAGTTGGAGGAGTATTGGTGTGAGCTCTGCTTTGAAGGCCTTGTAGAATTCCGCTGTAAAACCATCTGGTCCTGGACTTTTCTTAGCTGGGAGACCCCTTATTGCTGTTTCTATTTCAATGCTTGATATGGGCCTGTTAAGATGGTTTAACTCATCTTGGATTAGTTTTGGCATGTCAATATTTGTTAGGAAAAGGTCCATTTCTGCCAAGTTCTCAAACTTATTAGCATAAAGTTTTAAGAAGTATTCCCTTATAATGTTCTGTATCTTGGTTGTTTCTGTGGTGATGTTTCCATTCTCATTTCTGAGTTTATTTATTGGGGTGTGTTCTCTTCTTTTTCTGATAAGATTTGCTAAGGGTCTGGCAATGCTGTTAATTTTTTTAAAGAACCAACTCTATTTTGTTGATTCTTTCTATGGTTTCTTTCGGATTCTAATTCGATTAATTCTGATTTAATTTTGATTATTTCTTTCCATCTACTTGATTGGGGTTTATCTTGCTGCTCTTTTTCAAGGAGGTTCAGATGTCTCATTAAATTGTTGTTTTCCGATTTCCCCAATTTGTTGATGTAAGAATTCAGAGCTATAGGCTTGCCTCTGAGTACTGCCTTTGCTGTATCCCAGATGATCTGGTAGTTTGTGGTTCAGTTTTGTTCTATATCATGAACATTTGAATTTCCTTTCTAATCTCTTCCATGACCCACTGATGATTCAACAGTGTGTTGTTCAGTTTGCATGTGTTACAGGGCTTTCTTTGGTTGCTTTTGGTGTTGAGTTCTAATTTTATTCCCTTGGGGTCTGAGAGAATGTAAGGTATAACTTCAATGTTTCTGAATTTGGACGTTTGCTTTGTGACCTAAAATGAGGTCTATTTTGGGAAAAGTTCTGTGTGCTGCTGAGAAAAACCTGTATTCTGTTGCTGCTGGGTGAAATATCCGGTAGATGTCTGTTATATCTAGTTGATCTATGCATTTGTTTAGATCTGTGGTTTCTCTGTTGAGTTTTTGTCAAGTTCATCTATCTAGTGGGGATAGTGGTGTGTTAAAGTCTCTCACAAATAATGTCTTTGTACCTATGTGAGATTTGAGGGAAAGTAGTGTTTCTTGGATAAATTTGGGCACTCTGTTGTTTGGCAAATAGATATTTAGAATTGTAATATCCTCCTGAAGGAGAGATCCTTTAATTAGAATGTAGCGACCTTCTTTATCTCTTCTCACTAGTTTTAATTTGAAGTCTATTTTATCTGATATTAGGATTGCAACTCCCACCTGTTTATGGGGGCTGTTTGCTTGGTAGATTTTATTCCAGCTTTTCACTTTCAAAATGTGTTTGTTTTTATGGACAAGGTGTGACTTCTGAAGGCAGCAGATAGAAGGATCTTGCTTTTTAATCCAACTAGGCAGTCTATGTCACTTAATTGGAGAGTTAAGTGCATTAATGTTGAGAGTCTGGACTGAGAGGTGTTTGGTAGTTCCTGCCATGTTATCCACCTTCTTTGGGGCTGAGACAACTGAGTTCTTCCTATGGTTCTTGGATTCTCAGTTTGGATGCGGTTTCTTGGCCTTTATTGTGGCCTTATTGGTTTTCTATGTATAGGACATCTTTAAGTATATTTTTTAGGGCTGGTTTGGTGGACATATACTGTTTCAGTTTTTCTTTGCTATGGAAGTTTTTTATTTGACCTTCAGTTATGAAGGAGTGTTTAGCTTGGTACAGTGTTCTTGGTTGAGAGTTGTTTGTCTTTAGAGCATGGCATACATCATTCCAGGCTCTTCTTGCTTTAATTGTCTCTGCTGAGAAATTTGAGGTGATTCTAATTGATTTCCCTTTATAGGTGATTGATCTTTTCTCCTTGACAGCTTTAAGGATCTTTTCCTTGGTCTGAGTTGATTCTGTGCTGATTATAATATGACGATGAGATGTCCTATTCTGGTCTGGTCTATTTGTAGTTCTAAAAGCTTCTTGTATCCGAATAGGCCTATCTTTTTCCATGTTTGGGAAGTTCTCTGCTAGGATCCAGTTAAACAAATTTCCTAGAACATTAACTTCTGTCTCTAGGTGCTCCTCTACACCCATTATCCTCAAATTAAGCCTTCTGATGGTGTGTTCCTAATGTTGAATAGATCTATCATATTTCTTGGATTTGTCTTGGATTGTTGAATGTTCTTTCTCTATAATATCCAGGCTGTCTTCAATCTCTGAGGTTCGATCTTCTGCATGTTCTAACCTACTGTCCAGACTTTCTACTTTGTTTTTTATTTCTTTTCCTTCTAATTGTTCAGCTTTGATGGCTTCAAATTCTTTGCCGGAGCTTTGTTTTAGATCTTGTATGAACTTCTTTACTTCCTTAATTTAGTGTTCAGTGTTTATTCCTAAATCTCTTAGTTGATTTGATATGGTTTCCTTGGACTTCCATTCCTTCTGTCAGGCTCCATTCAGCATTCCCTTTGTGGTCTCCCTGAATTCTTTCAGCTGTCTGTTTATGGATTCCATGAATGCTTCTATTGATCTTTGTTTATTCTCATCCAGTTCTCACAATTTCTGTATTACTTTTCGGTTAACTTCCTCACATTCAAGCAATTCCTGTGTTTCTCTTTGACTGTTCTCAGACTGCTCACACAATTCCTGTGTTTTTCTTTGACTGTTCTCAGCCTGCTCATGCAATTCCTGACTTTCTCTTTCACTGTTCTCAGCCTGTTCACACAATTCCTGTAATAATCTTTGAGTAGTTTCCTCATACTTATGAGATCCCTGTATTAATCTTTGGTTTGCCTCCGTTCTCTCCCTATCATGCTAAATGTGAGTCCTTTGCAGCTTTTCAATCTTTTCATTCACCATGTTCACCAGTAGTGTTTGTAGAGCTTTTTGGGAACTCTAATCTGGATTATTCATTAACTATTCTGTCACCTGAGTATCAGGAATGAGAGTTGAGATACCCGGATTTGCCATTTATCTCATGTTTTTCTTGCTTGTTCTGCCCATTTTGTATGAAAGTAACTCCAATTTTGTCCTAGAACACTATTTTAAGGCAAGCATCAACCAAAGTCCTGTAGTTGCACAGTCAAAATGCTTTTGATACAATCTAGTTCAACAGATAGAATCTATATAACTTCAAATAACTATGGATTAATGAGCTTAGAACAGCAAATAAGAATTTGGTAAACCAGAAATTATTAGGTTTAGGGAGAAATGTGGGGGAAAATAGGATTAGAGGGATGTGGAGAAGTAAATGGAGAGTGAATTTAATCAAGTCCGTCCTAATCTCAGAGAGGGAAATGGATTGGACAGAATGATAGGAGAGGGATTAAAATTTAAAATAAAAACGAGGAAAGAAGGAAAAACAAAAATTTAAATTTAAAAAGTGAAACACTTAAAAATTACGTAATTTTAAAGAAAGATATTGAGAGAAGAAAAGGATAGGATGAGAGGAGGAGAGTGATAGAAAGGAGACATGAAAAAATAAAAATAAAAATTCTTAAAATTAGTTTTTGAAAATTATATAGGTATAAAGAGATAATACTGCTATTAAAGAAGTTAAGCCTCAGAAGTTGCGAATTGAGTGATAAATTTCTATATTAAGTATGCACACAATGGTGGATAAGGTCTAATAATTGACGATGGGTATATATCTGTGGATGAGCAGACCAGTAATTAAGTCACGCAAAAAAGAAAGAAAGAGAAAAAAATGGAAAGAATATAAAAAGGACCAAAAGGTCAGAAGAGATTTTAAAAAATAAAGCACACACACACATATACACCTAAAATAAAAATTATGAGAGGGAAAAAAAGGATCAATAGAAAACAATTTTTTAAAAAATAATTTTAAAGAAGGTAAAAAAAAAGAGTTCTTTAATTTTTTGGGGGGGGAGGGGTAAGGGGAAATGGGAAGATCCTGTATCTCCCTTGTGTCTGTAACCAGTCTCTTGGTGGAGTCTCTGGTCTGCTTGTGGTGTTTGGTTTTTTCTGTGGCTTGATTTTTTCTTAAGTCTGTTTGACCAGTCAGAAAAATGCTCTGCATTACCCAGGATTTTGTGATCCTCTTCCCAGGCTAGTTCAGTGGGAGGGAGATCTGCTTTGAGTATCACAAAAAAGGGAGATGGCTGTTTCCTATAGTTTGGAGATGCTGTGATGAAGCTAGGTTCTGGAAAGGGCTGAGGCCTTTCAGCAAACTGTAGCTTTTCCCTGAGGGTCTAGCCTCATAAAGCCCAGCCTGGAGCCTTTCTCAGGGTTTATGTTTACTGAATTTCAATTGTTTGTCTAGGCTGCTGTTGGGAGGGGCAGCCTCTGGCTCTGTTAACCAGTGAGGAAAGCCCCTCCTCAGGGGGCAGAGCTTTCTCTGCCTGGGCGGGGTGACTTTCCCCTGTGTGGAGCTGAGCCTGGCAGGTCAGGTCAGATTCCTGTGACCTGCTAATGGCTCCAATTCTTTCCTTCCAAGGCCTGAGTTGGAGCTAGCTGCTCAGCTCAGCCTTTGTCAGTATCAAAGATGGAGATCTCTGGTGGTGGGAGAGGGGCAGCCTTCCCTCCTCTGCTCCCTCAGAAGAAGTGAGGATGTCAGGGTTCTACTCATGCCAGAGTCTTGATTCCTGGGCTGTCTCTGGTCTGCAATCTTCAGGATGTAGATATCTGCTCCTTGTCAGTTCTTGCTGGTGTTGAGTAGAATCTGCTAGCATGCTGTGTCTGGTGCCTTTGTCTGGGACTCTCTTTGTTGTAGGTATGGAGGCTACGGCCATCACTGCTGCCGCTGTATCTGCTGCAGCTATGGCTACCAGCAAGTGCTCAGATCTGTCTCCTTGCCTGGATTTTCCCTCTCTGGCCAAACTGTCTGTACTGTGATGACACACTTGGTGTGATTCTCTAGGCTAGGATTGTTCACTGGAACTCTAAAACTGCTTTCTATGCGAGAGCTTGTTTAGCCTCCAGCTCCTCCTCCTCTAAAACTTCTTCTTATCTGGAAATTGTAGCTTTATGTGATTATGTGATCAGCAGTGGATGATGGCATGATCACTATTGAGGAAGTTAGCTGGGAAAAAGAAATTTCAAATGTGGAATCCAGCGTGGAGACTACTATGGCACTGGTCAAAGGAGATTTACTGGGAAAAATTGGTAAGTTATCATAAGAGTTTACTGTGCAAGATTTACTGAAGAACTGAAAATGGCTGCTGTGTTAGAGATTATGCTTTCTAACATAGAATATTGGTGACAGAAAGCATAGAAGTTGGAGACAGCACTTTCTGTTATAGAAATTTAACCCGAACTAGTCCGTGTTTGATTCAAAAGCATTATGTATCCTAGGTAGAACAATGTTTTCCTAAGACATTCATGCGTTTATTTAACAATCTGTGAATATCTTTCCTTAGGTAAAAATAGAGTTTCTGCCTATGTGACTTTGAATAAATAGAATGAAATGAAGGGCTTATTCAGATTGTGAATCCTTAAAAGCAGAAACTTTTCTCATCTCAGGTTAGTGATAGAAATAAAACAGTAGTCAATATGAAATAATATGAAACCAGTAAAGGACAAGTACTAATATAGCAAACTAGGAAGATAAGTGCCAGGACATATCCTTATCAGGTTATAATATGTCACTAAATTTAAATTTTATAATAACATGATTCAAGTAGATGTTGTCAAAATTTCAAACACTGAGTCTTCACCTATAACCTTCTGCCTCAACATATCTAGGTACCTAGAAATTTGCATTTTAACCTTAACCTACTCATGGGAAGTCTTATTTACCTCAAGTTGTAAAAAACTATATTTTAAAGAGAAATCAAAATGATACCTTTCCATTTGTAGGTTTTTTGATAGAGGATTCAAGGTATGCATAATGTCATAGTCTTCAGAATGACATAGGAAGAATAGTAAATTATGTTTTCCCCAAATGCAAAAGACCAAGAGTTAATAACATTATCAAACTGTTCGACTTCACTGATGTTCACATCAGCTTATTCTAGGTTTCAATTAACCTACTGACCTCTATTGCTACATCTAAATGAAAAATACTTCCAAAGGTACAGACTGTATAGGGGTGGTCCTAGCTTCAGCCCTCAAGAAATTTGTTCTTTGTTCTTATTAATCGAAAGACACTTTGTTTGTATTAACTTCAAATATGAGAAACATGTTTATGCCAGGAAAAATGTGGGACATCTGGGGTCACCGGTATTACATTACTGGATACCTTATTTATTTGCATGACTGTAATTTTGCTATAGAGCAAAATGATGAGACTTGTCAACTGTTGGATATCTATTCACCAATTCCAATTTCATTACCAGTCAACCAGAATAAACAAAGACCTGTAGAGTGTCTACTGATGGCGAAACATTCACTATTTCACAATCAATAAAAACTGAATTCTTTGGAAAAGGTGAAGCTTCTATGTTATTTTCATTTATCTATGATGAAAATACATAGGCATTTAAAGTCTGGTTAATTGACCTAGAATCATTCAGTGTTCTTTGCCGACCCTCTCCTTTTGAGAAAGATGGTGAAAGGTGTCATTCAGAGCATCCTCTTCCACCATCTGAAAAGCCAATGTTTCTAAAAGCTGAAGGTCATGTAACAGTATGGACTGATATTTGCCTAAGTGCAGAGAACAGAGACAGAGGTCAGAGAACTCCCTAGCAAAGTCCACAGCTAGAAGATGGGCTGGATGTGTGAAAAATTATTGTTTTTGTTTTTAATAAGTTTTTTATAGTAAAAATACTGTACAGAGGATTTACAGTTACCTGAGCAAGGTAATGAGTACATTTCCTATCAAACATTGTTACCTCCTCCTTTGTTTTTCCCCTAGCATTCTGTCCCTCCCCATCTCCACAACTACCCATCACCCTGCCTAAATTTTAAAGTTTGGTTTTCAACATAGTGTCTTGTACATCTCATAGTTACAGTGGGGCAACCTGTATCCCTATTTAAGCATTCGGTTTTTTTCCCTTCCCCTCCCCAAATTAGAGAAGTGTATATACAAGATGCAGGGCAGCAACATCAAATACAGTGAAAATAGGGGTTATACCATGGGGGGAGGAACATACAAAGAAAGAAAAAAATCCCATGGTATATTATAAATACATTAAAAAAGAATAGCAAGAAATAAAAAACCACTTGTGTCCCCATCTTGGGGTTCATTTCGCCTAATCTCATCTTATCTGGTCATATGTACATAGCTTTTGATCTTTTCTGCTTGTCCCAGACATATACTAGTTATTGCAAATAAGGGAAATCATGGGACCTATGTTTCTTTGAGCCTGGAAGATCAATAGAAAGCCCACGGATCTTCACTAGCCATACAATGGATAAGGGTCTCAGATCTAAAATATACTTAGAACTCAAAAAATTAACTCCCCCAACAACAAATCCTCAAAGAAACAACTGCCCAATAAATAAGTGGGCTAAAGACTTAAAGAGAGACCTCCTTGAAGAGGAAATAAGAATGGCCAATAGACATATGAAGAAATGCTCAACCTCTCTAGCCATAAAAGAAATGCAAATTAAAATAACACTGAGATACCACCTCACCCCATTTAGAATGGCTATAACCAAGAAATCTAATAACAACAGATGCTGGAGGGGATGTGGACAGAAGGGAACCCTACTGCAATGTTGGTGGGAATGTAAACTTGTTCAACCAAAAAGCAGTATGGAAGTTCCTCAAAATACTCCACATAGAGCTCCCCTATGACCCAGCAATCCCACTTTTGGGCATTTACCCAAATGATCACAAACAAGACCATAGTAAAGCTACCAGCACAACTATGTTTATTGCAGCATTATTTACTATAGCTAAGATATGAAGCCAACACAGATGCCCCTCAGCAGATGAATGGATCAAGAAAATGTGGTATATATGTACAATGAAAAATTCTTGTGATTCCTCATCACTTCACCTCTACACACTATTCAAGCAAGTCTTGATTCAGCCTTAATTATTTCAATCTACTAGTGAATTGAGTGTTAGTAAAGATGCAACAAAATTAGATCAGTAAAAACTTGTCTACATGACAAAGCAAGATTCATGCTTTCTTTCTGAATGTAATAATATTACTTCTTAACTTCTATTGTTTTATTATACACAATGTAAATCATTAAATTATGGAAAAAATGTATTATATATAAGGAAAATGTAAAGCAAAAGATGTTTTAAAAACATATGTATAATAAAATCTAGGAAGTAAATTGTTAACAGAAACATTGAGAAATGATTCAGAAAATGGGAATTAGAAATGGCCAGGAACTTGAGGATAATTATGATTAATATTTTAATAAGTAGGGAGGAGATGTGAGAAAAATGTGGGAACAAATTAAAAAGTCCAACAGTATAAAAACACTTAACATTACCAAATGCAAATGGTAAAAATTAAAAAAAAATCTGACAGGAAAAACAGTTAATTTGATTTGATTTGGTAGAACATTGGTGATAGCAGAAAAGGACTGGCCAGTTGAAGGTTATGGAAATTGAAGTGTAAAGAGAGAAAATGATGACTTGGAAGATCTGAGGCCACTATTAACCTAATAGACATAAATAAAATAAATAAGAGAAACATTGATGAAAAAGTAGTACTTAAATTGTCCAAAACTGGTGTAAAATATTAATCAGGGCTTGAAACCTCAAGTGGAATAAATACAAAAATCAATCAACCAATCAAAACTTTATGTAAACAAAGTAATATCAAAGCACTTAGGTCAGAAATACACAGAGATGTATGTTTTAAAGCCAGTAAAAGAAGAATGATTATATACCAAAGGATAAGATAAGAATTGTGATATATAACATGCTCCAATCCAGGAGCATGTTAGTGTTTTTCCATTTCTTTAAATCCATTTCATAATAGAGGTCTAATGGCTATGGACATATGATCATATAAAATGATGTTTATTGAAAGAACTCCAAGAAATGGAAATGAGGTTTATGACATTTTGCTTCTTGTCGTTTTTCTCCTTTGTTGCTATTTTTGATTTTTGTACCTTTTATCTTGTATGTAAGTTTATCTGTATTGGGGAGGGTAAGGGGGAGCATAGAAATTGTGGGACAAAGTGTCAATAAATGCAACAGTGATACTAACTAGACACTAGGTTGAAAAAGAACTATAAAATTCGTGGAGGAGGAGGTTCAGGAGGGGAAAAGTGAGAGAAAACAAAATGTACTCATTACCTGACTTATATAATTATAATCCCACTGTATATCACCTTTACAAGTAAATTAAATTTTAAAAAAGAATTATGGCTGATTTCTCATCAAAAGAGTGGAAGTCAGCAGTAAATGAATGACAAAACCATCCATTCATTTTATTTATTTTTAAAATTTTATTATTAAGTAACTATAAAGAGTTTATGATTCCATATAAAATTATGTTTTAGACCATCACAATAATTTAGAAATGAATAATAAAATATAAAATTACAAAATTTTAATAGATTGGAAAGGTCAGTGATATTCTAATGAAAACTATAAATCACAAAATAAATCACAATGAAAATTAGAAAGTATTTTGAACTGAATGCCAAGTAAAACATAGTAAATCATCATCTATTTTTTTTTTTTGTCAGTCGTGGGGCCTGAACTCTGGGTCTGGGTGCTGTCCCTCAGCTCTTCAGCTCAAGGGTAAGCACTCTACCACTTGAGCCACAACTCCACTTCCGGCTTATGTGGTGTTGAGGAATCGAACCCAGGGCCTTATGCATGCATGAGAATGAATAAAAAAATCAATCAATCAAAACCTTATGTACACAAAGCATTTAAACCATAGATACACAGAGGTATCTACCCCTGAGCCACCTTCCCAGCCCCTCAACATCTTTTTATTAATGTTTTAACTACTTATATACTAGAGATAGTAGACAAGGAGATATCCTGAAAAGCTTTATGTAAACTTTGACAACTTAGATGAAAAAGACAGTGCTGTCTCTGATTCAATTCCACAAAATTTGTACAAGAAAACAAAAACAATCTATGCATATTTTATTCAAGGAGCTGAATACATAAACAACATAAACCAAAGGAACAACAATAAAAAAGTCCTTTCTACCCCCCAAAAAATGATTCTGATGGGTTTTCACCATTAACTTCCTCCAAATTTTCAAAAATAGGTAATAACAGCTCACTCAAGTTATTTTAGAAACAAATGGCCAGGGGTAGCAATGCCACTCCATTTGTTTTATGAATTCAGCACAATTCAGGTACTAAAACCAAGCAAATAATACAAGAGTAGAAAATGCTCACGATAAAATGCTAGAATTCTTTCATGACATGTTACCAAATCAAATGAAGCCATCCCAAAAAATATGACTATGTGGGCTTTATTTAAGGAGAACAAAGATGCTTGCTTAATTGTAAAAAGTCACTGATGTCATCCACACAATGACATTTAAAACAAAAGATTAAAAATTCACAAGGTCACTCTAGATGCAGAAAAGAAATCATTTGACAAAAACTAATCCTAAATCATACTAAAACATGTAGCACACCAAAGTATATAGAAAATATAAGGACATTGTATCAATATGATAATAGAAAGATATAGAAAAATCTCCAGCTATCATAATAATGATAAATTCCAATGGAAGATAAAGGGTGAACCAATCTAATAGTGATATTTACAAGACACTATGTTGGAAATTAGCTTTATAAATTGGGAATGGGGAGGGAGTTGGGGGAGAGGAAAAGTGGGAGAAAAATGAAGGAGAGGGTAATGATGTTCGACAAGAAATCTACTCATTACATATGCAACTGTAACCCCTCTGTCCATCACCTTGACAATAAAATTAAATTAAAAAATTAGAACGATGCTGCAGTATTAAATCTAATACCTACTAAATGTTGTCTAGAAATTTCAATACATGGAGAAAGATAAATAACAGAAATAAAAGATGTAAATCTTAGAAAAGTTGGAAAAAAACCTTTATTCACAGCTGGCATGATTATGCACAAGTACAAAGTTAATGAAGTCACCAAGTGTAAGACATATATTAAAATTGTGATATTCAATATACTTCATTCAACAATTTGAAAATGAATAATAGAAAACATTTCAATGACATCAACTCATTTTAGTTAAATATAATAAGTGAAGACTATAAAACATGACTGAGAGAAATTAAAATAAATTTAAAGAAAAAGATACTCGTTATGAATCTAAAGGCTTAGTAAGATATGCATTGTTCCCAAATTGATGGACTAAATCAAGCTAATTGCAGTCCCTATCCGAGGAGTAACTTCATGTGGTAGTTAAGCAGTGTATTATAAAATGCATGTAAGACTTCAGAGTAGGAGGAATAAAGTTGGAGTCTTTACAATGTCGGTGTGGGGGGGGAGGGGGGGAAGGATTGGGTGGGGGGGGGGGAGGCTGGGAAGGGAGGTGAAGGGTAAACAAAGGAGGAGGCTGCAATGCTTGGTAAGAAATGTACGCATTATCCTGCCCATGTAATTGTAACCCCTCTGTACAATATGTTCTCAAATAAAATAAAATTAAATTAAAAAAAAAAAACATCTAATTTGAAGAATTATTACAAAGCTACTTCAACTGAGAGAACAAGTTATTGGCATCAAGGAAAGAAAGTAGAATAAAGTAGCAAAGCCAAATGCCTATGTAGTTGATTCAATTTTGAAAATACTACTAATTGTATTTTATCTTAAATCATTATTTTTATTTTTCAAATACAATTTTCTATCACCGTAAGTATATGACTGACTTTTGACCAAATTACCAAGTCAATTCAATAGTAGAAGGTTTTTCTGTTTTGGTTTGCAGATTTCAAGGCTTGAACTCAGTACCTTGAATTTTTGATGGGCTCTGGTGCTCAGCTGGCACTCTACACTCTGAGTCTCACCTCCAGTCCAATCTTTTACTGGTTAATTGGGGATAAGCATCTCACAGATTTTTCTTCCTGGTCTGGCTTTGAAACTTGATTCTCTAGCTCTCAGCCTCCTGAGTAGCTAGGATTATAAGCATGAGCCACCAGCTTTAGGAAATTTACTATAGCTCTTCGCCCCATATTACAGAATAATCTCATGTTCTTCTGTTTCCTCATATTATATTGGATACTAATGAGACGCTTGTATTGTCTTCTAGAACATAAGTTGATGTATAGAGATACTGTTTTGCTGATACCCACTGTCTTACTAGAGTGCTTCACACAATAATGATATTATTAGTAGGCACTCTGAAATAGTTATAAAGAAAATGAATGACTATGAATTGGGGGGGGGGAAGCACAAGATTTGGCAAGCTAGGTTCTATAACTGTGAATTCTGGTCATTTCTTAGGTATCTGCTATATTACTGCAAAGCTCTATCAGAGCAGCCATTTTCACAGACAGAATTTTTGCTTTAGTTTATAAAGCTGCTACCTGGGATTTTCTAAAGTATCCGGCTGCTCCTTCCCCTAGGGGATTATCTTTCTTCACACTGAATGTCAAGCATGAAAAGCCACACAGTTTTGGATGAAAGCAGCCATTTCTCTTGAAGGACTTCCAGGAAATCCAAACTGTTGCAAATTTCTTGTGGATAAAGACTTCTACAGAGATGGGTGTGCATTCCACAGTTGTCTGCATCGAGCCACAGCCGCTCAATCCCTTCACCTGAGTCCTTGCCAAAGACTGGATTCAAGGAGAGAAACTGTGCCAGAAAGACAGAGCTGAGGTCTGGAGATAGACCTGTGTGTGTGTGTGTGTGTGTGTGTGTGTGTGTGAGAGAGAGAGAGAGAGAGAGAGAGAGAGAGAGAGACAGACAGACAGACAGACAGACAGACAGACAGACACTTGAACTGTCCCTTAGCTGTTTTGTTCAACGCTGGCACTACCAGTTGAGCCAACATCTCTGCTTCTGTTCTTGTTTTTTCTGGGGGACAGGGGGGCTGGTAAATTTCAAATAAGGATCTCACAGACCTTTGTGCCCTGGCTGGCTTTGAACCTCAATCCTTAGAGTATAGCCTTCTGAATAGATAGGATTACAGGTGTGAGCCAATGGCACCTAGCTGCTATTGATTTTTTTTTAATGTAATGGTTCCTAAATTTTATTGTCACAGTGATAACCTCTCAGTTTGGAATAAAATATCACATGATTTTAGTTCCACTTTGATTCAGTTGAAGCCAAATATCTAAAAGTTATATTGAGTGGAAAGGGCTGTGTGTGTGTGTGTGTATGTGTGTAAGAAACAGGGAGACCATTATGAGAGAGAGAGAGAGAGACACACACACACACACACACACACACACACAAAAGAGAGAGAGAGAGAGAGAGAGAGAGAGAGAGAGAGAGAGAGAGAGAGAGAGAGAGAGAGAGAGAGAGTGACTATTATTCTATTAATTCCTCATTTACTCCTTTCTCCCTGGACTATTTCTACATAAAATTTCTACATAAAGCAAACATTAGCCAAAGCCCACTGCAGCTACAGCTTCATTCAGAGGCTAGATGTATGGAAGCATGTTTTTCTTTACCATAAAATAACATTGATAAATGCTCCTCTAAGCAGTAATGAAGGTTAAATATCTTTGACCATCAACATTTGTGCTGTGGTTAACTGAGGTAGCACAAGTACTCAGAGTGACAAATTGCATATTCTGGACATTTCCCTCATTTCTCAGGTACTCTCTGCCACCAAAACAGTCATTTCAGGGCTGTACAAGGGTGCGCTGATGGTACTTTGCCAAATCACCTTGTTTAAATCTCCATAAAACATTGCTGCCATCAGCGGCTAGAAACTTAGGGAAGCAATTTAGTGTTGATATAATTTGCAAATAATTTATCACTCCAAGTAGATGGTTTTATTCAACAGCTTCAGGGTGCCTGTTTCTAAAAAAAAAATAGAAAAAGAAAAGAAAGAAACTTTACATCACCTTTGTCTGTCTTATCCGTGGTCCTTTCAGCTTCTTTGATTTCCTTTTTTCCAGATATAATTATTTAAACTTCTCTTATGTTGAAGAACTGTGAACTACACAATGACCTAGCAGGAACAGGGCTTAGAAGATCCATGAATTCCGAATATATAGGTTCCTTCTTGCCCATAAAAGCAGGATAGAGGTATTAGTTTTCAAATTACATTTAAGTAGTTGTACAAAAGACTTGCCATTTAACAAAGCAGTTTCAGAATGCAAGATACCTGAGAAGGTAAAGCTTTGTTAACAGCTGGACTAAGCAAAGAAAACTTTGGGTGGGGGAGGTGGACAGAGCAAGAGAAAAGTCCTTTGAGGCAGAGAGGGTATGGGTCAAGAACTGGGTTGTCAGTAATGCAGAAGTAAGATGTTTCTGTAGATTTTTTTATATAATTTTCACTTAATACCAAGCATGTTAAATTGCAATGCCTATAAAATAAGTTGGTGATTTTTAAATGTCTGCATTTTCACTTCAAATAAGTCTTTATGCTTTTTGTGAATCATATGAAATTCCCAAGGCCAAGATTTGTTCATTCGACAAACACAGTGTAAGTTTAGTCAGGATGTCAAAAAATAGCAAAACAAGGAAGACTGAATGGAATGTTATAAAAAGTCATATTTATAATGTACCATGTGTTTTTTTTGTTTCTTTGTATGTTCCTCCCCCACAGTATAACCCCTGTTTTCACTGTATTTGATGTTGGTGCCCTGCATCTTGTATATACACTTCTCTAGCTTGGGGAGGGGAAGGGACAAAACAAAATTCTTAAATAGGGATACTAGTTGACCTGTTGCAACACTGAGATGTACAAGACACTATGTTGAAAATGAACTTTACAATTTAGTGGGGGGAAGGGGAAAGGAAGGAGGAATTGCAGTTGTGAGGTTGGAGGGAAGGGATGGTAGGGGAAAAACAAAGGAGGAGGTAACAATACTTGATAGGAAATGTACTGTAACCTCTTAGTACAGTATTTTTACAATAAAAAAAAAGTCAACCTACTGGCCTTCTGCAATTTTATTGAAACTTTTAGTGGAGTTTCTGACTAGAAGCTTAGGGCAAGTAATAATTGTTCAAACAATGACATTACCAGTGAAACAGCTGTGAAAATGCAAGGTTTTGGGCAATTAGATTTCAGAAGCAGCCTAAGCTTTAATAAATCATAAATTAGTAGACTTAGATGATTAGAATCTTCTGCTTGTATATTCCCCATGCTTTAATGTGATCCTATGCATATATTTCATAAAAGCATGTTTGTGTCCCAGATAATTACTTAGTTGAACTAAAAATATAAAAATTTAAAAAAAAAAACAGAAACATGCATTTGAGAATGAGTAATTTGGCCTAGAAAAATGATAGCAATTGGAAACAAAAAAAAGTTTAACAACATGTGCCTGACTTACAAGATGAAGAATTTTGATTATTTAACATCTGGCAATATTCTTACTCCTTCCCCTTTCCCTTCCTTCACTATCTTATGTCTTATGTCCAATTTCACATCTGCATTGAACCTTGGGTGACTGATCAAATCTTTGTGCCACAATTGTGTTTGGTGTCAGCACTGAAGGCTTTTGAGCAAAGAATATTGGAGAACTGAAAGAAATTTCTGTTTTTCACATATGTGAGTAAGGCCCAGTGACCAGCCTGTAGCTTTGCTAAATGCAGTACAGGTTGCAAGATCGGATATTATCCCTGCTCTACTGAAAATGACAGATAGCAGCTAGTCACAAGCAATGTGGACAGGCAAAAAGTACTTAAAATAGAGGATGAGATCACAAATCTCTGAGAGAAAACATTGTACTATAATTAAGTCTTCCCGCTCACACATCACTTTAGCCCTGTAAAATGTATCAAGAGATAGAAAGTTCTAATAGGCAATGTCAAAAAGTACTTGAACCTCAAGTGCCAGTGTTGTTTATGCCCTAGGAACAGCCTATTTTCAGTCTATTGAAAGTATATTTGTAACAGATAGGTAGACTGTTTATTGCTGCCATGAATTAACTAAAAGTTGGATTAACTGAAGGCAGGAGAAAAGCATGGCATTTCTTCCTCCACTTTATGTTTATCTTCAGTCTAAGTCATTCTCTCCACAGTCAGTTCGCAATCATCTTGGGTTCCAGGAATGACAGGACTAATGAAGAACATCTTTATGACAAAGGACTGAAACTATCCTTAAGGAACAGCAGTGCTTTGCAGGATGGATCATTCCCAAATGAGGACAACTACCTGGAATGCTTAGGTGCATCCTTGAGTAGGAGAAATATGGGAACCAGATTGCTCCCCTCGAGTGATGACAGGATTAACAACTTCTCCAGAACACAGGAGAAGCAGAACTGAGATGTGGCCAACCAGGCCACACCTGTAACATATTGTTGGCCTCCTACCCCTAATTCTTCTCATATCTAAGCCCAAAGATGGCTGATGATGAACTGAAGTGCCATTTTCCTATCATATCATGCTACAAAATAGATCTTCTTCCTCTGCTCTATTCATTGTAAACATTCCTATCATTTTACCTATGCTTCTTATCTTACCTGAATGCTTCTCTTGTGAGACACAAAGTTCAAGTAAATAACTGTCTGGACTCTCCAGTAATATAGTATATAGTATTATTGGTTAATTATTGTTTGAATTCAGTACAGATACTAAAAGAAATGGATGTGAATTGTTAGAAACATTTTATTTTACCATTTGTTTCCATATGAGTTGTGCCTCTATGGAAATATTTTCCTCTTGTATTCCCTCAAATAATCTTAATTAAGAATTTTTCCGTGTTGATTTTTTAAAATAAAGTTACTTTATAGAACACAATAGTTTATATTGTAATACCACAAACAGATACATATATATGTATCTTATATGTGTATATATGCCTATATGTGTTTGTGCTTATAGACACATATACATGCTTATATATATATATATATTTATATATATATATATATATATATATGAGTGTGACGTATGCATGTGTGTGTATGTGTATGTGCATAGGAGGAATTTAAAATAGAAAAAAGACAAAACACTGAAGATTCAATATATCTTGATGCTCAAATTTTATGCAACTCTTCACAGATGAGTCAAAGCAAATGTGTGAGCAAATGCAGAAGCATAGGTTTAAATTAGGCCATTTATACTTTGTCAATATTAAATGTATGTTTATGTTTTTGATATATTTTGAATATGTTTCTCATTTCTTTATACAAAGAATAGATAAATTTGTTGAGAATTTGTAAAAAAAAAAAAACAAAACAAAAAACCAAGCAACATACCTTGCTTTCTTTATTAACTGTCTGATTTTGTTCTGTAATCAAATATATGCACAGGAAAGAGGAGGAAAGGGTGTGAAGACTAAATCTACCTGGAGCAGCTGTACTCAGAGAGGGAGAAGTGAAGGTCTACCAGGAAAATAAAACACATGAACAATTGGGTCCTAAACATTCTTTATTCCTGAGCTACTCTAGGATAGAATCGTTTGGATTGATTAGATAGGATAGAGACTTTGAATTAACTCCAAAGTATAGGGTAAAGGAAGAAATTTCACTATAATAATGCAAGCTGTGGTTGTTTATGGCTATATCAACAAAATATATTACTATTTATTGAATACTTTGTGTTTAACATTGTATTTGCATTAAATTTGAGCATAGCAATACCTTAAGTAGAAGAAGAAACTGAGGAACAAGAAGATTAATAGGAAAAAACTCTCCTTAAGACACAGTATTAGAAACAGGGCTACTTTTAGAATTATCATTTGTGTAAGGCTGGTGCACTTGAGCTTTACATTACCCCTCACTAGGCACTTTAATAAACAGGACTGAGTGCAAAGCAAAGTCAATTTGGGAGTATTGATCTCATTATCACTTTGGGTCATTGTATGAAGTATCACGGGAACCTGGGAAGAAGGCAATTGAGAAAACGTATAAAATGGGTTAACAAAATATTTTCTTGTGTGTCTGAGAATGCATGAACAGCTAGAAGAAAACATTACCCTACTTCAAAATAACTCGCTCATTAAATATGGAGTAATAACTGTAATGTTGTTTAAGGAAAAACGCATCGAGAGGAGTTGAGAGCAGAACTTCGGGTCTTTAATTGCTCTGAGACACAATCAGGGCTCTGTGCTGTCTGGTCATTTTTATTTTTTGCTGAGTGGTCAGTGAGAAAAGATTTTAGTTCAATAGTAAATGAATTTAGCATTGATTCTTTGTACATTTAAATCCATGATAAAGCACACAAACAGAGAAGCTGCTCCCCAGTACAGAAATTAATATGAATTATAAAACAATGAGATAAGAACTAAACGAGCAAATCCCTCATTTAGGATAAAACATATTAGATGTTAGGCTATAGACTTTAATGACCAGAAACGCGTTTTGTGATCAGATCATTTCTGCCTCAGTATGAACAGCTCTTAAGATGTTTCAGAACAAACTTCCCTAAGCCTTAGTTTGCTCATATCAAAATGGAGAGAATCATAGTATCTACTCGTGAGATGTGAGGGAGAATCATGGGGATCCTGCTTATATACAGTGTCTGGCTGGCTCCAGGTATATTCTGATCACTTTACTGAATTTCCTCACTGTTGTCTGGACTGGAACAAATTCCAGGTAGGAAGGTGTCGACACCTTTGTACAATTCAAATTTTAACACTGTTTCATGGAGGTTTAAATTAATCCTTGTATCACTCAACAAGTTTACTAATTAAAAGACTTTTAAGTATTCCAAAAAAGATGCAGAGACTATCTTTATGTTAGCCTTTTTTCCTATTGCAAGAGAAATCCCTTAAAAAAACAGAAATATACGTTTATATCATTTTCAGCTGCTTCCCTTAAATATCATCCCATATATTGTTGTAAGCCTTTTCTTAATTTCCAGAATTCTGAAGAGCTGAATATTTTTGTTTTGGTTAGTCATGGGCCTTGAGTTCAGGGCCAGGACACTGTTCCTGAGCTTCTTTCACTCAAGTTAGCACTCTACCACTTGAGCCACAGCACCACTTCTGGCTTTTTCTGTTTATGTGATACTGAGGAATTGAACCCAGGACTTCATGCATACTAGGCAAATACTCTATCTCTAAGCCACATTTTCAGCCCTGAGGAGTTGATTTTTGTTTTATTCTCATTTTTTTATAGAGGAGCAGATTTTTAAGAAGTCTTAATCATTCTTGATGGTGTTACTATTCCAAATCTGCTTTTTAAAAATTAATTTATTGTCATTATAAAGATGAAAGGGATTACAAATACATGAGTCAGGTAATGAGTGCATTTCCTTGTGTATAGTCTTCTATTCTTTCTCTCCCAGTCCCTCCCTCCTGTTTCCCACCATCACTTGTGTAGTTTACTGTCATCAGTGACCAGTAGGTTCCACTCCTGAGTTGTCACCTTTTTCTCCTTGATATACCCTCCCTTCTGAAGATTTACACATGAATACACCATACACACATATAATGGTATATTAGCTTTTAAATAATAGAATTAAATAAATAGAATCTCCAATGACCCCCTTTACTCACAAGTTTTATCTGCCAATACGTACAGAAGAAATACTTAATAAGCTCCACCAATTGTATTATTTTTTCTTGTATTTGGTATACATTCACTTAAAGTGTATGCCACAAGTTCATCAATTGAGTCTTCAGGACTTGTAGATTTCTCTCATAAAACTATTTACCACAGTAACAATGATTTTACTTGTCAAAGACTGGCACTACTATAAAGTTTTAATGTGTCAGGGTGAATGATTTGACATTATTTTATGGTTCAATAGTCACACTTAAATCAAAGAAGCTCATTAATATGCTGCTAAAAATGTCAGGGCAGTCATATACCAGATGTTCCTAAGTTTTGTTCCCCTTGAGACAGACAAGAGACACTCTTTCATCTGATAAGATCTATTGAGCATCTTCTACAGAAGAGGGATTTTTCCAGACATTGGAATGATCGAGTTGAACCAGGTGATCAGTCTCTTAGACTTGAATTCTGATGGGCATAGGAAGTATAATTAATGTTTCAAATAAGGAAAACAAAATGGGAAAGCTACTAGAGAGCGATTATGAAGGGGTAGGTGTCTCCTTTAGACTGGAGAAGAAAGAAAGGAAAGGAAAAGAACTCTTCTGTTTTGTAGCTGGTTGATATTTTTTGGAAGCAATCACAAATTCTCTTAAAAGTTAGAAAGAAGTCTACACAAACAAACATCAAAATGAGCCTCAGTTTGTAAGTGCAGAAAGTTTCCAAGTAGCTGGATGTGTTATACAGGAGGGCATTAATCAATATCAAAACTATGAAATTCCCTATTCTTTTCCTAGCTATTCCCAACTCTTTAGTTATTCTTGTCCCTTATGACTCAGAGACAGCAACTGCTTTCTTTGGAAAATAGTCTTTATTTCCCAAATGGGATGTTCAACCCCTCCTGTGTCTTCTCCCAGCACATTCCATATACCGCTCTTACAATGCTGTACTGAAGGGGACCATTCATCACTCAGAAACCAATAAACCCCTTTGCAAAGAAAAGCCTAGTCTTATCTGAATTTGTACAGGTAGTACCTGACACCATTACAAATCACGCTAGATGTCCATGGTGGGTGCTTTACCAAACATACACGTAAATTTCATTATTACGTGTCCAAAATCATTTAAGCCTTTTTATTCTCACCATGTCTCTATGTTTTCTCATTTACCTTTGACTGATTTAAAATGACCACATCAACCCTCAGAAATGATATTGCATTGTTTAGCAAGTTTTTTAAATTTAATTTTGTTGTAAATGTGATGCACAGAGGGGTTACAGTTCCATACCTAATGAGTACATTTCTTGTTGAACATTGTACCCACTCCCTCATTTTTCCCATTTCCCTCCCCCTGAGACCCCACCCCCCCAACTTGTAAAGTTCATTTTCAACCATAGTGTCTTGTGAGTATCGCTGTTGTATTGGTTCGTCTTTTGTCCTTTGTCTCACCATTTTGTTATTCCCCTTCCCTTCCCCAAATCAGATAAACGTGTATATAAGACACAGGGTATTAGACGATTTCTTTGTTGCATTGTATGCCCCTCCTCCACGGTATAACCCCTGCTCTCACTGTATTTGACATTGACATAATTTGTGGAAAGGAAGGGCAAAAACAAATTGTTTAAATAGGGATTCAAGTGGACCCACTGCAACAATGAGATGTACAAGTCGTTATGTTGCAGAATGAACTTTACAACTTTGGTGGGGAGGTAGGGGAGGTGGGAGGGAGGGGTTGGGGAGGGCGGAGGGGGGTGGGAGATGGGAAGAGAGGGGAAGGGGAAACAAAGGAGGAGGCAACAATGCTTGATAAGAAATGTACTCATTATCTTGCCCATGTAATTGTAACTCCTCTGTACGTTATTTTCACAATAAAAAAAAGAAAAAAAAAAGAAACGATACAGAAAAAATAAAATAAAATAAAAAACAGTGACAATAGGGGATTAAACAAAGGGAACAAATGAAAGAAAAGTATCAGAATCACAATAGTTATGAAGATTATTTAAGCATTAAGTACACCACAGGAGTATAGTTGATACACATTACATAAAAGTGATTCACAATTACTAAATAGAAAGCTCAGATTGTGGTGTTATCCTATCTCTAATCAAGCTAGATATCAGTTCCTTCTATAACACATCTCATTTCTCACCTCATAATCAAAGTATCTATACCTCTGGGCTTTCGCCACATTTGAATTTCCCACTTAATCTACATCTTTTTCTTATGAGTGAAATGTGAGATGAATGAGTGAAACAGTGAGAAGAGCTAGTACAGGGAGCTGGTGGAATAATAATAATAACAATCAGGGAAAACATAGTTTAATATCTGGAGAGTTGTATCTTGCCAATATTTTGAGTCAATTAGTATCAATCCTAAAATGGAAATGCTAAGTGAAATCTTCTAATACATTCAGCTGAGTAGGCTTCAAAAATCTTTTACATCAAAGTTATTCATGAAGTCCTAGAATTTTGAACATTTTTGCTCAAAGCTCCAGTGCTGAGAAATTCATGTGCAGATCCAAGGCAAAAGAATCTCTTTGAGGACATTTGAGGTGAGCTCTGAAGTTTTTATAAAGATATTCTCATCGTGATTTATAAATTATTAAATATATTTTTTTCACAATAGAGATGTGCTACTGATATCTTATTAGAACAGATAGAGAGGAGCAGATTTAGGTCTGTGCATACTTTGAGTACTCAGTAACTGGCCTTCAATGAAGTAAAAGCTGCACCCAGATGTTTGGAGTTATGTGTATACAGCTTATATAAAATAACTGGCCCAGGATGACCCATGAGACTGCTTTTCCCAAATGATAGCCCTTTTCAGAAAACATGATTGATTATTTTATGTCTTTGCCCAGTTCATTTAAATCTGTCCATAATCACACTCTTCTTTATGATAAGAGGAATGAACTAGCATAAGTCAAGTTAAGAACATTCAGGGTAACATACTTTAATTCCCATTGTTAATCAAATGCTAATTCCACTAGTCTTAGCTTCTGTGTACAATTAGCTTGAATCCCTATCAATTAACATTATTTAAAGATTTATATCTTGCACTAATTTATGTAACTAACCTGTGTCTGGTCCTTTATAAGTGTTCAATAAATGAGAGTCAATAATTTTTAAAATCTTTATTTTTATCAACCAGAATATTATTCAAATATTTTTACCTGGTTACTCAAAACTTTTGATGATTCCTAAATCTTAAATGTTAAAGTACATACTGCGTATTATGGTATTGACAGCCATCTTGTATTGACCACCATTTTGAGTTGAAGGCAACTGTTTATGGTACCAACTATCAAATCCAGCTCAAGGATTTATTATCAATCTGGCTTACTGATTTTCTCTATATTGTTTTCTTCCTTGGCTTCTAATAAGGACTTAAGTAAATAGGAAGCTCTTACTATATTTAGCAGCTTAATTATCAGCATAAATCTGACAGGTGGTAAATGTTCAAATGTTTTATTTTTAATTTTAGTAATCATTTGGTATAAAATACTAATATATATTAATTTATCAAATCTAAAAAGCATACCCTCCTCTAACAGTTACATTATTTACTTCGATTAGCAGATTATTTAGTGTCAAGAAGACAGATGTCTAATGGCCAAAGATATTGAATAGCTACGGCTTAGCTAATAATATTCGTTCCTTAAGTTTTATATTAGATTTATGCTAGATTCATGGACAAAAATAATTCCCTGGAGGAGAGTGATATTCTTCTTTAGTAATGATGTCGAGGGAGCACTTGAGAGAAATTGCCCTAGCAGGAGAATCCTATGGATTTCCTCAGCATTCTGGATGAAATCAATATTTACAGATGGTGATAAAAACTACCCCAGGGTCTACCTCTCCTTTCCTCTTCTCTTTATTCTCATATCCTACATTTTAATACATTACTTCCTTGACCTACTTCTAATGGCACACTAGAGTTGAATATTATTCCACAGTGAGTGAAATCTTCTGTCAAGAGATGACCAATAATCATAATAAAAGTTCTAAACTACTTGTTTCATAATTTCTACCCTCAATTGCTTGTCTCTTTCAATTTCCTCTCACTATTTATCAAAGACTATCCTATGTGCACTACTGTCTTTGTCTCCATGGGCATGAATCTTTTTATTAATGGGAGTTATAACTTCTTAAGCATCTACCAGTTTATTGTGACTATAGGGAAGATTATCCAAGAGACAGTGTTAAAGCTTCTCAAGGAATAGGCTGAACTTGTTTCCACTTTAAAACAATGGTTATTTAAACAAAAACACAAATTTTTAATATGATTATTACTCTGAGAACTCACATATTGGCTATAATGGCTTAAAACCCTAATAAACAAAGCCACAAATGCTTCCTAATAGATATTATGAACCATGAGCCTTCTCCCTCTCTGGAATGTAAATTCTAAGACTTGCTCTACAAAACACTCTGTGGACCTGCTAATATAACTGGCCCCTGGATATTAGAAGGTAACTAATAGATCTACTCAGATTTTGTTAAAATAATTTAAATGTATCATCAACTGATTTTTTTCCCAAAGGATCCACTGTGTATTTCTTTAGCTTCTTATTACTATAAAAAATAGAATGGCAGGGCTGGGAAGGTAGCTCAGTAGTAGGGCACTTGCCTTGCATGCCTGAGGCCCTGGGTTCGATTCCTCAGCACCACATAAGCAAAAAAAGAAAAAAGCCGGAAGTGGCGCTGTGGCTCAAGTGGTAGAGTGCTAGCCTTGAGCTGAAGAGCTGAGGGACAACGCCCAGGCCCAGAGTTCAGGCCCCACGACCGGACCCCCCCCCCAAAAAAAAAAAAATAGAATGGCAGAAGTAAGAAGAAAAAGGAAAAGAAATGCTAGTAAAAAAGGAGAGAGAAAGAGAAAGAGAGAACTTATCATAGAATTACAATTTAAATAGGAAAGATAAAAATCATCAATGGGAACTCAAACTTGCAGGTTTACAGATAGCAGAATAAGTATGTAGTTTCAAATTATCTTCTACAAATTGCTTTCCAATTTCAAAGGGGGGAAATGGTAAACACTGTGAAGAACTGATTGTTGCCACCTTGATGCAGCGATCAGAGCAAACACATGATATCACCAATACAGAGAGAAAGAGACACCGTGCCTCCTGTCATGGGCACTAAGAGAGACAGATGTTATATCTAATTGTGGCTTTCAGATGCTTCAGATGAGGTTCTTAATTTTGATCTTATTGTGAGAAAACATTAGATACATTCAGACTGAGAGATATTCTACAAAAAAATGTTGTCTTCTTTTTTTACTTTTTATTTATTTATTTTTATTGTGAAAATACCGTACAGAGGGGTTACAATTACATGGACAAGGTGATGAGTACATTTCTTATCAAGCATTGTTGCCTCCTCCTTTGTTTCCCTTTCTCATCCCTTCCCATCTCCCACCTCCCATACCTCTAACTCCCCCTCGTCCCCCCCACATAACAACTTGTACATCTCATTATTGCAATGGGTCCACCTGTATCCCTATTTAAACGACTTGTTTTTCCCCTTCCCCTCCACAAATTATACCAACATCAAATACAGTGAAAGCAGGGGTTATACCATGGGGGAGGACATACAAAGCAACAAAGAAATCATCTTATAAATATGTTAAAGCAATTGCAAGAAAGAAAAAACATTTGCATTCTTATCTTGGGGTTCATTTCACTTAACATCAACTTATCTGACCTTTTCTGCTTGTCTCAGACATATATTCGTTATTGCAAATAAGGGAATACTGGTCTTAGGGTTAGGGCTTCAACTCAGGGCCTGGGTGCTGTTGCTGAGCTTTTATGCTCAAGGTTATTACTCTACCACTTGAGCCACAGCACCACTTTTGAGGCCTCTTCTGCTTCTCCTTCGTTTTTTGGTCTTTAATTGGAGATATGAGTTCCATGGACTTTCTTGTCCAGGGCAGGCTTTGAACTATAGTTCTCAGACCTCAGCCTCCTGAGCGGCCACTGTCACTAGGCCAAAAGCCTGTACCTTTTAAAGAGATGAAGACAAACAAAGAGAAAAGCTGAAATAAGGTTGTGAAAACAAAGTTACATTTTAAGTGCTGGTGGCTCACATTTTTAACCCTTAGTAAAAAGAAGTTGAGATTTGGAGGACTGAGGTTTGAGGCTTATCTGGAGAGAAAAATTCATGAAGGGACTCTAATTGCAAAATAAGCAGTAAAAAGCTGGCCAAGAGATGTGGCCCAGAGGTGGAAGTCATAGAGCACCATCCAAGCAAGTGTGAGGCTCTGAATTCAAACACTGGTGCCAGCAATTACAACAGAAAACAAAGAGAAACTTAAAGAAACTTTATAACATCCTCTAACTATTTATTATTTGGTCCAAGTCCATAAATTCTGGACTAAGGAATTAGAAGAAGTCAAGATGTATTTTACTTGAGCTCTGAGAATGAGCATGATTAACCCTTTGCCTTTTATTTACGTCAACCAAAAACATCTCATTTGGAGTTTTGAATCCATTTGAGTTGTGGTTGTGGCACATGCAACCAAAAGATCTGGGTTGAAACAAGCATCCTCTTTCTGATGAAGACTACATATTTCTGGCTGTTATTTTTCAGTTAATGACTCCAGGACTTCAACTGGGAACTTCACAGAAGTAATCAAGAAAAGGTGAAGTCAGGCGCCTATGGCTCACGCCTGTAATCCTAGCTACTCAGGAGGCTGAGATATAAGCGTCACGGTTCAAAGCCAGTCCCTGCGCAGGAACATCCATGAGACTCTTATTTCCAATAAACCACTCAGAAAACCGGAAGTGGCGCTGTGGTTCAAATGACAGCGCATTTGCTTTGATCTGAAAAGCTGAGGGACAGCGCCCAGGCCCAGAGTTCAAGCCCCACGACAGAAAAAAGAAAGAAAATGGTGAAACACAACCAAGACTTTATACACCACCTAGATATATAAACATACAGATGGGTGTTGGAATGTTCAAACTGAAAACAATCATTTATCCACTTCATTTCTGGTATGGATCTTCTTGAAGTTGGTGAAGTCTTTCAGAAGTCTTTTCAGCTCATGTCTAACATAACTAACTAGGTATAGACATGTCCATTTAATCTGGTGCATGTATTTTTGCAAGTTTCATTATATATTCTGCTCCTCTCAGAAGAAATATTGATGAAATGTGTCCAGTGTAATTAAAAGTGGATTCATAATGAAAATGCCAATTCAATGAACATAACTAATAGCACTGTGAGTTCATATAATTACTTTTTAAATGGGTTAAAGATCTGATAGAAAAAAAAGAGTTCTTTCTCCCATTACACTATTACATAAATTTACATTTGCAGAAAATTCACAAGGCAGTTCTAAAGAGGGGAAAGTTAGAGTGAGATTTTTTAAAAATGCCAAAGTGATTTAGAAATATGGTTTTGGGCTTTTCAGAACTAGGTCATTTGCTAGCTTTTTAATCACTGTAGAAAATACCTGAGACAATCAACTTGTAAAAAGAAATTGTGTTTTGGCTCATAGTTGAGAGGTTTTGGTTCATAACCTAATAGCCTTATTGCTTTCAGCCTATGGCTGCCCATCTTGACAGACCTCAGGGGAGAGCAGAAACATTTACTTCATGACTGGGATTCAAAAGACAGAGGTAAAGGGGCACTTCTAGAGCACACTTCCAGTCACTATAGCTCCTCCCCTAGGCTCTACCCCTTAGAAGATCCACTCTCTTTCAATAATATTGTTGTGGGAAGCTATCCATTACCATTCTAGATCCAAACACCAACAGGTTACAATACTTGGTCCTTCCCATGTATTTCAGAAAGTGTGTGTCGTGAATGTAAAGTGTGTCTGTAGCCAGTATCAAGGATGTAATAGTAAACATATCACAGACAGTTTGATATAAAAAAAAAGGTTAGGGAAGGGAAATCTCTTGTAATGAAATTGTCTATATGTGAAATGAAAATCAGACATATGAAAAGCAAACATCAACACATTTTGGAAAGAATTTAGAGGAAAAATAAAACCTTCCCTATTCCAGTGAATATAGAATTCCTCAGAAAACGAAGAAGAGAACTTCCATATGATCATCCACACCTGTTCTGGGTATATACCCATAAGGATACAAGTCAGATTACTATAGAGATACCTCCATGCATAGTTATCATAGCATTTTTTGCAATAGTCAGAGCACAGACTTAGTCTAGGTGCCCATCAGTGACTGGATAGATGAAATAGCATCAAGACATGGCAAAATTTTATGAGCTATAAGAAAGAATGAAATTATGTTGTTCACAGGAAAATGGATATAGCCTGAGATCATCAGATTAAGTGCAAAATGGGCTAAGTCAATCCCACTAAGAAATGTAGGGGAAAGAGTTCCGGGAAGATGGCGGAGGAGAGGCTGGAATCTGAACAAGCTCTTGCATAGAAAACAGTTTCAGAGTTCCAGTGAACAGTCCCAAGCCAGAGAATCACACCAAGTGTGCCATCACAGGACAGAGAGTTAGTCAAGAGAGGGGAAGCCAAGCAGACACATCTGAGTGCCTGCCAGCAGCTGCTGCTGCGGCGGCAGGGTCGCAGCAGCGACCACCGCCGCGGGGGCACACCTGAGACACAGTCCGGGACGAAGGAGCCAGACGCAGCAGACGAGCGGATTCTACTCAACACCAGCAAGAACCGACAAGGAGCGGACAACTTCATCCTGCACTTTGCAGACCAGAGACGACCCGGGATCCAAGACTCGGCGTGAGTAGAAGCCCGACTTCCTCACTCCTTCTCAGGGAGCAGAGGAGGGAAGGCCACCCCTCCCCTCCCCAGCACCGGTGATCTCCATCTTGGATACCGACAAAGCTCGGAGGAGCGGCTAGCTCCAGCTCAGGCCTTGGAATAAAACTAGTCATTTAGCAGGTCACAAGAACTTAACGGTGAAGTGACCTCACAGACTCAGTTCCATCCAGGGAAAAGTCACCCAGCTCAGGCGCCAGCCATTGGACTGGCTCTCCTCACTGGGTAATCAGAGCCAGAGGCTGCCCCTCCCTCTAGCAGCCACCACAATCAATTGAAAAACAGAAACCCTGAGAATGGCTCCAGGCTGGGTGCTGTGAGTTTTTTTCACAAAATAGCCCCAGGGAAAAGCTACTGTTCCTTGAAAGGCCTCAACTCTACCCAGAACATAGCCTCATCACTGCATCCCCCTCTTTTGTGATTCTCAAAGCAGATCACCCTCCCAGTAAACTAACCTGGGAGGGGGATCTCAAAATCTTGGGTAAAGCAGAGCATTTTTCTGCCTGTTCCAACAAAATGACTTAAGAAACCAATCAAGCCACAGGACCTCAAGCTGACCAGAGACTCCAACCAGACTCTGGTTACAGACAAAAGGGAGATACAGGACTCTTCCCACCCCTCCCAAAAAAAAAAAAAAAAATCAAAGAATTTTTTTTTCTTCTTCTTATTTTCTTTTTTTTCTCTTTTTTGTTTTGTTTTTTTTTTTCGTTTTTGTTACCTTATATATATAAAAAAAATTTTTTTTGCTTTTCTAAAACTTTTATTAATCTTTAATTTTTGCCTCTTCTGAAAAAATAATTGTTTTCCATTACTTTTTTTTTTCTCCTCTTATAATTTTTATTTTAGGAATACGTGAATGTGTGTTTTCCTTTCTTTTCTTGTCTTCTTTCTCTTTTTCTTTCATTCTTAATTATCTTTTTGTTTTTTGTCTAGCTCTACTGAACTTCTGATCTTTTCTTCTCACTTTCCTATCCTTTCCATCTTTTCCTCTTTGTTCTTCTTTATGTGACTTAACTCTTGTCCGGCACATCCTCAGATAAACCCGTAGTTAACCAGTAGACCCTATCCCCCATTGTGTACACACTTAATCCACAAACTTATTACTCAATTCAAAACCTCTGAGACTTAAATTCATTAATAGCAGTACTACCTCTTTATACCTATATAATATTTTAAGCATTTTTTTAAAGTTTTTCTCATCTCCTCTATGTCCCTCCCTTTCTCTCAACATATTCATATTCCTCTATAAATAGATGGTCTTTTAATCTCTAAAATAACATTAATTTTTACATTTCTATTTTTTTTCTGGTCTCTTTTAATTCCCCTTTCCCTTTCTTCTTTTTCTCTCTCTACTTGCATCCTACCCAACCTATTTCCTGCATTGTGATTAGGACATAGTTAACTCTCCCTGTGCCTCCCCACACCAATCTATTCCTATTTTTTACCCACATCTCTCCCTAACCCTAATAATTTCTGGTTTACCAAATTCTTCTCTGCGGTTCGAAGCCCTTTAACATATAGTTGTTTGATGTCGAATAGATGTATCTGTTGAACTAGATTGTATCTGTAGACTATTGACTGTACAAATGCAAACTTTGGTTGATGGTTGCCTTAAGATAGTGTTCTAGCACAAAACTGGTGCTATCTTCATCTCAAATGGGCAGAGTAAGCCGGAAAAACACAAGAAAAATGGCAAATTCGGGTATCTCAATTCCCAATCTTGATAATCAGGGGTTAGAAGAGATAATGAATAATCCAGAGGAGAGTTCCCAAACAGCTCTACAAACACTGCTGGCAAACATGATAAATGAAAAGTTTGACAACGTACAAAGGACTCTGTATGAGCATGATAGGGAGAGAGAGGAGGCATCCCAGAAGTTTATACAGGAATATCATAAGCGTGAGGAAGCTACTCAAAAACTGATACAGGATTTGCGTGAACAACTTGAGAATACTCAAAGAGAAAGGGAAGAATGGCGTGAGCAGGCTGAGAACACTCAAAGAGATCTGGAGGAATCCCACGAACGGGAGGAAGCTAATCAAAGAGTAATAAAGGAATTGAGAGACCAGGTAGAGAACACACAAAGATCACTAAAGGCATTCATGGAATCCATTAACAAAGAGCTGAAGGAAGTCAGGGAGACCACAAAGGGAATGCTGAATGGAACCTAACAGAAGGAATGGGAGCCCAAAGAAACCATAACCAATCAACTAAGCGATTTGAGGACAAACACTGAACACCAAATTAAGGAAGTAAAGAAATTCATACAAGACCTAAAACAGAGCTTCAACAAAGAACTTGAAGCCATCAAAGCTGACCAACTAGAAGGAAAAGAGATAAAAAACAAAGTAGAGAGTCTTGACAGCAGGTTAGACCATGCAGAAGATCGAATCTCAGGGATTGAAGACAGCCTAGATATTATAGAGAAAGAACATACAACCATCCAAGACAAGTCCAAGAAATAAGATAGATCTATCCAACACCTGGAAGACACCATCAGAAGGCCTAATCTAAGGATAATGGGTGTAGAGGAGCACCTAGAAACAGAAGTTAATGGTCTAGGAAATTTGTTTAACAGGATCCTAGCAGAGAACTTCCCAAACATGCAAAAAGATAGGCCTGTCCAGATACAAGAAGCCTTTAGAACCCCAAATAGACCAGACCAGAATAGGACATCCTACCGCCACATTATAATCCACACAGGATCAACTCAGAACAAGGAAAAGATCCTTAAAGCTGTCAGAGAGAAAAGGGTAATCACTTATAAAGGGAAACCAATTAGAATCACCTCAGATTTCTCAGCAGAGACAATCAAAGCAAGAAGAGCCTGGAATGATGTATGCCATGCCCTAAAAACAAACAACTAGCAACCAAGAATACTGTACCCAGCTAAACTCTCCTTCATAACTGAAGGCCAAATAAAAACCTTCCATAGCAAAGAAAAATTGAAACAATACATCTCCACCAAACCAGCACTACAAAAGATTCTTAAAGATGTCCTACACATAGAAAACCAACAAGACCGCAATAAAGGCCAAGAAACTGCACCCAAACTGAGAATCCAAGAACCATAAGAAGAACCCAGTTTTCGCAGCCCCCAAGAAGGTAGATAACATGGAAGGAACTCCCAAATACTTCTCAGTCCTATCTCTTAATGTTAACAGTCTGAACTCTCCAATTAAGCGACATAGACTGTCTAGTTGGATTAAAAAACAAGACCCTTCTATCTGCTGCCTGCAGGAGTCACATCTTGCCGTAAAAACAAACACATTTTCAATGTTAAAGGCTGGAACAAAATCTACCAAGCAAATGGACCGCATAAACAGGCGAGAGTTGCAATCCTAATATCAGATAAAATAGACTTCAAATTAAAATTTGTGAGAAGAGATAAAGAAGGTCGCTACATACTAATTAAAGGATCTCTCTTTCAGGAGGATATTACAATTCTAAATATCTATTCGCCAAACAATGGAGCACCCAAATTTATCAAAGAAACACTACTTTCCCTCAAATCCCATATAGATCCAAAGACATTAATTGTTGGGGATTTTAACACACCACTCTCCCCACTAGATAGATCAACTCAGCAAAAACTCAACAGAGAAACCGCAGATCTAAACAGCTGCATAGATCAACTAGACTTAACAGACATTTACCAAACATTTCACCCAGCAGCATCAGAATACACGTTTTTCTCAGCAGCACATGGAACGTTTTCTAAAATAGACCACATTTTAGGTCACAAAGCAAACTTGTCTAAATTCAGAAACATTGAAGTTATACCTTGCATTCTCTCTGACCACAAGGGAATAAAATTAGAACTCAACACCAAAAGCCACCAAAGAAAGTCCGGTATCACATGGAGGCTGAACAACACACTGCTGAATCATGAGTGGGTCATGGAAGAGATTAGAAAGGAAATTCAAATGTTCATGCTATTCAACAAAAATGAACACACAAAATACCAGCTCCTCTGGGACACAGCAAAGGCAGTACTCAGAGGCAAGTTTATAGCTCTGAGCTCCTACATCAACAAATTGGAGAGATCTGAAACTAACAATTTAATGACACATCTAAACCTCCTTGAAAAAGAGCAGCAAGATAAACCCCAAGCCAGTAGACGGAAAGAAATATTCAAAATTAAATCAGAATTAAATGAATTAGAATTCAAAAAAACTATAGAAAGAATCAACAAAACAAAGAGTTGGTTCTTCGAAAAACTTAACAAAATTGACAGACCCTTAGCAAATCTTATCAGAAAAAGAAGAGAACACACCCAAATTAATAAACTCAGAGATGAGAATGGAAACATCACCACGGAAACAAGAAAGATTCAGAACATTATAAGGGAATACTTCTCAAAACTTTATGCTAATAAGTTTGAGAACTTGACAGAAATGGACCTCTTCCTAGCAAATATTGACATGCCAAAACTAAACCAAGATGAGTTAAACTATCTTAACAGGCCCATATCAAGCATTGAAATAGAAACAGCAATAAGAGACCTCCCAGCTAAGAAAAGTCCAGGACCAGATGGTTTTACAGCGGAATTTTACAAGGCCTTCAAAGCAGAGCTCACACCAATTCTCCTCCAACTCTTCAATGAAATTGAAAGAGAAAGCTCACTACCGAACACATTCTATGAAGCCATCATAACCCTCATCCCAAAACCAGGCAGGGACTCATCAAAGAAAGAGAACTATAGACCCATTTCTTTGATGAACATTGATGCAAAACCTCTCAACAAAATTTTGGCCAACCGACTTCAACAATTCATCCAAAAAATCATACACCACGATCAAACAGGATTCATTTCAGGGATGCAAAGTTGGATCAATATACGAAAATCAATTAATATTATTCATCACATCAACAGGAGCAAGAATAAGAACCACATGGTTATCTCAATAGACGCAGAAAAAGCATTCGACAAGATCCAACACCCCTTCCTGATGAAGGTTTTGGAAAAATTAGGAATCCATGGAACATTCCTCAATACAATAAAGGCTGTATATGACAAACCTACAGCCAGCATTATACTCAATGGTGAAAAACTAAAGCCATTTCCTCTTAACTCAGGAACAAGACAAGGATGCCCACTCTCTCCACTTCTCTTCAATCTAGTATTAGAATACCTAGCTACAGCAATAAGACAAGATGCAGACATAAAGGGGATCCAAATAGGGAAAGAAGAAATAAAACTCTCCCTCTTTGCAGATGACATGATCTTGTATTTAAAGAATCCCATAGACTCCACTCCCAAATTACTCAAGCTGATTCAAAACTTTGGCAAAGTAGCAGGTTATAAAATTAACCCCCCAAAATCAATGGCTTTTCTGTATGCCAACAATGAGAAAAGTGTGGCTGAAATTAGGAAAGCAACTCCATTTGTAATAGCCCCACAAAAAATAAAATACCTAGGAATTAACTTAACTAAAGAAGTGAAGGACCTCTATGATGAAAACTTTAAAATCTTGAAAAAGGAAATCAACACAGAACTTAAAAAATGGCAAAACCTCCCATGCTCCTGGATTGGAAAGATTAACATCGTGAAAATGGCAATACTTCCCAAGGCTATCTACAAATTCAACGCAATACCTATCAAAATTCCACCCTCATTCTTCAAGGAAATAGAAGAGGCAATCCAAAAATTCATATGGAACAATAAAAGACCCCGAATAGCAAAAACGCTCCTCAACGGAAAGAACACTGCTGGAGGAATATCAATACGAAATTTCAAACTCTACTATAAAGCCATAGTAATCAAAACAGCTTGGTATTGGCATAAGAACAGACCTCAGGACCAATGGAATAGAATTGAAAACCCAGAAATGAACCTACAGACCTATAGCCATCTAATCTTCGATAAGGGAGCTAAAACAATAGGATGGAAGAAAGACAACCTCTTCAGTAAATGGTGCTGGCAAAACTGATTAACTACATGTAGAAAACTAAAGCTAGATCCTTATATATCACCCTGCACCAGAATCAACTCCAAATGGATCAAAGACCTTGAACTCAAAGCAGACACTCTGAAAACATTACAGGATGGAATAGGAGAAACCCTGGGTCTCCTTGGCTCAGGCCGAAATTTTCTGAATAGAGACCCGGAAACACAACAAATCAAAGAAAGGTTGGACAAATGGGATTGTATAAGGTTGCAGAGCTTCTGAAGGGCAAATGACATAGCTAGCAAGATCAATAGAAAGCCCACGGATTGGGAGAAGATCTTTACTAGCCATACAACGGACAAGGGTCTCATATCTAAAATATACTTGGAACTCAAAAAATTAAACCACCCAACAACAAATCCTCAAAGAAACAACTGCCCAATAAGTAAGTGGGCGAAAGACTTAAAGAGAAGCTTCTCTGAAGAAGAAAGAAGGATGGCCAATAGACACATGAAGAAATGTTCAACATCCCTAACCATAAAAGAAATGCAAATCAAAACAACATTGAGATACCACCTCACTCCAGTTAGAACGGCAAAAATCAAGAACTCTAACAACAGCAGATGCTGGAGGGGATGTGGACAGAAAGGAACCTTACTTCATTGTTGGTGGGAATGTAAACTTGTTCAACCACTTTGGAAAGCAGTATGGAGGTTCCTCAAAAGACTCCACATAGAGCTCCCCAATGACCCAGCAATCCCACTTTTGGGCATTTACCCAAATGATCACAAACAAGGCCACACTAAAGCTACCAGCACAACTATGTTTATTGCAGCATTATTTACCATAGCTAAGATATGGAACCAACCCAGATGCCCCTCAGTAGATGAATGGACCAAGAAAATGTGGTATATATACACAATGGAATTCTATGCCTCCATCAGAAAGAATGACATTTCCCCATTTGTTAGGAAATGGAAAAACTTGGAAAAAATTATATTAAGTGAAGTAAGCCAGGCCCAAAGAAACATAGGTCCCATGGTTTCCCTTATTTGCAATATCTAGTATAGGTATGAGTCAAGCGGAAAAAGTCAGAGAATGTGATGTTAGGAAAACAAACCCTCAAATATGTATTTTAATGTTTTTGTTTCTTTCATGCATGTGTTTCTAACGCATTTATAAGATTATTTCTTTGTTACTTTGTATGTCCCTCCCCCACACTGTGACCCCCGCTTTCACTATATTTGATGTCAGTATAACATGTGGAGGAGACGGGGACAAACAAGTTGTTTAAGGATTCAGGTGGACCTGTTGCAACAATGAGAAATACAAAATGTCATGTCAAAACCAGCTTTACAATGTCGGTGGGGAGGGGAGGGGGGGTATGATTGGGTGGGGGGGAGGGGGGAGGCTGGGAAGGGAGGTGAAGGGTAAACAAAGGAGGAGGCTGCAATGCTTGGTAAGAAATGTATGCATTATCCTGCCCATGTAATTGTAACCCCTCTGTACAATATGTTCTCAAATAAAATAAAATAAAATTAAAAAAAAAATGAAAACGAAAAAAAAAAAAAAAAAGAAATGTCGAGGAAAGAAGGTAGGACAGTAAAAGTCAAAGGGCTACTAGGGAGGGAGAAGTAGAAAAGCAAAAGAATGGAGAGAAAGAGAGACAATATAGGAAAGATAAATAGAGGCAAAGTAGAAAATTAAATGGACATATTGCAATAACATAATGGAACCTTTTACTTTCTACAATTAGCTGATTTATTGTTTTAATAAACACACATGTGAACATGATCAAAAACTAGATAAACTTTATTTCAGAAAAGTTTGATCTGCGTACTGAAAATAAACAAGAATTGTTAAGAATACTTCAGCTGATGGAAGGAAACTTTTATGCCTATGGGATAAAGATGAAATACAATACATGCAGAGTATAAATTAATTGAAAAATATCAAGTTATACACATTACACATCGTAAGAGATGACAAATGTTGAAATTTACTCATTTGTTTTTGAAAATTTACTCAGAGAGAGAGATAGAGAGAGAGAGAGATATCTTAGACAAATAAATGTAGAATAAAAAACCAGAAGAAAGATTTTAAAAAGAACAAAAGAGGGAACAGCTAGTGAGTCATGCCTGTAATCTTAGTTAATCCGTAGGTAAAATCATGAGGATTGTGGTTCATGGTCAGCCCAGGAAAAGTAATAATGAAAAGAAATTATGGGAGACCCTTCTCAGAAGAATTACCTGAATGTGACAGTACTTGCCTTTCATCTTAGCTATGGTGGAAAGCAAAACTAAGAAATTCGTGGTTGAGACTGGATCATCCAAAAAGTTTGACCCTATCTCAAAAATTAACTAGAATGAAAAGAGCTGCAGGTATAACTCACATGATAGAGCACCTGTGTTGCAAGCGCAATGCTCCAAGTTCAAATATCAATACAGTACTACAAAAAAAAACAAAAAAAGCAAACACACAAGCACACAAAAACAGACTATTTAGAAGTAAACTCTGTTGCTGTGGTTCATTTATTTTCTTGTCATTTGCTCGTTTTTATAGGCTAAAACTATTATTACATTAATTTACAATTGACCTTAGTTTTATTAGATAACAGGCTAACTTGATTGTTTTCTTCGAAATAAATTGTATATATGTAATATTTATAACAGGATGTTACTGGATTCTTCTACTTAGACAAATACTGATACAAATTACAATATTTATAATAATAATAATTATTATTCATTATTATTAACATACTCATTATTATTAACATACTTACTGGGTTTTCTTTTTTGTGAAAGGAACAGCTACATCTACTTATCTAACAACAATCTCTAATATCATACGGCTTTTATTAACTTAGTTCTCATTTTGTATATATATATATATATATATATATATGATAATTTATATCATTGGGTCTAATCTCATTTCTTCATCTTTCCTACTACCTAGGGTACCTCCTACTTCATTTTCTAGTTCTGTGTATTTGATCTTATTTTAAAAAAAACTTCCACAAATAAGTGAAGTTGTGAAGTATGTTTTCCTTTCTGTGTCTGCATCTGGCTTGTTTCACTGTGTTGTGTACACCAGTTTTATACAAAATGTGACAAGACAGAAGGATCTCTTGTTAAGTGTGAATAATGTTCACGTGTGTGTATCTCATTTTATCCATTCTCCTTTAGAGAACACTTAAGACAACCCTATGTCTTGGATATTACCATGTCTTGGAGATTAACATGTAATGCTGTAAAAAACTAGGAGTTCACTCATCTTTAGGAGTTGTTGGTCTCATTTCCTTTGGGTATATGACTGGAAGAAGGAATGCTGGACTTCTGGTAGTTCTATTTGATTTTCTTGGCAATCTTCACACTGTTTTGTCTGCTGACTATAGGTAGTCTACATCCTCACTGATGATTTACTAGGGTTCCTTTATGTCCAAACTCTAGCCAATACCTACCTTTAAGCTCTTTAATATGTAATTTATCAATTAATTTATCTGATAAGGATTTACCTTTAAGCTTCTAACAGGGAGTGTGGTGATATCGCATAGTAATTTTAATTTGCATTTCCCTGATGATTAGTTATGTTGGGCACCATGTTACGTATTCTGGGATATTTTTGTCTTCTTTGTAGTGTGGTCTGTTATCGTAATTCATTGTTTTTCTACTGGATTGTGAAAATTTTTGTGTTTTTTTTTTTTTAGAAATCAACACATGATTAGATATGTGCTTTCCAACTATCTTCCCAGACTGAACGTGGCATTTTATTTTTTAGATGCCATATCTAAACCACTGGAAAGGTTAAAGTTAAGAAAGTTTCTCTTAAGATCTCTTCTACAAGTTGTAGGGTTTTTGTATTTTCATGTCTTAGCTTTATATATTTTATAAATTTTGGGATGATTTTTTGTGTATAGTTTAAAATAAATCCAGCTTCATTTTTTTTTGCTTGTGAAAAGTCAGTTTTCCTAGTACTATTTATTGAAGAGATTATCTGTTTTCTCATTTTGTCCTCTGAACACCCTTGCTGAAAATTAACTAACCATAAGTGTTTGGATTTATTTCTGAGCTCTCTGTTCTGTTCCATTGGTCTGTGTGTCTGTTTTCATGCCAGTACAATATTTACTGTTCTGATTACTAAAACTTTGTAATGCAATTTTAAATCACAAACTGTGATGTCTTCAACTTTGATTTTCTTTCTCAGTGTTGCTTTGGTTATTCAATGTTTTGTGGTTTCATGCAAAATTTAAGATTGTTTCTTCTGTTTCTGTGTGTGTGGGAAAGTGACATTGGAATTTCTTAATAGGGATTATGTTAACTATGCATTTCAGTTTGGGTAATATACTAGCTTATTTTCTATTGTCCATAGTACAGGCTGGGTGAGCTATAAAGAAAACCCATCACTCAGACTTTATCCACAATGGCTGAAAATAAGGCCAAGAGAGAGAGGGATATACAGCCCCTCCCCCATCTTAGTAAGGTGCTGGTATTTATGATATAGGGTTCTTTGCCCTAGAAAAACACACTGAGGATCTGAATTTGATTCTGGCCCTCTTCCTGGCAGAGTTCCACAAGGGCATAGCATAGCACCCATACTTGCATACCTCCTTGTGCCTGGGCTTTGTCTCTTAGCAAGCTGTTAGTGCTCAGTTCTGAGGCTCCACCCAAATTACTTCATCTAAGCCTAACCATGTTTATCCTCTTAATAGCTCGTAATGAAGATTCAATTCTAAAAATAAAGATGTTCACCTGAGCAGGTCATGAGTATTTAAAAAATATTAACTCTTTTTATTTGAATACATGGGATAGCTACCTATTCATTTGTATATTCTTCAATTTCTTTCATCAGGTTTTTGAAATAGGTTTCAATATATAGATCATTCAGTACCTGATTAATTTATTCCTAAGTACACATTTGTTTATTTTGGTAATGATTATTTTATTTAGTCTTTATGTCTGTTATTATTTGTTTATCAAAATGCTAGTGAGTTTTTAGACATGGTCTTTATCTCTGAGTGCTATAGCACAAGGATCAGCGCCTTGCCAAGATGAGGGTGGGGTTGTATATCCCCTCCCATGCCTTATCCTCAGCTGCTGTGGATAACATCAAAGTGATAATCGCTTATTCCATCCATTTACTAATTATTTGATCACAAAATAGACCCAGAAGATTATTCTCTGTTTTAAGCCACCAATGGGGTTGAATGATAATGGCTGAAAGATATACACCCCACAAGAAATTTATCATCCAAGAGACAAAGTACTTTATTTTTTGTCGGTTGTGGGGCTTGAACTCTAGATCTGAGTGCGGTCCCTGAGCTCTTTAGCTCAAGTGCTCTACCACTTGAGCCACAGCACCACTTCCAGTTTTCTGGTGGTTAATTGGAGATAAGAGTCTCATGGACATTCCTGCTCCAGCTGGCTTTGAACCACAGTGCTCAGATCTCAGCCTCCTGAGTAGCTAAGATTACAGGCATGAGCCACATGTGCCTGGCACAAAGTACTTTTAAGTGACATAAGAAATCCAACTGAAGCTGCAAAGTAGAGAGATAATATAAGAGCTTGCACTTGTAATCCCACCTATATCTGAAGATTGAGGTTCAAAGTCAGTCCAGGCAGTAAAGTCCATGAGAAGCTCATCTTCAATTAACTAACAAAAAGCTAGAAATGGAGCTGTGGCTTCAAGTGTTAGATCACTAGCCTTGAGCCCAAAAGCTCAGGGACAGGTGGCACCCATGCCCTGAATTCAAGCCCCAGGACTGGCACACACACACACACACACACACACACACACACACACACACACACACACATACACAGATACTATAAAAGAAAAAACACATCAGTACAGTCTATATTAAGCAGCCCCCCAGAGGCTGGCTCACTTTTTATCCATTTGAATATTTTATAAGTATTTTATTGTGAAAGTACTGTACTGAAGGGTTACAGTTACATGAACAAGGTAATGAGCACATTTCTTATCAAATATTGTTGCCTCCCTCCAGCCTAAATTGTAAAGTTTGATTTTCTACATATGAAAGCTACCAGCACAACTATGTTTATTTATTTATTTTATTTTTTTGGTTCCTGTCGTGGGGCCTGAACTCTGGGCCTGGGCGCTGTCCCTCAGCTCTTCAGCTCAAGGCTAGCGCTCTACCACTTGAGCCACAGTGCTACTTCCGGCTTTTTTCATTTTGCTTATGTGGTGCTGAGGAATCAAACCCAGGGCCTCAGGCATGCAAGGCAAGTGCTTTACCACTGAGCCACCTTCCCAGCCCCACAACTATGTTTATTGCAGCATTATTTACCATAGCTAAGATATGGACCCAACCCAGATGCCCCTCAGTAGATGAATGGATCAAGAAAATGTGGTATATATACACAATGGAATTCTATGTCTCTATCAGAAAGAATGACATTGCCCCATTTGTTAGGAAATGGAAAGACTTGGAAAAAATTATATTAAGTGAAGTGAGCCAGGCCCAAAGAAACATAGGTCCCACGGTTTCCCTTATTTGCAATAACTAGTATATGTCTGGGACAAGTAGAAAAGGTCAAAAGTTTTATAAATATGACCAGATAAGATGAAGTTAAGCGAAATGAACCCCAAGATAGGGACACAAGTGGTTTTTTATTTCTTGCTATTGTTTCTAATATATCCATAAGGTACCATGTGATTTTTTTTGTTGCTTTGCATGTTCCTCCCCCACTGTATTTGATGTTGGTATAATTTGGGGAGGGGAAGGGAAAAAACAAAATGTTTAAATAGGGATACAGGTTGACCCATTGCAACAACAAGAAGATACTATGTTGAGATTCATTTGAATTTTTACGGACCTGTATCTTAGCATCAGAATTCTGAAAGTGAGAAAAAAAAGACAGAAACTTATCAGATAAATGGAGTCTCTTTGGACCAAAATTCCTTCCGGAATTTTGGCCATACAGGTGACTGAAGATAAAGGAAACTCTCTCCCATGGAACGTCCCATATCAAGGCTACCCAGATAGGTGAAGGCCAAGGTATATGCAAGCTTCTCAGATGGAAATCCCAATGATATAAAAGTAGAATCAACTTTGAAGAATCCATAATCTGTTAAATGCATATTTAAGTCATTTAATGTCTAGAGTTATTTCTACTCCAAGATTCCAAATGGAGATTTAGTTTACATTTCATTCCTTTTTCACCTTGGATCTCACACAGGAAATGAATGTTCCTTAAAAATAATTAAGACTGGAGCTGGTTTTGGGAAAATATTAGTGCAGATTTTGTGAAAATAACCACTTTGTTCTATTTTAATTCAGGGTAATACCAAATAACCCCAATGGTGGTATATGATTACCTACTTTTCTAGCATTTGTCTTATAAAATAATGTTTTTAAAATGATTTTAATTGGCTTTATGTTCAATTCTAGAATTGGGAAATATTTCATGACATTAAATGGACAGACTAGTGTTCCTTCTAGACTAAAATTTTAAACAATTATCATTGTAGAAATGATATTTCTTTTTTTTTCAAAACCTGGGCTGATTCTTTATTTTACCACTACTGACAAAGCATCATGGACTAGACATGTTCATAGATTGGCTTAGATAACTTTGTTGCTCCTAGCTATGGAGCTCTGTCCTTGTTAAGGGAGACTTCACAAAGCTTTGAGATATAGGTATAGTTAAAAGCCATTTTAGCAGCAACTCCTCTAAGTTGGGAAACAGAAGTCACTTTGCTTTTAGCCGGATTTACTGGATCACTTTGTGCTGCAGTCGGTTCTTAATGTGGTACCTCTTGGCCATACTTAGAGGGATATTTCCCTTTTATGTGGCACAAAGTGAACACTAGGTTTGCATATGCTTTCTTGTACTTTAAAATAAGGTTAGTTTAACTCGAATTTGGTTAAATATTCATAAGAGAAAATTTCAGCCTACTGAAATTTATACGTAAATGAAGGTTAATCTGTTTTTTTACACAAAGAGTAAAAAGGGGCTGGGAAGGTGGCTTAGTGGTAGAGTGCTTGCCTAGCATGTATGAAGCCCTGGGTTTGATTCCTCAGTGCCACATACACAGAAAAGCCAAAAGTGGCACTGTGGCTCAAGTGGTAGAGTGCTAGCCTTGAGCAAAAAGAAGTTCAGGGACAATGCCCAGGCCCTGAATTCAAGCCCCAGGACTGGCAAAAAATGAATAAATAATTGTGTGAGAGGGAATGGGAAACCCTGGGAGAGAGAAAGAAAAAGTAGTAACATTGTCTAAAAAGGAATGTACTTATTACCTGACTCCTGTAACTATAACTCTTCTGTACATCACTTTTATAATAACATTTTTTTTTTTTAAAGGAGTGAAAAATAACTTTATTAATAATTTTAACAGAAATTTAAAATAGCACGTCCATATTTTTATTACATAATTTCCTGCCATGTGCATGTATATGTACAAACCCACACAGAGACCTTACAAACACATACACACATGTACATATGTGTACATATATATATACATATATATATGTATATATGTATATATATATATATACATACACACAAATGTACTGCCTGAACTGGTGAACATGGCATTCATGAACTTGGAACACAAAGTTTTAAAATCTTACTCAAGATTTTATAATATATAATATAATATATATATTTATAATATATATATATTTATAATATATATTTATAATATATATATATTTATAATATATATTTATAATATATAATAATATATAATATTATATAATATAATATATATTTATAATATATATATATTTATAATATATATTTATAATATATATATATTTATAATATATATTTATAATATATAATATAATAACATTTTTTAATGAAGAAGACCATGACTCTACATGTTAAGAATCTTGTGAAACTACTATAGCTTGACTTTGATTTTCTTCATTCAGGTCAGGACCTAACACATTTTGGAAAGAGGGCAAAGATGTAGAGGTCTTCAATATTTTTTTTCTATTTGAAAGAATTTTTCAAAAAATTCTTGTCTTTAAAGTGTAATTTACTGAAGAAATAAGTATTAGAACTGCCATGTATTCTCTTTATGCATACATGTTGATTTTGTGTCCTACTAGTTTACAAAATTCATTATTAAGTGTGTATATTTGGGGGGATATGTGTGTGAGTCTAAGAAAGGCAGAAGAGGGGATAGAGAGAGAAATCTTTAGATTTTCCACATATAGCAGTATGGTATAAAAACAGAGATAATCTTACTTCACCCTTTCTAATTGGATACATTTTATTCCACTTTTGTTCTTGCTAGTAATTGTATTACTAAGCTGAACAGAAATCCTAAGAATAAACATGACCTGCTATATATTAGATATTGGTAGGAAAACTTTTAGCTCTTCCCAATTGATGTTATCTGTCATTTGTTTAGACTTTATAATTTTTCTTATTCTTATTATATTATGGAACATTCTGTCAATACCTAGAACATTAAAATTTCAATTCAAGGGAAAATGCCAAACTTTACCAAATGGTTTTTGATTGAGATGATTTACAATTTGAGCCACAGGTCCATGCTTGTAGTTTTTGCTGGTTAATTGGAATCTTACAGATTTTCCTGCCCAAGCCTAGCTTTAAATAGTAGTTCTTAGATTTCACTCTCCTAAGTAGCCAGGATTACAGGAATGAGCCACCCAGCAGTAGTGTGGTTTTAATAGATCAGTTTTACTGGGTTGTTGATCCTAATCTGTTAGTATTTTATTAAATGTTTTGTATCAATGTTCAGCAAAGATACTAGTTTATGGATTTCTTTCCTTGCAATATCTTTGTAGTGAGTTGAAGCTGACCTCATAAAATGCATTTGAAAGGACTTTTTGTTCTACCTCTATTTTGTTTATTTTTTGTTTTTTAATTTTATTGTCAAGGTGCTGTACAGAGTACAGTTACATACGTAAGGTAGTGAGTACACATTTCTTGTCATACTTGTTACTCCCTCCTTCATTTTTCTTCCACTTTCCCTCTCCCCCACTCCTACCCCCATTGTACAGATCATTTCCAACATACTGTCTTGTAAGTATTGCTGTTGTATTGGTTCCCCCTTAGTCCTTTGTCTCACTATTTTGTCCTTCCCCTTCCCTTCTCTAGTTCAGATAAACATATATACAATACCCAGGGTACCAAAATCAAATACAAGGACAACAGGGAATAAACCATGGGGGGGGGGGGGGCGGGATACAAAAGAAAAAAGAAGTCATGAAGTACATTTGTAACAACAACAAAGAAAAACCTCTTGTATCCATGTCTTGTAGTTCATTTCACTTGATTTCCCTCATTGTAATAATTAGTATATGTCTAGGATAATCCTAGCAGATGAGCAGCATAGCTCAATAGCTCTGTACATATGACCATATAAGATGATGCTTAGTGAGACGAACTCTACCTCTACTTTTAAGAGATTTAAAAATTATTCATAGTAATTTTTCTTTGGGTCAGATATGGTGGTTTTTGTCTGTTTTACCAGCTACACGGGAGGTCATAAAATGATAAAGTATTGAAGAAAGCCCCTGGGAAAGAATGATTCTACCTGAAAAGTAAAGCAAAATTTGGCTGAGACAGTGCATCAAGTGGTAATGTCCCTGTTTAGCATGTGTGAGACTCCCATACTGCCAAAAAAGTTGATAAAAATATTTATTCAAAATTTGGAGATAATCCATAAAGCCACCATGTCTTGGGTATTTTTTGATGGAAGGGCTGTAATTTTAACTTCAATCTCTTTGTTATTGTTCTGTTCAAGTTTCCTATTTTCCTTTTCAATCTTTGTAAGTAATATTTTTCTAGTTTTACTGTTATAAAATTTGTTGGAATATAATTTTTAAAAATCTCTTACAATCCTCTTTATTTTTGACATATCAGTTTTAATGTCTTCATTTTAATTTCTGACATTACTCATTTGAATCTTCTCTCTTTTTTCAGTTACATTAGCTAGGAATTTGTCAATTTTTTTCAAAGAACAATCCTTGGATTTATTGATTTTTTTTTCAGTAGATTTTTGGTTCTCCACTTGATTTACTTATGCTCTAAAACTCATCACTTTCTTCCCTCTGCTAACTTTGTGTTTTGTTTTTGCTTCTTATTGTACTGCCTTGAGGTGTAGGGCTAGACTATTTATTTGGAAGCTTTATTTGTTACATAAAATTTCCTCTTTGATTTACAAAATTAATATAGCTTTAGGTACATCTGATAGGATTTTATATACTCTTCATTCCATTCTAATTTGTCTAGGGATGTTTTTAAATTCCTGATTTGGTTTAAATGTATCTTATTGGTTCTGCTGAAGCAATTTGTTGGATTTCTTCATAGTTGTGTAATTTTCAAGATTCCTTCTGCTATTGGGTTTTACTTCATGCTGTAATAAAAATAGCATTACTAGGTACAGTCTCAAAAGTCTTGAATTGATTAGTACCTACTTGTGTGTGTTGGGAGTAATGTATATTTTTTTGCTATTGGATGGAAAGTTCTATAAATATTTGTTAGGACAATTTGTTTTAAAGATCAGTGCAAGTGGGGCTGGGAAGGTGGCTCAGTGGTAGAGCGCATGCCTTGCATGCCAGAGGCCCTGGGTTCGATTCCTCAGCACCACATAAGCAAAAAGAAAAAAAAGCCGGAAGTGGCGCTGTGGCTCAAGTGGTAGAGCGCTAGCCTTGAGCTGAAGAGCTGAGGGACAGCGCCCAGGCCCAGAGTTCAGGCCCCATGACCGGACCCCAAAAAAAAAAAAAAAAGATCAGTGCAAGTCCAGAATTTTCATATTACTTTTCTTTCTTGTTGGTATCTCCATTGTTAGAAGCTAGCTATTGATTTCCCAGGTAATGTATTCTTACCTGTTTCTTCTTTTATGTCCATTAATATTAATACCAAATATCTCAGAACTTTAATATAATGTGTGCAAATATAAACATATATATATATTTGTTTTTTTCCCTTGAAAACCTAACCTCTTTATTACTAAATAAGAAGACCTGTTAATTTTTCTTTATTTTTCTTTTGTTTGCTCAGTTGAGTGACTTTAGTTTTTCTATGAGTCTAGTAAGTTTTTACCTGGAATCTTCTATATCTATGTATAAAACCTCTCTGTCATTTAATTGTTTGCATGAGATATCACTTTCAACATATATGTGGATCTGGAAGCTCAACAAGTTTCTTGTAAAAGGAAGTAGTTGAATCATGTCATTTTGGACCCAATTATAACACTCTTTATCTTTTGATTGATGAATTTAATCCATTTATAAATTCAAGTTTATTATTAACAGCTAAGAACTTGATCCTGATATTTTGTTAACTCTTTCAGTTTGTTCTGCCAATTCTTTATTCCTTTCTTACTGCCACTGTGATGTGGTGATTTTATATTTGGTTACATTTTGATCCATTTCTATTTCTTGTGTATCTGTTGTCATTTTTCCATTGTAGTTCTGACGGGATGATATGAAAGTTTTAGAGTTATAGTAGATTATTTTAAGTAACTTCTGTTAAAATTCTCAGGAATTTCTTTTTACATAATTTCTCATTTATATATAATTTTGTGGTTACAACTTATGTCTTAGTACATTGCAAATTTTTAATAGCTTATTGTATCTATAATTATTTTTACCTTTTTTTTTTGTTGTTGGTCATGGGGCTTGAACTCTGGGCTTGGGTGCTGTCCCTCAGCTCTTCAGCTCAAGGCAAGAGCTCTACCACTTGAGCTACAGAGTCACTTCCGGTATCTCTAATTATTTTTTACCACGTTGAATTTTAATCTTCATAGTAAAGACATGAAAGAAGTACACATTACTATTACAATAATATATTTTCTTGACTTTGACTATGGACTTAACCTGTATCACTGCGTTTTATACTTACATAGATTTTCTTGTTAGGAATTATTATTCTTTCATTTCAGGCTAAAGGACTGCATTAAAGATTTCTTGTGATGAAGATATAGTGGTTGTAAAGTCTTTTATCTTTTCTTGTCTGGGAAAAACTTTATTTCTCTCTTTGTTTTTGAAGGACAATTTTTCCCAATAAAATATTCTTTCTTCACATTGAATACTTTATCTGATACTTCTTGGCCTGCAAGATTTCTTCTGTAATTCTGCTAAGGAATTAATGAAGATGTCATTTCATTTTACTTGATGCTTTTCTCTTGATGCTTTGAAATTTGTAACTCACTATTTTGCATATAGTAGGCCAATTTATCTTCAAACCTGTTTGAGTATCTTTGCACTCATGGATTGGGATTTCTATACCTCACTCAATACTTAGAGAAAAGTTTATCGATGTTATAATTGAAGAAGCTTTTTATAATTTTCTCCATGTCTTCTCCTTGAACACCTTCCATAGGGGCATGAGTTCAGTTAGTAGTGTCACATAAGTTTCATAAACTTTATTTGTTCTTTTCCACTTTCTTCCCTCTGACCTAGTTACTTCAAAAGGCCTGTATTAAAATTCATAGATTTGTTCTTCTGTTTGATGTAGTCCTCTGTCAAAATGTTCAATTGAATTTTTATTTCATTCATTGAGTTCATCCACTACAAAGATCTATTAGATTCATTTTTAAATTTTTAAATTAAATGTCTTTTAAGTTAACATATAAAATCATAAAAGTTGTACCTACTAACAGAAAAGATGTAGACAACATGTATATATTGCTTTTTTGGGGGGTTGGTTTTGGGGCTTGAACTCAGGGACTAGGCATTGTCCCTGAGATTCTTTTGCTCAAGACTAGCACTCTACCGCTTGAGCCACAATAGCACTTCTGTTTTTTTCTGTTTATGTGGTGCTGAGGAATTGAACCCAGGGCTTCCTGAATGCTAGGCAAGCACTCTGCCACTAAGCTACATTCCCAGCCCAACATGTATATATTTCAATACACGTATATATTATATAATGCTTAAAACAAATTATACCTAACTATTGCTTCAAGCATTTATTATCCATTTATGGTGCAAATATTCAGCACCTTTCTTGTACTTTTTGAGGTATGTAATATATTTTTGTTTCTATAATCATCATACTGGGCAATAGCATTTCAGAATTTCTTAGTCCTATGTAATTTTAACTAGTAACCATTAATATATCTTCTCATATCCTTCCTTGCACTCTTCCCCATCCTCCCTGAAATCAGGACTCTACTAATAACATCCACAACTATATTAGACCCCAGATAAATGAGATGATATGGTACTTGTCTCCTCTTATTGTGCTGGTGTATATGTGCCTTGTACATTTCATTTAGTATGAAATCTATTTTCATTACTTCTAGTATGATCTCCAATTTTATCCATGTTCTTACAAATGGCATGATTTGGCTGGGAATGTGACTTAGTGGTAGAGGGCTTGCCTAGGATGCATGAAGCCCTGGATTTGATTCCTCAGTATATAAACAGAAAAACAGAAAAAGCTGGAAGTGTACTGTGGCTTAAGTAGTAGAGAGGTATCCTTGAGCCTAGGTCCTGAGTTCAAGCCCCAGGACTGGCCCCAAACAAACAAAAAACAAATGGCATAATTTTAACTATTTCAGGGTTGATTTAAATTCAATTAGTTATATGTACCACATTTTTTAATTCAATCATTAGTTTCTCCACAGTCAGACTGTTTCTATTTCTTAGTTACTGTGAATAATACTGTAAGAAACATATGAATGTAGAAGTCCCTTTGATATACTGAAACTATTTCTCACTCAGTAATAGGTTGCTGGATTTCAGTGATTTATTTTTTAATTTTCTAATATATCTTCATATTGTTTTCCATAAAGCCCTGGTTTAAACTCAGATCCTAAGAGCTGCTTAATTTGAATAGTTATGGACTCTTTTGTCAATGAGAGCCCTAACAGTTTAATGTGCCACAAACTTCTTCATGCTAGGACAAGGCCACTAGCAGTTACGGCTGTTGTTGGATATAGGTGAAGAAACAAAAAGTAGATTACATAATTGCAGCTATAACCAGAGACAGCACACTCTCCCTACAGTAGGAATCTTTCCTAGTCCTTATAGACAAGTAAAATCTTTCCTTTCCAAAACTACTATAAAAGAAAAAGAAGAAAATGCTTAGAATTGGAGATAATCATGTTTATTGAGACAAGACAGGGTCAAGGAAATATCACATGTTCTCATGTATAGAACTAAAATGATGATGATGATAGCAGTAGTACTCATGGTAATGAGACATGAATGTAGAACGTTCTTACATTTTTCTTTTTAAATTTTTATTTTATTATCTTTAATGACAAAAGAGTTGCCATTCCACAAAGTAGTTTATGAATACAGAGTCCTGATCAATGTCAACCCTATGAATATTTTCATCCCTCCCTGCCAAACCCCCTTTCTTCACTTTCTTAGTTTTGTAGGGTTAGCATTGAATTTTTTATTGCACTTTCCTCCTTTTTTTTTTTTTTGTCAGTCGTGGGGCCTGAACTCTGGGCCTGAGCACTGTCCCTGAGCTCCTTAGCTCAAGGCTAGTGCTCTACCACTTGAGCTACAGCGCCACTTCTGGCTTTTTTCTTTTTGCTTATGTGGTGCTGAGGAATCAAACCCAGGGCCTCGTGCATGCAAGGCGAGCGCTCTACAACTGAGCCCTCTTCCCAGCCTCTTCCTTCTTTTTTGAAGACAGCATAATGAAATTGATGAAATATTGCTTGAAAGGGAAATATCAAAGTGAGATTTGAGTGAATTTGGTGAATTTGTTCAACATGCACCATGTACTTGTGTGAAAGTATCAGAATGAACCCTTTTTTTTTCTCCAAATGTATGCTATTTCCAAAGAACCCTACATAAATAAATAAATAAAAATGAGTAAGTTAGCTGGGTGCTGTTGGTTCAGTTTTGTTATCTTAGCTACACAGTTAAAGATCACAGTTAAAGCCAGTCTTGGCATAAATGTGGAGCCCATCTTAATCAATCACTGGATGTGCCTATTATCTAGCAATGTGGGAAATCTAAATAGAAGGATTGTGTTCCAGGATAACCTGAGCATACAAGAGAGAATCTATTGGGGAAAAAAGTAAAGGAAAAAAAAAGCTAGATTGGAGTTCAAGGGGGATAATACCTGTTCAGTAAGAGCCAGGTCCTGAGTTCAAATCCCCCTACTACCCTCCCAAAAACAAGAAGGAAAAAAGAAAAGAATACTTACTTAGAAAAAAAAAAATCTCCCCAAACCAAAACTTGAGCAAGGCAACCATTCCACTAATGCATAGGAATTAATATAAGGACATGAGAAAATTTAAAAAGAAGGGAATAGGATCAAAACAAGGAACTCAAAGTAATGATCTTAAGAAAATATGCTTGTTGGGCACCAGTAGCCTATATTTCTAGCTGCTTCAGAGTTTGAAATCTAGAGGATCAGAGTTCAAGGCCAACCTGGACAGAAAATTCTGTGAGATTTCATCTCAAAAGTAACCATCAAAATTCCTGGCTGGAGGCATGGCTTATGAGATAGAATACCAGCCAAACAAACTGAGCAAACATTAGGTCATGAGTTCAAACCCCAGTACCAGAAAACAAAAAAACATTCTTATGGTGCAAACCTAGGTAAATTCCAGATGAGGACTCTGTAAGTCCTACTTGAAAAGCCTGGAGTGCTTATGAAGATCACTTGTCCTTAGTAGATGATAAAAACATTTTTTTCCCTGATTTATCCAGCAACCAAAATGCTGAAAAGTCTTCCTTGTTTTGAAGATCAAAGATTTTATTCTTACTAGGTAAGCAGTGCTTGTACTGTGGCTGTTATTTTCTCACCTTTAGATCCAGCAGGAGCTTTCCAGGTGACTGTGACCTTGACACTCATTGTTTCATGCCCAACAGGCTGTATTTATAGCTCCCATCATGTGCATGACCCCTGTCTGTAATCATTTCATTTCTATCTTCTGAAGTATAAGTGGACAATTGGATCATCTCTGTCGGGTCTTTGTCCCTTCCATGAAAGACGGTGGGGTCCGAGGAAAGGTAAGTGCAGCTGCTCCCCTGTTCCCTAGCTCCCTTAGCCCAGGAGACAATCAGATCTAGTGGGGAGTCAAGTCAAGCAGGAAAACTCGTTTATTAACACACAGCAAGCACTTTTTAAAGCAAAAGAGACTGGGTGGCATGGGAGGGGAGGAGAAGGAACCAATCACTGTAAAGGTTACACCCTTTCGCACACCTAAGCAAAACGGGCTAGTTATGCACTGAATGTAAAGCAAATCGGGCTCTGGCCACTCAACTCCCTCTCAGCGCCGTCTTTGCTGCCCATGTGCTCCACACATCTCTGTTCTTCAGAATCAGCAGTGGGATTTTTTAGACATAAAGTGAGGCAGTACCTTTTTATAAAGTGAGGTCTTGCTTCACTTTATAAATTGACAAATGCTTCCACAAGAATCCTGCTGAGTTTTAAGCTTAAATCTACATGCTCCCTTCTTTAAGAAATCCTGGCCTCTAATATCCTAATGAGCTTGACAGCTTCAAATTTCAATTTTGTCTCCACAATCCTGTGAAATCACCAAAAAAAATCATAATACCAATTGCCACCTTTTATTGTTAACAGCTTGCTTTTGGATCCTCAATTTCTCCCAGGTTGATAGAAGTTGATAGGTTTTCCCTAACATAAGAGCAGTGTCCCTTTCTCAAAATGTTGGGCTCACAAATCCTCACTAGAAGTATTTGATTGTTTTGTTTTGGTTTTGTTTGTTTTATTGCCAATGCTAACACTTGAACTCAGGATCTTGACACTGTCTTTTAGCTTTTTCCCCTGAAGGGTGATAACACTTGAGCCATCCCTCTACCTCAAACTTTTTTGGTGGTTATTAGTAAGAATCTCTTGGACTTTCCTGCCCAGGCTAACTTTAAATTGCCATCCTTCTCAGATATCAACCTCTTGAGTATCTAGAATTACAGACATGAACCAATGCAAATATTAAAGTGTCCTTAAATAGGGGTGTGTGTGTGTGTGTGTGTGTGTATGTGTTTAGATTTTCAGTTGCTATCTGGGAAGCATGCTGCTCTATCATAGCTTGAATCCTTATTTTGTTCAACTAAGTAGGCCTTTTCCAGTTACAGTCTTTACCACTCTGCATTGTCTCTTGCCCTTACATCTTAACTCATTCCTTACTCAGCTGCAGTGCTGTAAACAATTCACTTGGCATCTCCTGGATGGCATTAACAGCACAGTATGTTCCCTGTACTTCAAGCTATGATAGAGGAAAGGAGCTTCAGTGGCAATCAAAAGAATTTTTATTAGACATAAAGCATTTCTCCATTACAGACATTTTCCTGGACAGGTCTGGCAATTTAGAATACATTACAAGTAGACTAGCTGTTTTCTTTTTTTTTTTAATTGTGAAAATACCGTACAGAGGGGTTACAATTACATGGGCAAGATAATGAGTACATTTCTTTTTTCTTTTTTTAAATTTTTATTGTGAACATACTGTACAGAGGGGTTACAATTACATGGGCAAGATAATGAGTATATTTCTTTTCAAGCATTGCAGCCTCCTCCTTTGTTTACCCTTCACATCTTCATATCCCTTCCCAGCCTCCCCCCCCCACCCAATCCCCCCCACCCCCCCGCCCCCCCACACCAAAGTTGTAAAGTTCGCTTTCGACATGACAACTTGTACTTCTCATTGTTGCAACATTTCTTATCAAGCATTGTTGCCTCCTCCTTTGTTTCCCCTTTGCATCTCTCCCCCCCCTCGTTCTCCCCCCCCCCCCAGGGCCAAAGTTGTAAAGTTCACTTTTCGATATAATGACTTGTACATGTCATTGTTGCAATGGGTCCACCAGGTAGTACAAATGGGACTATGTTAGCCATTGGAAATGATTGAAAATTTAACTTGGTGGCTTTGATGATTATAGCTTCATAGACTTCTAGAATGATGATTAAAAACAAAAGGAGCATTGTGAAACTTATTCAGATATTTTGTATGGATGCTCATGTTTTTCACTTATTTATTTAATTAATAGTTATTGCACATCTACTATAAGCTAGATTAGTTTGTAAGTATTCAGTCAGTATTAAACTTGGTTTTAGTAAGGCAAAGGGGTAACAATGTTTGACAAGAAATTTACTCATTACCTTACTCATGTAACTAACCCCTCTGTATGGCATCTTTACAATAAAATATTTTTTAAAGAAAAGAAATCGATGAAGAAATAAATAAAGAAACAAATGAATAATAGCATTTTAGGTAAGGTTGTATACTCATGGTAAGTATAATGGAATTTAAAGACATCTATGTTCTAATGTCCAAGATCTGTGCCTATGTTGTTCTTCATGATAAAGGAAATATTTCAGATGCCACTAAGGTTAAAGACCTTAATGCAATCAATGATCATTCATTGTGCAATCAATGATCATTCATTGATCTGACAGTCCTAATCTGAGTACTTGAATGCTGAAGTCCTCTCCTGGCTTCAATCAAACATCGATATTATGTCAAGAAGGTTTAGAAAGATACAACAATGCTGGTGTTCAAGATGAAGGAGAGAGATCAGGTGCTAAGGATTGTGGGTAGCATTGAGCAACAAGAAAAGGGAAGAGAAGTATAGAATTGGTTCATATCATAAATCATCCCAATAAGATACTTGGATTTCTTTTTTTTGGGGGGGGGTCCAGTCGTGGGGCCTGAACTCTGGGCCTGGGCGCTGTCCCTCAGCTCTTCAGCTCAAGGCTAGCGCTCTACCACTTGAGCCACAGCGCGCCACTTCTGGCTTTTTTCTTTTTGTTTATGTGGTGCTGAGGAATGGAACCCAGGGCCTCATGCATGCAAGGCAAGCGCTCTACCACTGAGCTACCTTCCCAGCCCCAGATACTTGGATTTCTGACTTAAGAACTATAAAGATAATCAATGTGTGCTATCTTATGCTACTGAAGTTGTGGTAACATATAACAGTAATAATATCATAATGATAAAATATAATGAAAGTAATATAGATTAGTGATATAAGGAATGATGTTGTGGGAGAGGTAATCTCAATAGTTCTGACAATGATAGACAATGGTCCAGAGAAGAATTATTATGAATTAAGTCAGAGGACAGTATCGGGAACATTTGTCATGAGTGGGCTAGAAAGAATACCAGTTTAACTATAGACTAATGTAAAAACAAGGTGTGTTTATTGGAGTAGAGGAGTAGAGGATCAGAGGACTGGGTAACACAGGAGAAGCAATCCATTGTCACATCAGGTGGGTCATGGGAGATCTGGGTAGATGTTTGTATTTTATTCTCAATCTAGTTAGAGTTTTTAACAAGAGAATGTTACTATTCTATTTGAATTCTTGAGCATATCCCTAGAGAATCTCATCTACGAAGCAAATGTAGAAATGTGAGCCTTTCTATTTATATAAGCTTAGTCATTAATTCTGGTATAGACAGTCTTTGATCATCTTATGACAAACATGGCTTCAATTTCTTTACCTCTTAGATTTCTTTGCCTTAGATACATGAACTGCACAGTATCTTCTTTTTCTGATCAGTGACTAGGCTTATAACACTGTTTGAGAGAGCATTGAAGTGTTTCTCCAATTGGAGGAGGTGTATGTAGATGGGTGGTTGGATGAGAGGATGGGTGTTGGGCACTTGTGGGGAGGGATTGACCTGAAATATGAATAGAAGACTAAAAGAAGGAAAGAATGCATCTCTAAAATAACCCAAAATTATGCAGTAGACTTAGGAATTGGACTGCATTTTGGTCAGTCAGTATAGTTTCTAGAAATGCTCTTACAAACCACTACAAGGTTAGGCCCTTTCTTCCTTGGGAAAACAAGCCATCACACTTGATTCGACCTTCTGACCTCTAAAGTGCACTGTATAAAAATCTCAGTCATGTTTGCTTGCCACAGAAATTACATCACTTTTCATAACCACTCAGAACAAGAAGGAAGCAAGAAGAAAGTTTCTCATTTTAAAGAGATAACCAGCTTTATCTGTCTGAATTCACACTGTCAGCTGTATTTTTCCAGTATGTCTATGGTACCCCAGGGTAAGAATCCAGTATTATATTCCAATTTTGTTTTTGTTCTTTTAATATCTATTTAGACATTGAATTCAACTTTTTGGAAGAGATTAATTTGGAATTGTTTCCTCACTGATTTGCCCATTTTAATGAACTGAGTCTGTTTTTGTTAGGGAGAGGGAATATTATGTAGATAACAAACTTTGGTCAAATCTGATGAGTGATTTGTTTGTTCAAAATATGCATACCATATTAATCATTGAAATTGACACCTCCTGTCAGGCCAAGATGTTTATTCTGGCATTAGAAGATTTACTCTTTGATGATTGTGTGTAATCATTTCATCAGCATTGGGAACTTAAAATCAGATGTACATTATGATCCTATTTCAGTAACTTGAAAAAGCAAGTTTCATCCCTCTGGCACAAAATTAATTAAAAATATGTATTCATCTGATCAAATTGAGTTCTAAGTGGAATTTTGTCCCTAAATATGCAACAGAATATCAGTTAATCTCTCAAATTCCTATATATATATAAATATAGCTATGTATTATGTATGTATGTATGATCTATCTATCTATCTACCTATCTATCTATGAAATCTTGCTATGTTCCTCAGGATGGCCTTGAAGCCAGTATCCTCTGGCCTCTCCCTATCTTTGAAATAAATAATTAGTTAAGGTTGTCCCTAAATTTCCTTCTAGTCCTATAATCTTGAGATGCTATAACTCTCAAGGTTATTATGTTATCTTTTGATAAACAATTTATTTCCAAAAAGATTCTGGGAAAAATATTTTACTTCTAGCATAAATTCTTTAGGAGAATTTAGTAGAGATGTATTTCTTATATTTAAAAATTTAAGTATCATTAAAAAGAATAACCCATTTCCTAAAGGAGATAAGTCTTTCAGAATCCATTTCTTCTACTATTAATAGAATTGGCTAACAATTGGTGCATTTTTTCCAGAGGAAAAATCAAGTAGCCCAAATAGCTGCTGATCTGTTCAGTTAGAAGTTAGGACCACCAACGTAAAGGAAATTGTAACAATCATTACCTTTTAACAGCAGATTAATGAAAATGGAGTAGAGAGAGTTTTCTACTTTCTAAATGTGTCACTTGCGGACCTATAACATACGGCTCATCATCAAACAGGGGAAGAGAAATTAAACAGTCTGAATGGCAGAGGCCAGAACCTGCTCATGGTGTAATCTCAGGGAGAGTGAGCTGCGCCCTGACCTACTTCCTTCCCTGCTTGCCATTTCTAGTAATGAGAATGAAGGCTCTGTCAGTTGGAGAGCAACTTTCTTATAACCTCCCAAAGAGGGTCCACAATGTCTTCTCAGCACATGCTAATGACATGAGCAGGCCTACTCTGGGCACAGCCCCTCCCAAAAGGGAGGTGAACACACAGTGCTTCTTTCTAGAAGGCTTTTGACAGGACTTAGTAATTCACAGACATTTAATAAATACATCTTACTGGAATGATAGTCATTAGGATACCCACTAGCAGTGCAGTTCACAGATTCCTGTGCCTCAAAATCTTCTGGGCGCACTTTAAGTGTCACTTCAGTTGACTTCAGTTTTCAATTATCTCTCCTAATGGAAAGGAGTGGTAACTTCAAGGGAATGGATTTTTCAATAAAAATCTCAGAACTGTTGCAAATCTTGATACAGAACTTTTAACAAAGGTGCAGACCAAGACTTACCATATAGAGAGAACTTGAAAACTAGGATATTTTCCCTTAGCATTTCCCAGCTCAGAACTCGTCCATCTGTTAAGATCATTGCAAGCAATTCAGAGAATTGCTTTACTGAGAAGCTATTACGAGCCTAAGGCATGGCTATCTTATCTCTCCCACACTTAGGACTTTGCTGCCCCCACTTAACACAGTACATATTTTTGAACACTTACCTCTATGTGGACCATGAATTGTGAGGTGACCCAATACTGTGCCCCCAAGAGCTTCAGTCATGGAAGACACATAAACATACCCTGAACATAACCACAATGCATAGTGACTAAGGGTACACAGAAATTTAGGAGCAAAGGTCAAGATGCAAGGCTGGATTTTCAGAAGGGTCACAGAAAATATAACATTTGATCTTGGTAACAATCTTTCATCTAGACAAGAAAAGTAGAAGTGAATTTCTAAATTGAAAGTGAAGTGTGAGTGTTGTTGGAAAGTGGATAATACAATGACTAGTTAAAGAATGGAGAATAATCAGATAGAAATTAGACCAACAGGATTAATATGGATGGAATAAGCAATACTAAAAATCCCTAAGGAGTTGGTTCTTCTGGGATTCCATTATCCCAGATTTAGCAAACATCAGAGCTCTGTGCACACCTAGGATTCTGCAGTTTGTGTGAAGAAATATTGCATACTTGGGAAAGTATTTAGTTTGCAGGCAACTAGCACTGGATTGCTTTGCTCACCTAGTAGGGGACACAAAAATTTCAACCAGGGGCTGGGAAGGTGGCTCAGTGGTAGAGTGCTTGCCTTGCATGCCTAAGGCCCTGGGTTCAATTCTTCAGCACCATATAAGCAGAAAAAAAAAGCCAGAAATGGTGCTGTGGCTCAAGTGGTAGAGTGCTAGTCTTGAGCTAAAGAGCTGAAGGACAGTGCCCAGGCCCAGAGTTCAGGCCCCACAACCGGACCCCAAAAAAAATTAAAAAAAATTTTCAACCAAAATTTCCCTTTACTAGCCACAAGTCAGAAGACGCTAGTCAAAGACAGTGGTAAATAGTATTTGCTAAATTCTTGCTAGTGTAGGAAACAATGGGAGGAATGTTTAGAGGATTGCACTTTTTGCAAGGTACCAGCTCTTTGATCCTGATAGGTACTTGTGGGCTCTAGACATCAGTTTCCTCACTTAAAAATGGATGCAAACATGCCAACTTCATAGTATTATTATGAGAATACAGTGGGTTAACATAGTCCCACCGACAAACCCTAGAATCAGGCTGTGATTAAGTAGTCAGTTTTATTTCTATTATATATTGTCATTTTATATAGTTAAATTTTCAGAGTGCAAGATGAGATAAGCTAGCTTGAGGCAAAACAGCATATAAGAGAACTCGGAGGTGCAGATGAGACTTTTTTTTTTTACATTTTTAAATGAATTTATTTAAAGTAAATTCTTTTTTTTTTCCAGTCCTGGGGCTTGAACTCTGGGACTGGGCACTGTCCCTGAGCTGCTTTGGTTCAAGGTGTGCTCTCTACCACTTGAGCCACACTGCCACTTCCAGTATTTTTGAGTAGTTTATTGGCTATAAGAGTCTCACTGGAGATAAGAGTCTCAAGCAGTTTTAAGTAAGAATAAGAAAAAAAATCACCCTATTGTCACTGTATTTGATTTTGGTAACTTGCATATACATTTATCTAATTTGGAGAGGGGAAAGGGAATAATAAAATGCTGAAACAAGGACACAGGATGTCCATTGCAGCAATGACACAAGACACTATGTTGGAAATGAACCTTACAACTTGGATGGGGGGAGGGAGGAGAGGGAAAGGATCGTGGGAACAAAGGAGGGGATAAAAATGCCTGACAAGAAATGTACCTGTTACCTTACTGATGTAACTGTAACCTCTCTGTCCAGCATCTTTACAAGAAAATAAAATTTTAAAAATCACACACAATGTAGAAAAATATAAAAAGTATTTATAAATATGGCCTCCAAGGTAACTACAAATACTTTGATGTAACTTCAGATTTTATACATGATATGTGTAAGTTCTCATTTTTATTAACTTTAAACAATTTTTTTTGGTTTTAGTTTAGATATATTTACTATTTCTTTTTTATTGTGATTTTAAAAATAAATTATTGTAATGTACAGAGGATTTAGAGTTACTTAAGTAAGGTAATGAGTGCATTTCTTTTTAAACAGTGTAACCCCCTTCATCTTTTTCCTCCTACTTTCCTTCCCCCCAACCAGAATTACCTATAAATATACTTTTTTCTCTTTCTTTTCTAGGTGAATATTGGGGCTGCTGTCTTTTCATGTCTGTAATATTTATAACCTGACAAATATCGCTTACATCATATTTCATCTTGCTATGTCCTATGAACTGGGATTACGAATGTGTTTTGTTTTGTTTTGTTTTGGTGTGTGTGTGAGGGATATTTAGCTTATTTTGTGTTTCTAAAACTGTATACCTGGCATTTGGGTGTTTTGGTTAAGTATGTAAGAAGCTTGGAAATTATTCTCCTAATAAGGAACAAAAAGGTCCATAAATTAAAACATCAACAACTCTTCTTCGACCTGGAGAAGACCAACCTGTGAATATAGAGAAACACACATTACTAAGGCAGGAATCTAAATGCATAGGTAGGAAGTTTGGAGCTGTAACTGCTTATGACATAGCATGAGCAGGACTAGAGGTAAGAAACTTCACATGAACCCAGGTACCATACCACATGGGAATACACTTGAGAGTTTTACCTCTAAGAATTTTACCAAGTTCTCATAGTAAATACCAGAAAAACAAATCCATTTATACTTCAAGCAGGGGAATGGAAAAGGAGACATTTGAAATAGGACATACTGTTTTTCCAAAACAAGATCTCCCTAGTAAGAGGTTATTTAACCAGAGATTTGTACCTGGGGCTGTATAAATACTAACTGCCTAGTTTCACAGGGAGTTAGAAATAATATATAACAAGAAACTCAGACCAAATTTGAAAAGGAAGAACATCAGAGAAAGAATAAAAGAATAAAAAATGAAAATCTTTGCTCTCTTTTATTTTTAATTGATCTACTAGATAACGGTTGGTTTTAATGAAAAGATTCACAAGGAATTTGGTTATATGCACTTTTCCTTTATGTTTTCTTCTAGGATTTTTAGTTTCAGGCATACCATATTTGTCTTTAATTTCATTTTGATTTTTTTGCATATAGCATAAGGCAAAGCTCAAATATTCTTCTTAAGACCAATTGTTACTTACTAGACCACTAAGTACATCAAAGTGACATGTCTCACTCTGTTATTTCTTTCAAGTTTACTCTTGGGAAATAAGAAGCAGTGTTGAATCCCCAGGTTTATGTAATAGGAACACCTCAAAGTTCTACTTTTATTTTTATTAGTGCCAATTAGCTGTACAGGAAGGTTTCATTTTGACATGTCCCTCTATGAAGAAATACAGTGAACGCTGTTCACTCTCCCTCCATCCTTCTTCCTCCTCTCCTTCCTAGATCAATCTCAACTTCATTGTTCCACATTCAACTTCCTTTATCTTCTCTTTTACCTACCATTACCCTTCCCTAAGCCCTGCCCCTTCCTACCACTTCCTATATCCCAGACAGGACCTGTTTTATATTCCCTGTCATTTTTTTTTGTAAAGTATACTACTAGCTTTCCTTTCTTTTTTTCAAATCCACTTGTGATTGACTTCCTTTTCAGAGCTGAGGGTCACAGAATTATTCAAGCGGCAATGTAGCATCTATTCAATTCCTCCAAGCCTTCATTTTATGGACACAAAGGCCAAAGTCTGGGTTGCTCATAAATCTCAAATTAGAGGAATAACACATACTCGAACTGATGCCACCTTGAGTCTGGCTCTTTCTAATGTTTCAAGTCATGTCTCAGATCTAGAATAATTAAGAAGTATGAGAAATGCTTCAAAATATTTAAGTACAAAATATTTCAAAGGTGAATTTAGTTCAGAGATCATTATTACAGCTCTACAGCTGTTAGGGAACAAGTCTGCCTTATACTCGAGAGTTGACAGTTGCCTGGTAAATGTGCACTAGTACTAAGAATTGAAAGAGTAACAACATGCTGAAAATCATCTACCAGACAAACATACACATACATTTTTTTTTCTGTCTTCAATCTTTTCAGGTAAAATGCATCTGTGAAATAACCTAGAATAGGTGTTCTGAATGTGGAAACTGAGAAAAGAAAAGATAAAATACAGTGTGTTCCAGGGAGGTTAATTTAAACCTTTGAAAAATCATTATTTAGATCATATAGTAGCATTAGGAGTTTGAGGTAAAATATACTTTTGAGAGAAAAATTGATAATAAAACAAAGTGAAGAAAGGGCCACCTATTTCCATTAGTAATTTCCTCCAGCACACTTTGAGACAAGGTAGCCCTTTGTGATTCCAGTTGTGGTTAAATGGTTACTCACCTTTAGTCTGTCCATTTAAGCACTCATTTATTTATTTCACAAATGTTTAGGAGTTCTATTATTTTCTGCCTTCATGATATTAAGATAAACATATGATCTGATAGTATGGACATTGTATTCTAAAACATGAATAAAAGTAGCATCAATCAAAGATTCACCATATGCCAAGCATTTATTACATAAACCTCTGTTAAGTCTCCCAGGGGTGAGGAACTTTCTTTTTCTGCCAACGGTGGAAATTTATAACATGGTTTGTGAGCTACAGAAAAGTATTACTACAGGTAGATGGTCAGAGACATCTAATGAGAATCATTTGTGTCTGTTTTGACATGTATCAAGTTATTTACTGGGCCCTACAGGGCCCCCTGGCTGGTGGGTTTCCCAGCCCATAAGACAACCTCATATAGGTGTTCTGTTTGTTTTTATTAATAAGACAACTGTTCTATGATGAAATGTATAACTTGTGCAAGGTCAGAACATACGTATTTGGAAGTATAGTAGTGACATCCAAGAGGTTGATTCCAGAATATATTTTATTAACCACTATAAGTTATAGCCTCTTGTAGGCAGAATTAGATAGTAGCTCTTAAAAAAGGAGCAGGAAAGTTGTCATAAACTCTCTTGAGAAACTAGCCAAATAAAACCGCTGCCCCTTAACCTAGAAAAAGATTGTGGCAATGCACAAACACATGTATTTGAAATATATTTTAGTATTTTTTGTGACCTTTTGAATTCTATTAAGGACATTGCATTGAATGAGAAAAGTCAGTCTTTAGATCAAATCTTATGGCTACTGGGTTAAAAATAACTCCAAGTGCATTATCTCAATCTCTGTATTATTATATGGGGGAAGTGGGGTATCATAAACATATGCATTTCTTAGAAACCTATCCAGGCAACCTATATCTGCCTTTCTATGTTTACCACACCACTGTCTCACCTACATATAATTAAATGGAAACATTTATTCCTGAGAGATAAGTTATAAGCAGTTATTGTGGAGGATATTAAATTTATTGAGTTTAAAGATGCTATTTAAGCTTTTTAAAAATATTTTTAAAATATTTTAAACCTTTCTGGTAAGCTTTTTGAAAAGAAGCAAATATGTAAAATATTTGAATGGCAATGTACCTAATTGTACTTATATATTGTAACGATCTCAACAATGTATGAAACCAATATCAGTATAAATATTTTTTTATTGTGAGAATACCATACAGAGGAGTTAAATTACATGGGCAAGATAACGAGTACATTTCTTATCAAGCACTGTTGCCTCCTCTTTGTTTCCCCTTCCCATCCCTTCCCATGCTACCCCTCTGCCCCCACCCCGTCCTCCCCCTATCCCCCTACCAAAATTGTAAAGTTCGTTTTTCGACATAACGACTTGTACATCTCATTGTTGCAATGGGTCCACCTGTATCCCTAGTTAAATTTGTTTTTTCCCTTCCCCTCCACAAATTATACTAACATCAAATACAGTGAAAGCATGGGTTATACTGTGGGGGAGGGACATACAAAGCAACAAAGAAATCATCTTATCAATATGTTAGAAACAATTGCATGAAAGGAAAAAAAAACAAAAAAAAACATTTGAATACTTATCTTGGGGTTCATTTCCCTAACATCAACTTATCTGACCTTTTCTGCTTGACTCAGACATATACTAGATATTGCAAATAAGGGAAACCATGGGACCTATTTCTTTGGGCTTGGCTTACTTCACTTAATATAATTTTTTCCAAGTCTTTCCATTTCCTAACAAATGGGGCAGTGTCATTCTTTCTGATGGAGGCATAGAATTCCATTGTGTATATATACCACATTTTCTTGATCCATTCATCTACTGAGGGGCATCTGGGTTGGTTCCATATCTTAGCTATGGTAAATAATGCTGCAATAAACATAGTCATGCTGGTAGCTTTAGTGTGGTCTTGATTGTGATCAGTATAAATATTTTTTAGTAGTCCTGGTTGTTTCTGTTTAATACTAATTCCAAATGACATGATTCAAAGGATTCCACTCTTTCACGTCAGTTTTTGAGAGAGAGAAAGTATTTCCATTTTTACTCCAGATTTAAAAATAGCCAGTGCCTCTATTGTTCCAAGAGCTTAAAGAGAAAGTCTCTTTCTCCCTAAATTAAATAATCTCTAAGTATGTTATTCATCATAAGATTAGAGACATTTGAAGACCTTAAAAGAAAATCTGTAATTTCTGACATTAACACACAGAAAAAAATCAATTTGATGAATGCAAGATTTGGATTGATTTTCTTTTGGGGTGAAAAACACATGTGAAAAATAAGCCTGTGAATTTTATTAGTCTTTTTATCCTTGGGGCCCAAAGGCTAACACTTCCCCATTAGGGGCTTGAGGAGTTATTTTGATGGACAAGCTATCAGTAAGCCTCAGGCCACTGGATCTTGCTAACAACATAGTGGTCTAATGATCAATATGATATGATCTACTGTTTGCAAAGAATACAAATCTAAACAGTCTGATTTGTTGTGCTTGTTTTTAATCCTAAAGTTTGCTGTTTTTAGGCCCTTTTCCTTCAACACTCTATAGCCACATGACTTTGATCCAAATTAGTCTCTTTCTCTCTCTCCCTCTCTCTGTCTCTGTCTCCCTCTGCACCCTATATAATCCCACCCCCTACTTTCTTTCCCCTAAATGGAAAAAAACGTAACAACAGAGTTTACTAGCTTAAAACGGTCACAAACACTAAACGTTAAAGTATGTAAAACAGCACAATGTTTGAAAGTTAGTTTGTGGCAAGTAAATGTTCATTTTATTATCATGATCATCAATTTCTGAAAGGTTTTAAATGCCCCCAGGAGGACTTTTGAAAAGAGATGGTATACATGAAAACAAATTTTAATTTTGAATTAGCATACATTGCTAATATACAAGGGTTTTCTTATAACTTGATAGATGAGTAGAATGTGCTTTTGAACACAGCCACCCTCTTATAGACATACATATATACGCATACTATAGATATATATGTATATTACATGCACAGCTATATGTATAGAGACACACATGTGTATATAAATGCATATATAGCTATATATATGTTTATGTACCTATACAATTTGTTCATTAGTTGTCTGGTACACTAGCTGATTCCACAGTTTGCTTATTGTGAATGTAGCTGCAGATATATATGATATGCAGGTAGCTCTCTTATATAGTGATTTGTACTCCTTTGGATATAGGCTTCAGACTAATGTGATAGGAGTCTTAAGGTCAAATAGTGCTAACAAAGCTGGTTATCTTCCTGGAGACTGAAACTTGACCTCTATTTCTCCTCCTGTATCATAATCAACTCCAAATTGGACAAATACCTTAATGTAAGACATGACTTTTTTGGTCCTATTAGGTTTTGAACTCACAGCCTTGTGCATGCTCAGTTTGCTTGCTTGGCTATAGCTCTACCACTTGAGCCATGCCTCCAGATTATTTCAGAGATGGATTTTCATGGTCTTTCATGCCTGAGCTAACTTCAAACTGTGACTCTCCAGATCTTATTCTTCTGAGTAGCTTAGTACTACAGATATGAGCCATTATCAAGGCTCCCAAATCTTTGAAAGTGCTATAAGAACAAAATAAACAAGGGAAACACTGAAAGACATAGGGTAATTATTATCTATTGGCCTAAAATTAGAAAATGAATTGTTCTTACCTCACTTTTATTATTCAGTACTATGCCTTAGACGTTCACACTTGAAAGAAATATACTAGAACCATTTGAAAAATTATTTGTGGAGCCCTGTTTTTCAGAAGGCACTGAGAGGCGCGCTGTACATAGAGCTGTGGATATGTAGTCAAGGTCTCACCCATCAAGACTGTGTAGACTAATACATAAATAGTGCAATTTCATAATGCTAGTCAAACTAAAAATAAATAGAAGACTAGAAATGTTAGCGGGTAAAAGTGGAGTAGAGAAGGCCTAGATTTGATAGGGTGGCAGCTAATCAAATGTCAAGTTGTTGAACGTGGTCTACCAAGAAGAGCCCTGCAGGCAAAGCTTCCAGGAAGACAGAGAGGTGGGTGGTCAGACTCAAGAAGACAAAGACTTCTTGATGGTCTTTGCAGATTTCATTTTTAAAGTTTCTAAGACTGGTCACTAATTCGAACTTCTGTATGTAAAAAACAGAAGAGTATATTCACTTATTGGTAAGATTGCTGGGCTCATTTACAGAAATGACTAACCATTTTGGAAGCTCACTTTGTTATTTATTTATTCATTTAGTGAATGTGTGATACTAAATTGTAGCTATTAAATGATTTAAATATTCCCATTATCACGAAGACTAAGAATGAAATGGATCACGTCTCATGCCTAAAGGAGAGACAGAAACAAAGTAATTCTATATTCTACACAAATAAAATTTATTCCTTTCCAGTAAATTAAAAATAACTATATCTTATCAATCAACTCTTTTTATTCCTATTAGAGTGTTGTTCCTTTTACACTAAAAGATTTATCTAGTGATACCTAAAGATACAGCAATAACTGGTTAATGAGATATTGATTTCTAAAATTAAATCCTTGCTAGTATCACATTTTCAATCTATGTTAATGCTTCATTAAGCTAATTAATATCATAACAATAACTAGCATTTTTAAAGATTAAAATTAATCATATTCACACATTAATCCTATACCAATCCATAGGTATAATATGATCTTTTCAAAAGCAGAGGATTTTTGCATGCAATTAAAGTAAGCTAAGATATCATTTATGTTATGAAATACTATCGCTGTAACCTAATTAGATATATAGTATAAGATTAAGTTACTGGACTGCTTTTGAACAGACAAGTTTGTTGCCCCGCCCCCTTCCCCTCCTCTTCCCTCCCCTCCCCTCCTGTTTCCTCCCCTCCTTTGGGTCCCCCTCTTCTTGCATCCTCCTGCCCCGCAGCCCACCCCAACCCACCTGCCTCTCTCTCCTCCTCTTCTCTTTTCTCTTTCTCCTCTTCCTCTTCTTCTCCTTCTTCCTGCTCTTCTTCCTGTTTCTCCTCCTCCCCCGCATCTCCTCCTTCCTTCTTCCTCCTCTTCCTTCTTCTTTTCTCTCTGTCACTTATTGTATAAATTGTCCTTTAGAAACCTTTGCTTTTCCTTGCACTGGTGGCTCACACTGTTAGAACCGGGTTAAATTAAACAAATAGTGTATTAATTAGACCAAGGAAGAATGAAATTTAACTGGGAAAAACCAGTCCCAGGTAACCTGAGAAACCTAAGTACAGACCCTAGGAATGGAACAGACTTGAGGCCTGGCATTTACTGCAATTTGCAAAGTGAGTAAGAATAGGGCCGAACTGGAAAGGCAGGATAGCTCTGTAGAGAAAAACTCCAGGTTAGTCATTAAAAGGAAAAATTCCAAAGATAAAGACTTGAAGTAAATTGGTGAGTTCAACACCAGGTTACTGGAATTCAGTAAATAACAGTGAAAGTCAGAAAGAGCCAGAAAACCTGGAAAGTAGTTTTATTTTGGGGTGTGATAAGAAATTTAGAATGCGGTTTTTGCTTGGAGGACTTATTACTTTACTTATAAAGACAATAATTGCTATGCTACCAACTTAGTTCTTTGATGGGAAGATTTGGGATAAGAACTTTGCCTTATGACTTACTGGCTATAACTTTGCCTTGTGACATTGGTTTGGTTATAACTTTGCCTTGTGACTTTTAGCCTTGGTTATTGGAATGACTGGAATTATAATCATTTTGTAATAACTAACTGCTAGATCTGCTTCTGTAACTTGCTTCTTTGCTAATCCTGAAATTATCACTCTCCACCTGTGCCCCTTCTCCCCCATGGGTCTTGCCTTTAAATAGCCTGAGCTATTTGACTTCATGGCTGGTCTTCACTGTCTTGGTATAGTGGAGGTCAGATGCCATGGCCATTAAATGATTCCTAGCCTATTGATTGAGTGTTGGTGACTCCTTTCACTGATTGTGGGTTCGAGTCCCACTGGCCCTAGAAAGCTGGGATGTTTCCACATCTGTTCTAGCTACTTAAGAGGCTGAGATCTGAGGATTGTGGTTCTAAGCCAACCTGGACAAGAAAGTTCCTGAGACTCTTATCTCCAATCATCCCCCAGAAAGTTGGAAGTAGCACTGTGGCTCTAAGTAGTAGAGTGCTAGCCTTGAGCAAAGATCTCAGGGACAGCACCCAGGGCCTGAAATAAAAGATGTTCCTGTCTCTGATTAATAGCTTACTTTAGAAAATAATGCCATGTTCTAAAAAAAAGGTATCTTTCAGATATTTCCATTACTTGTTTAACAATTGCTTACTAATCATCTCAAATCTTTATCTCTCTTTCTTCCTTAAATCTTTTAATCTATTTATCATTTGGACACCTTAATATAGATGTGTTTCAGGTGACTAAACTAAAGCTTGACTGAAAATAAACTGGCAGTCTCCATCAAATTACTGCTTATGAGGCTCCTGCTTTGAGTAAATAATAGCAATAGCTAGACTGCCATCCAAGCAAAAATGTAGGATGATTGTGGTCAGCAGTAGGTACTTGGTTATTCAGCGTGATATATTTTAAATTCTAAGTATTTTACTAAGTTGCTCACTCCTGGAAGTGGTGCTCCTGGTAGCTCAAACTGTAGAGAGCTGGAGAGCTGAGGGACAATGCCTAGGCCTAGAGTTCAAGCCCATGACTAACAACAACAACAACAACAACAAAGCTGTTCACTCCTGCATCTTGCCACTTACACAATACCACTGTTCTCCCTAGATCTAGGCTCATCTAACTCTTCCCTGTTTTCCACTGTTGTTCTCTGATATTCTATTCCTGCCAGGACTACATGAATAGTCTCTGTGCATAGATTACTACATATCTTACTGCTTTATTTTTTGGTCCGTTCACCCTCTTGTCTTGTCTCAGATTATAGCCATCACTATGGGTAAAGCTACGCTTCTCCAGTAAACTTCCTGGTTTTGCCTAGATTTATTATAACACAACTTAAAAATCATGCTTCATGAAGCCCTTCAATAGCTTTTCATTGCAATAAAAGTCAAATGCATGGATTTTACTTTGTAGAGTAAAATCTGTGCTTCCATCTACTATGACCATTAGCTAATTCAAGTGCACAATATTAAATATAACCAGATCACATCTGAGAATGGGAGCCAATGGGACTTAAATAACATGTATTTTAAAAATATTTTTTAGGGCTGGGAAGGTGGCTCAGTGGTAGAGCGCTCGCTTTGCATGCTTGAGGCCCTGGGTTTGATTCCTCAGCACCACATAAGCAGAAAAAAAAAGCCGGAAGTGGCGCTGTGGCTCAAGTGGTAGAGCGCTAGCCTTGAGCTGAAGAGCTGAGGGACAGCGCCCAGGCCCATAGTTCAGACCCCACGACCGGACCCCCCAAAAAATATTTTTTATTATAAAGATACTGTACAGAGGGGTTACAGTTAAGTGAGTAAGGTAATGAGTACATTTCCTTTTTTGCTTTTTTTTTTTTTTTTTTGGTCGGTCATGGAGACTGAACTCTGGGCCTGGGCACTGTCCCTTAACTCTTCAGCTCAAGGCTAGCGCTCTACCGCTTGAGCTACAGCACCACTTCCAGCTTTTTCTGCTTATGTGGTGCTGAGGAATCGAACCCAGGGTCTCATGCATGCAAGGCAAGTACTCTGCCACTGAGCCACCTTCCCAGCCCTAATGAGTACATTTCCTATCGAGCATTGTTACCCTCTCCTTTGTTTTTCCCCTACAATCCCTTCCAAATAGCATGCATTTTTATAAAGTTTTCATTTGATTCAATGAAGTATTTATTGTTTTTGAATTTTTAATATAACTTACTCAAAGTTTTTTTTTTTTTCAAAAATAAAATTTTAATGACTAAGTCCCAGACAACAGGAATGGCCACTTTACTAGTTCATTGTATTCTAATTACACTGGCTTTCATTGTCTCTCCAAATTAGTGCTTAAGTAGTATCACATGCTTCTCTAAGCACTTAGGACGCATAAAATGCTTTGAAATGATAAGAGTACATAAAATGCTTTGCCTTCTTATATTTGAAAGGAAGGAAGTAAATGAGTGAGTAATTAAAGCCTGGAATGACAAGTGCTCAGTGGGAGATAAAGCAAGGTAAAAATAGCACTGTCCCCAAACTTTCCATAATCAATGAAAAATTCCCTGTACCATTGGATATGATGTTGACATGGTATTCATATGTGGTTACTGAGAATTTAAAATGTGCTCAGTGTTCTTGAAGAGTTGGATTAAGTCTTATTTGCCTTTAGTATAAATGTAAGTAAGTTGAGACCTCTGCTTTGTGGTTATTGTATCAGGCCAGGTGACAGTGGTTTTGGAGTGTGGGTGGCCTTTCTCTTGTACAGAGGGTCTTTGTGTGGAGATGGCATTTCAATAGCATTTGTGAGGGAGGTAAAGGAATTATCTCTACAAGAATGGAGTGAGGGAAAGCAGTCTAAACACACACCTCAGACAAGCAAATGGTTTTTATATTTAGAAAAAATGTCCCTGGAATGCAGAAATGTATGGGAAAATAGAGCCTGAGTGTGTTCTATCCATTTTGGATTCAGTATTGCCAAAGCTCTTATTATGTAGAAATCTTTACTTGGTTGACACCATACATCTTTCAGTCTGAAGTCAAATCCAAATAATTGCTTCACCACCAATGAAATTACTTAGTTTTTTTTTTAATTTTAGATGTGTTTATTATTTATCTTTCCCAATTGAGATAAGTAAACAGGAATGAAGTCATTTATTAGTTACTTAAGCTATATTTGCTAAGTAATATTTTAACACTAATATTTCACTTCATAGGAGATTTAATTTCCTAGAGTAAAATAATTAACACTTTCTCAATATATTCCTTAATTGCTCCATATTATATAACCCTTCATAATAGCCATTTCAATTATAATTTCTTTTTTTGGGGGGGGGTCCGGTTGTGGGACCTGAACTCTGGGCTTGGGCGCTGTCCCTCAGCTCTTCAGCTCAAGGCTAGCGCTCTACCACTTGAGTCACAGCGCCACTTCTGGCTTTTTCTCTTTTTGCCTATGTGGTGCTGAGGAATCGAACCCAGGGCCTCAGGCATGCAAGGCAAGCGCTCTACCACTGAGCCACCTTCCAGCCCTCAATTATAATTTCTTCTATTACACCTGTTTTCTCAGAAAGGCCATAGGTTCCAAGAGGCTCTCCTATTATTTGTAATGTCTAGTACTGATCTCAATACTCGTTAAAGTGATAAACAACCATTCTAGCTGCTATTTTGCCCAGGATTTCCTAACTCTATTCTTTCAGAAAACATTCAGTGCTGGATGAACCAAACCATTTTTGCTCACCCTAAATGCTATCTGGAATATAGTGAATACTGTTTACTTACCTAAACTTTCAGTGGATCTACCCTTCTCATTATGTTATCTGGCTCAAAGATGAAATGGTTTACTTTGAAAATTTTAAAATAGATAACTAACAATGAAAGCAGATAGATAGAGACAGACTAAAGTGATCCATGGTATAGAGCAGGAAGTCATATAGCCAAGTTAGGAAAGAAATGAATACATCTAGGATAATCTTACCAGATGAGCAGAAAAGCTCAAAAGCTATGTACATATGACCATATAAGATGATGCTAAGCGAAATGAACTCCAGGAAGCACAAGCTAAACCTTCTCATTGTCTGACTCTCCACTCAGAGTTGACACTTTCGCACTAAGCTTTGGTTTGTGACTTTTGGAAAGCTGTTTTCTAACTGCTATCCAGCCTTCCAAGTATAAGTTACCACTAGACCAATGTAGTATTTTCCTAGAAGTCCCTTTGATATGTAAGAAGGATTTTCTTTTTTAGGTATCCCCAGGTGATTGTTGTTGTTGTTGTTGTTCAGTTTTCTTAAACTGGGCACAGATGATCTCCCTTTGTCAAGTAGGAAAAGTGAGGCAATAGCTAAAGCACATCATTATGAGAAAGTTTCTTTCAACTTGGTCGGTAGTTTTGTATTTGCTCACAGATTCATGCTTTACCAGTAAAATACTGGGTTTCAATGAAAGCCCAAAACTGTCATTTCCTAGCTACTTGATTTAGAAAAAAATGTAGCTCCTGAAACCTCCCTTTTGTCATTTGTGGAGTCAGACTGGTGAACATATCTGTCTCATAGAATGCTTGTGAGAATTCAGTGAAATGAATGTAAAGAGGTGGGCCAAGTATCCAGGTAACACTAAAGTAATATAAAATATTTATCTTCCTGCCTCAGCAATGTACAACATGATAAATGCCTTATAAAAGTTAAGTGACTTTATGATGTCTTCATTGTATTTTATAATAATTAGCATTGTCCAATAAGTTACCAATTGCTGATGCCTTGCCCAGGAAAATGAAAAACAAAAAGAGTGCAAAATGTATTTAGGAAATACATTTTGAGTGCATACAAGGTCTCTGTAATGAAAATAAACACTATTACTCTAGTGTAGCTTACATTCTAGCTGAGGGGACTGGTAACAGTCAATATTCCTAATGAAGAGGGAATTTTTTTAATATATGAGAAGACATTTAAACATTGGTTTATGTGCAATTCAAAATACAGAATCAGTTAGGTTTTAATGAAAGATGATATTGACCAAATGCTAGAGTAACATGAAAGAGATTTATAGGCAGTTACAGAAGTGGAGATTCATTGTGTTAAATACACACAATAAGGCAACAATAATCTGTTCATTTTGGACCTTGGAATAAGTAAAGGATTCAAAGGGAAAAAAAGAGGAATAAGTCATTTCAGGTGGAAAAGAATAGCAGAGCAGAGACTTTTGTTCATTTACATATTCATTGAGCAAATAATTGCTGAGAAATTATTCAGTGCTGGGTAATAGAGAATTTAAAGACACTATTTAAAACAAGAATTGGAACTATGGCTGAAGTGCCACCACCTTTCCTTCGTACTTCAAGACCTCATCCTACTGAGCACAAATCTGCTGTTCAGTATGTCCTGATACTCTGAATCACATATTGGCATCCACCTTTCACTAAAACGTTGTAATTTCTGTTCTATTTCCAAAATCCTTTCCATTTGGGGCAATAAAATCTTTTTGTTCATTGCAGATTGCAGCTCTGGGCATAAATAAATATAGAGGTAACTCCCTTACACGTCATGACCAGCATATACATCCCTATATCCAGCCATTTTTTTCCATAGATCTGTTAGGATACCCAACAACTCCACCATTAAGTTCTGTTAATTTTTATCAATACACCTTAACATGGTTCAGTGCCCATGTGTCTGATATTCTCTCCATCAATATAGTTGACCTTGTAAGATTTGTACTTTCTCTGCAATTGCTATGGCCTGGAACTTGTTCTGGTTCATAAAGTGTATTTAGAATACTGGTACTTTTGGAGCTGATTTTTTTTCTCATCCATAAATGGCTTCTTTCATCCTCATTCTATTGAGTTAAAAGGCAAACAAACCAAGTCCTGTACTGCCTAAATGGCATGTTAAATTACAAGTGTTCCCAGCCTCTGTAAATAATTGTTTAGAACAGAAAATGCAGTCCTGTATTATTGATTCAGGAGCTTGGGCCTCTTAAGAATAATATAAAAAACCAAAAGTGAATCAATTGCTTTGGAAAGGAAAAAAAAAGTTACCTCATCATTACAGAACATTTTGACGGAATTGAAAAGGCTGTTTTACAGACTGAGATAAAGTATTCAGTGTAAGGGGGAAAATTTACCACCAGAAAAGCAAATCTCATTTAAGTGAGCATCAAATTTGTGGAGCGAACTAAGCCCCTATTGAAGCTATTGCCTTCCTTCTGCCAGTTGGATAATGGTGTTTAAATTGTGAAAGCAGCTGCCTGGGATCTGTATTTTTAGCATTTTACATGACCTATACATGCCAGTTAATTCAGGCCTTATACCCTGTAGAGACGAGGAAAAGGGTGGACAGAGACTTGCATTAACAAGTACCTCAAAAAGCTTGCATGATCCCACCTGGGTAATGCTTGTAAGGTGACATCACCAAGCTCTAACTCAATGTTTGTAGATAGGTCTGATGCTGCTGTGATATAATACAATATTATAACCACAAGAAGCCAACTAATCAGCATCCACATACAAATGCAAGTGGAGCTTGAATTTGAGTTTCTTATTGAGAAGAGTCAACAAGTATTCTGTGGTAACATGAATTTCAGAATGGAGAGTGTCTTTAATGATCAGAGAAGATTGATTTTTCAATCATTAAGCCATATAACAAGCAACTGACTTTAGATACACTGTCCTGTCTCTAAACAAGTACATTAAATCTAAACAAGTATATTAAAAACAAATCTCTCTATAAGGTTAATAATGCTTTACATATATGAGCCCAACTACTTCATTTACTTTTGAAATTACATTATCAGCATGAGAAACCTATGGGTAAAGATTGAAGAAGAGCTGTATGTTTTGAAGGCAAGCCTCTTTAACACTGTGTATGGATTTTCCATTCTTATAAAGGGTGAACAAATGCAATGATTCTTATTAGACACTATATTGAAAATGAACCATACAACATATGGGTGGAATCAGAGGGAAAATCTTTGAGAGAGCAGAGGAAGGGGTGACATTGTTCAAAAAGAAATGTACTCTTTACCTGACTTACGTAACTATAAACCCTCTGTACAACTCTGTGTGTGTGTGTGTGTGTGTGTGTGTGTGTGTGTGTGTGCGCTGATTCTGGGTCTTGAACTCAGGGCATGAGAGCTGTCCCTTAACTTTTCTGCTCAAGGCTAGCACTCTATCATTTTATCCAAGCTCCACTTCTGTTTCTCTCTCACAGAGAAAGCTAAAGCCACAATATATTCAGTATATTAACTCTAATTTAGAACTATTCATTTAAATCTAGCAAGTAGTTTTTAAATGTCAGATTAGTGTAGTGCATTTGAAACACTAAAATATAATGAAAAATTAAATTTCATAGGTGAATTTGGATTTGTCTATTTGTAGTGATAGAAAGTTAGATATTGATGCACTGATCTAAAACAAAGAAACTAAAGAGAAAGAAGGGAGAGAAAAAGAAATCAGAGAAAGAGAGAGTCTGGGGAGGGAGAGAGTGGCTCTTGAATTCAGGGTATACAGAAGTATGGTTGTCTTTAGCCCCTTCTAAATCTAGGAGTCCATACAATGTGGTCTTGGTTCTTTTCTATGAGCCACCAGCACCCAGCTAGAAGCTCAAGATCCAAGATTTTATTCCAATGCTTTTGCAGATTTCAATTTGTCACAACTCTGTTGTAGCTGTGGCCAACCTATTATGTCACAAGAAATGTTCTCCCAGGTGAGGAGGATGGTGGCTGTCTCTGAGGTGATGAAGATCAGGATGCTTAGAAAGTTTACAAACCCAGGGTGTGAAAGCAGTTCTGGATGCAGTCAGCCACATTGAAAACCAGTTTTAAAGGCCCTATTACTTAAACAAGCTGCCACTGTTAGTGCGATTATGTCCTTTTCAAAAGTGCTGTTGCTCCTCATTTGAAACAAGTGCTTCCTTCAGGGCTAATTAAGCAGATGAATGACGCTTTCCAGGACCACACAGTCAACACACACCATCCACAGCAAAGGCAGAGATGCTGGATATGATGACAGGGAATTGATACTTCCAGAATCATCCACTCTTTTTTTTTATTGTGAAAATACTGTACAGAGGGGTTACAATTACATGGGCAGGATAATGCGTACATTTCTTATCAAGCATTGCAGCCTCCTCCTTTGTTTACCCTTCACATCCCTTCCCAGCCTCCCCCCTACTCCCCCACCCAATCCTCCCCCCTACCCCCCCACCAACGTTGTAAAGCTCATTTTCGTCATGACAACTTGTACTTCTCATTGTTGCAACAGGTCCATCTGTATCCTTAAACGACTTGTTTTTCCCCATCTCCTCCACAACTTATAATGACATCAAATATAGTGAAAGCATGGGTTATACTATGGGGGAGGGACATACAAAGCAACAAAGAGATAATCTTATAAATGCGTTAGAAACAAATTCATGAAATAAAAAAGCATTAAAATACATATCTAAGGGTTCATTTTCCTAACATCACGTTATCTGACCTTTTCCGCTTGACTCATACATATACTAGATATTGCAAATAAGGGAAACCATGGGACCTATGTTTCTTTGGGCCTGGCTTACTTCACTTAATATGATTTTTTCCAAGTTTTTCCATTTCCTTACAAATGGGGCAATGTCATTCTTTCTGATGGAGGCATAGAATTCCATTATGTATATATACCACATTTTCTTGATCCATTCATCTACTGAGGGGCATCTGGGTTGGTTCCATATCTTATCAAGCATTGTAGCCTCCTCCTTTGTTTCCCCTTCCCATCCCATCCCCCCCACCCTCCCAACTCAACCCTCCTCCCCCCACCCACCAAAGTTGTAAAGTTCGTTTTCGACATAAGGATTTGTACATCTCATTGTTGCAATGGGTCCACCTGTATCCTTATTTAAATGACTTGCTTTTCCCCTTCCCCTCCACAAATTATACCGACATCAAATACAGTGAAAGCAGGGGTTATACTGTGGGGGAGAGACATACAAAGCAACAAAGAAATAATCTTATAAATGCGTTAGAGCCGGGCGCTGGTGGCTCATGCCTGTAATCCTAGCTACTCAGGAGGCTGAGATCTGAGGATCGAGGTTCAAAGCCAGCCCAGGCAGGAAAGACTCTGAGACTCCTATCTCCAATAAACCACCAGAAAATCGGAAGTGGCGCTGTAGCTCAAGTGGTAGAGCACTTGCCTTGAGCTGAAGAGCTGAGGGACAGCGCCCAGGCCCAGAGTTCAAGCCCCACGACCGACCAAAAAAATTAAATATATAAAATAAATGCATTAGAAACAAATGCATGAAAGAAAAAATGCATTTGAATACATATCTTAGGGTTCATTTTCCTAACATCACCTTATCTGACCTTTTCTGCTTGACTCAGACATATACTAGATATTGCAAATAAGGGAAGCCATGGGACCTATGTTTCTTTGGGCTTGGCTTACTTCACTTAATATAATTTTTCCAAGTCTTTCCATTTCCTAACAAATGGGGCAATGTCATTCTTTCTGATGGAGGCATAGAATTCCATTGTGTATATATACCATATTTTCTTGATCCATTCATCTAGTGAGGGGCATCTGGGTTGGTTCCATATCTTAGCTATAGTAAATAATGCTGCAATAAACATAGTTGTGCTGGTAGCTTTAGTGTGGTCTTGTTTGTAAACATTTGGGTAACTGCCAACTGAGAAGGAGCTGATAGAAAGAGAAGGATGGAAAATATCTTCCCTATTGGTTCTGTTTCAACATTTTCCTTTCCCTACCCCCAAAAGAAAAAAATAAAGACAAATTGTTAGAGAACAGAGTTTTTTGTTTTTGTTTGGAGGAGGTTACCTTACTTTGCATCCATTTCTAAATTGTCTTGCCAAGTGAGACTTGGACTCTCTGTAAAAATATAGCCTCCTCTTAACAATGTAGTTTGGATGAGATTGATCTTAGTGTAAACTTGAAAACAATCCAAGTATCCTAGGTCCACTATGATGATATTAGGGATGGATACATGACCTGATCAGTGTCAGCAAGCAAATGTACAGAGAGGCTTTCAGTGACACAATCATTGAACAACTAAGTTGCAGTTTAACAAAATGAATACAAGAAAGCTGAAACATGTTTTGTCAGGAGATGCAAAAGCTCTTGGAATGGAGGCAGAGGAAAGCAGAGAGAAAGGATGGGTGAATACAATCAATATTCTATGTATATTGGTGAAAATGGAACAGGCAATGGATGGCTTTGGAGAGATGAAGGAGAATAGTGGAAGAATGCCATTAGATGCAATGTGCTTTGGCTTGCATCATTTAATATAATTCTTTCCATTTCCTAATAAATGGTGTGGTGTCATTCTTTCTGATAGAGGCATAGAATTCCATTGGATATACATATATATGTATATATATATATATATATATATACCAAGAAATGGACCAAGAAAATGTGATATATGTATATATATATGCATATATATACATATATATGCATATATATGTATATATATACATATATGAATGGACCAAGAAAATGTGATGTATGTGTATATATATATATATATACACATACATCACATTTTCTTGGTCCATTCATCTACTGAAGGGCATCTGGGTTGGTTTCATATCTTAGCTATGGTAAATAATGCTGCAATAAATATAGTTGTGCTGATAGCTTTAGTATACCCTTGTTTGTGATCGTTTGGGTAAATGCCCAAAAGTGGGATTGCCAGGTCATAGGGGAGCTCTATGTGGATTCTTTTGAGAAACCTCCATACTGCTTTCCAAAGTGGTTGAACAAGTTTACACTCCCACCAACAATGCAGTAAGGTTCCCTTCTGTCCACATCCCCTCCAGCATCTGTTGTTATTAGAGTTCTTGATTATAGCCGTTCTAACTGGGGTTAGGTATGTTGTTTTGATTTTCATTTCTTTTATGGCTAGAGAGGTTGAGCATTTCTTCATACGTCTATTAGCCATTCTTCTTTCCTCTTCAGGGAAGTCTATCTTTAAATCTTTAGCCCATTTATTAATCGGGCAGTTGTTTCTTTGAGGATTCAATTTTTTGAGTTCCAAGTATATTTTAGATATGAGATCATTGTCTGTCGTATGGCTAATGAAGATCTTCTCCCAGTCTCTGGGCTTTCTGTTGATCTTCCTTGCTATGTCCTTTGCCATGCAGAAGTTCTTATATTAAGTGAAATAAGCCAGACCCAAAGAAACATAGATTTCATGGTTTCCCTTATTTGCAATAACTAGTGTGTGTCTAGGACAGGCAGAAGAGGTCAAAAGCTATGTACATATGACCATATAACCTGATGCTAAGTGAAATGAACCCTAAGATAGGGACACAAGAGATTTTATCTTTCTTGTTTTTTAATGTACTTATAATGTACTATATGTGATATTTTGTTTCTTTGTATGTTCTTCCCCCATGGTACAACCCCTGTTGTCACTGTATTTGATTACAGTGTCCTGAGTCTTGTATATACATTTTTTCTAATTTGGGGAGGGGAAGAGAAATAACACAATGCTGAAATAAGGATACGGGATAACCCATTGTAACATGAGATATACAAGACACTATATTGAAAATGGACTTTACAACTTTGCAGGAGGGTGGGGAGGGAACTGGGGAGGAGGGGAAGAAAGGGATGTTATGGGAAAAAGGCAAAGGAGAGGTTAACAATGCTTGATAGGAAATGGACTCATTACCTTGCTCATGTAACTATAACCCCTCTGTATACAGTATCTTTGTAATAAAAAGAAATATTTAAAAAGATGCATTGTACTCATGACCTGGCATGTTGAATTGAAACCTCTTTGTTCAGCTACTTAAAGATAATAAAAATATTAAAATGCTAAAGAAGTGACTGAGGGTTCTGGAAAAAGAAAGCCTACTTCTTAGTAGGAACAGTAAGAACATTACACTTGAAATGCCCAATACAGCCCCAGGGCTGACTAGAGCATCTTTTGACTATAAAGTGAGAGTGCATCTGTGAATGAAGGAGCAGAAGAAAAATGTTAGATGTAAAGACAGAAAAGAAAGAAAGAAAGTTAGGTCACAAGCCTTGTTCTGGCTTCAGAGAGCCTGGACTTATTTTCTCCTATTCCTGTACTAATCTGTTCCGTGAGCTAGTAATGCCCTTTCCTGATGGAGATAGTTTAGAGGAATTTAAAAGGATAAGAAGAATCCTTATGTGGTTAAACTAAAGCATCTGAAAAAAGAAAGTCTGAGTAAGAAAGTGAAAAAGTAACTTAATCAGCCAAATAATTTTATCATTGATGTATTGATGGGATGATAAACTGTTCTGAGTTTTTCTAGATGGATTAGGGACAAATGTGAAGAATGATTTCTTCACTTGTGAGATAAAGAAGAATTTTCTATATATTTCACCAAGTTAAAAAGATCAATCTTATCTTTAAAAAATTAAATTTTTGTAGAAAAATAGTTAATGATATAGAGAAAAGTATTAAAACTGGAAAAATATATACAACAGTATGTTGGATGAAGAATTAGTGCTACAAATGCATTTAATATATAAATTGTGTTTACAATTGTTTACAAATTAGTACTTAAAAGAGATTCTACAGTAGGTTATGGGTGTTTAGGCATAGAAAATGAACAGAAAACTAGAGAAGAAGAAAGAGGAGAAAGACAAAGAGCAGAAATAATATACATATACAAACACACACACATACATACACAAACTCACATAATGACCTTTGCCTCTAGCTAGCTCTGAGACTGTGGACTTTTCAATCTCTTCTTTATTTAAACAGGGACAATGCTGTTTGATCTCATTTTTTGCACATTCAAACTGAAAGTAGATCATAGGAAACAGTTTATAACAGTGAGAGAGTACATGAAGCAAATGTGCTACAAATTTGTTGACATGCTCTCTATTACTTTCACATTCATTTTGCTTCTGGAAGAGGAAGGGGAAAAAGTCTATTACTCATAAATTAGTACACATAACTTGAAAATTCTGTTATTACTTACATCACTATATACTCATTAGGGTCTATGAACTCCATGACCAAATTAATGGAACTATAATTGAAGCAGTAAGTTCAATATGAAAATTATTGATACATTGTTACAGAGACTCATGGCTAAAGCCAAGGAGGAAAAATATTATAACTATCAGAGTTAAAAAAATTATCTATTAGCAGTTGTACAAGGGATTTCAATTCAATGTACCAGTTTATGAGTACAGTGTGTCTTGATCTTATTCTAAATAAGGTAGTATTTTAAATGCCTTTCAAGTACTACCTTATTATCTTCACAATGATCCAGTGAGAACATTAAAAAGCCTATTTTTTCATTTCCTTAAAAATGGGGCAGTGTCATTCTTTCTGATGGAAACATAGAATTCCAGTGTGTGTGTGTGTGTGTGTGTGTGTGTGTGTGTGTGTGTGTGTGTGTGTGTGTGTGTGTGTGTATTCTTGATCCATTCATCAACTGAGGGGCATCTGGGTTGGTTCCATATCTTAACTATGGTGAATAATGCTACTATAAACATAGTTGTGCTGGTAGCTTTAGTATGGCCTTGTTTGTGATCATTTAGGTAAATGCCATTTAGATGAATTTAGGTAAATGCTGGATCATAGGGCAACTCTGTGTGGTCTTTCCAGAGTGCTTTCCAGTGTGGTTGAACAAGTTTACACTCCCACTAACAGTGAATGAAGCAAGCCAGATCCAAAGAAACATAGGCCTCATGGTTTCCCTTATTTGCAATAATTAGTGTAAGTCTAACATAATCTTAGCAGATGAGCAGAGTAACTCAATAGCTATGTACATATGACCATATGACACTAAGCAAAATGAACTCCAAGGCATGGACCCAAGAGGTTTTTCTTTGTTGTTATAGTTTTTAATATCCCCATTGTCACTGTATTTGATTTTAGTACTCTGGTATCGCAGATATGTTTATTGGAATTAGGGAAGGGAAGGGAAACAACAGAATAGTGAGACAAAAGACAAGGGGGAACCAAAGTAACAGCGATACTCACAAGACAAGATGTTGGAAATGATCTGCACAACATTCAGGGGGTGGAGGGAGGGAAAGTAGGAGACAAATGAGGGAAGAAGTAACAAATTTGACAAGAAATATGCTTACTCCCCTACTTATATAACTGTAACCCCTCTCTACATCACTTTGGCAATAAAAATGATTAAAAACAAAAAAAATATATTTAGAAAAAAAGATGAGTGCCTCCAGAGATTGTTTTGCTGAGCTAATGCAGAGCACAGCCAGAATATGCCAAGAGATTCACAAGCTTTATATATTATGACATTTCCATACGTGTATTTTATATACTTTGATTATATTTGCCCTTTCAATTTTTATTGCTCTGTCTCCTCTCTGTTTTTCCCTTCCACTCATCATCACTTACTTTCTTGTCCTTCCCAGACTCACAATTTCATATGTAAGAGAAAATATGTGGCACTTGGCTTGGTTAGTCTGGTTTACTTAACATGATGATCTCTGGTTTCATCCATTCCCTCATAAGCATTGTAATTAAATTAGTCTTTATAACTGGATAAAATTCTATTGTGAATATACACCACATGTGTATATTATTCATGAATACCTGGCTAATTCTATAACCAGACAAGTATGAATAACGCACAAATACACACTTTTGTGCAGGGATCTACATAATAAGCTCACTTTAATTTATTTGGGGATATACCCAGAAGTTGTATACCTGGATCATACAAAACTTATATTTAAATTTTTTGTGGAACCTCCATTTTGATTTCCATGTGATTGGAGTAACTTACATTTCTATCATCAGTATAAATATTTTCCTACATTCTTTCCAGAGTTTGTTATGTTTTCTTTTCTTGATGAAAATTTCAACTTGGAGGTGTTGGATTATTACCCCTGAGAACATGCTTATGCATTTAACTTTCATGTTAGAGCTAGAAAGTCATTCTGATTCTTTAAAAAAATATTAAAATACTGTAGCATGAAGATCAAATAAGCATCAATCAAATTTTTTTAATTTAATTTTAAACATGAACCAGTGTCTGAATGCCCATTCCAGAATGAATGCTGAACAAATATCTGAGAAACCAGTGAGTACTAGACATTGTGTTTAGTGTTAGAAATGTTTTTAAATGAGCTCAGGATTTCTGTCCAAAACATCATATTATATCTTTCTTTTCTCAGCTCATAACTCATACTGCTTAGCTGTAATTACTCAGCTATAAGGATTGATGAAATGATTGTAAATCACCTTATTAACTTATCTCAGAACTTTGAACTTTAGCATTCTTAGGTTCATGTCTTAATGAACTTGCTATGTGGTTTTTCTGCAGTTCCCCCCCGTTCCCCCACATTGGAATGGGGATAGTACATTATTTTACCCCAGTGCAATGAAGATGGGGATACTTTTTAAAGGCATCTATCACAGTGCTTGAAATTCAGTGTACTCTCACCAAATGAGTAGTTTCCTAACATTAATGAGACTGATTTCAAAGAAAGGTTAGACAAATGGGATTGCATGAAGTTGCAGAGCTTCTGCATGGCAAAGGACATAGCTAACAAGACAATAGAAAGCCCATGGATTGGGAGATCTTCACTACCCATACAACGGTCAAGAGTCTCATATCTAAAATATACTTGGAACTCAAAAAATTGAATCCCCCAACAACAAATCCTCAAAGAAACAACTGCCCAATAAATTAGTGGGCTAAAGACTTAAAGAGAAACTTCTCTGAAGAGGAAATAGACATATGAAGAGGCCAATAGACATATGAAGAAATGCTCAACCTCCCTAGCTATAAAAGAAATGCAAATCAAAACAACATTGAGTTTCCACCTCACCCCAGTTAGAATGGCTATAATCAAGAACTCTAATAACCACAGATGCTGGAGGGGATGTGGCCAGAAGGGAACCTTACTGTATTGTTGGTGGGAGTGTAAACTTGTCAAACCACTTTGGAAGGCAGCATGGAGGTTTCTCAAAAGACTCCACATAGAGCTCCCCTATGACCCAGTAATCCCACTTTTGGGCAGTTACCCAAATGATCACAAACAAGGGTATACTAAAGTTACCAGCAAGACTATGTTTATTGCAGCATTATTTACCATAGCTAAGATATGGAACCAATCCTGATACCCCTCAGTAGATGAGGATCAAAAAGATGTGGTGCATGTGTGTGTGTGTGTGTGTGTGTGTGTGTGTGTATGTATATATCCAATGGAATTCTATGCCTGCATCAGAAAGAATGGCATTGCCCCATTTGTTAGGAAATGAAAAGACTTGGGAAAAAATTATATTAAGTGAAGTAAGCCAGACCCAAAGAAACATAAGTCTCATGGTTTCCCTTATTTGCAATAACTAGTATATGTCTGGGACAAGCAGAAAAGATCAAAAGCTATGAACATATGACCGGTTTTGATGATGTTACGGGAAATAAACTCCAAGTGTTTTTAACTTTATTGCTATTTTCCTAGTAATTATAATGTACCACATGATTTTTTTTGTTTCTTTGTATGTTCCTCCCCCACGGTATAACCCCTGTTTTCACTGTATTTGATGATGGTGCCCTGCATCTTGTATATACAATTATCTAACTTGGGGAGGGAAAGGGAAAAAACAAAATGTTTAAATAGGGATACAGGTCGACCCATTGTAACAATGAGATGTACAAGACACTATGTTGAAAAATGAACTTTAGTGTTTAGGCAGGGAGAGGAAAGGGGGGAGAGGGGGAGTGTAGTGTGGAGGTAGGAGGGAAGGGATGGTAGGGGTAAAACAAAGGAGGAGGTAACAATGCTTGATAGGAAATGTACTCATTACCTTGCTCATGTACCTTGCTCTGCACAGTATTTTTACAATAAAATACGTATTTATAAAAATCAGATAAAAAGACCTGGCCTCATTTGGGTTCATATAAAGTTAAAATAGGGCTGGGCACCTTTGGCTCAGGCCTGTAATCCTAGCTACTCAGGAGGCTGATCTGAGGATCACATTTCAAAGACAGCCTGTACAGGAACATCCATGAGGTCTCTTATCTGCAGAAAACCAATCCCCCACCCCCCAAAAAAGAAAAGTTACAATAGGGTGCATATATGCTAATCAATCAATGAAGGGAAAGATAATGGTTTTTAGTGTGAAGATACTGGGAATACTTTAAAGAATTTTAGTTTTCAGAACATTGCCATAACTTAGGGCAACATGTTTAAGTGAGATTCATCATACAGTTTGCAAATGCATGGAAACCCTCCTATCTGGGGTTAGAATGCCCGTGGATGACTTCTTCATTTCAGGGAAAAGTCACTAGCTGCAATAGCCACAGTTGAAACATTTGCAGATCTTGAGATTCTAAAAGATTTTTCAGGTCCATGATAGCCCAAATTACATACATTTTGATTTTCATATCAAATCCTTTGACAACCCATCTGGTTCCCAAAAGATTTCGAGGATAGAACAGTATCACACACATCTCTCCCTAAATGAAAATACCATCTATTATTAGATCAACATGACATTGTGAGCATTAGCATATTTCAAATACACACCAATTAACATAATGCTTAGAAAACCATCTTTCCATGATGCACAAGGCTTTCTGTCCACCCTTCTTATTTATTACTGCTGTTGAAGGCATAAGCACCTCATCAGAACAGACCAAATGTGCCACTTCCATGTGATTACCAAGCTTATGGAATCCTTAGTGTGGACTTTAGTTTTGGCTAATAAAAGCCACTGAACACTATGCTCCTGTATAGTTTTAAGAAGACACTTTGTTTGCTACCATCCATTTTATTCTTTGCTTTTACTGTTTGTTTGCACTATTTTGTAAACCCTATAAACTTCTGGCTAGGCCTGTAGGAAAAAAAAAATGTGTATTTTTATCTTATTTTAATGTATGTTTTTTATATATGATCTTGAAATAAATCTTTTAAGCATTTTGATTAAATCATCTGGTCTTTCCCTTTCAGATCATTCTCATAGATTGGAATGATTTCCAGAAATATTAGTTAACACTCCTGGGGTAGAACATCTGAGACAGAGTGAACGTTGCACTTACTGGGGAGAGCAGCCTGTGAAAGGAAAAATAAAAAAAATAAAATTTGGGAGACCAATCAGACCACAATAATGGTCCTATAACCATGGTCCTCTAACAATGCTGTGTGTGTTTAAGCAAAGATTGCCTGTTAGAAGAACCCTGTGTTAGCATAAATGGCTGAGCCCATAAACAGTTCCATGGTATTAGCTACATATGGCTGAAAAACTGAGGCACATCCAAAGGTTATAACAGTTGGAGACTCAGCCTACCAGGGTCTCAGCTATGGGCAGTGAGCCCTTCCTGATGTGGGGTCTGAATGCAAATTTTATATTTGTCAAGTGGCTGCCAATATCTTAGTGCAAAGCAATAACAACAGCACTTATTCCTTGAAGTAGATGTTAGTAAAATATAAGGAAATACAAGAAAACATTTGACTCTTTCTTCTTAAATACCCTTATTGCTACAAAATCCTATCTGCCTTCTTATGCAGTGCTGGGGAAATGACTTTCATTGCCCGTGGCAGCTTGCTAATCTTTGAGAAGTACCTTCTAGCATGGGCCAAAACATTGAATTTTAATGTTTGACTTCAACTCTAAAAGCCAATTTGTGGTAAAAAAAAAAAAAAAAGGGTACTTCTCACTCTTCTGAATGAAATGACTGATAAATTATTTACTAGTTTACTGAAAATTTTCTCTGATGTTACATACATATAATACCTGGGACACTGCTTCCATTGGTCAAGCATTTTAGGGAAGTAGCCATAGTTCAGCCAGTGAAGAAGTTCTTACATGGTAGAATTGAATGATATGTGTGTGTGTGTGTGTGTGTGTGTGTGTGTGTGTGTATCACATACAGAAGATAAATGTCTCTATATGTTCCTGTGACACATTCTGATTTCCCCAAGTACATCTTCCTTAAGTAAGAAGTGCGTTATAAAAAAAAAAAAAAGAAGTGCGTTATATGTGTGCTTGTTACTTGTCAGGTTGCAATGTGAGCACAGCATTGTGACTTCAGGTTGCATTTAACATTCTCCAGTCACATTGTTTGATTTATGGATCCTTCCTATAATAATTTATGAGACAATGGGATGACTTACCAACTCCTCCTCTATAATTTGCAATTCTGTATTAAGATGCATAAAATCATCGCTTTAAAAATAGTTTTCAAAACTCAAAGCTGTTGCTTCCAAGGCATCCTTTCATCTTCTGTAGATTGTTAAGGTTTTTTGGTTTTTTGTTTTTTACTAAGAGCTTTGGAAACAGTATGTATTCCCATTGAAAAGCCCTTGTCTACCTAAAAGACTCCTTTATCTGTAAAATACTGGAGTTTGACTAGGGGATCTTTATGTCTCATTTAGGTCTGGGACTGTGTGCTGGGGAAAATGACTTTGTTAGCCTAAAGTCTACTAAGCTAGACTCATCTGCCCTCCCCACAACTGACAAAACAACCAGACTCCAAAAGGGAGAGACAACTCTTATCTCCAAGGGCCTCAGGAGAATTTTGACAATGTGACTTCCATAAAGGAATCTGGGAATACAAGTGATGGGTGTGTAGTGCATCCTTTACTACAACAAGCATTTTACCTTTCTTCCGCTTAAAATGCCTCCTGAGGCCAGCATCCGTGGCCTTGCTTTTTACATGGGATCCACAGAGAAGAAGCAGTGTGGCTCTGTTACTAGGCTTTTAGAGGTTGGATAGGCATCAATGTGGATTCTATCTGTTTCTACTGCTCTCCGTAACCATGCTAGTCTATCTTGTCTTTTTATTGCTTGATTCACTCAGAACTTAGGTATTAATTACCCTTTTTTCCCCTTAAACCAGGATTGATCAAAGAAAGGATGAGGACTATGTGGGGAAAAGTTTGGTTTAGGAATAAGGATGTTATCTCTGCTGCTACGAACATGATACTTCGTCATTGCATATGGACTCTCTTGTGATTGAGGTATCACAAAGATATTACTTAGTTCTTGTTTTCCTTTTCCTCTTCATGCTTTATAGTCCACATTAACCCTTAGAGATATTTCCCTTTTTGCATTCATTGGAATAGTTCATAAATGCAGCATATTGAGTATGTCCTGAGAGTGAAGCGCTCTTATCTACACAGCTGTGAAAACAAGCTCCTTTTCCTGGGGTGGGAAGATATGAAAAAAGTAAATAATTTTATAAAATGATTATAAATATCAAAGACTTTTATAAGGAAATTAAATAGTTATAATAGAGAACAGTTGAGTGTTGACTAATTTAGAAAGGAACTTCCTTCTAAATGGGAGAAACCTGAATAATTATTGCATAATAATTCTTATTTTAATTAGGTCTGAAGAAGAAGGCATGAACTAGTATGCAATGATCCCTTAACTTTATTTCCTTTACTCACTCATTTATTTCACTGAAAAGCATGTATCAAATTCCAAATTTTGTCCTAGGAACTACGCTAGGGAGTAAGCACTTAGATGTTAATTCATTTTGACAACAAATATTTGTTGAATGCCTTCTAATTACTTTATTCTAAACATTATGACAACCTGTAAAGGAAACACAGATCATGACTGATGATGGCTAGAGATATGATTTTGATCATGTTCATTTGCAATGTTTATTAGGTATTCAAATGTTGAGTAAGCCAGGTATATGTGCTGATCTAGAATTTGTGTGAGAGGAATGGTCAGAAAAATCTCAATTTTGGGGTCATCCAGATAGTATAGTATCAGACCAGGTCAGGTCATGGGAAATGAAGGTACAGGTGAAGAGAATCAGAGATTGACTACAAGGACACTTCAAGGTTATGAAGTTAGTAAAAGAGAGAAACCAGAGTTTGAAAGACAAGTGACTAAGGAAAATCAAGTGAGTCTTGTTCTTGACTGTACTGATGAAGACACTTTCATCAAGTGGATAGAATAGCCAAGTGTAAAATACTGTTACTGAGTCAAGAGGACTGAGATTGCACTGTAAAATTGCAACACAAAAGTCAGGGGTGACCTTGATACAAGCAATTTCAACAAAGCTTATTTGGGGTACTTCTAAGAGAAAACAAGACGAGTAATCAGTGACAATGAGTGCAGACATGTTTCCGGAAGAAATTTTAGAAGACAGTAAAGAAATGGAATGGAAACTGACAAAAGAAATTAAGTATAAAAAAGTTGGTTAAATCGGAATAATATTATAAGCATCTTTGCAGATCAATGAGAATAATGCAATGGAAAGTGAAGCTATTGCTGTGGGTCAGTCTCTGCAAAGCTGTTCTTAAGAGCACATGAAAGGATGGAGAATTAAATATGTAAATGGACAGAGTGCATTTGCAAAGAAGCATGGATAATTTGTTCTATGGTTAGAGATAGGGAGTCAAGGTATTTGTTTTCTGATGCAAAGTTTAGTTTCTTGCTATGATTTCAAATAAATAATTCAATGTCTTTGAGTCTCAATGTCTTCATTTGTGAAGTAAGACTAATAATATTTATCTCTAGGTTCAGTAATAATGATTAAATATAATATTATACCTGAAATATTAGCCTGATACCTACTTTACCCACTAATGTTGTCCAAAATTGACCTCAGTAGGAGCCTAAAAGGATTAGCATCTTAAATAGCATATGCCACCTGGATGTTAGTCAGAGAATTTGCTTCATCCCAAGGAGGAAACCCTGAGTTAATAGCATGAAATTAAGGTAAGATTAGCTTAATCATCAAGAAGTACATTTATCAAAGATTGGCTATATTTGTCATCTGGCTTTTGTCCAAGAAGAGCTCACTAAAATTTTGTAGCTGTAATCTTTTGCATGCACCTGTTGAAAACCACAGCTTAGAGCAACAGTGATCCACTAGTATAGGAAGAAACAAATGTCAGTGCTCACTCTCTTGTCCCAGACTAAATGTTTCAGGCATGTGAGATATCACCCTGATTAAAGTGTCAAATGGCTCCTAATCACATTGAAATGAAATGTGACCAGAACGCAGCAAAATGGGACATCCCTGTCACCGTTTGTCTTTCTCCCATAATGATAATGTCTGTGTGCTATATTCTGGATAATATGAATGTCTATTCCCATTGTGGGGACAGGGAGATGACTTGCATTTGACAGATCTCATTATGCTAAAAATCATCCACTCTAAAATTAACATAGGCTCTTATTAAAAGTGATTATGCCACGCTTGCTCAGTGCTTGAGATTTTTACTTTTCTCTCTTTCTTTTTTATAAATATCTTTTAAACGTGATTATAATACAGGGATTCAGTCACAGACATAACCAGTGTGAATCTGCTAAAATATTTATCCAGATATTTGCTAGCACATGGCAATAATTACATTGGAAGAGTCAACATTGAAACCATAGCTCAGTATCTGGTTCTTTAGGAAGAAACATTTTTTTCCCCTCTAACTTTGAGCCAGGAAAGTGGAAATAGAAAGTTTACATTACTCAGCAGATCATTTCAACTATCCAGAATATACTTAGCATACAGTATGGAACAAATAAGCTTTATGGGGTGAAGTTAACAATTCTCTGGTATACATCATTTATTAAAGATCATAGGAGAATCAGTAAGTCTTAAAAACAAACAAAACAGCAATACAATTTGCCATGTCCAGTGGCTCATGCCTGTAATCCTAGCTACTCAGGAGGCTGAGATCTGAGGATTGCGGTTCGAAGCCAGCCGGGGCAGGAAAGTCCGTGAAACTCTTATCTCCAAAACACCACTAGAAAACCGGAAGTGACGCTGTGACTCAAGCAGTAGAGAGTTCTCCTTGAGCTGAATTGCTGAGGGACAGCTCCCAGGCCCAGAGTTCAAGCCCCAGGACCAACCAAAAAAACAAAACAAAACAACAACAACACTTACTTATTGGGCAGTTGTTTCTTTGAGGATTTGTTGTTGGGTGGTTTAATTTTTTGAGTTCCAAGTATATTTTAGATATGAGACCCTTGTCCGTTGTATGGCTAGTAAAGATCTTCTCCCAGTCCGTGGGCTTTCTATTGATCTTGCTAGCTATGTCATTTGCCCTGCAGAAGCTCTGCAACCTTATACAATCCCATTTGTCCAGCCTTTCTTTGATTTGTTGTGTTTCCGGGTCTCTATTCAGAAAATTTCGGCCTGAGCCAAGGAGACCCAGGGTTTCTCCTATTCCATCCTGTAATGTTTTCAGAGTGTCTGCTTTGAGTTCAAGGTCTTTGATCCATTTGGAGTTGATTCTGGTGCAGGGTGATATATAAGGATCTAAGTGGGCGAAAGACTTAAAGAGAAGCTTCTCTGAAGAAGAAAGAAGGATGGCCAATAGACACATGAAGAAATGTTCAACATCCCTAGCCATAAAAGAAATGCAAATCAAAACAACATTGAGATATCACCTCACTCCAGTTAGAACAGCAAAAATCAAGAACTCTAACAACAACAGATGCTGGAGGGGATGTGGACAGAAAGGAACCTTACTTCATTGTTGGTGGGAATGTAAACTTGTTCAACCACTTTGGAAAGCAGTATGGAGGTTCCTCAAAAGACTCCACATAGAGCTCCCCAATGACCCAGCAATCCCACTTTTGGGCATTTACCCAAATGATCACAAACAAGGCCACACTAAAGCTACCAGCACAACTATGTTTATTGCAGCATTATTTACCATAGCTAAGACATGGAACCAACCCAGATGCCCCTCAGTAGATGAATGGATCAAGATGATGTGGTATATATACACAATGGAATTCTATGCCTCCATCAGAAAGAATGACATTTCCCCATTTGTTAGGAAATGGAAAGGCTTGGAAAAAATTATATTAAGTGAAGTAAGCCAGGCCCAAAGAAACATAGGTCCCATGGTTTCCCTTATTTGCAATATCTAGTATAGGTATGAGTCAAGCGGAAAAAGTCAGATAATGTGATGTTAGGAAAACGAAACCTCAAATATGTATTTTAATGTTTTTGTTTCTTTCATGCATGTGTTTCTAACGCATTTATAAGATTATTTCTTTGTTGCTTTGTATGTCCCTCCCCCACAGTGTAACCCCCGCTTTCACTATATTTGATGTCAGTATAACATGTGGAGGAGATGGGGACAAACAAGTCGTTTAAGGATTCAGGTGTACCTGTTGCAACAATGAGAAGTACAAAAAGTCATGTCAAAACCAGCTTTACAATGTCGGTGGGGGGGGGGGGAGGGGGGTATGATTGGGTGGGAGGGAGTGGGGAGGCTGGGAAGGGAGGTGAAGGGTAAACAAAGGAGGAGGCTGCAATGCTTGGTAAGAAATGTATGCATTATCCTGCCCATGTAATTGTAACCCCTCTGTACAGTATGTTCTCAAATAAAATAAAATAAAATTTAAAAAAAAAAAAACAACAACAACAACAACAAAAAAGCAAGAAGTGGGGTGGGGCCAAGAGGAGAGGGGTTGAAGAGTGAAGATTGCAAAGGAAAAGGGGGATTGGGAAGAGTGTAGTCTAGCTGCTTTGATGTCACAAAGTTCAGAAATAAAAGTAGCCCAAACTTGTAAATAGAGGAATACAATATCCAATAGAAATAATGCTATATGCGGTGAAGAAAGAATGGGGGAAAAGATGATGGAAATATTGTGACCAAAATTTAGTAATTGTTAAAATTTTAAGAGGAGCTAGAATGGATAAGCATTTGGAGAAAATGGATGCTGAATTTATTTATTTGTTAAAAACATAGTGCCTAGAGGCAGGGCTAAGCATTTGCTTTCAGTAAGCAAGTTGAGTGAAAGCTGGATGCCTTGATTAAAAAAAAAAAAAATATATATATATATATATATAGTAAAGATGATGTACAGAGGGGTTACAGTTACATGAGTCAGGTAAGGAGTGATTCTACCTTTTGAATAGTGTCAAACCCTCCCTCATTTCTCCCAGGTTTTCCCTCCCAACTTCAAGCCATAATACTGGCAGTTAAAACATAGTAATAATAAATTAAAATAAATTAAAAATAATAGAGCTGATAACAGCAGCTCATACATGTAATCCTAGCTACTCAGGAGACTGAAAACTGGAGGACCTTGGTTCAAAATCTACCCTGGCAAAAAAAAGAAGTCTGAGAATTAACCATCTCCAATTGACCAGCAAAAAGCTGAGCTGGAGTCATAGCTCCCGTGGTAGAATGACAGAGTGATGAGATATGAGCAAGAAAGCCAAGGAACGGGCTGGGAAGGTGGCTCAGTGGTAGAGCGCTTGCCTTGCATGCTCAAGGCCCTGGGTTCGATTCCTCAGCACCACATAAGCAAAAAGGAAAAGCCGGAAGTGGCGCTATGGCTCAAGTGGTAGAGCGCTAGCCTTGAGCTGAAGAGCTGAGGGACAGCGCCCAGGCCCAGAGTTCAGGCCCCACGACCGGACCCAAAAAAAAAAAAAAAAAAAGAAAGCCAAGGAAGCTTGAGGCTCTTGATTTCAAACCTTAGTGCCAGCAGAAAAGAAAAGGAAAGAAAAGAAAAGAAGAAAAAGAGGAAGAGAAACAAATTATACTTACATTTTACTCAGATAAAGTGGTGAGGAATTTTAATGTCTAAACTGTAGTGATGTTTGAAAATCATTCTCAAAGTAAAGATGGCAAACAGGTTTCAACCCATATTTTAACACTATTTTACTGTCAGTGTTTGACTAGAATGCTTTCTGGAATCAAAGCTTCAGGGTGTAGCAATGAAATAATTATTCTGTTATAAAAACAGCTAAATATAGTTGACCCTTGACATAGATTTTATTTTGTGAAAATAGTCTTACTTTTGCATTATTATTATTATTATTGTTGTTGTTATTTAAGTCACCCTTCTACTTCTCAAATGTATATGCTTTCAATTGCCCTGGAATTCAGGCCCATTCTAGGCAATGTGATGTTGATTAATTCCTATTTACTTGAATTGGTGTCTTCCATTTACCTTTTAAGGGAGGCAAACAAATTCTATTAGTTCATATTTCCTTTGAGAAAATCAGAGACCTTATTTCTCTGTGTTAGAAAATATATTGTTGAGATTGCTCCTTAAGTAGCAAATATTTATGAATTGGACGATTTGGCATTGTTAAATGGCTAGTTGTGGAGTACTGAGCAGAATGGTAATTGTAGAAGGATGGCTGAATAAGATGTCTCTGCTAAAATAAAACAGCAAGAGAGATACTTGAGTTAAATTCCAGTTTGGGGACAAATAGTGGACCCAAAGGAAAGGAGAAAGAACAATGTTGACCCTTTGATTTTATGATATAGATAAATGATATGTAAATTGTGTATGTAAATTATAAACAGACATAGTCTATACGTCTCATTCTTATTTAAAGCCACTGAGCCCAGATGGCCCAGGTGTTGTAAGACATTACTATATTCTTTTTCTTCTCAAAGCACTTTGTGTGTGTGTATGCGCAAGCGCACGTGTGCATGCATGTATGTATATATGCGTATGACTATAGTTTGAACTCAGGGCCTCACATCTTGTGCAACTTTCTTGCTCATGCCTGTCACTCTACCATTTAAGCCATGCATCCAGCCGGGCATTTTGCTAGGTCATTGAAGATGGTCATGTAGGCTTTTCTTCTTAGCTGACTTCAAACTCCAATTCTCTAGGTCTTAGTCTCCTGAATACCTAGAATTACAGGTGTGAACCACTGCTTTCTAGCTCTGAATGTATATTTTAGCTCCTTTGAGTGACTCAAACTTAAGAGTATACCTCCTATTAAAACACCAATTGTTTTTTGTAGAACTCAAGGGGAAGATATTTCACCATGTAAAAATTAATTTCTTCTTTGACTATATAATGTAGCTTTCAACTCCAGAGAAGAGATTCTGCCATTCATCTGTATATGCTGCCTCACAGTTCTACTACTGACCTGCACTTTGCAATGCTGTGGTTACTACATGTGTATATTTGTATACTTGACAAAGTCCTGCCTTACTAAGTAAGTAGCATGTGAGATGGTATTTGCTTTCTGTTTAAGCTGTAAAGAGTGGGTTGGCTGGTTAAGACTTCATTACCTTTACTTCCATGTTTTAAATTTCTCATGGTTAAATTGTTCAGATGAATAGTAAAATTGAATTATTGGGAAATAGCCTTAATAAAATTTCTGAAAGATAGAAAATAATGCATAATAAGGAAGAGGATATTTCAAACAGAAAGTATCAAGTGTACCTGTATTCAGGTCAGCCTCTGTGATCATCAAATAAGCAAAGAAACAAAAAAAAAGAGAAAAGAAAGGAAGAAAAGTAAAACGTCCACCGAATGATATTTGACAAAAGTGGGAGGGGAGAGGAGAGGAAGAGGAATTGAGTGGAGAAATTGAATTTGTTCATAATACACAATATGCATGTGTGGAAATGTCACATGAAGACTTCTCAAATTATGATGGACATTACCTTACCTAAATGTAAATTTGAAAGGAGCAAACCCTATAGTATTTTTTTAGAATATATTTAGTTGGTAATCTAAAGAACCTTGTTCTCTATTTTAATTTTAACAAATAATTGTATGTCATTTAGTAGCAGATTATAACCTCATGAATTTTAGGCTTTATTTACTTGTTTATTAATTGTTTATTTACTTTATTTTTATTTATTTGTGACAATAGTAGAGGTCTTGCACTCTTGCTTACTTTTTCACTCAAGGCTGGCACTTTACCACTTGAATTATAGCACCACTTTAGGTTATTTTTGCTGGATAATGAGTCTTTTGTGCCAGGCTGCTTTGGAACTATGATCCTCAGATTTCAGCCTCCTGAGTAGCTAGGATTAAAAATGTGAGCCATCAGTACCTGGCTAGGTTTATTTTTTAAACATGTACTTGTATTTAACTATTTTATAATTGATCTTTCCTTCTAAAGGACTTTTGCATAAATATTTCACACAATTTATGTTTACCTATGGTCTGGGAAGGTGGCTTAGTGGTAGAGTGCTTGCCTAGAATGCAGGAAGCCCTGAGTTTGATTACTCAGTACCACATAAACAGAAAAAGTTGGGAGTGGTGCTGTGGCTCAAGTGCTAGCCTTGAACAAAAGAACAAAAGAAACTCAGGACAGTGCCTAGTCCTTGAGTTCAAGCATTAGGACTGGCAAAAAAATAAATAAATAAAAAATAACTATTGATAAATTACTATTTCTGAAAATATTTTAACTGACTATAATATCCCCAAACAGCTAATAATCAATATTATGCTTGGGCTTCACAGTCTTCTTTGAGGAAAGCCTGGTTTTTGTTTTAGTTTTAGTTTTTACTTTTCTATTTCTAACCCTACTTACAGCCCTTAGTAATTTTGTGAGACTTTCATGATAGCAGAATAATGTATTATTTTCTAAAATTATCTTCAAGTAGTTGTCTTAAAGGACTTCAGTTCAACATGTCAGTTTATGAGGATAATGTCACCACCACGTCCATCTTTCTCTTTGATTCCTCCCAATACCACCCATCCCTCATGTTTCCTGTTTCTGTTTAGACATATGTAAACTGAATATCAATGACTGGATTAATCCAGTCTTCCTCTTTTTGTTCATCTGTTCTCCCTCCCCTTGATCTTCTAACCTCATATATTTTAGCTTCCTGGCATTTATTTTGTTAAATTATGAGAGATTTACACAATTGTAAGCCTCCCCTGAATATACCATGTTTAGACATCATATTTGATACATATACATATTATCCTGCATGTGTTTTTATATATCTTGAAATTTTAGATCTAACTTCCGTATATGATCAAACACACACCCTTTGACTCTCTGAGCCTTACTTTACTTGACAAAACGTTTCCAGATCCACTTCCTTGCAAATAACCTAATACTATATTATTTTTAAATAAATGTTTAACTCATTCTATAATCTAAAATAATTTTTTTATTCAAAGAATCTTAAAAAGGCAGGTATTCCTCAGGCCACTTGTAATTCAACCCTTCATGCACACTGACAAATTTTAAATTAATTAACAGTAAAATATATTCCATTGCATACTATTTTCTGTTTCCTGTATACACCTATATCATCTTACAAATTCCCCTACAATATCTAAAGTAGCCAGAATCTACCCCAACATCTTCCTTAATTACTCATGTTTTTATCATTTGAACTATGAGTATGAAGAAAACTTTCAACTCCATCTGCTAAAAGATAGTGTCTGCTGCTCAAGGAAAAGATATAAATAATACATAGTAAGTGCAGACTGATGCTATCTCTGATGTCTCTAGCCACTAAGTGGCAATAACTCATACAAACATCCTTGCAGTTACTCCACATATAGCTTATGACATATAGATTTATTTGAGGTTTTTTGTTTTGATTTATAGGTTGGCAATCTACCATACACACAAGTGTAACTGATATTTTCAGTCTTTACTGTTTGCTGCACAGGCAATTTTTTAAAATGCTTTGGAAAAGACTTTATCTTTCTTCTTTCTTGTGTTCCTATAGTCTGACATTATTCCTAATCAATAACACAATAATGAAAGACAAAGTCATCATTCCTCCTCTTTGGTAAAGCTCAAATTGCTTCACTTTGTCTAGAAAGTTAGCAGAGTGGTTACCTAAGTTCTTGCTGCTTTTGCTACTGTGAAAACTTGAAGCATAATAAAGGGTTGATATATGTCTTTAATACTAAAAATCAAGTAATCTGGGACTTCTATGGATCTCTATGGATGCTGATTCACTGTGTAGGATCCATAAGAAAGCCAATGCACGGTGTTAGACAAGTAGCAAGACTTGTTTCTATCTCTCTGTATAGAGTGGGCTTTTGGGGCCTGTAGAATCATTTGGCACATGACAGGACAGCACAGACAAGTATGTTTCTTGTATGCATCTCATTGGCTTCTCACTGGCTTCCTTCTGCCATCTGCCTGTATTAGCAAATTTTGTATGTTCTTTGATGATGTTATAAATATCCAAGAGGCTCTTGGCAGATGAGATAGTCCCCACCCTTATGGCTAATAGTCTAGCGGATTGTGGAAGGAATGTTTACATTTTCTCATTCTTATCTATCCCTTAGATTTTGTACACACCACTCCAGGCATACCAGAATGTGTTTCATGTTATAGACATACATCATATGTTCTCTACTTTTGAAGTTTTTCACAATATCCTTCTTAATATACACTGTCATTTTTAGTTTTAACAAAAAATATTTCTTACTCATCAAATCACCAGATTTAAATATCCGACACTATGCTCCTTCTCCACAAGCTAGTGGTTCAGTAATGAATCTTAGTAAACAATGTATAAAGAAATATACATTTCCTCAAATCATTCACTTATTTTCTGTTTTCAGTCACCATTCTGAAGTTGTAGTAAAATCTAGTTTAGGTCAGTTTAATCTTTTCCCTTGATGATGGTTTCCTTATCATATGATCATTATCATAAAATAAAGCTTAGTTTTTCATAATAACCATAGGGGATAAAATTAGAATCAACTGTAGTTTACATTTGAGAAATACAAGTTATGGAGAGCTTGACAACTTTTATTTTGTTAGGCCAGTAATCCACTCTGGACTCAGAGACTACATTTAATTTAATTTGTCTATCTATCTATCTATCTATTATCAAAACATTAATGTGGCAGAATTGTGTGTATATGATACTATGCCAGTTATTCACCATGCTATTCAGTCCAAGGTGCTCATCTCCATAAAAATGTCTGTTGCAATCTTCTAAATGCTTACTTTAGGTTCAGCACCAATTGTTGTGCCATTCTAGGCCACCCAGAGAGAAGTTGAATCAGTATCACAATAAAGCAAGTGTGAATCACTGGGAATACACAGTTATTCCTATCTAGAAGTAATGAAGAGTCTTGTTTTCTCTATGAGAGGTAGTTGAGGTCTACTTAGAAAGCACATAATTTTTCCTGGGCCTAATATAGCTAATGAGAAGTAGATCACAGAATTTCATTCTCTGGAACACAGAGATATTTTCTTGTTTAAGATCTCTTGTACCTCTTCTCTTTTTTCTTACATCAAATAAATCATTTTCTGTTTGTCAGGAGACCTTGTTCTTTCTAATGACAACTTCTTTTGAATCCTTTTCTTTTGCCTCCCTTGGGCATGGCTATTTGACACTCAAAAGGCAGGACAATCTCCCTTGTTTTCTGTTCTCTGGAGTCGTGTCCTCTCCTTGTTATCATCCCTTGATGCTTTGTGGCTTTGGTCTATGCTGACCCTTTGTTGGAGGATGATCTCTCCTTGCTCTAGGTGACATTTAGTGTGTTGGAGTGAGAAAACAATATGCCGATATGTTGCTATATCCGGTATTATTCTATCCTGTGTGATTATACAGTCTGGATTTTAGGGAGAGCTACAGAGAAGTTATAACACAAACAGGAGCAGAGGTGTCCAGATTGCAGTGCAAGGTACTGCAGAGCACATAATATTGTTAAAGAAGGAAAACAATGGCACCTGGAGAGGAAGGTTTTCATTGTTGTAATAAGTTAAAGGGGATTAAGTAATTCAGTTTTCATTACCCTTCTTGTGTGGGGCTAAAATGTTATATTTTGGAGAATCCAAATGTTTAGTTTAATAATGCTCTTAATTATCCCTGTGTCCTCACAGTTATTGATATATTCTGGGTACATGATTTCTCCTTTCTTCTTTTCTTTTGCTGTTGCTTTTCCTGAGTCATTTTCCACAGAATGAAGTAAATCTTAAAGTCATTTTTCACGAAGCCCATCACTTTGTCAATGCTATAGAGGTCGATAATAAAGTAGTCTGAAACTGTGGCATTGTGCTGATACATAGACTCGACCATTGCTTCCTTGTCTGGATTCGTCACTCTGAGTGAGCCCTGAGCAATGAGATTCATTATCTTTATTCTTTTGACATTAACTGAAGAAAAATCCAAGTCAGACACTGTTTCTTAGTCAGTCATTGTCAAGTGGTGTTATTATCACTAAACACTTCTTTATTACTACTTTTACTGGAAAAACTCAAGGAGATTTTGATTCTAATTCACATCTGACACATCCTGCTTAGAGTGATTTTCAAAACTACCTCTCTAGTCATATAGACCCCACACCTGGACAAAAGTGTGCTAGGTCCTATCTCCTTAAAGGCTCAGTATTTTTTTCTATGAAAATAAATATATGAATCAGTTCCATTTTGATTTAGAGACCATAAAAGAACAGCGTCTTATGAAGTCAGCACTAAAAGATGGGAGAAATGCTGGAATTAGAGCGAGTTCCCACCAACATAGGATTCTTTATGTTTGTAAAGACATGGATAGCTCTCATATCTACGTCATATCTCATTTCTTATATCTCATGTCAAAATGTGAATTTACTCTCTGTCGGAGATCTACATTGCACTGTAACTTTATTGCAGATGGAGTAGAATTAGGAAGTTCTCTAGTGGGCAAGGAGTTGCAAATATTAAAAAAAGGTTCCTGGGATGTGGGTACTAGAGCAATCAGGGAGGTATATATGGTATAAATACTTTCCATAAACATGTGAAAATAGAACAAGGAAACTTGCCAAGCTTGTATTGACAAGGTGTAAACATCATGAGTCTGATTAAGGTCCATATGTCAAAATTAAAACTTGTTACACAACTAACTAAAAAACATTTAAAAATGGTGTTGCCATATGACACATTTCATATATAGCACTTTGGGGGGAAATCTTAACTTTTCTGAGATTCAGTTTTTCTCTCTCCAAAATTACAAGCTGTACTATCTTTGAATGCTATAGTACCATGACACATAATATTCAGTATAATACTTACAGTATAAAACTAAAAACAAAAGCAGTTTTAGTGTACTGCTTCACAGTTACAACCATCATCATCCTATCCTGTCATGTAGACTAGGATTATAAACTACACTAGCAAGTTGAGTCACACTACCACCTATTTTCATAAATACCATTCTACTGGAAGACATTCACATACAATTATTTACATATTGTTGTGACAGTTTTTCTCTAAAATAGCAAATGGGATAGAAATAGCTTTACAGAAATTGTTGCATACTCTGATGCATGGCTAGGACACAAAGAAAAGCCCAAGAAGCAAAACCTAGTGTCTGTCCTCACTCGTATCACATATTAGTGTGTATATGATTTTATTGTAGAAAAAAATAAAGCAAAGGGAAAATAGAAGTATCAAATGTGAGAAAACCAGGCTAGTGATAAATTATTTTTTGTACATAAAGAGAAAGACAACTTTCTCAGTCAGTAGGTTAGACACCAAAATAAGGGGCACGAGCAAGTACATAGATATGTCCGACAGGTAGGATTTCCAGATAGATGGATGAGATGGAATGTCCATAGGACTGTGAAGGACCTCAGCTGATGAGATGTCAATGTGAAATTCGGGCATCTAGGTCAGGTTTGACATTAGAGGTGTACATAAGGAGCTGGGACTTTGACTTACAGGAAAGCAAGAATATCACAGAGTGGAACTGGCTGATGATGAAATGGAGAAGAAGAAGAACAGCTGGGAAACAGTCCTGGGGATGCATGGGAGGTATAATGTTCTAACTGTCACATGTAAATATGTCAAGTATTGCTAAAACCCCAAATTGGAGAAAATTCTGTCCGGTTAGATTGTCAATATGAATTTTTTTGCATTTTGAATTATTTTATTTTAATTAATGCAAATCTAGATTAAAATAGCCACTATGTTTTATGAGGAGTGAATTGAAGAAGATAGGATCTACTGCTTGAAAGAATCAATAGGAAGGAGTATTGTCATTGGATGTCTTGGTGTCAGGCCCATAGTCATTATAAGAACTGTTAGCATTCATTTGTTAAATCCTAAATTGTGGACCATTGACTTTATATGCATTCATTTTCAGATCTCACTAAAAGGCTTTTGAGGGGCTCACTATTATCATTTCTTTCATACAGGTAGAAGCATGGATGCTTAAGAAAGTAATATATCCAAAGTTACCTGGGCAATAAATGGCAGAGCTGAGATGTGGAAATCCAGATGAATTGAGAATGGTGGATGGGGTAGTGCTATCTTAACTCTCTTACTATGTAAACTTATAAATCTAAGCCTACTAACCCAAATTTGTTCTATAAAGGGAGATGATAGGAAAGAAATCTAATAAATAGGTTAGTATCATTCAAAAAACAAGATTTTATTCAGTTGGAAAACTAGTTGTCATCATAACCAGGTGAAATGTGTATTCGTAGATTAAATTGAAACTATAAGGTTAAATAGGTATCAGAGATAAAGACCTAGCATAATGAAGAGGTTGAAACTATCCAACAAAAAGATGTCAAGTGTTTATTATTATGATTATTGTTATTTTTAGCAATGTGACATCTTAATTTTCAACATTTCCACAGTGCTTTGGTATGATTATATAAATAAATAAATAAATAAGGAAATATTAAAGCATTTAATTTAATTTTCCATTTGATTAATGCAATGGATAATCAAATGGAAAATCAAATGATCTATTTGATTAATGCAAGTGGGTAATCTGTTAGCACCAATAAGTGATTAGCAGGATACTAATTAAGTTCCTGTCCCAAGAATGTGATAAATATTATACAAAATCATGCTAACAGATCCCTACTAGATTCCCATGATGTAAATACTGTTTATATTCCTCTTTCATAGATGAGAAAACTGAGGATCACAAAGACTGACTAACTTGCCTAGGGACACAGACAAAAATTGATGGGAGATGTGATTTAAGTCCAGATCTATCAGAATGTGACTGACTTTTACTGATTTACCATGTGTATAGTGTCTTCTCATGGTATTAGCAACACCATCATTAGCAGTGCCAGTGATAGTTTCCCTATTGGCTTAACATACACATTCTTCCACCAATTACTAAGGAATGCCTCCTAAATAAAGAAATTGTTAGCATATGGACTGTAAATGTGGAAAGTTTGGAAACATTTTCTAAATAGTAGATAGCTTTGCATTCAGAAAGGTCATATCCTCACAGGATTGTTAATATTGTAGAGAAAACTTGAATATATTTATTTTTGTCAATTTTAGTATAAAGGAATAAGTTGAAGACATTTTCTAAACTGTATCATGTGAATATCCCAGTGAGGTACGGTAAAACACAATACTTTTATAGAGATATTTAAAGATAGACAGGGAGAGATAATGATAGATACTTATTGAAAAATCGATGGGTAGATAAAAACTTATTATTGCTTTCAGTAGATAAGAAAAAATTGTGAATGAATCTTGATTAAATGACCTTCTAATTATGCTTAAGAAGATTTCACCACATTCCCTTCTGGTTGGAAACATTCATCCCAGGAGACATATTCTAGAGAATCACATATATTTCATGCATGTGCCTAATTTCTTTTTAAAGTTCACAGAGATTTATGCTGCAATTAAGCTTAATTGAACAAAATAAAATTATACAGAAAAATCAGCAGATGTAAAAAGCTAAGGAAAAGAACAATTTGTGTTACATCTTTATAATGACACTAAATGTTAGGTTTCTCTAGTGAAAGAAATATGGAGACTTTACTGAGAATGATTGAGATTTTTGGTTCAAGAACAATTCAGAAGTAATAGGGAAGAAAAATATTTCAAAAGTATGATAGGATTATTCAAAAGGCTGACTACCTTTTCTGGAGGTTTAACTGGGGAATAAAAGAAAGAAATTAAACTTGAAATCTTGGCTCCATTTTTGAGCCACTGGGATTTTAGATTTGTGATTTTACTTTTTTCTTTATTTCTGTCTATTTTTTTATGGGATTGGAAGAGGGATTGGGCCTAGAAGCCAGAGCTTTTGGCCTGGGATGTTGATTATATGAAGAAGAGCAAAAATAAACAAAGGTTTACAATTAAAGATGCAATTTAATTGGGGATGCTTGTGGCGCACACCTGTTAACCCTAGCTACTTAAGAAGCTGAGATCGGAGGATTGTGGTTTAAAGCCCACCCAGGCAGGAAAGTCTGTGAGGCTCTTATCTCGACCACCAAAATTCTGCAAGTAGAGCTGTGGCTCATGTGGTAGAGTGCTAGCCTTAAGATAAAAAGCTCGGAGACAGAACCCAAGCCCTCAGTTCAAGCCACAGGACTTGCACACAGGAAAGAAAAAAAAAGGTGCAATTTTTGTTGTTGTTGTTTAGTCTCTCCCCCCTGCTCTTTTAAAGAAAACACTAATACTAAATGAATGTGAAAAGTATAGTTTCCAATCTTTTCCATCATACTGATTCTGTTCTGTGAGTTCACCAGCTGTTCGATTTTCTAAATGAACAAGAAAAACTTGCATAAAGAAAATAACCTCAAATGGTTTTTCTTTCTTGCTATTGTTTCTAACATAATTATAAGATGATTTCTTTGTTGCTTTGTATGTCCTTCCCCCACGCTATAACCCCTGTTTTCACTGTATTTGATGTTGGTATAATTGCATAATTTGTAGTGGGGAAGGATAAAACAAATTGTTTAAATAGGGATGCAGGTGGACCCAATTGCAACAATGAGATGTACAAAACATTATGTCGAAAAATGAACTTTACAACTTGGAGGGGGCAGGGATGGTAAGGGGAAACAAAGGAGGAGGCAACAATGCTTGATAAGAAATGTACACATTACCTTGCTCATGTAATTGTAACCCCTCTGTATGGCATTTTTACAATTAAAGAAAATTATTAATAAAAAAGAAAATAACCTGTTCTCACTTCAGAATTTTGTACATTTAACCAAGGAATGATAATTGGAGAGATGAAGGCCCTATACTTTTTGTTTGTTTGTTTTTAATGAACCAAATATCTATCTTCCTTTTTGACTACCTTCTTCCCAGACTAGAGTCAATTTAACAAAGAAATTTGGGATATAGTGGATATTAGCCCAAGCATTTTATAGTTACAGTTATCCTTGAGCAGATCTGTGCCCTAGGAGGGAGGAATAAACAACTTATCTACTCATTGCTTAGATATAGATAACATTCTGGAAGCTAGTCATATCCTCAAACTCTCACTCACAGGACAAAATATCTCTTCTACATTTCAATTCAGACTTCTAGACTATTTACATTTAAATGAAAAAAAACTAAAAAGCATTCCCTATTCTATATAAAGTCATGTTTACAGTAAAGCAAAGGCCTTAATGTGCTGTTCATTATGTGCTAAAGATTCCCAGTAAAGTTTTCCCTCCTCAGTCCACCCATCTATGAGCAAAGGCAAGACTTCACTCTGCATTACATCCCAGGCATATTGTGTGACAAAATATAAACAGGAGTGTGGACTTGATTATAGTGTTCAGAAGCTGGCTGTACCAGTTTACCTACAGTGAGACTTAGGCAAAATTCCTTTGTCTTTGTTTTAATCTAAAATTTCAAGGAAACATATATGTATTTCAAAAATTGCTTTAGAATGAAATTAATTTAAAGGCACTTAGAAGAGTAAATGACAAACAGCACATAGTTTCAACACATTAGATATTGTTTCCACAAAGATTGATATCCCCTAATAATTAGCATTCTGATGCTTTGCCACATTCCATGTTTCTATGAGGTGGTTTTGTAGGTAATTGGATTAATCCAACTTCATTTATTAGTTATATTAGCTTTATGATGAATCATAAATCATGTATTAGAACACTAATTATAAAAATTATCATATTTTAGAGCTTTCGTTATTACATGTATAATCTTTAGCGTGTTCATAAGCACATAATCAGAAATAAAATAATCAATTTTATTCATTATTGAACCCAAGTATTAGTAAATGAATGATAATAAAATATGACCATGGCAAACCACTAACATAATATTTCCAATGAACCACTTGCAGCTTTTACAATGACAAAAATTTGTTTTCACTAATTGATCCTTAAAAAACCATGGATTAGAACTTGGTGCCAGTCTGTAATCATAGTTACTTGGGACTCAGAAATTGGTAAGATCATGATTCCAAGACAGCCCAAGTAAATTTAAAAATGTTTTGCAGACCCCATTTCAACAAAAGAAAGCTGGGCATGATAATGAGTGCCTGGAATACAGGAGGATCACAGACCAGGCTGGTCTGGGAAAAAAGACCTTATGTCAAAAATAGTAAGAGAAATAGCTCAAGTGATAGAGTAGCTGCCAGGCAAATACAGAGCCCTGAGATCAAACCCCAGTACTACCAATAACAACATCATCATCATCAACAACAACAACAACAAAAACAACGAGAAAGCATTACTTAGATATATGGAACTGGGTATGTGAAGGTGACCTATCTTGAACATGCATTAATTAATGTACTGAATGTAGCTACTGGCACTTAACTTTAGCAAGTTATTATGAGTAGTTAATTTACAGAAAAAAGTGTAGATTTAGAAATTGATTCATATTTGAGAATTTGTTAGTTTTCTGCTTTAGAGAACATATCAGTCTAAATACACAGACTTTTTATGGGGACAGCATGATAATTTTTATTGTTTTTGTATAGTTGATATACAGTTGATATACAGTTACATGAATCAAGTGCAATTAATACAATTCTTTTTGAACCATTTTCCCTTCCGTCACTCTGTTAAATGAAGCTTTGAGTCACTGAAAATAAATATTTGGTCTATAATTCAGTCATATACAGAGATACTTTTCAGTGTATCTTTCTGGTAATTGTCAGAAACTTTAATAAATGTAAATGCCAAATGATACTAGGTTATCTTCAAGTGGAAGACAACTAAACTATTCCTTTTAGGAGTTTGCCTTTCTGTTGCCTTCATTAGCCTGGTTTATGGAAATTTTATTAAATGAACTGACATGAACTTGGTCAGGTTTTGTCAATCCTGTTAAGCAGACTATGAATAGTTCAACCAGATTGATGTATACCACATATTTAAACTAGGTCACATGCATTCTAGTGTTGTAACCTTAAATGAAGATAATAAAAGCCAGAGACACATAATAGATTGTGTTCACTTTTTGTATTATATATCACTAGAAAAAAGAAGCATATGAAAGAGAACTTCTAAAGCCCACAATCACCACAGGCACCCATGATGTTTGGGTGGCATATAGGATAACCTCCAGAATAGAATTTCAGACTTCGACGTGATTTTTGCCCCATTATAGAAAGAGATAGTACTAAAAGATTATATCCATTGTTCTGAAACTATATATAGCAGATTTTTCCACCTCAGCCAAAGGCTAGACAATTTTTGTCTGCCCAATTCAGATGAATTTATTTTATATAGAAATGCTGAAAACCTCTTGGATGAAAAAATTTTCCTTTCTTACTCTTTTTGAAAGTATATATATATATATATATATATATATATATATATATATATCCTTACACTCTAAAAATGTTGAAAGAAAGAGGTGAATATAAAAAAAGGTAAGAGCCAACAAATTTTGCCCTTAAGAAAGTAAGACAAGTAAGAGCATTGCTTTTCTCCTGGGAAGGTCATTCGATCATATGAAGGGTTTGGTTAGTACTTGCACTAGGTACCTCACTATCAATTTTGCATATCTTGGACTCAAAATTATTTATATGATTGAAGATTCACATTTTCAATTAGACAACTAAGCATAATTATATTACCTTTTTTTGTTCTGTTCAAATTTAATTTGTCCTTGTGGAAAAAGTATTTTCTAATCTAGAGCCTATAGAACATGAGGGAATAGTGATTAGCCTTCAGTTTGAGTCTATGAACAAGGAATAAATATGTAGCAGAGTAACCCTGTTAATCCACCTGGGAAGATATGTGGAGTCCATGTCTATACTCATTGCCATCGTTATATTTACTTGCTCAGGCTCTGCCAGACTGAGGAGTCAAAACCAAGTTCACCCAAAGGCAAATAAGAAAGAGAATAGAATTGGTTGCTAAGAGATTTTTGGATTATCTGAAGCAGGCTTTCTCTCATGTTCCCCTGGACTAAATCCAAATCTTGTTATGTACCAAATAGCCCGCCAACCTGCAATCCAGGCAGATGGGGAGGGAGTTCCCCTTAGTTTTTGAGGAGTGGTGCTAACTATCCATAATAGTGAGATGCTTGGCAGTGAACTCTGCAGACTTCTGCGATTACTCCATCTAATTAGCCAAGGTCTTTTTGATTATAAGCCACAGAAAAGAGGTCAATGCTTTGGGAACTTTAAAAATAATACTACTGATTTTGTTTTTGTTAGTATAAATGAATTTTACAAAAGGAATTTTAATGAATACAAACTTACTATAGACATATGTAGTATCTTAAAATGAAATTGAATAACAAAGTTCTTTAAAGACTCAGAAAATTTGAAAAAATATGAAATAATTATATCACAGAGGTCACATATGCCAGAAAGAAATGGACTATGTTTTTAGGGAAATAATATTGACATTGGTTCAATCCAAATGCTTACTGATTTCATGTGTGCTTCAAGGTCTCAGGAGGGAAATAACCCAGCTAGACTCACTTATGTGGGATGCCAAACACTTACCCAGAGTTGGACAGCAAATACTATTTAGTAATCCTGCCAAAACTGGGTTCAATGATTTTGAATTGATTTGAAGGGATGTGCAGGGACTTCTAGAAAAATGCAAATGGATAATAAAAAAGGTAATAAATATCCATTACACCATCCATCAAGCCAATGTATCCCACAATTTATTAGTGTATCTATAAGTAATGCTAAAGATATCATACATTTTGCTTACTGTGATTATCCTTAAACATTTCACATACATTACTGATGACCTGAGGAATCAAACTTGTACAGAACCTCCAAAATCTGTTGATCATGCTTTGTTTACTTACCCTTGATTTTATTAGTGTTTGTTGGTAGAGATCTGAAGTAGTTCTTGACCCTAATTTTGTGTTCTTCTGGGAGTTACAGGTAGAAGTATAGGTTAACATTTTACTCATGTGGGAATATCAAGAACTTTGCAATGTTCCAGTACAGTTTTATTTGTCTCTGCTACATTCAGTAGCATCCAATTCAGTAGTAGTCACTTACTGGTGGTGTCTAGCACTGTATATAATGAAGTCAAATAACTGTCTTGAATCCTTTCTCTCCCAGACTTTCCAGTTTTTTTTTCCTCTCAAGTCTCCTCCTCCATTTGATCCTGTATTTCACTATCTCAAAATCTGTCCTTATTCCCACCTTGGTGCTTGACCTGTGCTCTACCTCACTCTATAGTATACCGGAGACTGCTTTAGGAAGAGAGATGAGACAAAAAGACAAAAGTATAACTTAACTTATAAGTATGTTTTCATTCAGAAACAGCAATTACATGCTATTTGTCCTAGGCTTGAACATAGTTTCCTTGATTTGTTTTGTCTGGGGTGGGGGGACATGGGATGAGGTAGGGATGTGAATCATGTAGCTTAAATTTAGTGCCTGGGCACTATCATTGACCTTTGTTGGCTCAAGGCTACTTGAGTCACAGCTCTACTTCTGACAATTTTTGGATAGCTTATTTGTAGATAAGAGTCTTATTGAAATTTCTGACCAGGTTGACTACAAACTGTGATTTTCAAATCTCAGCTTTGTAAGTAGTTAGGATTATAGGCATGAGCCACGAGCACCCAGCTAAACATTACTTAAACAGTTTTTGATACTGATGTTATCAGCAACAAGAGTGGCCACTAGCAGATATCATCATGACCCAAAGAAGATGTACAAAAATACAAATTTTAATATGTTTTGAAATAGAACATATCCCAAATATTTTATAAATATTTTTAAATCTTTTAAAATGTTGCTTTCACCCCAATATAAAATGTCAATTAAGAAATACAAGATTTCCAAGCACTGATGGCTCACACCTGTGATCCTAGCTACTCAGGAGGCTGAGACCTGAGAATCATACTTAGAAGTCAAACCAGGCAGAAAAGTCAGTGAGACTCTTATCTCCAACAAACTACCCAGCAAAATCTGGAAGTGGCACTGTGACTCAAGTAGTAGTGGTAGAGTGCTAGCCTTGAGCACAAAGAAGCTCAGGGACAGTGCCCAGGTCCTGAGTTCCAGCCCCAGGACAAGCCAAAGGAAAAAAAAAGAAAGAAATACATGATTGAGAATAGTCATTAATTCACATAGCCAAAGTCAAGTTTTCTTCTTCCTGAGACAGGACTTATCAATAGATGTAAGCTATTGTGTATTTTTTACCTTTTGTGCCAGATAGTAACCTTATGGGTGTTTATTATATTAAAATAAAAATGACAAAGATATGAATTAACAAATAAAAAAGTGACTGCCCTGATCAATGACCGTATGAGTGATTAGGGGAAAAATATGGCTTCCACATTTTTTTTCCTGTGAGGACAGCATATCAGCTGAGGGGCTGTGTTCTGCTTTGGGAACAAAGGTAGTCATTTGTATGTACCCTTTTCAAATGCGTTGCCTTTTATTTAGTATTATGCATTTAGGTTTCTCCCATGCCTTTTCATGGTTTGCTAACTCATTTCTGTTTAGAGTCAAATAATATTCCATTGCTTAAATAGAATCAATAAAGTTATCTCTTCACAGACTGAAGGACAGCAATGAGTACATGCCACTTCTTTTATGGGAAGCTGTTTGGCCCTTGTTGAGCACCTAAGGCAGTCTCTCAGTAAAGAGAAACACCTGCATTCTTCCATGGAGCCCAGCCCTGCAAAATAAAACTTTATATGGTATAAAATATTTTCAGGTATGTTCAGCATTCTGGCAGTAAATTTTTATAACTATTTAAAGGACAGGCACACTATTTACAATAGCATAAATTATAACCAACCTAGCTTCTACCATATATTAAAATGGATAAATAATATGTCATAACTAGAGTTTCAAATTAGTGGAATCTCAGGATATGCATGTATTCAACAGGATGTGTGGATCCATTCAGCTCGTTTCATAATCCATTCGTGAAGTCATGTATAATAGTAAGTTATTCTTATTGCTTTTTGCTAAGTAGCATTCCAATATGTGTTCATAACAAAATTTACTTATCCATTTGTTATTGATAGACATACTGAGGTGGTTGTGCAGGATGGAGTGAGACATTCTGTGGAAACCCTGGAGATTGTGTGTATGCTTGCTAGCCTAAAGGTAATTATGGTTTTACAGGTATATATGTAGCTCCAATTTATTAAACTGCATACTAGTAATAATAGGTCATAGATATATGCTTGCACCAATTAAAAATGAACCATTCTGAAAAGGAAAAGCACTGATAAATCCTATACAATAATATTAAACCAAGAAATCATATGCAAAAGAGAACACACTCTATCACTCTGCCTATGGTTAAACTAATCTATTTTAAGCCAGGATAATAATTACTTTTAAGGAGCAGTTGAAGGAGTAACTGGAAAGGGCATGATGAAAACTTGGGCAAACTGGAAACATTTTATATTTTGCACTGTTTTTTTTTTTGTGGGAGGGGTGGGATTTAGACTTGTTGGTTTATTTTCCCTTCTTGGCAGTACTTAATTTTATTTTATTTTATTTTTAATTTAATTTTATTTTATTTGTGAACATAATTTTGAACTCAGGGCTTCATACTTGCTAGGAAGGTGTTCCATTGAATGTGCCTCTAGCCTTATCTTTTTTTTTGTTTTGTTTTGTTTTGTTTTTTATTGTGAAAATACTGTACAGAGGGGTTACAATTACATGGGCAAGATAGTGAGTACATTTCTTATCAAGCATTGTAGCCTCCTCCTTTGTTTACCCTTCCCATCCCTTCCCAGCCTCCCTCCCCCCCTCCCCCACCTAATCTTCCCTCCCTCCCCCACCTAATCCTCCCCCCCCTCCCCCACCAAAGTTGTAAAGTTCATTTTTCGACATGACAACTTGTACTTCTCATTGTTGCAACATGTCCACCTGTATCCTTATTTAAATGACTTGTTTTTCCCCTTCCCCTCCACAAATTATACCGACATCAAATACAGTGAAAGCAGGGGTTATACTGTGGGGGAGGGACATACAAAGCAACAAAGAAATAATCTTATAAATGCTTTAGAAACAAATGCATGAAAGAAAAAAAAACATTTAAATACATATCTTACGGTTCATTTTCCTAACATCACCTTATCTGACCTTTTCTGCTTGACTCATATATATACTAGATATTGCAAATAAGGGAAACCATGGGACCTATGTTTCTTTGGGCCTGGCTTACTTCACTTAATATGATTTTTTCCAAGTCTTTCCATTTCCTAACAAATGGGGCAATGCCATTCTTTCTGATGGAGGCATAGAATTCCATTGTGTATATATACCACATTTTCTTGATCCATTCATCTACTGAGGGGCATCTGGGTTGGTTCCATATCTTAGCTATGGTTCTAGCCTTATCTTTATTAACATTTTTTAAATCTGGATGATGGTTGAATGAATAATTCACTGTCTGAGATTTTAACAGTTTTTTACACTTATGATAATTGCACTTTTGTATGTGCATTGTATTATTTTAAGTTCAGATTTGTTTTTAACAGTAAGTAGTATTCAGAAATTAAGCACAGTTTAACTTTCTGTTCTGTTCCTTAAATTAGCTTAAAAATGTGAGCAATGAGCCCAGTGGCAGTAGCTCATGCCTATAATCCTAGCTACTCAGGAGACCGAGGCCTAAAGATAATAGGAAGAAAAAAATCTGAGATATTCTATCACTTATTTAACTAGCAAAAAGTGGTCTAGAGGTGTGGCTCACATATCAGATTACTTGATTTGAGCAAAAAATGCTGAGCAAGAGGTCAAGGAGGCTTTCAATTCAAGCACTAGTAATAGCACAAAAAATACATGAACAATGTAATTTTATCTTACAAAGCCTGAACAATAACACTTTTATGTACTGCTAATATCCATGTTCATGATTTATGCAGTATTCTCTGGGCATCAAGAGCCCTTTATTTTCATAAACCTAATGTACTGACATTTTGAAATCTGGCAACCTAATACAAAGGCTACCTTCTCTTTCTAAGAGCCATATTATCAAATGGAAATAATATCTCAAAGCACAGAACTTTGATGACATAAAGCAAGATGCGTAAACACTTCAATAGTTTCTCTCCTTATCAAAGTTTGTTTTGTTTTTAACTTAAATTATATGACCATTGAATGGCACATGTCTTGCAATGTTCTGGTTTGAGAGTACCAAATGCTCAAGAACACCTGTAGAAAAGTGGGCAGGGCATTGGTGTGTTGAATGCTATTGGGGCTATTTGCCAACAAAAGACTTCTCAAGAGCTGCTGGTCAGACTTCCTGGCTGTGGGCTGTCTTCTTATTGAGCCAACTTGACTAGAATGAAATAAATGAGTGCAAACTTCCTTATGCTCCAAAGTGATTTATCACAGAACAGAAACTTCAGTTGGAAAAATCTTTATCTGTCATTCAAAGTGTCTGCTTTCTTTGCAGATGACATTCCATTATACTCACGAACAACAAATCATTTTGTCAGAGTTGTACTGAAACCAAGTCATAACTATTTTTTAATTATTTTTCCTCTGATAGAAAACGAAAGCTCATTTTTGTTTAGTACACTTGTTGGCTGTTTTATTGAATAAAGCCTAGTTGTTCTTAGGACACATTTAAGGCATAATAGATTTACCTACAGATATAACACTTGGAAATGACAATAGTTATTATCATCAAAAAATTTTAGAAAAGGAAAAGAACCACCACAAGTATTAAGAAGGTGAGAGATTCAGTGTAGGAATTTGGGCTCAGATGAATGTTGAGAAGCCAGGGGAGTGAAGATGGAGAAGACCACATCTGAAGAGTTGAGCAGAGAGAGAGTCACCATCACTGGATTTGAGAATGAAGTCCAAAATCACAAGTACCTCTCTATAGCACTGAGACCATGAATGGGGGCTAGTGAAGAAATCTGGAGGCCTACTACTCAGTCAGCCAGGGCCTCCTGAAGAATAGCTGCCATTGCACTTTGCTTCCCAAAACACACATAATGGCCTCAGGAGTACAAGAGGTTTCTGGGAAACACGGTGTCTTGCTTTAGACAAATATGTTTAAGCTGATGTCTCAACCTGAATGGGTTAGAATGGGATTAGATAGCTGGCCAAATATTATTGATGGATATCTACCTGAGGGTTTTGCAGGAGAGATTAGCATTTTAGCCAGTAACTAGAGAACAGAATGCTGCCCTCATCAAGCTAGAACATAACGTCAAAAGGAATTATCTCCCTTTCATGATGTCCTGAAACCTCCCCTGTCCTCCCCTCTCCTCTTTTGCCTTCCCCTTCTCTCCTTCCCCTTGCCCCTCCCCTCCTCCTCCTCCTCCTCCTCCTTCTTTCATCCTTTCTCTCTCTCCCTCTCTCTCTCTCTGTCTCTGTCTCTGTCTCTGTCTCTCTCTCTCTCTCTCTCCCTGCCTTCAGACACTAGTGGGTTCTCTGGCATTTGGACTCAGATTAAGACATAAATCATTGTCTCCACTGGCCCTCAAGCCTCCAGATTGGAACTGAAAATATATGGCAGCCATTAATGCCCTCCCAGCTTTCCAGTGGAAAATAATGAGATGTGCTGCCATTATTTCATTAGCCAATCCCTCAAAGTAAGTCTTTTTTGTGTTAGTTCTATACATGTGGATAATCTTAATTAATCAAAAGAAGTTAGTAATGATGACACATGGCTTCACCTTCCTTTCTGGCACAGTGACCTTTGCCAAGTCAGCATCTTTACTCCCCACCTTTCACTCGTACTTATATTCCAAATAAAGTGACAAAATTCTGCTTCTTCTTTATGTTATAGCACTCCCTATGCAGCTGACTCTATTAGACATACTATTATGCAAATAGGGCCAGATGTGTCAGCTCATATATTTAATTGTAGCTAATTGCGAGGTGTATATCAGGAGAATCATAGTTGAAGGCCCCCCCCCCAAAAAAAAACTTATAGAGACTCCATCTCAGTGAAAAACCTGAGTGTAAGTAGTTCAGGCCTATATTCCCAGCTATGAGTGAGGATCGCAGTCCCCACCAGCTAAAGCCAGGAAAAGGGGGTCCAATCTTGAAAAAACAACTAAAGCAAAAAGGGCTTCATTGACAGGTCATCTGTCTAGCAAGTATAGGGTCCTGCGTTCAAACCTCGGTTGAAAGCAAAACAAATGATGACAATGTGTAAGACAAGTTAATATCTTTCTTCAGGAGGGTGGAGGACAGACTTGCTTTATCTCAAGAGGTGCTCATTGCTTTAGCTGAGTTCCAATCTTGCTTTGATATTGTTACTTAGATAGTAAGAAGGTTAACCAGGATGGATAACTTTATATCAGATATTAAATCACTGAGAGGAAAAATGCTAAGGATTTTTAAATAAATGCAAATATATTAGTATCAAAAGAAAGTAAAAATCCCCAGAACTATTCTAGTCCTTGTTTCTTCACAGATCAAGTGACCCATATTTATAATCTTCTTTCTTTCACCACTCCTTCTATTTCCTTTGTTATCAAGTCAGAAATTCAACATGTAAACTAACTCAAAACCTTGGGCAATTAAACCCATTAAATGATAGAAAACACAATTGCAGAGATTTCTTACCAGAAATTCATTTTGCTTAATAAGGATAAGATGTATTGCCTCCTTATTAAGACATTAAAAACCATCATAAATTTAGATATCTACATATACAAATATTTGCAATCACCACACAGTTTCTAGGAAAAAAATCCAGGCAAGCTTTAGCTAAATACTCTGAGTGACATTCACAGGGAATGAATGAAATGGTTTACTGGGTTGTTTTCTCATCAAGAGGCTCAAATAGAGTATGATCTTCCTCTAATCTCCTACAGAAAATTGACAGAACTTATTTCTTTTAAAAAATAGTTTTTATTGTGAAGATGCTGTACAGAGGGGTTACAGTTACATGAGTGCAGTAATGAGCACATTTCCTATCCAGCATTGTTGCCTCCTCCTTTGTTTTTCCCCTACTACTGCACTGTTGGTGGGAGTGTAGACTTGTTCAACCACTCTGGAAACCAGTATGGAGGGTCCTCAGAAGACTCCACATAGAGCTCCCCTATGACCCCACAATTCTACTTATGGGCATTTACCCAAATGATCACAAACAAGGCCATACTAAAGCTACCAGCACGACTATGTTTATTGCAGCATTATTTACCATAGCTAAGATATGGAACCAACCCAGATGTCCCTCAGTAGATGAATGAATCAAGAAAACGTGGTATAACTATGCAATGGAATTCTATGCCTCCATCAGAAAGAATGACATTGCCCCATTTGTTAGGAAATGGAAATACTTGGAAAAATTATATTAAGTGAAGTAAGTCAGACCCAAAGAAACCTAAGTCCCATGGTTTTCCTTATTTGCAATAACTAGTATACATCTAGAATAATCCTACCAGACAAGCAGAAAAGGTCAAAAGCTATGTACATATGACCATACAAGATGATGCTAAGTGAAATTAATCCCAAGATATAGACACAAGAGGTTTTATCTTTGCTGCTGTTGTTTTTAATGTACTATGTAATCTTTTTGTATGTTCTTCTTCCTATGGTATAATCCTTGTTGTCTCTCTATTTAATTCCAGTGCCCTGCATCTTGTATATACATTTTTTCAAATTTGAGGAGGGGAAGGGAAATGACAAAACACTGAAACAAGGATACAGGTTGACCCATTGTAATAATGAGATGTACAAGACTCTATGTTGAAAAGGAACTTTACAACTTGGGGCTGGGGAGGAGTTCGGGAGTTGGTGAGGGAAGAGACATAACTTATTTCTATAAAGCTTTGGAATTTAAGTAGCAACTCATCCGAGATAGAAAAAAAAATGTAAAGAAAAGAGAAAATGAAGAAGAGAAAACAAAAAGACAGTGCTGTTCTGAAGTTTTTTATTATGAAAGGCAATCATGGGATCATATTATACACAAATGTATAGGTTGTTTTATATGATGGACTTTTTGGATGAAAACAATAGAACTTTTAAACCCATAAATCAAAAAGAGTATCTGCAATGCAAATAGTCATATAAGTACATAATTTTAGTTTATGTTGCCTGAATAATTTCCATATATGTTTTTATTTAGGAACTTATTAATGACAGAAGTCATGCTAATTTTGTCAACAAGTTTTGTGAGATTCAATTTCTTGGTCAGTTTATTCTTTATAACCACATCTTTCAGGGTTTCAGGGTCAGTTTTCCACAGATGGGGTCAAGTGTAAACCAATTGTACTATGTATTTTAGGATTCCATGTACTGCAATCACACACACTTGCTAAAGCTGGCTTTAGGACTGGCCCAAGCAGGTAATTCCCCAGAACACAGGATCATGTAATGTGTACTATTGACTTGAACTTGCTGCCGTAAGTTAGAACACCATCAACCTTAACCAAACAGAATTTCCCTATTTTTTCATTGAATATTTCTGAAATAAAAGTTCAAACTTTGAAAAATATCTGAGTTTGAGACGACAGTGACAATATGTTGAAGAAAATGATGGTGGTTTGTTCTTTAATTTCTTCCTTACTCCCTCACATCTCCCCAGCTTGAGCTCAAGGGTGGATACTTCTGACAAATGTTCTAACATGAGAGAATAGGAAAGCAACATACACAGTGTGTTAGGAGAGGGTAAAAAGAAATTACCAAAGGTATCACTGAGTGAAACAAGACCAGACATCCACACTTCTTAGTACATGAAAGCAAACTCTATCCCTTTACTTAATGAATTGACTTCTAGTTGGATCTCTGCTATTTTTCTATCACATCAGCATTTGTAGTGCTTTCAGATGCATGATTTAAGAAGCAATAATAGTTATATTAACATAAGTTAAAAAACACGAATGTACATAGTGTTTACTATTATAAGATGGCACAGATCTAAGTGGTTTTGGATTATTAACTTCTATAATTTTCTTAAAAACATGATAAAATAGTTATTAGTGTTATTATGATGCCCATTTTCCATCAGAGAAAACAGAAGTAAAATATGCATTAGGTCACATATGTTTAGTAATTGGCAACAAAATAAACTTACTCCAGACAAAGATGTTAGGATCTAGGCCATAGATGTAGAATGAGTACTTTTCATAATATTATGAAAGATCCATTCATATCTCCAGTGTACAGAGGGCAATGCTGTTAAGATAACACATCAACCAGGAATGTGGACTGTAAACTCAGGTAGTTATTGCTTTAAATCTAAAGCTCTATACCTTACTAGATGCCTGGTCTTGGATGATATAGTAAATATCTCTAAGCCTCATTGTACACATGTGTTGGATTGTTTAATTTGTTATTTAAGAGAGGGAAATAAAAATGTCCTACAGTGTCTACCAATGTGTTTATGAACCCAAGTAGCTCTTCATTGTATCACCACCATAGTTAAGATCATATTGAATGCAAAGAAAGAAGAGCTGGAGGTATGGTTCAGGTGGTAGAGCACCAGCTTGTGAGAGAAAGTGTCAGACTCTGAGTTCAAGCTCTGGTCTCTGGGGGAAAGAGGAATATAATAGCCTTTTGTTGGCTTTGGGAAGCTCACATCTGGAATCCTAGCTGAGTACTCAGGAGGTTGAAATCTGAAAATGGAGTTTTGAAACCAAACTTTTAAAATTCTTATTTCCAGTTAAGGAGGCTGAGGTGTAGCTAATCTGCTAAAGCAAAAATGAAGCAAAATTCGGAGGTCTTGAGTTCAAGTCCTAGTATTGGAACAAAACCTAAATAGACTGATAGAGAGAGTAGAGTTAGAGCCAAATACTTTGTAAACACTTTATGTGAAGAATAACATTTGATCCTCAAATTGCCTCTAATGTGTAGTTACCATTATCTGTCCTTCTTACAAATGTGGAGGATTGTGGTAACACAGATTTGAAATATTATAGCCACCATTTATACTCAAATTAGGCACTGACTTTTCATGTGTATAAAAATGCATTATTATTTAATTTATTGTACTTATGGAGCACAATGTGCTAATTTGGTGCACAGATACAATGTGCAATGAACAATTTGGGGTAATTTTCCCATCTTTTAAAATTTTTTGATTAACTTGTAATATTTATACATATTTATGAGGAATAATGCAGTATTCTAGTATATGTATGCAATATATACTGACATATCTTAGTAACTGATGTTTCAATTTCCTTTTCTTTACTGTGCATTTCTAGCCCTTGAGCTCCTTTCTTCTAGTTATTCATAAACTATATTATTATTGTAAATTAGAGTCTTTCTGTTGTGCAGTAGAACACAAGAACTTACTAGTTCTATCGAGCTATGTCTTGACATCTATCATCCTCCATGTTTTAGTTTGCTATGTCTTTCTGTCTGGAAACACAGGAAAATCCAACCTCTCATTCCTCCTCAAGAGAGATTTGAAGGGAGACAATAAAGTAACAGGAATTTCAACACTGTGCTAAAAGATCTATAAAGAAGGGCCATTCAATATAAATAACAGTGTGACCATTTTGAAGTCTAGTATGTGACCTGCTCTCACATTTTGCCATGAAGATATTTTAAAATATTATGTGTATGTGTATGTGAGAGACATTTTTATTTTTACCAGATCTCATCTTTCATACACAGCAAAATACTGTTCTTTGGAGCAGAGCGGTATGAGGGAGGTGTTTCAGGCTGGCATGGGAAGGAAGGGAATTGAGGCCTCCTCTTTAAGTGGACTCTGTCTTCCCTTTTGAGATATCAGCCAAACCAGTTCTGTTGAAACAGAACAAAGGAATAACCAGAACCATTGCTACTAAAGATTTTAACTAAAGACATATGCTACCCTTTTAGAAATTCTGAAATGAGTAATTTTCAAGTGATCTAAATTACCTAAAAGATAATTCTACTATATTATTTCAAGATGAACTTGCCAAATATGAACACTAGGGCAATGGAAAGAAGAAAAAAATACATTTGAAGCCTATTTCCTGGATTTCAATGCAACCCCTTCAGATAAAAAGTGGCAATTGTTATTATCTCTTCCTATGTGTGCTACATAACTCAGATATATTTCAAATGTGCAATTTATTCATGAAATAGCATATCCTACTTCTGAAATTTAACAATTACTTTAAAAATCACTTAGCAATTTTGAACATTTTAGACAAATAAAATTGAACATTATACCCTGGGAAAATATTAATAGGAGACCATGGAACAATCTGTCTTTGCATGGTGATTTGAGAGCACATGGTAATACGTTCAAATAAAAGGCCATGTATAAGGTTGAAACAGCCTTTGTGCAACGGGGCCAGGCAGTAAGTGAAGGCATTGATTACATAAAATATAGCTCCAAGCTTCTTTCTTGACTTAGTGTCTTGTACGTCTACAATGGGCAGGTAATAAGGAAGGCTACCTATAGGTTTAAAGTTTACAAGGAAAATCCGTATACCTCTTGGTGATATATTTAACACTTTTGTTAATTTCTTTCTATGTTCTCATTCATTAGAAATAACTTGTAATGACTCAGATTGCAATTGCGAAGCAGCATTTTTGCATCATCAATCTAATTCATTCATTGTCAAAAAAGAAAAGCAATTATTTGACATCACGGAACTGTATACCTTTATGGACATTTATCCCTAAATTAACAATAATATAACAAGACTAAAATCCACCATCAAGTCAAAATTCAATATAAGAGATAGTCTTTAAGCATAGAGTTTCACAGCTGAATTAGCTCGAAATCTTTTAGTATCTGTTCTCATCTATTGTTGTTGGAAACATTCTAAAATAAATTTCCTTCAATTTCAACAGGTAGATTTTATGTAGAATAACTACATTGTTTTTGTATGACTGACTACACTGGCTTAACATTTATTATTCACATTTGAGTTTTTCATGTCTAAATCCCACAAATATTTAGCAAGCATTAACTGAACTCCAGACATTATAAAAAATACCAAAACAACAAAAAATCTAAAGAGTGAATAACTAAAACATAGCTCTTGTGATGTAACTGATAGTTATAGTAAATAACCTACAATAAAGTAAACCAAGATCTACACTATGAGATTACAGAATACCACGAGAATTAATGGGAGGTGCCTCAAATGCAAATTTGGGTGATCAGAGACTTCTTGCATAGAAGAGAGCAGAATTAGTTCTGCAGAGCAAAAGGCATGAGAGAAAGAGAGAGAGAAAAACAGAGACAGAGACTAAAATATGTTTTGTATGAATTGATGTTGCTAATTTCTAGATAAGCATGAAAAGTATGAAAGCTAGAGGGAAAGCAAGAGACCTTCTTAACTTTCTTCTTGATATTGTTTGTTTAGTTCTCGTGAGGATCTAAGCCATTATAAAGCAAGGAGATCACTTTAGACATAGTCCTAAACTAAGTTAAAAACCTTTTAAAAGATTTAAAACAGAAAAATAGCATGTTTGCATTTGTCTTGTCTAGCATTTGTCTTGTGAAAGCTTTACTGAGGTAAGATATGAAGTCTGAAAGACTTGATGTATGGGTGAAAAAGAAAATATCATCTCAAATGTAATATATACATATATTGATTTAAGTATATGAGAATTGAGCAGACAATAGCAGAGAGCAAATTATGATGACCTCTGATAAAAGTGTGCAGTAGAAGACATTACCAAAATTGGAGGAAAACAACAAAAAGGTGACTTTGATCAAGAAGCATTGGACTCATCGCCTGATTTATGCAATTATCACCTCTTTGTATAACTACTTAATAATAAAATTTTAAAAAGAAAAGATGATCATGTTCCCATATGATTAGAATAAATGCTGTCTAGGAAATTTTCTTCTTTCTCTCAGTCTCTGTCTCTCTGTCTCTGTCCCCTCTCTGTCTCCCTGTCTTTCTGTCTCTGTCTCTCTACCTCTCTGTCTCTGTCTGACACCCCTCTCTTTGTGTGCATACCAGTACTGCGACTTGAACTCAAGGCTTATGTTCATGCTTGGATTTTTCACTCAAAGCTAGCATTCTACCACTTGAGCTTTACTTCTGACTTTTAACTCGTTAAGCGTCTTGCAGACTTTTCTGCTCAAGCTGGCTTCAAACTTTGATTCTGAGATCTCAGTCTCCTGAGATTACAAACATGAAGCACCAGCACTTTGCTTGAAAATTTTCTGATCTTCAATTTATTTCTAAGGCTCTCATTGGTTGTATCTGAACTTGGTTTAACTAAGGTTCTAATGCCATTCCTGATTGCTACACTATCTAAACTTTTGAACTCACTCTTACTCCTTCTTTGTAGACAAAGAGTAAGTGTTTCTAGATGTTAAGACTATTTCTCACTATGAGATATGGAAAGAAATGCGTTAGGAAAAGAATCATTTATCTACTCTCCTCAGTTGTTACAGACCTTGGTGCCTGGCACAAGGATTCCTTTCATGTTTACATCTTTCAAAATCTATGCTCCACTTTGAACACATCTGAGAGAAATAAAATGAACAACATAACTTGAAGACTTAATAATTCAGGACATAGAATTGCCCAAAGCCTCATAATACACATTTGGACATGTGTAGTGCTTATCTAATTAACTAGGTTCACAACCAAGGCATTCTCTCCTCTTCTTTGCCACCTCCAAATGAGTTCACATAGAAATAAATGAAATATTGGAGATTTATGGTTGACCTCACAGGCAATTTTGGATGATTTTCCATCATAGATGGAAACATAGATTAAGGAAATATAGATGAAGGAAACAGCAGCTTAGACATCCCTGAACTGTGAGTTGTATTTAGAACTTCAATTTAAAGCTTGTTTTGATACTGTGAGTTTTTGGTCATTTCCATTCTACAGTATGTAACCCATAGATGTACTTCCCACAAATCAGAGTGAAGGTAAAGTGAGTTGGGGTTATTTCCTTTCTTCTCTATCAAGCTACAAGATTGCATTTGACAAAGAATCACACAGCTTCCAAAGTATTAACATATTTTGCTATGAGAATAATTAAAACAGAGGTGATTAGCCTACTTGAGGAGATTTTAAGATCTGATTTTAAGATCAACTACAGTTTCTGTGACCCCACTCATGTAATTAATTCCAGTTTTTAAGACTTGTGGACTTAACTCACATAATGCTCAGAGAACAAAATTATTTTTATTAGATAGGACTTTGTTTTGACTTTTATCTTGTATGTTTCAGTATGTTCTTTTGTGATCTTATATGTTTTAGAAATGATAATTGTGGGATTAACTTCATCATGTATCATTAATCATTGCTAATTGAAGCCAATAAATGAAGCAGAATTCTGTCAATTACTTGAATGTCTGCATGGAAGATGTATTTTCAGTTTGTTTTGTTTTGTTTTTTTGGTCTTTGGTCTTGAACTCGGCCAGGTACTTTCTCTGAGCTTCTTTCAAGGCTAGCAGTTCTACCTTCAGCCACAGCTATACTTCAAGTTTTTTTGGTTGTTTATTAGAGATAAGAGTCTTACTGATTTTTCTGCTTCAAACTGTGATCCTCAGATCTCACAGGGTAGCTAGGATTACAAGTGTGAGCCATCAGAGCCTGACTGAAATTTATTTTCTTATCTATGCCCATGAGATCAAAAGTAAACTACAGCTATTTCTATCTCATTCCAAAATAAGGAGGTAAAAATCACAAACACCTAGTTTAAATTGATTTTCTTTAGTGAAAAATCTAGCTGAGATCGTGGAATATTTGCAGAAAGACATCTCTCTGTTTACCCATGGATATACATTTCTTTCCTCTTATCAAACAAAATCCTCTTATTCTTTTATTTTCCCCAGTATTTTATGTACCTACATACATTGCTGATCCAAAGGAATTTGTATCAAACATCCTAGATCTTGGGACCAGCCTGAGTGCCTAGAGCAATGGGCCCTCTGATGACAGTTGAGTCTATCAAGATATTCAATAAGTTACCAGGAGAAGATTTGTGAAATTCATATTCCTGTTCTTCTTGCATTTTTAGAAGAATATTGAAGTGCATTGGTCTGGATAGGCTGACTCATTCGTTTGGAAAACTTACAAACGTTTATATACTTTTTACATCAGTGCTTTTGGAAAGTAGAATGGCATCTTTCTTTGCGTTATCCTCTCCCAATGACATAGGCTCACAGAAGATCCACTATCTAGAATATTGTTCATTGCGGTAGTAGATGAAAGTAGACGTTAAAAGCCACATCCTGCAGTGACTCATTTGGGTTTCATTCACATTTTACCACTGAAAGTGAGTCAAAGGGTAGAGATGTGTAAATCAACACTAGCCAAAGAAGAAACAAGGCATGTTTGCTAGTCAATGGTAGTAACTGTTACTCTTCCTCTAAGCATCATCATTTGTCTTCTTAATATGAGTAGGAAGCTATCTCACAGAGGAGAACATTGTTAGGAGAGGAATAAGAAAATTGAGGCAGGGCTGGGAAGGTGGCTCAGTAGTAGAGCTCTTGGCTTGTATGCCTGAGGCCCTGGGTTCGATTCCTCAGCAACACATAAACAGAAAAAGCCAGAAGTGGTGCTGTGGCTCAAGTGGTAGAGCACTAGCCTTGAGCTGAAGAGCTGAGGGACAGCGCCCAGGCCTAGAGTTCAGGCCCCACCACCGGACACCCCCCAAAAAAGAAAGAAAATTGAGGCAGAAATAGTAATCGATTCATTCAATCTTAAATCCTTACCTAATATCTCAGCTTTTTAATCTATTTCCACGTATACTAAGTATCAAGGTCATTAACATTCAGGATCTCTTTCAGTGCCCTTCTAGGGGACAATTTATTACTCTTTCACCATATAAGGAAGAGTATAGCTTTCAGAGACATGCTCTGCTCAGGGACAACAATGAAATCACTAAGCTTCCCTGAGTCCTATGCTGTGTTTGTTGTTTCCATTGCTTCAAATACTTCTCAGAATACAACTCAAATTACCATATGTGTTGGTCTTGTAACCTTGTATCATTGTGGATTCGAGTTTTTTTCCTCACTAATTAGGTTGAACAATTATTCATGTTTATTATGTGGACATTCTATATTTTGTACTCCTGAACCTGTATTTTGCTTATATTGATAGGTTACTTTCCATTTATTATTTAAAAGGAGTTGTGTTGTGTATTGCATACAAATCTTTTTGTTTTAATGTATGCAAAATATATATCTTGTTCTTGTGCATGAATGTAAAGGTAATGAGGAAGGAGGTGTTAGACAATATATTGCAGTGTCTGGCTTAGACTAGGATGAATGATGGTAGCATTTATATAAAGCCTGAATTTTAGGGATCTAGAAGCTTTGGGAAATGAGTTATAGAGCTCAGCTGGGACATTAAGAAATGGGAGGGGAAGATAAAGAAAGGCACAGGAGGGGAGGGGAGGGGAAGGGAGGGAAGAGGATGGGAGGGAAGGGGAAGTTTTCAGGATGTTACCAAAGGGAGGACATTCCTCTTTTTGAACCTTTCAAACCCTTCCCTGAATGATCCTGCCCAAATTGGCGAGGGTAACTATCTGTACTCCAATCACTGGCTAAAATACTCATCTCTGCTGCAAAATCCTCAGGTAGACACCCGTAAACTTTTTCCAGCTAACTAATCACCCTTTAACCCATTCAGGTTGACACATACAGAGTTCAGCCAGGACATTAAGAAGTGGCTTCCGAAATCTCATTCTGTTTTCCCTGTTCTGTTTTAGTTTTTAATCTAATGAGCAGCTTATTTTTAACTGAATATACAAATTCACACAGACTTAGAAGAGTGATGCAATGTAATACTTTCTCAGTTCCATCAAAAGGCTATAGTTTGCTAAAATACAGTACAATATTACAAAGAGAATATTGGCGTTTATGCAGGGTCTACAGTTACATAGGTAGCTAGATTTACAGGCATGAACCACCAAGACCCATGCATTAGGTTTTATTTTAGCCATTTTGATAGGCATATAGTGATATCCTATAGTAATTTTAATTGGTAACTTTATTACTGGTTAATGATGTTAAACCCATTGTTCAGAATTTCTGTAGCTTTTCCTTGTACTTATTTGTCTCTGTAGTGTTTCCATGTATGTATCTATCACTATAGCAAGATAGTGAACAGGTCCATCAACTCAAAAATATCTGATGACTGTTGACAACTGTACCAGAATTCTTCCCATGCCTACACTTCCTTTTCTGATTAACCACTAATCTGACCTCCATATTTAATTTTTTTCTCTTTCACAAATCCTGTACCAATGCAGTCATATGGCATATGACTTTCTGAATTACTTTTTCTTTTGATTTAACACATTTCTATAGAGTCCTATCCAAGTTGTTGTACAATCATCAGTTTCTTCCTGTAGAAGTTTAGCTCAAAGAGTAGATCCCCTGTCTAGCAAGTGGGAGGCCTAAATTTACCCCCAGTACTACCTCTCCAAAGCTTGTTCACTGAATAAATTTTATGGATTAGTATTCTACAGTATGGGTGTACAGTAATTTGGTCAAACCATTATTTCGTTGAGGATTGTCTGAGTTGTTTCATTTTTATCATTATGAAGAAAGCTACAGTGTACAACTTTTTGTGAGACATTCAATTGATTTTTAAAATAAATTAATACATAAATATGTTTCTAAAATAAAAGTGATTTCTAAAATGAAACACTGAGTGAAAATGCACTTATCTTTTATTATCATTAGTAAGAAACCATTGATCCAGTTTCTCAGTATCTTTGCCAGCATTTGGTGCTTTATCACTTTATTATTGTTGTTATTGTTCTTACAGTTGTTGTTATTATTTTCTTGTATGTGGGCTTGAACTAAGGGTCTTCTGCTTGCTCAGTTTTCTTCCTCATGCCTGATACTCTATCACTTGAGCCAGGACTCCAGACCAAGTGTTTTGTTGGTTAATTGGAGATGGAGTCTGATGGACATTTCTTTCTGGTCTGACTTTCAAATGGTTCTTCAGAACTCATCTCCCTGAATAGCTGGGATTAAAACTCTGAGCAATCAACACTGGACCATTTAGCTTTTATTTTAGCCATTTTAATAGGTGTGTAGTGATAGCCTATAGTAATTTTAATTGGTAGCTTTATTATTCATTAATGATATTAAGTATCTTTTCATTTGTGTATTACCCATCTGTATATACTCTTCTGGGAAAAGCTGTATTTCTCAAATTGTTTTTTTTTTCTTATTAACACAAATTAATTATACAAAATAATATATTTCATTGTGGCATTTACATCTTTTATGGAACATACTTTATTCAAATTCACCCTGTCTCTCTCTCCCTAATATCCATTCCTTTCGCTTCTCCAAGTTTTGATGGACATTACTTTCATTTATGTATGTATATATGCATATATGTGGATAGATATACATATATATGCATATATACATATATGCATATACACACATGCATGTGTGTGTGTTTCTATCTATAAAACTTCTTTTTGTATGTGTGTTCTGATCCTGGGTGCTGTCCCTGAGATTTTGTATTCAAGGCTAATATTCTGCAACTTGAGCCACAGCTGCACTTCTGGCTTTTTTGTAGTTAATTGGAGATAAGAGTCTCATAGACTTTTTTGCTTGGACAAGCTTCAAACTGATCCTCAGATCTCAGCCTTCTGAGTAGCTAGGATTAAAGGAGTGAGTCACCAGTGCCAAATCATAATGCATGTCTTAATATTCACTTAGTTGCATCTATTTTCTCCCTCCTCCCATCCAATTTCCCTCAAGAGTTCCTGTTTATAAGCATATCATATTATTATTTATGTCAATTTTTGTTTAGATTCTGCAATATAAGTGAAAATCTATTGTGTGTCCTTTTGAGCTTGGCTTATCACAGCTAACATAAGGACCTCAAGTATTTTCCATACATATTATTTTGAATGCTTTTTAACTTTTTAAATGAGCAAACTACTTTGGGGATCAACTTTAGTTTCATGACAAAACTGATCAAGCCTACAGAGAGCTCCAGAATAACTCTCCCCTCACATTCCCCTAACTTCCTTCACTACTGGTATCTTCTACCACAAGAGCAAACCTGTGACAATCCACAAACCTACCATTAAACTACCACTGTCCAAAGTCCATAATACACCTTAGATCTCACTGCTAGTAAAGTACATTTTAAGCATTTGGTTAAATGCATTGTGACACATAATAATGATTGGAGTATCGTTGGAATAGTTTTTCCCTCTAGAAAATCTTGCGTAGTGGGCTTTTTTTAACTCTCCCTTTTCACCAACTCTCATAACCACACTGTTATTTCCACTATCTGCAAAGTTTTGCCTTCCAAAATGTCATATATATATATATATATATACACACATATATATATATATATGTATATATATAGTTAAAATCATTTGTGTATAGCATTTAGGATGTGTTGTCCTTTACATAATATTATGCATTTGTGTTTCTCTCATGTTTTTCATGGCCTAATAGCTCATTTTGTGTTAGCATTGTATAGCATTCCATTACAGGAATGACCACAGTACATGACTCATCTACTGAGAAGCTACTCATCTACTGAAGAATAGATTGGCTGTTGTCAAGTTTAAAGGATTATGAATAAAGCTCAAAGCTCAAGGTTTTGTATAAGCTTTGGTGGATTTAAGTCTTCAATTCATCTGAGGAATTACTAGCATGTATAATTTCCGATTCATATAATGATAGTTTTGTAAGACATTGCTAAATGTCTTTCAAAGTGGTTCTGCTGTTTTGCATTAATACTTGCAATGAATAAGAGTTCCTGTTGCTCTGCAGGTTTTCCAGAATTTCACATTCTCAGTGCTGTGATCTAGGATCTCCTAATAGTTCTCTCACCTTGTTATTTATAATTTTCTAGTGGCATATTACATTAATATTTCTTAATATGCTTCTGTGCTATGTATACATCTCTGTATTTGATTTGATGAGATTATCTGTTCAGCCCTTTGGCCTAATTTTTTCTTTTTTCTTTTCTTTTTTTTTTTTTTGTCAGTTGTGGGGCTTGAACTCTGGGCCTGGGCGCTGTTCCTTAGCTCTTCAGCTCAAGGTGAGTGCTCTACCACTTGAGCCACAGCACCACTTCTCTTTTGCCTTTTTTTGTTTTTAAATTTTTTATTGTGAAAATACCATACAGAGGGGTTACAATTACATGGGCAAGGTAATGAGTACATTTCTTATCAAGCATTGTTGCCTCCTCCTTTGTTTCCACTTCCCATCCCTTCCCATCTCCTTTTGCCTATTTTTTAAATGATATTCTTCTAGTGATTTTTCCATGGGTCAGATTCAGATTATAATAGCTCACAAAATATGCTCAACATCCTTAGCCATTTATTGTTTCTTTTCCTTTCTTTTATTCTTGTGTGTTCATACTGGGCTTGAACTCAGTGCTTGGGTACATTTTTTGCTCAAAACTGGAACTCTATCACTTGAACCATAGCTTCACATCCAAGTTTTTTGATGAATATTTGGAGATAAGAGTTTTACAGGCTTTTTTGCCCAGGCTGTCTTTGAACCACAATTGTCAGATCTCAGCCTTCTGAATATCTAGGATCACAAGCATAAGCTACCAATGTCCAGATGTTTATAGTTTATAAAGTAAAACCCCCTATGAGATATGACAAGATTTTTGCCTAAGACTGACAAATTTATTGTACAATTTTTATGGAAACTATATTATATAGAATACATAAAAGAATATGAAAAATGAAGAACAATGGGACAGGTATCACTTTACCTGTGATCATGTGTTACTTCGCAATTACAATAATCAAAACAGTGTAACATTGCCATAGGAGTAAATAAATAGATACATACATTCAGAAGAAAACCCAGAAATAGACACAAACAAATATTCTCATGGAACTTCTAACAAAAGAGCTGCAATAATTTGATAAGGGAAGGAAAACTTTTAACCAATGATTCTCAAGCAACTGGACACCAAGCAACACTGAACTGCCTCACACTAACAAAGAGGCTTTCTCCACCAGGCCAGACTCTGTGTCTAGGTCCTCTTGTTGACTTAGTGTTCCACCTGGATATTTCTTAGTAGCAAAGAGAAGCCTTAGGCTTGGCATGGAAGAAGGGCATTTTGTCAGCTTATTTACTATATGGAAGTTTTTTGGTTCAACAATTGTGTGTCTTGCCTGAGGCCCAAAATAAACCTGAACATTATTTAGTTTTTGAATTGGGGATCAGAGAGTGCTAAGTTGCTTTTATCCTGCCCAGTAGGGCTTACAAAGCATGTGCTACTCTGTTTTTCCCTATGTTCTCGTATCTCACACCAGTTTTATCCCACATTGTAAAGTTCACATATGTCTGTCTGAGCATTACCTCAAGAGTGTAACCATGGTCAGTCAAGAAGAATGTGCTAAAATGGGTGCACATCAGCTTTCTGGGAGAGACATCTTTTGATGTCCCTTTAACTTGGGCATCTATGAGAATCCACACCCTGCCCTTTTGTCTTGTCTCGGTGACCTAAATTCTTAGCAGTGAGAAGCCTATAACTTTAATCAGCATGTTCTCTTGGTTTTTAATAACTCAAAATTCTGTTCTGAAAGAAATCTTATATCATCATGCTTGTGTATTTCAACCAAAAGCTCTCAGCATGCAAGTGCTATTTGTTTTATTTTATTTTATATTTTGAATCACAGAGCCTTTTATAAAACTGACATAAGTAGTAGGTGTGACAAACTAGTAACAAATAGCCAACCTTGAAATCTGTGAAATAACCAATGCTACATCAAAATCTGCAGAGAACCTTCAGGCATATAAAAGAATTTGTGTGCATATCTGTACTGTGGCAGATTTAAGGAACATCTTTTCTTCATGGTTACTTGAAGGACATATTTATTTCTCATTGACCTTGAAATTTGACCTTTTTTGAAGTCACAAGTCTTACTATTATGCTCTAAATTAAAATCTTCATGGTCTGATATGTGCTACATAACATTCAACTAAATAATACATGTATATGTCTCTAGAGCCTGTCTGGGTCTTGAAAATTGAGTCTTCAGATTCTTTGAATATCCACAAGAAAATGTTTTTACCTCATAGATAAAATTAGTGTGCTTTGTGTGAATTCCCAAGATTTTGTTTTCACTTGTAATTTATTGTAATCATTGTTTTGAAGACAAGGGCTTATTAATGTACCGAATCTCCTCATTCTACCTATGCCAGAAGTCCCATGAATAACTCAAGATTCTGTCTGGAACTTTCAAACTTTCCCATGATAACAGGAAAGCGGATTAGTGATCAATGATTCAACCCAACGCTTCAAATGATAGTTTCTGCTGAAATAGGACAGTGCAGATAATAAGTACAGACATACCAAATCTTGTCGGAAAATTTCTCATCTATAAATTATAGCATATTTTACTTCTTTCATCAATATTATCATCTTTTTTAAAAAAAGTTGTTGTTGCTGTTGTTTCTTGAGCTCAGGACTCAACTTGATATCTGATGCTTGCTTTTGCTCATTGGCTGGGACTTTGTGACCTTAGCCATGTTTCCAATCCATGTCAGTTTTAAATTTGTTTCTACGTGGATTTAGCTCCAAGTATATAATATGCTGCAATCCCTAGAAGACACTGTGCTTTTTGAAGGGAGGACCTTTTGTGTGTTAATTAAAAATATATGTTAAAGTTACATTGCAGCCAGGTGACAGTGGCTCACACTTGTAATCCTAGTTATTCGGGAGGCTGAGATCTGAGGATAATGGTTCAAAAGCATCCTGGTCAGGAAAGTCCATGAAAATCTTACCACCAATTAATGTCCAGATTCTGGTGGCTCATTGGAGATAACAGACTTTCCTGCCTGGAATAGCTTTGAACTGTGATGTTCAGACCTTAGCCTCCTAACTATTGGAGTTGCAAGTATGAACCATTTGTACCTAGCAAGTTTTTATCTTTTAATATCCACATGTATAGTGATGTCTCCTTCATTTCTTTCTCTCTCTCTCTTTTATTTTTGTCAGTTGTGGAGCCTGAACTCTGGGCCTGGGCGCTGTCCCTCAGCTCTTCAGCTCAAGGCTAGCACTCTACCACTTGAGCCACAGCATGACTTCCAGCTTTTTCTGCTTATGTGGTGTTGAGGAATCAAACCCAAAGCCTCAGGCATGCAAGGCAAGTACTCTACCACTGAGCCACCTTCCCAGCTCTTCTTCATTTCTTTCTTTTGTTTTTTTTTTATAAGTTTTTTATTGTGAAAATACTGTACAGAGGGGTTGCAGTTACATGAGCAAGGTAATGAATACATTTCTTGTCAAGCATTGTTGCCTCCTCCTTTGTTTTTCCTTACCATCCCTTCCCTTCCACCTCCACAACTACACTCCCACCACCCCCCTACCTAAATTGTAAAGTTCATTTTTCAACATAGTGTAATAATAATTAGTGTCTACTTCTTGGAGCATCTAGAAGCTTATCATTTTATTGATCTTTTAAACAGCTTTTGGTTCTGCTCATTTTCTAAACTGAGTTTCCATTTTCAATTTCATTTATCTTGGCACGGCTTTTGATTATTTCTTTTCTTCTAATTAGCTTGAAATTAATTTAATGTTGTTTCTCTTGTCCACTAAGGTAAAATCTTAGATTATTGATTTTAAATCCTTGTTTCTTTCCAATATCCTAATTCAAAGCTTTAAATTGTCCTCTACACAGTGTTTATTTTACAGATATACAATTTCTTTTGATAATGTTTCCTTCAACTTCAGCTACTTGAAAGGTGAAGATAGTAGAACTATGGTTTAAGTTCAGTCCAGGCAAAACATTAGTTAGTCCTCATCTTAAAAACAATCAAGAAAACAAATTCAAACTGGAAATAGCATGGTAGTTTATGCCGGTAATCCCAGAAACTCAGATGACAGAGATAAAAGGAATGACAGTTCCAGGTAGGCCCTGGGCAAAAGATTGAAGACCCTACCTGACAGATAAGCTAAATAGAAAAGGAAATCAAGTGTGTGTCTCAAGTAGTAGAGTGCTGGCCTGCAAGCACAAGGCCCTGACATCAGACGGCAGAATCATCAAATAAATTTGGTGAGATGTAATTTTCATGAAGCTTAAGGTTTTTGGAAAAAAAAAAAAAAAGACTTCTTTTATTTTTTGTTGGTCAGGGGGCTTGAACTCAGGGCCTGGGCACTGTCCAGCCTGAGCCTTTTTGCTCAAGGCTAGTGCTCTACCACTTTGAGCCACAGAATCACTTCCAGTTCTGTTCTGGTTAATTGGAGATAAAAGTCTCATGGACTTTCTTTCCCAGGCTGATTTTGAGCTGTAATCCTCAGATCTCAGCCTCCTGAGTACTAGGATTACAGGTATAAGCCACTGGAACCTGGCATAAGACTTATTCTTAACCCAATATGATTCCACATTTTGGGAAGGAGGGTTTCCAGATGAATGTCTACTATTGATCTTTTAAGTTAATTAAATGGCAGTCTAAAAACATATTATTTCTATTATTTAAAATTGAAAATATGTTTTAAGTTCCGGTCAGTGGTCTTTCACTGAGAATGTTCCATATAAGAATACAGAACTGTTTTTGCTATAACTGAATAAGGAATTTATAGCTATCACTTATCTCCAGTTGATTGATGATGGTCTTGGATTTAATAGTTTGATGTGTTGGAACAATTATGTTCCTTTTGGTTTGGTTTTCTGTCTGATAGATCTATTTTCAATAAAAGGATGCTGAAGTCTCCAAGCATAATTAATTTTCTTAATTAATTTCCCCAAGCATATTAATTTATTTTTCCTTGCTGTTCTTTCAGCTTTTGGTTCACATAGTTAGACTTTCTTTTTAGAAGATACACACAAATTAAGATCTGTTACTTACTCACTTGTCATTATATAATTACTTCTCATCTTTATCACTGGTCACCTTTGTTGTTTCCGTGCATTCTAGTCTGTGATTAATATAGCTCTTTCTACTTTCTCCATCTTTTTACTTTTTTTGTCTGTAGTTTTGCTTTTATATCTTTATATAAATCTTTTTTTTACATTTTTATTGTAAAAATGCTGTACAGAGGGGTTACAGTTACATGAGCAAGGTAATGAATACTTTCCTATTGAGCATTGTTGCCTCCTCCTTTGTTTTCCCCCTACCATGCCTAAATTGTCTTCCTTGTAGACAATATATAACTACATACTGTTTTAAACTCTTTCTAATAATTCCTATCCTTAATATATGTATTTAGATCATTGAAGTTTAAAATAATCATTGATACTCTTGGGTTAATATTTACCATATATATGGCTGGGGATTTAGCTCAATGGAAGAGCACAGGCCAAGTGCAAATCTCTGAGTGTGGTCCTCAGCTCTGGGGAAAAATAAGCTATAAAAAAAAAACCCAAAAAGCAGAAAAAAGTAAATATTCTCTATTCTCTACTTTTATTCCATGCTTTTTGTTCCTACATTTTTGTTCCATCACTTCTAAAATTTGAGGCTTTGAATGTTTTGTATGATTCCATTTTCTTTCCACTCGAGTATTAGGTATATCTCTTTTTTTCTTTTTTTTTTTTGTACCAGACTTTTGGTACAAATTTGCTTGGCTGACTTGCTCACAGCTGGAACTCTACCACTTGAGCCATTCCTCTAGCCTGGATTAATGCTGGTTACTTGGAAATAGTTTCTTGTGGACTTTTCTGCTCCAGTTGATATTGAACCATGATCCTCTGGATCTCAGCCTCCTGAATAGTTGAGATTATAAGTATTAGGTATTAGAGCCAAATTATATTTCTTTTTAAATATTTTGGTAGTATATATATATGAATATATATACATATATATGTAGTATTCCTATATTCTCCAACACATCTCATGTATTACAATTTCCATTCAAATTATTTATAAATATATATGTATATGTAATGTTTGTATACACTATATATGTGTATATGTTTATACATAGTTGCTCTTGTTATTTGGAACAAAATTTTATCTGCTTGAACAATTAAGAATAAGAAAATAAAAATCATTTTATCCTTACTTGAACATTTATTAATGTGTGTGTTTGATCTATATCATTTGTTTTTCCCCTATATATTTCTTTTTAACATTTCTTCCGGCTGTCCTATGGGCAACAAATTCCTTCAATATTTGTCTGGGGAAATCACAACTTCTCCTTCACTTTAGGCAAATTTTTGAGTGGCATAAAATTCTAGATGGATCCATTGTATAATTTCTGAGAAGAAATCAGTTGTATTTCTCGTATTTGCTCATTTACATGCGAAGTTTTGCCTACCTCACACTAGACTTCCTTCAGGACTTTTTCCTTTGATTTCCCAAGAGTTTGAATGTGATATGCCTCTGGGTATTTGTTGGTTGTTCCTGTTTGTTTTGCTTTTTGCATTCACTTTGCTTCCTGGGTATGTGTTTTGGTGGCTGAAATTAATATGCTAGCATTCTCAGCCACAAATACAGCAAAGATAATGTTTCTTCCTTTCTTTTTTCCCTTCTTCTTTATGTGTCCCTGTGACTCATATGTTACTTTTTGAAGTTGTTCCATGATTGTTGGATATGGCTTTTTTACATTTTGGGTTTTTTTAATGCTTTGAGGGATGTTTTCAGGTTTGCTTTTTGGCTTTACAAGATTCTGTTCTCATACCCCCAAGCTTAGAGATCCTTCTTTCAATTGAACCATCTACTCGTGATCCAAGCAATTCGTTTTTCATCTCTGTTGCAGTAATACTTTTTGCCAGCATTTCTGTTTTTATTATTTCTTTGAATTTCTGTGTAATTACTTTTTCCACCAATTTATTTCCTGTGTTTTGCATTGCCTTCCAAGGCCATTAATATATCAGTCTTTAAATGTGTGTGCGTGTGTGTGTGTGTGTGTGTGTGTGTGTGTGTGATTATCTCAATATGTCTATCAGATCTGCCTCTGGATCTGGTGCTTCTTGAAGAAGATTCAGGCTGTTGAATTACCTTTTAGTATGCCTTATCCCTTTGATTGAAAGGTGGACATAATATACTGGGTAAAAAGGTCAGAGATGAAGAGGTCATTAGTGTTTAAAGAAGAAGCTGAGTAAGAAGTACACCACACACATGGCATTCAGGTAAGACGTAGGTTTATTCATGGTTCTGGCTGGCTACAGGCCATGTTGGCCCTCCACGCGGCTGGGAAAGAGGAGCATCTGGCCTGGGGCTAGGCTTTATCTAGGGTAAGGGCGGGGAAAGGTGTGTACTCATTGAATCCAGGTATGCCAGTCACCTAGGTAACTCAGGTACTGGGTGGAGACTTGGTTGTGGGGAGGGTGGAGTCTGTGTGCCAACCAGGAGTGGACCTTTTAACAATCATGAAATAGAGCACAGATTCTCTCTGGCTAATTCCTGCTGACAAGGGGCGTTGACAATAGGGGTAAAAGGCTGGAATTTGGTCCCCTCCCAGAGAAGGCAGTGAGCAGCCGCTGTCCCTTGGTAGGCGTGAGTCCTTAGATGAAGTCTGGAGAAGTCTCATGAGGCATTGAGGGGCTGGAAAATAAATGGCAAGAGAAAGGACTTGGGCTGAAAATGCTGGTAGAAATGTCCCTAGCTACTTCTGACATTTGGTGACTAGGTAGAGGAGAAGTCACGTAACAAAGGCAAGAATGTAAATAAATTCCTGTCCAGTTAAAAGGTAGACAAGCTGGACAAGCTGGATAAGCCTCTTCTATTGATCTCCCGGCTCTGATTAATTTTGGAAGGACAGGCACAAAATGGCTGATGTGACATCATCTCCTCTTACTCCTCTCCACAGTTCCTTGTTCCCCAGATGGGCTGGGTCCCAGGGGTCTCAGTACTTGGTTCAACTCAAGGCCTGGGCACTGTCTCTGAGCACTTTTTCCCAAGGCTAGTGCTCTATCACTTTGAGTCACATTACCACTTCCAGTGTTGTGCTGGTTAATTAGAGATAAGTGTTGAGCCATGCTTCCAACCTGGCTCTTTGTAGGTTAGTTGGGAGATGGAGTCTTAGGGATTTTTCAGCCTGAGATGGATTTAAACTGCAATCTTTGCTACAAAAACCCTTTGTTATTTCCAATTAAAGCAACAAGGAGATCAAATAGAATAAGTAGAGCTTACCTGCAACTTATCAATAATTGACCAACAAATATTCTGCAATGACAAAACTCATTAGATGTGATGAAAATCTTAGCACAGATATGCCTAATATTTTAGAACCATGTAATCAGTACTAGAATACATAACACCAGACAAAAAGACAAAACTCAAAACCTAAAATATTTGACAATAATGTTTAGCCATCTTTGCTAAAAAAGCATATCAGATGGTTGGGCCTCAGTTACCAGAGCCTGTGAAAAGAGCAACTTGTTATCAAGGCACATTAGAATAGATGGATGGAGTAGTAAACTTGGTGGAAGGGTAAGAGTCAGATGGAGCCAAACCCTTAACCCACCATGTGGCCAAGATGGTGAACTCAAGATGGCGAATTTCTGGAAAAAAAAAAAAAAAAACACAAAGAAACCCTGAACAAATGGAAACTGACAATTTTCAAACCTAGAGTGGCTAGCCTTTGAAAGGGAACCTAGAGGCGGGTCTCTGGGACCCAGCCCGAGTCACACTCTTCAGGGCACAAAGCCAAGAAGTTGTAGAAAAGAGAAAGTGAGAGATAAAGTTGGACATGATTAGGGGTTGGGAAGGTGGCTCAGTGGTAGAGCGCTTGCCTTGCATGCCTGAGGCCCTGGGTTCGATTCCTCAGCACCACATAAGCAAAAAGAAAAAAAAGCCGGAAGTGGTGCTGTGGCTCAAGTGGTAGAGCGCTAGCCTTGAGCTGAAGAGCTGAGGGACAGCGCCCAGGCCCAGAGTTCAGGCCCCACTACCGGACCCAAAAAAAAAAAAAAAGTTGGGCATGATTAGCAGAGAGAGCAAAAAGAGCCTGAAAGTAAACAGGCTTCTGACAGTGTACCATGGTAGTGGCAAAAATTGTCTAAATCTGAGAATGGCATAAAAAATTTAGGTGCCCTGGCTTTCCAGGGAGCACAGGAGGCATTTCAAAGGGGTTTCACAGCTCGGGAGTGACACATAGCACCCCATTAAAAAGCATGGGGCTTATCGGATGGAAGGGGCATCCTGACTTACCACCAAGACCTCTAGGGAGGAGGCCTCTGGGCCTTTCAGTTAAAGGCTTAGCAGATTCTCCAGCATGGTACCACGTCTGAGGGAGACTGAGCAACAGAGAACTATGGGTATTCCTCAGAGCAAAAAAAGGAAAAACAAACAAACAAAAAAAGAAAATAGAGAGGAATCCCACCTATCCTGACTTTAAGCCTTTCCTGGGTTCAAATGGCACTATTTCTGTTAGGTTTTTAAAGAGGAAGTTGAGTAAGAAGTACACCATGCATGTGCTATTCAGCTAAGGGGTAGGTTTATTCATCATTCTGGCTGGCACCAGGCCATGATGGCACTCCACAAGGCAGGGAAAGAGGAGCGTCTGGCCCTGGGCTAGTCCTTATCTAGGGTAGGGGCGGAGAAAGGTGTAGCCACATTGAATCTAGATGTGACCTCAACAGATGCAGATGCGACCTCTTCCAGGTGTGCCAGTTGCCTAGGTATGCAGGTACTGGGTGGAGACTCGACTGTGAGGAAGGTGGAGTCTGCGTGCCATCCAGGAGTGAACCTTACCACTACTGAAGAGGTAATTCGTAATATAATGATGTTTACGGTGTGTGTGATAACCGCCGTCATTAGGTGAACCCAGAGAGGGGACCACCAATGCCTCGGTCCCCCCGAAGATGGAACAGAACAGCCACAGCAGCTGAAACTGGGAATTACCCTTTCCATTGGCAAAATAGGCTGTAACAAACACTAAGAGGATTGGATGTGGCACAGTAATTTCCTGAGGGCGGGCCCCATTAAGAACAAGATCTCTCACATTTCAAAATAGTTAAATTTTTTTTTCTGCAGGAAACCTAAAAGTTTTTATTTTTTTATTTGGGGCCAGTCTTGGGGTTTGCTCTCAGGGGCCTGGGCAGTGTTACTTTCTTTGTACATTTTTTATTGTAAAAATACCGTACAGAGGGGTTACAGTTACATAAACAAGGTAATGAATACATTTCTTATTGAGCATTGTTGCCTCCTCCTCTGTTTTTCCACTACTGTTAATTTTTAAATTTATTTTTATTTATTTATTTTTGTTCCAGTTTTCATTGAAAAACTTCCCCAAACTCTATTATGTAAACCCACAAAACATTTCCCACATAGACTGTGTGAGCTCTCGAGTGGACTCCACCAGGTTCCAATTATACATTCATTCTTACAGTTTTGACTTTCTCACCTTTGCTCTGTTCCCCACAGAGGCTTCACTCACCGGGCAGATATGATCATCAGCTCATGTGTGGTTTCTTCACCTGAGGACCACTGCTTGCCCTCTGAGCTCAGCTTTCTCGTAGATATAAGAAGAGACATTTCATCATTTTTTTCTTTTCACTTTTATTTCTCTGACACATGACTTTTTTTTTCCAGTTGTGGGGCTTGGACTTGGGGTCTGGGAGCTGTCCCTGAGCATTTTTGCTCAAGAATCCACTTCTAGTTTTCTGGTGGTTAATTGGATATAAGAGTCTCATGGGCTTTTCTGTCTGGGCTGGCTTTGAGTCTCAATCCTCAGATCTCAGCCTCCTGAGTAGCTAGGATTACAAGTGTGAGCCACCTGACTCTTGGCAACCACTAATTCTTATCTCACTGGTAAGTCAAGTTCATCATCCTTCCAGTGTCATAACTGAAGATAGGAGAACACCAGGTGATTCTTTCTCAGTTTTGGAAGTGAGAGGTCCGTGATAGACAATCATTCCCCTCCTCCACCTAGAAAAAAGGTGTTTTTGTTTGTTTTGTTTTTGATATTATAGATTCTCCTCTAGACTCATTAGGCACAGTGATTCATGCTTGTAATCCCAGCTACTATGGAGACTAAAATCAGGAAGATCATGGTTAGAAACTAGCATGGGCCTGAAGTTAAGAGGGATGTGGTAGAACATATCTATAATCCTAGCGACATTTTAAAAAATGTTTAAGTAAAAGGATCATCATCTAAGGTTTCTCTGGTCAAAAATTCAAACCTCCATCTGAAAAATAACTAAAGAAACAAAAGGCTAGAGACTTGACTCAAGTTGTAGAGCTTCTGCCTACCAAGCATGTGCACTTATGTTTAAACTCCAGTACGGCCAAATTAATAATAATAATAATAATGGGAGTCTCTATGTTATGGGGAATTTGTAAACTCTCATACAGGAAGCATTAGCTTCCTGTTGGGAGGAGAAAGCAAAGGGATACATATGAAATTGAAGGGAAGAGCAAAGGACAAAGGCCTCTCTATCCATCCTCTACTGTGCACTGTGCCTGCAGCAACATATGACCCAATGGAAAGAGTAATTTTTTCTTTATCAGTTAGAAAAAAACACATGGCACATGGTACTGGTGACTCATGCCTATTGTCTTCAGCTGGCAATTTGAAGTCAGACTGAGCAGGAAAGTCCTTGAGATTATCTCCAATTAACCACCAAACACCTAAAAGTTAGGTGTAATTTAAATGGAAGAGCATCAGCTTTTCATGACAAAGCTAAGCAGGAACGTATGGTCTTGAGTTCAAGACTCTGTACTGGCACAAAACAAAACAAAAGAGAGTATGTGTTTATTAAAAGACAGCTACAAAAGTATTCTCCTGTGTGGGACTTGGTTTCCAAGTCTTTTAATGTACTTTACAGTTTCACAATGACTTATAAAGGCCTACGCATCCGTACTTTGTTTTAGAATCTGACCATTGAAAAAGCTAACCTCTCAAATTCTGATAGGTGTGAAGAAAGCTTTAGAATATTTTTGCCCATGGTTCTTGCTTAAGTTTTTTTTGTTTTGTTTTGATATAGATCTTGTTTTTTTTCCTGGCTAAACAAGACCATTAAAAGCAAACAGCCCATCAAAGGCCATCAAAAGATGGCAGTACCAGTGAAAGCACATTGCATACAACTGAAGAACTAGGGCTGCCCTACCACCTGAGCCCACCAGGAACAAAGAAAGAGAAAAAAGTCAGCACAATGCAGAGGAGACCAGTTAGTTGGTCAGCAGAGTGTTTAAATGTCATTGTAATATCCAATGTACATTTTTCTTTCTGGCATTTTCAACAACATAAGCTAACACCTTGTGTTTCCTGGTGACTCTGTTCATCTTAGCACTGGGTGCCAATGCCATGTCTAGCATAGTTAGACATTTAGCATGAGCAAGGCCTAGGGAAGAGGTGCCGGCAGCATGACTGTGGGTACACATTGGTGCTTTAAAGGACATAATTGGCTAGCAAGACATATCTACCTAAGTCAGTATCTTTGCAGGAAGTCTAATAGATCCAATTATTCAGGAGAGATTAAACATCATGCTGATTGCTGATACTTTAATTCAGCACCAAGTTTTTGTAATAGTGCATCTAAAGCACAGATCCAACCTAATGTTTTTTAAACTAGGCATGAAAATTACTATTTGAGAAGATTGTAAGAAATTTTCTTGGTTATTATTAATGAAATAAGTTGATCTGATGAAGTGCTCAAAAATAATGCTGGCTTGGCTTCTTCTTTGAAATGGTATTTTCCCTGATTTAACAGAGCTCTAGCAGTGTGTATGCACGTGAACATATGTGTGCACACACTCTGGTACTGGGGCTTGAACTTAGAGTCTCATCCTTTTTCACTGAAGGATCACACTCTACCACTTGAGCCACAACTCCACTTTGGGATCTTTAATTGTTAATTGGAAGTATAAGTCTCATTGACTTTACTACCCTGGCTGGCTTCAAACCACATTCCTCAGGTCTTAGCCTCCTGAGTAGCTAGGATTACAGACATGAACCACTGGTGCCCAGTTCAGCAGTGTTTTTGTTTATTTGTTTTCTTTTTCCTTCTTTCTCCTTTTGTCCAGTGAATGTGTGTTCCCACACTCTATACATTTTGTCCACATCTATCTTGATTTGCACTGACTGTAATAGAATTGGAATATTGACTCTCTCCTGGTGAGTTGAAGGAAGGATACTCTGACCATTTTCAGCTGGCGAAATCTATATCTAGCAAACCTCTGCAGGGACACTCTTTCTAGTTAGTTCTATCTTCTATAAGGCTAACCGTTTTTGAGGATCACCTACAATGGGATCCTACTGTTACACATTTCAGCCATTAGGAAAGTCCTCACTCATTCAGGTGACTGTTGCTGATAGATTCTAAAGACACTGTTCTCAATGCATCCCTGTGAGATGCTTCCTGGGAAGTTTACTCTGGAATATGCTTCTCTAGGGAAAGAAGCTCAGCTTCTTGCAGGCTCCAGAATTCAGGCAAGGCTTTTATCTTTACATCTGGCCCGGAATCAATGGTTCCATCAGAAGCCACCTATGAATGCAACCGCATTGTTCCTAAGCAACCTCAGGAATAAAAAAAGCAATGGTATTTGTCTGTGATTCTGGGGGTTAAATTCGATAAGGAAACAGATGGCACTTTGTAGCTTCCAGGAATTTTCAATAAACAAGATGATTTTGAAAGAGGTTTGCAGCAAAAAAAAAATCAAATAATAGTTTTCCATCCCTCTATATTGTTTAAATTGCAATGCCTCATTTTGGTGCTGAACAATGTCAACGTCAAACCTTACAAACTTCAGAACTTAATTACTCTGTGTACAAATGCTAAAGCAACTAGGGCCCATTTACTAATCTTAGCTTTCCCGTGCTGGAGGCCTAAACACCACATTAATTCCCTGACAGGTGGTGAACTCCTACTACAAGTGACTCAGGAATGAGCACACTTAGAGGCATTCTGTGTGGGCTGCCCTTTCTATCCCAAGGTATGCCTGAAGGGCCATCAGTATTTTCAAATGCAAGTGTTAAGTATATAATGTAAATAAAACCAGAAAAATCTCATCCTACAAGCAACACCCATCAAACTACACGCACTCAGGCTTCCAACTCATGCTGTGTAAATATCAAAAACTACTTTCATAACTGTGTTCTCTAAAGTGCTATGTTTTGCTGCATAGATCCTATGTGTATACAATTGCATAGAGTGAATATACTTGGTCCTCTATATGGGTCAGTAGGGAAGGTTTAATGCATTTTAAAATTAAAATCACCCTGATGGTTTCTGTCTGTACACTAAGTTTATAATTTAAACACTATTGTGAGAGTCATGCTCCTAACTGCAGATGTTGTCATTGTTTGGCTCTACTTCATGCAAACTTCACCTCTCCTGTTCCTCCACTCAAGGCCAGTTCCTCTGGAATTTCTCATGATATCAGCTATTTCAACTTGCTTGTCTGCATATCAACTTACATGTAAGTATTACTAAAATGATTTGAGTTTAGTATTTTATTTTGTTAATAATTTTATTATATTTAGTGGTGCTTTCATTTCTCTTCCTTTTTTCAGCCTCTTTTCTTCTTCTCATCTTTCTATTACTCCCTCTTTTTGTTTTGATGGGTTTTTTTGTTTGTGTGTTTTGTCAGTAATGGAGCTTAAACTCAGGGCCTAGATCCTGCCTGTTCTTTAGGTATTTCACACAAGGCTAGCACTCTGCCATTTGAAGCACAGCTTCACTTTCTGGATTTTTGGCAGTTAATTAGATAAGAATCCTATGGCCTTTTCTGCCCCAGCTTGCTTCAAACTGAGACCTTCGGATCTCAGCATTCTTTGTAGCAGTATTACAGGTGTGAGCCACCAGCCTCCTCTTTTCCAGGCTGTGCTGGGCAATGACGACCTTCAATACTCACATGGGAGCTACTCTGACTACTGCTGTCTCCTGATCCTTAAAATATACTTTTCTTTCTTTGTGGTCAGAACATAGGGTCCTCACTGGAGAGTTTCTTCGGCACTAGGGCTGAGGCCTGCAAGAGGCTGGGGAAGCTCCCAAGAGAATCTCTTCCAGGTAACCTAGGCTCATCTTCAGGGCCATAGAAAAGGTGACTTTCCCAGGGACACCAATGCAAAGTACTTTAGCACACTGATAAAAACTATGAGCTCTGGGAATAGCTCTGCATCAGGACTGTGCAATCTGAGTGAATTAAGTTATTTTACTCAAAAGTCTCTAATCTGCAAAAAAAAAAAGCATTTGATTTATGGCTGCTCAGGGGATTCCAAAAAGCCAACGGATGTATATTGCCTAAAGCAAAGCTTACCTTGTTCTCAGTGAATCTCTGAAAAGTGAGCAACTCTAATGTATAGATTAACAGTGAAGCTATTCTGCCATCATTTAATCTTCTAAAAATCCTCACCAGTTCATGGAAAGTACAAGACACTATGTTAATTACTAGAAGAATAGGACATGTTCACAAAGGAACTTCAACAACCACAGAGTCGAAAACAGAGAAAACAGGTAAATGGATGGAAGCCATGGAATCACCTGTTCCTCTCCCTGCTCTATGGGCCAGCCTGGCCTTGCCTATGAGTACAGTTTCAAAGAAAGGGGAATGCAGAAGGCAGCTCCATTGTAACTGAGCCTCTGAGGAGCTGCGATTTGACTTGAAAGTCAGGGGTAGTGAATAGCCAACACCAATTCCTTCTCATTGGAATGTGGAATTTGCAAGGGGATGAGTTTCTCCTGGGTTTTCATGAAATCACACCCAAACTACATCCTAAGGGAAATCCCAAAGCTTGGCTGTTGCAAGATCTGTGAATTTTTAACTTGTGCCTGTGATATCAGAGTGTTTTCTACACATTAAAACTTGAGAGTAGCGAGTAGTGTGAGATTCCATCAGGAGAGAGAAAACATGGCCAGGTTTGAAGGGAACCAACCTCTGAAAACACAGTTGACAGAGGCTGGGAAGGTGACTCAGTGGTAGAGCGCTTGCCTTGCATGCATGAGGCCCTGGGTTCAATTCCTCAGCACCACATAAGCAAAAAAAGCTGGAAGTGGTGCTGTGGCTCAAGTGGTAGAGCACTAGCCTTGAGCTGAAGAACTGAGGGACAGCGCCCAGCCCAGAGTTCAGACCTCACGACCACCACCACCAACAACAGCAAAAAAAACTCACAGTTGACAGTGATTACAGTTCATCAGTGATGTGAGCTAATAGAAATGTGACAGGTAGGAGGATTCATCGCACAGAAGTTTTTACACAGAACTTATAACACACTCTTGACTTTGGCATCTCCTTTTGTAGAACTACTCTATGAAGGCTCGGAACACAGCAACCAACATATGGGAGTAAACTTGCTGCCGTTCAGGCCAAGATGCTCATACAAAAGAGCAAACTCCTTTAGATGTTTCTAAAGCCAAAGTCAAATTTATACAACTGACTCACATGAAAGCAAAGAATGGATTTTTAAAAAATGCTATTATAGTAAACATTTGAATTGTCCAAAGAATAGTCTTTTTGGTTCTCGTAATCTTGTTGAAGCATTGACAGATGTGTACAATGTTCACACTGTACTTAATAAAAGTGGCTTATTTCACAACACTGTTTCACGCTTAAATCATTTGAAAATACTCCCTGGAAACAGGAAGTTTCGTTTTGCAAGGTAAAATTTTGCTTTTATTTTAATATTGCTGTGGAATAATTTATGTTCACCTAAAGGCATTTCAATTACAAAGAATTGTAAAATGGACCAAATGTTATTATATTGTCAGCCTATTATTCATCATGTAATGTTATGAAACATATAACCACAAATATGTGAATGGAATGCATCCAAATTAGGTAAATATAATAATTAGAATCAATGAAGTCAAAGTACTTCAGATTTGAACTCATTGTCTAATCTGAGGCAGCGTCACCAGCCTTTGGTAGGAATGGGAAACAAGAGAATGTTAAAAGGGAAACATTGATTAAGATGTGGCACCAGTGGCTCACACCTGTAATCCTAGCTCCTCAGGAAGCTGAGATCTGAGGATGGTGATTCAAAGCCAGCCCGGGCAGGAAAGTCCATGAGACTTTTTTTTTAATTTTTTTTTGTGAACATACTGTACAGAGGGGTTACAATTACATGGGCAGGATAATGCATACATTTCTTATCAAGCATTGCAGCCTCCTCCTTTGTTTACCCTTCACATCCCTTCCCAGCCTCCCCCCACCCCCCCCACCCAATCCTCCACTCCCCCCTACCCCAGCCCCCTGCCCTGCACCAACGTTGTAAAGCTCGTTTTTGACATGACAACTTGTACTTCTCATTGTTGCAACAGGTCCACCTGTATCCTTAAACAGCTTGTTTTTCCCCATCTGCTCCACAAGTTATACTGACATCAAATATAGTGAAAGCAGGGGTTATACTGTGGGGGAGGGACATACAAAGCAACAAAGAGATAATCTTATAAATGCTTTAGAAACAAATGCATGAAAGAAAAAAACATTAAAATACATATCTAAGGGTTCATTTCCTGACATCACGTTATCTGACCTTTTCTGCTTGACTCATACATATACTAGATATTGCAAATCAGGGAAACCATGGGACCTATGTTTCTTTGGGCCTGGCTTACTTCACTTAATATAATTTTTTCCAAGTTTTTCCATTTCCTAACAAATGGGGCAATGTCATTCTTTCTCATGGAGGCATAGAATTCCATTGTGTATATATATATATATATATATATATATATATGTGTATATATATATATATATATATATATATATACCACATTTTCTTGATCCATTCATCTACTGAGGGGCATCTGGATAGGTTCCATATCTTAGCTATGGTAAATAAGGCTGCAATAAACATAGTTGTGATGGTAGGTTACTGTGGTCTTGTTTGTAAACATTTGGGTAAATGCCCAAAAGTGGGATTGCTGGATCATAGGGGAGCTCTATGTGAAAGCTGGTTCAATATATGAAAATCAATTAATATTATTCATCACATCAACAGGAGCAAGAATAAGAACCACATGGTTATCTCAATAGATGCAGAAAAAGCATTCGACAAGATCCAACAACCCTTTATGATGAAGGTTTTGGAAAAATTAGGAATCCATGGAACATTCCTCAATACAATAAAGGCTGTATATGACAAACCTACAGCTAGCATTATACTTAATGGTGAAAACTAAAGCCATTTCCTCTTAACTCAGGAACAAGACAAGGATGTCCACTCTCTCCACTTCTCTTCAATCTAGTATTAGAATGCCTAGCTACAGCAATAAGACAGGATGCAAACATAAAGGGGATCCAAATAGGGAAAGAAGAAATAAAACTCTCCCTCTTTGCAGATGACATGATCTTGTATTTAAAGAATCCCATAGACTCCATTCCCAAATTACTCAAGCTAATTCAAAACTTTGGCAAAGTAGCAGGGTATAAAATTAACCCCCCAAAATCAATGGTTTTTCTGTATGCCAACAATGAGAAAAGTGTGGCTAAAACTAGGAAAGCAACTCCATTTGTAATAGCCCCACAAAAAATAAAATACCTAGGAATTAACTTAACCAAAGAAGTGAAGGACCTCTTTGATGAAAACTTGAAAAACTTGAAAAAGGAAATCAAAACAGAACTTAGAAAATGGCAAAACCTCCCATGCTTCTGGATTGGAAAGATTAACATCGTGAAAATGGCAATACTTCCCAAGGCTATCTACAAATTCAACCCGATACCTATCAAAATTCCAGCCTCATTCTTCAAGGAAATAGAAGAGGCAATCCAAAAATTCATATGGAACAATAAAAGACCCGGAATAGCAAAAACATTCCTCAACGGAAAGAACTCTGCTGGAGGAATATCAATACCAAATTTCAAACTCTACTATAAAGCCATAGTAATCAAAACAGCTTGGAACTGGCACACATACAGACCTCAGGACCAATGGAATAGAATTGAAAACCCAGAAATGAACCTACAGACCTATAGCCATCTAATCTTCGCTAAGGGAGCTAAAACAATAGAATGGAAGAGAAACAGCATCTTCAGTAAATGGTGCTGGCAAAATTGGTTAACTACTTGTAGAAAACTAAAGCTAGATCCTTATCTATCACCCTACACCAGAATCAACTCCAAATGGATCAAAGACCTCGAAGTCAAAGCAGACACTCTGAAAATATTACAGGATGGAATAAGAGAAACCCTAGGTCTCCTTGGCACAGGCTGAAATTTTCTGAATAGAGACCCAGAAACACAACAAATCAAAGAAAGGTTGGACAAATGAGATTGCATGAAGTTGCAGAGCTTCTGCATGGCAAAGGACATAGCTAGCAAGATCAATAGAAAGCCCACGGATTGGGAGAAGATCTTCACTAGCAATACAACAGACAAGAGTCTCATATCTAAAATATACTTGGAACTCAAAAAATTAAATCCCCAACAAAAAATCCTCAAAGAAACAACTGCCCAAGGAATAAGTGGGCTAAAGACTTAAAGAGAAACTTCTCTGAAGAAGAAAGAAGGATGGCCAATAGACACATGAAGAAATATTCAACCTCTCTAGCCATAAAAGAAAAGCAAATCAAAACAACATTGAGATACCACTTCACCCCAGCTAGAATGGCAAAAATCAAGAACTCTAATAACAACAGATGCTGGAGGGGATGTGGACAGAAGGGAGCCTTACTTCATTGTTGGTGGGAGTGTAAACTTGTTCAACCACTTTGGAAAGTAGTATGGAGGTTCCTCAAAAGACTCCACATAGAGCTCCCCTATTACTCAGCAAACCCAGTTTTGGGCATTTACCCAAATGTTTACAAACAAGACCACAGTAATGCTACCAGCACAACTATGTTTATTGCAGCCTTATTTACCATAGCTAAGATATGGAACCAACCTAGATGCCCCTCAGCAGATGAATGGATCAAGAAAATGTGGTATATATACACAATGGAATTCTATGCCTCCATGAGAAAGAATGACATTGCCCCATTTGTTAGGAAATGGAAAGACTTGGAAAAAATTATATTAAGTGAAGTAAGCCAAGCCCAAAGAAACATAAGTCCCATGGTTTCCCTTATTTGCAATATCTAGTATATGTATGAGTCAAGCAGAAAAGGTCAGATAAGGTGATGTTAGGAAAATGAACCCTAAGATATGTATTTAAATGTTTTTTTTCTTTCTTGCATTTGTTTCTAAAGCATTTATAAGATTATCTTGTTGTTGCTTTGTATGTCCCTCCCCCACAGTATAATCCCTGCTTTCACTGTATTTGATGTCACTATAATGTGTGGAGGGGAAGGGGAAAAACAAGTAGTTTAAATAAGGATATAGGTGGACCCGTTGCAGCAGTGAGAAGTACAAGTTGTCATGTTGAAAAGGAACTTTACAACTTTGGTGGGAGGGGGGAGGATTGGGGGGGGAGGAGGCTGGGAAGGGATGTAAATGGCAAACAAAGGAGGAGCCTACAATGCTTGATAGGAAATGTACTCATTATCTTACCCATGTAATTGTAACCCCTCTGTACAGCATGTTCACAATAAAAAAAAAGAAATGAAGAAAAAAAAATTCAGTCTTCAGTAACACACACACACACACACACACACACACACCATATACACACACACACACACACACACACACACACACACCATATACACAGACAATCTTATGCTGAGGTTGTTTTTCCAACAAGAAAAAAATCGTTTAAATAGTGATACAGGTGGACCCATTGCAACAATGAGATGTACAAGTCGTTATGTCAAAAATGAACTTTACAACTTTGTGTGTGTGAGGGGGATGGGGTGGTGGCTCGGGGGGAGGATAAGAAAGGATGGGAAGGGGAAACAAAGGAGGAGGCTACAATGCTTGATAAGAAATATACTCATTACCTTGCCCGTGTAATTGTAACCCCTCTGTACAGTATTTTCACAATAAAAAAAGATTAATGCTACAATTTATATGAATGTCCTTCCACTGAATTCTCATGGGTATGAGCAAATCAAAGAAGTGGGGTCGTGTTCTTGGGATGAAAGGAAAGAATCTGCATTACATCAAGTTCTTGTGTTCTCATTGAGCTCTTGAGTTAACCTGGAACTAGCCATCAGAACAGGATTAATGCCCATGGAAAGCATAAGAGACACCTGGAATGTTATTCTTCCAGATTTCCCAGTGACAAACAGATGGGGCTATGTCAGAATTTCTGCTCCTTTATTGTAACATTCCCTGTTGATAGGAAGTAGCAGCTCCCAACCTGTAACCATAGCTACTCAGGAAGCTGATATCTGAGTATCATGGTTCAAAATCAGTTCAGGCAGGAAAAATGTGTGAGATTCTGACTAAAAGGTAGAAGTGGCACTGTGTCTCAAGTGGTAGAGTGCTAGCCTTGAGCCAAAGAAGCTCAGGGAGTGTTCAGGCCCACAGTTCAAGCCTCAGGCCAAAAAAATATATCCTTGTTACTGATGTAAGTAGAAGCTCATTTCCAGTCGTTCAGTGAGTACAGTAAATACATGCAGGAATGAAGGAGTCTCTGTGTCCTGTCGTGATAGTGCTGTGTGTCTCCAAGACGGATAACTGAAACCAGAGTTTGGTTATTTTATAACCTAAGTCTTTCTACAAATGTTTCTGGGTAGAACCTCCCCCCCGCTCCTCCATCTCCTCCTCCTCCCCATCTTCCAGTCTCCCTCCTCCCCACACCGTGCCCCACCCTTCTTCATTTTGCAGTACTGAGATTTGAACTCAGGGCTTTGCTGTTGCTAGGTATGTGCTCCGCCTCTTGAGTCACCACTTAGCCCCTTTTTACTTTAGTGAGTTTACAACGTCTTGTGCTATTGATCTGGGTCAGGCTCAAACTACAATCCTCTTGCTTATGCTTCCATGGTAGCTGCAATTACAGACATACACTACCATGTCCAAATTACTGTTTGGCATTAACTTTAACATTTTTGCCAGGATTGGTCTCAACTCATGAGTTTACTGATCTTCCGTAATCTCTGAGTAGCTGAGTTTAGAGGCATGAACTCTAATGGCAAGTGCAACTTTCTTCTTTAAAACAGAGCTTCAGTAACTGAACACTGACAATGATTAAATAATTTCTGAGAGTTAAGTTCTTACTGAACTTACTTCTTTTGAATTTATATTAATTAGCTCAAATTTCAGATTCAATACTTTTCTTTGATCATTTCCCAATGTAGGTGGTGTGTGAGCTTCAAGTGCTGTCTTCTGATCTTGTCTACAATATTGTACTATCTGTTTAGAGCTTTATATGTAGTGACTGCCAATTGGCACTGAGAGCCAAGGAGACTACATTTGAGTATGTGTGTATATACATATATGTGTATATATAGTGAAAATTGAAAATTATGCAAGGAAATTCTTGTGCAGCCATCATTCAGCTTTTCCGAAGGTAAATTATTGTATACCTACAGCAAAATATCAAACTGGGAATTAAATATCAATGCAACTGACAGACTCTTTTCAGAAATCAGTAGTTTTGCATGCATTTATTTGTGTGTGCTTATATGAGGGTGTAGTTCTATGATACTTCACATGTTATGAAAATTTGAACTAAAACAGTTCTTATAAGACAGTGCTAGTGACACATGCCAATAGCTCATACCCATAATCCTAGCTACTCAGGAAGCTAAGATCTGAGTATTTCAGTTTGAAGCCAGCTGGGGCAGGAAAGTTCATGAGACTCTTTGCCTCCAATAAACTACTCAGAAAAAGCTACATCTGGTCCTGTGGCTCAAGTGGTAAAACACCAACCTTGAGCAAAAGAAACTCAGAGACAGTGTCCAGGCTCTGGATTCAAGCACCAGGACCAGCCCCTACCCCAACCCCTACCCCTGCAAATAAAAAGACAATGCTAGCAGAAGTGTGCTGGACTGAATTTACCCAGCACCGATTTATTTTGCTATTATTTCTAAATCACTCAGATTGTGCCTTTCCCCTGGAAATCTTCTTCAAAGTGGTTTCCCATGGAATCCTGGTAACCGTTCATTAATGGATGATGTAGTTCATTTCAAAGGATGTAACAATAGCTTTCCATGGACCTTCTTTACAAGTATTTATTGACATTCTGCTCCATGCCAGATACTATTCTAGGTAATAATAAATAAAACTGTGGGCTCTTGTTTCCATACCTATTCTATCTTTGTTAGTGAAAGCCAGAAAACACAGAACAAAGTACAAAAACTAAGGGGATTTAGATGTAAAACTGAACTAATTTGTACAAAGAGCGTCTCTCCAAGGAGACAGCGCTGCAGAGGAGGCAGCGCTGCAGAGGAGGCTGGAGTGAGATGTGGGGAGCTGTAGGAGAAGTTTTCCATACAGAGGGAAAGGTATCACAGACCTAAGCCAGAAGCACATCTGTGTGTTCTCAGGACAGACAGCAAGGAAGCCATGGTAGCCAGGACAGTGTGAGACATGGGACTCTTGGATTTAAGGACAGAAAAGTGACCTGGCTGGATTACGTGGTGGTTTCTTAAACCACAGGAACATGTTGTGATTTTGCTCTTAGTCAAGAAGCCACTAGGCAGATTTCAACAAAGAATTGATGAAGAGTATCTAAAGGGATATCATGGTGGTTTTCCCACAGAGAGGTCTCTAGAAGGGACAAGAATGATAAGAAAGGATAGAGACAGCCAGGTGCCAGTGACTCACGCCTGTAATCCTAGCTACTCGAGGCTGAGCTCTGAGGATCAAGATTCAAAGCCAGCCAGGGCACTAAAGTCCGTGAGACTCTTATATCCAGTAAACCACCAGAAACCAGAAGTGGCACGATGGCTCAAGTGGTAGAGCACTAGGCTTGAGCTGAAGAGCTCAAGGACAGTACCCAGACCCAGAGCTGATGTCCCAGGACTGACAAAAAAAGACAAAAAAAAAAAAAAAGAATGATAAAGACTCTTAGAGTGGTTTCACTACTACACTGGTGAGCTTAAACAATTGTTACAGAAACAGAGGTAAACAGGAGTGGTTAGATTCTGTATCTAATGCATGCACATAAAGGATGAAAAGGTTTGCTCATGGAAAATAACCGGAGAGTGAGATTAAAGAGGAGCAAGACTAATTAGAAGGTTTGGGACACAGCAACCAAAAGTGCTCAATCACCATTTACTTAGATAAGGAGTCTGTGAGGATAACTAGTGTGTGAAAATCTTGTGGGCTGGGAATGGGGCTTAGTGGTAGAGTGCTTGCCTAGCATGCGTGAGCCCTGGGTTTGATTTCTCAGTACCACATAAACAGAAAATGCTGGAAGTGGTGCTATGGTTCAAGTGGTAGAGCGCTAGACTTGAGCAAAAGAAGCTCATGGATAGCGCCCAGGCCCTGTGTTCAAGCCCAGAACTGGCAAAAAAGAAAATCTTTCCTTCAGTTTTGATTATTAGATCTGGCTTGCCTATTATGTGTACTAGAAGCCTGATGGGCATTGTTATTACAGAGATTACCTTTATGGCTCTGGAATTGAAAAACACCAGCTAAGAAGAACATCTAGGAAGAAGCTTCCTTTCTATTCAACTTTTTGTTGCTTGTTCTATTAATGAATAACTGTGCATATTAATGAGCTCCAGTAGGACATTACCATAATGAATACAGCACGCACTGATTAAATGCAATCTTTCTTTTACCCAGCTGCCTACCCACCTCTCCAGACTGATGGCTGTTCCATTTCCCAATTAACTCTCTTTGAGCCTACACATAGGTGAAGGGAACATGTGGTACTTATCTGTCTGCATCTGCCTTATTTTCTCTTGCACAGTTTCCTCCAGTTGCATCTACTTTGCTGCAGGTTGTCAGATTTCATTCTCAGGAAGGAGCTTTAGGTAAAGAGAAGAGCTCTTACTAGGAACTGAGCAACATTCTAATTCTTTGTCTTCAGTCGCTCATTGAATCTTCAATCATGACGGAACCACTGTTTTCACCCATTTTACAGGTGTGAATATGAAATTTTGAGGGCTTATGACCCTGCCTGAAGTGACACAGCCATGATCTCCAAATAGACATTCTAGCTATATAAAATTCCCTACTAGCCACTATATTGTATTGAGAAAGCTTGGAATTCAACCCTTGACTGTAAATGGTGGTGCTTATTTGAAGGGACATTATGGCTTTCTGGGGCAAAAGAGCTGAAGAGTTTATTTAACTCCTAAGAAGAAAACCCTATCATATGCAACCTTAATGATGTCCTCATTGCTAGCCAGCACTGGGAATCACTCTGTTTCTCAGTCTCTTTGTTAACACCACCATATGGCTTGCCTTTTATACAGGAGCATAGCTTTAGGGTGGGGTTTCCTGGAGGGGTCTCAGATTGCATCTCCCACATGATCTGTTCCTTGATCTCAGTTACCTGTTGTGACTGGGCTGGGCTCATTCACTCATCACATAGAAGATTGAGGTTTGCCTACTATATATGAAGCAGGGTTGGAGAAAGAATGGTAAATGCAATAGAAATAGTCTCTTCTCTACTGGACAGATTTTTCCCTCTAATAGAAAATGAAAGATAAGTACCCAAAGAAACAGAATAATTGGAATTTGTGAACACTTCTATGAGTCAAAGATTGGGGTTTCTAAAATGAGCAATAGCAGAGATTTCTAGTTGAGACAGACAAGGCAAGTCTTTTGGTTGAAGTATGATATCAGCCAGGGACCAAGAGGTGAGCAGGAAATGTCCACGTGAAAGAGGAAAAGCAAGGGATTGCGTGCATTGAGGACAGCAAGAGGTTGGAAACCATGGAACTTCAGAAAGATTTGGTTTTGGGTAACAATCTGTATTTGAAGAGGGCTGTATGTGGGAGGGGGAAGTATGTGCATGTGTGATCATGAATTAAAATATCCTATCTTTTTGTACAGTTTAAAATGTAAGTATATGAAATAAAGTAATCTAAAATTACTTAGATGTTGACTTGCTTCTTAATTCTATTAAGACAATACTTACTGTGATGCCGGGCACTGGTGGCTCATGCCTGTAATCCTAGCTACTCAGGAGGCTGAGATCTGAGGAATGCGATTCAAAGCCAGCCCAGGCAGGAAAGTCCATGAAACTCTTATCTCCAATAAACCACGAGAAAACGAAGCGGCACTGTAGCTCAAGTGGTAGAGTGCTCACCTTGAGCTGAAAAGCTGAGGGACAACACTCAGGCCCAGAGTTTAGGCCCCAGGAACAACAACAACAAAAAAAATAGTTACTCTTAATTCAACAAATCTAATAATTTTATGACAGAACATAATACATTGGTTTGAAAATGGTACTGAGTCCCTTGACACATCAGTGTGACCATTTGAAGTTAAATATATATTCAGACTAATTGATTTAGGGATATATATATATATATTGATATATATATATATGTATATATACATATATGTATATGTGTGTGTATATATATATATATATATATATGTTGTTGTTGTTGGTCGTGGGGACTGAACTCTGGGCCTGGGCACTGTCCCTCAGCTCTTCAACTCTAGGCTAGTGCTCTACCACTTGAGCCATAGTATCACTTCCATTTTTTTCTTTTTTTCTACTTATGTGGTGCTGAAGAATGGACCCCAGGGCCTCATGCATGCAAGGCAAGCACTCTACCACTGAGCCACCTTCCCAGCCCTTAGGGATATATTTTTATAGGACTCTCAATAAGCAATTCCCAAGATGTGTGATGGTGCCACACATCTTGGGAAATGTGCTCCTTCTTTCCCATGAAAGAAGAGCAAATCTAAATACCTTTGCCCCTCAAAATATTAGTAGGGGTAAGTATGTCAGTCTCCTAGCTCTTTTTATTATTGGAGATAGAAAACCAAGTCATGCCTTTTGGGTTTATTTGCTGGTCACAAGACCAGAGTATGCAAAGAAGAAGAACAGGAAAGTCCTGTGTTGGATGTATCCAAGAATATAGATAATACCCAGTGTCTTTACCACTCTCTGTACATACACTTGATTCTTCCGCCTGTAATTGAGATCTTCCTGCATTGATTTCTTTAATCAATTCTGTAAAAACTTAGTACTAAATTGTGTTTGAGATGTTGCTTTATTCTCTACATATCAAGTAGTATTCAAGTCAGATTAGCTCTGTGTATTGGTATTTAGTTTCCCAGCTTCTGTGCCCTTTTGCTGAGGGCAAAGGCAGAATTTAAACATAAATCCATATATAATCTCATTTCTTATGTGAAAACTTACTGTTAAAATTAATGCATGGTAAGTATTGGACTATAATTGTAGGAAAAGAGTTAAATTACTATAAATTGTGCAGCCTGGGTGGGGACTACTCTGAAATGGGGTTGGAATTTGAGCAGAGTACATGGAAGTTGTCATTCTGGAAACTTGGGCAAAGACTTGGAATAGGAAAGGTCAGCAAATGTAAAGACCCTAAAACATAAGCAATCGAAGAGTCTTAAAAGGATGGAGAAGTAACGAGAGCTAAGGTAAATACGGCAATGAATAGGGCCATTTTCCATGGTAAGGGGTATAGATGCTCTTTCAGTTATAACAGAAGAGTTATTGGAAGACTTTAAGAAAAAACTGAAAGAACAAGCTTAACCTTTAGAAATATTGTCTAAGCAAGAAGAAGCTCTAGGAGGTCAAGAGTTGAAACAAGAAAGTCAATGAGCACAGACTTCAGGCCTTGTGAGAGATTAGAGTGATTTAGACTCAGGTGAAAACTGTAAAAGTTGGCGAGAAATTATTCAATTCACGATGCATTTTGAAAGTAAAGATGAAGGGACTTGATGAATTGGATGCAGGAGCTCACAGAGAGGAATAAACTATGTTATTCACAAGGTCTTTTCCTGCACAGAGGAGTGGTTAAGGGACCAATTCCTCAGATGGGAAAATGGAGGAAGAGTATTGAGGAGTGGGGATAGGAGAAATCAAGAATTTAGTTCACTGTTTCTGGCAATCATAAAGGGAGACATGGAAAGATTTGGAAAAAATCATATGTTTTTAATTTAATTTTATTGCAAAGATGCTGCACAGAGGGGTTAGTTACATGAGTAAGGTAATGAATATATTTCTTGTTGAACATTGCTACCTTCTCCTTTGCTTTTTCCTACTATCCCTTCCCTCATTTTCCTTCATTTTGTAGGATAGTCATTGAACTCTGGACTGTATACCCCCAAAACTGTATTTTGTGTTTTTACCATAATATGTAAACCACCATCACTCTGTATCCCTGGAGGTTCATCTCCATGGATTTATCCAATTATGAAGAAATGAAATTGCATCTGTATGGAATGTGTATAGACATTTTCTTGTCACTATTCCCTGAACAATAAAGTATGTAACTATTTACCCAGATCCACATTGAATTAGCTATAATAAGTAATCTCAGACAGTTTACATTACACAAGAGGATGTTCACAGACTATTTACAAAGACTAAACCATCTTATGGAAGGGGTTTAAGTACCATGGATTTCAGTATGCATGGCTGTTAATAAAACCAATAGGTTAGTCCCTGAGAATACCGTGGGTTTAGTGTATACAGCCTTGATAGCAAATATCCAGATAAGGAGAAAAGGCATACTCCAACTAGGTTGTCAGTAGTTTTCAATGTGATGACCTAAATGTTTGAACCAAGTGTTCATTTCATGTGGGTCTTTCTTACTGTGCCCTTGTGCACATTGTGCACGCACGTGTGTGTGTGTGTGTGTGTGTGTGTGTGTGTGTGTGTGTGTGTGTATGTATTTTTACCAATGAATATTTTGAACTTGTTATTCTGCTCCTTCAAAATGTCCCAGGACAATGAATTCATGCAGTTGATCAGTTCTGTAATGAAAGCTTAAAACAAAACACAGTGCTGCAAAATGGAACCAGAAGGCAGGAATCCAAATGTTATTAGTGAATTCTCTCAGAGAGCTAAGCTGATCCCATTCTCTTCCATTTTTCATATGACAAGTATCAAGCCTTATACTGGTATATTTGGATGATTCTTTCAAAAGAATATCCTTCTCATCAGTGTTGTTGTCATAAGCACAATAGAGTCAAAATAATATTCATATAAGATATTGAAAAAGTGTATGAAAATTAAATACTTCACTCCTTTTTTGTAGCTAAGAAAATATTTTCAGAGAGGAGTAATTTCCCATGCTCCCTTTTTAATGCTTGCAGTGCCCTGGGCAAGGAAATCCCAATAAAGCATTTTTGTGCCCACAATAGGCTGCAGCTTCCTCCAGCACAGCATAAACCTTCATTTCATGTGTACCAGGCAACACTTTTTCAAAGCTCAGTCTAATTATGTGAGATTTATCTATATGGAAACAGGGATTAAGCAAGCAGGGAAAAATAGGGAAAATTATTTAGTGGCTTTGTTTAACAAAGGATGATGAAAACTAAGGTTATAGAAAATAAAACCTTTCCTGAAAGAAATGCCTTAGTAGGGAAGGGAATTGTGAGCATTTTGTTGGGCTTTTAATCCTGGCCTCACAGAAACTGCTACAGATAATACAGAAATTCAAAACAGATACATTTGCCTCTAAGCCAATAGTGGAATCTCCATTTAGCTTATCTCTTTTTAAAAACTCATTACTAATCTTCCTGGTTGTTATTTCGTGATTATTCCTCAGAGTCCCTGTAAAATATAATAGTAAAAGTGAAAAGCTCTATCATTATGGTATAATTCCTCTTGGAGAGCATACTATTTATAATACTTTTAACCTCCAAATAATACTTTGTAATTCACTGTATAGACTGTAAACTCTCATTCTATGTGTCCAGAATTTCCCCCCTTCCAAGATGAATTTTTTTTCATTTCTTAATTGTACATTACATCCTGCTCCAATTTTTATATTCTTATTATTTCATATGAAGGGAGAAAAGAGACTCCATATTTATTTCCCATAAAATGAAGCTTTAATTTCCTCAAATTGCAATCTTAATATTTATTTCAACTCTCATAGGCTTCTTTGTAATTTGTTAGCTAAGATGATTTGAATATTTCAAACATGAAACAAAATCTTGAAAATATTCCATTTAGCTGGGCCCAGTGGCTTATCGCTATAATACTAGATACTTGGGAAGTAGAGATCAAGAGGATAGAGATTTGAGTCCAGGTTGGAAAAAACAATAGCAAGATGCCATCTCAACCAATGACTAGGTATGTTGATTAATGTCAGTCATCCTAGCTATGTGGAAAATATAAACAAGGAACCACAGTCCAGGTGGCCCAAGCAAACCCTGAGACCCTCTCAAAAACAATCAGAACCAAAAACCCTAGCGGCAGGACTCAAGTGGTAGAGAGTCTCCATATCAAGTTCAAAGCCCTGAGTTCAAAACCAGTACTGCCAAAAAAAGGGGGGTGTTTTATTTTAATTATTTATTATTTGCTTTGATGGCAGATCTTGTTTAATAAATTAAGATGGAAAAATGTAATTTGTTCCAATTTAAGCAAATTTAACATATTTTCTTTTTTATTTTATTGTTATTTATTTTATTTTTTTTTATTGTGAGAATACCGTACAAAGGAGTTACAATTACATGGGCAAGATAATGAGTATATTTCCAAAGTTTAATTGGCATCAACCTCGTCAACATTATTTACCATCTTTCTTTGTGAATACACAATTCTTCAAAGAAGAGGTTTACTTTGTACTATGAAAGATTGTTCTGAAGTGGATATAAGAATACTGTTGAAATAGATTACTTGCAATTGTAAAAATGAAGCAAATTGTGATGGAAGGATAGGTTGATTGGAACAAGGTGTAAACATTGAATGTGTGGAGATGTAACAATGATTTGCATCCCCCCTCCCCCGATGTATAACCAATATAAACTAAGTATATAATCTGAACTGGACCCTGGATGTTTTACAGACTATTGGAAAGTGAGGATAAAAATCCAATAATTCAGCTCCTGTACTTATTTTCTTCCCCACCTCCTGGGCAACTCCTTTACTATGACTCTGGGAGTCTGAAGACCAGGAGCAGATCCCTTCTCCACAAATGGGATGGGTAACCTTTCAATGTTACTTAACCTTCCTTGGATTTCCTATGATTTTTTTTTAGTAATCTGTCTTCCATCCCAGCCTTCTTATCTGAAAATTCAAGTTAAATGGTCTGAAATAGTAGGTCATTGAGCATTCCAATCACATGACAAGTATGCAAAGCAGATTCTTATGACTTTGAGATAAAAATCAAGTATGCAATAGTTTTGAAACCTCTGAGCACCGAGTGCTGGAGTTAACATTCAGGATGGAAGCTTACTGGGAAGAAAACCAGAGCATGACCTTGAGTTGCATTTATACTGTTGATGGACATAGTTTTCTACTCACCTGATCAAGTTTGGAGAGGCTATACCTCTGGAAACCTCCAAATGTTCTCCTTATTCTTGTCTACCCTGCCCTCTTCCTGCCAGGATGAAATTGGCTGGGTTTCTTGCATTCCAGTTTTCTTCTGAGCTTGATGATAATGGACACTGGCTGTAGATTGGAAGGAAGGATAAGAATAGAATCAAAATACATTTTCTCTAGATATCTTACTTTTTTATTATCAAGGTTATATACAAAGTAGTTGCAGTTACATAAGTAATAAGTATATTTCTTGTCAAATTTGTTATCCCTTCCCTCATTTTTCTCCTATGGTCCCTCCCCCAACCCCGTACCCCCCCAAGTTGTACAGATCATTTCTAATGTATTGTCATGTGTATATCGCTGTTGCATTGGTTCCCCTCCCCCTTATCCTTTGACTCACCATGCTATTATTTCCCTTGCCTTCCCTAATTCAAATAAACATATATACAATACCAGGGTACCAGAATCAAATACTGTAATAACAGGGTATATACCATAGGGAGAAGAACACAAAAAGGAAACAAAAAATCACATAGTACATTAAAAACAACAACAAAAACTCTCTTGTGTCCATGTCTTGGAGTTCATTTTGCTTATCATCATCTTATATGGTCATATGTACATAAATATTGAGCTCTTCTTCTCATCTACTAAGATTATTCTAGACATATGCTAATTACTGCTAATAAGGAAAACCATGGGACCTATGTTTCTTTGAGTCTGGTTTACATCACTTAATATGATTTTTCCAAATCTTTCAATTTCCTTACAAATGGAGTGGTGTTATTCTTTCTGATAGAAGCATAGAATTCATATATATATATATATATATATATATATAAAATCACATTTTCTTGATCCATTCATCTATTGTGAGGCATTTGGGTTGGTTCCATATCTTAGCGATGGTGAATAATGCTGCAATAAACATAGTTCTGCTGGTAGCTTTAGTATGGCCTTATTTGTAATCATTTGAGAAATACTCAGAATTGGGATTGCTGAGTCATAAAGGGGGACTAATGGAATGGATTAAAGACCAAGAAATGAACCCTCAGACCTTAAGCCACCTAATATTCAATAAGGGATCCAAAAAATAGGATGGAAGAAAGAAAGCTGCTTCAGTAAGTGGTGCTGGCAAATTTGGTTAAATACCTCTAGAAAACTAAAGTTAGATCTTGATATATCACTCTTACAAGAACCAACTTCAAATGGATCAAATATCTTGAGGTAAAAGCAGACACCTTGAAAACATTACAGGAAGGAATAGGAGAAACTGTAGGGCTTCTTGACACAGGCCGGAATTTTCTTAATAAAGAACCAAAAACACAACAAATCAAAGAAAGGATGTACAAATGGGATTGCATGAAACTGCAGAGCTTCTGCATGGCAAAGGACATAGCTAACAAGATCAAGGGAGAAGATCTTCACTAGCCATACAACAGACAATGTTTTCATATCTAAAATATACTTAGAACTCAAAAAATTAAATCACTGAACAACAAATCCTCAAAAAAACAAATGCCCGATAAATAAGTGGGTTAAATACTTAAAGAGAGACTTCTCTGAAGAGGAAATAAGATGGCCAATTGACACATGAAGAAATGCTCAACATCTATGGCCATAAAAGAAATACAAATCAGGGTTGGGAAAGTGAGTCTGTGGTACAGTGCTTGCCCTGCATGCATGAGGCCCTGGGTTCGATTCTCAGCACCACATAAGCAGAAAAAGCTGGAAGTAGAACTGTGGCTCAAGTGGTAAAGTGCTAGCCTTGAGCTGAAGTGCTCAGGGGCAGCACCCAGACCCAGAGTTCAGACCCCACAACCAACAACAACAACAAAAAGAAATGCAAATCAAAACAACATTGAGAATGTTAGAATGGCTATAATCAAGAAATCTAATAACAACAGATGCTGGAGGGGATGTAGCCAAAACGGAACCCTACTATCCTGTTGGTGGGAGTGTAAACTTGTTCAACCACTCTGGAAAGCAGTATGGAGGTTCCTTAAAGGACTACACATAGAGTTTCCCTAGATTTTTAAAAATAACTTGTCACAGATTATTTTAAATACCTTGTTTTGTCTCCTGTGATGGTAAACTATGACTGTTAACATTTGGATTGAGAAATGCTTATGAGATTAGCAAAGCAAACATCTGAGTTTCTTGTGCCCTGTAAGGCACAACAAACATGATTAGATCCTGATGGAACTGACTGATCTAATGAACACTTGGATTCACAAACTCAAAATTTGAATAGCTTATAATCTCCAAAATATGTATTGGATAGTATTATGTTTTTCTCAGTTCATTTAGTTATTAAAAGAAAGGTGTCAATCTTTTAAAAAAATTACTGTGAAGATGCTGTTCAGAGGGGTTACAGTTACATGAGTAAGGTAATGAGTACATTTCTTGTTGAGTACTGTTATCCCTCCCTTGTTTTTTTCCCACTATCCCATCCCTCCCCTACTTCCCTCACTCCTCCACCACCTGAAGTTGTTAAGTTCCTTTCCAATATACTGTCTTGTAATGGGTCATCCTGTGTCTTTATTTCAGAATTTTTTTATTCCCCTTCCCATCCCCAAATTAGACAATTGTATATACAAGATGCAGGGTACCAAAATCAAGTACAGTGACAGCAGGGGATATACTATAGGGAGAAGAACATAAAAGGAAATAAAAAAAATCATATAGTACATTTAAAACATCAAGAACAAAGACCTCTTGTGTCCCTATCTTGTGGTTCATTTCACTTAGCATCATCTTATATGGTCATATGTACATAGCTTTTGAGCTTTTCTGCTCATCTGATAAAATTATCCTAGATGTATACTAATTATTGCAAATGAGGGAAAACATGGGACCTGTATTTTTTGGTTCTGGCTTACTTCACTTAATATGATTTTTTTCAAGTCTTTCCATTATATATATATATATATATATATATATATATATATACACACACACATACATACATACATACATACATACATATACATATATATATATATATATATATATCACATTTTCTTGATTCATTCATCTACTGAGGGCATCTGTGTTGGTTCAATCTTGTGAATAGACTTACTATTTTGTTTGAGAAACATGTAACACCTCATGTTCTCCAAAGTTTTGTTTGCACTGATATAAAACTTTTTTAATACTTTAAAAAAATGAGTCAATTATAGGAAGAAGGTGGTACTTTGCAGGTGAGGCCTGGTTGAGGACATAGGTCACTAAAGATGTACCCTTGGGGCCTCATGGTGCATCATTTTCCTGCTTCTTTAGTGACTCTAGTTTGCTTCTTTTTCGTTTTTTTTTTTTTTTTCAGTCATAGGTCTTGAACTCTGTGCCTGGGTGCTGTCCCTCTGCTCTTTAGTTCAATCTAATTCTACCATTTGAGCCACAGTGCCACTTCCATTTTCTAAATGGTTTATTGGAAATAAGAGTCTCACAGATTTTCCTGCCAGGGCTGGCTTTGAATCATGATACTGAGATCTCAGTCTCCTGCGTGGCTAGGATTACAGGCATGAGCCACTGGTGCCTGGCTTCTAGTTTGCTTCTTGTCTGCCATATGAGCTGCTCCTCCCAAGATGAACTGAAACCTATGAAACTATAAGAAAAATAGTTCTTCACTTCAGTTGTTCCAGCCACACCTTTGGCCACATAGATGAGAAAAGTGACCACATCTGTCTACTCACATGTCAGAAAGCCACAATACTTGAGAAGCTTCATTTGGTTCTCCTTTTTCTCTCCATTTTACTTCCTCTCCTTACTTTTGAAACCCAGAAGTTACTGTTTCTCCAGATGTTTCTAGTCTGAAGATGCTGTACTATCTTATGATTTCTTTCTGTCCTTCAAGACATGCTTTAAATATCTTTTTTTTTTAATTTGACATTTTATGTTTTAGTTCTGCTGCTTGAATTGAGGCTGGATAATGATAACTGGGGCAGAGGTATTTGGAGGTTTTTTTTTTTTGGGGGGGGGGGGTCCAGTCGTGGGCTTGAACTCTGGGCCTGGGCGCTGTCCCTCAGCTCTTCAGCTCAAGGCTAGCGCTCTACCACTTGAGCCACAGCGCCACTTCTGGCTTTTTTTTTCTGCTTATGTGGTGCTGAGGAATCGAACCCAGGGCCTCATGCATGCAAAGCAAGTGCTTTTCCCAGTGGGGCAAAGGTTTGGATACTACAAAAGAAGTCCAGTTGAGTATTTCTCTCCCTTATGAACTTGTGCTTTGGAGAAAATACAGATGTACGAATAAATATTTTTAACAGATGTTCAAAGGTTTTGAAGTTGGAGGTCCCTACATGAGAGAGTCTACAACATGTATCTTCCTGGCTGAAGATGTAATGTACGAAAGACAATGTTAGCTCTGCCTTAGGGTCAGACCTGATACCTATCATTTGCACTACACCTTCTCCTGTGCTTCTCTGTGTCTGTCTGTCTCTGTCTCTCTCCTCTTTCTCTCTCTTTCTCTTTCTCTCTTTCTGTCTCTCTCTGTCTCTCTCTGTCTCTGTCTCTGTTTCTCTCTGTCTCTCTGTCTCTGTCTCTGTCTCTCTCTCCCTCTCCCTCTCTCTTTCTCTCTCTCTGCCTTTCTTCCTACTTCCCCTCCTCCACCTCATCACTGGCCTTGAGAAAAAATACAATCTCCTATGTCTGATAAATTCGATGTTCTCCTGCATTTGGCCATTAGTTAATGCCTGGGTCTCACCTTGAGCAGTATAACAATTTAAAACCCATGTAAAAAGGAATAACAGGATTTTTAACTCATACTATATCTACAAATGTATTCTATTCTATACGGATTAAAGCTTAACTGTGAAGAACAAACTCTAATGTTTAATTAAAATGTACTGGAAATAATCTTTAGGGCTTTTAGACAGGAGATGGTTTAAAATCAGAATAAGCATAAGCAGTATGGTAAAGGTTTATAAACTTGAATATTATCATCAAAGCTTATCAAAAACATTACCAAATGCTAACAAGTTCAAAGAGTGGAAGATGACACTAATAATACAAACAACTAATAAAAAGTGGGAGATGACATTAATAATACAAATAACTAATAAAAGAGTAATGTGCAGAACAAAAGGAACTCCAACATGTTGATTATAAGAAATGCATTTTTTCTTTGCTCTGTTGACTTTTTAAAATTGTTATTGTAAGGTTGCATACAGAGTGGTTATAGTTACATAAATCAGGTGAAGAGTACATTTCTTTTGGAAAAATGTCACCCCTCCCCTCACTCTCTCCCAGTTTTTCCCTTTCATCCCCACTCACTTCATTTTCAACATAATTTCTAGTGAGTATCACTGCTGCATTTGTTACCCCTTTGTCTTGTCATTTCTGTGCCCCACCCAAGACAGATAAACTAACAAATAAGACAAAAAGCAAAGAAAAAAGAGTAACTCTTGTTTCCATTTCCTGGACTTCATATTGATAAACATTATTTTATATGATCATATTCACATGGCTATTGTGCCTTGTAAAGAATAAAAATATCCTAAGAATACTCTCCTTTGGTCTCACTCTGTGTAAATGCCTCCAGTCTTGTGTAATTTGTCATGTTCCACTGTATTTTTTTTACCATAAAACATACAAAGAAATTGCTATGTAAGATCAACAAGTTCTCAGATCTAATGTACAATATAAGAATAATAGCTAATCAAATTAGACTGTGTTACAATTATTCTAAGTTAAATATTTTCTTATGCATCTAATCTCAAATGATGAAAACAATAACTGCATAAAATAATAGACATTTCTGGTATGCAATTTACTGTCTATTTTCACCTAATATTGTCATATTGCAAATATCAAATAATTCACAATTTACAGTGAAATTCATCTTTAAAAAGGAATTTCTTTCCATCATTATCAATAAAGCTCCATAGTTCTAAGCTATAAAAATGAAATAACCTAATTGAAAGTATTGCACATGTAAGAGTCAATAAACATAAATGCAAAATAAAATGGAAATAATCATTTTACTAATATATTGCACTGAAACTCAACTTAATTGCTATATTCATCTATGAAACTTGTAAACTTGTCGGTTTTGTAATGTCATTTTGATGACAATTTTAATTCATCTTTATGAATTAGAACACTTAGTTGGAGAACCTTAATATTTACCAATTAGTGTACCTAGTTGGAGAAAAATTCGGATACTCTTAATAAAGTTGAATAAGTGAGTCACTGGGTAATAAATGGTCTGGTTAAGATATTCAAACCCTTCCATAGCAATTCTACTCTTCAAATGCACTGTGGAATATAGAGCTGTGCATTTCCATGTAAAATACACAGAGACAAACTTCATATGCACTTATGAAGAAGAAATACCTCTCAAAAGAAAAATAGTAAAACTATGTTTTTCTTAAAATTGAACTGATAAATAAAATGTGAGTTTTACTAAATTTGAGTAATATAAAGGAGTAAATTGAAAGAGCTGAAACTACACATATCCAAATAAATGAATGTCATCACATATATCTGAGCCAAAAAGCAATTTTCTAAGACATACATAAAATGCAAAGCTACATATGAATATTAAAATATACTAAACATTGCTTTCAATTGTTTGGAATAAACACATATAATACTAGCATAAAAATGATGGCGATACAACATTGTATTCTGAGCCTTAGTTACTTGTCACAGAGTGAAAGAAAGAAATACATTCCTCAGAATTTGGGGAATCAATCTTATGCTCATTCTTAAAGAAGTTGCTTTAAAAATTATTCTATATATCTTTTGTACATATTATTGTTCAAATAAGTATATATATTCTAAAAAGTTAGTGAGACATGAAGTGTACATGTCAAAGATTAGCATATAATACATGTGTGCTAGATGATCAAGACACTTCTGTTTTTTTCTTTTTCTTGTTCATCTTTGACTGGGAATCATCTTCTCATTTATCTTTTTCTCAGCCCTTATTTCTAGTAATAAAGAATATAATGGTAAATGTATGGGCTCTAATATAGAGTCTGGATGCAAATTTGTAATGGCCAGTCATACTTAGTATCTCATCTTACCCCTGTTCATTCAACTTCCTAGAGATTCAATTTTCTACATCTCAATAATAGAAAAAAATTGTGTTTATGTAGAAAATTTAAATTTATGTTATATAGTTCAGGTACTATTCTTCACATTGACTCTGATAGAGAATAAGGTTTATTAATCATCCTGTTTTTTCTCTAACAATCTGCTAAAAAAATCACATAGGCAAACTGTTTAGTTAAGTCTCCTAATAGAAGAGTTATAGTTTAAGAGTATTCATTTTCTATATGCACTGTGCCATATAGTGTTTTAATGTATTAACAGATTTAAATCTCATAAGCTTGTACTGTAGATACTATCATTAACCAATTTACAAGTACATAAATAAAGTAATGGTGCCTAATTAGCTGGAAGAATCTAGATACAAATTATTCTGGTTAACTCTAAGCCCAGTATTTTAATCAGTAAGATTTCCTGTCTGCTGGTTTAGTCTCCTTTTAGGATTTCAACTTAAATCCTCACCATACATGATCAAAGTAGAAAAATAAGATATTGTCATTTTTTTGTTCAATGAAGTCATTGACTTGTGAAATAAGTAATGCTTTCATTTGTCTCTTTTTTCTGTGAAATGTTCAATCCTCCCTTTCATTATTATTTTTACATATAGATGGTTTGGAATCAAAATTTGATAGAAGTTAATCAGCAACTAAAGATGCTTTGAAGTATTAAATATTTTGTACATGACTTATTTAAATTTATTTGGATTTAACTATTTTTTGAAAAATAAAACATTACTTTAAGAATGTATCAAAGGCTTAGCAAAAGAAAACAATGAAAGCAGTTGCTTGGTATCATGTCTGTAACCATTCATGTCATTAAAAAATAAAAGAACTTTCAGCTGGAGGGGCTTCTGTTATTTCTATCTACATATTTTTCTGTGAATGGAGCAAATTACACAGATTGCAAAACAACAAATGATTCAAAGAGCAATATGTGTGACTTTATGTTGGAATGAGAGTATGTGGTGACTGCATTCATCCAGAATTACTATTGTCAGCATTTCCACAGTTGCATTTTATGACAGTTTATAGAAGCATTTGAAGCTACTGTCATGAAGGTGAGCAGGATATCAATCTCCCCATCACCTTAAATAACACAGATCCTGCATCAGAAAAGAAAAGAAAGAAACCCTTGGATATTTGGTGGGTTGGTTCATCTTTGAGATTCTACACTAGCGTCAAACAATGTCATGAATTCTAATATGCTAATAATCTTTTATATACTAATGCTCTCTTCATTTTAAGTTATAGAGGACTAGAATTGAATCCATAGCAAATGTGAGTTTAGGGTACAATGATTAGTTATGCTCAGGTTACTTTTAGTGTAATTTTTTCAATCTACCAGGTCTTACTGGAAAAGGTATTTCCTGACCCCCTTGGATGTTCAAAGATATATCATATGACTTAACATTCTCTTGATATTTTTTAACTTTAGTCTGACATACACTGAGTGGTCCAAGCCATCAATACCCATTTTAGAATGGCAGTCACTCTTTAATGATGCATACCAATGTGCCATCCTGGCAGCACATAAATTCCTTCCCCAGCCTTGCTCTATGTGGAGGCTTAAACATTTCATGGTATGATACATTTCTATGCATCTTGCTTATCGTCTTATAGTTAGTTATACTGTCATTTTCTCTGAGTATAACTTTACCTGGATCCATAGACATAAATCTTTGAGATTTTTGTATGTATTTTATTTATTTATATATGTATTTTGAGATTTATCTATGTATTTTAATGGTATTATTCTTTAGAATCATTTACATTATGTTAAATGGGTCTCAGTGAATTTATGGATTAGGAGCCTAATGGATTATGGTCATGCAGCATTTATAAGTTCCTTGTTGAACTTTAATTTGAATGAAGCTGACTACAAAAGTTGGATCCATCTTCAAAATATGATTACTGGCATTCTTATGAACAAAGCTTAACAATTTGTCTGTTGTTATTGTTTTTGTCATACTTTTAATGAGATTTTTTTCAGTGAGATACCATATAAACCATTTATCCAACAACTGATTAAATTCCAAACTATTGGCGGAGGCCCAAAGATACACCAACAGTATAGACAGATCTCTGGAGCTGTGGAACTTACATATTCATGAAGAAAAAAGGCATACAACTAGTGACATTTATTTTCACTCATCTTTCTTAAATGACATAGAAAGCTCACTGTCTTTTCAACAACAAAATTATTATAGCACACATAGATCAGAATTTCCTATCTTTGATGATTTTAACATGGAACCTCTTCTTATTGTACCCCAAAGCGATGGTAAGGAACATAACCTTAGAATCTTTCACTAGGTAATGTCATGCTGAAGTCCTGATTGCAAAAGGCTGGGCTGTCATCCAAGTTCCTGGATATAACAAGCATCTATAAATAGATGGGACTCTTCTGTATGTTTGACTGGTTCAAGACCAAACTTAATGAAAACTTCTGAGTGTTTTTCATCCAAAATAAAAATAAATATAGTATAGTTTAAGCCCTGCAAAAACTCCACAGTGATGATGAGAAAACTGCCAAGACAATTAATTTTCAGTCAGTTTTGAATTATGTATATATGACTCAAGGGCTCAGCTGGTATAATAAAATCATTAGTTATAGGCAAGAACAATACTAATTAATTTTATCATTTTTGCTAATAAATATTTTAATAATAAGCAAACTTCTTTTCATAACTGATCAAGTGTGGTGGTATTAGATACCTGTGCTACATTACAGGTACTTGACTTGTAATTTCTCAGTGACTTAAGTTGTGTTTATTGTTGTGGAAATACATTTTTAATATTTTGAGACTCGAATAGGACTTGAAAGTCAGTTCGTAAATAAAACTTTTAGGTTGATATGTTCAATGTAGTCATTATTTGTAAGATAAATATAGTCTTTATAATAAGGTCCCAACTTGTGTAATGAAACATAAAATAATATGAGAAAGGTAATAAAGTGAAAATAAAAAGATTCAGGATAAAAATTTTACATTGGTGGAGTTTTAAAAGTCTCTGGATTACAAAACTTTGGCCTGAGTTTGAAATACTTTCTTTTTAAATATATTTTCAAAATTTTTATTGTCAAGATGATGTTCAAAGGAGTTATAGTTACATAAGTAAGGTAGTGAGTACATTTCTTTTTGAACTTGTTACTGAAATATTTATCTAGGGTTTGTTGTAAGGCTTCTTTTTTATTTTTTAAATTTTTATTGTTAAGGTGATGTACAGGGAAATTACTGTTACATAAGGCAGTGATTGCATTTCTTGTCCAACCTGTTATCCCTTTCTTCCCCCTCCCAGCCCCTCAAGTTGTATAGATCATTTCCAACATATTGTCTAGTGAGAATCACTGTTGCATACATTCTCCCTTTGTACTTTGTCTCACTATTTTTTGTTCCCTTTCCCTTCCTAGTTCAGATAAATAAATAAATAAATATATAATATTCAAGGTACCATAATCAAACACAGTAACAACAGGGGATAAACCATGGGGAGAAAAAGCACAAAAGAAAAAATAATCACGAAGTACATTAAGAACTACAACAAAGAAAATCTCTTGTGTTCACGTCTTGGAGTTCATTTCACTTAGTATCATCGTATATGGTCATATGTACATAGCTATTGAGAAATTCTTCTCATTTGCTAGGATTATCCTAGATATAAACTAATTATCACAAATAAGGAAGACAGTAGACCCTATGTTTCTTTAGGTTTGGCTTACTTCACTTAATATGATTTTTTTTTTGCATGTCTTTCCATTTCCTTACAAATGGGGGTATCATTCTTTCTGATGGAAGCATAGAATTCCATTGTGTAGTCATACCCTATTTTCTTGATATGTTCATCTACAGAGGGGCATCTGGGTTGGTTCCATATCTTAGCTATGGTGAATAATGCTGCGATAAACATAGTTGTGCTGGTAGCTTTAGTGTAGCCTTGTTGTAATCATTTGGGTAAATGCCTAGGAGTGGGATTGCTGGGTCATAGAGTGTAGTCCTTTGAGGAACCTCCATACTGCTTTCCAGAATGGTTGTACAAGTTAACAATCCCACCAACAGTGTAGTAGGGTTCCCTTTTTGTCACATCCCTTCCAGCATCTGTTCCTCAGCTCCACCCAGACTTGGGCCCCCTCCCATTCCTGGATTTTTCCCCCTAAAGCTGGCCCCTCCCTCTCTCCATCCAGACCCACGTGAAATTCCATCTACCTCACTTCCTATCCCTCAGACCCTCCTGCTACCTGGATGGGGATGGAGGCCATGTGCTCCCTCTTGGGGGAAATATGATTCTTCTAATAATCCTTATAATAATCTTTCTCCTTTGCTTGTCTGTCTCTGCGTGGTCCCCTGGGTTGGATGTGTGGGATCCTTCTTAATTAGATTCCTTGATTATAGTCATAGTAACTGGGATGAAGTGGAATATCAATGTTGTTTTGATTTGTATTTCTTTTTTTTTAATTGTGAAAATACCATATAGAGGAGTTACAATTACATGGGCAAGATAATAAATACATTCCCCTTCCCATCCCTTACCATCCCCCGCCCCCCACCAAAGTTGTAAAGTTCAATTTCAACATAACGACTTGTACATCTCATTGTTGCAATGAATCCACCTGTATCCCTATTTAAACGATTTGTTTTTTCCCTTCCCCTCCACAAATTATACCAACATCATTCTTTTATGGCCAGAGAAGTTGAGCATTTCTTCATGTATCTATTGGCCATTCTTATTTCCTCTTCAGAGAAGTCTCTCTTTAAGTCTTTAGTCTACTTACTAATGGAACGGTTGTTTCTTTGAGGATTTGTTTTTAGAGGATTTAATTTTTTGAGTTCTAAGTGTATTTTATATCTGAGACCCTTGTCTATTGTATGGCTAGTGAAGATCTTCTCCTGCTCTGTGGGATTTCTACTGATCTTGCTAGCTATGTCCTTTATCATACAGAAGCTCTGCAGTTTCATGGCCAACCTTTCTTTGATTTGTTGTGTTTTGGGGTCTTTATTAAGAAAAATTCAGCCTGTGCCATGGAGCCCTAGAATATCTCCTATTCCTTCCTGTAATGTTTTCAGGGTGTCTGCTTTTACCTCAAGGTCTTTGATCCATTTGGAATTGATTCTGGTGCAGGGTTGTATATCAGGATCTAACTGTAGTTTTCTACAGGTGTCTAACCAATTTTTCCAGCACCATTTACTGAAGCAGCTGTCTTTCTTCCACCCTAATTTTTTGGCTCCCTTATCAAAGATTAGGTGGCCATAGATCTGTGGGTTCATATCTGGGTCTTCAGTGCTATTCCATTGGTCTTCAGGTCTGTTCTTGTGCCAGTACCAAGCTGTTTGGATTACTATGTCTTTGTAATGAAGTTTAGCATTGATATTCTTCAAGTGCTGTTCTTTCTTCTAAGGATTGTTTTTTTTTTCTATTCAAGTTTTTTTATTGTTCCATATGAATTTTCATATTGCTTCTTCTAGTTCATTGAAGAGTGAGGTTGGGATATTGATAGGTATTGCATTGAATTTGTAGATAGCCTAGGGAAGTATTGCCATTTTCACAATGTTAATCTTCCCAATCCAGGAGCATAGGAGGTTTTTCTACTTCCTTAGTTCTGCTTTAATTTTTTTTCAAGTTTTTAAAATTTTCATCATAGAAGTCCTTCACTTCTTTGGTTAATTCCTAGGTATTTTATTTTGAGGGGGCTATTACAAAAGGGGTTGCTTTCCATTATCAGATTTCTTTAAAGGAAATATACTGCATTAGTACATTGAACGCTAATTTTCTTAGTTACTGATTTATGATAGAAGAGGAAAAAAAGTCAGGCAAATATTGAAAAATCACAAAGTACAACTTCTGTTGATCTGAAAAATTGTAATACTGCTTATTAAAACACTCATAATTGAAACTTTAGATCTATAACTCATAAACTCATAAATTTCATCTAAATGAGCAGACATAAATAAATATTCATTGCATCTTTTCATTTTAGGGCAAAGAGGAAAAAATGAAATACTACATTTCCTATATCTTTGGTCCTTTTCCCCTTGAAAAAATAAAATTATTATTTCTTTACAGCCTTATTTTAGACATGAATTCTTCAGAATACGGATTGGAAAAATTGGAACCATTAGTGTTACCCAGAAAGGATTTTTAGTCCCTTTATCAGTGTCTTACTATCCAAAATCATTAAAATTATGCTCAATGTAAAAGCTTCATTTGCTATAAAATATTAATATATTGAAGCTATTATTGCATGAATTAGTAACCATCAGCATACAAATGTTATTTTCAAACATTTAGAGAATGTTTTTTAAACATAGTGTCATTTATATCCATAAAAACATAACTACTTCAGTTGTTGACTGTATCTAATGATTATTTTCAATTTTTAAGCACATTAACTCTCACTATAATGGCTACAAAATATTCTGTTATGTGCTTATTCCATAATTAAACCAACTAACATACTATTGCTTGATATTTAGGTTATTTTTAAAAAAATGATAGTCATAAATTATTCTGCTGCAGAACAAGGTAGTTAATAGACATTGTCATTTATTTCAAGTATTTTCCCCTCTAACATAAGAAGAAAATTTAAAAATTATATTATGGAAAGATAAGACACTCAAGTTGCTATAATAAAGATTAAGCTTTCCAAATCTTTTCAAGTTTAGCTGCACTTGAATCATCTAATATGAAAATGTATTATTGATTCCATTCATTCACTGAAAAATAGATTGAATGTTTGTTGCTTTAAACCCAATCTTTTAGGCCCTTGGAATACATTAGTGAAAGAAGGAGACAAAGCCTTGCTGCCATAGAAGGCTGTTTTTTCTTTCTCCAACAGACTGATGCCTTACAGAGTTCCTGACTGTAAATGTGATGGCTCTCTGTCCCTACTCCAGGCCATATCTATGTGTGTTTGTATCAAAAAATGACATAACTCCAAGCTGAAAGCAGTGACTTAAGCCTTTAACAGTTGATATTTAAGCCCCAGCCTTTGGAATATGGTTATTGGAAGCTGGTTTAAGCAAAAAGTTGGCAAGACTTTATTTTCAAGTAGACAGGTACTGTGTTGTACATTTGTCATCTCAAGCTAAAGAAAAATACAGTGGCTGGGTGAAGTGGTGTGTGTGTGTGTGTGTGTGTGTGTGTGTGTGTGTGTGTGTGTGTGTGTGTGTGTGTGTGTGTGTGTGCAGTCTAGGCTTGCCTTAGCACAAAACAATGCACTATCTCAAAAATAACACAAAAGGGATACTGCAGAATGGATCAAGGGATACAATGCAAGTGGTAAAGTACCTGGTTAGTACCAGGCCCTGAGTTGAAGCCCTAATACCATCAACAAAAGAAGAAGGAAGGAAGGAAAGGGAAGGAAAGGAAGAAAAGGGGAGGGAAGGGGAGGGAGGAAAGAAAAGGGAAGAGCATACATTTTTTTTGGCTTGAGATTGAAAGCTAGCCCTGAGGAGATCATTCTTTAGTTGCAGGTCACCAAAATCTTCAGAAGAGAGAATAACAACTCTCTTTACTTTGAATAATTGATGCTTAAAGAAAACATTCATGGTTCTAACTAAATATAGACCTTGTATTTTATTTGTAAAATAGAATGGATAACACAACTTCAAGTTTCAAGTTAAAACTTTTAATTACAAAAGTCAAATCCTAGTTTTTAGTGTTACATCCTATTAAACCAACCGGAGTGCCAGTGGCTCATGTCTATAATTGTAACTCCTCAGAAGGTTAAGATCTGAGGACTGAGTTCAAAACCTGCTCATGCAAGAACATCCATGAGACTTTTATCTCCAATAAACTACCAAAAGCCAGAAGTGGTGCTGTGGCTCAAGTAGTAGAGTATGAATATTGCAAAAGCTCGGGAACACCTCCCAGGCCCTGAGCTCAAGCCCTAAAACTGCCCCAAAAATCATTGTTTAATTTGCCATTTAAAGATATTATTAATTATAACCCTAAACATGAAAATTAATTTTAAAATCTGAGCAAGGATTTATACATATTCTCCTTTATTATATACAATTTTAATTCTTAGCTGAAATAATACTTTTTCACAAATAAAACCAGAATCCTATTGTTATAGGAACGATGATCATTCATTAAAATAAAGAACGAACAAAACTTGCAGGTTTGATTAGACAACTAAATACTCACTGGCTATAACTATGAACAACAAGAAATAAAAATCAAACGAATACATTAAAATACAGTCAAAATTAAATGTAAATCTTACAAAAGAGAAAAGTGGTCAAGAGGCATTGTATTCATAAACTCCTTTGTTGAATGGCAAAGAGGCATTGTATTCATAAACTCCTTTGTTGAATGGCAACTCATTCATACAACTACTTAAAGATAATAAAAATATTATTTTATGGTGAAAATATTTACAGAGGGATTACAATTACATGAGCAAGGTAATGAGTACATTTCTTATCAAGCTTTGTTGCCTCCTCCTTTGTTTCCCCTTCCCATCCCTTCCCATCCCCCCATGTCGACCCTAAACCCCCCCTCCTCGCGCCAAAGTTGTAAAGTTCGTTTTTCAACATAAGGTCTTGAACATCTCATTGTTGCAATGGGTCCACCTGTATCCCTATGTAAACAATTTGTCTTTTCCCTTCCACTCCCCAAATTATACCAACATCAAATACAGTGAAAGCAGGGGTTATACTATGGGAGAGGGACATACAAAGCAACAAACAACAAAGAAATATCTTATGAATATGTTAGAAACAATAGCAAGAAAGAAAAAACATTTGAGTCCTTATCTTGGGGTTCATTTCACCTAACATCAACTTATCTCACCTTTTCTGTTTGTCTCAAACATATACTAGTTATTGCAAATAAGGGAAACCATGCAACCTGTGTTTCTTTGGGCCTGGATTTCTTCACTTAATATAATTTTTTCCAAGTCTTTTCATTTCTAACAAATGGGGCAATATCATTCTTTCTAATGGAGGCATAGAAATCCATTGTGTATATATACCACATTTTCTTGATCCATTCATCTACTGAGGGGCCAAATATTTCACCCAGCAGCATCAATAAAAAAAATTTTTTAAGAATAGTTAATTCACCAGGCCTGATGACTCATGCCCATAATCCTAGTTATTCAAGAGACTGAGATCTAAGGATTGCAATTCAAAGACAGCCCAGGCAGGAAAACTCTTATGTCGAATTACCCACTAAAAAGCCAGAAGCATAGGCGTGACTCAAGTAATAAAAATCATCAACCTTGAGTGAAAAATCTAAGGGACAGCACCCAGGACCAGAAAGGAAGGGAAAAAGAAAGGGAAGGAACAAAGGAAGGAAATTCTATAACAGTTCTCAAAAAGAATTAAGGAGAGAACATTGGGAAGCATACTATCATTATAGTAAATATTAGAAATACTATAAATATTTTTGCAGTTGCTAAGGAAATAGATTATTCTCAAATTGAGTCACAGGTCAATGTTCAGTAATGTACCCAGTTGTGAGCATGAGCGTATCCAAAGGCTTAATTACTGCCTTTAACAAGCTATGTTTTTCCTCATTTTGCTCTTTTCCTCCATTTTAGATTCATCATCAGAAAAGCCACTTCTGCAAGGTATACATGGCTACCAACACCTTCATTCCACCAAATTTAGGATAATGCCCAGCAATTCCAAGGTATAATACTTCTTTGATGGTTAGTTTAGGGTATCAACTGGATGGATAGAAGTGTACAGGCTTAGTGCTGCACACTTTTGAGTGTGGCTTTAAAGGAGCTGCAGGAGAAGACTGTACCTGGGCCTGAAGACTGAATGGAGAAACCCACCCTGAACAAATTTGAGGGCCCTCCAAAATCTGGAGTCAGAAAACGGATGAAGGATAACACTGATGCTCTTCTCCTGATTCTGTTTTGCATGTGGTCACACATGCACACAGACACACACATTTTTGTCATTTCTATCCAGAATGGTGTTATGCATTCAGGAAGCCCTTCACCAGAACCAAGCCAACTCTTGCTCCACTCTGTGGAGTCTACAAAGGTAAACATTTTCTTATACAGCCTGCCTCTAGTATTTTGCTATTATGATGGAAACACTGATAGTGCACTCCTTTGTAATAGTTCTAGGAAAAGTCTGGTGATTTCACTCACTGACTAGTCCTTGGTATTTATATAACCTTAAACCAATCAATTCATCTCTGATTTTTGTGGTCTTGGATTAAAGATCAACCCTTAAAGGATTATTTACCTGTGAGTAAACTACAGTGAGAGGATGAAGAAAAGATGGTCCCAATCGAACAAGAAGAGAATAGTTTTTGAGCAGAGATATGAAGCAGCCTCTATCTTTCATTTTTATTTAATCTTTGAAATTGCTCTGACAGGTAGGGATTACTTTCTCCAATTAAAGGTAAAGAAATATTCAATCAGTAAAATTCCAAAAATCATAATGCCAATAAATGAATATGAGATACAGATTCTGCCTTCATTTATTAGTCTTTAAATGCCACATAACACTGTTCTTCTTAACACAGTTTGCAGCAGTAAGTAGCAAATAGAACCGCAATCAAATGTTCCTAATGTCAACTTTTCTGCAGAGTTTGAGGTCAGAATTCATTCCTTTAGAGTTTTTTATTTTATTTTTCTCCTCTTTATATTTACATATTTCATTCAGAATTTGTTTCTTGCAGTAAGACTTGAGACAATAAAACTGCATTATCAATTAGGTTTGTTTGCTTTACATGTGAGTTTATTGAGTGAGCATGGAGACTTTGCTTGGCAGTCTTGATATCCTGATACCTAATATAGTGTCTGGCATAGGCTAGGCATTTTATCAATATAATATCCCAAATAGAAAGGAAACAAGCATCACTTTTCCCATGAAGGTAAAGGTGGCTATGTACTTCAGCCGGTGCATACTATACACATAGATCCTCACGTTAGTCTTTTGTTCAATTTTGTCTTTAATCCAGGCTACAATACTATTTGGGGCTTTATCAACATTCCTTTGGGTACCGTTCCCTTATCTAAAAAGCACACAGAATACAACCAGACATGGTGGTATGTGACTATAATTCCAGCACTTAGGAACCTGAGACAGGAGGATCGTGGATTCCAGGTCAATCTGAACTACATAAAATGTTCTGGGCCAGACTGGCCTACATAATGCTACCCCCAAAAAATGGATTGGAGGAAGATAATACTATCCACTTTTTGGAGTTAGTTTACAGAATTTGAGGTGACACAGGAAGAATCAAAACAGTTTTCTGCACTTAGAAAGTAATGCTTGATAAGAAATGTACTCATTATCTTGCCCATGTAATTGTAACCCCTCTGTATGGTATTTTCACAATAAAAAATGCACACACAAAAAAGAAAGTATTTTCTTAATGATACTCATTAGATAACTTATTTCACAAGTCATGGAAGAGTTCAAGAAAAAAATTTCTTAGATGTGTTTTGCCAAAAATTTCAGTAGATTTGGTTACTTGCATCACAAGTACATAGGTATGTAAGTACTCCTAACACCCAACTTATTCATGTGATTCTAAAACTGAAGTCACTCAAAGTTTCACTCAACCCTGTCAATGTGTGTTTATAATAAAAAGGATTTGAAAAAAAGTAAAATGCTGAGTTTACATTGGGATATGTCTAGATATATTTCTTCTCCTGGGAATGGGACACAGACTCAATCCCAACTGAACTGCATGGATTTAGAGTATAAAAATAATAATGGGAATATTGTGAGCCTCAGGAAATTGAATGTTTACTAAATTGGCAAAAATATACCTACTCTCTCTACATTTTATATATATATATATATATATATAATTTAATCTAACTTTGTTTGAAGACAAATTAAAATAGTATAATCCATAGCAAAATCATAAATAATTATCATTTCTGGTGTAATCTCAAACTACAGCTTTGTATTGTCTTTATTGAATGCCAAAAATCATATTTTTTTACATTTTTATTATTAAGGTGATGTACAGAGGGGTTACAGTTACACGAGTAAGGTAGTAAGTACATTTCTGTCAAACTTGTTATAACCTCCCTCATTTTTCTCCTACTTTCCCTCTCCTCAACTCCCCCAAGTTGTGCAGATAATTTCTAACATATTGTCTTGTGTATATCACTGTTGGATTTGTGGAGTTTGTGTGTGTGTGTGTGTGTGTGTGTGTGTGTGTGTGTGAAGACAGAGGGGGAGAGAGCAGGTATATATGCATATGCATATATTTTTTAAACTCTGGAGTCTAAGAAGCAAACTGAGGCAAGAATTTTATACTTAGAATTCAAATGCTTATATCATCATGAAGCAATTTGACAGGGAAATACAATCACTTCTTATGACTTATAACAAATCAAATACAATAAAATAATAAGTATACAACAATCTACTAGAGATAATGTATCATCATTTCTGAGTCTTTTGAAAGGAGGTCAGTTTGGTGGCATTTCCCACTGAGATTAATATGACATATCCCTGTGGTCAGATTGACCAGACTCCACATAAAGCACATTGCTCTCCAACAGATAGCAGGAGGTCAGCAGTAACATTAAAATAGAGTATTTAGTGGCTAACGTGGACAAGTGATAGGAAGGATTTTACATCCTGTTCACCTAGAAAGACTGCTGCCTGAAAGAGTTTTGTCCTTTTCTTTGAGAATAAAGAAACCTTGAAGCTATTGTCAGACCACAGACTACCTGGGAAACTTGGCCCTGGTCCAGAACCCTGCTGTAGAGCATGAACACACAGGCAATGAGGGTCAGTTAAGATCACAGAACACAGATATGTATCATAATAAAACATAATGTCAGATCAAGACTACTTACAGAGTTAGAGTTGGAGTGATATAACCAGACAGAAGAGGAAATGCATTTTTAGTTTCAGAGATAACCATGTGTTACTTTGTAAATGCTCTCCCCTGGAAAAAAAGGTGAGGATCATTCTGGTTTCTAATACAGAAAGCAACACAAATAACTCACCAAAGTTACATGGTGTTAAGTTTAAACTATCATAGTAGGAAACACATAAAAAGATCTGTACTGATTTCTAGATGATGGGTAATTGAAATATGTTCTCCCTTCTCTCAACCTTCCATAACGAATACCTAAACTTAGTTTCTCCTAAGATAAATCTCAAGCAAGCAAAACATATGCTATGACCGTGATCTTTTTCAAGTTTAGAAAAAGGCATTATTTCAACAATGTTAATGAAGCACAAACTAATTCCATTATAGAATAGAACCAGGATCTGGGTGCTGGTAGATCAAGCCTATCATCCTAGCTACACAGATAGAAAACATGATGATTCAAAGCCAGTCTAGGCAGAAAGGTTTATGAGATTGCAAAATAACTAGCACAAAGCTGAGCTGAAGCTATGGCAAAAATGCTATAGTTCTAGCCAAGAATAAGCTGCATTGGTACTAGATAAGAAGGGATAAGAAGGGCTCTTAGTAAAGATATTACAAATATTAAAACTAGAGACTTAGATTTGATTCCAAGGAAATTGGAGCATCCTCTTTTCTTTCTCAATATGCTTTGGTCTCTAACACAAGTAGAATCTTCTCGCAAAGGAATATTCTGAAAAGTAAATCAAGAAAAGCATGTGAGAAAAATCTAAAAATATCTACTGTAGAGTTACAGGAAGAGATTTATTAGGAATTATCTTAATCATCTCAGTGAATGACAAGAAACAAATGTCAGCTTAGCTGTAAAACTAATATAGCACTTCATAGATTGCTGTCAGAGGTCCAAATTAGATTATTATATTGGATGGCCCCACTGAATTCCTGGAAGAATTGATTTTAATCAAGAAGAATGTGAATCATGTCAAACACCTGAGTGGAAAGGCAAAAGTGGTAAACAAACAAACAAACAAAAATGTAGGCAGCTTGGCAAAAGAAGATGCTAAAGCTTTTCAAAATAAAACTAGAAATATATCAACTTTAATCTTTTAGGTTGTACCACCTGACACCAAATAGATAGTTATTTGGAAAATCTGCTAAAAGACTGGTGCTTTAATTGTTCATTCAAATGTTATTCTAAAAACATATTTCTATTCTATGTTTCTAGACAAAGAGAGGATAACTCACAGTCCTAATTTATGTAATTCTTCAAATCTTGAAAATGTGTGTCAACATAGATAGCTACATAGATACATGGAGTAAATTGTGTTTACATTTGAGTGAATGTGTTTGAAAAATCTTAAATATTTGGATTTATACAAAATTACACAATGTTTAACCATGATTTTATGGATTGATAATGACAAAAACCCAACTTGTACTTCTTACTGAAAAGACCAAATGGAATGTTGACCTCTAATGGACATTGTAAGGGGAAATCCAGGCAGTAGCTCTGTCTTAGGGAGCTCAGCTGATGGAGGCTCAAAGGATGCCACCAATCTTCTCGTTCTAAGCCCTAGGAGCAGCACCAAACCAAAAAAGGAAGGGAAAGAAAGAAAGGAGAGCAAAGAAAGTAAGAAAAGCAAGCAAGAAAGAAAGTCTAGCCTGGAAAACATTTTCTCTTTGCTGACTGTTACACATTGGAAGGCTCTGATTGGCCAGTATAGATTTACTGTTGATCCCTGTAGATGAGAGCCTTGAATTCATAGCCTTATCAATAGCTCATAGATAAGAGGAAGAACGAAATGAATTTAAGGCAAATTAATAAAATGAGATTACTTGATGTCTACTCTATGTGCTTTATTGTTTGCAATGTATATTTTTATATATGTGAGTGTTGAAGGAGGAGGAATGACGTCTTTTTATTGATGATATTGGTGAGTTTGCATTTCACTCTCAGGGTGAGCTCTCTCAACCCATATTGTTCTGGTGGGTATGACACAGTCAGCTGTCAGCAAACCACAAACTGGCAAGATGGGATACTCTACTAGAGACTTTGCAATGAGGTCAAAGCTGGAACAAGTATATAATTCTGACGTTGGGGGGAAATCAGACAATCTTTTCCCACCTAGAAAGGAATTCACAGGGAGAACTAAAGGATAAAGCTTCTTGGGTAGTGGAGCTCTGACCATGCTATAAATAGTAAGATTCCCACATCAGTGATACACACTGGCTCACTCATAATACAGAGAGCCCACAGTAAAAGATCAGCACAGCCTGAAGTGGCCTTTAGCAGTGGATGTCTCTAAAATGAGCAAACATTTATTCAGATACCAGCAATATTGCCAGAGTCAACTGCAGATGGACACTATAAAAAATACTGGCCATTTGCATGTCTTCAAAAGAAGGTAACAGGTAAGTGAACTAATGTAAAATAGTCCTAGTGAACAGGAGACTACAAATTAAAGCCACAAAATGAAATCAGCTCACAACTTGTTAAAATAACTCTCTTCTCAAAAAGAGAAAGATACCAAGTGTTGGCAAGAATGTAGGGGAAAATGAACTCTTATGTACTGCTAGTAGAAATGTAAACTAGTACAGCCATTATGGGAAAGAGTATAGAGAATATCCTCCACAATTAAAAACAGAACTCTCCAATAACTCAGAAATCCAAATAAAGGGTTTATTACCAAAGAAATTGGTGTGTCACACATGTATCTATGTTCCCATGTTCACAGCACAATTGTTCACAGTAACTAAGACTTGGAATCAAGGATCTACCAACTAATAAAAGACTAAAGAAAAATGTATATACAAGATGCAGGGCACCAGAAACAAATACAGTGAAAACAAGGGTTATACCTTCTAATTTGGGGAGGGGAAGGGAAATAACAAAATGCTGAAATAAGAATACAGGTTGACCCATTATAGCAATGAGAAGTACAAGATAGTATGTTGAAAATGAACTTTACAACTTCGGGTGGGGAGGAGTTGGGGAGGTGGGAGGGGAGGGATGATAGGGGAAAAACAAAGGAGGGGGTAACAATGCTCAATAGGAAATATACTCATTACCTTACTCATGTTAACTGGAAACCTTCTGTACAGTATCTTACAATAAAAATACATAAAAAAAAACTAAAAAACATGTAGCAAACAAATACAGACAGTGCAGTATCAAACAACTTGAAGAAAATAAGCAATTTAGGAAAACATGGATGAGCGTGGAGGACATTGAGTAGAACAAGCCACATGTAGGAAGACAAATACTGAATGACCTCAGTCATTGGTGAAATCGTAGAACTACAAAGTAGAAGCTAGAACTGAGAATATATGAGTCAAAGGATGTGAAATTATAGTAAAAATGAATGTTAAAGTTAGTGTTTATACTTGATATCATGAAATAACTAACTCTAGATAATTTAATCAACATGTCAACTTATTAGAAAGATAAGATATTGCTTATAAAAATACAGGAAAATTAAAGAGAAATGAAAGTTTAAATATCCCTGCGGGTCCAGGAGTAGGAAAACGTAGATCATTTCACCAGCAAGTTGCTGTGGAGACAAAGCATCTCTCTATTGGCTGTTTTTGTCCATCCCTTTCTGCTGAAAAGCAACACAGCCTAGATCTTATGGGCACCTTTTGTCATACCATATAGATCTAAATTTAAATCCTATTGTCAATATTTAGAGACTGGTGTCTTGGACTTGGGATAGTCTCTTCAATTGTGAAATAACTGAAATAAAAGTACCAACTTCACTGTGTTACCATGTAATGACTTATATCAATGCCAAGCCTGTGGTACACTCAAAAGTAGTATTTTATGTGTAAAATTTCAAACACAACATCCAAATGGCCATGGAAGGCACCTTGATTAATGAAATAATTAGAAAGAAGATATAATTTCCCAAAAAGTATTAGAGTGCATAAAAATGTTTAGAACTGGGAAGGCACACAAATACATTTCTTGCGAATTTTCAGTCTTCTCTCAATTCCTCATATTAATCTTCACCAGATATAGACTGTTCAAGGTCACTAACTGGACTGATCTGACAGCAAAATAATATTTATATAGAAAAGATTTTTCCTAGTAATCATATCCACACAAAATACTGATTTTCACAAATCATTATTGTGAAAATTACTATTTTAACAAAATTATTGACTTCCACAAATCTGCTGTGATGCATATAAAAAAGAAAATGAAACATTTTTCTGTTATCATTTGAACTCCTTGGCATTTATAAAAGATTAGATTGTTTCTGTCATTGGTTGTAGGTCCTAGGCAACAAGGGACAAGTACAAAAACAGTCTGGAATAAATTGTTTTGTGTGTAAATATTTAGTTCTGACTCTTTTTATGTAACTAAGCAAATATATGCCATTGATTCAGATATTGAAAGTTTGATTAAATGCTTACTTAATATTTTGGGAGTTGTAATAAATAAAAAGCACTCTAAAGTAGTTTATGTGCATAATGCATGTTGATCAGCATTCTCCCCCATTCTTCCCAGCCTTTTCCTTCCCTCACTTTTCTTAATTTTGTATCATATGCACTGAATGGTTTCACTGCATTTCGATAGAGCTTGCCTTGACTTTGTTTATACTTGATAGCAATGGCTCAGAATATTGTGGTGTCACATAGGAATAACAACACCAACTTGAAAGGACCTTAGTAAAGCAAAGTTTACTTTTGCATAGAAAAGAGCACCATTAGCCTAAATCCCTCCAGTAAGCACTCAGAGCAAGCAGGCTGCTCACTTTAATCCCTAAAGCAACAAGCCCTGAACCTTTGCTCAAATTGGCTGAACTCAGGCTCACAATATTCTCATGATTGGCTAGGATAGGGTAAGGTATCTTAATTACTCACACCATCTTGTTATCTTTTTTTTTTTTTTTTGGTTGTTCATGGGGTTTGAACTCTGGGCCTAGGCTCTGTCCCTCAGCTCTTCAACTCAAGGCTAGTGTTCTACCACTTGAGCAACAGCACCTCTTCCAGTTTTCTGGTGGTTTATTGGAGATAAGAGTCTCACGAAATTTCCTGCCTGGGCTGGCTTTGAACTGTGATCCTCAGATCTCAGCCTCCTGAGTAGCTAAGATTACAGGTGTGAACCACTGGTGCTTGGCTCTGATTACTTTCTTTACTTGCTGATATTAAAAACCAATAAGAGCCAAGCCACCAGGCCAAAGCAGAAACTTTAATCAATCCACTTTGACAGAAAAGCCTGCTTTTCTCACAATTTCCCCCTTTATTTCCTATTGTTTTCTTCAGTCTTTTTTTAACATTATTTGTCTCACTACTTTCATGGTATTTAACAATTAGGATGATATAGAAGTTTTGATAGGGCAACCTTTCTTAGTCTATGAATTAATTCCTGTATGAATCAGTCCCACAGCACCTAATTAAAGCTATTATCCCAAGTATAACAATGTGGAACATTGGGATCAAAGTTGACTCTCCCATTTTCTAGGCAGCTAGTGAGATAGAAACTTACCTCTGCATTTTTAGTTGATGGTCCCATGTGGGTCTATATTTTGGGGGATAAAGGTACAAAGTTCACCCCCACTCAGATCAGGATACATAACCCCTCCCCTTTTCCTAACAGAATCATTAGGAGCCATGTGGTTTTCCCATGCTATCTTGCAAGTAGGACTTAATTATTTCACAATTTGCTTTACTACATCCCTAGTTTAGTTGACAAACCTGTTGGTTATGGTAGACATGAGTGACCCGCTTTTAAATAGTGATGATTCAAATTCAGTGGCTATTTGATTCTTAGGCTTAGATATAGCAGAAACTCCTCATCAGACCCCAATGGCTAAACATGGAGGTCAAATGACCCAAGCCAGGTAGAAATCCTGTTTTTGTCTACCCTTTGTTGAAAGGGTTTTGGTTTAGAAATGCCAGGGTGAAAGGGATAGCCAATTGAAACAAAGCACAGGTTCTAAACTTTGCCCGGAAAAGGCTCAAGCAAAGGCCCCCCACAATACCACCACCGACTTTACCCACAGTGAGACTGGCTTTCACTGTCCTCGAATATATTTCCCAGGGACTTGATTTCTCCCACTCTGCAAAGAGGCATGAGGTAATGTTAGAGTTATGGGATGGTGACTTAACTGACTGAGGCAGCTTTAACTGACTACTGAAAAGAGTGATGCTATCTTGCAGTATTTGTTTTGCAAGGCCATTTTGTCTTACAAGAAGGCTACCGTGCTTGCCACGTGGCAGAATTTGTGGTCCATCCCTAAGGGAAGGAGGCAATCCAAGGTCTTGTTCTACCAGCAACATATGTGCAATAATCTTTTGTTTTAAACGTATGAATAGAATATTACATCCATTCCACACATAAATCCCTCTCTTTTCAAAGTCAGTTTGTATTTGGGGGAAGCACTTATAGGTATGGGTTTGGAGGCTTGAAATTTCAAAGTCCTGGGGTTTGGACTTGAGATCTAAAAACTTAATTTCACTAGGTTCCCTGATAATAGGAATTAGTACTTTAACAGGCAACTTAAAAACTTCTTTTGCTTTGCTGAAAGCAAGATAAAAGCTATGTACCTGCTTACATTGCATCCATACCCTTTAAACTTATCCGTCTTCACCTAAAGTAACACAGCACACAAAGACACAGAACTTAGAGAGGTAGGCATTTCTAAATTCTCTGTGTTCTGTCTGGGCCCTAGGGATGTAAGCAAGAAGTTGATCCCCCAAACTAGGCAGATTCAGCTCCCTGAATATTAAGACACACCTGGGCTCCTACCAGCAGAATAAAGATGGGATGAATGTCCCTTCCAGAGCAAACTCTGTCCAGCAATAAAGACCAAGAAAATACATGCTGTGGTAGAGGAGCACCCTATTTCAGTCCTGAACAAGCCAGACACACATGAAAACAATGATAACATAAACAGAACCTGTATTAAACATATAATATTTAAAGACAACTTTGATAGAGAACTCAACTTTACATTGGCATGCTGAATTTAACATTCTCCCCAATAGAGTCATAGGAGAAAGTGCAAGGGAGACTCCTTAGCTCTGCTTTTCTTTTGTTTTCCTAGACTTAGAATTTTTATTGCCACTTTGGGCAGGTTTCCATGACTAAGTTTTCCTGTACAGTCAACTCCCCCCTATTGAAGATTTCTTTTGCACCCATGTTGTACTCAATCCCCCATCTGGAAGTTTGTCGCACAACCCAAGATTGCTTCCTTCATCTTCAATGTTTTTGTCTTTCTTAGTGAAAAGTATGAAACCATTGATCAGGACTTTGTTCTTTCCCATGCCTAGGTATTTCTTAATCATACATATACAACATCCTCTTCTCCCACCCACCCCCCAAATACCTGACTACTAAGATAGTCCTTATAAGCTCAATTTGTCCTGTCTTCACCTGTGAACAAAGTTACCTGGTTATTCTGGGTCCCATTGTCTGGGCCTCTTTACTCGGATCCTTTTTCAATCTTGCAGATTTACCTCCAGTTCTAAGTCCATTGTAAGCTGCAAGGGAATGCAAGTTTAGCTTGACCCAGAGACTACCACAACCTGACAGCAGGACACTTCTCTCAAAAGGATGAATTTCCAGGATTCACCAAAGTGATGTGAAACATCTCAAACTATCCCCAATGTTGGAAGAAATGGCCTATATATTGGGGTATCACATAGAAATAAGCACACAAACTTAAAAAAATGAACTCATTTGTCAAGGTAGAAGAGTACACATTAGCTTGAAATGAACTTATTCATTGAGGCACAGAAGAATGCACTATAAGACAAAATCCCTGCAAGTAAGCACATAGAGTAAGTGGTCTAGTTTTATCCCTAAAACAGCAAGCCCTGCCCCTCTGCTTTAATTGGCCAAACTCAGGTTCACAATCTGGCTAGTTTGAAGAGGGTAGGAGGTCTTAATTACTCACACCCTTTGATATTTTCTTAGATAGACTGAATTATCTATTAATTACTCATATCTTCCACTACTTTCTTTATTTGCTGATACTGTCTTAGCAGAATAACCAAGAACTAAGCCACCAGGCCAAAGCAGGAACTTTCTTTGATAGGAAAGATAGCTTTTTTCACACACAAAATCCCTAGAAATTAGGAACTGAAATACATTTGTAAGCCTAACTTGTTTCTTTTAACCATTCAACACCTTCATTTATACCTTTACTCTAGGACTATTCAGGACTGCTGGGCTATTACTTTGATTTTAGTTTTCATTTCACAGTGGATAAAACTGGAATCATTAAGCACTTAGCTTTAGACCCAAAAGATCTCACAAACTATATGAATGATATGCCTTTAAAAATAAAATGATTTGGAAAGAAAGTCTAGCAGCTTAGACTTAAGTTGTACTACACTTGGGGCAGTGCACTTTTAAGATAATGTAGATCAATGAATTTTTGAAGATAACGAGTAAGGAAAGCAATCTCTTCTTATGCTGCATTCTTTCCTGTCTAAACCAAGAAAATGGTGCGTAGATTCAGTGCACTTCATTTCCCTACTCGTGGTATCACTGCCAAGAAGGAATCACAGACTTGAGAAAATCACAATGCCCAAGTTATCTCATTTGCTTGTCTTCCCACTCATTCAACAAGTATTTAGTAAGAACATTTCCATGCCAGCTCTAATTCTAGGATGGTGAACCATAATAAAAAGGCAGATATCCTTGCTATCAGATTACAGATAATAAATTACATGGAGACACAGGTAACAAATATAAGAAGTAAATAAAATAGAATTTGTTAAGTATTGATAAGAGTTCAGAGATTGAAACAGGAATGATTGCAGATGGGAGGCTGACACTTTAGAAGGCTAAGGAAGGCTTCTTAAAGAAAGTCATTAAGTAAAAACTTTTGAAAGCAAGAGAGATGCTATAAAGATAAATTGGAGGAATGTTCACAGCATAAGAAATGGCAAGTTTGAAACCCTGAAGGTTTCATAGATGAGTGAGAACACCTAGCCAGACCACATTCTGAAAGAATGATTGGGAAGACAGTCGGAGAGCTAAGATGGGATCAGTGCATATTAAGATTATATTGGGCTTTGTAAGTTATGGTAGGGAGTTACTTTTTTATTTTTTATTTTTACCAAAATTAGACCAAAAGGATGAATAACAAATAGGCTCCCCCAAGCATCTCCCCTTCTTTCTCAGATTGGGAATTCTATTTCACAAGATCCCTCAATAATATCAATAAATCTATTCTGTTTTTGTAAAATGATCTCTGCAATCTTAATTTTTAAAAGCCATGTTCAGAGCACATGGCAAGCAATGTTTTTTTTCTCCTTTGTCAAACAGAATATATCAGAAAACAAAACAAAAAGTTTTAAATAATTGTTTTAAAAATTATGTCTCTAAATTTTTTGTAAAGCCAACAATTATGTGTCAATAAATCTATTCTAATAACGACAATCTACTTTTACTTATCATTCTGTTTATCTATGCTATCTATCAGTCTATCTATATTTTCATCCATTCACCCATCCATGAATTTTCTTTGAGCAAATACACATAGGAACCATATAAGATAAAGACGACAACTTACTAATTGTGTGTTTGTGTGTGTGTGTGTGTGTGTGTGTCCATACTCTTTGCTCTGATGTTCTCCTTTAATAATAGACACCTTGATTTTATGTTGTAATGATGGATACTTTGAAGAGTGAAATATTTTAGTACTATAATTTTGTATTCAAACATTTTTATTACCCTATATTGGTTGTGCGGGGAGTTTTCACTGTGACATTTGCATATATACCCATAGTGTATCCTGATTAGAGTCGCTCCCTTTATCCTTCTAATACACTCCTTCCCATTCTTTTTCTTTTTTTGTTCCAAGATTAGAACCCAAACTCAGTTCTTGAAGCTTTTACTCATTGGCTAGCACTCTATCAACTGAGCCACACTCCACTGCCTTTCCCATTCTGAAAACATTCTCAACAGATTTCATTCTAGGTGAACATAAAGTATTATATTTATACTCCTTTAACTATCCCTCCCAATGGAACTAGCACTGATCAAGGTCTCTTTTATATTTTTGTCATTCATTTTCTATAGTGTATATTCATTATTCAAAGAGGTTTCACCCTGGTATTTCATATATACATAAAAAGTGCTTTATTCAGATTGACTTCCTCATTAATGCTCTCTCTCCCTATCCCTACTACCTACTGCCAACAGGTTTCTGTGAGCTTCAATTTGTTATTTCCATTCACAAATGTGAATGGGCTTCTTGGGCTGTCCCATTCCATCAGAATATTAATTCTACACAATGAATATTGACATCTTTTCAGTCCATGGTTCCTTATAGTCAGCAATAGAATAGTTTGGATTATGTGGATATGCACATATATGATGCTCCTTTATGTTAGTTTCACTCTGCTACATCCACAGAAGAAGGTACAGAGCAGCAGAGCATGGGTATCTCTTACGTATATGTTTAACTATTTCATATAAAAGCAGCAGTACATATGAATTAAATTGTTTCCTATAAAGCTCTTCTCTAGACCTTATTGGGCCTATGATTCCACCAGTAATGACTCAGTGATCTGTGTGTGAAGATGTTTGTTGTTATAGTGGCATTATCTGGGAAGTAGCTTTAAACTTAAACTCCACTCTGGTTAGGTTCCTTTTATATCCTTAGCTCTGTCTATGTCTGTGTCAGAAGAAAGCAAGCCATTTCTTTCTTTCCCCATGACTTGGAAAGAGAAATATTGTTTGTGCTTAGCATCCAAAATAGTAAGTTTTGGGCTTGGAAGGTGGCTCAGTGATAGAGTGCTTGCCTGTCATACATGAAGCCCTGGGTTCGATTTCTCAGCACCCCATAAGCAGAAAAAGCCGGAAGTGGCACTGAGCTGAAGAGCTGAGAGACAGTGCCCAGGCTCAGAGTTCAGGCCCCATGACCAACACACACACACACAAACACACACACACACACACACACACACACACACACACACACACACCTCATGAAACTCATTAGAACATGCTTTTTTTTTTTCTTTACAAAGAATTCACTTTGTGGAAAGCTTATCTGGCAGATATATTTAGCAAAGAAGAAATACTTGCACAAAATAAAACCACAGGTCAGAGCATTCTTGTGGAAAAGATGAAAGGAGCAGTCTTCTAGAATATGCTACAGAATTGTGCATACCATGTTTAGTGTTGCTTGTGGCATAGGGGGTCCTTAGAGATTAGAGAGGTAAGCTCATGAAGCTCTGAATTCCTTGAAGAAGTTGGCAGGATTAGGTCTAACTCTGGGTGTAAGTTATTCGGAACAGTGAACAGATTTCACAAACACTGGCAGTCACTGAGAAGAGGTTTTGATGGATGTTTCAGCCCCATGTGGGAGGTACTCATGGGTGTCCAGGAGCCACAGAAGCAGAGCTGGGCCTGAAATAGAGTTGTAGCAAGTACGTGGGCATGCCTGGGGGGAATACTAACAAAAGTAGAGAAAGCAACAGACCTTAGGAAAGCTGAAGCAGGAGGGTAAGAAAATATCATATTTTTTATAGCTACTGGGAGAGGAGACCACAGTACACTGGTATTTTTCAGTGTAACAAATAATCCCCATTCTAAAAGCAAGTAGAACATAAAGGAAACTTAAGGAAAACCAAGAGGACTCCTTGTCCCAAGCCATTCCTTGAACCTGGCACTGAAACTCAAACCTTTTACTATTGTCTTTATATTAATTAGCTAATATTTACTAATAGTTCCTTTTTCAAGCTTCTTTTCCAAGGGTAGATCTCCTATACACACATTTTTTCACAAGAATGGCTCATTTTGACATGCTTATATATATATATATATAGAGAGAGAGAGAGAGAGAGTGTACCTTAGATTCAACCCCTACATTACTCTTCCCTACCCTTCCTTCCCACCTATCCACCTTCCCAGTGCAATCTCAGCAAGCTTCATTGCTATATTTTCACACATATGCATAAAATATTTCACACTGTTTACCCTCTTTTGCTTTGTAATATGCCCATCCCATTCCCACCAATACCCTACCCAGACAGGGTCTGTTTTACATTCCTGTCATTATTTTTTAGTGTAGATCGATAGTAGTATTTCACACACACACACACACACACACACACACACACACACACACACACACACACACACACACACACAGAATATTTTAATCAGATTGACTCCCCCCCCCTCACTCCTGCTTTCCCCATTCCTACTATCTGCGATGGCTCAACAGCCTTGAGTGAGTTTCATTGGTATTTTTATGCACAGATGTAATACCTTTTGTATTGTTCATCTTCTAATTTTCTTTTTTGTTAATGCAGAAGGTGATGTTCTAAGGTTTGTATTTATTTCCAACTTTTATGAAAGTTCCATGAGATACACATAATTACTGTCAGAAATTTCATGATATGCCCAGGGAAACCCAGCCAATAAGCACATCTGAATCCAATCCAAAGCAATGTGACTTCACAGTTCTATTATTTCGATTTTCTTTTTCTGTGCCTAACAGTTTTCCTAAAGCCAAAGAATTACTACTTTCAGAACTGACATCAGCTGAGAAGTATGTGGAGATGTGTGGTGGAAGAGCACTGGGCTGGAAGTTCTGGGATAGAAGGTGTTACACTCTAAGAAAATGGATACCAGGGGCTGGGAAGGTGGCTCAGTGGTAGAGTGCTTGCCTTGCATGCATGAGGCCCTGGGTTCGATTCCTCAGCACCACATAAGCAAAAAGAAAAAAGCCAGAAGTGGTGCTGTGGCTCAAGTGTCGAAGAGTGCTAGCCTTGAGCTGAAGAACTGAGGGACAGTGCCCAGGCCCAGAGTTCAGGCCCCACAACCGGACCCAAAAAAAAAAAAAATATATATATATATATATATACATTCATAAAAAAAAAAAAGAAAATGGATACCAGGCAGCTGGAACTTGGGTTGCAGTAGGAGTGACTTCAAGGGGAGTGGGGTAAACAAATGAACAAAGAAAAGGTGGGAGAATGCAAACATAATAGTCAATGTATATGAAAATTGCTTCTTCTTCCCTTATTTAGCTGTGGAATTCTGAGCCTTTGTTACGTTCTTAATTTATCCCATCTTTGATTTCCATAACTCTTCATTTCTTCTATGGTGCATTTGAGATAACAAACAGTAAGAGATATACACCAAGCAGAGAAATAACAAGATATATTATTAAGAAGGAAGATATTCTTTTCATTACTTCATATTAAAGATGATGAGAATATTCACACATAATTACACATCATATCTATTTGACCTCATATTTACTGCACTGTAAGCATTTAAGCCATGTCAAATTGTTGTGATGTTAGCAAAGTAACTGAGTTATAAAGAAGTTATCTTTCTGCAAATCCATACTTGCTAAAGCTGGAACTCAAATCTTGTCTTTCTGATTGTAAATGTCATTGTCTTCCATAATATTTGATAACTCTTATGACTATGCTTACAAACATTGGTGCTGAACCTTATAATCAATTGTTGAGTCTGGAAAAAAAAGTGCAAAATACACATGAGTGAGAATGTCAGTCACTGAGAAAGGCTATGTTCCTAGCTCTAGGAACAAACTTACACAAAATAATACTGCACAAATAAATAAAGACACAAATAATAAAAACAAACATACAGAATAATAGTGCACATCCTTTTCAACAATGATTTGTACCTATTTTGATTTTTACTAATTACAATTAAAGGAACCTGAAAAGCAAAATGATAGCCAATCCTTTGGTGAAACATGGTTTCACAAGGTGGCTAATGATTTCTCTAAATATAACTCATAATTACTGAGAATACAGTCAGTTTTATTGACAAAGCAACAGCCAAAAATTGATTATGGCCTTCTTTTTGTATCAACACAAATGGAGAGTCCAATTATAGTTTTGGCATTGGAGGCTTTTCTATGGTTTCTATTTGTATAAACAACTTGTTATTAATTATCCCAAATTGTTGCTTATTTCAATTTCTCTATAATCTCAAATCATTCTTCAGTGGCATTTGGTAACTGATGGCAGAGAACACATACACTGACAAAGCCATTCATTTTATTTTTGGACAGATGATGGTATATGCAGGGGAGGATTCCAGTGGCATAACTCTTTTGAGGGAGGAAAAGAAATGAAGAGAAGAAGAGTGGAAGAATGAAACTATAATATTCAATGCATATTTTCAAAAATATAATTCAGATAATTTGGGGTGTGGTTGGAGTTGAGGGGGGAAAGAATAATGAAAGGGCTAACAGTTGCCAAGATGCATTGTACTCAAATAAATTGATGGTTGAATTGAAATTCCTTTGCACACTACCTAGAGATAATAAAAAATAAAATAAAATAAAATAAAGTGGAGTTTGCTTGAAATACAACAGAATGCTATTTCTTTATATTCACCTCTTCTGAGGACATAAAGATTATGTACTTGTTTCTCTCTTCTTGTTCAGAAATGAGTTACAACTCTTAGTGATTTTTAAAAAATACTCTATGAAATTGAGGCTACAATACTTTGTGATTTCTAAGATCACTCTGGGATGGTGTTTGTCATTTCAGATCTAGGATTTGCAAAAGTATAAGTTAGGAAGTTGATTACTTGATTTTTCTCGGCTGATAAGTATTTGTTTGTGGATTTATTCCAAGCTGGATAATTTCAAACACAACTTTTTAATTGGCCATTATTATTTTCTATATACAAATTTAGACTTGGAGCAATTAAAAGACTAAGTCACAAGTTAATAACTTGATGATATTCAAGTCTATAAAATTCCATAATGTGGGTTGTTCTGTTACTATTTTGCCTTCTTCTAGACTGTCAGCCCCCATAAAGGCTAAGACTATGCTTTGCTGACTGACACATCCCAGTAGTTAATAAGGTTAATGTGTATTTGGCAAACTTGTCTATTAAAATTAACTATGCATTTAAAAAGTTCAATCTTATCATGTACCACAAATGCATAGTGAAGCCAATTTATTCCTCTAATATCAAAAATCATTAACCTACAGGTATTTCTATCCTATCTTTGATCTTCCATTTCCTGTGTTGTTTCCTGTGGAGTTTTTAAGAATGCTTGTAAGGCATATTTGTTTTGCAACACTTTGGAATACTTGAAATATTTTTCAAACCTCTCATCCTATGAAGGTTTTTCTTCTTTACATTCTTTTCCAAATTGAGACAGACCTTAACTTCTGGACCGAAAAAAGAAATAACTACCCCTAATGTTTCCCTACATGTGTTTTATTCATTCGTATTTCTTACCAAGAATCACTATCCTATCATCAAAATTGTCATCAAATTTAACTTCATTTAAATAGAAAACAAAAACCCATGATCTCATCAGTCCAAGTTTATAAAACAAAGAACATCCAGTTACTAAGAAATAATTTTGTATTAAAGACAAATCAGGAATTCTGTTTTGTTTTTTGTTTTTGTTTTGTTGGTCCTGGGGCTGAACTCTGTGCCTGAGCGCTGTCCCTCAGCTCTTCAGCTCAAGGCGAGCACTCTACCACCTGAGCTACAGTTCCACGAATCAGGAATTCTGAGAGCAGATTTTACCTTTCAAAATAGAAAATTTTTGGCTATATGATTACCCCCACTAGGCTGCACTGGATCTGATGGTTGACAGGTCCACTGGAAGCCATCATACGATCTTATAATGAACTGTCTGCAGTAAGGATATAATTTCCTTCGTACCAATATGATGACACTTACTGCAAACCAGTATGATAGCTTCCTTCTAATAAAAATCAGGTTTTTGTTTTTATTCATTTATCAAATGTTGGAGAGAATATCTTTATCTTCTAGTGTGCAAAGTAGTGGAGAAACATGCATGCAAAGAAAAGTCTTATAATACACCACGATAACCACATTTTAGCTATTGGTAGAATGAAGTAGAATATAAAGAAGATGCCCCAATCTTTGGGAAAGTAAAATGAGACTTACAACGTGAATGTTAGACAAAAATGACTGCTTAAAGTATAATAGAGTCCAATGTCTTTGAATAAAAATAAAATAATTTGTAGGTGGATATGTAAATATAGACATGGCAATGAAGTTAGAAGGAGGCAAAGATCACATCATGAAGGCCCAGAATTGAGCATCTTCCAGAAGAAAATATATTAAATCCAGTGAGCAATAGCATATAGATATAGTACTTTGAGTACAGTTATGATTTAGTGAAATGTAAGTGTATAATTCCACATTGATTTCAGAGAAATAATAGTGCTCTTAATTGTAAGTCAATCCTAGTTCAGACACAGAGATTTTATAAGTCTCACACTCTGGTTTTCCCTAGTTTTCTGTTTTATATGTTGTAGCCATCATTAGATTCATGCAAAATTATACCCAGACGTAAGGGTGACCGTCTTAGGGCTGTTGCACAGTATTTGTATGAGTATTTGTATGACCGTCTGTGAGCACATTCTACTTACATTGTCACACAGCATGCTTCAATTAGACTTTTTCTGAGTTCCAAGTCTTATCTAATATCTGAATAAGGAATCAACGATGCCTTCTTATAAAGTATTTCGGTGCAGAGTTCAGGTACTTGAAATGAAAAAATAGACAGGCAGCTAATCCTTTATCTTGTTCTACCCAGAGTTTTGCTTTAAAGATGACTGTTATTAATGCCCATGGGAGATTTGTTAGACATGAAGCATCACTAATAAGTTAAAACACCCACTATTCCTGTCTTCCTTTGCTAACTCTCTCTCTTTAACTTTATGTTCTCTGACATCTCAAGTTCTACCTTTCTGGTAATCATTTTGTTAGAACATAGGTTAGTTGTACCTATTTTTTCTCATCAAAACTATTTTGTGAAAATATCTTTAAAGAGATATTTTTTGTCTTTAAAGAGTTATTTTGGGGGGGGGGGTGACAGCTGCAAGATGTAGTTTTGTTTGACCCTCCCAGTAACCTCAGTTTCACCTCTGTAAAGAAATGCCTTCACAAGCATTTAAACAGGTAGTTGTGCTTCACAATGGTAGGTTTAAACGCCTTCTCAATATCCTTATTCTTTTCTTTAGGATATAGAGTCTTACACTTGACAGGCTAGCATGATGCCCTTAAACTTTGCTTTACATTGCTTTTTTTTGGGGGGGGGGTCCAGTCGTGGGGCCTGAACTCAGGGCCTTGGCGCTGTCCCTCAGCTCTTCAGCTCAAGGGTAGCACTCTACTACTTGAGCCACAGTGCCAATTCCGGCTTTTTTCTTTTTGCTTTTGTGGTGCTGAGGAATCGAACCCAGGGCCTCATGCATGCAAGGCAAGCCTCTACCACTGCACCACCTTCCAGCCCTACATTGGTTATTTTTGGGATAAGATTTCACACAAACTTTGACCCAAGCTGCCCAGTGAATAGTTTGGTAGTTTCTCTCTCATTTTAATTTTTTTCTTTATAGTTTCATTTGCATAATTTACATTCTGCTAAGAAACCATAGTTTCCTTCTGAGTTGTAAAATTTATTATCAAAAGGTTGACATAGTGCTGTAAATTCATATTTAATAATCTCTCTGGAGGAAAATAAAAGCTCATGCATGTATTATTTTTCCAATGTCTGTGATGGACCCTCTCCATAGAAAATTTCAAGGTAATTGGCAAAATGTTAATATGTATAGAGGAAGGAAGAGCAAAACACAGCAGTCCTATTTCCAGAAAACTGTTGAGCACTTATGATATTTTCTTGAAGGAGTAGATAAACCTTATCTCTTTATGTTTACTTCTTTATTTTATAAAGTCTAGTTTTAGGATGCTTTTTACCTTGCTACAATTTTTTTGTTCATTTGTATTCCCAACTCAGTTGAAATTTTACATCTTTCAACTATTTTTCTGTATCCATTCTGATGCATTTTATTTCGTTTTTCTTTTTCACTAATTTTTTAAACATGAAGACTTAAGTTTTCAATTTATTATTTATTTAGTTAGTTAGTTATTTTGTCAGTTGTGGGGCTTGAACTCTGGTGGTTAATTGGAGATAAGAGTCTCACATCGGGCTGGGAAGGTGGCTCAGTGGTTGAGCACTGGCCTTGCATACATGAGGCCCTGGGTTCGATTCCTCAGCACCACATAAGCAAAAGGAAAAAAGCCGGAAGTGGCGCTGTGGCTCAAGTGGTAGAGTGCTAGCCTTGAGCTGAAGAGCTGAGGGACAGTGCCCAGGCCCAGAGTTCAGGCCCCACAACCGGATCCCCCCCCCCAAAAAAAAAGAGTCTCACAGACTTTCCTGCTGGAGATGGCTTTGGACTATGATCCTCAGATCTCAGCCTCCTGAGTAGCTTGGATTACAGGCATGAGTCACTGGCACCCCTCCCAATTTTTAATCTTTCAACTCTCTCTTAAGTACTGGTAAGGGCTATAAAAGCATTCTACAGTTGGAGTCATAATCTCTTTTTCTGCTTTATTTTTCAGAGAAGATATAAATATATCTTTAGGTTTTTTTGTACAATGAGTGTAAAACAAGTGCATTTTACATTTAGATTTCGGCCCTATTCACAAGGTAAAGTCAAGGTATCAAATCCACAGTAGTCTTTGCATCTAATCACAGAATCATTCAGGCAAGAGTCAAATGTAATGCAAGAGATAGGAAAGTTTATTGGGAAAGAAATATGACAGACAAAAGAGACTTTTTTATTATTTATTTATTTAGTGCCAGTGGCAGTCCTGGGGCTTGATCTCAGGGCCTGGGCACTATTCCTGAACTTCTATTGTTCAAGGCTAGCACTCTACCACTTGAGCCTCAGTGCCACTTCTATATTTTTCTGAGTAGTTTATTGGAGGTGAGAGTCTTAGGGACTTTCCTGCCCTGGCTGGCTTTGTACCATGATTGTCAGATCTCAGCCTCCTGAGTAGTTAGGATTACAGGTGTGAGCTACAAGCACCTGGCTGAAAGGATACTTTATACTTTTACATGGCATGATGCCATGGGTAGATGGGAATTTGGTTTACCTTCAACTGTCTTCAGGCTATAGACATGAACATTAGGTATTAAAAAGTGGAAAAAATAGAATCTGGGACAAAGGAATGCAGAGTTCAAAGGGCCTAGTTATAGGTTTGAACTGGTAGGTCATTATCTCAGATCTAGTTCTCCTGGCTTCTAGACCTTACTATTGCTGTTATGTCTAGTTTGTATGCCATAATCCCTCCAGCTTCAAGGTCAGTCTGATTATTATAGATAATTATCCTGATTTGGGGGTGATCTATCCTGAAAGGCTCTGCTGTTTCTTAGGGGTAAGCCCCTAACATAAAGTTGTAATTAGTCACTCATATCTATCCAGCAGCCCAAGGTATTTGTAAAGTACAGGCAGAGATGTCAGGCTTTTGGCTGCTTTTAGTTAATTTATGAAAATAATGAAAAAAGGTTAAGCACTTTTTACAAGTACACTTGCAGTGATCAGAAGGTGGGTTGTGTCTAGGGTGTGGACAAAGCATTATCCTTTAGAGTTTGAGTATTTAGTGAGTGTGTTTAAGAGTGTGTCTACATGGTTGAGGTAATTTGTGAGTCAGGAAATTTACAAGATACTTTTTTTTTTTTTTAAATAAGAGACCTTGTGATTTTTAGACTCCATTTGCTTTTCCTGGTCAGTCATGCCTAGCTGCTACCTATCAAAACTGTAAGAGGTATTTCAAATTAGATGTATATTTTTATTCCTTCTTCCTAGCTCTGCTCATGAACTTTTAAGTCAGGCATCCATCTATTAATTTTCCTCCTCTTCTGCAGAATGGACTAAATAATATTATCTTTAAAATGGAGAGGATCCAATTAAACTATGTACCAGCTGTAGAGTAAGCATCAAATATTCTCTTGTTTCTGAGTCTCATATTTACCAAAACTTAATAGCTTTCTATTAAAAAAGGGTCATATCATCAATTAACTATCGTTTTGGTTTGCATTAAAATATCCTTGATTGTCTGAACAAGAATAAAATATTTGATCACACCCAAAAAAGTGACAGAGAACAATAAAAGAGAGAAGATTGGAAAACAGGAATTCAGTGGATAGGAATTCATCTTGAGCATGCACATAGGTATTACAGGAAATATACCAATTCAAAATGGGATTTAAATTCATAGTACAGCAATATGACAAATTAAGCATCACTTATGAAGAAACTAGGCATATTAAATTCACCAGATGTCAAAGATTCTGCTTATATATAATTACATACATCTAAAGAAAAACTGTGATAAATGCCCATCAAAAGGACTGATAGCAACTGTACAGGTTAGTGGGAGAAAGCTTGCATTCTAAAAAACCATTCAAGACTAGAACAAGAATATCATTCTCACAAAGCACACAATTTTTTTCTGTTATCATTTCATATTCAAACTCAATTACATAAAAACAGTTTCAGTCCCCAGGATAGATACAAATGCAACCCAGGCAATTAATGAATGGTAGCAATGTCTGGTAGTTTCTAGTAGCCCAAGAGAAAGTGGAAATCTTCTCTAAACATAAATCTTCTCTAAATAGACTATTTGAATGGTATTCAGCCATCACTGATTGCTAATGAAAACATATTGAGAGTATCTAGTACTGAGTATTTACTTTTACAGAGTGTGGTGTCCCCAGACTTTTATACACAAACCAGTACAACCAAAAATGAATAAATCAAAAGATCTCCCACAAAGTGTATTCTTATTATAAAACATAATTTTTGAAGTTGCTGTTAGTATTGCTGTCATTTAACAAAAAGAACATTCTGAAGACAAGGCAAGTTGAAAGAACATATCGATGTAAATAAAATAAAGCTGTTCCTTCTATGCCTCTTGATGTATTTCTTGAAAGTCATCAAGATAATGTGATTTAAAATGTAAGTTGAGTGTCCTATGGAAAACTCATCTGGGAGCCCTGTATGGTACATTTAGCGATAGACACCCTTCCACAAAAGCAGATAAATATGAGCCTCAGAGCTGGGAGCTGGAGGGTTCATGTCTGTAATCCTAACTACTCAAGAATGTGAGATCAGAGGATCACTGTTTGAAGCAAGCCTGGTAGGAAAATCTCTGAGACTCTTATCACTAATTAAGTACCATAAAAGCCAGAATGGGGCCATGGCTCAAGTGGTAGAACATTGTCCTGAGTCAAAATGCTCAGGGCCAGCAAACAGGTCTGGAGTTCAAACCCTTAGGACTAGGAAAAAAAAACTAATCTGAGCCTCAGCTCATATCACCTTAATGGTTGACAGGAAGTACAGACAAAAATGTGTTGAAATTGTAACATCTATTACACACAGAGTATATGTCTGATTTCCAACGTAAATTCCAGGTTGAAACAAGAAAGGCAGATGTTTTGAATTATTGGTTTGGATTACCAACTTGTTTGTTCTCAGCAAATATACACTGTTCCACACTGAGTTATAACAGCATTTTACTTAATGATGTTTTAGATTTTCTTGAACAATGCAAGAGATAATTAATTGTTCTGCTGAGAAGAGAGTGATCTTTCTTAAAGAACCCAAATTCAGATTATGAAAATACTGATTTTTTTCAGTTTTTGCACTAGCTTTAATGCCCATAAAAATATGAAAATTGGCTCTTAGAGCAATTTGGATAATCAACCTGAAACTCACTCTCTAGTGATGGTTTTTATAAATGCTTGTGCTTTGGTATTTTTAAACGTTTTCTCCCAATGAATCTACCTTGTACCTGGGTTTGAGAATCATGTGTGTCACAACAGTAGGACATTGCATTAGTCCTTTGTCAATGTTTTCCATCAGAGATTGTTAACTGACCAAAGCTAAAGCACATAAGACTTCCATTGCACTTCACACCAAACTGTCTTGGGTTTGAGGAATGTGCTACAAAATAAATTCAGCTAGTGCCTTTACTGATGTCTTGTTTGTGTTCTAATGGATTATTAATACCTCACATTGGATTGTGTTCTAATGGATTATTAATACCTCAGGTCATAAGTTTTCTTTTTTTAAGAAACTCCATACTGCTTTCCAGAGTGGTTGAAGGAGCTTACATCCCACCAACAGTGTACTAGAGTTCTTTTCTTTTTTTTAATCACATCCTCACCAGCATTTGCTGTTGTTTTCTTTTTTTATTATTATTATTGTGAAAATACCATACAGAGGGGTTACAATTACATGGGTAAGATAGTGAGTACATTTCTTATCAAGCATTGTTGCCTCATCCTTTGTTTTCCCATACCATCCCTTCCCCTCTCCACTCCCCCCTTACATCCTTCCCCCCACCCCCCACCCCACCAAAGTTGTAAAGTTTGTTTTTCAATGCAACATCTTGTACATCTCATTGTTGTAATGGGTCCACCAGTAACCCTATTTAAACAGCTTGTTTTTTCCCTTCCCCTCCACAAATTATATCAACATCAAATATAGTGAAAGCAGAGCTTATATGTTGTTTTCTTAATAATGGTCATTTTAACTGGGTTTAGGTAGACTGTCAGTGTTGCTTTCATTTACATTTCTTCATATGTCTCTTGGAAATATTTTTGGTTTACCTTTTGTAAAAATATTTTTTATTGTAAAGATGTATACAGAGGTATAACAGTTACATGAACAAGGTAATGAGTACATTTCCTATCGAGTATTGTTACTCCCTCCTTTTCCCCCTATTATCCCTTCCCTCCCCACCTCCCCAACTCTTGGCAATTTTTACTTCTTCTAAGATGTCTCTCTTGAAGTCATTACCCTATTTATTAATTGAGTTATTGTTTCTTTGAGGGTTTAATTTTTTTTGTTGGTCGTGGAGCCTGAACTCTGGGCCTAGCACTATCTCCCTCTCTTCAGCTCAAGGCTAGCACTCTATCACTTGAGCCACAGCACCACTTCTGTTTTTTTCTGCTTTTGTGGTGCTGAGGAATCGAATCTAGGACCTCATGCATGCAAGGCAAGCACTCTAGCACTGAGCCACCTTCCTAGCCCATGATGGTTTCATTTTTAAGCACAACCATGTTCATTACAGCACTGTTCACCATAGCCAAGATACAGAATTAGACCAGATGACCTTTCCCCCTCAGTGAATGATGATTCAAGAAAATGTGAGATACACAAATACACACACAAACACACACACATACACACACACACACACACACACTCACACAGAGTGAAATTTTACTCATTTATCAGAAAGAATGATGTTGTACCATTCATACAGAAGAGGAAAGATGGGAAAAATTTAGGTGCAATAAATTTAATCCAATGACACAAAGGTTGCATGTTGTCCCTCATTGTGGGAGCCAGAATGTGCCTAGGAATCTATATATAAGCAAACAGGGTGGGTGGTATGCATGTGGTTACAAATGAATTACCTGAAGTATAATAGACTCTCTACAGAACTCAAATAATACATTTATTTAGAAATACTGGTTCAAAACCCAACAAAACAAGCATTAAGAAAGGGGTACATGCAAGGTAGTAGGACCAAGGAAACAAGGTAGATGAATGAAGGGGGAAAATAGGAGAGAGTGCAGTCAAGAATTCATTGCAAGTTGGGTACTGTGGCTCAGACCTGTAATCCTGGCTACCCAGAAAGCTAAGATCTGAGGATCACAGTTCAAAGCCAGCCAGGCAGGTAAGTCTGTGAGACTCTTATCGCCAGTTAACCACCACAAAACTAGAAGTCGAACCGTGGTTCAAATGGTAGTGTACTAGCCTTGAGCAAAATTGATCAGGGACAGGGTTCAGACCCTGAGTTCAAGCCCCATGACTAACAAAATAAAAACAAATTCATTTTATGTACCACAAAATTAAGCAGTATAAGGGAAAGGGATGGTGTTGCTGAGGGATGATAACGTTGAAGGAGTGACACTGAACAAGATGGATGCATTTTATTCATAAACTGCTTTGTTAAATAGAACCTTCTTTGCCCAATTACTTAAATATAATAAAAAATAAAACAAAATAAATTTTGTAAAGTTTCATCCTTGTTTTCTAACTGTTTACTAAAGCAAGACTCTCTGTGAAGCAATGGATGGGCCACTTCAACACCACAAGAGAAAATATTTCACTCTTACCCAAAGGGTTAAAATATGTCCCAAATGAATAATGGTCATTTTCCTTTCCAAGCTGACTGCTTGAAAAGATTTAAAAGACAGCCAAGGCAGAATGTCTGCAGTAATTTAGAGCTCCCCATTTGAAAACAGGCGATCAATGGCTGCAGTGTGAATTTGCTGAAAGAATAACAAAAAAGCAAGCTTAACATCTGGCCTGCTTTTCAGAAGCTATAAAATGGAAACATTGTTCCCAGGAAATATAATTGAGTTTGACAGGTAAAGACAGTGGATAAACAAAACTCTAAACGAGTGAAAATAAGATGGGAAACGAGTGAAAATAAGATGGGAAACATGTTTGAACTCTAGAATGAGGGGACTATGATCATGATGATAGTAAAATAACGTTAAACCCAGTGTTGCTAGCGCTTCAATGAGGTACTAAGTATTTACATATAGTCATTGAAATTATTCACAAATGCCTAAGAAGTATGAGGCATTCTTTCTGGAAATAGACATGAAAAGATAAGCAAAATGTAAGAAAAAAAACACAAAGTGCTATACTTCATGGAACTTTTATTACAGTAGGGGAAATTTCTAATTATTTCCAATTTTTAAAACACATATGAAAAGCAGGAATTACAAACCCTACTTCTGGGCATTTGTGTGTACTGGACCCAAGTCTGAACACTTTTCTTGAGTTTTTTGCTCAAAGCTAGCATTCTACCACTTGAGCCGCAGTTCCACCTCCAGCTTTTTGGTGGTTAATTGGAAATAACATTCTCATGGATTTTCTGTCAGAGCTAGATTCAAACCATAATCCTCAGCTCTCAGCCTCCTGAGTAGCTAAGATTATAGGTTTGAGCCACTGACACACAGCACAAACTCTAATTTTATAATCATTTCAGAATGAATGTGAATTAATTTAAGTTTAACTCCTGATTGACCACAAACTTGGAGAACCAGGTAATGATGTAGGGAAATTATTATTACTAATTTAGTTATATATTATGCCTCTTCATGCAAAAGTAGAAGGACTTGTACACACACGTACACACACACACACAATCTAGGTTTGCATTTTCTTTTGGCCATTAACTCATATCATGACCTTGAGTATTATTTTCTTCCATTGAGTTTTGGTTTGGCATATCTGAAGTGAGATAATTGGACTAGATTAGTGGATCTCAAATTGTGGTACTAAGATAGGCATCATTACTTCTCCCTGACAATTCATTAGAGATGCAAATGATCATAGCACATGCTCCCTTGATTGAATCAGAAACTCTGGGTGACTTCCAGCAATTTGTGTTTCAACAGTCCCTCTAGCGGACTCTGATTTGCACCAGACTTTGAGAACCATTGCAAGAGCTAATCTAATGATGAGAGCTTAAGAACAAAGAGACATGGACTATAATCAAGCTCCTCAACTCACTAGATATATGAGTATTCAAAACTAATAGAACTATTCTGAGTCTCTGTTTCCTGAGCAAACCTGAGCAATAATAGTGTCTTTTCTGTTGGTTTGTAGAAATACTGAATATACAATAAGCAATAAGTGCTTGACACGTTAATGAGTATTATCACTGTCCATATCTATGACATTTAACACTGGTATCCTCAAAATCTTTCAACTGAAGATGACAGCAAGAGTACTGCTTGGTCAAATGTAATTTTTAGGTTAAGTAACCCAAATGCTTTATAAACTTGGTGGATTTCAGCAGCAAATAGATGTGCTGCAAGAAGCACTAGTATTATCACAGATAGAGGCTGCACTTTTCATTTAGGGCATGTCTCTCTGAGTCAAATCAGCTTGCCTCCATCATGAAATCCACTGGCTGGCAAGTCTATAGTCTAATGGAATGTACTGTTGAAGGTAAAAACAAGTTTGAGGTAGGAGAGGGAAATGGACAATAACAAAGAAGCATTGCACTAAGAAGCATCACACTTATAACCTCACTTACAGAAGTATAACCCCTTTGTACAACTACTTAAGAATAACAAACAAAAGGAGGAAGAACAGCCATCAGTAATTAGATATGAGTCTTCAGAGTTTTTTTTTAATTTTTATTTATTTTTATTGTGAAAATACTGTACAGAGGGGTTACAATTACATGGGCAAGATAATGAGCACATTTCTTATCAAGCATTGTAGCCTCCTCCTTTGTTTCCCCTTCCCATCCCTTCAGAGTAGTTTGAAACTTGAAAAATGTGGATGTTATAACATCACCCTCTCATCCCAATGTAGACCTCACTTTCCAATCTTACCACTCTTCAGACAGCAATTTCCAAAAGGAATTTGCAATGCCTTCCTTAAATACAGAAAATCACCACAAGACTGGAAGAAATTTGGATGAATGCTGACCTGCCAGCTACGAGTAATTGAAAGGTGACTTTAATGTAGAATGAATTCATCTGCTCAACATAAAATTCTCAAGCTGCAGTTTAAGCTCTAAAACATAAGATAAATTCTCCAAAGCATTTCATTATATTGTCAAATATGTTAGGATGAGGTACTACAGTGGTTACAATCTCAGTCCTTAGTGTCAGAGGGCTAGGAATGGAATCTTGACTCTACCATTTATAAACTGGATGATCTTGGAAAAGCATCTTAATCTTTCTAAGCCTGAACTTTCCTGAAAGTAAAGATGGAATAATACCAATTGAAATAGTTTTTACCCCTCTGTGGAATATGCATAATGCTTAACATAAGTCCAGTGTTGCAAGATTTCAGTTAAATAATTCTTACTGCTTCAAAACTTTCCTGACTCTCTGAAAGAATGTACAGGTGAAGGGATAGTCTCCATAAAGAAATTTTAGAAAGTTCATCCTTTAAAACTGGCACTCAGTGAATTTCTGTCCTGACTCTAAATTTAAATAAAAACTATCAGTATCAAAACTTTGTGGGATGCAAGTGAAACTAACCCACGTTAAAATTTCAACTTTCTAGAACAGAGATTTCATTCAGAAGCCATAGTAATCTGCTGTGGTGATTGGCAAGGACTCAAATCATAGGTGGGGTGGAACCTTGTAGGGAAGAGAAGATGGATAAACATCCCCAAAACAACTGAAATTGATGTAAGAGGCAACAAATCAGTGGCAATATATTTTTCTTTTTCTTTTTTTTTTTTAAATACCAGTCAGTCCTTTTGTTACCCATGTTTAGAACCTGACTTCAAGAAGTTAATGAAGTCCAGACTTGTTTTTCTTCAAATGCAGTTTGGGGGCAACTTATATCAGAATTTCCTATATAGTGCCTTGTTCAAATGAAGATTCCTAGATGTTTCTCCAACACAAAATCGCTAAGGATTAGTTCATCTTAGTGAACTGTATATTTAACAAATTCCATGGGTAATTCTTACAAATACTGATGATTAAGAACCAATGAAACAGATAATCATTAAATAAAAGTAGTTATGTCCCCATAGTGAACCATTGAATTCATATATTTCATGTCATTGTGACTTCTTTATACCTCCCTGTAATGTAGAAGCTATAATCTATGACCTCAGCTCCTTCAAAGAGTTCTCCAAGGGCCAATAATTTCATTTCAATGTAAAATATTTTCTGGTTCTCTAGAAATAGCAATAAAACTAGATTTATTAATTTGTCATGCCAGGGATAACAGAATGAACTTTTAAATAGAGAGTCGTATATGGATTTTTTTAAATATAAAAATGATACTGAGTAGATTGATAAGCTTTTCTGGGTCTGTGCTTACTCATTTGTAGAGAACCAAAACCCTCCCTAGGGTCTTTGTAAGAATTAAAAAATTCCTTCAGGAAGTGGCACTGTGGCTCAAGTGGAAGAGTGCTCATCTTGAGCTGAAGATCTGAGGGACAGCGCCCAGGCCCAGACTTCAAGCCCCATGACCGACCAAAAAAAAAAAATTCCTTCAACTCATCTAATAGTCATTGCTCAAATAACAATATTGCTAGGAACTTTCTCACTTGTTCCTGTAAACCTCTGTTATTTGGTTATGATTGCAGCTGGTTTATTTTATTTTATTGTAAACAGGTTTATCTTTGTTGTTGTTTTTAATATACTTATAATGTACTGTGTGATTTTTTTATTTCTTTTGTATGATCTTACCCCATGGTATAACCCCTGTTTTCACTGTATTTGATTCTGGTGCCCTGCATCTTGTATATACATTTTTTCTAATTTGGGGAGGGGAAGGGAAATAACAAAATGCTGAAATAAGGATACAGGTTGATTTATTGCAGCAATGAGATGTACAAGACACTATGTTGAAAACAAACTTTACAGCTTGGGGCAGGGTGGGTGGGGGTGGGAGGAAAATTAGGAAGGCAGGGAGGGAAGGGATGGTAGGGGAAAAACAAAGGAAGGGTAACAATGTTTGATAGGAAGTGTACTCATTACCTTACTCATGTAACAGTAACCCCTTTGGACAGTATCTTTACAATGAAAAAATATATATTAAAAAAGATGATGTACAAAGGGATTACAGTTACATGAGTAAGGTAATGATTACATTTCTTGTCATGCATTGCTGTTTTGCAAATTAGAGACCCAACTGTGAATGAAGTTAGTTAAATTTCAGAAACTTAAAGCTAGTAATGTAAACCAAGCAACATATGATGAAAGTCTGTAAGTATCACTGGGTATATAGTGCTTGTGGCCTATTGATATTCATAATCTCTGATTAATTTGCCAGCATTATTATGTTAGTATATGACCAGGACAGTTAATTAGGACACTCTAGTTAGAAAGATTGCAGTAAAAAATTCGTTATCTATAAGCATGTAATTCCATTATTATTTTCCTACACTCCATTGAAGGAGGTTAAGAACATGTTACTGAAACTCCTAATGTATAATTTTGACAGCAGGCAAGTCAGACTTAGTTTATGAACAATCAGATTTAGCTTATGAAAGATTTACATCTCTGAGGTGGGCAGTGAAAGTTACTAAATTACTCCTAAGGACTAATTTACACAACAAAATAATTGATCTCAATGTGTTTTTGTCCACTCCCACTACCCCCACCCCCAGCAAGAGAGATTGATTGTTCTCAGCTTTATCTTTTTTTATTATTTATTTGTAGACAGTTCCCATTTTTCATTTAAGCTATAATTATGGCATGGTTTCTTCCATTGACCCAGCGTCATACCATAACTTCTCTAGATACTATGTTCATCACTGAACCATCCTCTACATAGATTGTATGCGATCACATACACAGCTCCCCGATCTCTTATAGCTCCAATCAGTACTGACCTCCTATAGGAAATACTCCTTTACCGCTACATCCTAAAGTGAAAGTTTTCTATTAATGTCATCTTTTAAAAATTTATAATTTGTTACTCTCCTAAGTAATTTCTTAGAATTTAGCTTGAGTACACCATGAATTGGGTAAACTGTTTCCTTTAGGCACTGAATGATAAGGAGTGATGACAACTCTCTAGCATACACATTGCAGGAGAAAATAGCTATCAGTAAGTGCTTTCATCTACACCTCATTCTAAGATTCATCTCATAGCCAAATATTTCTCCTTGTCCAAATGTACATGCGTTTTAAAAAATCACACCATGACAAAATTTCTCTAATTTTTATATCCTGTGTATTTTAACAAACTTCTTTACTTTTTATTTTCTGAGATAGATCCCATTTGAAACACAAATAAATAGAAACAGATATCTTTGTCTTTGTGTTGAAAGTAACAAAATACAACCAGCTTATCCAGTAAGAAAATTTTGCTTATGAGGAGAAAAATAATGTAGAAACTTTAGCTAAAGCTTGAGCCAATAGTTCAAATTATGGTACTGGGAGCAGAGCTGCATTGTAAATCATATTTCTTTCCTGTGTAGCATAGGCTTTGTTTCTCAGACACCCTTGTGATTTCAGCCTCTCTTCATTGTAGCAAGATGGAATCATACTACGAAAGCACACAAACCACCTAATGCACAGGAAGAGGAATACTCTCATGAAAGAGAAGAGAAGCTATTCTTTCCTCCATTTAAAACCCTCATATATTGGGAGAATTAATATTTTAAATGTACAAGCTGTCAAACATGATCTACATATTTAATGTTATCCAAGTAAAAATTAAATTATATTTTCAGCCATCAATACACCTATGTTTATTAAAGCATTATTCACCATAACAATGGTATGGAATCATCCCAAATGCTCCTCAATGGACCATTGGATCAAGAACCTGTGATATACACACATATACATGCACACACACAATGGAATTTTACTATTCGGTTAGAATGATATTGTACCACTTGTAAAGAAATGGAAAAACTTGGAAATAATTATGCTAAATGAAGTGAGTCAGGCCTAAAGAGGACAAAAGATGAATGTTTTTTCCTTATATGTGGGATTTAGCTTATAAATAAATTTATGCTGGATCATATGCGTTTATAAACAAATATATTAACTAAATTATAATATTTTATTTATTTCTTACATTTTTATTATTATTTTTTATTGTGAAAATACTGTACAGAGGGGTTACAATTACATGGGCAAGATGGTGAGTACATTTCTTATCAAGCATTGTAGCCTCCTCCTTTGTTTCCCCTTCCCATCCCTTCCCGTCCTCCCCCCTCCCTCCCACCCAATCCTCTCCCCACACACACCAAAGTTGTAAAGTTCGTTTTCGACATAAAGACTTGTACATCTCATTGTTGCAATGGGTCCACCTGTATCCCTAGTTAAACGACTTGTTTTTCCCCTTCCCCTCCACAAATTTTACTGACATCAAATACAGTGAAAGCACCGGTTACACTGTGGGGGAGGGACATACAAAGCAACAAAGTAATATCTTATAAATGCATTAGAAACAATCGCATGAAAGAAAAAAAAAACACTTGAATATGTATCTTAGGGTTCATTTCCTTAACATCACCTTATCTGACCTTTTCTGCTTGACTCAGACATATACTAGATATTGCAAATAAGGGAAACCATGGAACCTATGTTGCTTTGGGCTTGGCTTACTTCACTTAATACAATTTTTTCCAAGCCTTTCCATTTCCTAACAAATGGGGCAATGTCATTCTTTCTGATGGAGGCATAGGAGGCTGCAATGCTTGATAAGAAATGAACACATTATCCTGCCCATGTAATTGTAACCCCTCTTTACAGTATGTTCACAAAAAAAATTAAATTAAATTTTAAAAAAAAAGATTAAAAAAAAGAATTCCATTTTGTATATATACTACATTTTCTTGATCCATTCATCTACTGAGGGGCATCTGGGTTGGTTCCATATCTTAGCTATAGTAAATAATGCTGCAATAAACATAGTTGTGCTGGTAGCTTTAGTGTGGTCTTGTTTGTAACCATTTGGGTAAATGCCCAAAAGTGGGATTGCTGGGTCATAGGGGAGCTCTATGTGGAGTCTTTTGAGGAACCTCCATATAAATTATAAAATTTTATGGGGGAATTCAAATAGTGTAATTCCTTAGAAAGGCAAAATCAAAGTTCAACAAAATAAACAAAAGGTTTCCATGGTAAACAACCAAAGAGTTGCCAGTTATTTTCCTGACATGACTAATGTCTAGAACATACAAAGATCTCAAAAAACTTTCAACAATATAACAAGTGTATATTGCTTGATTATATTCTGGGTGTTGGTGGGTCATACCTGTAATCTTAGCTTCTCACAAGACTGAGATCTGAGAAGTGCAGTTCAAAGCCAACCTGAGCAGAAAAGACCACAAGATGTAATTCCTAATCAACTACCAAAATACCTGACTAGAGATATGGCTTAAGTGGTAGAACACCAGCTGAATAAAAAAAGGCCAAGTGAGATCTAGAGGATTTCAGTTCAAGCCCCTGTACAAGCAAAAAAAAAAAAAAACAAAAAGAAAAGGAAAGGAAAAGAGAGAAAAGAAGGAAGGAAGGAAGGAAGGAAAGAAGGAGGGAAGGAAGGAAGGAAGGAGAATAAACAGCCTCCTGCAAATAATCCAATCAAAAATAGACAAATGATCTGAAAAGACCCTTCTCAAAAGTAGTACAAATTGACAATAAATATACATTTTAGCCATCAGGAATATGGAAATCATACGCTCATTGAGATTCCATCTCGACACAATCAAAATAACTATAATGAATAAATAAATATACACATAAATACATGCTGCTAAAAACATAGAGGGAAGAAACCTTACACACTGTTGAGGTAGAGTAGGCTACTATGGAAAAACCTTATCCATAAAACTAAAAATAAAATTACCGTATGATCCAGCTAAGTACTTTCTAAAACACTTACTCAAAAGAAATATAGTCAATGTGCAAGAGAGCCATCACACACCCAACTTTATTGTTGCACTATTTACCATACCCAAAATATGCAATCAGCCTAAGCAGCTCATTAGCAGGAAATGGATATGGAAAATGTGGTATACAGGATGAAGTTCTATTCAGCCATAAAGAAGAAAAAAGTCATGTTGTTTGCAGGAAAATGGATGGAGTAAAAAAAAAAAAAAAGAGTAAAAAAAATGGATGGAGTAGAGGACAATTACATTAAAATATGGAAGACACAGAAAGAAATATGGTTCATGCTAAGACAGAGTAGTGGCCAAGGACAGGAGGACGAGAGAGGTGATATGATTACAGTATATGCTTCTGGATAAAAATATCACAGTGAAGCCTATTAATTTGTGCAATTAATACACATTAATTATTAAATATATATAAAATATGACCTTAAACTGAAGTGTACTAGGGAAGAAATAACTGCCTTCTTTGATCTCACTGGATTTTCCTGGTTTATAGGTCTTTCTATGAGAAAATTATTTAACTACAAGAGTGTTGGAAGTTTGACAATCACCAATTTAAATCTGGTTTGAAAAAGGAGAAGTGTAACATTAGGCAGAAAGTTGAGTTACCTTTAGGAAAATGGTATTAAAAGCCTAGGGACCCAAGCCCTTCAAATATTCCCTAGGCAGATAGTTTTATATGTAATTGTCTTAATTTGTCTGGAAGGAGACAGTAGGATCTCTGAGTAAGGAATTCATCTTGGGCTTTCTGCGTAGGCTGTGTTGGACCAATGGCTGGTGCCATCCTGCCTGCCCATGGTTATTGCTGTAGTGAACATGTAGTTTACTTTTACAGCTGAGCTCTATTCTGCTTGTCAACACACTTTAAAAGGGAAGCTGGTGGAATTACACTCAGGGATTAATTTTAACAAGAAAAACTATGCCCAATACTATGTTGACTGCTCAGGAGACAGATACTGGGCACTTACAGTTTCTAGCTGACATCAAATAACACAGATCATGTAGGTAAACCCTCTAGAAGATAAACAGTGCTCTCATTGTATTTTGTCAAGACAGCACTAAGAATGTTTTCTTTGCCAGATACACTCATAAACATGAAGTTCAGAATGAGGTGTGGAACTCCTGCTCCAAAGTGGGAATATTTCCAGCTTCATTCTGCATTATTAGTACAAGTATCTCATACAGAATGAGAAAAGACAATGTTGCCAGTTTAGCAGATAAAAACATGCACCAAATCTAGATACATGTGAATTTTAGATAAACAACATATATATATATATATATATATATATGCATATATATATATATTCGTGTAAACATGGTTAATCACAGATAGTTTTGTCTAGGATACCATTGCTTATTATATATAAATTTTACTATGCCTAACAGCTTTCACAAAACTGTTCATCTCCAGAGTAATCAAATGTGGAATAGAAACTTGTCTTCACAACTTGCTACCTATGCTGGCTTATGTAAATTCTCTAAATTCTTTAGCCTTAGTATCAATATCCATAAAAAAGAGGAAATAATAGCTCTTCTCTCATAGGCATTTGTAAGGATTAAATTCTACAACTGTTACTTCACATGCCTAAGTTTAATTTGCAGCTAGGCAAGCTGAAAGATTTCAATACAAAAACAAGTATTTGCAACTATTTACACAAGTCTTTAAATTCTGTAAAACAATTTCCTTTCCTTTCTCAGTGCAGTATGAAAATACAAAAATCAATGCTCAATGTAGAACCTTGACTACTACCAAGTTGTTCAGACCCCAGGGTTTACTACAGGCTCAATTAGCACCTAACAAGTATCATCAGGTATGGGTGAAGGGGAACAGAAAGGAGCGTTTTGCCATTCCCTCATGGAGCATTGGGTCATGTAGAATAATGATGGATTAGTTATAGAAAACAAGGTTTTTCTCTGTGTGATTAAAAGAACTCAAATAGGTGGGTCTGGGGTGTGCTTCAAGGGTAGAGTTCTTGAATAATATGCTAAAACTGTGGATTGAATCTCCAGCACTAGAAAACAGAATTAATTCATTTGGAGAGGAACTTCAAAAAATCTTTAAAGACAACTCTCCAAAATGAAACAAAAACTTCTGAAAGGCATATTTTTTTCGATGTCTTTTATCACACATGGTATATATAAATATATATATATATACACATATATACATATGTGTGTATGTATATGGATGTATAACATATTATTATAGTGTATATAATATATTGCATTATATATTAGTATATTAGCATATTGTATACATCATATTATATTACATATATAATATATAATATATTATTATAACCACAATTATATAATAGCTGCATATATATCCATATATCATATATGTGTATGTAAATGGTATGCATATTGTATATGATATATATGTATGCATATGTATATGGAATGTACTTGTGTATGTGGAAAACATATAATATAACATGTATATGTATATGGTATACCTATTGTATAAACCATATAGTATATATGTATATACTATATTATTCTATATAATATATGTATATGTATTATTTAATGCATATATTTAATTAATTAATCTATACTATCTCTCTATATGTAAAGATCCAATAAGCTTTTGGTAAAATAGAAGAAATCATATATGAGAATGGTGCATCTAAATATACCTTCTTTAACTTCTGTGTACAATTTTAGCAGGTTCCAAAAGGAAGTTCAATCTGTGCAATTTTGTTCTAACTAATAGGGTGATTGTGTAATTTTTCATATAAGTAATGTCACTTTTACAAGACAGTAAGGGATGTCCTGAGTAACTACATGCGACAAACAAGCATACTCTAGAGCTTTTATATGCAAGCAAGGTTGTTTTTACCTAAAACATCCCCTGGCAAATGTGAACATTTCAAAGTATAAACATATGTTATCATTTTGTATATGTACATAATTCTGGTTTCGCAAATGAGGAGTTAAAAGCAGTTTTTCATGCGTCACTCATGTCTAGAATGTCCACAATTTTATTATTTCCCAATTACTATCATTAAATTATTATTTTTTCCAGGGCTGCAGACCGAACCCAGGGCCTTGCGCTTGCCAAGCAGGCGCCCTTCCGCTGAACTAAGCCCCCCGCCCCCATTAAATTATTTTCATATTCATTAAAACTATGCTACAGAATCTTACATAATTCTCTCTAAAGACAGCCTGAATGATTAAGAGATTTTGTTTATTCATTACCTTCAATGAGAAAATAGACCATGCCAGAGGTAGGCCTCCAGGAGAGAGTGACATGAACACTAGCCTTCAAATACATTCAGATTCACATTCTCTGTTTCAGATTCCAACCTATGGCCGAGAGATAAATCTAATCCTACACCAGTTTTTATAAATAGAATCTTATTTGGGCAAGTCACATCCATTAAATTATGTCTCCCTCTAGCTACAATGGTAGCCTTGAGGAACTGTGAAATATTTACAATCAGACCCTTGAGGGTAAAACTTCATAAGCCTGTGTTTGAATGTAGTAATAATGACTGTACTCTTCTGACTCCATTCTTTCTACTTCTTTCCTTCTTCTTCTTCTTCTTAGATACTGGCCGTAGAACATTGTACATCAAACACATAGTTTTCCTAAATCTAACCTACCCCTGAAAGGGCAGAAGCAGTGTACAATGCTGACACAGACTTTGAAGCTTAATATGGGTTTGCCTGTTGGTTAATTACCAACCAGTTCCAAGAATTTTTTGCACTTATCTAATTGTCCACATTCTTCACGTTTAGAATTTTTACTCCAAACAATCTTAAGGAGTAGGATCTCTGGTTACCCTATACATCATAGCTCCCAAACCAGGCCTTACAGAGTAATCTGTTACATTTCAAGGCCAACATTTGAACTCAAGGCAGTATTATGGCTTCAGAGCATGAATTATTGATCTATATTATACTTTCATTGCAAAGCTAAATAATACACCAGATGTTAAGTGGTACTCAAAACAAACAAACAAACAAACCCCACAGTGCCAATATTAGAAGCACACATTCCTACATCATTAGTACTTTTCTACACTACACAATTAAAGCATTCTCAATTCTTGGGATTTATTCCAACCAAATTAATTAGTGATATTGGGTAACTGTTCATAGTTGTTCAGTATTGATGATGGTAATGGTAATGACCATCAGTATTGATGACAGTAATGGTAATTACGATGACTTTTTTCTTATGATTACATTTTTCTTCCAGTTGGCCTAATTTGGTTTTGTAACTTGCAAGTTCACTTACCTTCTGTTTCTGTGTTACAATGCCATGAGCCTCTTCTCTCCCTGACATGGATTTATTTCACTGGATATAAAAAATAATATTGCTTACATTGCTTTAAATTGCATCTTTACCAGAGCCTTCTCACAGCATTCATATAAAGCTAATTGGAACAATCATTTATAATAAGGATGAATGTGGAGAAGACACCAAATGTGTTTAGTTGTTGGAGAGTAATTATGGCATTTACAATCCTTACACCACTGTTAGTGAATACTATATGCTGCATTGTGAAGATACCCTGTGTTTACTAAATAAAGCATAGCATTTTGGGTTAGGGAATTGCAGTTTACACTGGAAGTAAATAATCTGACACTTCAATCAAGCCCTTTCCCACTATGTGACGAGGAATAGCTCACTTTAATTGCAATATGCTAACACACCTGAGGTGGAGGCTGCATATTGTGAGCCTTCTGCCAGCAATCATCACTGAAATTAAACATGGAAAAGGACCACACCATGCCTAATCAACTCATCTATCTATTTGCTAGAGCAAGATGTTTCTGGGGACCAGTTTTCAGTTCTAGAACAACAAAAACCACTAATTCAATAGAAAAACAAGCCTGTTAAGAATGTGAAAACAAAGTGGATAAATTTTATACCTCTCCACTCATTATTTTGAGTCAAGGACCACAACTCAAGGTTGATCACCATTGTGTCAAACATTTCATTAATCAGAAAAGAATACAGAATGTAGCAAATAAACAAATTTCTACTTAACATCCTCATACCTTACATGACATACTCATCAAAAGATGAAATGTGATTCTGAACCGATGGATAAAACTCATTGCTAGTATGGGTACCTTTTCTTTCAGACTCAGTCACATGGCAATGTTAAGTCTCTCTCCTTGATTCAACAAAATACAAACACATATGCTTATATTTGTATATATATATATCATGTACATACACATCTGCTAATGATTTCTCTTCCTACACATGTCAGGAAAAGCATTTTCAGTACTGACCAAGAGGTGATTAAAAGATCACATTTTTAATATCTTTTTAAAAATTCTGTTAAATAATTTTTAAAGAACAATTATTTCATGTAGGTTGCCCAGCTTTCTGACTGCGTATAATGGAAGAATAAGGGGGAAAACCCTAAGTCTATTATCTCTTATAAACATAGGTGCAAAAATAGCCTGTAATTTTTAGCAAACCAGATTTGTTATTATATGTAAAAAATATCACATTATGGCTGGCTTAAATATCCAAGAATCTTGATGAAAATATTCAAGAATGCTAGGTTTTTTTTACTTAAGAAAAGTCTATCAATATAATTGACTACATTAAAGGACTAAGAGAAAAAATCATTTTACATAGTTTAAAATACACAATAAAAAACTTAATAATAGGAAAACAAAGGAACTTCCTCGATATCCAAAAAGAAAAATAAAAAAATAATGTTATACTTAACAATGAAAACAAGAGAGTACCAAAACTCACTATTTCTATATAAACGTTATTGAAAGTTACAAACAGAAGAATAAGGTCAGGGAAATTTGTTTTTTGTGTGTATCTTTGTTCAGGAGGTGACTATATGTGTGTTGTGTGATGTATGGTGTGTATAATGTGAATGTGTCTGATGTGGGAGGAGGGGGGCTGTTGTGTGTTTGGTGTGTATGTGTGTGGTGTATATGGTATGATTGTGTGCTGTGTGTGTGATATGTGTTTGGGGTAGACAGTGTGTGTGTTTTTGTGTGTTAGTGTGTGTTAGTATGAAGGCTTAATATTACATACATATGTACCTTGCAGTTCATACCTTGGCATAAAACAGGAAAATATATGAGAACTCTTAACTATGGAGAATAGTTCTGATTTCTAAAATAAGATGGATTCATGTTTAAATTCATAAGCCTAATTTAAAGCTTGATAAAGATTATAAATCTTTATGCTCTTAATGAGAGCATTCAGGTTTTTTTAAGTTAAAACACACATTTCCACATTCAAATGTAAAGCAGCATATTAGAGGGGAGGTTTATTTATCCACAATTGTCAAATAAATTCTCTGATCAGATGATGTTTGCACAGAGATACAAGTTGTGAACAAACAAGCCTGGTGGGTCTGAGAGAGGTGAACATCCAGGCAATGAGTAGCAAGGGCAATGTGTGCAGGGTCAGGAAGTGAGGGAAGAGCAGAGACACTTGCTCTGGCTAAGCAGAGCAATAGACAGGAAGCCTGAAAAAGACAAGTCTGCAAATCAGTGAAGCAGCAGGCCAGACAAAACCTTTCAGATTAGGAGGAGAACTGAAGTATGAAGATGTTGGCAGAGTGCAATATTTTCTTGGTATCACTCTGTGACTTCAAGAACAGATTTAAAAGGCAGAGATAAAGACAGATGAGCTGAAGGGTTAGGAATGTATATATGGGCCTAGCAACTCTTTGAACTATAGTACAATATAAGCTCTCATCCAGTTACATTCTTTGGAATTGATGAATCCTTACAGAAGGTATTATGGGCTTTTAGATTTGTTGTTGTTGTTGCTGTTGTATGTGTGTGTAGTACTGGGTTTTGAACTAAAGGCCTCATATTTGTCAGGCAAGTGTTCTACCAATTGAGCCATGACCTCTAGCTTTTTCTGCTCTGGTTATTTTTGAGAGAGAGACTCACTTTTGGCCTAGAAAAAAAATTGTACTTCCCACCAAAGCTTTGATGATAGGTGCCCACCACCACAGTCAACAATTTCTGTTGGGATAAATGTTTCATCAATTTCTTTTCTGGCTTTGCCTCAAATTATGATTCTCCCAATCTCAGCCTCCAATGTAGTTGTGATTATAGGCCTGAGTCACCATATATAGCTATACTATTCTTTATGGATTAATTCTTTACAGGTTCAATTTTTTACAATGCTACAATTTTTTACAATGTTTTATTTGAAACACTGCATAATTTTTAGCATCTTATGGTAGAATTTTACACTTGTCATTTACACAATTACAAGGTTCTGCTTCAAGTCTTTAAAAAATTCTAAAAATTCAGCCCACACGCAGCACAAGAATATGCAAAACTACTTTATATTATACACACTTTTTATCAAAGGAGATACAAAATTCTGGCTTGTAGTTTTAGACAAATACAAGAAGCTTTAAACTAGCCACCAAGGGTTAACATTATTCTCAAAGATAAGTCTGCACTTTCGTGTTGTTTTCTCTTTATGGGTTAAGTTTAACAGTCATGTAATTAGAATGACAGGCATAATGTAAAATTGTTCCATCACTCCAGGAAGTTCACACTGCCTCTTCCCATGAATTTCTTCCAATCTCCATGACTTAACAATAACTGATATGTTTTTTGTCCTTACAGTATTGCCTTTTCCAGAATATCTTTTGAGGCTGGATTCTTTCATTTAGCACTATGTATTTAAGATTTAGCTACGTGGTTTGTTTTGGCAGTTCATTCTTTTTTATTATTGAGTAGTGCACTGCTGAATTGATGAACAAATTGTCTTAAAAATATACGTATACAGTTATTGTTATTGTAAAGATGATGTAAAGAGGGGTTGCAGTTACATAAATCAGGGAATGAGTAATTTTCTTTTTGAACAGTGTCACCCCTTTTCACACTCTTTCCCAGTATTTCCCTCTCTCCCCACCCACAAGCTGTGTAGTTTATTTTCAACATAATGTCTAGTGATTTCTATGATATTTATTTCCCTTTGTTCCACCCTTTCTGTGCCCCTCTTACCCTCCTTAAACAGATAAACTTACAAACAAGACAAAAGGTGACAAAAGCAACAACAGCAACAAGGGAAAATAAGCCCTTAGGATTCCTTTTCAATAATTTTTTTCATATGATTGTAAGCACATAACTATTGAGCCTTTGTGATCCTTTCCTAAGAATATCCTCCTTTGGTCTCACTGTGTGGATGTCTAGAGAGCTGTATAATTTATCATGTCCCAGGGTATTTTTTGTGTTTTGCCATCCACTATGTTTACTTGTAGTTATATTAAATGTCTTAATTACAAAAATGAGAGAAATTATACAGTTTATGTTCTTTGGATCTGGCTTGCTTCACTTAATATAATGTTTCCAAGCCTTTCAATTTCCCTACAAATGGCATCATTTCATTCTTTTGGAGGGAGGAGTAGAATTGCATTATATATATAGATATAGATATATTTGTCTATCTATATAAAGATATATATGTATATATACATGTATATATATGTATATATCACATTTTCTGGATCCATTTGTCCACCAAAGGGTAACTTGGTTGATTCTGGGTTGATATCTTGGCTCTGGTAAACAATACTGCAATGAACATGGTTGTACTGGTTGCTTTGGTGTGGCCTTGTTTGTGGTCTATTGTATAAATGACCAGGAGTTTAATTGCTGGGTCACAGGGAAGCTCTATGTTTAGTCTTTTGACGAAGAGTACTTGAACAAGTTTACGTTCCCATCAACAATGTAGTAGCATTTAATTTTGGCCACATCCCCACCAGCATCTGTTCTTATTAGATTTCTTGACAATGGCCATTCTAACTGGGGTGATGGTAGAATCTCAATGTTGTTTAGCTTTGCATTTCTTTTATGGCTAGGGATGTTGAACATTTTCTCATGTGTCTATTGACTATTCTTGCTTCTTCTTCTGAGAAGTGTCTCTTTAAGTATTTAGCCCATTTCTTAATTGGGTTGTTGTGTCTTTATAGGTTTATTTTGGTGGGGGATAATTTTTGAGCTCTAAGTATATTTTAGATATGAAGCCCTTATCTGATAAATAGCTGGTAAAAATCTTATCCCCTTCAGTGGACTTTCTATTTCTCTTGATAGCTGCCATGCAGAAACTCTTAAGTTTGATGCAATCTCATTATCCAGTCTTTCTTTGATTTGTTGTGATTCTGGATCTTTACTTAGGAAGTTTCAACCTGTGCCAAGGAGCCCTAGTGTTTCCTCTACCCATTCCTGGGATGTGAGGGTGATCCTGCTGCAACATATATCACCCCATTGATTGCTAGCATTGATTTGGCTCATCTAGTTGGCTAGGTGTGTTTCCCCTTCCTCCCTGGCTGTTCTATGCATGTCCTTCCTGAAGCTGCATGCTTGGTTGAAGAAGATGACCGTCCCTTATAGAAGATGACTGACCTTTGGTCAAGGGTGTACGAGTAGCTGCAATCCCCTGCTAGAACCTCCAAAGAAGTTCTCAAGATTGATATTTTCTTTTCTTTATACAATCACCAAAAATTGTGGGGGTTTAATATATATTAATTTTTATTGTAAAGATACTATACAAAGGGGTTACAGTTACATGAGTAAGGTAATGAGTAGGTTTCCTATCGAGTATTTTTACCCCTCCTTTATTTTTCCCCTAAAATCCCTTCCTTCCCCACCTCCCCAACTTCTCCCCCACTCCCTGAAGCTGTAAAGTTCATTTTCAACATAGTGTCTTGTACATCTCATTGTTACAATGGGTCAACCTGAATCCTTATTTAAGCATTTTGTTATTTCTTTTCCCCTCCCCAAATTAGAAAACAATGTATATACATGATGCAGGGCACCAGAATCAAATACAGTGAAAACAGGGGTTATAACATGGGAGAAGAATATACAAAAGAAACAAAAAAAAAATCACACAGTACATTATAAGTACATTAAAAAGAACAGCAACAAAGATAAAACCTCTTGTGTCCCTATCTTGGGGTTCATTTAGCTTAGCATCACTTTATATGGTCATATGTATGTAGCTTTTGACCTTTTCTGCTTGTTGCAAATAAGGGAAATCATGGGACCTATGTTTTTGGGATTGGCTTACTTCACTTAATATGATTGTTTACAAGTCTTTCCATTTCCTAACAAATGGGGCAGTGTCATTATTTCTGATGGAGGCATAGAATTCCATTTATATATATATATACACATATGTATATATATACATATATATAAAATATTTTCTTGATCCATTGAAATTGTGTTTTTTCCCCTCAGGGTCTACTTATAAATAAAACATCTAGCAATCTTAACTTTTCTTTGTGAATTTAACTTTGTTGTGTGCCAGTCCTGGTGCTTGAGCAATACCCTTAAGATTTTTATTGAAGACTAGTAGTGTACCACCTGAGCCATAGCTTCACTTTCAGAATTTTGGTAATTAGTTAGAGATAAGAGTATCACAGGGTTTCCTGCTTGGACTGGATACAAACTGTGATCCCCAGGTCTCAGCTTCCTGGGTAGCTGGGATTATAGGCATGATTACTGGCACCTAGCTGAATATAACTTTTTATTTGGCTTTGGGTACATAGAAAGAATGGGTTATTTTACTTTTTAAAAACCCATTATAATTATGCATTAAATTAAAAATGATTATCATTTATTAACTCATTCAACACAATATGAAGGATATATTACATAGGAAATGTTAAAAATGTATAATAAAAAACATCAGATAAGGCTCCCTTTTCTGTAAAGTAGTGATATGGATCTATGCTTGAGATTTAACTCTTCTAAGAACTAGAAATGAAATAAACAAAAGAGACTCATTAAAGTACCTAACAAAATTATTAATTAAAAATTAATCTCTGACGAGCACATAAAGTGAAAGAGGTTTTGTGACACAATAAGGCACAAAACTGAGATTTTACTAAGAAAGTCACCTTCAGACTATTGCTAAAAAGAAAGAGAAGACTTGGATGTGGACCAAGTAACCAGAGTACCTGCCTAGTAAGTTTAAATCCATGAATCCAAACTCCATTACTGTAGAGCACATGGGCAGCAAAGATGGCGCTGAGAGGGAGTTGAGTGGGCAGAGCCCAGTTTGCTTTATGTTCAGTGCGTAACCAGCCTGTGGAAACTTAGGTGCATGATAGGTGTGACCTTGAAAGTGATTGGTTCCTTTCCTCCCCTGCCATGCCACCTGCTCTTTTTTGCTTTAAAAAAGGCTTGCTCTGTGCTAATAAATGAGTTTTTTCCTGCTTGACTTGACTCCCTGCTGTGTCTGATTGTCTCCCGGGCTAAGGGAGGCTGGGGAATGGGTGAGCTGCCGCACTTACCTTTCCTCGGACCCCATCCGTCTTTCATGGGATGGATGAAGACCTGACCTCTGGCACCCAATGTGGGGCTCCAAAGGAAAAGATACCAGCTGAGGATAAGCAGTCTCTCAGGGTAAGTGAAACCCTTAGTATGGGTAATGCTATATCACAGAAGAAGGAGGAGGAGACAACATTAGGCCTAGAAGGAGTACAGGAGGACTTGGGAAGTGAGAAGGAAAAGGAATGGGTCAAATTTGACTGAGAATGCACTGAAACATGCACAGTGGAAGTCAAAACGAGGGTGAAAGTTACTCCCTCTGACTTAGGTGCCCCTGACGGTCGTAGGCCCCCTCCCTATTCCCCCGATTAGGGGGGAGGTAGGGCACCCTACGCGTCCTTCAGAGGGACCTGCAAGACCAAGACCTCTACCAACCTTCCATGGAGGGGCCGAGGGCTGGGGAAGTAACCTACTCGGAGGCCTACCCTGGAAAGGAAGGGCCACCCAGGAGCCTGGACCCTAGGCCACAGGATTCGCTTCCCCAAGCATATCCAGTCAATCTGGCACCAGGAGCTAACAGACCCTTGGATTGGTAGCCATGGGAAGCCAAGGATCTTAAAGAGCTCCACAAGGTGGTGGTGGAAGATAGCCCAAACTCTCCTTGGGCCCAGACCCTATTACAGGACATTGCTTATCACCCATGTGTCTCTAAGGACTGGCTGGATGTGGCCAAAGCTGTCCTCACCAGTTCTCAGTTTATTAAATGGTGTGCTTTCTTTAAAGAGGAATGCAGAGTGCAAACGAAGAATAACCGGCAGGCTCAACCCATGATACCTATCACTTATGCAATGTTAGCAAGGATGGGGGAAAGGTACTCCACTAGCATCCAACAGGCTGCAATACCTGACCAGGTGGGGCAGGCAGGACTTAACACGTGGTACAAACTGGATGATGGGCCTACTGAGTCCCCCATAGCAGGGGTGAGACAAAAACTGGGTGAACCTCTACCTGATTTTATAGACTGAGTCCAACAGAGTGTTTACCACAAGCTGCCGGCAGGGAACCTCCAAGATCAGTTTGTAAAGCTGCTGGTCTGGGAAGGAATGAATGCAGACCACCGCATGGCCTGCAGGGGATTGAGAGAGAGTTCCCTGAGCAGATGGGTGGTGGCCTCACAGGATGTGGGAATGCAACAGCACCAGTCCCAATCACTAGCTTTAGCTTTACAGGCTCAGACAGCTGCAATGACTGAGGCTATTACCCAGGCACTGGCAGCCCAGGGCTGAGGAACCCCAAGATCATTGGGGAGAGGGACTTGTTTTAAATGCAGGCAGGAGGGGCATTTTAAGAAGTACTGTTTACAACAATCCCCCACCAACGGCGGGGAGAGGGGGGGAAACCACCCCCTACACCCTGCCCCAGGTGCAGGGAGGGATACCATTGGAAAAAGAATTGTCGATCCAAGTTTGATTTAGATGGGAAGACTTTAAACTAGGGGAGGGGCATCCTCTAGCCCCCTTAACTCAAGGAGGAACCCCCTCTGCTGTGAGGCCCAGGCAGCCTCCTGGCAGGACGACCTAGGCCCATTGGACCGTCCCCCTGGTCAAAGTACTCCACCCTAAAATGAGTATTCTCATAGGCAGAAAGAGGTTTCACTGCTAATTGACACAGGGGCAGATCGAACCATACTCAGGGAGGAGGAAGTGCCCTTGGACTGGAAGCAAGACAAATGGATGCCATGGTCACTACAGACCATCGAGCATCCTATGATGATATCTTGGATGGGGAAGAAGCACAAAGGCTTAAACAGAATCTAGAGGGAATTAAGGAAAAGGATTTTTTTAACTTTCATAATTACAGAGAAGAACATAGGGGACCCACTTGGGCGCACCCCTAATCCTAGAGGCCACTGCCCCCCCACTACCTCTCATTAGGTGGAAGCCGGGAAGCCCTATCTGGGTGGAGCAGTGGCCATTGACCATACCTAAACTTGTAGCCCTCCACCTTCTGGTGGAGGAACAGATAAACCTTGGGCACATAGACCCTTCTATGAGTCCTTGGAACACACCTGTATTTGTTATTCAAAAAGCCTCCTGGGTTTGGTGCATGCTCCAAGATCTAAGTATGGTAAATGAAAGGATGGAGCTAGTAGGAACGCCCCTAGGAGGCATGCCCTGGACTCCTGCTATACCTTCAGAATATACCTTGGTTGTGATTGATATTAAAGATTGTTTTTTTTTTTTCTATCACCCTGCATCCAGATGACTGTGAGAAGGTTGCTTTCTCCATCCCTTCTCTTATTTTTTCCCAGCCTGATAAGAGGTTTGAATGGACGGTGCTGCAACAGGGAATGGCCAATAGCCCGGCCTTTTGCCAACAATACTTGGCCACACTTTTAGGGCCTGTGCTGGGTTCAGATACCTTCCTTGCCTATGCCTACATGGATGATATAATTCTGGGGCATCAAGACCTGAGCCGCCTGGAGGGCCTTCTGGCCCATGTTCTTGCCATATTAAAAAAGGGGGATTTTACCATAGCCCTCAATAAAATTCAAAAGGTACCTCCTTTTAAGGTGCTCAGGACCCACCTTATCTTGACTCCAGCCCCCTTAAGCCTTTGCTGGATATTCCAGCCTCTCTAATCTTAACCCAACTTCAGAGTCTTTTAGGGGAAATAAATTGGCTGTTGCCATGGGCTCCTGTCCCTAAGATAGTCTTGTGCCCTTATTCACCCTACTAAAAGACAGGATGCCCCAAGAAGTTATTACAATTACTGACAGCCACCGGGCAATATTTTTGCAGTTTCAAAAAGCCCTGGATGAAGTTTCCCTAAAGAGGTATTCTATTTTTGAGCCCATTCTCCTTTGGTTGTGTGCAGGTGTTACATTGATTTCTGCAGTTTTAACTCAAAGCAGGGGGGCATTAGAGTGGGTTCACACTCCTTTGGGGGGCACACCTCGGGTGTACTCTCAGGCAGACCAACTTTCAGATGCTATTGTCAAGGGAAGGACCCAAGCCCAAAGGCATTATGGCCTTGACCCTCACTTCATTGTTTTTCTTTTTCGGATGGCAGACATTGAGTAGCTCACTCAAGCCAATCTTGCTCTCTCCTTGGAGAGGTTTCTAGGCCAAATTGACTGCCATTATGAGCCATCCAAATGGACTGTCATGTTATGGCGACTTCCCCTCAAAATGCCATCTCTGTTTTCTCCTATGCCTATTCTTGGTGCCCTCCATGGTTTTACTGACTGAGGTAAAGCAGGCTCTGCGTATGCAGCCTTTGAGGAGCAACAAAAGACCCCAAGCCAACAAAGATTTCAACCTTGTCAAGGGTCATCACAATATAAAGAAATGCTGGCCGTAATTATGGCCCTTCAGGACATTCAAAAACCCTTTCATTTGTATTCTGATTGCCTATATATGATTAACTTGCTCCCTCATATTCCCCAGGCACATATTAAGCTGGATGAAAACCCTATTTCCCCTCTTATGGTTACGCTTAAGGGCCTATTAGAAGGGCGGGAAGCCCCTATTCATATTCAGTATTTGAGAGGGCATTCAAAACTCCCTGGGTTTTTATCCCTAGGCAATAATTGGGTGGACCAGTTAGCTACTGGCCCACAAGCATTAACTTTACAAGAGGCTACCTGTTTGCATGATTTAAACCACATTAATTGGAGAGGTCTTCAGCATAGATTTCCTCAGATTCCTGTAAAGGACCTCAAAAGGATAGTACATATCTGTAAAAGATGCTAGCCCTTCTTAAAAGTACCCCATTACAACCACCAGGGGTAAATCCCAGAGGCCTTAAACCTAACATCCTCTGGGAAATGGATGTTACCCATTTCCTAGCCTTTGGTAAGTTTAAATATATCTTTGTCTCTATAGATACCTACTCAAGAGCATGCTGGGCCACAGCACATACAGGAGAAAGAACTACACATTCACAAGCACATTTTCTTCAATGCTTTGCCACCTTGGGTCTACCAGAACAAGTTAAAACCGGTAATGGACCCTGTTTTGTTAGTAAAGCAATGTCAGAGTTTTTTGACAAATGGCATATTAATCATACTACAGGAATTCCCTATAATCCCCAAGGCCAAGCAATTATAGAAAGAAATCACCAATGTCTTAAGGAGTAATTATTAAAACAAAAAAGGGAGTTAGCCCCATATACAGTTACAGATAGCTTTGTTTACCATTAACATTTTGAATTTTTCAAAAGGGGCAACTGAATCCAGATTTCAGAAGCACTGGGGACAACTAAACCCTAAGCTCCAAGTGAAAGTCAGGTGGAAGGACCCCCTGACACAACAATGGAGAGGACCTGACCCCTAGTTACTATGGGCAGGGGATTTGGATGCGTTTTTCCCATAGGGGATACAGCCCCCATTTGGATCCGTGCCAGGAACCTTAAGTTTTTGCCCATTTCCTCTATCCAGGAGGATGCCCAAGAATAAACTAACCAACAAGGAAAGAAAAATGTCTGTGGTAGCCGAGGCTTGTGTTTAAAAGAGGAAAGCCAGAAAGATAACTACTAACCATCCCCAAGGGCAACCAGCCCTTGAGAAGCTCTTGTGTTCTCTAACAATTGCAGATGGCAATACTCCATCTGTTGGCTGTCTTGACCCTCCCAGTCCCGGCAATTGCCCTACAGAATCTGCATCAACCTCAATGCGTAACCTGGGCAGTGATCAGCACTGGCAATGCAGAAATCATCAACAGCACCACAAAAGAGGCTGTCCCTTCAACCTGGTGGCCTGACCTTCATTTTGATCATCACCCTATGTCATTATGTATGGACTGTTTAATATTTCTGTAGGAGCTAATTATTTTAATGTTACTTGCTCTAATTGTTCTTTTACTAATTGCTTGTATAGTGGCATTATTGAATCCATACTTATTGTTAAGCAACCACCTTTTGTTATGCTTCCAGTTTAGATCTTTTTCAACCCCACAGGCAAATAGCCGGATTAGAACAAGCCCCACCTCTGGACTCTGAAGTGGCAAAGACTGCTATCCCATCCTTGACTAATGTTAAAGGACTGCTAATGACAGTTCTTGGCCTGGTAATGCTTTTGCTGATGGTTTTTCTATGCCTTCCTTGCATTATACATGCATTGCAAAACTCTTATGAGCTTAGCCAGCCAGTTACATAAGATCAAGCTCCAAGTGAATGGATTTCCCCCAACAGGAATCACAGCCAGAGACTGGTAAGAGAGGGTGTCAGTCTGACCAACCTAAGACAGGGCCTTTAGCTTCACTCTGAAGAAGTTCCCAATGACTGGTAAGGGAGACAAGGCAATCGACCAAACCTAAGACAGGTGGGTTTGCTTCTTTAAACAAAGATGGGGGAGATGTTGGGAGCCCTTGGGAGCTGACAGTAAAACTCAAAGGTCATCACGCACAGGGGTGTGCTCGCTTAAAGGCATGTACAAGGAACTGGCTCACTTAAAAGACACCAGGTGCCCAGGATTGCTTAGCTATGTCTGCAGTTTGTTTTAAAATTTCCTTGTTTTTCTGGACTATAGTAGAACGGCCTGAGTGTGGGGGCCCATGAGGAAGCACCGTGCCGCATGTGTGGAACTGCCAATACCCAGGCTGCACCCGTGTTCTGAAAAGGACGATCTTATGAGATACTGACTTTTATATATGCCCAGGAATTAATTGAACTGCTTTGGACATTTCTAACTGTGGTGAGGCTGGTGTTTATTACTGTGCTAGGTGGGGATGTGAGGTAACTGGGACAGGCTCTTGGATCATGCACAAGGGCCCTCCCTATCCTTGTCTGGTGAATCTCGCCCCCCCAGACTTGCCTCAAACCCCCTGCATAGCCAATACTATCTTTACCAATGTAATCCTGTTAAAATAACCTTTACAGAGGAGGGAAAAGGATAACTAACTGGGAGGTGGGTCTGCCATTAAAACAAAAAAGGGGGAATCTGCAGAGCACATGGGCAGCAAAGATGGCACTGAGAGGGAGTTGAGGGGGCAGAGCCTGATTTATTGTAGAGCACATGGACAGCAAAGATGGTGCTGAGAGGGAGTTGAGTGGGCAGAGCCCAATTTGCTTTATGTTCAGTGTAACCTGCCCGTGGAAACTTAGGTGCATGATAGGGTGTGACTTTGACAGATATTGGTACCTCTTCCTCCCCTGCCATGCCACCTGCTCTTTTTTGCTTTAAAAACGGCTTGCACTGTGTTAATAAATGAGTTTTCCTGCTTGACTTGACTCCCTGCTGCGTCTGATTGTCTTCTGGGCTAAGGGAGGCTGAGGAATGGGCAAGCTGTCACACTTACATTTCCTCGGACCCCCTCTGTCTTCCGTGGGATGGGCGAAGACCGGACACATTACCACCAAAACTAAATGAAAGAAAGATCTAAAAAGGGCCTGTAGGTCAGTGGCACCACTGAAACAAAGAGTTCTCTATAAGAACTGACAAAGGCAGAGGATCGTATAAAATGAGGCTTATCAAAATGAACTTCAAGAAATGGAAATGAGTTTTTTTATGTTGTTTATTTGTGTGTTTTCCTCCTCTTGTCACTGTTTTTTATTTCTATGTCTGTTGTCTTGTATCTAAGTTAATCTAATTTGGGAAGGGGGAGAGGGAGTACAGAAATGGTGGGACACAGGCTGAACCAATTCAGCTGTGATATTCACTAGACACTGTGTTGGAAATGAACTATACAATTTGTAGGAGAGGAGCTCTGGAGGGAAAAAACTTGGATAGAACAAGGGATAAGGTGACACTGTTTAAAGAGAAATGTATTCATTACCTGACTTTTGTAACTGTAACCTCTCTGTACATCACCTTTACAATAAAATTGAAAATTGAAAGAAAAACTGACAAAGGATATTCAAGTGATATAGAGAATGGACAGTCATTGAGCTACTATATATCAAATAACATGCTAGATTATTTATTCTACATTTCAAGTTATTACCTATTCTTCCCTGGAAGAGCATACTTGACTTCTCAGTAATACTATGGTTCTATAATGTGAGGAGCAATTAGAGCTTCTAAGGAAATCTGTCCATGTATGAATCTATTAAGTCTTCCATGTCATGGTAATCATCATTGCTCTTCAGACCTAGAAATAATTTAAAGCCAAACAAGCTTGCTATATCACAGTCTTTACATACAGTGGGTATAATTTAACAAGGCTCTCTCAGTGTCTCTCAAAATGGCATTTCACTTACTCTAAAAAATATATATGGAATAGATAGCAGGGCAGATGTCCGAGCTGTACATCAAGATATTTTATAGAGCCAAAGAAAGCTATGTAGGAAAAGCAAGCAACAACCAAAACTTCAATGACAACTGAAAGAATGGTTTGCTTCAAGCTGTGTTTTCACTCATCTATGATTGGGGATCTTTGCTTCCTCCCAAAATGTACATTCCTATGATATCAAAGCCTCCAGGAAAGATGTGTGACATTTCACTCAAATACCACACTCTACCATATAATCTTTGATCCTCTCTCATGTATTTTATGTAGATGTGGCAAGGGCAGCTTTTACTTTGGAAGTAGGGTAGAAGATCACAGAATGAAAATTTAACTTGGGTTACCCTGTATCAAAGTGTTTGGAAACATGGACTACAAATCAAAATAGTTAACGTAAACTTTGACCTATTATTTTCTACTAGCTTTACTACAATATGATCAGAATGCAAATTCTATCCAATATTTATTAAACTTCAGAGCTTGAACCAGTCCAACAATACAATGGCCAAATAAGCATGAGGCAGGACCTATGCCAAGAAATAAATAGAAATTTAGGAATGTTGGTAGGGTGTATAAACTGACATATAAATATACTTGTGTTAGAAATACTGTTTGATATTGGAAGTAGGATTATAGCAGTATATTGTTATATTAATTATGAATTATTAAAAATGTAGAAAGGTGCTATAATGGATGCAAAGTTCTCTGTCAAATGAGGTAGGTTGAATGTACATATTAATGTCTGTTATTTCTCAAAGGCAATGGGTGAGTAAATTCACAATGATAAAAATCACGGAGTCCTCAGTGTACAAAAGAAGGAAAACGGCAGAGGAGAGGACCGACAACCCAGGATGTCAGCAATATAGAAAAGAAGAAGATAGATAGAAAGAATCACCAAGAACTAGTAGAGGAAATGAAGCTGAAATTTTCCTGCCTTATGTAGAAAGGCTGGTGAGAAATCAGCTAGTGGTTAATCATAGAAACTCAGAAAGGTTCACATCTACAGCTTAGCATAGTTCTGAACCAAAGGCAGAGAGGATGGTTTGAAACACAACTGTCACCTACTTCATGGTAAAGGTCTGCCCCAGCTGTCTTACTGACTAGAGACCACTGTTTGCCCTCCTGAGAAGCTAAGGAATTGAGCCAGAGATACTCTTAAAATAAATGGAATGATTTCATTTTTCTCTTCCATGTACCTGCTCAGGGCAGTATGTATGGCTGGTGATTACAGCACTATATAAGTGAACTATATACCTTTTTTCTTTCTGTGTGATCATGAATAGAACTTTCTTGATACCTGAATTGTCAGCTGCTAATTTAATTCTAGGGATAAGTTTTCTCTAAAATAATAACAACAATTCTGTCCATTCACTCAGTTTTCTCCAATGTAAGCACTTATCTCTTAGAGTTGACAGATGTACAAAATGAACAATGTCAATAAGTGTAAGAAAAACATACTAAATGTGCATAATTATAGCATCTGAAAGTATTGTCTGTGATGAAGAAATTGTTTCCATTTTTATTTCTTCTGAATATTCTTCCTTCTCCTTGTTAATGAAAATCTTTTTATGCATAGAACATCCATTTATTCAGTATTAGAACCTTCTAATTTATGATAACCTCTCATGTGTTTGTCTTCTTACAAAGGTGTAACTCCTGGAGGTTGGGAGTTTTAACTATCATTTCTGATATTTTTCTATAGGTAACACTCTCTTTTACTCAATCCTTTTGATTTGAAAAATTGACTTCATTTATGCTTCCAACTCCAAACAGTATAGATATAGCCCAAATCTAGCTATCCACTTTCACAGAGTAAAGGCTTATGACTCATAAACAGCACAAGTCCAGTTAGAGTCATTTTATGAAGTTCAGGAACTATAGAGAAAAGAAAATCACTTCCACATGCATTGCAAGACAATGAGAAGAAGTCCAGAGACACTGATGACCAGCATGTTAGGGGACTTTGCCTGACAGTGACACCAGTGTAGCTAGCAGTGACATGAACATCTTGATTCATCCATGCCTGGGCTTTTCAATTATATTAACTAACAAATCTCCTCCTTTACTTCCTAAATCAGGTTGAATTGGTTGTCAGGCATTTCCACATTTTATCATAAGACCGACTAACTTTCTGTTACTCATTCCATCCCTTCAAGATATGTGTTCCTTTGAAATCTATTTTCACAGTATTATATGGTTTGTTTCCCACAAACTTTAACTATTTTTATATATCATTTATTTTATTGAAATTATTCATTTGATTTTTTTAATTTCCATAGTTTTTTTTTTGGTCCATTATGAGGCCTGAATTCTAGGCCTGGGAACTGTCCATCAGCTCTTCAGCTCAAGGCTAGCGCTCTACCACTTGAGCCACAGTGATACTTCTGCTTTTTCTGATTATTTGGTGTTAAGGAATTGAACCCAGGGCCTCATGCATTCAAAGCAAGCACTCTACCACTGAGCCACCTTCTCAGCCCATCCAAAGAATTTTTTAAAGATGATTGTTAGATACAATCATTGAAGAATGATCATTAAATACAATCATTAAGGTAAGAATAGTACTGGAGATATGGGCTTTATAAGAGTGAGGCCCTGAATTTGAATTCCAGTACCACAAACAAAAGAAACAAAAAAAAAAAGGAAAGAAAGTTGTTCTCTTTACAAATCTTAGTTTGTACTTTTGGGGGAAAAATCTTGTATTTAATAAATCTACTCTAGGGCTGGGAAGGTGGCTCAGTGGTAGAGCGCTTGCCTTGCATGCATGAGGCCCTGGGTTTGATTCCTCAGCACCACATAAGCAGAAAAAGCCGGAAGTGGCGCTGTGGCTCAAGTGGTAGAGTGCTAGCCTTGAGCTGAAGAGCTGAGGGACAGCGCCCAGGCCCAGAGTTCAAGCCCCAAGACTGACCAAAACAACAACAAAAAAAAGGGCTTTTATGAAACTTGGAATCCGGGACTTTAAAATTTCCCTTCCATTGGCTGCTGTGTTTTGGGTCTTTGGTTAGCAATTTCTCTCTGAGCTTTAAATGTTGACAATTTAATTCTTGAATCATTGGCCCATCATCATTTATTCCCTTGTGGGCCTTCTCTACTCTCATGGCAGAAAGTACATTTAAGGGCAGACGCAGCCCATATGCTTTCTTCCCTCTGAATTAAGTCTGTGTTGAACTGTCTACTTGACATCACTTGAACATCCAATAGCTTTTTCAAACACAACTCATTCAAAGCTAAATTTCTTGTTTTCTTACCAAGCCTGTGGCATCCAAATATACCCCCATTTGGTATAATAGCAACTCTGATCTTTCAAGTACTCAATGAAAATACTTCAACTCATCTCCCATTCAGTTTTCTCTCACACATAAGCACAATCCTCAGGGTCCTGGCTCTCACAGTAAAATTGCAAAGTACAAAACACTTTCCTCAGATATCTGCAAGCCTCTCTTTTCACATTGTCCAAGTCTTTGTTCAGCTCTCGGCTTCTCTGAGTAGTCTTATTTGTCTTTAACTTTTAAAATATCAATCTAAGCAAATTTGAATCATGGTCTTGCCATTCCTTAGCTAATTTTCATTATAACAGATGATTTGACACATTTTCAGCTCCTTTTCTTCATCTTTAAAGATAAGATGGACGAGTCTGTGTCTCCTAATGTTTAATGAAGACTAAGATTAAGTTTTAGAATTTAGCATTTAGAATCTCTTATCACTATTAGTGTTATAGAAAGCTAACAGGAAAATGATAGTATTATGTTCTAACAACATAAACACTGGTAACATAAACACTGGTAGCTGTGGGCAGAGGGACATGTATTTTGTGTGATGCAAAAATTCTTCATAAACCCTGAAACAACTGCATGCACTGTCTCCTGCAATATGTAAACTCTTAATGGATCATTAACATTTTTGTGATATCTCCCCAAGGTATGGGGGCTGGAGGGAAAGGGAATAAAATAAAGTTATTTTTATCATACCTTAAGTGATCAAACTTGTCATCTTTCAGAAAAGGGTACTTTCATGGTGGAAACTTCTGACACACAGGTGAACTTCTGACATTACAGACTCCTAGGTAATTCATTTAAAATATAATCTAGCTGAACAAGAGGTTTTTCTTTGTTGTTGTTGTTTTTAATGTACTGTGTGAAGTTATTTCTTTTTTTCTTTTATTTTGCCTTTGGTTTATCCCCTCTTTTCACTGTTTTTGATTTTGGTACCCTGTGTTCGTATATACGTTTATCTGATTTGGGGAAGGGAAGCAAAATGCTGAGAAAACAACAAAAGAAGAAAACAATGCAACAATAATACTCACAGGACAATATGTTGGGAATGAACTTTACCACTTGGTGCAGGGGGGAGGAACAGTTGAGGGGGAGGAAAAGTGGGAGAAAAATGAGGGAGGGAGTAACAATGTTCAACAAGAAATGTACTCATTTCCTTATGTATGTAACTGTTAACCCCTCTGTAGATCACCTTGACAAATTTAAATTAAAAAAAACATATCTGTTTCACAACACACACATGTATATACAAACATACACACACACACACACACACACACATACACACACACATCATACCCACTCACATACAATTCTGCTTTGCACCAACATAAAAGTAGGGTATTTGAAACTCCAAAGCACACTATTAGATTATATCCAAGTAAACAAAGTATGGTTTAGGTTATTTATCCTCATAAAACTTATTAAGTAACCTAAATCATATTCCATTATTATGCTTATTTTGGATGTTATATGTCTCAAAAAACTGTTTAAAATGTCTTTTGATATTTATTATTTATTATATTGGGGTGTGAACTCAGAGCTTCCCATTTGCTTGGTTTGCTTGCTTGCCTGGCACTCTACCACCTGAGTCATGTCTCTAACACCCCTTTTTCTGGTTGTTTTAGAGATAAAGTCTAGCAGAATCCAGACTGCCTAGGCTGGCTTCAAATCTTAATCTTCTGAATCTCAAACAGTAGGATTACAAGCATGGGCTAATGATCATTAACTTATGTTTATTTTTAAACATGACAAATGTTTATTTTTTGAAAACTGTCATCACAAACATGTATGTGAAAATTTTTTCCCTAGTTAAAATTGAGTGATATCAACTAAATTGAATGCTTGCACTTTGCTAATTAATAGTAATGATTCTGAGTGCTATTAAAATGTAATTATAGTAAAATAATAAATGCCTTAATTTATTGACCATAAGAAGATTAAGAGACCATTTTGACAATGAAATTCACACCAGAAGCCAATCTTGTGATTTTTATGTTGATCATAATGGCAGAATGGAGCCATTTGGAGAGAGCAGGGACAATTCTGTTTATAAATCTGAATCACTTATGTCTGTGGGTTTGACATAAATTTATCAGCTTCCATAAAGTCATGCTGAGGAGATCACTAGCTATTGCACTTTCTGTCTAAACCAACTAGATTGTATCTTGATACTAATTAGGTCTTTATGTGGGAATTTTCTAATTTCAGAATAGGGATACTATACCAACAAGAGGACAGAATAGGAGGTCCAGTAAGTGACTTGCACCTACATTCAACAAGTGAACTGCTATACATAGAAACATTCCCTCTGAGAAGAATTCAGAAACAAGTTGAGCAATTTTGGTACACTGTGAAACTGAGAAATTGGTAGAAATTGATAGAATTCCTTTATGAGCCTAACTCTTAACTTCTGAGGAGGGCAGGGTTTGGACCGCACATCTAGTGTACTTTTTTTACTTTTTATTTACTTTTTTAAAATTTAATTTTATTGTTAAGATGATATGCAGAGGGGTTAGAGTTACATATGTAAGGTAGTGAATTCATTTCTTGTCAAACTTATTACCCTATCCCTCATTTTTCTCCCACTTCCTCTCCCCACCCTGATCACTTCCCCCCCAAGTTGTAAAGTTCTTATCCAATACATTGTCTTGTCTGTATCGCTGTTGCATTGGTTCTACCTTTGTCCTTTGTCTCACCAATTTGTTGTTCCCCTTCCCTTCCTTGATCCAGATAAACATATATACAATACCCAGAATACCAAAATCAAATATGGGGACAACAGAGGATAAACCATAGGGGAAAAAAACACAAAAGAAAAAAGAAATCTGGGCTGGGAAGATGGCTCAGTGGAAGAGTGCTTGCCTTGAATGCATGAGGCTCTGGGTTCGATTCTGAGCACCATATAAACAGTAAAAACTGGAAGTGGCTCTGTGGCTCAAGTGGTAGAGTGCTAGGCTTGAGCTGAAGAGCTAAGAGACAGCACCCAGGCCCAGAGTTCAAGATCCATAACCGACCAAAAATAAATAAATAAAAAGAAAAAAGAAATCACATACTACATTAAAAACAACAACAAAGAAAAACCTCTTGTTTCCATATCTTGGAATTCATTTCGCTTAACACTATCTAATATGGCCATATGTCTATAGCTATTGAGCTATTCTGTTCATCTGCTAGGACTGTCCTGGACATATAGAAACATAGAGAAACATAAAGAAACATAGATTCCATGGTTTCTCTCATTTGTTCTGACTTTTGTTGCTACTATTTACTTAAAAGACTGATACTAACTTATTTACCTATAGGAATGACAGACACTACCATTCAATAGTCCCCTAGGACTAAATAGAAAAAGGTGTGGTTTTAGACACTTTGAATATCTCTTCCCCATGCTCAGTGTGGAACAAACAGGTAATAAATCTCAGCTCTCAGCTTCTCCCTGGAAGGTAGAATGTTGCTCATTTAACTCCCTGGTATTTTTAACTACTGAGAATAGGACTTCTAACTGACCCATATCTGAAAGTTGAAAAGGAAGGCCATCACAAGTTAGCAGGAACTTTCACTGAACCTATGGGTACTATAAAGTTTTCCCGGTCTTATCCCAGCCCTGAGGGATGCTTCCCATCTTCTCCCTGGAAGGAGGTACACTATCATAGGAATAAGTTCCTTGGTTTTGCAGCTGCTTGAGGTTTTAAAGTCCAATTGTCACAGTGGTGAGAGCCTGAAATTTGTGAGTCCCTCAGGTTGCATAAAAAGCAAATTGACAGTTTCGAATAGCCTTGTGGGCTCTCTCTCTGTTGCTTTCTATAGGTTCACTGCAACTATAAAAACAACTTCCATTTTTAACTTGAAATGGGTTCGACTTCATATCTAGTGCCAAGATATATCCTAAAGATTTGACTTTCAATTTGCCTTGAACTGATAGACGGATAATCACTAGTTACCTAGGAGTTTATTTGGGCAAGTGTGTGCCTTCTGGATTCTCTGCTCCTGCTCCACTGAAAAAGCCAAATCTATGGATTTTCTGTAGATACCCTACCCCACTCTTCCAGCCATGTGACTTTTCTAGATTGCTATTTGAGGGACTGAGCCTGAGCCCTAGTGGATGGGGCCAGGCATTCTTTTTCCCACTGAGAGTAACAGAAAGTAAAGCAATAGTCTGCATGAGCATAGCATCTTAGTGAGTATATGCACAACTGCCACAGCTCAACTCTCCAACTCAAAACCGAGAGCAGCTTATGAACCCCAGCTCCTAGCTTCTTCCTGAAGAAAGAAGGAATTGAACTACATACCTATTATCTCTATTCACTGATTGATAAAGCACAAGAGTATTTCACTTGTCTCTGAGTACTAACAGAAAGTGAAATTCTCTAACATCTGGAGGCCACTATAAAGAAATATAACTAGAGGACAAGCACAAGACATTGCAATCAAACCCAAGTGAAGATTATACCCTAGGCAAAGACCAGGTGTGGATGTTCTATCTGATATGTACAAACTAACAAAAAAGACCCAGTAAAGTAAATAAAGAGGGAAATCAGTTTCAAATGAAAAAGTTAATTTCATAGAAACCAACACCACTGAAATGGAGATACATAATATACCCAATAGAGAATTCAAAATCACATTAAAGCAAAGAGAGAAGAGGCACTTGTAGTTCACATGATTTTCAGCAGAAACATTGTAAGCCAGAAGAGAATGAGATGATACATTTCAAGTGGAAAAAAACAAACACTACTAACTAAGAATGCTAATTTATTGACTCTACATTTACAAATGAGAGAATTATCTTTCAAAAATGAGGGGAAGTTAATTTCTCAAAGAAAAGCTGAGGAAGTTAATCAGCTATAGTTACTAGAAATGGTAAAATGCAGCACAAAAGTGTCATAAAAATGAAACTTGTTAAAGGTAAATATATAGACCAAAGAAGGGTGTTATATTACTATCATTGGAATGAGAAAAATCTATTTTAATTCTACTATAAAAGTTAGGAAAGAAAAGAAGAAATAATATAAACTAAACAAAATTAAGGACATACAATTTTAACTGATAGAAGTCAAGTTTGAAGACACCCTAGGCAGAAAAGTTCACTAGATTCCATCTCTAGATTAGTCAGCAAAAAAGCAGGGTTAGAGATATGGCTCAGTCAGTAGAGACCCAGCCTACAAAGTATGGGGTTCTGGGTTCAAACCCAAGTACTACAAAAAAAAGAATATAATGTAATAATGGCAGAAACTGAAAAAGTCTACTTTCATTCTGTAAGCAGAACTTTCATACAGAAAAAATCAATTCAAACATGACAGATATGAATAAACCCAAATGACAAATGGACTTAATAAACATTTGTAGAAATTTCATCACAACAGGGGAGCATATATTTTTAGAAGGCATAATCCCCACAAGAAATTGTTGGTTTAAAAATAAATAACCTCTTGCTTGTTTAGAAAGATTAAATTCATATCAAATATCTTTCCTGACCAAAAAGGAATTAGAAATCACCAGTGAAATAGAAATCCACAAATCCATGCATACTAAGCAAAATATTTAAAAAATAAGAATATCAAATCAAAGGTGAAATCAAAATGAAATTGTAAAGAGATTTCAAGACAGTATCAAAACTCATAAAATTCAGCAGAAGTGTTATTGAAACAAAATTTTATAGTGATACATATCAACTTTGAAAAAGAAGAAATATTTTTATCAACCCTCTAACATTATACCTCAAGGACCTGGGGAAAATGCAACCTAAGTGCAGAAATAAAGAAAATAACGTAGAAGCAGACATAAACTACAGAATAGAAAAATAGAAAAACATTTTTCCAAACTAAAAGCCGATTTTCTGAATAAACAGTATCAATATATCTTTATCTAAATTATGGGGAAAAGAAGTGGCAAATAAAATCTGTAATGAAAGTGGAGACATTACAGCAGATGCCTAAGAAACAAAAAGGACTGTTGAGGCATATTATGAACAATGATCTGCTAACAAAATGAATAAAAGAATAAATCAATACTCAGAAGAACATTCCAAGACAGAATCAATAAGAAATTGCCTAACCAGAAAAATATGTGTAAGAATATTGAACCAATTACATAGAACCCTTCCCAAAAGTCAACCCAAAGTAACTTCACAGCTAAGTCTAATAAACATTTTTTTAAAAAATGAATGGTAATCCTTCTTAAATTCTCTCCTCTTCAAAAAAAAAAAATCAACAAAAAACAGAACAAGTGGTAAGGCTTTCAAACTGATTTTGTAAATCTATCTCACTACCCAGCACCAAGGCCAAACAGAAACAACAGTTCACGTTTATGATATACAATGCAAAGTGTTCAACAACATGATTACAAACATCAGGCTAAAAGCACTAGAACCCATGATCAAGTGAAATTTCTTGTATGTATGCTTGGTTAAACATATTTAAATCTACCCTCATGACATATATCATTAACAGAATAAATTCTGCTGGATAATCTGGAAACAATAAGAAGTAGATTGTGGTTTAGGCTGGCCTAAACTATAACAAAAGACTCTATTTGAAAAATAACAAGAGCAAAGGGTTCTAGGGACATAACTCAAGTAATAGAGCGCCTGCCTAGCAAGCATGAGGCCCTTACTTCAAAATTCAGTACTGTCAAAAAATAAAAGTTGACACAGTAGCTCAATCCTGTAATCTTACTTGTTGAGGTGGCATTAGTGGGAAGATCATCATTCAAGGACAGTGGAACCAAGAAAGAACAAAATCTTCATCTGACTCAATGGTTAGGCACAATAGCATGAACCTCTCATCCCTAGCAACTCAAGAAAGTATAAATATGGGGATTGCAGCTGAGGTCAGCCTGGGCATAAAGCAAGACCATACCTCAACATTTAATAAGACAAAAAAGTCCTAAAGCCATAGGTTAATTGATAGATTTCCTGATTCCTGATTACAATCCTCAGATTAATGAGAGAGAGACACACACAGAGAGAAAAAGTTGGGCAGGAAGGGAGAGAGAAGGAGAGAGAGAAAATGGAAGAAGAGAAGGAGGAGGGGAGAGGAGGTGGACAGGAAAGAGAGAAGGAAAAGCTTCTTAGGTTTGGAAAGCGATACCATACAGGTTGTGAGCATAGTAAAAGACTTTTTTAGCCAAAACTACTGTATTATCCTTACCACTTTACCATAATGTTGCGATGGCAAATGATGTAAAACCAATTTCAAGGACCAGCTCTGCAAAGCAAATACATTTTTATTTGATTCTAGGCACACCTTTTACTATAACCAGTTGTTAGATCCCTCCCTTCTTGTTAATGAATAGACTTTTGATGAGACCTTTTAAAATCCATCTAGAGATGAATTATGAATTTAAATTTGCTCTATTTATTTTATGAAAGTTATTGGAACTAACACTCATCTTCTTGTGAGTATAAAATTTTTTGTTTAATGAAAATTAATGACCTTCGGCACTGACAAAGATTTTTGAGTACAGATAATAAGATTTAAGATTTAGTGGAAAATAAGATTCTAGGACAAATCTAATGAATTGAAAGCACTCTTTACTAATTATAAAAGAAAGAATCTTGGGAAGTGTCAATTATCTCATCCCAAAAGTATGAATAAGATTTCCATTTGCTTGTAGAATATTAGCATTGGTGGCTTTGCTTTGGTCTTAGTTTCTTGTCACATTCAGGCCTAAATCTTGTACTTAATTTGATTTTTTTCTCTTAATATGAATGAGTAAAAAAAGGGGAAAATGGAATTTAAGTTCCATAAAGCCACTCTTAATATTGTGTCGTTTTGTGCACAGTCAAGCTTTAGATAGTAATGAGAAAATTAAATTAGAGGTTTTTAACATACATAGAACCAGAAGATTAGCCAAATAGCAAAATGCATTTTCATGCCTGTCTGCTGAGTATACTTCTCACGTAAATCTTTCCTAGCATCCTTTAAGCTGTCTGTAGAATTTATTTAAAAAGTAAAAGTAAAATCCTCTCCATGCTAAACTACTGAAATTACTTTTCCTTAAATTTAATGGGAACAGTAATGTTTTTTAAAAGAAGCTAAGATTCAAGAAGAAATCCATTTAAGTCTGCCATTGAAACTAAATTCAAATTTTGCCAGCCAGATTTTGGAAAATTAAAGGCAAATAAATGAGAACAGCCATGATTTCTTCCTAAAACAATATCCCTGGTTCACTGACCACTTCAGTCAATAGGCTTGATCAAAGTCCACTATCACTATTTTACTTATAAAGAAAAATGTGATGTTGGTATAATTTGCGGAGGGGAAGGGAAAAAACAAATCGTTTAAATAGGGATACAGGTGGACTCATTGCAACAATGAGATGTACAAGTCGTTATGTCAAAAAAATGAACTTTTCAACTTTGATCTGGGGGAGGAGGTGGGTCAGAGATGGGAAGGGATGGGAAGGGGAAACAAAGGAGGTGGCAACAATGCTTGATAAGAAATGTACTCATTACCTTGCCCATGTAATTGTAACCCCTCTGTATGGTATTTTCACAATTAAAAAAAAAAATTCCTGATTGAACTAGAATCTTAGGAGAAAAAATGTATAAAGTAAAGTTATAGACCACATTCCCTAAGAAATGCATTCAGTAGGTCTTTCAATAATTTAAAAAATGGGAAAAAATTAATTGCACCTGAACTACAGAGAGAATAGAAACAGTCTATAAAGAACTATGAGGCCTGCTATATCATAAAATACAAGTTCAATGTGTATTATCTATGGTAATCTCCTGAGATTTATTGTTTCTGTGGAGGAAAAATATGAAATGATAGTTGTGTTTTCATTCATCGTGCAGTAGCAATATTTGAGAGTCATTCTTAGGGAACAAATTGGCTCATTTGACCAGAATAGTGACAGGAGGGTTGGCCAAAGGCTGACTATATTTATGCTCAACTGAAAAGAAAAGAGAAATAAATTGTTTTATTTAAAATAATCTGCTTTAAAAAGAGCATGTGAAATAATGCTTCATCAAAAGCTGTGCTAAGAATCAAATGCTAAAGTTGCAAGGTGCAGCTGAAAGACATATACAAAATGGAGACAGACATACCAAGTCTTTGTCTGCTTTCACTGAATTCCTAGGGCCAAGTAAAGACTTTTTTATTGTTGTTGGTTGTGGGGCCTGAACTCTGGACCTGGTCACTGTCCCTTAGTTCTTCAGCTCAAGGCAAGCACTCTACCACTTGAGCCACAGTGCCACTTCCAGCTTATTCTGTTTATGTGGAATTGAACCCAGGGCCTCATTCATGCGAGGCAAGCACTCTACCACAGAGCCACCTTCAAGCGCCCTCAAGTAAGGGCTTTTTAACAGAAGCAGTATTTGTTACAATGTCCTTGATGTTTTTCTTATTCCATGGTAAAGTCTTCCTAGGTCACAGGAAGCTATAAGAATGATTTATTAAGCTTCTTGTGCCCACAATCTTACCACCCTGATGTTTTGAACTAATTTCAAACCCTCCCTTTTATGTGGTATCAATAAAAACTAGTATCAAGGTTCTTAATAAAATTTCTTACATTGCCATAATTACATTTTTGACATACCAATCACACAAATCCAGTTACATTGTAGCACACAACATACACAGTGCAATTGATTCTCTACAAGGCCCAGGAAAGGCCATATGTGACTGGCCAGAGGTCTATCATCTTCACTTCTTAAAAGTCATTGAACTATACCAATTATTTAAAAGTGCCTATTGGCTCATTTAGTTCAAAAGCCTACACACTAATTCCTTGCACAGCCCCATTCTGAAAACTTTGCCGTTTCTCAACTACATTTTCTCTAATTTCATTTAATCATTGGGGTTCTAAAATTATTATCCCAGTTTTACATCCCCTAGTATCTTTCTACCCAACTCTGAAGAAAATATAGAAGGGTTCTTTTTATCATTTCCTTATAAAACTTTCTTCCCCAGAATTCCCATTTTTACTTTATTTACCTACTTTTGAGTATGTCATATTCTGATCCATTGATGAATGACTGTGACCAGCAGAATGTCAGGACAGTAGTCCTGAGGATGACATTAGTCCCTTCATACTGCCTAGCTGAAAATAGGACTACTAAAAGATGGTTCCTTTGGTACACACAGCAGGATGGAATGGAGAGATAGACCAAAGTGTCTGTTCTGTGTATCTTCAGTTTCTTGAGGGCAATGCAACCATTTTAATTGTTGAGAAATGGAGAGGTAGAGAGAGGAGAGAGAGAGACAGACAGAGACAGAGACAGAGAGTCAGAGAGAGACAGAGAGACAGAGACAGAGACAGAGACAGACAGAGATAGAGACAGAGACAGAAAGACAGAGAGAAAGGAGGAGGGGGAAGGAAGAGGAGAAGAGAAAAGGAAAAGGAGAGAAATTATGATTGATTTTAAAAAATATATTTGAGCAGATTAAGTATAGAAGAAACACTATGAAATTAAAGCCATTTTCTGTTTTCTGGTCTAGGATGTATTTTTCTCCAGATGTTCCCTCTGTCTTTCCCATTATATACGCATGACAGGGTGACCTCCAGGAAAGGAGATCAGAATCTAGGGCTCCACTGACATAATGATATATAGATTCACTGTCCTGATCCTGGTCAGGACATCATAAGTCTTAGTGACTCAGACTAGGTTCATTATCACTAAGCCCCAGAAAAAGTAGCCTCTGTTGTTTTTTTCCACTGGATGATCTGAATAAGTATTGGATTGCCAGACACTGTCAGGGGACAATGCCAGCATCAGCCTTGAAAACATCAGAGGATTCAAAGAGGACGTTAGCACTAAGGATTCCTAGCTTTTAAAGGAATAGTTTATTCCTGATCTCTGAGCTACAACTTCTCTTAGGGATTTTTTTTCAGGCTATGAGCTTTGAGCATGCTTTAGATTTAAAACACGGTAATAAAATGAAAATAAAGTTGTATCTGTCTTTATAAATTAACAGAAAATCAACACACATCCACTGACAATTTGCTATGTGTCGGACACCATACTGGGCAAACCTGTGGACTAGAAATGTCATCAATGAGTACTTTCCTTGTGGAGTACAAATGCCACAGTGACAACTTTCTAATTATGTTGCCTATAAGAAGATATCATTTAAGTCTAAGCTCCTCGGGAACTGTTACATGTGAATTTCTTCACACCTTTAACTGAATGTGGAACATGAAACTGAAAATAGGTCATAATAGGAGAGTTGTGATTCTGTTCTCAAGTGATACTAGGAGACTATAATGGCAATTATTTAATAAATGAATAATAGTCTTCTTCAAAGAAAGATACAGCCTCCACCTCTTTTCTACTATTTCTGAACTTAAACAAGTCAGCACATAGGGAAAATTAGATTTATGCATGGGCTAGTTCACACAGGTTTTGTTACTTTTCCATCTGGTCTTTGCTCCTAAAAAGCCTTTGGTTCCTATACTTGATCAGCAATTTAAGTTCTGACTACGCAGTGGTCTTTCTAAGTACCAAATGCAGTTATTCAATATTTAATATTTATTTATGTGTGGAGAAAAATCAGATGCTTCTTTAATCTGCTACCAACGTTATATTCTACTAATTCCCAACACAACACTCATTTGTGTTTTTTAAAGGTGAAACTATGTCTTTGTGTAAACATTTCCTGCTCTATAACTGTTTTTCCATTTACCTAATTCTAACTAGTTATTTAAGGTTAAAATTAATTTTTCCTTTCTCCTAGAATCCAAGTAATAATAACAAATCTTTATCAACTAGAAAATGTACAGCAGACAGAGTTAATGTTCAAATACTGCAATTGAACTAGCTATGATTCTCATCTGTCTTACTCAGCTTACAAAATTATAGTTCAAACAAGTTATTTAACACTCATTAGCTTTCCATTTTCCCCCTACAAGTGAAAAGCATATGAGCTCATGAGTTGGTGATTATAATCCTAGCTATTCCAGAGGCTGAGATCTCATGATTTCACTTCAAAATCAGCCTGGGCAAGGAAGTCCATGAGGCTCTTCTCCCCAGTTAACCACCAAAAACAAAGCCAAAAGTGAAGCTGTGGCTCAAGTAGTAGAGTGCTAGCCTTGAGCAAGAAAAACTTAGGGACAGTATGTCCCCAGGTCCTAAATTCAGGCCCCAGCACTAACACCTTACAAAGAAGAGTTTGAATATGTTAGCTACTATTAATATTCAACTTTGCATCTTGCATTGTTTGAAGAATAGGGCCAGAGCAATAAAGATGTACTAGAAATTACATTATCTAGCATAAGATCATGCAGCGGTAAGGATGAAAAGAAAGAAGCAAAAAGCAACCAAACAAGCCATTGCATTCAAACAAAATGTTCTAAAAAAGATGACTCCTTTGGGAAGCCTTCATAGGGGGTGTATTCTACTTTGCACATGACCTGGAGCCTACTTCTCTCTGTCCACTTGACTGGGCCCATTGCACCTCTACAATTTATTCTTTGAATTCTCTCTCTCTCTCTCTCTCTCTCTCTCTCTTTCTCTCTCTCTCTCTCTCTCTCTCTGTGTCTCTCTCTCTTTCCCTCTCTTTCTCTCTCTCAGTTATAGGGCTTGAATTCAGGGCTTGGGCACTGTTCCTGAGCTCTTTCACTCAATGTTAGCACTCTACCACTTAGAACAATAGCTCCACTTCTGGTTTTCTGGTGGTTATTGGAGATAAGAGTCTCACAGACTTTCCTGCCCAGGCTGGCTTCCAATCACAATCCTAGAATTACAAACATGAGTCACTGATGCCCAGCTATTTCTTTGAATTTGAATGGAATATTTGATATTTACATTTGCTATACAAATTTACTACTGATTGTTTTCTATCTACTTGACAGTGTCATTATACATTTAGAAACATAGAAAACTTGGTGCTCAATCTTTTAAGTTTGTGTAATTTTGTATTTACCATTGTTTCTTAAAATAATGATGACATGGCAAGCTGAGATGGGACAAATCTTATCTTCTAAATGCTGCAGAGAACACAGCTGAGAATGGACAGAAAATTTCCCTAGAGATACACAGAATCATTCAGAATCCACACCTGGTGCAGGTCCTCACACCCACTGTTTCAGGGAGGATTCAGGTCTTAGAAGCCAGGTGCTAGTGGTTCACACCTGTAATCCTAGCTACTCAAGAGACTGAGATCTGAGGATTGTGGTTCAAAGCCAGTCTGAGCAGGAAAGTCCATGAGACACTTTATCTCCAGTTAAAGTGGAGCTGCAGCTCAAGTGGTAGAGTGTGAGCCTTGAGCAAAATGCTCAGGGGCAATGCACAGGCCCTGAGTTCAAGCTCTATGACAGAAAAAAAATCTTAGCATTTCATATTTTTTCTACCTTTAAATGAAGCCATGTCCTGTTTATCCAGTAGCCAATTTTCAAAATGACAGGATACTCCAGAGCTCAAAGAGAAACAAAATCAAAACAAAACAAAACAAAAATAACCCTGAGTGTGAGAAATTCCTAACAAACTTCAATTTCCATATTTCTTCTATTCTTGCAGTTTATATGGTTTGGACTTCAGTGGCACTGATTTTGATTTTTAATTGCTTTGTCAAAGACAGTAATTTTTTTCATGGTCTACTTGATAAATCTTCACAGTGTGTTAGGTTTTACAGAGTTGTACATGGCCAAGTTATTCTGCATTTATTTTTCTGCCAAAACTGAAAGCATATATCTGTCTTTGCATTTGGCATAAACTTTCAGCACCTTTTCAACTACATCAATTATTCTCCCCAATGATGGTAGGGAAAGCTTGTAAATTATGTAAGTGAGACAGCATTTGGCAGACAATGTCATCTTTCTCTTCTGTAGTATGTACAGAAACGTACATCCGCAGCTCTCCTTTACAACGGAGGTATCCATTCCACCAGTGCTGAGAACTTTGGCAGCTGCGAGCACTTAGCAGAGTCCTTCTCTGGGTAATACTGTTAGTATCATCCTCACCTCTGGTCCTCAGCTCCACCCAGACCTGAACTCCTCCCTGCCCTAGAGTTCCCTCAGTACAGCTAGCCACTCCCTCTCTCTGCCAGACCCACCTGCGCATGCACCCACCTGCGCACGCGCATGCACCTACTTCACTGCCTTTTCCCAGACCCACTTGCCAGTTGGGTAGGGATGGACTTTATGTGCTCCCTCTTCTGGGAAAATATGGCCTCTCTAATAAACCTTATAATCATCTTTCTCCTGTGCCTGCTTGTCTTCTTTTGTTTCCCTGGGATGGTCGAGAAGGATCATTACAAATACCTTCAGCCAAAGCCCTAGGTCAAGTCCCTTCCCTAAGATCTGGACGCAGCCTATCTGAATGAGTTCAGGGTTATGAAAAGTGAGCTCCTTACTTAGAGGGAAACCTTGCCAAGTGCTTTGCCATCTCCCTTGGAGTAGCAGAGCATGCCCCTGGGAACTAGATAAAAGAATAGCCTCTCTCTTACTTTTATTTTATTTTTTATCTCCTCCTGAAATGTATTCATATGGACAGCACTCCTCAGAAAATTTTGGTTTTAACATAGATAAGGTAAAGCCAATGTTCAGGAGAACATTGTAAATATGACTTATCACTCTTATTTCCTAAAAGGAGTGAGCAAGTCATGTCGTAAAGGTAGGGAAGGGTTGACAGAGGCAAGCTCCCTAGTTAATCTATAGCTCACCCTGAAGTAGAGCAGGCACTAGTTGAGAGGGTGGGTCTGGGTTGAGTACTTACATAAATAAAACTCAAAGCTGTTTTACTTTCCAAAGGGTCAATGTTTTAGATTTGCAACTTGGTAACTTTTAAGCTTCCCCAAAATGGAAAGTGTATCACAGTTGGCTGTAATCATCCAAGCTGCAATAATTGTGCTAATACATCCTCACACAGAACATCTAGAACACTGTATAATCACGAGTATTTTGGGGGAATTCTAAGTGATGAATTATACATGCTTAATAATTATATGATTCTTGGGAAAATGGCACCAATAGCTATCAGACTAGGGAGCCAGAGACTATTTTTCCACTCATTTTCTGTAGGAAACCCAGAAGCTAATTGAAAGGCTCCTGCCCCATGGGTGAACAAGAAATCTGACTCATGGAAGCCAGCAAAGGAATTCAAAAACCTTGTTAGCAAATACCTACTTAGGGTATAGTACCATATGATCAAGAGGAAAATCTGTATCTTTTCCCTGGAGAAGGAAAGAGCTAGGACAGGCATCCAACATGTCAACTTTTCTCAGTACTCTCCAATAGAATGAGCTTTGCTGTATTCATCCCGCTCTGAATTGTAACTAGCTATCTGAGAAAGGAAAAAAGATGGTTGTTTGAGATGGTTCTCTTAGATCCTATCTTGACACATAAGATAGTGAGCACAGATAAAAACTTGCCACTTCCAGCTTGTTGCTAAGGATGGAAAGACTCAGACCATGTAACTAATGCCTAAACTTTTTTTTGGAACAGTGAGGGGAGTCA